>NC_080845.1:17881804-19081804 GCF_030435755.1 Ochotona princeps | reverse complement strand
AAGACATATATGGGAATGATAAAGTTATTTCAGGACATCTGCGAAGACAGTGAAGAGGAAGGAATAGTAGAGAACTTCAATTATATGAGCACACTTCAAAAAGTTCATGAGAATGGAATTTAAAGATGTTTATTTTGTGCTAAAAATTTTAAAGTCCAATGATCATTTTGTTTCATATCATGTACTTTTTTTTTAACCTTTTGAAGACTCCTTATTTATAAAATTTAAACTTAAAAAATATTCATTTTTATTTTTTACAGAGAGAAAAGGAGAGACAGAGAGGTCTTCAATGCACTGACTCACTTCCAAATGACAGCAACGGCTGGAGTTGACCCAGTGCCAGGAGCTTCCTCTGGGTCTCTCATGTGGGGGCAGGTCCTGAGACCCTGAGACATCTTCTGCTGCTTTCCCAGGGCATAGGCAAGGAGCTGGATCAGAGGTGGAGCAGCCTGGACACAAACAGGTGACTATCTGGGATGCTGACACCACTGCAGAGGTTTCGTGTGCTACACCACTGCATCATCACCATTTAAAAAGTTTTGTACCACAATAATGTTACCTTTTAATTCCATTTATCCAAGGACTTTTTAAAGTATCCTTGTATCTAACATTCTTTTAAGAGATCTGAAAGAAGCTGAGAAAATGTTACAATCTGTTTGATTTTATTTTTACGAAGTCAGATGTCTGTCATTTTATGTGTTTTATGTGTTTAAATATTTCCTATCTGGGTATTTATAAATTTAAAAAAATTAAAGTTGAATGTTCAATCTTTTAAGAGATGAGAGTAGGTAGAATAGTAGACAAATGATAGCAGATGTGATTAGCATCTCAAATTGTAAAAAAAAATTTCAAAATTTACGATTAGTCACTACTAAAAACAGATCTCAGAGGTACAACTCAAATAGCTGCAGACATAAAGATATAAAAAAGAAAGAAGCATCAAACAGGAAAAAGAAAACTCAGTTTATCAAAGGGCAGGAAAGGAAAAGATAAAACATAAAACAGGACAACATACACATGCTGATATTTAGAATAGAATATCAAGAGTAAGTCTGAAAATGTTACAAAAACATTATAAAACAGGATCTTGGACTAAAATGAACATGACTTCTGCACTTCTTTTCTCTCCTCAAACTTCTGTTTTTTGCTTTTTTTTCTATCAGAAGACATGCATAGTTTCCTTCACCAAAAGCACGCCACAGAAGCAATTCCCAGTTTTTAATTACAAAGTGCTCTGGCTCACTTATCCCAGCTGATGCCACTCATTTCTAGGCCCGTTACTCAGCTCTCATTGGCGATTGCTTCTCTTTCTGTATCTAGGTGTTATACTCTTTCTTCCTCATCCTATTTTCTGGAAGACAACCATGAACATCCTCACTAGAATGCTTGCATGATCGCAAAGTTATTTCCTCTTAGGAAATAACTTTTCTAGTTTTCAGCACTGCCCATGAAAAGTCTGGTGATGTAATGATTCCATTGTCTTTTGTGACAAAGAACTGTGTAATTGACATTTCCAAAATTCAACCTAAACTGACTTTCTACTTCTGAAAGTAGTAATTTTTCTGCTCCTTTTGATCTGTCACAACCCTTCTAATAATACGATCCTGTACCCTCTCTTCAATCCCATTCCTACTCACTCTACCTATTACTACTGCAAAGCTTTCTCCAATTAATTCAGACTGTTACATACTCCTAGCACTTTATTCACACAACACACTAGAAGCCAAAGTTGGGTTTTATTTTTGTTTATGGTGTGCCTATTGATACTATTTTGCCTATCACTGGGTCTATAAAGCATTTAAACATGCAGAATATATCAAGTAGTATATAAATATTTGTTGAATGAATATAAAAAATTAAAATCCAGCTAGTTAACTATTAAGATCGTTAACCATTTTTCTCATCTGCTACAGAAAACATAATTTTATTTAATATTTAGGAGATCAAAAGCATTACTAGAATATATCTATCCTGCTATATTGTCTTCATTCATAAATGTTGTTCAACCCATGAGGGTAATATTACCTAAAATCTCATGTACTTGAGATTAATAAAAAATGTTAATCTCATGAAGTCCTTTTCTTTTTACTCTTTTGTTCACTTCTTTTAGGAATTTTTAAAAGATTTTATCTGTTTGAAAGGCAGAGTTGGTGTGAGTAGAAGGGGGAAATCCTTGAGCCTATGGAACTGTATCATTAAAAATGAAAATTTAAAAATAAATAAAAGCTATTTTAAAAAAAGAGTTTGTACCTAGAGACAGTGAGTCAGAGACAGAGATCTTCCATCTGCTAGTCCACTCCCCAAATGGCTGCACAGACTTGGTGTGGGCCAGCCCAAAATCAACAACCAGAAACTCCCAGCTGGGTCTCCCCGGCAGGTGGCAGGGGCCTACGTCCCAGGGTCTTACCCTGCTGCTTTCTCATGCACATTAGCAGGGAGCTGGATAGGAAGTGCGATTTCAGGATGCAGCCTTCAGCGCTACAGCATGGGATGCTGGTGTTGTAGGTAGCAGCTTAACACACTGCACAACAACGTAGTCCCTGGGACTTAAAGTTTCTTACCATTTCTTAGCATTTTTATCTCCATGCCTGTTTATTCTTACTATTTTTTAATTTATATGTTTGTTTGTTTTTAACCTGGTATCCTGTGAGATTTTTGTACTTGATTTTCAGATCAATGTTTGATTTTTAGTCATGTTCATTTGTTAGACATTATGTGTTTATTCACTGTTTACTAGCCATGTGGGAAAAAAAGGGCAATCAGGTAGTTGTGAATTTTCAAGATTACTTTCTTGTTCTAGTGACACTTATATATAGTAATTCAAGTAATTTAGCCACTTTAATATCGAATCTGAGAAGCTGTCAGCTATAACTTCAGCCTATTTTGCGTTTTCTCCACCATCCCATTTTTCAATAACACTGCTCTACCACCCAATGAGCTGGGGAGTCCAATGTTTCATGGAATGTCTGTCCCTTCTGTGGGAAACTAGCCAGATTGAGGGATTCTCTTAATTTGGAAAGACATCATAATGTCACCAAAAGCAGCTTTTCCAATACCTAAAGTATGCAGAGATGTTAGCAAATGAATTGGCAAGATGGCAAATCAAGCATGGGCAGAAAGTAATCTGCTGAAAGCTCTTATCCATAAAGCAAGCAAGCCAAGTCACAACAATGCTCACAGAACGTGGAAACGGGACACTGACTTATAGTTCTCTTAAGCACACACACACACACCATTTCCAATGGTAGTTAACATTCCAAGGAGCTGAATGTGGTACCTTAGATCTCTGTAAAAATACAAAATAGAAAATTATTTACTCTCCAAAAAATCAGTATAGTCTTGTACCATGGGACGATGGGTCAGTGGTTCCCCCATTCTTCCCTACACATGACTTGTTATTTTTACCCCAGCTCTGTTTTGGGGTGTAGTAAATGAGCAAGGGCCAGCACTATGACATAGCAGGCTAAGCTTCTACCTGCAGCACTGGCAATCCATTTGGGTTCTGGTTCAAGTCCCAGCTGTTCCAATTTGGATGCAACTTCCTGCTTATGGCCTCGGACAGCAGTGCAAGATGGGCAAACACACTGGGCCTCTGCACCCAGGTGGAAGACCTGGAGGAAGATCCTGGCTCCAAACTTTGATTTGGCTCAGCTCTGGCCACTGTGTCCATTTGGGAAGTGAACCAGCAGATGGAAATCTCTCTCCGTCTCTCTCTCTCTCTCCCACCTTCCCGCCCTTCCGCTCTCCCTCTCTGTTTCTCTTTCTCCTGCCTTCCCTGCTTCCCTTCTTCCTACTCTCTGCAATTCCACACTTCACACAAAAATAAATCTTTTTAAAAGAGACTGACTAATCACAGCCTTACAACTCATAACCAAAAAAAAAATGCTACTACAAAACCTACCAAATGACCTTCTTATAATTGTCTAAATATATTAAATACAAGACATTTTATTTATATATACGCATATATAATTCATGTTTTATATGCATTTTCCTTGTATTTTGAAATAACATATTTGCACTAATTTTTTTCACCTAAACTCATTTTATAATTTTTAATGAACATTTTGCATAATACATGCAGCGGTTCCCATTTTTATACACCATACACAGGGGAGCCAAATAAATTGTATTAATATATTTACGTGTAATGAGTTCACCATTCTTAAGAACCTAGGTCTCTTTGCCTCCTAGTCTCAGTAATAAATCGTAATTTTTTAAAAAATTCCCCATTTATCTCAAAAATAATAGGCCTTACACCTCACAGAAAATCAATGTTGTCAACTCCAGACCAACACCATATAACTTAGAAAGTGATACTACACGTATTGCATGACTGTGGTCTAGCTGTTACCAAGGGGACTTGAATAATATTTACCCTTTGAAAGGATAAGAGAAATCCTTCCCAAGTAAAAGCTCAATACTAACAGGAAGTTTATAATTGATTTTGCAACACATTTTATTTGTTCAACTATTAATTATTTTCCAAAATAAAATGCCAAAACAATCACTGACATATTGCTAAAGGATGTACATTCATAGGATATACTGAATGACAAAATCCTGTGGGTTCCATGTTTCACAGTTCACGAATGCTGGCATGCAGCAAGAAGATATGTATTACTCAGGAGATTAATTCCAGGGATAGAGAAATGCAATGAAAGTGTCATTTATAGTTCATTTTCTTACTATCACAGAGGAAAAAAATTAAAAACCCAAAAGCAAACTTGGAAAATTTTGTGAGATTTTTAACAACATAAAAATATTAAATGCATAAAACATGTTTATTTTACTGGCCAAAAGACACATTTAAAAAAAAAAGACTGGCAGAAATTGTAAATGTGGTCATTCTTTCTGCAATTGGTTATGTCTCCTACAGCTGCCAAGTGACCTGGACTGATCTTGACAGAGCTCAGATTCTTGGCAGAGCAGGAGGGAGGTACAGTGTGTCCTGCTATAATGCGATAGCTTTGTGCCTAAGATATCTCCTATTATTAAAAACTTTAATGATTTTTTAATTTAAAGAAAGCTTATAAAACAATTGGGATATCAATGTTTACGATAAAGAAATGTCACATTCACGATTGGAAACATTTTTTTTCTACATGGTATGGAGAAAAGCACCTATGATGAAAATCAAGCTTAAATATCGCAAACCAAATCCTGACAAGAACATAAACTCTAAGTAAAAGAATCTGTTGCAAGCCTTCAATACAAAATGTAACACTATCTCTTCCAGGGATTTATCCTATATATTTGCACACAACACATACAAGGGATTATTTATAGCATTTTTGTAGCATATTTTAAAAAAATGGAAACAACTTGGATAATTATATAGAGCAATTGATTAAATCCATTGCATTCCTAAAGCTGAATCTTATTCAAGTGTTACATATTATTTGGTAAAAAGAGTAAGACATAAAATATGTAGTATAACTATGTTATAGGTTGTGCGTTAACAACAACCAAAAAGACCACTGCTTTAAGAACAACACAACAATAACAAAAAAATCCACACACAAACAAGACACCTCTAAATCCCAAACAGAGAATTTTTTTTTTTTTAACATTTAGAGGTAGGTGTTTGGCACAACAGTTAAGACCACTTGAGACTTCCACCTCCTATATCAAACTGCCTGTTTTAAGAACCAGCTCCTCTGCTTTCTCTTTGTGCACACCCTGGGGGAGAGCAGTCCATGGCTCCCTGCCACGCATGTGGGATACCAGGAATGAGCTCAGGCCTCCTAGCTCTGGCCTGATGTAGCCGTGGCTATTGCAAGAAACTGGGGAATAAACCAGTGAGTTGAAGCTCACTCTCTATTTTCTGCCTTTCAAATAAAATATGAATTTAAAACATTAATAAAAACACATTTAGAACAAGACATCATAAAATATCTTAAACGCATTATTTGAGTAAAATTATAAATTTGTTTTCATTTGCCAGTCCTCTGATTGAGAGCCAAGGCCTTTTTTATTTGGCTGTGGGTGTGCTGCCCAAAGCTCTGTCATTTTCCCAGCAAAAGCCACACCAATTAACCATCACATACCACTTCCAATTTGGCTCCTTCAAACTGCAGTCAGAACTTGAGATTCTTGCACAGGAGTTTGAGTATAAAAACATTGTGGATTTCTTTATGGTTTATCCAAACTTTTAGCAGTTATTTTATCTAGTTATTTTAAAGCAACTTGCTTTTTGTTGAATTTTTATCCAATTTTTATAGAAACAATGTTTTCTTTTTATAATCATTTTCAGATAATGAAATATTTAACTAGCTATATAATTATAAAACCAGGCATAATCAGCCTTAGGAGCAACACAATTGGTTCTTGATACCTCTCACAAGCTGACTTTTTACTCTTAAGATTCATCCAAGCATATGAGCATCGAGGGCATATCAGATACTGTTCCAGGTACTAGAGATATACAAGAAAATCAAATAGAAAAAAAATACCTCTTCCCTCATTGAGTTTAGATTCTGGCAAAGAAAGAAGCCACCACCATCTGCAACATAGGCATCCCATACAAGCACTGGTTCTGATCCTGCTAACGCTCCTGGGAAAGCAGCTGAAGACAGTACATGTTTTTGGTCCTTGTCACTCACAAGGAAGACCCAGAGGGAGTTCAATGTGGGTTTGGTCTGGGCCAGTTCTTGCTCAATTCCAGCCATCTGCTGAGTGAAGTAGCTGATCGAAGCGCTCGCGCTCTCTCTCACTCTCTCCCTCTCTCTCTCAGACACACACACAAACCTCCCTCTCACTTCTGTAACCCTGGCTTTCAGATAGATAGATAGATAAACTGTCTTTCAAAAACTAAAAACAACTAAGAAAAACAAGGAAATGACCTTTTAGAGGGTGGCGGTATTTACAGACCACCGGAGAGAAGGATGGGCGGAAAGCACAAAGGGACTCCTACAGTAATCTAGCCAAGAGGTGGCATCATCTCCAAATATAAAATGTTAATAAGCATGGACACATTTTAACAATAAAGTTGGTAAGAATTTCTAAAAGGTTGGATGATGAGACTAAACACATAATTAAGATGCTTCCTTTACCTAGATGGATTAATTGTTGAATGAAAATAGGAAACATTACTTCTTTCAGAAGGCACATTATTAAAAAACGCTTACTCTGGGGCCTGGCACAATAGCCTCGTGGCTAAATCTTTGCCTTGCAAACGCTGGGTGCTGGTTCATGTCCTAGCTGCTCCACTTCTCATCCAGATCCCTGCTTGTGGCCTGGGAAGGCAGAACAGAACAGCCCAAAGCCTTGGGACCCTGCACCCATGCTGCAGACCTGGAAAAAGTTCCTGGCTTTAAAGTAGCTCAGCTCTGGCCATTGTGGCTATTTGGGGAGTGAACCAATGGATGGGAAATCTTTCTGTCTCTCCTTCTCTCTCTCTGTAAATCTGCCTTTCCAATAAACATAATTTTTTTAAATTAAAAAAAAAATATTAACACCAGTAAATCACTTGGTGCAACTACAAACTCATAATGAAGATAAAACAAAACAATACTATTAAAACTACAACACAGTGGACTGGAAAATGTATTAGAAAACATAAGAAATATTTTGATATATAACTGATGTGCTAGAAAAGGTAAGAAAAGCATACCATGAGCCCGGCACGGTAGCCTAGTGGCTAAAATCCTCGCCTTGCACCCGCCAGCATCCCATATGAGTGCCGATTCACTTCCGGCTGCCCCATTACCCATCCATTACCCATCCAGCTCTCTGATTGTGACCTGGCAAAGCAGTGGAGAATGACCAAAAGTCTTGGAACCCTGCACCTGCATGGGAAACCCAGAAGTTCCTGGCTTCAGATCGGCTCAGCTCCAGCTGTTGTGGTCACTTGGGGAGTGAGCCATCGGACAGAAGATCTTCCTCTCTGTCTCTCCTCCTCTCTGTAAATCTGCCTTTCCAATAAAAATAAATAAATCTTTTTAAAAGATTTTTAAGATTTTATTTTTATTGGAAAGGCAGATATACAGAGAGGAGGAGAGGCAGGCAGAAAGATCTTCTGCCTGCTGATTCACTTTCCAGGTGTGCCTCAACAGCTGGAGCTGAGCTGATCTGAAGCCAGGAGCCAGGAGCTCTTCTGGATCTCCCACATGGGTGCAAGATCCCAAGGCTTTGGGCCATCCTCGACTGCTTTCCCAGGCCACAAGCAGGGAGCTGGAAGGGAGGCAGGGCCGCTGGGATTAGAACCAGCGACCATATGAGATCCCAGTGTGTGCAAGGTGAGGACTTTAACCACCACACTATTGCGCAGGGCCCAATCTTGAAAAAAAAAAAGAAAAGAAAAGAAAGAAAGAAACAGGGAGAGAAAAATAGAGAGAGAGAGAGAGAGAGAGAGAGAGAGAGAGAAATGGGCCCAGTGCGGTAGCCTATCAGCTAAAGTATTGTGGAAAAAGTAAGTTATTTTATGCTGTTTACTTATTAAGAAAAAAGCTAAGTTTGTAACCAACAACTGGAAAGAAATTTTCATATCAATAAGGAGGGCATATGTAAATGAAAATACAAAACTAAACAGCCAAGGTCCCATCTGCAAAATGACGACACAGCAAAAATGTGCTGTAATTCCATAAGGAACATTTTGAAACTTGTTAGACCCGAATTAACATGTCATACATAATGTTCTTAAATGGGAAGACTCTCCATTTTTAAAACAGAAATTCTTCCCAATTTGAGTTTTACATTAAATGGATGGAAATAAGTTAGTGACAAAAGATCGCCTCGTATTAAACACGCAATCAAGTCGTAATTACTTTGGTATTCACAGAGAGATAAAGAGATCAAATGGAAACTGTAGTCTAGAAATAGATTTCTACATGTAACAAAATCTGGTATACATTTTAAAAGCAGAAGAAAGGAAATGTTCAATAAATTATCGTGGCATAATTGATGCTTTTGTGGGGAAGGGGAAATCAAAATTATATTTCCGTTATACATTGATGCAATAATAAAATGAGTAATCCGATTAAAAGGGGAGAATGTTTGAATAGATGCTTCTCAAAAGGAAATATATGAATAGCTCATGAAGCAGATGAAAGAATGCTCAGATTCATTAGTCAGCAGAGAACTGCAATTAAGACCACAATAAGATATATGACACACCCACTAAAATAACTCAAACACAAAAGACTGGGCCTTGCAAGTACTGGCTAAGACGCAGGGGAACGGAACCTTCCATCACTGTTGGAAGGAAAGAAAAAGGTTGGAATGCTTTAGAAAACACTTGGGTGCAGTTTCTTAAAAAGCTGAGCTTTTTCAGCGATACAACTCAGCCATTCCACCCTTAATTAGCCAAGAAAAAGGAAAGCTTGGCTTCAAATCTAGACATGCATGTGAATGTTTAGAGCAATGTTACTTGTAATAGAGAAAAAAAAACTGGAAGGAAACCAAATGTCCATTAGCAGATGAACAGTTGGATATGCAGTAGCATTTACACTGTATGTGGTATTTATATTACTTTGACTAAAATCCTCGAGGAGCTTCTTAGGAAACAAGGTTTATTTCCAAGATCAGGAGACCTTAATGATCTGATACGTGACAATGGAACACATGAGGGGGTCACACAGCAGCATGCTCTTCCATTGCTCAAGGGTCTTTTCATACGAAGGCATCAGGATTCGATCACGGGCTCCATCCTAACAGCCTAATCTACTCCAATCACTTCTGAAAAGCCCCACTTCCAGATGCCAATGACATCAAACCTTCATCCTCATCCACCAGCCATTAGCATTAATCCATTAACATATGAGTTGGAGATTTAAACATCGATATGTTTTGAGGAAACCAAATCTGTTCAACTTATAACTGTTTGAGCAATAACGTGAAAGTACTGATTCATGAAACGGTACCAAAGACCACAAAAGAAAAACAGCAGGTAAGTTTCGGCATTCTTTAGGGAATGCAAAAGTATCTGCCAGGACAGAAGTTGAACAGTAGCCAATTACAAAGAGACAGGAGGAAACTTTTTGGAGGGATGCAAATCTTAGTTGCCTAATTACTTTCCATGTATGTACATCTATCAAAGCTTCATTTGTGTGCATTTTGTTGTATGTCAGTTACAGATCAGTGAAGCAGGGAAAGACAGAGACATTAATGCTGAGCAACAGAATGACCAAAACCAGAAGGACCAGCATCAGCTATCTTAACCTCTCTTTCTGATCTCCTGGGACAAAGTTCCCAAGCCACGAAATAAGCATAGTGGCATACACCGTGCCCTTGTTCAGGAAGTCCACAGTTGTCCTGCAATATTTGTGGCTGAGTGGTTATGTCCGTTGATCCAGGGATGAAATGTTTGCAAGGGCTTTTGGCTTTAGCACTAAAATTCATTGGTACTGAATGTGCCATTCTAATCTTAATAAGAATAGCCAACAGATTAAAGATTTAAAGTGGTCCTATTAAAGACACAATAAGTAGTAACTAAATGGGCACACTCATAAAGAAGTCTTTTATCAGCTTTTGTGGACGGCAATTTGACAAAATTCTAAATGCCTTTTTTATCCAACAATTTTACCTTTAGAAATGGATCATCCAGAAATACTTGAAGTACATAAAAAGAACGTAATGGCCAATGCAGTATTTATAATGAAGGACAATGATAAATGATCCAAGTGTTTATTGATAATATAAAGAAGAGGAGCAATAGGTAGCCATCACAGATACCATTGTTTTACCACATTTACTCACATGGAAGTTGCAAATTATCACAAGCCTATAAATTTACAGCATACACAACATCAGATTTGTTATGAAATTGCTACAGGCATTCTATGGTTTGAATGTTGAATGCCTTACAGGAGTCATGTGTTAACCGACTGGTTCCTAGGGTGGCACTTTGGGGAGTTGGTGGAACCTTTACAAAGGGCAGCCTTGGGGAAGGTCCTTATGTCACTGAGGGACTGAGGAAGGGAGCTCTAACGAGGGCTGTTACAGAAGCCCCAGTCTGGAGCCACCCAGTCCCTACCTGCTCCCTGGTTTGTGATGCGGTTCTCCTCCACAAGTGTTCCAAGACCTGCCGTGCAGCCTTCATCTGATGCCATTCATCCGCTAAAACTGTGAGCCAAGTAAACCTCCGTTTCCTTGTAAGTACCTTGTCTCAGCTCCTTCATTAGAGCAGGGAAAAGGAAAAAGTATCTCATACAAGTGACTTATTTGTATTCATACCTTATGTGCATTGGAAAAAAAGTATTAAAGGATACACATCAAACTGCTAATACTGGTTGCCTCCAGGGGCTTAGAGCAGTTTTTGTGAGCTCTGAATTTAGCGTTGATATCTTGGTAAGTGTTATGAGAAGGAATACACTTCTTTTTAATAATTCAGGTTATACATAGAGCTGGTGTTGTGGTGTATCAGGCCATGCCACTGCTTGCTATGTGTACATCCAACTTCAGAGCATCGGTGTGAGGCTTTGCTTGAGGAAAACGTCATGTTCAGAACCATCCAATTGGTTCCCTTCATTTATTTCCTTATGTTGGGACTATCCAAAGAATAAGCCTGTAAGATACACAGCTACTTGAGATGAACTATTACTAATTCTTCCCGCCTAGATACAGGAACCGAAGGAGCTGCATTTCCTACTGTGCTGTCACTCTCATCACAGTGAAACAAGGCTGGTCTTCCTTCAATCTGAACGTAACCTGAACCAGCATTTCCTCATGAACTCCCCATTTTAGGTTCACGCCTCTCTCAACCGGAAGCTCAAATGGAGTGCTTTCTTTCAATTTTCCTTTTAGACCTATTGCATTCAGAGTCAAGTTAATATGAAGTTCAAAGAGTCCTATCTCTGATGACACTCTAAGCCAAGGGGCTGATGGCAACTGCAGCCCGCAGGGCCTTTCCAGCCTTCTGGAAAAGGATGAAATCCCTGTGGCTTAGGAGAGATCAGGAAGACAGGGTAGAGGGGTCAATCTACTGCAGCCCCAGATGTTTCTGGGCAGCTGTGGCAAGCCAGCCTCCCCCGGGCAGGCAGCAGGAACCTAGCCCCATAAGCAGGAAACAAGAACTGGGTCCTCCCATTGGGGTCCAAGACTGGGTCACATTTCTTTGCCAGGAAACTGGCTGAAATTTACCTATTCCTTAATGACATTATCTGCTGCAGCTGGGGTTTTTGGGAAAAACAGACGCGGGACAGAGGGAACTTATTCAGGGAGTGCAGAGGCCTCTCATTTCTGTTTTTTCACAGATCACAGCTTGGGACAGAGATGCAAGGGGTGGTCTTGAACTTTGCACAGATGTTGTTGGAAGATGTGCAGAATTGGACACACACCTGCCAGAGGCTTAGACTGAGCCCCACCCTCCAGAAACAATGGGCTACTGGGAACAGGCCAGTAGTCAGAGATTTTCACTGCACAACAATTTGGAATAAAGAAAAAAAAGAGGAATTTTCCTAAGAAACAGAGTAGCAACAATACAGGACCAAATGAATTCCTGAGGGGCTTCATATTTTCTTGTGATGAGTGAGAAGGGCTAACCTGGAATTTCTTACACATCTCTCTCTCTCTCTCTGTTACACAGATCTAAATTTATCTTTTATTTTTATCTTTAAAATTTACTTGAGAGATGGAGGCAGAGCAGACAGATGCTCATTTTCCAGATGGCCACAACAGTTGGGCCTGGGCCAGGCTGAAGCCAGGAACTGGTAATACAGTGCAGGTCTAGTCTGTGGAAGGCAGAGATCTAGCCGCCTGAGTCATTGCCACAGCTTGCAAAGATCTGCATTAACAAGAAGTTGGAGTACAGAGCAGGAGCTAAGCACAGAACCCAGGTGCGATGTGGTGGGACACAGGCATCTTAACTAATAGTCTAAACAACTACCTTCTAATATGTTTCTGAACCAAAAATCTTAATCAGATCATCTCTACAGAGAAAAAATTGATTAGAAAATATATTAACTGAATTGATTATTTTACCTTTCACTGGAGACTGTAAGTAAAACATTTGCTTTTGAGGGCTAGAGCTGTGGAATAGTAAGATAATCTGTAACCTGTGATGCCGGCATCCCCAAAGCGCAACATTTTAAGCCTTGGCTGCTCCATTTCCAATCCAGCTCCTGGCTAATACACTTGGGAGAACAGCAGCAGATGGTCCAAGTGCATGGGTCTCAGCACCCACATGGGAGATCTAGATGAAGCTTCTGGCTCCCGATTTTGGCCATGGACAAGCTGGCCGTCTTGGCCATTTGGGGAATTAACAGCAAGGCAAGCTCTGTCTGCCTGTGTCCATCTCTTACCTAACCTCTCCCTCTATGTAGCTCTGCCTTTCAAATACATAAATTTAAAAAAAAATGCTTTCAATATAGACTGGGGTGAGGTGGAGTTTTCTATATTTAATCCAGTTATATGATGGTGAGTTTAAACTACTGATAGTTTCTATGTTCCTCCTGGTATGTGAAAACTAAAGAACATTTAAAATGATCTTTTACTTCTTCACATTCTCTGTGGGCCATTTAAAGTTCGGAGATACAATTATATCTTTGAAGTACCTTTTGTTTGCCTTATACATTACTATTTTTCCTTATGTCGAGCTGAATTTATCAGAAAGCAAGTCACATGTGGACCATTCAAAAGATTTCTCAGGATGTAAAATCCAGTTGTTTGGTCTGATTGGTCATGTGTAACTTATTACATATTTTGCACCTAAGCATTTGATTTTTTTTCATTCTGCAATGTGTTCCATGGGACAATCTAAGAAATAATGAAGATTACAAACCAAAGGATCAGTAAGACTGGAACCGGCGGCAGGGGATGGCTCAGTGGCTAATGTCACCATCTGAGTTCAAGTTCTGGGTCCACTGCTGAATCAGCTTCCCGAGAATGTAAACCCTGAGCGCATGAGACAGTCAAGTACTTTCTGTCTCTGTCATGCACATGGGAGAGCTGGATCAAGTTCTGGCTCCTGGCTTAATCCAACCCACATGTGACTGTTTCAGAGCTTTGGGGATTAAACCAGTAGATGGAAAGTATCTCTCTCTCCTTCTCTCTCTCTGCCTTTCAAATAAAATGGGGGAATAAAATTAACTGCAACAAGAAAACCAGAGGGAGCTTTTTGCTTTAACGACTTCCAGAGTCAAACACTACATGAAAAGTTAACACATAATATATTTAAATATAAGCATATGTCAAAAAAAAGTTCATGGAAAAAGGAAACAAAAGATTGGTTTATTCTGGTGATTAAACAGTTGTGAAATCCAACCATAACTTTTCACAATCTTCATTTTCTTTTAAGCTTTTATTTATTGAAAAGAAGAGAGATAAAAGACAGAGAAAATTATCATCTACTAGTTCATTCACCAAATTCCCAAAATGGTTAGGACTGACCAGGCCAAAACTGAGAGTAGGGTACGTGATCTAGGTCTCCAGCAGGGTGACAAGGACTCAATCACTCGAGTCATCACTAGTGCCTCTTAGCATCTGCATTAGCAGCAAGCTACAGTCAGGAGCCAGAACTGGGTACGGAACCCAGGACATGAACAACTTAACCACTAAGCCAAATACTCAAGACCCATAACACGCATCTTACATGAACTTTTTGAAGTCCCTGCACATGGTTTAAAAAGGGGAGGAGGTGCTGAGTGACTTTTACATGTAGCTACTTTAACATGTAGTTTCTTAACGCGCATTTTCAGTGAACAAAGAAGTTAATTTCCTGTATCCGGCCTTCTCACCTACTAACTACCTCAGCATATTCACAAAACATCTGTGGATCAGAAGTCCAAAGGGCTGATACAGGGAGAAACATTTGTATCCATATCATCTCTATGTGAAAATGGAACATCATTTAGCTTCCTCTTACGTAAGTTACCGGCATCTGTATACTCCTTTTTAAGAATTTATTTATTTAGTTGAAATGCAGAGTTGAGAGAGAAAGAGAGCATCTTCTACCTGCTAATTTACTCCCCAAATGGCCGAAATGACTGGAGCTGGGCCAGTACGTAGTCAAGAGCTAGGAGCATAACCGGTTATGCAACAGGGTGGAGTAATCCACCATGGGGGGAGGGTGTGGGGAGGGGTGGGGAGAATCCCAGCACCTATGAAACTGTATCACATAATACAATGTAATCAATTAATTAAAAAAATAATTAAAAAAGAAAAAGAGCTAGGAGCATCTTCCTTAAAGTCTCTCATGTGGATGCAGGGGTCCAAACACTTAGAACATACTCTTGTTTTCCTAGCTACATTAGCAGAGAACTGCATTGAAATAAAGCAGTCAGGATTCGAACCTCTTTATGGGATGCCTGCTCCACACGCATCAGCTTTACCTACTATGCCACAGCATTGGCCCCAACTGTTCCAAATGAGTAGATCCTTTTCTTCCTCACTACTGTCCATCACACTGTCTTTGAAGACAAGAAGAAAAAAAAAATTCAAAATCAACTGATTCTCCAGATGAGGAAATATACTGAGACGTGTAGAGAGAAAAAAAATTGGGAATTGACCAAAATGAATCCTGTGGATATTTTTAAATCAAGCATAGCCCCATGCTCCTCTTGGAGAAGTGATACAGCTCAATGACTGCTGTGTCTACTATCACTGTACACTGTTGTGTGTTATTTCGCAAGGAATAGACACATTTTAAATTCAGAATTCTTGGAAGGAAGGAAACAGTGGACTCATGAAACTATTAACAGATTTGACCAATCACATTTTCATTGGACTTCAGATAAATGTCAGGGATTGAAAATGGTACTGATTTAATCATTTCTATGATGCTGGTCCTGCTAAGATTCCATCAAAAACCAAGGCTCTACTGAGTGGTGGTGGGAGTCATGAAACAATATTTGCCTTATAATTCTATTTCTGGGCCAAATTACTTTCTCCAGTGGCAGATGTAATTTCAGAGACATTTTAGAAAAATGTTTGACTTTGCCCAGCTGCTTTTAAAATATGAGATTACGAGGAACCTCAATGTGGTTTCATTTGTATTTTCCTGACAGCTAGGGAGCCTGAGCATTTTTTCATGTCTATTAGTCATTTGAATTTGTTCTTTTGAAAAATGTCTGTTCATTTCTTTCACCCATTTCTTCACAGGGTGGGTTGTTTTCTCTGTTGCTGAGTTTCTGAAGCTCTTTATAAATCCTGGATATTAGTCCCCTATTGGTGTGTAGTGTGGGAAGATTTTCTCCAATTCTGTTGGTTATGTTTTCACTTTGTTGATTACTTTCTGTACAGAAACTTTTTAGTTTGATGTATCATCATTTCTTTATTTTGGCTTTGTCTGCCTATGGTTTGGGTGGCTTTTCTAAGAAATCTTTCCTGATGCTGATATCTTGGAGAGTGCTTCCTGTCTTGCTCTAATAGGTTGATGGTGCCTGGGTCCAGATTTGGGCCCTTGATACATTTAGAGCTGATTTCTGTATAAGGTGACGGGTGGGGGTCTTGCTTCTTACTTTTGCAGGATGCTATCCAATTATCTCAAAAACATTCGCTGCAGAGACCAAACTTATCCCTTGATTATTTTCAGATCTCTTGTCAAAGATCAGTTGGCTGTACATGCACAGGCTCCCTTCTGGGGGTTTCTATTCTATTCCATTGGTCTTCTCTGTTTCTGTGTCAGTACTAGACTGTTTTGTTGACCACTGCTCTGTAATACGTCTTAAGATCTGGCATTCTGATTCCTTCATATTGAGGTTCCATCTAACTGCAGTGAGATTTGACTGCATTTAGAACTCTATAACAACACTGGTGGGCACGGATGTGGGGAGAATGGTACCCTTCCTCACTGTTGGTGGGAGTGTAGGTTAATACAACCACTATGGAAGCCAGTATGAAGAGTGCTATATCCACATCCCATATCACTGTGCTAGGCTCAGGTCTCAGCTCCATTCCCAATTCTTGCTAATGTACAAGAATTGGGAGCAATTCTTGGGTCAGGAGCAATTGCTCAAGTACTTGGCTTCCTGTAACCTACATGGAGGCCTGAATACAGTTCCTGGGTTTGGACTTCAGCCTGGCCTGGCCCTGGCTACTGTGATTATTTGGGTGGTAAACCATCAGTTGGAATATCAATTTTATCAATTTCTCTTCTTTCTTCCTTCTCTTTCTCTCTCTCTCTCTTTCTTTCTCTCCTGTGTGTGTGTGAAAAAAATTTCAGGGTAGTGAACAGTTTTATGACTAAAATAATTTTTGTAAAAAAATCTCCAAAGTACCAGAAAACTTCAATTTTCTTCTATGCAGCAAGTACTTGCCTACTGAAAACACTTTAGACTACGTTGAGATTTGGACTGCTGCAATCATTAGGCCTGGCCCTGCTTCTCCAATCCTGCAGAGATCACCAGAATACAAGGAATCTACCACACGTTCATGGAAAATTCATAGTGCAAAATAAATAAATAAAAAACATGCACATTTTAAAGGCTTTATGCTTCATAATGCTCATCTTTAAATTACATTTTCCATAAACCTTATGATATGCCCTCAAAAACTACATTTTAATACCAGAAAAAAAAAACAGGAAAAACCACTCATTTCTGAATCTTTGGATATTTCCCAGAACTTAAGAATTTTATTTTTATATCATTTTATTTACTGTTTTAAATGTTTTCCTGCACATTTTTCTGTCATTTCTCCTTAAAGCCAAATGAGATATTTAATTCAAAGCCTTCATCAGTACCTATCATATAGTGTTTAGATTTTATTTACCAATGTGCCAAAGGCTGGGATATCTTAAGTCACAGTACACTTGGTGACAAAGTTAATTGAATCTAATTATAGTGCTCAAATGTTGAAAGCAAGTTCTTTCTTCAATCTGTTCCCATAAACTGTCTTTAGAGTAAAAGGCTGTATCTGCCCCAATGTTTCTAAAAGTGATGAAAGAAAATGAGTAAGCAATCCCTGATGGCACTGAAACTTGGGGTTTCTCTCCCTGTTTGAGTTTGATGTTTAAGACCAACCTGTCTGTATAAGCCCTCTTTCCTAGCCTTGGAGCCTTAGGCTTGGTGAGGTTGGCAGGAGGCAACCAGGAGGAAGAAGTGGGGGCCTGAGGACGGAGCAGCTGCTGACTCACTTGCCCACTGCAGCAAGAACTGCAAACCAAAATGGAGGCTTTAATTTAATTCATCTTCTTAAGATACAAAGGCTTCCCCTTGTGGAAGCAGGACGGCATGATTACAGAGCAGGAGAGAGAAGGGAAGAGAGAGCCTAAGGGGAGGCTGGCTTCGGTTACATGCACAGAAACTGTGCAGGTAGCCATGTAAGGAAACAGTGGTTTCTGAAGAAAAACTGCCATGAATCAAATTGATGCCTTCTATTGTGGTAGTCTTAAGGGTTCTCATGCTCTCCAAAATGCCCCTGCAGGTCCAGACAAGCTGTGTAAATGCTACTTTCCTGCTCCTTGCAGCAAAGTCTAAACACAAATCCTTGTGGGTGAGATGTAGATACACCCAAGAGGATTCAGAGGATACCGGGTGGCAAAAAGAGGAAGGTGAGCTGGTTAGAGACAACAGAACCAGAGGAACATCACAGTGACAGGGTGCCTTTCAAGCCGCTGATCCCACAGATGAAGGCTGTGAAGGCCCTGTGTTTCCAGATCTCTGGTCTGGCATCTAAGGTAGCCCAGGTGGGCTCATTTCCCTTAGGTCACACAGAAGTCCGATCAACACAACCAGGCTGTCAGCAGTGCTAACAAGGGTGCATGCCTTCTGAGCCTGGCTAAGAAGCAGCTGTTAGTCAGTGACTATGGAAAGTACACTCCTTACTTACCAGGCCTAAAATTCCCTTCTTCCAATGAGAGATAGCATGAGGCCAGTAGGCCACCCCAACACAAGGGCCTTGCCACCACAAAGCTCCACCTGAAGGGCTGTTTCCACAAGGACATCAGAAGGTGCTACCCAGAGACTCACACTCCCAGGCAGCACCAGCAAGACCCCAGAAGGGCCCCAGAAAAGCCAAGCAGCTCAAGAGTACCACAGAGTCTCCCAGAATACACTTGTCATCAGAAACAAAACCCTCAAATAAGGCTAGGACCTTACTCGTAAACTCAACTGGAATATCTGCTTACTGAAATTAAAAAGACTAAATAGGATTCCGATTCTGCTAACTAACAGTTAAGTATTCAGAATACAATGAAAAACCATCCATTATATCAAAAGACCCAGGAAAAAATCACAACTTAATTAAGAAATGATAACCAAATGATACTCATACACTAATGATGGAATTATTGACAAGGATTTTTAAGTTGATAGTGTAAAGTCATTAAAAAATCTTCAGAAACAGGGCCCAACACGATAGTGTTGTGGTTAAAGTCCTTGCCTTGCACATGCTGGGATCCCATGTGGTTGCCGGTTCTAATCCCAGCAGCCCTGCTTCCCATCTAGCTCCCTGCTTGTGGCCCGGGAAAGCAGTTGAGGATGGCCCAAAGCCTTGGGACCCTGCACCCGCGTGGGAGACCCAGAAGAGCTCCTGGCTCCTGGCTTCGGATTGGCTCAGCTCCAGCCGTTGCGGCTCACTTGGGGAGTGAACCATCAGATGGAAGATCTTCCTCTGTCTCTCCTCCTCTCTGTATATCTGCCTTTCCAATAAAAATAAATAACTCTTTGAAATAAAAATCTTCAGAAACAGTCAAGAAAAAACAGAAAATCTCAAAGAGCTAGATATTATGAAACAACAAAATGGAAATTGATGAAGTAAATAATAGTAATAATGTTTGGTAAGTTCAAATCTGAGGTGAAGATGACAAAGAATTGGTGAACCTAAGGATGGATCAACAGCATTACAGCATTTACTCAGCCAGCCCAACAAAAAGTAGACAGATTACAACAAAAAACAAACCTCAGGTTCTTGTGACACAATCACAAAATATCCGACGTTCATATCACTGGAGTTTAGAAGAGAAAAAAAGAGTGGATTTGACACAGTATTAGGAAAAACTATAGCTTGATATTTTCCAATACGGCACAAACTATAAACCCACAAAGTGAAAGCACTTTAAAAGCCTGATTAAGTAAGCAAGATAACATCAACTACTTACTACTACTCATTCAGCATTACCTTAGATCAATCTACACCAAACTTCCGGGACTAAAGAAGCTATATGAAAGCAGGCTGCTCATAGGCTTACCCTGATACCCTAATCCCAGTCTGCATACGTGGTCCAATGATAATTTCCCTATGGAATGGACAGATGCGTTATGTTTCATAAATAAATATGAACGTCTTAATTTTACCACAAACATTAAATGGTCTCAATTTTTTTTTATCAAATTCAACACAGGGATTGAGAATATTTTGTTTCCTTCAACCACCCGTGTTTCACGGCAAGAAAATAATTATTTCTCCTGGATGAAAGCAGACATCATCATGTGGAAGGAGCAGTTAAGAGCATGGGCTTTGATGTCAGACATACCAGGGCTATATCAAGTTTCAGTTCTGGTAACCTACTGGCTGAGTGTCCTGGCACAGTATGCTAGGCCTCAGTTTCTTTTTTTGTAAAAGTGATATGCTGATATCTACTTTGTAAAATTACTTGTAATGTCCAAAGGAAACTAATACACACATCAGTGCTTGACATGCAAAAACACTATATATTGGCTATTAGAATCCAAGGGCTTGCTCGTTTTTTTGTCATAAACTTTGTTATCACCAGTAGCAATAGTTTGTGAAACAAAATGAAGCATTTCAAGAAATCAGATAAGTGAGGTTTACGAAACAAAAATTTGATCGACATGAGAAATGCTACCTCTGGAACAATTTTGTGTTTAGAATTGGGACATGGCAATCTAGCACACGATCAACTAATGTTTCAGTTAATGTTCTGCTCTCTGTCTTCTTTGCTAGGAGAGTGTTAACCTTGTCCACACATTATGTATTCTATGAAACAATAAAATCTTTCTGCTCTGTCTGTATACTAAAACTCTCATGATCTCCTTAAAAAAATCTTCTTTAAGCCAATTTTTTTTCATTGGTAGAAAACTTATGAGCAAAGATATGTACGCATTAGAATACCATCTCTACTATTTTAACTTGTGCTAGAAATGCAGCCTTATCTTTTTTGGCTTTTTAGTATCAACCCAACACAGGCCAGAATGGTCATCTAAAAACTAATCTAACAAAAGTGCACATTCCAATCGTTCCATGTTGCATTTTGTTCATATTCAAATTGACTTTGACCCTTTAAGCCAGGAAAATAAAATGTCTCACAGCAACGCAACTATTAGAGTTGATAACTAGTTATCAAAGTACTTTAAAAACACCTAGTTTTTTTCTAGGTCTCCTTTATGAGAAAAATTTTTAAGTTAAAATGCTATGTTATATAAAGTGCGAAAACATATTCAGCAAATATAAAACATGAGAAAGATATCCTGCAGTGCATATGAAGTGTATATTTTATGTGACATTTCTGTGGTGATATTACAGGTAATTTAAGGGGCAACATAGTACCCCTTTCCAAAAAAAAAAAAAATTAAAAATCATGACACAAGAATTCCTTCACTGATGAAAAATGAATTCAGACTCTTTTACCTTTGTAATTTTCAGAAGGCCAGAATTAAGAATAGTGGCTGGTGTTGTGGCACAATGATTTAAGCTGCCACCTACAAGGCAAGCGTCTCCTGTAACATCAAGTTTGAATTCCTGCTGCTGAGCTTCCCTGCCAGCTCCCTGCTAACCCAGCTAGGAAGGAAGGGGAAGGGGGTCCGATCACAAGTGTTCCTCCAGCCTTATGGGAGACTCGGATAGAGGTTCTGGCTCCGGCCTTTAAGCCAGCCCGATTCTACTGCTGTAGCTGCTTGGGGAGTGAACCAGTGGATGGAAGATCTCCAGATGTTTCTCTAGCGCTCTCGCTCTCTCTCGCGCTCTCTCTCTCTCTCTCTCTCTGCCATTCACATAAGCTATATATAGAGAGGCGCTAGGGAACCTTTCTAATCCAAATAGATTAGTTCCTTATCAATTGTTTCTTGTTTCTTTATTCTTGAGAAATACCTAAGCAGTGCATTTTTCTTGTTCTCTTCTTTTTCTCCCTTAGGCATATTTTAGGGATAATTGCCCTTTTTTATTATTATTAATTACACTGTATTATGTAACACAGTTTCATAGGTTCTGGGATTCCCCCAACTCCTCCCCCTTCCCTTCCCCCATGGTGGATTCCTCCACCTTGTTGCAGTAGTACAGATCAAATTCAGTTGAGATTCTTTCGTTGCAAGCATATACCAAGCAAAGAGTCCAGCATCTAATTGTCCAGATACATTCAACGATTTGTTGGGGAGATCATCTCCTGTCTGAAGGTAGAGCTGGCAGAATATCATCCTGATCAGTTAAAAACCCCAACTTAACATAAACGATAATTTGCAGCATTATGGAATTAATTGTCATGGTATTGAGTAACCAATATGCTACAAGATGCAAGTTCTTAACCACATCCTGTGACTACTTCATTGACATTTTGATTTTAGTTTATATACAACCAGCTTCTATACACCTTAAAATGGCTATAGGGTACTATTCAGCTGTCTCATGTCTATCTTCATTTTAGTATTTAGCAGTCCATAGCGTTGAGACATAATTCTACTGAACCTGGCAGATTTTAGGATAGTCTAAACTGGCTTATAACTCTAGCAAGACATATGTCAACAGTTGAGGTGTAGAACTATTTTAGGAGGGGTGTGCAGAGAAATCTTCCACTCCCCAGTGAGGAGTATCTAATCTCTGTGTCCTACCTAGTAAGGTATATGTGAATCCACGCTGACCGTTTCCTGTCTGGTTCTAAGCTTTCTTTATTGTTCTCTGTCTATTCTGATTTTGTTTGTTTGTTTGTTTTTTGGGGGGCTCTGGAGCGACCCTGATGGTCATTGCCAGAGAGGATGGGGATCCAAAGTTGGAACTAAGTAAGGACCAAAGAAAGCTCCTCTCCCGAGTCCTGAAGGAAAGGGATAATTGCCCTTTAAAGAATAAATTTGCCTTCACTTTAAATACTTAAACATTTGGAAATACTTCTTAATGTATTTTAAATCATTTGTGCTTTTTAAGAATTTTAAGGCACTTAAAGGACTTTAAAATATTTTTAATGCTTAATCAAACATAATAAATTATTGTCTGGATTGCTATATTAAAATTTAAATACTATTAAAATCAGTGCCTTAACACAACTTTGAAATAAGCGCAAAGGGAAATGTAGAGTAGAATAGCCATGTCAAAGACTAAACACATTTTGGTAAATGCATTGAATGAACATTTACTCTCTGAGACAGACAGGTTCATTAGGCAATGGGGTTATATGTGCTTTTTCTGCTGTGGACCAAAAACTCCAACATGAACACAATTTCCCCAAATCCTTATAAATCCAAACTGACAGCTCTCCCCAGGAGTGTTGGGAAGCATCGTGTTGAAAGAGGGGACAGGTGTGACCCCATCCTTTCAGAGTTGGTGTGTTTACCCACTCCGAAAAGTTCAAGGAATCTCCAGTCTGCGTTTCAGAAAGGACAAGAAAACTGCTTCCATCAGCACAGATAAACTTTGTATAATTCAGATTCCTTCCCAAATTATTCCTTAAGCCATCAGCTTCCGCTTCTCAGTTGATATCTGGATTAAACAACATACACACACAGAGTTGGATGCCTGTTTTCAGGATTCAGAAGGCAGAAGTGCTAGAAGATGGTACTGTTGTCTACTGGCCGACTGTCTTCCACGCAGACAGAGGAGTGGAAAGCAACGAAGCAGGTCACAGAGGACTAGGGAAGAGAGCCAGGAAGGCACAGGAACCAGGTGGCAGCAGAGGGATACCGCACAATCTGGGTACTTCACAGCAGAACAACAAAAAACCACAGCTTCTTTCCGACACCCCTATTTTTGAGCACCCCTAAAGCCGGGTATTTGGGCCGTGACCCTTCCCCAACAAAGGTGACTGAAGATTTCATACCACAGAAGCCTGTAACTTGGAAACTTGAACACTGCCAGGAATCACCACCCAGCAAAAGCAATTCTGACCCGGGGATGAAGAAAACTGCAAAGGAAATCTCCTGCCCTTGAATGGCAGTTTGCAGGTTTGGAGAGACATACAGGAGGTATTAGGGGGCAAAGACCTGTTTGCTGGACAGAGTTCTCATCAAACTGTTTTTACTTCTAGAAGCAAAGAGAGAGGAGGAAAAAATAAATAGGTTTCTCCTTTCATAGTAAAACTCATCTTCAGAAAAACATTATTTATAGCTAGGTAAGTTTGTTAAGGGAACTCAGGTTTGGATTTTTACACTTTCAGCAACAACAGAAGCTGCTATGATCTAAATTCAAATCAAGTGTTAAAATACACCCTGAAGTCTCTTGCTGAAGATTAGCATCTGAACGTCAGTGGAGTCATTTTACTCAAAGTGTCCAGGAAGCCAGGCTAGAGAGAGGGTCCACTCTGAATATCCCCAGCCACTCTGCTCTTCCTTCTGCACCCAGC
The DNA here is from genome assembly GCF_030435755.1 of Ochotona princeps. NCBI lineage: Eukaryota > Metazoa > Chordata > Mammalia > Lagomorpha > Ochotonidae > Ochotona > Ochotona princeps. The sequence continues at coordinate 19,057,422 of NC_080845.1, read as the reverse complement.
AGGTGAAAAGAGCCCCTTTCGGTTCACAGGATACTCATCTTGCCTCTGTAGGAACTGTCTCAGTGAATGGAAGCTCTGACTCCAGCTGGACCCAGCAACAGGTCAAGCTGAGGAAGGTCAGAGATGCAGCCTCCGGAAGTCCTGGCAGGGGAACAAGGCAAGGAAGCTAAAAGGCACTGAGTGAGAACGCCAAGGCAGATGCTTGGCATTTTCTCTTCAGCATAGCTTACAAAGTAGGTTCCTCTGTGCTTTTTTTCCCAGACCAGGAAAGTAGACTGTTCAGGTTTGTTCACACTGGTCTTCCAGTATATTTCTGGATCCAAAAATTTGGTTAAAAACAGGTGTCATCTATTTATGTATCTATGTACCCATTTACATGTCCAATCTAAATATCCATGTCCATCCTCCTTTTTATCCAATCCATGCAACACATTTGTATATCTGCCACTGATTACACTTTATATACAATCTATTTCCACTCATATGTATCCATGTATCTATCTACATTCATGCAACCAAGATGTTGAAGGCGCCTGGCACTAAAGGCATTATTCAATTAGACCATAATAAATGTAAATATACATTCTTTTAAGAACGGGTGTGAAGCTTTTCAAGTATTCTTCTAGTAGACAAGTAAGTGAGTGGACTTTCATTTTCTTTAAGCCCCACAAAAATGCTCTTTCTAAAGTGTATGATCATAGTTTGTCAGCTTTCACAGAGGAATAAGAAATGACTATTGGGGTTTCTGGGATGCTCATACTGTAAAGAATGTTGACCTGTCCAGTATATCATATGATGGCCAATGTGTCTAACACAGAAGAAAACCCACAGGGAAAATATCTTTTGGCCTCAGTGCTTAGGAGGGCTCTTTCTCCTTAACTCACCTTATAGTCACCAAAACATGAACCCAGTTGTGCAATAATTTCTACAAAAAAAAAAAGATCCTTTTTCCTTATTCTATATCACATTTTTGCAGCTATTTTCCTGTTCCTTTCTTTTTTGCTTACTTTTCATTCAACTTTGTCCTCTGAACTCTATGCATCTTTTTAAGCTGTCTTAAATCCATTTATTACACAAGGTTAAGGATAAATAAACTAAGGCACATACCCTGCTCATGTCTGTAAGACTATTTATGTGACACTGCTGTTTGGACATAAAAACCACCCCACATGAATCAGAACAGCATGTCTCCTATAGACCGAAAATAAAGTTTCATCTCTGCTTCAACAGTGACATACAAACAGTCTTAAGACCTATCACCCCACAAGCCATCCTACGGACACTCAGACACTTATCTGCGGGGTCACAATTATAGCAGGATTACATGTGTCCAGGCCTCTGTGGTCTGGAATAAGACTTGCAGCCATCCTGGAGGGGAGTGGACAAAAAGAACCATGAGGCTCAATGTGGTATGTGAAAAACCACAGGGGATCAGCGAAGTGAAATGAGGCAAAGGGTCAAGAGATAAGAGGATCAGAAAACAGCAATATCTTCCCAAGCCAAATATAAATAAATAAAAACATTCAAGGAGGATGAGTTATAGGACACATATTTTAAAAAAATGAAGACAAATATTTCTGGTGCTAATATACCTTTTAAAAACAGACTTAAAACGTAATCTTCCATTTTTAAGTCTTCAACCTGACAGCATTAATTCCTTTTAAAAAAGCAACCGTTTCCTTCATCTGTACTCAAAACACACAGGCCATTTGTGGTGGACATACCTAAGGTGACCCCCACAAGGAGTCTTTCCCTGTGCGGTTCCCCTTCCTCCATCTTCCAGCAGAACCTGTAGCTTGTTTCCAATAGTGAAGTATCAATCTCCTCTCACCGTTTCTTCTCTTTGCTTCTTATCGCCCCTCTTTCTTTGATTTCTATTGCTGACTTTGAAGAAGCAACTTGCTATAAATTCTATAGCAATAAGAAAATGAATTCTATGAAGAACCTATATGCACTTGGAAGCAGATCCTTCCTGGTGACAGAGTGCAGCTACAGAGTGCAGCCCGGACAACATATTCATCTCAATCTGTAAGACATCGGGCGCTGAACTAAGGTGTGCCTGGACTCGCTCACTCACTCTCTCTGGTTCTCTCTCTTATTGCTTTATTGCCTCTCTCCCTCTCTCTCCTCTCTCCTCTCTTTCTTCCCTTCCTTCCTCCTTCCCCCATTTCTTTGGTTCATTTCTCAATTGCTTCAATTAACTCACCTAAGACATGGTAAGAATTCTACCTGATCTACTTCAGTTGGGAGAGGAAAAAAAGTGAGAAAAACAGCTCTCATCAGCTGAATCACCACCCAGATACCCACAACGACACAAGTCCAGCTGTTTTCAAAGCAAGGAACTCAGTCCAGGTCTCCCTTGTAGGTGGTGGAAACTCAATTCCTTACCATCTCCCCTGATCCCCAAAGTCCAAATGATTCGGAAACTTCAGTCAGGGATGCAGTGGCTTAACCACCTGGCCAAATGCCTGCCCCAAATGACTGGACTTCTAACTCTCACAAGCCACGAGAAAACAAATGGATGTTTTTAGAATCACTAAACTTCTGACAATTCAGACATAAAACAGAAAACCCACGCATCATCTGAAGAGAGAAACCAATTTACATGAGAACTGACTTACAATATCAACCAAATGGAAAAACAACGTAATGGAAACTTCAGACCCCTTTCTTAACTTCCTGCATCACACCTGGTCAAGTCCCCCTGCCCCATTAGATTAAAGCTGCTACCACCTTGAACATGATGCTGAACACATGGCACCTAGTGTCGTCACTGGGGATTTGGTACTGGATTGCTCAAGGAAACCTGCCTTGAATAGGCCAGGAAATGTTTAACCTGGCCAGCCTATGCCTTTCACAATTTTCTAGTCAGTCACCAGAAAGTCAAACACCACTTTTAGAATGTTCCAGTGACTCAGCATTGGGACAATCTCAAATCACTGTTACAGTGACTCTTGGCAGGACCTTCTACCCCAAAGCTACGTGACTGTTCTCCCCTCACCTATTATTTGGGCATGAAAAACACCAAACAAGCCCAGAAGCAGCAAACACCCTAATCCTCTGAGGAGGAGACCACGTTTTATTTCCATTTCAACTCTGAGATCCAAACACAGATGTTAGCCACACTCGTCAGTGGAGGCTCCATTCCATAATAGCAAGTTCTCTCTGTTCTGCACAAAATTATACCCTGATGATGTATTTCCACACCACTGTGACCAGAGAGGGTTAGGGGGCAGCTGCTCTAGCATGGATGAAAAGAGTTAGGCTTGTGAACATGGGGAAGAGAGAGAAGAGGGAAAGGAAACATTGTCTTTTTCTGAAATATTTTCCTATGAATTGGAACTCACAAGTTCTTTTATTACACTTGTTTGAGTAATGAATGCAGTGCATGAGCTATGTAGTTGAACTAAGGCCAACAATTTTTCTTCTTTCGAAATTATGTCTAACAACAAATCATTGGCAATTTTCTTTCAATTGGTATGATTCTTACATACTAGTTAAAACCACGGCAACACTGACATGCACAGGAGAGAGCAGAAACAACCATTTTTTTCTCTCAGAAAAATCAGAGAGGAATCATTTTTCTTTGCCTTCCTTTTTCCATCTTTTTTTTTAAACTTTTGAAATGTGAAAAGCAACCACAGAGCAAGTAAGAAATACCGCCACTAAAGTTACAGATACTGTGTTAAGATGCGGGTCCAGCAAATACTGAATTACTGTCAGCAATTCACGGTCTCTCTGAGCCTGTTTTATGATCTGAAAAAATGTGCAAAATAACATCTGCTCTATAACATCTATACTGTCATGAAAATCATGGGATTATTTATTTAAATCCATGAGGATTTCTTAGTACCAGCCAAATGTTATGTCTTCATTTTAAAGTTAATGATTTCTCTCATAAACTAGCAAAGATAAATACTGAAATTTTTAAGAGAATAGTTGGTAATTTTATTTCTAGTAAGACTATTTAAAAAGTAAATTTCAAAGTTACTGTCAGGATAAAGTAATAGTAACATTTAATACTTACTAAGTGCTTACTCCTGGGCGGGCACGGGGCTCAGTGACACCATTCATTCTATTTCACTTGGCACTCACATGAAGGAAAGCCAGTTATGCTCACCATTACCCAGATGAGAAATGGGAGGTTTCAGGAAATGAAGCAAGCAGTAGGAAAACTGGGAGAAAAATCAAGCAATCTAATCCAGAGCTCACCATCAACTGCTCAGCTGTATTCAAACACATTATTTGAGCTGGCACTCCAAGAACATGCGAGATGTGACCGTGGCAAACAGTGACCCTGGCGAGCCAGGAGGCCTAGTGTGGAGGGCATGCCTACCCACATCACAGACAGCCCACCACAGTTGGAGAGCTAAAGGCAAGCCACATTGCAGACATGTCTTGTAGAAACCATACTCCCTGGAGCTGTGAACTCAAGAAATCCTATAGTACTGAAAACCTATCAGCTGACCTCCAGCCAACTATCAAACCATACCACCAGAGTGGCAGGGCTGCCTGTGGGACTGTAAGGGTACAGAGTAACTTCAAAAACTGCTACTGCCTAATGACCCGTGGCAGACAGTGGAGGGTGGCAAGCACTTGGGCCCTGGGTATACACATGGGATATGTCGTCAGAATTCCTAGTTCCTGGCTTCAGCATGCTCCAAACCCTGTCATTTGAGAAGTGAAGCAGTGGAAAAAAGATTTCTCTTTCTCTGGAACTCTGATCTTCAAATAAATCTTTAGGAAAGGAAGGAAGGGAGGAAAGCAGGAAGAAAGAAAAGAAGGGAAGGAGGAAGGAAGTGAGAGAGGAAAGGAGGGAGGCAGAGGGGGAGGGAAGGAAGGGAAGGAAAGAAGGAAGGAGTGTAGGAGGTAGAGAGGCAGAAACTGTTAGTTTGATAGTGACCAAACAGCCTTGTGCAAAGGGGAACTAACACATACAGGTATAACTTTCAAAAAACCAAAATAGGAACTAGGCGAAGAGGAGTCAGCAAGTCAAAAGAGAAGGAAATCCATGTAAAGCCAGGAACCAGGAAAACCTAGTAGGGTCCTGGTCCCCAAACTGTGATCACAGGCACCTTGGGGTGCTACAGAGAACTTCCATTTGAGGGAAACGGTGACATTTGACATCTGTCAGATACTCTTTAATCTTAAGGCACTTTACAGATTCAGCATTAGATGGCATTGCATTTCCTTGTATCACATCATTCCTTTACACTATGACATCTATGGGAATGAAAACACAGTATTGCAACAAACTTGGCATGCAACAGGGAATGAGTATGGTAGCATCCTACCCAAGGCCAAGCTCCGAGAACACACACATCTTAGTCATTTAGAGACTGGATAAAAACCAATCTTCATTTTACTTTATGCAGTTATTTTGTTTTGTTTTGCAAAATGGCTGCCAATCCATGGGACTGACATACTCATTAAATGATTTTATCTGCTTAAATAAATAGAATCATTGAGTATCTCTTTTGGCCTAGAGGTACTATGAAAAAATTACTGAGACAGCAATAAGAGTGAACTGAGCAATTAAAGGAGCATTGACTAGGAATCACAATTTTTTAGGGAAGCCACAGCAGGAATGACATGAGCAAGCTGCTCAAGGAGTAAGTCAGCCTGTCTGCTTTCAATCTTCCAGAACCCTTTGACATGGCAGCACCGTCCAATCCAAGGGAGAATTGCACCACTGAGTCCCAGAAGTGACATGGGTTCTAACTCTTCTTAGGCAACCCCTTCCCACAACATATTGAAGACCTACAACAATGAGGACCAACCCAGGGTCTTTGAGTTTTGGCAGAGAATGATGATTTGACAGAACCTCTATTTTAAGTATCAGGCACGTTACAGCAGTATCTACCATGTACTCATGTGCTTGGCATCTTCTACAATCACCTCCCTTAACCTTATGAGATTACACAGTTTCTGCCCTGCTTCTCACTTTACAGATAAGGAAACTGGAGCTCAGAGTAACTGAATCAATCGGTTATCCAAGTTAATGCTGCTGGCAAGGATGGCAACAGGATTAAGAGCCAGGAAGCTGGAACTTCAGAACTAACACTGCTAACAAGCAGGCTGCAACATTTCAGCTGCCAGGCCAAATATATATAGACCTGTACAAGGAAACAAATACTTCAAAGCCACATACACGTTTAAATGTGATGAAATGCAATCTTAGGTTTTTTTTTAGATCCCTGAAAAGTTTCCACTTTCTTAGACTTGATAATGTCTACGCTCATGAATAAAAACAATTTCAATGGTTATGATGAAGCACATGAAGAAAAAAAGTCATCCCATATATTTGCATGTATGTGACAAAATGCTCTCACGTACTTGTTGCAACAACAGCCACGGTACAAAATTTCTGAAGGACATTAAGCAATAAATGACAACGATTTCTAGTTTCAGGGAGGAGAGTAAAATTTTGTATTAGGTAATGTTTATCTCAATGTTATTTGTGGTAGAGACAGAACATGAGAGAATTTAAGTTCCCAGGCACATTGACAGGATGTCAGACTGGAAATAGAGTAGCCAGGACTAGATCTGGTGCCCAGATAGGATATGACTACATTGCAGGAAGAAACCCAAATTACTGTGTCAAGCTTCTGGCCCCTGACTTTTTTTTTTCCTTGTTTCTCAAAGGTGATACATTTCCTGGTAGTCAAAAAATACTATTTAGTACTTACAGAGTAAATTTAGTCTAATATAATACTTCACTTTTGAATACTTCATCTTCAAACCTATATACCATCTATACTTCAACACCCAAGTCAAAATCACATGTATATAAAGTTTTGTTGATTCTACTAATGGACTACTCATTTCTTGCCTTTCCTAAGAATTACCTATACGCAAACAGAATCTTTCTCACAGCCTACAGCTACTGGGATGAGACTGCCAAATTTACTTTATACTTATATGTACCTTAGACTTACTCCCATTGAATATAGTTTCCATCATATTTGTAACTGATCAGGGATTATACATTATGGCATTTGTTTTTCAAACACACAATAGGCAATATATATATATATATATATATATATATATATATATATATATATATATGAATGTCACTTAAACTCAATTAGTTTATACATAATTGCAGTTTTCTTGTTGGCACACAGAGTAAAGAACTAGATCCACAAGGTGACATCTAAAAATAATCTGTTCTCTGGAGAGATGCTTTTGTCCTTGATATGCAAAAGTTTTGAACAGACAATGACAACCCATGCCACTGCCACTACTCAGACCATTCAAGCCTGGCTATAGAAGAATTCATAAATGCCAGAATCTAATTGTCTCATTGCAGTACCAAATTCCAGTTCCTCTCCCAAGTCTAGCTAGCTGATAATGCACAGGTGATGCCTCACTGATCTGGGTCTCAGCCAACCACACGGGAGGCCTGGAATGAGTTCCAAGCTCCTAATGATTTCCTGGGTCTGGTCCAGCATCAGTTATTATGGGCCTTTGTGGAGTTATATAATGAAATAATGAATCCAAGAGCTCCTTTTCTCTGGGTCTTTGTTTCTGTGTCTTTCTCTTAAACATGTGAACCAGCAACCCAATCCTGGTCTCTGATGTGTTTGGCAGGTACCCAGATATAGGAGTTACAACCTGCTACCTCCTAGGATATGCAATAACCAGAAGCTACAGTACCAGCCTAAACCAAATCCAGGCACTGTGACCAGGGACGCAAGCATCCAAGCTGCCAAATCCTGAAAAATAACATAAAATTACACGTCTGTTCAAGCATTCTTTGAAAAGCTATAATTTCTCAATAGGTAATACATTTTAATATGTTTATATTCTCAATGTAACTGAAGTCACAATTATATTTCCAATGTAATTGAGACTAACTTTCGATGTAAAAGATGACATTTTCCTAGGGTTACATATAACTAGCATGAGTATTTCAAATATTTTGAGAGGAAACACCCTTTAGTAGTATGAAAAATCTAGGCTTCCTTTGGTAGTATAGTCTCTAAGAGCCAAAGATCTAATGTTAGGGATTTAGTGCTTCCTCCTTAACTCTCCCTTTCCACTGCCCTTCTCATCATCTCCCCTACAAAGCAGGTATATAAATCTAAATGCATGGGACAGTCACAGGTACTTTTGCTTAAATGGTACCAAAAATGAGTCATTTTCACCGGTAAAGGTGAAAAAAAAAAGTAAACAGTTTAAAATTGAGGAAGGACAGGTAATTTAAACCAGAGGCTCCAGCACCGCTCTCCTGCAGGTGTGTGTGACTGAAGTCCTGAGCCAACACGAAAATTCTACTTGAGCAAATCTGGGCTGGGACCCAAAAACTGCATCCCAGGTGATTCAGATGCAGGTGGCCATTGGACCACACTTAGAGAAGTGTGATTCTGACGTATTCTGGGTACAGATGAGGCAACTGCTGTTACATTTATGTAGATTTCCCAAAGTCACATCGACCACTAAGTGGCAAATCTCTAGTTAGCATACAGGGAATGCCTTTGCAACCACACTACATCACATGCCCTCCTTGGTATTCCAAGCACTTTTTTTTTTTTAAATTTCCATCACTGCTTTGCACTTGGCAGCTGCAAACACATTTATAGCCAACCTTTGAGAGACACCTCTGAAAACAGGAGTTTCCACATGCATCATCACACACGATCTTTGCAAAAATATATTTTCTGTATTTGACCAATGAAGAGATAAGTCAGAGAGATTATGATTCTTGCTCAAAACCATAACAAATTTGGAACAAGGTAGAATTTAGTCAGTCTTGAAGATTAATACACTCTCAGTGGTAATGATGATTATCACTATTTCTTACAGAAGCTCAATTCTAAAAATACTGACCTAGAAAATGTTAATAAAAAGTTGATACAAACAAATTACACAAAACAATGATTATTTCATAGTAAAATTTAAAGAAGAACCAAACCTTCTGAATGAAGCTTAGCTATAAAGTAAGGTCGAGCGTAATTATATGAAAGGAAAATGAAAATTTACAATAATACATGTGTATCTGCTATTAATGTTCAGCAAATTAACCAATAGTAAGGTCTGTATTTTATAATTCATACAAAAGGATTTGATTTTCAAGAAAATTTCAACTAAAAAATTTAATAAGCTGTAAGTATTTGAACTATAGAACACATTAAATTGTTGAAGAGCTTAAGATAAATTAATAGCACATGTTCTAGGAAATATCTTCAACAAAATTTGTTGATGATTACAGAATTCTAATTTAACTGTTAACTTGTTTGGAGTCAGTACTAAAAGGCCTCTAAGTCTAATCAAAACACTGGCTCAAAATGTCTCATGATCTCAATGAACTTCGAGAAACAAAGCTACACACAACATAATAAAATTATAAATCAGTAACTGTTGGGGGATAATACACTGAATGTAAATAAAACCACAGCAAATGATTTAATATGTGATATGATACAGAGATCAATATATAAATGAATGTATTGTCTCTTCCTATTTCTAATTTTGCTTTTTTAAAATACATCAATGTGTTATTTAAAGAACAGAGCTCTTGCTTCAAAAGTGGTAAAAGTAATTCATGTTGAACTAAAATATTAGAAAGATCCATTATAGAATTATCTCACTTCTATTATATAATATTACAGGGAAGACTTGCTAAATAAATTTGGTTTCTAAAGCATTTTCTTACAGTCTGGATAAATTATTTTTGTGTATTGCTGGCTGTAAACACACTTTAGAATATATGCAGGGTGCCACAGCAATCAAGTTTTTAGTTAAAATATCACTTCTCTCCTAAAACATTAGAAATTGCCAACTTAAATAAAGCTGGTGCTCTAAGCTCTACAACTTTTTGTTTATTTGACCATTTAATTACCACACACACACACACGCACACACATACACTTTTAAGGATGTTTAAATATGGTCTCTCGGTTTAGTTCAGAAACTGATTCCAGCTCCCTGATTTATAGCTGGCTTTTCCTTTGGAATTGGGCCAATACACAAAGGAACATTCCCGTGCACCAAGTGCTTAGCAAGGTTAGCAAGCAAAGGTTAGCAGCAGAACATGGTGACACACGAACAGACTACAGCAGAAGTTTCTCCACTTTTCATTAGTCTCGTCAGTAGGTCCTTTAAGGCTATGTTCCTAAGTGGCTATCTCCTCTCTCCCATGAGAAAGGAAAAGAACGCAAGCCAATGAAACCATGCCTACCACATAAAGAGAAGCTTTCTGAAGTGCAGAAGAACTCATGCAGAATGAACTCATGGAAAACCCAACTTAAAATGTGGTATTCTGTGTGTCAACAAAAGTCTACTTGGGCAGGATAAATAGAAGCAGCCACGACTTTCCAGTCTCCCAATGCCAAATTCAATCCCACCTTTTCAAAAAGACCCTGTTACTGTTGTGTCACCCTATGAGAACTTCATATTTGCTTTGGATCTTTATAATAACTCCTCTATTGCAGGAGGAGACCTGCCAGGGTTTAAGTCAAGCCATGACAACACTGAGTCTAGACACTATCATTTCAAATATATTAATAAAAGGTAGCTTCTCAGAGACACAAGTCTCTAGTTTAAACCTCAAAGTAAAATAGCAACAATATAAACATGCAGAGAAAAAAGTCCTTTGCATGAAAAAAAATTCAAAATGATATTTTTTGAAGAGTATAATCAAGAATGTGTAAAAAAAAAAAAAAAGGATACTTTAGGGCCTGGCGTGGTGGCCTAGTGGATAAAGTCCTCTCCTTGCATGCACCAGGATCCCATATGGGCGCCAGTTCTAATCCCAGTGGCCCAGCTTCCCATCTACCTTCCTGCTTGTGGCCTGGGAAAGCAGTTGAGGATGGCCTAAAGCCTTGGGACCCTGTACCCACGTGGGAAACCTGGAACAAGCTCTTGGCTCCTGGCTTCAGACTGGCTCAGCTCTGACCATTGCAGCTGCTTGGGTAGTGAATCAACAAAAGGAAATTCTTCCTCTCCATCTCTCCTCCTATCTGTATAATCTGCCTTTCCAATAAAAATTTAAAAAAACAACCTTTTTTTTAAAAAAGAAGAGAATAGTGTAGTTTTGACATGGAAGCAAACAACATGACCTGCCTAGAAACAAATGTAATTGTTCAGAATCAAATAAAACATCGATATATTGGATGTAACCCTTTATTTCCAGAGAATGCAAAACAACAATCCAACATTAAATAAAATCATGCTATAAATTAATTGCTAATGAGGAAAACAATTAAGATAATCCACACAACAGACTGTTGATTGCGATCTCAAGTGCTTTATTTCCCAGCTAATGCAGTGTATAAATGTGTCTATTAGAGATGCCAGATAAAACACAGGACTTCAAGTTAAACTTGAATTTCAGATAAACAACAAATTCTGTTGTTGAGGACAAATATGTCCTACATGATTATTTTTTATTCGGTAAGTCTGGCAGTTTGCCCATGAATGTTTTCCATGTAAATTCTTACTTAATCCATGTGTATCAGGGAATCAGAAACGATGCACAGTCTTGAAGAATGCAAACCCTGAAAATAGCACTGTACATTTGTAAACGTAGCAGCTGTCTTTGAATTCTACTGCTGTAACAACAACAAATATCAACTGCAGGCATTCTCAAATCTTCCTATCCAGCAGACTGTGGGACGCCATAGAAAGTTACACAACCCAGCATGCCACAGGTGTGGGTGTCAACTTTTCCTAGCCATAATCTTTGAGGTCCTGAACACATTTATGTTGCTATAGAATCTTAGTTCCTTTCCACAGAATGTCAGTTTATGAAGCAAACAATCATTCAAAAAACAGTGTAATGATATTGATCTGCCTCCTTCAGCCAATTTAATAATGCATGTGTTATACCACTACAAGATGCAGTGAAGCATTTATAAGCAAATGCAATGGATACTTTTAGAAGCGTCCCCTGCCATCTCTAGGAATTTACTGGAGATCTGCATGTCTAAATAAGTGTTACTGTGACATCTAAGTGGCATAATTGTAATATCAAGAAAGTAACTAAATAGTGTGTCAATTCAGAGTATAAATAATCCAGTGAAAATAATTCCTTTACCCGAGATCATTTAGCAGCATCAACCAAGAATAATTCCAGTATCACTTTCATATTGAAGACTTCTCAGATACATTGCTCACCCAGAAAGTAACACTCCCATAACCCCCTATATATTTTGTCAAATCAAGTATATTGTGTTTACTTACACTGTTAGATTGCATTTATTTAAATTACCACTCATTATCTACTAAGATGAGGGTTCCAAAATACAACAAATACTTGCTGAAAAAATGAGCCATTAATTGTCAAGTCATACTGAAACTAAGACTTACAAATGTCCTGGTGAGGTAGAATTACTTTCGTATAGCAATTGTATGACAAAGTAGAATGGAACTCATGATTAAATCAAGCTGAATTTCAGGCAGGACAAAGTGTATTTCTACTGTAGCTAGGAAACCCGCAACATTCCTAATCCAAACTACTTCATTTAGTCACTCAACAAATATCTAGAGCTTGTTAAGTGCTGGGACTTGTTCAAGGTACTAGAAAGTAAGACACAATTGTGCCATCAAAGACTGCTATAACGGTCTTCCAAAGAGACATGTGAGCTCACACGAAAGATTCAAAGGAGTTAAACAATCTTTCCTTTAGTTGTGAGTGAAGCTGAGGTCGACTATAGGATTCATAGATTGTTATCACACTGTGAAGGTGGGACCTTCCCAGCCTTCCTTTTTCCTTTTCCCATGTTGATCAGAATGACAGAGAATGGTGCTTTAAATGATATCTGGATTAGGTGCTGCAGATACATTTGAAGGAGCCAGTGACTCTTGATAGAGAAGCCTCTTCCATCCCAAAATTATTAGATTAGTCAACACCACTTATTCACCTTTAGGGATTCAACAGGTAAAAAATTGCCATTTAATCCTAACAAAACATTTCATATGTAGAGATGGAACACAGGCCACACTACTGTACAGATGCATCTTTGGAAAAGTAAAAGTCTTACAGATAAAGTGTACAGTCTATTCTTAGAACCAACAGCTGTTAACCACTGCGATACTTTTATACTATGGCAAAGAAATGAAGCACCATCTCAAACAGCAAGTCCACTACTGTGATTCGGCATGTGGGGGTGGGGAGTATGGATATGAATGACAGAAAAAGAGAAACGAAGAGGGAAGAAAGATACTTGCGTGAACAGGACCTAATAGTTCTGACAGTCCTTGCCACCATGTATTGTTTTCTGAAAGCCAGACACTGACCTAAGTGGTTTACACAAATCCATTTACCTACTGTTTGCAACAAGCTGGCAAGAAAGATCGTACTATACTTAATTTGTTCATTCTAAAACTAGGGCTCGGAGAAGTCAAGTAGTCATTTATTCTGGGTTTTAGAGCTTGTAACACAGGAGCCAGGATTCAGACTTATAACACTAGCCTATCTCACCCTAAATTTAAGTTCTCAGCCCCTAGGCCACAAGGATGCCCAGTGGTCACCACTATTCATTTGAGGACTCTTGTCTTCATTCATTACCTTTCCCAACATGGACAAATACCTTTGCAACCTTATTTAGACTGACAGGAGTTTCCACAGGAGGAGGTCTGACTCGGTCCTAAAATAAGAAAGGGCTTCATGTCCTGATGCCTCTGCCCACACCTCTGAAGGAACTCTGTTAGGTTCATGTGGTATTTTTGGTTTTGTTTCTGTTTAAAAGTTGCTTCAAAGTAAAAATATTTGAATGGAGATGGGCAACAAAGGGGTACAAAGAGCTTGTGTTAAAAAGTTGTTTTGCTTTTGACCTGAGCTTGGGTTTAGGGCCTGGGAAATCCTGCAGGACTTCTTCAGGGTGTCTCTTCCGGCCACCACCCTGGGTGCCAAGCCAGTCTAGAGGGTGGCCAAACAATCAAGGCTCTCATGAATATTCTCTCAGGTTCTTCCTCAAAGAGCCCTTCACAGAAACACTACTGGACCTGAGGAGACTTGAGGTAACTTGAATTCCTTTTTTGGAGCAACAGAGTATGCAGTTGGTCACCTGTGGCAGGGAATAACAGATCTGTGTCTACTTCCTTCCCCTAGCAACAGGGCACACTGGATGGCTTTCCTTCCTGCCATATAACTCTCCATAGGAAGAGAAAGCTCTAAAACTCATTTATTTGATAGAATCCCTTCTAAACTTGTCATTCCCTTATTAGAAAAATAGTGCTTCTCCTTAAAAAAAAAACAACTTAAAATTTGTTTGAAGTCAAGGAGAAAAAAGAATAGAAACATCTTTCAACTACTAGTTTATTCCCTAAATGGTCACAAAAAAGCAGGGCTAGGCCAGATCGAAGCAAGGGCCAGGAACTCCAGCCAGGTTTTCCACATGGGTAGTAGTAGGTACTCAAGCATTTGTGTCATCCTCTGCCACTTTCCCAGGTGAGTTATCAGGGAGCTAGATTAGAAGTGGAGCAAGTAGAATATGAATTGGGGCTTTGATATGAAATATTGAAATGGCCATGAGGCCTATTAGTTCACTGAGCCACAGCAAGAGCCTCAGGTACAGTGGTTCTAAGAGTTAATTATCAAAGAGGACAATACACCAGCTACATGAATGGGAATCTTTTATCCCAGATACATTGCTAAATTCTCTTATCTGTAAAAGTTGATATTAACTTTACCTTGAGGAACCCTGTAGCATCTCCCAACACCTACAAGCAGAAATCCAAACTCCTTAATATTAAGGTGTTGTCTCTCTAATCAGACTCTCTATGGGATGCCCACTACATACTAATCACACAAACCTGCAGTTCCTCAACAGTGACAGCTCATACTCTTCCTCCCCTTCTCCTCCACCCCCACAGAACACTATGACAAGCTCCTCCACATCCAGCGAGGCTTGGCTCCATAGTTCTTCACTGACAGTCCCTCCTGTCTCTGAACTCAGGGTCACTGTCTATATCTGTTCTAGCACAGGGCTTGTACTGCCTTGCAGCTCTGAGTCTCCGCTACCACCCCACAAACTCTAAAGAATTCTCCTCACTTATCTTTTCACTCCTTAGCCTTTAGCGATATGTTTGTGGAGTGAAACTGAAAGGAGAAATACATAAAGATCTGCTAGCAGGACATTGGCCAAATTATCTTTCATCAGCATGAATCAGAAAATAACAACCTTGAATTTCTCTGGCTCCCACAACCATCAACATGACGATTAATAATCTCTTAAAAGGGATGTGGAAAGCTGCTATCCTGCCATCTACAAGTGTCCCAGCTCTTCCATTAACTGGGGAATGTCCTTAGACAAGGTACTCAACCATTTTTAACTTGGCTCCCTCCATGCAAACAGGGAAAATGCAATTTTCATTGTTAAAGATTACGAAAAACCATTGAGGAACAGAGCCTAGTGGTGACCTCAGCACAGTGTACATAAGCAAAGAGGGTTAACTTGGATTTGATGGTGATATTTTCTAGCCCAGACAGATTAAACCAGAAAAGCAGTATGTCTCTTCTTCTCCAAAGACATAAGCCCCGCCTGGATTTATGTTGCTTTATATTCCTTCTAGGACTCCACTAAAACACAGACACCCCAAAAACAAAAAGCTCCACCTCTGTGCTATGATTTTCATTTTCCAAGTTTCGAGATCCCTCTCTTCTAGTGATCCCCCAAAGAAGTGTCATCATGAAGAACAGAAAGGGAAAGACTCATAGCTCAAGACAGACTGTGGTCAAATAAGGAAGCACATTTTGACCGCCACTCTGATTCAACCATGGAACAGACTCAAAAGGAATTCTTGGTAAGATGTCAAGCAGAGAGAACTCTAGCCTGGGGAGATACTGCATGACTTCATACAGGGACAATGAACACACAAGTGAACTACACCTTGTACAAAACACTCCCGCAATCATAGGCAATCAGTTCCTGATGCTGTAACATCAAACACTGGGAAAAGACAGAAGAAATGAGGGTCACGGCCATCATCTAAAACAAAAGAAAGGAATTCTTCTTCTTTAAAGCTTTACTGCCCACAGAAACAAAGCACAGGCAGCTTCAAGGCAGTATCAATGAAAACCAAGTTTCAGTTTAACAATATCCTGCTATCAAAACTGAGGCAAAATACAGCATACACTATTAGCTGTTTTAATTACAAAGAAGCAAGCTACCATGGATGTGAAAATGATTTGAGCTCTGGATCTTGAAAGGCTGAGTTTGAATCTCAGTTCCTTTCCTTAGGAGCTGTGTTGTCTTGGGCAAGCTTTTTAACATTTCAGAACCCCAGTAGGTACCACATAGAAAATTAGGATAAGAAATCAATAATTGTACCCATACTCCATAAAGTTGTGATCTGCAAATAGTGACTTCTAAGGGCACATGATTAATGCTACATAAGATACAATACTCAAAAACAGCTTCCATACAACCCGACACAGGCATCATAAATCTCAGACTTTTTGCCATTTTTCTTAAAGATTATATATCATCCTTAAAAGCCAGAATTAGAGAGAGACAGAGTTCTTCCACCTGCTGGTTCACTCTCCAAATGACCACTATCATCAGAACCTAGCTGGTCAGAAACTGGGAGCCATGAGCTTCTTCTAGATCTCCCAGATGCCTCAAGTCAGTGGATTCTTTTCACTTCCATGAAACCTGGGTCGAGTTCCTAGCTGCTAACTTCAATTTGTCCCAGGCCCGGTTAATGTAGGCATTTGAAGACTGAACCCAGCAAATGGATACCGCTCTGCCAATCTCTCTCGCTTGCTC
Organism: Ochotona princeps; assembly: GCF_030435755.1. Lineage (NCBI taxonomy): Eukaryota > Metazoa > Chordata > Mammalia > Lagomorpha > Ochotonidae > Ochotona > Ochotona princeps. The sequence goes on along the minus strand of NC_080845.1, from coordinate 19,040,704 downwards.
TTTCTGTCCATCTCCCCTTCCCTCCATCTCTTTCCATATGCTTCCTTCTTAAACACACATACACACACATATATATGTGTGTGTGTGTATATATATGCATACAATGCATACATATGCATATATATGCACATTTTTAATCTAGGTCATTTCTGACTAAGTGAAAAATGAAACTAAAAATGTTCCACAGTTAATCAAGCTATAATCATTCCTAGAAAAAAAAAAGAAGAAAGACAGACAGACAAAGCATATTATCTGTTGCATAAATTCCATCTGGTTATTTTCCAAGCTACCATATCTTAATGAAAAGGTACGAGCATGATGGAAGTGTAGCTAGGTTTGGCTCCCATGTAGCTAAAAAACAGACAACCATTACAATAAATCAAGATTCTCTTTGAAGACCCAGAAACATGGTTCTGTCATCGCATCCACTCATTCAACAGTTTTTTACTGCTTCTACTTTGTGCCCAAGAACACCGATAGACAATGCAGAAGAAACGTAACAAAACGGCAGTCTCTATCTCCACAGAGCTGACCATCTGGCAGAGAAATCTGCTAGTAAAAATCAAATGCAATGGACACAAAAATGTGCTCAACAGATTGATTCGACACAAGAAGAGATCTGGCTAGCTCAAAATCACCATTCCTACAAGACTAACCCATCTCTCTCATGATTACATATGGATGGACACTAGGGTGAATGAGTTACATGAAAGGCATTAGGTATTGCCTTAACAATTGACTGTATAAGACTGCAAATTCTAGGGTAGGTACCACAGTGTATTAGGCTAAGCTTCCCCTGCATCTTAAATGGGCATCAGTTTGCGTCCCTGCTGTTCTACTTCCAATCTAGCTCCCTGCTTATGGTTTGGGAAGACAACAAAAAAATGGCCTGAGACCTTGTGTCCCTCCCTGCACCCATGTGAGACCTGAAGAAAGCTCCTGGTTCCTGGCTTCAGATTGGCTCAGGCTCTAGCTGTTGCGCCTTTTAGGGAGTGAACCAGTAGATGGAGGATCTCTCCCTGTCTCCCTATTTATCTTTATCTCTTTCAAATAATTTTTTAAATACAGTTTTGTAAGCTTTCTATATCCTTACACACATTCTGCTCAGTGTTGTTGCATTTCTCTAAAAGGGTACAACCCATTTAGTGAATTCCTGCCTCCTACTTAAAATAATTACACTCTAACCTTGCCCTACCAAATACCTTTACTATTTCTCTGACTGTACTTTTCCATGTTCTGAAATTTCCTCCACCTCATTTATAGAAATATTGCAATTTATTGCATGGGTAATCAATTATATTCAATCTTTGTAGAGCCTAAGTGCAAACCTCAGAAAGCCACACTTTTTCTGGCATTTTCCAATTACAGGTTTATGGAAATGGGATTGCAGAAGGCACATTCCGGGCAGACACACATTGTTAGCATAGCGCTATAAGCCCTTCAAATAATTATTTCAACCTGTACAGTAAGACAATGAGGAAAAAAGTTTATGTTACTTGAATCATTAGGTATATTGTGCACTGGAGTGTAGTAAATATTATACAAAGGTCAAAATCAAGGCAAGAACTTGGCAGGTTCATAGTTCACAGTACTCTATTACTACTGGAGGCTTCATGACCTGTGCGTCACACCAAATATCTTAATAGAAAAAAGTAGATACATGTGAAAAATATAAACCAACAGATATCAGTAAATAAATATTTGGGTCAATGCAAAGAATTGTAAAATGTCTCATTTTTCACTTCTTACAAAAATGGCACCCACAGTAAAAGATGTATTCCATTCTCATCATGTGGAATTGTCCTTGGAAAACAGGCATGCTTAAGGTCTTTGTTGATACATAGGCATATAAAGAAGTCATCTCTTTACCTCTACTAAACTATGATGGATGAAATAACACAATTTCATATCTGAAACCAGTGAGAATCTTGTATAAGTGTTGTAGTTAAGCAGGGATATAGTAACGCCAGCAAATCCAGGACCTACTTCTCCTTACAAGTCTAGGAGAAGGCTGCAATTAATATATCCTCAAATGATCTCTGTGACACATTAAATATATTCTGTGACACATTAAATCTATTCTAAAATATACAAGACTGGTGCCCCAATTTGAATGCAATTTATTTAATGATAATTAAAGCTCTGTTTCCTACCAGTGACTTAAATTAATGTTACTCTCGAGTTTCAAAGGAGCCACCACAATCCCAGGTTACATTCACCCAACACTGCCTTGCGAAATATTACAAAGAGAATTGTAGGAACTTTCCAGTGAATTTCTGTGGGACAGATGAAATAATTTTTTTAAGATTTAAAAAAAATGTGATCAAATGCTAAACTGAATATAGTCTATGGAGATTAGGTATTTCAACTGAATAATTGTCTAGGCAAATTTTCACTCATTAAACTTTTACACAGGTACTCTCATCTCCATAGGAAATGTTCTGTGTTTGTATATTTTCAGAGGCCACCATAAGGATTAGAATTTAACAGCTGCTCCTTAACCATCTTCCAAGTACACAGTTGAAACAAACATATTCCTTTGTATCTTCTCCATAAATTTTTCCAGGCTGGGAAAAATATGTACTTAAAAGCAAAAGTAGTGAATCGATGAAAAGACTCAAATCTGCTCTCCACTTCGAAATATAAGTCAATAACCATAACTACAGAAAGAAAATAATGAAACAACTTTTCATGATTATCATATCATTCATTCTAATCTGTTTAGTTCAATAAATCTACACAAGATTTTGATATACTTGCCTATAACATAGTCACAAATACACAATGAGAAAAATTTACTTACTTAGAAGTAAGTTAATAAAAATATCTACATGTGGAGGCCAGCATTGTGGCACAGCAGGTAAAGCCACCACTTAGACACCAGTATCCTGTATGGGGGCTAATTCATGCCTTGGCCACTTGACTTTCAATCCAGCTTCCTGTTAATACTGGGAAAGCAGTGTCAGATGATCCAAGTGCCTGAGCCCCAGAACCCACATGTGAGACCCAGATGAAGCTCCTGGGTCCTAGCTAGTAGCTGCACCTACTTCTATCCATCGTGGTATTGTGAAAAGATGGGACATCTGGCCAAATGTAAGATTCTGTCTCTTCCCCACCTCCTCATCCCCCCTCCTCCCATCCTCTTTAACTCTGGTTTTCAAATAAATAAATCTTTTAAAAATAACTACATGAAAACATTCTTATTGCATAAAACCACTAAGAATCTGTAACAAGTCATACAAAGCTCATTCCACATAACAGGCTATAAGGAAACCTTTCAAAAACTAAGTGAATTGGATTGTTTTTTGAGATATTCAATACCTGACAGTTGAACTTTTCAAGAACATTTTCCTTGTCATCATCATTTATACTGTACCAACCACAGGGGCCCATAGTTCCCTAAAGCCAATCCTGTAACCAGAGAAAGACTGACAGGATGACTCTGTTGCAGGGATTTCATGAAAAAGCACTGCTGTTTACCACTACCACCAACAAACAGATTGATACCGGGAACCCATAAGGTAGGAGTCACGACAGAACTTACCAAGTACAATGACCACCGTCTTCAGCAGACTCATCATGGTGTCCCGATTCCTCCGGGGGCCAGAACTATGTCGGGACATCCTCATAGTCCTCTGACGAACATAGCCGAAGATGTGAGCATAGAGAACCACCATTACCACAAAGGTCACCAAGTTGAAAATGGCCCAGAAGACCAAGTAAGAGTCGCTGTAGAGGGGTGCCATGTTGGAGCAATTCTCAATATCACAGATACAGTTCCAGCCCACACTAGGTATAGCACCCATAACAATGGCCATAGTCCAGATCACCACAATGACCACAACCACTCGCCGGTTGCTCATCCGTGTGTGGAGCTGCATGCGAAAAACTGTGATGTGCCTCTCGATGGCGATAGCCAGTAAGTTGGCCACAGATGCTGTCAGGCTAGTGTCAATGAGGCCTTGGCGCAGGAGCCACGTGCTAACGGTCAGTCTCCGGGTATTGGGTCCTGTGTTGAACATTAAGTAGAAGTAGGCCAACCCAGCAAAGAAGTCTGCAGCAGCCAGATTAGCCATTAAGTAATAAATAGGAAAATGGAAGCGGCGGTTGACATAGATTGCTACCATGACCAGCAGGTTGGCCAACATGATGAAGATACAGACCGTAATCCCAAGTCCCATCACTAGTTTGCTGACTGTATTCCATTCTGTGGCAAGATACTTTCCACTCCGGTTATAAAAGAAGGCGATGGACTCATTGTAGAAGCACTGTGGCTCATTCATGGCTGTGAACTAAAAAGGAAGACACATAAAAAGATGGAAAAAAGAAAACATTGTACCATTGTACCCAAACTCAAACATAGATGACATTATATATATATATATACACACACACACATTATATAAATGACATCATTATATATATATACACATTATATAAATGACATTTTATATATATATAATGTCATATATATAATGTCATATATATATGACATTAATGGTAATATGCAGCAGAAACGCAAAAGAATTTGAAAATTGACCTTGTAGAATGCTCTGTATTTTCAAACTCCAGGGTTTCTCACAGTATTACTGTCCTTAAGATTAAAGACAGTTAGAGTTAAACAAATGACAAGGTCCCTTCTTGGTGGTTGCATGTCATTGAAGTCTACTAGAAAAGCCACATGACCCAAAAATCTTGCTTAAAATACACAAGACAGACAAGAATTGTGAAGAACACTGCAATTGAAATATCCACCATAGTGAAATCTACTTTGTCCTATTATTTAGGGAATGTGTAAACACAGTTGGTTTATAGATAGGGTATTATTGCCCTATTATTTTATACTTCCATTCTCACATAGTAAGTTTTATCTGTGACAGTCATTTTATACTATAGGTTCCCACAAAGACCATCCGCAACAACATTTCAAGGAGGTCAATGCGCATCGAAGATTCTTTGGCCAGAGCCAGCTTCTGCTCTTTAACATTCCTGTGGTCCGCACAGCCTAACCCCATGACTCCTTATCCCCAGAACAGCATTCATCCATCAATCTAACATTTCAGGACTTTGCTTTTTTGGGAGAACATAAGATAACATCCAAGGAGCACTTGATTCTTTGTGATATTGCTATATAAGAAAAAATATAAACTTACTGTATAAGTAATATGATAAGTAAAACTATTTTGCAACATCATCAATAAGAAAATATTTGCCTATTACTTATACTTTTCTTTGAGCCTTTTAGGCTAGAGGCAGTTTAACATATAATACTATAAGTAGTAAACAGAACAACTAAAACAAAATTAGAAAATAAAATGTTACATGGGAGAAACCAGAAAATCAAGTACCATAGAAGAAATTCTTCAAACTGAATCCTCAGGTTTGTCTGAGATTTCTAGAATTAAATACTTTTTAAGGACAGCCCACATTTTTTTTTCTTTTTGTTTTGCTTGTTTCTGGTAGACTGCCTGGCAAATATGACAGTTTTGATGCCATTTTTGATGTGATATTCTGCTTAATATAGATTTACATAAATGTTTAGAAAACACCGAAAATCCTAAAAGCAACATAAAACACATAAGTGGTTAAGCCTTCTGAGCTGGCCAATCACTGAAGTCTCTTTCCTTTCATCTAGATTCCATCAGATTCTACAGCAGAGTTCAAAAATGACACCTAATAGGTTGTATATGTCTCTATCGTGCTGCAGAGACAGAGTGAAGAGCTGGTCTTAGAAATGTTGGTATTTTATGCGTCTTTCTGAATGCTTTATTCACAGTGATGAGAAAACTTGAGTCACAGTGCTGTATTCCAACCCCAATCTTGCCATCACTGTGACTAATTCACCTAATTTTCTTGCCCTTTATTTCTTGACATCATCTCTAATGACCTTTTATTCCATTACAACTCTTTTACCCACACCCAGTGGTCACACTTTGGACACTGTAACCACCCAGAATCATCTGCGTTTGGGAATGAGACATTATAACGACTCATTAATAGATATGAGAAAAAAAATGTCTTTGGTATTTGGAGATTGCAATAAGCTTGTAAATTGCTTTAAGTACGATGGGTATTTTGATGATATTAATACTTTCAATATATAGGAATTTGATTTTAACAGATAATTTTGTACTGTGAATGTATACTGTTAGTACCAGGTGTGAAATATGGCTTTTTGTTATTGTTATACTTTTGTTTTCAAAAGATTAATTTTTCTGGCCGAAAGTCTTAATTATTTTAGAGGTAATCTGTGACTGCTTTGCCATGTGTGTTTTTTTTCCTTTCTTCCTGCGTGTTCTATGAGGAAGATATTCTGACTTTGTAGATGAAACATGCTTATGCTTTATTGTACAAGAAGTCTTATGTTTTTAAAGCAAATAAAGGTGTTTAAAAAAAAAAACATGTAACTGAGCAAATTTTTCTCATTTGACCCCCACTCCACCAAACTTAAGGATTTGTTTGTTTGTGTATCTATGTCTTTGACACTTCTCTGCAACAGATTACCCTCCCCATCTTCCCTTCCCCCATCCACCTTAAACTCCATAGTTTAAACTCCATCATTCCAGCTTCTTAGTTGCTGGCTCAAGGAACACACTCATTAAGGACAGCTGGGTTCAGATGTTCTTTTAAACCTTTCTGTTTTAAGAACAGTTACACACTGCATATTCCAAACACACTGCCACTCACTCCCCAGCAGAATATGGGATGATGCCGTATAATCACACATATTAATTTGTAAAGCAAAACACACATAGAGAATAAATTTGATAAGTGGAGACTATAACCTCACAGAAATTCAGTTTTGCCACCAAATGAGTCAAGAAAAACCTCCAGTTTTTAGTTTCTTCAATTTTGAAGCTTAGATAAAAGAGTTGAATCCTTTATTTTTTTCACCTGTTTTCCCCTCTTTATTTCCAAAACAATGCAAATAATAATAATAATAATCATGGATAAATCCTATTTACTGGTACCTCAACTGCACACTAATCCTTCTGATACATGTAAGGAAAGTCAACATATCTGCAGGTGATCGAGATAATTTTAACATTTATCTCAAAATTGCACTTCAACATCTGTTTTGCCCCTCATTACTCTATGTAGCTAGTGGGGTTTTTTTAAGATTTATTTTTATTGGAAAGGCAAATATACAGAGAGGAGGAGAGACAGAGAGGAAGATCTTCCATCTGTTGGTTCAGATTGCAGCTGAGCCAATTTGAAGCCAGGAACCAGGAGCCAACAGCCAGGAGCTTCTTCCGGGTCTCCTGTGAGGGTGCAGGGTCCCAAAGCCTTGGGCTGTCCTCGACTGCTTTCCCAGGCCACATGCAGGAAGCTGGATGGGAAGCAGGGCTGCCGGGATTAGAACTGGCGCCTATATGGGATCCCGGCACATTCAAGGCGAGGACGTTAACTGCTATGCTATCGTGTCAGGCCTCGTAGCTAATGTTCTAAATTTGTGCACCAGTCCAAGTTTGGAGTCCTGTCTTCCCTCTCTCCCATCAGCAGTTGCCAAAGAAAAACAGACATCCTCAGATTGGAACTCTCTCACTTTCTCAGTATCATTTCTTCAGTACCACTCTTTTCTCCTGTTACAGCAGATGCGCTTGCCCTTTTTGAATCCCATCCCTTCCTACTATTCGAGAACCTTGTTCTATCAATTGCTTCCCTGCTCTTCCCTTTAGAGACCACTTCTTTCCCTGTTTCTATTCTGCCTCTCACGCTGTCACTCTTCTCTTTCCCCCACTCCCTTCCTATCCCTCCACTACCATGAGTTCATGGTCTTAAAAGCAGAAACAGCAGAGTTCCCCTGGGATTACACTCCCTCCTCCATAGCTACATCCTCCCTAAATGTCTGTGACCCACTGTGCTCTCTTCCCATAGACTGCCTCTGGTCCCTTGGGATCCTGCATCCACATGGAAGACCCAGAAGAAGCTCCTGGCTCCTGGCTTCAGAACAGCGCAGCTCCAAACCTTGCGGCCGATTAGGGAGTGAATCAACAAACGCAAGATCTTCCTCACTGACCCTCCTCCTCTTTATATATCTGACTATTCAATAAAAATATAAAATAAATCTTTAAAAAAATTACGAGCATTCTGGGTAGAAAGTTTACACTTTATGTACACTACTAGCTAAATGTTAAAAGAATGGAAATGCACTAGGATTTAAAATAGTTGGTTATACTATACACGAAAAGAGCAAGGCAAATTTCAGCTGGATTTAGGGGAAGAGGATTAAACGAAGAGCCCAGTTTCTTGTATCATCTGCAAACAGCAGTAGGTCAGGCAAAGAACAGCCAACTTGGCAAGATCACCACAGTTATCAGAAGGGCAGCAGGAACAGCCTTCTTACTCACTCAGGACACCAGGGGCTCTGGCACAAAACCCACAACACGTGGGCCTTCTCCCTTAACACCCCCCTTTAGACATGACAGAAACAATATGGGAATTTTACCCACTTTCCTATAGCCCTTGAACCTTTTTTTACCCTACCTAATTGACTATGTAAAGATTGTCAAAAATATAATAAAAAATTTTTTCAAAAAAACCCACAACACGTGAAGAGAGAGAATCAAATTTAGCTACAACTGGATTATAGGCAGTAAGATAGCCATGGCTGTCAGGAGGAGGCAACCAGCAGAAGCGATGTAGGAGAGGACCACCCTGAAGAGCAAAAGACATCTCATCCCAGAACAGATTTTTGGAAGGGAACAGAGGAAACAAAAGAAGAAAGGAAACTATTCAATGATAAGATATTTTCTAATTTCTGTCCCCTGTGTGCTGTGGGAAAGTATTAATCGTGAAAAAGAGAAAAAGCCATTATGTAAAAGCTACATGAAAACTGCATTATTTCATCAAATCTACTATGACAAGTTGTTACTGACCTTAGTGGTTTAAATGCATAAACATCCTATCTCACAGTCCTGGATGTCACAAATCCAAAAATATGTATCACTGGGAAACAATCAAGGTACAAGCATAACTGAGCTCCTTACCAGAGGCTCCAAGGGAAAGGCCAGTCTCTTTTTTTTTTTTTAAGATTTATTCATTTTTATTACAGCCAGATATATACAGAGGAGGAGAGACAGAGAGGAAGATCTTCCGTCCAATGATTCACTCCCCAAGTGAGCTGCAACGGGCCGATGAGCGCCGATCCGAAGCCAGGAACCTGGAACCTCTTCCAGGTCTCCCATGCGGGTGCAGTGTCCCAACACATTGGGCCGTCCTCAACCGCTTTCCCAGGCCACAAGCAGGGAGCTGGATGGGAAGTGGAGCTTCCGGGATTAGAACCAGCGCCCATATGGGATCCCAGGGCTTTCAAGGCAAGGACTTTAGCCGCTAGGCCACGCTGCCGGGCCCAAGGCCAGTCTCTTTATACTAACGTCTAGAGGTTGCCCACACTTCGTGGCTCGTGGCCCCCCTTCCATATTCAAAAACCAGTTATGGCAGTGCAGCCTCCTCCTTCTGCACCACTCTGACGCTGATCCTTGCCCATCCGCCTCCAAAGTGCCCTTGGGAAATCAAGCCCACTGGAACAATCTAGGCTAATTTCTCCATTTCAAAATCCTTAACTTCACCTGAAGGCCCCCTTTTGCCCTATAAGGTGGCAGATTCACAGCTCCTAAGGACTAAGAATTATTCAAAAAGTCCTCATGGTGTTTCTTAGGAAAAATTAAAAAAATAATTTGTGAATTAAAAGTAGGACTACAATGAAGTACAAAAACTCAAGAAATTTAAAATGCCAAAGAGGTAATATACTCCCCCACCCCCCAGTCTTAGAGGTGCAAGAACAGAAGAAAAGGGAGGATATTACAGGGCTCCTTCCAAAAGCCTTTGAAATAATTAATTTAAAAATTTACTGGTATAAAAAAAGAGTTTGAAATTGATTCATATGTTCATGGAAAGGAAGTGTTTTGAAAACCTCTGCATGAATGTCAAGACTTCTTTCTATACAAAAATAAATTTTATCTTTGAATTCCATTTTCCATGAACTTTGTGAAAACTCTGTGTTCAAGCAATTCATAGAAAAGGAAACTTTAAAAGACAACTTGGGGGAAAAAAAAACTCCTTACAATCAAAGATAGTACAAACTGCAGCACAAGGTAATTTTTCGCCATCATTAGGCAAAAATTAACAAATATGACTACATCCACAATTGGCAAAGCCGTCATTCCAGTCTTGAGAAATAAAACATTCTATACATGTTTATCCTTTCTTCCTGTTTGTCACTCTGAGTAATAGCAAAAGTAATCATCTAATTGTAGAGAGCTAATTATTCAATTTGACAGTTTTGGTTTCAGCATATTTAAACTTATTCTTGAAACTCACTGTCATAAAGTAAATAGTATGCTTTGATTGTTCAGTAATATCAGAATTATTCCAATATTATTAGTTTTTAAAAAGCTTAGCATAAACCACTACAGTTATATAACAGATTAAAAGATCCTAACCAAACCAAAAAAAAAAAAAAAAACTACCCACTTGTGCCAAAGGAGACCCTCAAGACGTTTCATTGCCACTACTCCATAATCCTAAAATGTTAGAAGAAAAACAACTATTCACCAACTAGACAGTGGCTATATTACAATATGCTCAGAAAGGCTTACTAGAAAGCAGTTGAGATGAACAAAGTAGAATTTTAGATATGTTGGTAAGTAAGGCAATTGGCACAGGTATATATATGCTTTATGCCATTCTCATGAATGCTATCATGTGTAAAATCTACTATATATTGTTTATCATTTTTCTAAATATATGTCCCCAAATACATTAATAAAGAAAATAATTATCAATATGTGGTCTAGAAAAGAAAGACACAAATAGGAAGTGCATTGGGCTTCAATAATATCTGCGATTATTTATCAAATTAAGCACAAAAAAAATGAGAAAATATATCAAAATCTTTTTTTACATATATTTTTATTGCATTTCCTTTTTTTAAAATTAATTACATTGCATTATGTGATACATTTTTTTATGCACTGGGATTCCCCCGCCCCTCCCAAAACCCTCCCCCCATGGTGGATTGCTCCACCTTGTTGCATTTCCATAGTTCAAATTCAGTTGAGATTCTTTCATTGGAGATATTTACCAAGCATAAAGTCCAGCATCTTATTGTCCTGGTAAGTTCAATGGTTTCTTGGTGAGACCATCTCTGGTCTGAAGGTAGAGCCGGCAGAGTATCATCCCAATCAATTAAAAGCCCCAACATAATATTTCCAACCATTTAATATATCAAAAATCTTAAAATTTCACAGACACTATACCGTAATTCTCTCTACACACTATTATGCTTGAAAGACTCACATTTCACTAAAATAAAAAACAAAGCTAATTCAACTTGACAGAAAGAAAATGTTAGTTTCCTCATCTGAAAAGCAGAGAGAAAAACACTCCCTTCTTATAAAGATTGAGCCTATTTTTGTTCTGATGTCTTTTCTCCCAAAACTGAAGTCAACAACCCAGAGCACTTCAACCTTCAGAGGCAAACTCCATCTCTAAAATGCAGCCTCACTTGGTCGGACAAATAAACCCTTTAGCACTGGTCCATTCTGTTCACGAGCCAGCGTTGTGTGCCTTCTTTTATTTTTTTTTTCTACGTTTTGGAAGAATAGTTATTTTCTTTCTCATCTGTGGGAAATAAATCCACTTGCCCAAAGTGCCCCAGTGACCAAGGCCAAGCGAAAGCCAGGAGCTCTGTTCACTACCAGCTCTTCCATATGGATGGCAGGAGCCCAAAATCTTGAACCACGATCTGTTGGCTCCTTGGACGTGTTAGCAGGAAGCTTGGCCAGAAGCAAACGCCAGGATTTAAATTGCTGTTTCTTGGGAGACTGAACAGCCCCAGGAGCAGTCCAGCTCATCACACTGCAACACCACTGATTCCTATTTCTTTCGGTTTTTACAACCATTGCCTATTTTTGCTTGTGGTGACTGGCTTGGTGAGAACAATACATATAAAACAAAACACAGAATTTAGTATTACTAATCTCAAGAGCAATTTGAATCATTTTAGGAAATAATTTATGCAGAAAGTGCCTGTAAGAATTTTAAGTAAATATTCCCTAGATCATTTGAAAGAAGGAAATGTCATGTTATGACTGGTAATTGTGATCCTCAGGTCAGGTGATTTCCCTATCATTTGCCATCTCACTTCTCCTGCCCCTCCTCTCTCCACTAACCTCGAGTTGACTGCCACACACATGATTCAACATTGCCTGGGATAATCAGAAAATCAGCAGCTAAGTCTCCCCATCCTGCCACATTTCACAGAAGTGGAATCCACCTGAACATGACTGTTGAATCCCAAGTTCTTCTCTACTCGATTCAACCTGCCCTCCATTGTTTCTGCCACTTTCTACAGTAACCTTATCAACTGCAACTGAATTAAGTTGATGCTAAACCAAGTTGGAGAATATGTAATTGTGATGCACACTTTACTTCAGATGAATAACTCTTCCTTCCAGGCCTGAATTAAAATTCCAACACTTCCCTCTGATGGCTGGTGCAAGCTCATGTAAATGCTAATGTGTAAACATCACCTGCTGGACATTGTGACTTCAACATCTTTAGCTACTACCCTTCCTGCAGGACTCAGTTTCTTCTAACAATCATCTGCATCCTCAAAAGTTATTTTATTGCCAACTCAAGCTTTCAGAAACTGCTCTGCTCCATAGCCCTCCCCTCCGTGAGGGGTATCTGCACACTTTCACTTCTCTCCTAGTCCCAGCCTGCTCAAGACAATCCCTTGTGAAACAGGGTAAGTTTAACTGAAAGGCAAACGAAGCTACGCAATCACCCAAATGCAGTATCACTACCCAGTCCGAGCAAAAGCAGCTTATTTTTTGTTTGATTGGTTTGGCTTGCTGTGTGTGTGTGAGTGTGTGTGTGTGTGTGTGTGTTTGCGTACCCATTTTTTAACGAGGCTTATTATAGCAAGGCACGGGTCTCAAAAAGAAGAAATTACTTAGCCTCTATGGTTATGCTTAAAAAAAAAATCTGGTCATTGTCCCACCTTGGTGCTTACTCACAGAAAAGATGGCACGAAAGTTCAAAAGGAAGTAGCTGAAGAAACTAGGAGCGTTAAAAGGGGAAGCAGCACCAGAGCTGGCAGTAAGACGAAGGCCACACTCTGAAGGGTAAAAAAAAAAAAAAGTAGTTCCATTAATCATGAAAGAGTAAACCAATTTAAAAAGATGCATTAAAAAGAAAAAATAAACATAAAGGTATCATTTGTGGCTTACCCTAGATGCCCCTGTACAATTCTGTGTTATGAAAAGAAAATTCAAAGTGTGCTCTCAGATTCCAAACCAGGATATTCTCTCAAACTTTATCTGAGTTTATAAACACAAAAGGAGCATAGATGAATTTAAATTGCAATATGAGAACAAATTTTATTTCTAATAGAAACATGGTTCAGGATGGAGTCGGTCAGACATTTCAGTGTTTATCTGTACATGCATTTATTCCTGGCAAGACACTGGAGTTTTCCACAAAGTGTTTATCTAAGTTGACTTTCCTCTGATGGGCCTCCTGGCATACCACATACATATCATATACACAGACCATATGGAGCAGTAAGCACTTTCCCCTATAAAGAACTCCTAGAGTAAGCATGGGGTACGCAGAAGGAATGTATGTATGTCTGGTATCTATTAGAGGGTTGATACTATAAGCAGCACTTAGCATGCGTTTTGACATTTAAACTTGTGAGCTCAGTGCATATGATTTGGATCCTACAGATTAAAGAACAGAACGGAAACAGATGCTACGCTGAAAGATCTTCTAGCTTTGCTATACAATAGCCCGCATGGGAACCACAGTGCATTCTCTTTTCTCAGCCCCATGCTAGCGAAAGCCAGACCACACTTTGTATTCATTGTATGGAAATACATGTCTGTCCACACGTCAGCTGGAAAGCACTGTCAAATATACATATTTATATATACACAACCCTATCTTTAAAGACTCCTTTGCTACTGCAACCCCAGCTGCAATATTAAGTCCTTAACATCAGAACCTTCACAGTAACACCCTTTCTTGTGTGTTCTTCAGTGGTGAAACAGTCTGGCTATGGTTTCAACTTCCTCATTTGAAGTGTAAAGGCGGAGGGACAGGGTTGCTTCTTACAGCCTATACAGAAGAGTAAACTGATCTGATCAACAGGTTTTTGAAAATGACAATGCAGAAAACTACAAAACGAACTACAAAAACATTTTGCAAAAAAGTCACTGGAGAAATACACAAATTGAACATAAAATAATATTAAATGTTTTCATTTTGCTAAATGTGATAATGGGATTGTGGTTAAATAAGCAAATGATTATTTTGAGATAAATATTGTCTATGAAGGTTAAGATGAGAGGACAAGATGTTAGGGATTTAATTTAAAATATTGCTTTCTCCAAAAATAGGAGCAGTATCTTTGATCCAAAATAACTATTCTCTAATAGCAGAAAATAACTTTCTAAAACACAGAATTTGAAAAAAATGACAATTTTTTTGAAAGAATCTATAGGAAACAATGTTCCAAAAATTTCCCTTACAATAAACAAGTAGAGGCCAATCACCTTTTATTAGACTACTAGGGATAAGAATCAGAGGAATAGTTAATTAACACATTGAAGATCTACCCAAATTCACACCTTTAATTAGACGCTGCAGGAAATCACTTGGAAATATCAAAATATCTATGTCTTTGGGTTAAAACCAAAATGATCACTTAGTAAATGACAGAGCAAATGAGACACCTTGTAAAACTCTGATGGAAGAGCCCTGCTGTTTGGGATCACAGACAAGTCTCAAGCACCTACTCTGGTATCTACTCCTTCTTAGCTGGGTTTGAGAGAAGCCCCAGCACCCATTAAAGTAATCAAGTCATTTATCCTTCCAATAAACACAGCAAACCTTTTATTCCAAATTCTGCTCACAGCAACCTGAGCAGTCATAATTAAAGTAATGCTTAACAGTTCTAGAAAAAGAAAAGTGGCCATTGAGAGTGCCAGGTTGAGGTTTTGTTGTTGTTGTTTTTTGGTTTTTGTGTGTGTGTGTGTTTTGTGTTTTTGGTTTTTGTTTTGGTTTTTGTTTTTTTGTTTTTGTTTTGTTTTGTTTTGTTTTTTTTTTTTTGCTTTCCTCTCCCATTCACTTCTCTCCACGATGTGCAGGATATAAGCACATGACCTTAACTGAGGGGCAGATTCCTGTCTCTGAATATATCCTTGGAGCTTCCTTATCCCAAGCAAGCTATTTATCAGTGTCCAGACTAGCATAGTTGCAAATCAGTTCCAAACAGTTTTCTTGCAGCTGCTGGTCCAGTTTCGCCTGGGAGTTCACCTAGCTTAGTGAGAAGGAGGTGCTCTCCCAGCTAGAGAGAACAAAAGTGCCTGTTGCAGTGCAGGCAAGAGCAATGCAGAGCATACCAACTTGTCCCACTTCAAACCACAAGGCGTATCTTTCACTAACTAAACAGTGATCCCAGCAGGAGTGACAATGAATGCTTTCTTCCCTATGCCTGTTTGAAACAATCACTGGCTATTTCTTCATATTAATTACTTTATATCTAGTATTAGGCAGCCTTGGTTAGGAAAAATATGGTCTTTGTTACCAAGTGAATAGAGGAACAAACAAAACCAACCGCTTAAAAATTTGTTTGTTTTTTTTTCTTTTTTACTTTAGAAAAAGATTTTCAGGCTTTCACACTTAAATGTGAGTTTATCTTTACAGAGATCCCTGGATTCACTCTGAAGAAGGTAAATTCTCCTGCCAGGCAACGCCACGCTGAGATGATTGAATGAACTGCTTATTAGACTTTGCCTAAGGAGATGCTGGACTTAAATAATTTCTCCTTCTCTGAATATGAGAAAAGTTAGTAATAGCAGAGAAGATACTAGCCGTGCTTAGCAGCAAGGGCAAGTTAGCCTTGGACTACAATCTGACTTAATAAATCACATGTGACGAGCTGACGTAACATCAGGAGGTTCCTCTGGAACCTGGGAGTGATCCAATGGTCAACTCTCTCTAGAAGCATAAATTTCCTCTCTCTTTGTTCTAGCATGCCAGCTTTCAGCTCACTCTCTGCATTTGGGCTTATTAGTTCCCCAACTACCAGAAGTCATCACCATTTACGCATAGAGATATTAATGGAACTCAACTACTCCAACTGACATCAGTGCACAAACTTGCTCAACTTAACTGTCAAAAGTCAGGAACTGAACTCAAGACTCCCAAGTGTGAGTAATCTCTAAGTTAACTACACAGGCTTCTCTTTGACCAAGGTTCAATAACATAGGTCACGAGGCCCTCTTGAGTTTCTCTTACGATTGTCCTGCAATAGTTTTTGCATTTGCCAATTTCTTTAGCATAAATATTCTATGTGACCAATTTCAAGCTAACAGCTTGAAAGTCAGATGACTCACAACATTCCTGAAACTTTGCAAACAGTCCTTGTGAACCAAAGTTAGCTTTACAGACATCACTGTCTACAATCCTTGCCACCCTGCAACCACCATGAACTCAATCCTCAACGCTGCGTTCTCTCTCCCTTTGTGACATCTGCCATTCACTAAAGCTCTTCCCTTATGCCCTAAGTAACACATTCATTCGTCAGCTCCCAGGCTCGTGCTGTTCCTTCAGGAACCTTTCCTGATGCTCCAAGTTTTTTCTGGGTGTTTCAGCTTTCCTGGTGGAACACCCATCTATCCTACATCACAGTATCTGCAACACAGCATTACAACTGCTTGCTTCCTTTTCTGTGTATCTCCCATCCACTTCTCAATTCTGCCAAGGGAAAAGCCTTAGTTGTCTTATTCTGGTTTCCTGGGGCTGGCTAGAATACTTGCTGTATATGGATGAGCAGCCACTAACCTAAGTTTTTCTTTTTTTTTTTTTCTTTAAGATTTATTCATTTTAAAGTCAAAGTTGGGCCCAGCAGCGTGGCCTAGCAGCTAAAGTCCTCGTCTTGAACACGCCAGGATCCCATTTGATTGCCAGTTCGAAGCCTGGCAGCTCCACTTCCCATTCAGCTCCCTGCTTGTGGCCTGGGAAACCAGTTGAGGATGGCCCAAAGCCTTGGGACTCTGCACCCATGTGGGAGACCTGGAAGAAGTTCCTGGATCCTGGCTTCGGATCGGCATAGCATCGTCCGTTGCGCTCACCTGGGGAGTGAATCATCGGACAGAAGATCTTTCTCACTGTCTCGTCTCCTCTCTGTATATCTGACTTTCCAATAAAAATTAGAAAAATAAATCTTTCAAAAAAAAAAAAAAGAAAGTCAAAGTTATAGAGACAAGCAGAGTATGAGAAACAGTGAATCATCCTTTATGCTAATTTACTCCCCAGATAGACATAATGAGTTAGGACAGACCCAAACTAGGAATCAGTAGTAGAAGCCCAGCTACCTGAGCCATCTTTTTGTTTTCTCGAATGATCGCTAACAGGGAATTGGATCAGACATGGAGCAGCGTGGAATCAAACTAACACTCATATATGCTATAAGCCTAGCAGGAAACAGTCTATACCACAATGCTAATGTAAACTAATGTAAAGTTTTACATGTGTCATCTCATTTTATCTTTAAAACAAGCCTACGAGGTTGCTTTCAATATTACACTGCTCATTTTGCAGATGAGGACCCAGAAGCCCTGAGAAGTGAATACCTCCCCATTGGCGTCACTTAGTAAATGTTGCAGCCAAGATTTCAAGTCAGGCAGTGTGACTACAAAGCCCATGCGCATGCATCTTGCACTACTGTTTTTTTGACTTATTTTTCCCATATGATTTTCAAGGAGAAATTTTTTAATTAAATTTAAATTCACCCTAATGAAACGAAATACATATCAAAAGATTTTTTTTCGATATGGTTAAGCATTGGAGGGATTTCTTTTTCATTTTCCTATATCCAACTCTGGCTCTCTTGCAGGTAATATTATTCCATTAAGTATGTGTATTATAGATCATTCACTAGGCATTTTCATTAATGTACCATATGCTTGTCTCTAAAAACACACGGTCTTACTTTGCAGTTAACGCTATCTTCCTGTACGTATTATTCTGCATTCTGCTTTGCTGTGTCTGCGTAAGATACTTCGGAGCATTAGAGCTGTGTTGATACCCTCACTGTTTAACTACTGCCTGGTATTTCAACTAAAACATGCCTGAATGTACACGTTTTCCATTAGTGAATATTCAGACAGTTTTGAACTGTAACTACCTCTTCTGTAAATATATTTACACATCCCCTTTAGGGCAATTCTTTGAGTGATTTTTCTAAAGCAGATACCAAGACAGAAGCAGAGAAAGTAGATAGGTACATAATTGTCATGAATATTACCAAATCACCCCCTACAAGATTCACAAGAGTACACATTTCTCCCAATGTTTCTAATCACCATGACCTCTTACTACTTTGAGTGGTGTTCAACATTTTAATGAAATGAATCATGTGAAAGTATTCCCATTACTCACCAGCCAAAAGTAATGTGCATAACAAAGAAGGTTACAAGATAAGTTGATATTATTGAACATGAGGATAAACGGCAGCAGTGACGCTGAGATGCTAAAATGCCATGCACAGAAAATCTGCCCTGGGGCCTAACTCACTTCATTGAAGAATTTAGATAGTTGGTACTTTAACTCAGTCAGTATATGGAAACAGCTATAGCGACTTCGAAGTGGTGACCTGAGGTATTAGACATGAAATCTCCTTGTTTTTGTTTCTCAGGAAAAAAAATTTTAAAAAGCAGCAGCAAAAGCCAAAAACAACAGCAATAAAAAATATTGAGACTGAGGGAACTAAATAACCAAAGTAACAAGGTGTCAAAAGGGAATGATTCCTTTGCTAAAGGAGAAACAGACAGGATAGAGATAATACCAAACATCTTGGCAAAGAAGACCAGGAAAATGAAAGAACCGCAGGAATGTTATCTGTATGACAGAACACCCTTGTCTTTCTATAGGAAAAATTACTCACATACAGCAAAGGGAGCAAAAACTCTCCTTTCTGGAGCAGGTATTGTGCTGTAACAAGTGTGCTGCCTCTGAAATCTGAGTGCTGGTTCAAGTTCCAACTCCTCCACTTCCGACCCACGTCCAGATCTGCATCCAGGAGGATTAGCTCAAGAGTCTGGGTCCCTGTCACCTCTGTAAGATACCCAGATGGAGACCTGGGCCCCTAGGTTTGGCCTGGCCCATTCCTGACTGTTGCAAATTTTGGGGAGTGAACCAATAGATAGAAGACCTCTTTCCCTCTCTCTCAAGTGGATGAAAATAAATATAAATTTTAAACACCTCTTTGTCCCTCTTTCTTCCCTGCTTCTCTCACAAACAATATCTGAAACATACACTAAGTTTTAATTACCTAGAAACTAAATAGAAAAACAAAGTGTGGTGCACTGTCCTATAGCATTAAGACTCTATCATTAGTGACGACTGCTCTTTCTCAAAGGTATAAGTCTTCAAAAAGAGTAAGTAAAATGCATATTCCATTTTTTTAAATATGCAAGGTTTTTTCTTTTTTTTTTTTTTCAATGGGCACCAAAGTAAGTCTCTCTTATTTCTTTGAAAAACAGACTGATAGCAAGAGAGGCAGACAGGGAAAGATCTTCTACCTGCTAGTTCATTCCCCAAATGGCCACAACAATCAGGCTCAGGCCACATCAAAGCCAGGAGTCTGGAATTTCTTCTGGGTCTCCCACATGAATGGGAGAGTATTTGAGCCATCTCCTACTGTTTTACCAGGTTCGTGAGCAGGGAGCTGGATCAGACACAGAGAGACAGGACTTGACCTAGTGCTTGGATTTGGAAGGATTGCGCTGCAGGTGTCAGGTTAATTCACTGCAACACAACAGTGAGCTTCTCTCTCTCTTTTTTTTTTTTTAAGATTTTATTTATTTTTATTACAAAGTTAGATATACAGAGAGGAGGAGAGAGAGAGAGGAAGATCTTCCATCCGATGTTTCACTCCCCAAGTGAGCCGCAACAGCTGGTGCTGCGCTGATCCGAAGCCGGGGACCTCTTCTGGGTCTCCCAAGCGGGTGCAGGGTCCCAAAGCCTTGGGTGTGCTCGACTGCCTTTCCGGGCCACAAGCAGGGAGCTGGCTGGGAAGTGGAGCTGCCGGGATTAGAGCTGGCAATCAAATAGGACCCCGGTGCGTTTAAGACGAGGACTTCAGCTGCTAGGCCACACTGCTGGGCCTGAGCTTCTCTTTTAATTACTTTTTTCACAGACTTTTTTGAATACCTTATTATTTGTTTCTTTAACACTGGCCTAAAAATGGTTGTCATGGTTGACAGGTCACGCTCGAGGTAGAGTGAACATAAAGGAAGAACACAAGGAGGTTATTCTTGTTTAAGTCCCACTGTATGCTTTCTTCCTATTCTACCATTTCCTCTATGGACTACCATGTGAGGTGGGATCACAGGAGAGGAAACTGAAACCAACAGAGGTTACTAGTGTTGAGTAGGCTCTTTATCCAATCCTCAGAGCAGCATGGGCGTGAACTGCAGTTTTATGACTCTGAAGTCTGCTGACCTACTAGAACAATCTACCTTGCCAAAATCACAAGAGTCCAGGGAATACTCAAATGCGTCAGGTTGTAAAATAAACTGAACACAGACAATGTTCCTGCCACACTACTGCTCTTCCCTAAATAGAAGATTTATCTCATAGAACTACTATTCAGAAGTTTCTGGAATCACATTTGTTGTCCAAGTTTCTAGAACAGGTCAAAGCAAAATAATGATTACACAAAGAGGACAAGTTCAGAAAAATTTTTAGAAGATTATATTCATTCTGAGCATTTCACTAAATCCAAAAGAATTAAAGAGGGAAAACAACAGGATTTACTACTGATTTATCTTAACTTGGAGCTAGATGCCTACGGTAACAGCCAAGAATCCTAAGGTCTGAAAACCCATGCTGCCAGTGAACAGAGGCCAGCTCACTAAAATCTATTGTTCATTGTTTCAGCTGCTTTCTGAACTAAATGGCACCTCACTCACAAAAGCACTATTATGTAAATACCCACCCAGAAGATAATGAGAAAGTTACACATGATTCCTAGGGTCAAACACACTTGCTTTGTGAAACTCAACTTAAATACCTGGCAGAAGTATAATTAGCCCAGACCTATGTTTGAATTCTTACCTGGGGCTGTGAAAATACAGGGGTGGAAGTAGAAGCGGCAGCCATGACAGCTCCGTAATGGGCAGGAAGCAGCCCCAACACTCCAGTACCAGATGCAGATGTCAAATTCTCGTGCTTTCTTATCAGACTGCAGTCATGCTAGGAAGAACTGCGTACCTGGAAAGAATAGGAAAACCCATGTTTAGCATAGCTGGTTAGTACATGTGAGTGAAGAATCAAAGGCTAGAGGAAGCAAAATCTCTTCTACTAAGAGCCAAATGCTAGTTTAATGAAAACAGGAACCCAGAAGGGAAGATATAACATTTAAATGCCATGACTTAATGTTTTATGTGGATGTGGTTTCACAAGTTTGCATACAACTCTGAGTGCCTTCATTCAGCAGTAAAGGAACTGATTGACCTACCACTGAGAATTGACATTTTACATGCCATGGGTAGAGAGAACATCATCATCAAGCACCAAGAGAAAATCCTGCTCAACTCTAGCCATTTTCAAAATGGAAAACTGAGAGCAGGATGCAAGAAAGGACCAGAATCACACATTAGTTAATGCTAGAACCTGGACTAGAACAATAGCCCTGGTTCCTAGCTCAGAATGAAACCATAAATGAATACACGGCAGGCTAATGTTTGCTCAAGGAACTTAGCTACCAATTTCAAGATTAAAGGAAGGCAAGACATCCCCATGTGATCAAACTCAGTTCCAAGAATGAATCAGGTACTCAGGCAGCAGGTGGAAGGGGAGCTTTGGAAATCTGACCTTAGCAGGTGTAAAGAGAAGAACATTTTGACTGTACTTCGAAGCTCCCAAGATGCTAAATGAGCATAAAATATAACCAAATCTTTTCTTATTAAAATGTCCATTAAGAAAACTCAACAGTCCAGCATTGTGGCATAGCATGTAAAACCACCCCTAAGAGCTGGCCTCCGAATTGGGTGCTAGCTTATGTTCTGATTGCTCCATTTCCAATCTGACTTTTCCTGATGTCTGAGAGAAAGGCAACAGAAGTGGCTCAGATGATTGGGCACCTGCTACCCATGTGGGAGACCACAAGCTCTTGGCACCTGGCTTCAATTTGCCCACTCCTAGCCATTGCAGGTATCTGAGCAGTGAACCAGCAGATGAAAGATCTCCCCCTCTCTCTCTCATGCTTTAGGTAACTCTGATTGTCAAATAAACAAATTTGACAAATGAAGCGAGCGAGCCTCATAAAGATGTTCTACTCCAGCATCATAGCATGGCCACTTCTGTCAGAAATCGGATGTGATCATTCCCTTACTGCAATTTAATTCAGAGGGCAGAATTTTTTAACTTTGAAAAATTAAAAAATGTCTTTCAAGAAAAACTTGCATTTAGGTAGTTTTCAGTGTTATTTTTAATTCTAAAGACATTTGCTGAATATCTATAGCAGGGTGGCAAACTCGTGGACCACGGACTAAATATGGCCCAGAAAATCATTTGGTCTATCCATGCCATAGCAACTGAGTGCGGGGACTGGAAATTCAGTAACTCTACAGCAGGCTAATTTTTATGTTGATCATTTCATGTAACCCATGAATGATGTTATTCAAATGTCAAATATTCAAATGGCCCCTGGAAGACATAAGGGTTCCTACTCCTGAATAGGAAACCAGGGGCAAAATGAAGAAAGCTGAGTCACTCTGTGCTTAGGATACATTGGTCTGTAAACATACTTGCTAGTTTCACCAACATGCAAGATGACACCTTGTACTTTCAAACTTTTGGAAAATTAGACTTTCCATTATGGCAAAAGTAATGAACCAGAGATCACAAGATTCAAGTCTTCTGCAGTGTGGAGAGCAGAGTTGATAATTCAATCCGAGTTCTTTCACACAAAATACTTTGGTATTGCTCTTTATCAGGTCAGTGATGCTGGGCAAGACACGAGCTCAGAAGGGTGCTGATTTTTCAATTTTAATTTTTTATTATACACTTCCATAAGCTCAGGGATTTCCCCTCTAACCTTCCCTTACCACTGATTTCCTCTTTATTATTAAATACTACAGTTCAACAGCAGTCACAAGTCCATCCTTCTGCTATTTCAGTGTATTCTGACACTGTAGGTATTCAGCAAACTATTGTCACACGATATTTAACAGTGTCATTAGGAGTCCATATTTTATTTAAGAGTAGAGATACATGCTGCAATATATCTTCACTTCTTGATCTGAGAGTCTCCATTATACAGTTCCTCCAGATGAATGCTGGCAACACAGGTTTGCCTATGTGTATCTATTGATTTTGTATTTTGCATGATTTATAAGGAAAAGATCTAGATTTGGCATCAACTTTTTAAGAACTTTAAATTCTACACTGTATTATCTTTCTTTGGTTTATTCAATATTTATTTTTTTTAGATTTATTTTATTTTTATTACAAAGTCAGATATACAGAGAAGAGGAGAGACAGAGAGGAAGTGGAGCTGCCAGGATTACAACCGGCGACCATATGGGATCCTGGCACGTTCAAGGCGAGGACTTTAGCCACTAGGCCACGCCGCCAGGCCCTGTATTATCTTTCAAATGAGGATTTCAATCACTGTTTTAATTGTGTAGAATCGTGGAACTCTCCCGTATTTTTCCCCACTTAGAGTGATTATGTTTATTATCATCCAAGTGGTAAGTCTCAAGAATCACATAGCTTCCCTGAGACCCTCCTGATAATCTCCTTAGACTCAGTTTTCATTGGATAAAAAGACCTGCCCTTTACCACACTGCTGGAGGCCAGCTCCAGCTGAGTTTAGAATTCAAGAAGGGTATGTGGAGTAGGCATAGAGAAAAGAAACAGACCACTACAATTTCAGGATCATAATGGACAATGCAAGAAAAAACGACCCCTTTGTTTATATAGAAGCAGTCACAAGCTCTGGCACAGACATTTTACGTCATAGTCAAGTGGGTGTTTCCAGGGATAATTCTGCCATTTGTTTCACCTTAAAGCTCTCAACAGAAGTTCTCAATAGACAGTACATATCAATCAGTAACACATTGCTACTACAATCTTCATTTTACAACTTAATCTTGAATCACTTAAGGGAAGAAGTGAGTCACAAAAAAGGGGGGAAACTAAAGATCAAGGATGGCCAAATGGGGGTGGCAGACACAGAGACAGCCTGAAGTGTAAAAGGCCCTTTTGCAAGATGTTATCAGCAACATCAACTTTCAAGTTCACACTGATAGTAAAGACCAACTCCACAGTGGCAGACAATGGCTAAATAGATTACAGAATTCTCAGCGGGGCTGTCCAGTGTCCATGCAAAGGGAGGTGGAAATGCCTTCAGGTGGATGCAGAGACATCCACCAGGCCTTGCCATGCAGCGGGAAATTCCTTGCAGCCTTGCCTGCAATGGAACAATTCTCTTCACACCTTCGTTCCTCCACACCCACTGCATGGACCGCAGAACCACACTGTGGGTTAAAATCAACATCTCAGAAGAGAGGTACATGCGCATAAGAATGTCTTTTCCTTTTTATAATTATTAGTAGAGTGCTAGGAAAAGCATAGGATTCCTCACTGCGCTGTTCTTCTGGAACTTATTCTTGGCATTATTTTGTACCCATTCCTGTTTTTGCTTCTCCTTTTTAAATTTACAATTCACATTTTCTTGCTCTAATCTATGACGTGGACATTGAATAGCTGGCATGAGAACCAAAGCACAATAAAACTGGCAAGCAAAATTCCAAAGATGCAAACTATATGCTAGAGATCTATTCATTTTCATCAAGTCATTAAGCAATATGGCCCTAAAAGATTTTCAGTATTTGAAATGCAGTTGCTCGCTCAACAGGTAGACATGGGCCTGTAGCAAAGAAACAAATCTAAAGCATCCAGTGCAAAAGCTTAGTGGCTAAATCCTCACCTTCCATGCACCAGGATCCCATACTGACGCCGGTTTGTATCCCGGCTGCTCCACTTCCCATCTAGCTCCCTGCTTGTGGCCTGGGAAAGTAGCCAAGGATGACCCAAAAACTTTGGACCCTGCAACTGCATAGCAGACCCAGAAGAAGCTCCAGGCTCCAGGCTGCTGGCTTCAGATAGGCTCAGCTCCAGCCATTGCAGCCATTTGGGGAGTGAACCAGCAGACAGAAGATCTTTCTGTCTCTCCTTCTCTTTGTAAATCTGACTTTCCAATAAAAAATAACTAAGTCTTTAAAAAAATCTAAAAATAGATTAGGTGGACAAAACCAACATGCCACGTAGTACACTGTAGACAACAGAAGAGAGAGGGGAGAGAGGAGTCTGGTCTTTAGTGAATGCCTCTGCACACCTAGTTCTGGAGCAGTCATTTTGCATAAGGTTGAGGCAGATAATGGTTAACTCACCTCTTAAAGGAGACACTTGAGTGTGAAAGGCTATGCATCATTGCTTACAACCATACAGCAAGGAAAAGAGAGCTAATACTAGTACACCAGAATCAACTTGTGGGCCCATGGCCTTTCAATGGACCAGCATCCTGGTGAACAAATGAAAAGGATACGAAGGGACCAACATTGAGACCTAGCAGGTAAAGCTACTACATGTGATACAAACATCCCATACAGCTGCAGGTTCAAGTCCCAGCTGCCCCAGTTTTAATCCAACTCCCTGCCAATGTGGCTGAGAAAGCACTAGAAGATGAGCCAGTATTTTGGCCCCTGCCACCTATGTGGAAGATCTGGACCAGTCCTGGTCTCCACAAAGACCCTGACTATTGGTTTCAGCTGGACCCAACCCAGCCGTTGCAGCCATTAGGGGAAATGAATCAACAGATGGTAGATCTCGATCTCTTCTTCCCTAAACAAATATTCTTTAAAAAGAAGATGTAGAACATGTAAGCAAAGATTTCAGCATTCCTGAAGAAAATAGCATGAAAATCACAAAGCCTGCAGAGTAGCCATACCAAGTTGCTCTCCTCATGGGAAGCTTTAATAATGTGGCTCTCATTTTGATTTATGTCTCATATCCTTGAGATGCCCAACATGTAACATAGACTGTCTTCCTGAAAAAGCACTGAAGATGAATCTAGTTTAGAATCGTTTACTAAATCTACTTGTTTATCATATGAACCCTTTACAAAATGAGTATTTAACTCTGCCATATAACAAAAGGTTAAACAATATGATTTCAGAAGTATAGGAGTGAGAGGTAAGACTCCAAGTCATACATCAGACTATCTGGACTCAACATCTGACTCCTAACTCCAGCTTTGTGCCAACCCTGACACTGGGAGGCAACAATGATGGCCCAAGGAACAGGTCCTTGCCACTGGGTAGGAGACCTAGATTGCATTACTGGTTCCCGGTTTCAGCCCCAGCCCTGCCCAGATGCCACTACAGGCTTTTGAAAAGTGAACCAGTAAAAGAGCGAGTGCTCACATACTCTCTTTTCACACTATCTTCTCATGAGAGTGAGGTCCTAAATTTACATCTATAGACCCACTTACTTCCTTAATTACAAAACTGCATAAATCATGGAGGAATTGACAAAATGACAAAAATATTCTAATAATGTGACTCAGTCTCTAGTTGAAAAAGCTACTTCATGCTGACATACTAGTTGCCAGTATTATCTGTGTCCTATTCTAGAACCAGCTTTGGTGTTGCAAAAGAACTTCTAGAAAGAGAGACCGCTGTTTGAACCCTTCCAAGCACTTGGCCCATCTTGTAGTTCTTCAAACCTCCATTTCTGTGTTGAAGCTCCTCTTCAGGTTGTCTCCATTTTCCATTCTGCTTGTTATCTCTTCTGAAAACTACAGAACTACTTCTAATGCTCATGATTTGCAAAAGATGAGCTTTTGAGCACAGCGTGGGGGCCTAGTGGCTAAAGTCCTCACCTTGAACGCACCAAGAACCCATATGGACACTGGTTCTAATCCCGGCAGCCCCACTTCCAATCCAGTCCCTGCTTGCAGCCTGGGAAAGCAGTCAAAGATGGCCCAAATCTTTGGAACCCTGCACCCATGTGGGAGACCTGGAAGAGGTTCTGAGCTCCTGGGTTCAAAGTGGCTGAGCTCTGACCGCTGTGGCCACTTGGGGAATGAATCTACGGACAGAAGATTTTCCTCTCTGTCTCTCCTCTTCTCTGCATATCTGACTTTCCAATAAAAATTTTTTTTAAAGATGAGTTTTATTCATCTATTATTTAATGGAACACTCATACATTCCCCAATGATTATTGGGTGTAAGTTAACACAATTTAAACTACATATTGGGGAGAATCAAGATGGCGGAATAGGGTAAGGACACGTTTAAATGGATGGAAAAACATTTAATCAGGATGAAACAGAGAGGACATATTTCAGGAAATAGGAAAGGACAGAACAACAGCAGAGGGGTACCTGGAGACTGACAGACACAGGAAAGCAGCGGACACAATGGTGTGGGGTTGCAGTGACTGATAGATACTCCAGCAGCATTCAGCTAATGGTGATCTGAACTCCACCAGCAGCTGGGACTCCACCAGCAACCAGGTGGGAAGGGACTTTCACTGGGAGCTTTGGAGGTAAACCCAGACAAAGAACTGTCCATCCTGCTGGTCCGTTTGATTTGACCTGGAGCAGAGACACAGCAGCAGATCTCAGACAGGCAGTGCGAGAACAGGGTGGATTTCACAGCTCAGTCAGCCCCCTAGAGCCAAATTGGGAGCCATTTTGCACAAGCAGGAAAGGGCAGGGAAAAGGATGGAGCATGCACTGAGCTGGGAGTGAACTCATTTCTGACTCAGTGAACTGCATCAACGTGGCATTCTAAAGGTTCCACCCAAGACAGGTCTGAGTAGCCTTCAGATATGACGGCCAGCAGATCAAGAACTGTGGTGATGGTACGTCAGGCGCCATTTTGTGCACTGTGGAAATAGTTTTGGGACTGCAGGGGCAACAGTGAACTGTGCATGTGCTAAGCTCACGGGAAAAATTAAAAGAATTTGCCTCTTTCAAACCTGCCCTACAAATGATACTTCAAGATGTTCTCTTGACAGAGAAGAGCAATAGCACCAAACAAAACCAAAGGCAAATGGGAAGAACATCCCAGTAAAATGACAACAGAAGACTAAAACAATGAACAACCCATTCCTAAAATGACAGGACCAAAGTACTACCCATACATATTAAATTCTGAATGTTAAAGGCTTAAGCTCAATCAAACATCATAGATTAGTAGACTGGATTAAAAAACAAAACCCATCTATTTGTCATCTAGAAGAGACACACTTCACCAACAAAAATCAGCAGAAACTATAGAGCATGGGTTTTGTTGTTTTCTGTTAGTTTCATCTCTTCAAAACACTTTCTTCTAATTAAATCATTCAATGACTCATAGATCATGCAGTGGCATCATTTTCTTCAAGAAGGTTCTTGATTTTCATTTCTTCAGCTACACATTAGTCATTTAGTAGCATGTTATTTAACTTTTTGGTGTGGTTAATTTCTTTTTTCTCCCTGATGTTGATTTTGTTTTGTGGCTTTTCATTTAAGGGGATGTATAGTAGCTGTGTAATGGAGACTGTCATATCTAGTAACATGTCATTTAACTTCATGGCATTGTAAATTTCCTCTTTTTTTTCTATTGTTGATTTTGTATTATGACTTTTCATTTAAGGGGATGTACAGTAGCTGTGAAATGGAGACTAACATCCAGATGTGAGGATGCAGTGTAGTATGCATTTCTGCTTCCAGACAAAGATGGACTTACAATGAAACTGTTTTCTATAATTTGACAATAGGATGCTGGACGCTCTGCCATTGTCCATGCCCGCAATGATGGACGTATGACTGAGTATGAAGAACTGTATGTTAGTAATGACATAGAGTAACTAGGTGGGGGAAGTGAATTGGGGAGGGGGTAAGGAAATATGGAACTGTATCATAAAATAATAATAAGAAAATGTAAAAAAAACAACATACTAAAAATACAACTTCCACTTAAGAAAACTACACAGCCTAATTCCTATGTGCCACATGACCTAAGAAATGAACATCTGATTTTAAGAATAGGAAATAATCCTGAATAGATCTCAGCTATTGCTGTGTGCTTCCACAAGGGAAGCTGACAAAGGACCAAAGCCCAAAATGTCCTGCCTGTGAAACTACATGTGCATGCAGAGAGGATAAACAAATGAAAACCCCAAGATCTGTCATAATATCCTTACTAAGAGATGAAGACTGGAGGAAACTAAGCCAGGAGAGAGTTGGATACATTTAAAATACACGAACTCCTTAGAAAGGCATGCTGGCTCCACAGGCCAAGCCAGCAAACCATCACTGGCCGTATTTAAACTGCCGATTTTCATGTGGCCAAGATGACTGGCCCAGAAAACATGAGAGAAAAAAACATTCGCAGCTGGCTTCTGACAAGGGCTCCTATGCCACATGACAATGACCTAGCTAATTACGGAGTGTCACTTCAAATACTTCAGAGAAAGTTTCAGGTTTGAGGCAAACTTGCCTTTGATGAGTCTCAGAGCTGATTCTGGCTCCCTCCCCAGGCCTCCCAGGAAATGAATTTCTAATTGGTAAATTAATTTACTACAAATCTAACCTTTTTCTTTCATCTGGACTTGAATCAAGCAGTGACTCATTTAAGTCTCTTGAAAAAACACAGAGCAATACTCAACCCTGTATATACACAAGCTTTCGCTCTAAGGACAAGCAACAGAGAAAAGGTCAAACCGACCAAGTCAATGAAACCGACTATACTTCAAAATAAGAGAAGACTCTAGAAGCCAGGCAAATATTTATTTAAGAAATAGGTGTACTATATGAAAGAGAAAATTTCTAGTTCATGTTCTTAAAAATTCCTGAGGGCACAGCAGCTTCTTTGAACGCAGTCACAGAAAGAAGCCCGATTATCAGAAAAGAGTACGTGAGTGAAGTTAAACATCTTCACTTGATTGTTTGCAGCCCCTGCCTATCTTCTGCTGCACTATAGTCTTTCTACTTCTTATTTGTTGAACTGTTTATTTAGTAGCGCCATTAAACATTCGACTATAATGCAAATGAAAATTATAGTCTCTGGAAATAAAGTATAAAGTTGAAAACTTAAAGAGTTTGCATTATATCTGAATTAAGAGTTAGGAAAGAAAATATAAATAAAGCAGAAAAAAATCAGTGATGTAGTAGACAAATCAAAACTTCCAATAAGAAATGGGAAAGGAGAGGAGAAAAAAACTGCATAGGAAAGACTTTAAAGCCTCCAATTCCAAAACAGGATAGACGAAAAAAATCAGGAGGAAAGAAATCTTTGATGCTTAACCTAGAAAAGAATAAGCTCCAAATCATGACACAGGCACACAGCGGTTCAGGCTTGAAATCTGTCATGCATTCTGCAGAGAGCTCTATAATCCTGCAGAAACCAATCAGAAAATACTCTGGACCCCAAACTTGGAGGAAAAAGATGAGAGAGGAAGCCAAAAGCTGTATCTTCTTGCTTTTCTCATATCTGTTCCTTCTACCTAAGCTAAATAGCATCTGAAGCTGATCTTCAAAATCTAAGGCTTGAAATTAAATTTTTTTCTTCTCCTCTCTGGATTGCAAGCAAATTAAAAGGTTTAACAATTGCAGCATAGAGAAGATATTATTGTACTTATTGAAATAAAAACAAGATGTGTAAAACTGATGATGCGCAAAATCCAGGGGAAAGATTGAAGTACAAATGTAAGAGACATGCCCAAAATGTAAAACAAAATGTAGAGGGAAGCGAAATGAAACAGGAAAAATGAGGAAGCCAACAGGAAGATAAGAAAACCAAGACAGCTCTAAAACAAAAAAGTAGGTGAAAAGGGAGACGGATCAAATAAATAACTCAAAATATTTCCTCACATGGTAGGCTACAAATGTGGAGAGTAAGGTCCCACGAAGTGTCTGATTATCAATAGGTTCATATCACACACATCATGCATCACCCCAATGTTTTTTCAGTGATGGAGGTAGGGGAACTCACAGACAAAGGATTAGGAATCAGAAAGTCTCTAGACTTCTCATTTGTAACCCTGAAGGCTAGAGGACAATGGAGCCATCTTACAATCTAGAATTCTGTTGAAGCATGCTCTGAGACATAGGGAGGAACGTGAAAAAATGAAGGCATGTGTAACAGGAAGCAGGATTCCAACACAGGTGAAAAGCCAAAGGAATTCCTGGCATGAATGTGAAAGAAGATCACGGGATGACAGCTAAGACACACAAAGGGTAGCCCATGGCAGAACCACTTCCCACCTGGATATAAAAATTACATGAAATCATTACCTTGAATTCAAAGACTGAACACATAGGTAGTTTTACTTTAGATGTGCTCCTGAAGTTGAGAAATACCCATCCTTAAATGTTTCAAAATAACCAGGAACGGGTGACATCGTGGCCCAGGGGGTTAGGCCACCACCAGTGATACAGGCATCCTATATCTGAACTTCATTTCAAATCCCAGCTGCTGCACTTCCAACCCAGCTCAGCAGAAGATGGCTCAGGTGCTTGCACCCATACGGTCCAAGTGGGAGACTCAGATTGAATTCCAGGCCTGTGGCTTTGGCTTCGTCCATCCTCTGGCCACTGTGGCCATTTGGGGAGAAAATCAGTAGATGGAAGGCGTCTCATTCTCTGTTTCTCCTCTCTCTGAAACTCTGTCTGTTTCTCGTCCTCTCTCTGAAACTCTGCCTTTTAAATAGCTTTTCTTTAAAAAAAAAGTTTATAGAAAAATTGGAATTAAAAAGACAAATACAGGTGCACAACACTGATAGCCTTGCAGTTTTCACAGTATATATTTTCTATGAATTTCTGAAAATTCTTTCTAAACTCAATCAGTAGAAGCGAGAAGTCGAAGAGATCAAATATAGGTAAAAGAAAAGTACCAAGAATTGCTGGTGCAAAGGTAGGAATCTGTAGCTATGGTAAGAAAAGTGATTCAGGCCAGAAGAGTTTAACAGCCAAGAGGTCTATTGGTTGAAGCATCTTCTATCATTGAAAGTTTCAAGTTTCTGATAACACAAGTACCTTTGGCAAAATAAGTAAACAAAAAATTGTGTTCCAGTTGCTCCACTTCCGTCCTAGCTGCCTGAAGATATACCTGAGAAAACAACAGATGATTGCTTCAGTCCCTTCATCCATGTGGTGGACCTGGTTTACACATCTGGATCTTGGCTTTGGCCAGGCCCAGTCCTGGCTGTTACAGCCATCTGAGCAGAAAGTTGGGTGCAACCAACAGAATGGATTGAGTTGAAAAGACAGGTCTGAAGACAGACTCAAGAAATGTAAGGCAACTAAGACACAGAACACTCTACCAGAAAGGAGGGACAGAAAACTTCAGAAATTTACAAATTGTCCTCCAATGAGTAGTGGAAACAGATCCAAAAATGAATGTGAGATAACTGCTAGAGGCCATCTGAAAGCCTTACAGGAATGGTACCCAAGATCGAGTGCTGGGAATGATCAAGACCAGAAAACCTCATAAATTCAGGGACATCTGGACAGAATACTCAGAAGCATCTTGCCTCAGGAGGAGGGAATAATTCTCCCCAGACTAAACACTAATCATGTCAAGCAAATCTTATAAGCAAAACATGAAAAAAAGTAAATGGTTTCGAAGTAATTAACTCTAGGAACAAAGTTTGAGGATATTATAGGAACATAAGAGCATCAGTATGCAACCAGGTAAAAATTACATAGCCTAGTATCCAATCAATGATTACCAGTCATACAAAGAAGAAAAATATGTCCCACAATAATGAGAAAACCATTCAACTGAAACAGCCAAAACTGACAAAGCTATTAAAATGGACAAGTACCTTGAAGTTACTACTGCTATATTCCAAGGCCCCAAAAGACATAAAAGATATTTAAAAGATACAAATCAAGAATCTGCATACAAAAAAAGTCTATAAAATGAAAAATACACTGAATAGAAGAGAAAATACACTATAGATTAGTGAAGTGAGAGACACAACTATCCAAAATAAACATTGTGAGAAAAAAAATCATTAAATTTAAAAGAAAAAAGAGCTGAGGAAAATTGTGAGTGGATTAATAAATATAACTCAATTGTCCAAATCAAAGAGAACAGAAAAAAAATTCTAAAAGTAAAGGCTAAGAAATAAAATCATGATGAAAATTATAAACCCATAATCAATAAACACAATGAATCACAAGCACGAGAAGGAAAGACAAATGCACAAAGAAGTAGCACAATCAAATTTATAACACTACTGTGACACAAACCTTGGAAGCCACCAGAGGCATGAGCCTGGCACCAAGTTTCCAATCCTGAACAAGTATCTATTCTAAGGACCAACACTGTTACAGTCATGAGGAAAATTACCAATCTGCAGTTCCATACTCAGGGAAATTACTGTTCAGACTGAAATAAAAATATATTTCAAACATTAAAAACCAAAATAAGATTTATTATAAGCAGATCTTAGACTATGAGAAATCTTAAAAACTCTATCAGAGGAAAATCATGTGTTGGTAAGAATGTGGAGAAATTAAAACCCTCATACATTGCTGGTTGGAAGGTAAAATAAGGTGGCTACTATTAAAAATGGTCTAGCAATTCCTCAAAATATTGGCTATTAAGGTTTCATAACACTCAGAAGTTCTGATCATGTCTCTATTCCCAAGAGAACTGAAGCTATATGTGTACACAAAAATTTGCTCAAGAAAGTCCACAGAAGCATTATTCAGAATGTCAAAAACACAGAAATAATTCAAATGTCCATTAAATGTCAAATGAATTTCTAAAGGTGACATTTCACAACAGAATACTATTGGGCAACAAAAGTGAAGAAATGAGGGATGTAACAGCATGCATGAATCTTGAAAACATTAAGTGAAACCAGCCAATCACAAAAGGCCACAGGTTATAACAGTCGCTTGTCTGGCACATCCAGAATAGACACATCTGTAAGTAGAAAGTAATTTCTTCTAGAATGACACAAATTTACAAAACTAAATTTGGATGAAGGTTGCACAACTTTCAACATTATCAAAAGCTAAAACTTTAAAAGAAGATGCACATTTAATTTTTCCTTTCATTTATTTTTACTCTTTACTTGAAAGGCAGTGACAGAGAGAGAAAGAGAAAGCAATGAAAATAAAAGTGTCCTTCCATCCACTGATTTTTCTGCCCAAATGCCAATTACAGACAAGGCTGTCCAAGCTGAAGCTAGAGGAATGGTGCCCAATAAGACACCTTGCATGTGCCAGGATCCCAAATGGGCATGTCCTGGGGGCCCCATTTCCCATCTACCTTCCTGCTTGTGGTCTGGAAAAACAGTGCAGGATGGCCCAAAGCCTTGGGACCCTGCACCTATGTGGGAGACACGGAAGAAGCTCCAAGATAAAGGTAAAAATTGTTAGGAGAGGATAAATTAGGGTACATAGCTGTAAGGTTAAACACGTTAAACGGCATGACTTAATAATAGGCTAAAAGAAACTAAACCTTACTGTAGACACTGAATCAACCACTAACAGCACAATGAAGAATTCAGCTAATATTCAACAAGACAAAATATATCAAGTCCCAAAATGTAAACAGATGGGACAAATAAGCAACAAGACAACAAACTTAAAAACAAACATAGCAAAACACATATTGGTACACAAACATGAAATTTGAGTGTTCTAAGTATATATACCAGGATAACACTAAATGAAACAAATGGTCATCTCATAATGATAAACGATCTATTCCTCAAGATAATGTAATAATCCTAAAAATTTGTGAATCAAGTAATAACCAAATTTCAAAATACACTAAAACCATAGACAGGAGGAACAAACACCCACAATTATAGTTACAGGTGCCAATACCCTTGAAAATCTGTAAGGATATAAAAGATTTGTAAAACACAATCAATAAATTTGACCTAATATTTTGAGAACCCTCAACCCAACACCAACAGAATACATATTCTTCTCAAATGTTCAAGAAACTTCTAGCAATACAGGAAATTCTAGGCCATAAAACAAGTTCTAATAAATTTAAAATAATTGGATTTTACAAAGTATATTTTTTGACCACACTTAACTTAGAAAAGAATATCAAAGATATCTGGAAGATAAGCAAATACTTGAAAAGCTAATATCTCTACATACCTTATGGACCCAAAGGAAAAACCAAAGGGAGAAATTTTAAAGTGATTTAACTTGCATAAAATCAAAAATAAAATAAATCCAAATTTATGCAGTGGCACTAAAGCGGCAGAAAAGAGAAACTTTAACTATTAAACACCTATACTAGAAAAGAAAAAAAAATCTCAAATGACCTCATCTTTCATCAATAGAAATGAGAAATGTTCATTTAATTAAACTCAAAGGGGAAAAACATGAAATGAGAGGATAATGAAATTATCTATCTATATATAGACATAGAGAGAAAATATATATACATATTATGAAAACCAGAAAAACAGCTGACCCTCTCATCAGACCAGTCGGAAACCACAGGAAGCAAAATTATTGATATCAGGAATGGGAAAAGGATTATCTCATTGAAGGACTGTACTTCACAATAGTATGGGGAAAAACAGTGGTGGGGGCAGGTGGAGAATAGGAGAGAGAAAGGTGAGTTGAAGGGTGAATCTCTATACCTATGAAATTGTATCATGGAAAATAATATTTAAAATCCTTGTATTAAAATGCTAAATTTTAAGATTAAAAAAACCAACTAGTTAATAACAAAGACCATGTATTAAGGACACAAAAATAGACGAGTAGATTAATAGATCTTAACATCTTTGTTACGATCTCTACTTTTATGTTCAGAAGTAGACTTGCACAGACAATTTCTAAAACTATTTTAAAATTGTATTTATTTGGAAATCAGAAAATCAAACAGAAATCTGTACCATGAAAAATAAAAACAAACAGTTATCTCGACTTCTGATTCACTTCCCAGCAAGGCCTGGTCCAGAACAAAGCAAGCAGCCCAAAATTCAACCCTGCTCTGCCACAAGGGTGGCTGAGAAGTAAGCGCTGGAGCCATCATATGCTGTCTCCCAAGGTTGGAATTAGCTGGAAGATGATGGGACGAATGGCTGCTACTGCAAGCCAGGCATTCGGATATGGGGTGTGTGGCAGCAGTGCAGCCACTGTAGCAGATATCAAACTCGGACAATTAAGGCAAAATAGATCGTGCAATAAAATAGTTTGTAGTATGTTTTTTCCCTTAACTTTAAGATTTAACAAACAACTGTTAACATCTCATCACAATCCCTTCCTATGTAGATATACATACACATATGAATGATTTTTTTCTTGAAAAGAGGGACATTAACATCACAAAATGTGGTATTCGTTATAATGATCATAAAGTGAGGAAAGTATATAGTGAGATACTGGCTCCCTGACTCTCAAATTTTAAAATATATTTTAAAAGACAATTGGAAAATCATATTTATTTGAAATTAAAAACTGCTTTTCAGGACACTGTGGAGTAATTGAAAAGACAAGTCATAGTTCCACGAGAAAATACTTTTATAGAGACTGGTAAGTCACTGAGATACTGGCAATCCAGAGGGGTGTCTGTTTCTGTCCTAACTGTTCTGCCTCCCAACTAGCCCCCTGTTAATGTGTGCAGGAAAAGTATAGAAGAGGACAGAAGTACATGGGCTCCTGCCATCCAGGTGGGAGACCCACATGAAGCGCCTATCTCCTGGCTTCAGCCTTTCACAGCCAGACCATGACAGTTACATGTGACATGAATCAGCAGATGGAAGATATATTGTCTGTCTGTGTCTGTCTGTCTCTCTCTCCCCCTCCCCTCCCTCCCTCCCTCCTTTCCTCCTCACCCCGCTCCCAACCCCTGTGTGTATATGTGTGTCCTTTCTATCCGTGCCTTTCAAATAAAATCTTTTTTTAAGATTTAATTATTTTTATTGGAAAGGCATAATTACAGAGCGAAGAAACAAACAGCTAGAGCTGAGCCAAAGCCAGGAGCAAGGAACCCTCTCCAGATCTCCCACATGGATACAGGGTGCCAAGGACTTAGGTCATCCTCCACTGCTTTCCTAGGACACAAGCAGGGAACTGGATGGGAAATGGAACAGTGGGGACACAAACTAATGCCCATAGGGATACCACCACTTGAAGTCCCAGGATTAGCAAATTAATCATGCTGACTCACCCAAAAAATAAAGCTTTAAACAAAAAAACTTTCAAAGCATATCTCCATTTAAAAACTTATATCCAAAGTATGTAAGAAATCTCAAAATTCAGTAAGTCAAACTCATTTTTCAAAAGGGGCAAAACATTTGGCTAGTTCACCAAAGATAATGTTCAGATGACAGATACACACAGAACTGCAATTAAAAAATGCAGATAAAAGACAATGAAATACCATTATATTTCTATTAGAATAGATAAAATCTAAAAGACTGACCATTCAACATACTGATAAGGATGCACAGAAACTACTCTCACACATTAACTTGGAAATGTAAGGATAAGTTTGGCTGCAATTTGGCAGGTCTTTTTTTTTTTTTTTTAAGTCAATCACGTGCCAGCACTGTGATGCTGGTGGGTTAAGCCAACATTTGGACTATGTACATCCCATATCAGCATACTAGTCCCAGTCTCAGCTGCTCTGTTTCAAATACTGCGTTTTGCTAATGTACCAGAAAAAAATGAAGAAGATGACAGCCAAAGTGCTTGGGCCCCTCGCACACCTGTGGGAGACCCAGCTGGCGTTCCTGGCTCCTAGTTCCTTGGTGGCCAATCCCAAGCTATTGCTGGCATTTGCAGAGAGTGAACTAGCAGATCTGTCTGTCTCTCTCTCTCTGTCACTCTATCTTACAAACAAATAAACGCATCTTTTAAAAAAATCTTCAAGCCAGACATTTCATTCTAGACATTTACCAAGTAAGTCTATGCAAAGACTTTCACATAGATGCTTACAGTCGTTTTTAACCATAACAGCCAAAAACTACTAGAAATAGTTCAGATGTCACTTCATGAAGTGCTGCATACACATGCAATGAGATACTACTGTGCAATAAAACGAAATGAACTATTAATTCACACAATAGCATGTTATCAACCACAAAGTAATCAAGTCGAATAAATGAAGTCATGCAAAACACAGCACTACTTGTACACCATTTATATAAGAGCACAGAAAATGCAAGCGTGCATGGTGGTCAAATATAAACAAAATTCGACAAAAATTGAATATTTACGTAGACTCAAATACATCTCTACAAAACAGTTATTTAATCCTAAAAGGAAAGCAATCAACTTTATAAAAGAGAAGTCTGGGAGATATGACCTTAATTAAGTGATCAAACATTACCAGTAATGGAATAAAACTAATGTTTACGTCATCTGAGAGGATGCAATGAGAATAGGATTTCTGTTGGTATTTCCACCAAAGGTTTAAAAATCTAAATTTAATCAAGAAACGTGAAACAAGCCCAAAGGAAAGAACATTCTAGAAAAAAAAATAATAACAGCTGGGCCATGCTCTTCAACGTTTTATGGCAGGGGTGAGCATTTGGCATCAGGGTTAAGACACTGCTTCGAGACACCCATATCCATATCAGAGTGCTGTGGGTCCACTCCTGACCCATCTTCCTGGTAAGGTGCACCCCGGAAGGCGTGGCTAAGGACTGGAATAGTTTGGTCCTTGCCACCTACACAGGAGACTCAGGGTGAATTCTCAGCCCCTGGCTTCAAGTCTGGCCTCACTGTAATTGTTGCAGACATCTGGGGAGTGAGCAGAAGATGATATCTCTGTCCGTTAAATTTTTTTTTAATTTAAAGGCCAATGTCATACAAGCGGTAATAAAAGGAAAACAACTGGAAAAACACGAGATTAGGAAGAAGCAGGGCAACTAAGCTCACTGCAAGATCATTTACTAGCAAAGAGATTGGTGTGGCCAACTTGAGTGGAATCTGAAAATCAGATAATAAGGTAATATTAATTGACTGCTTTCAGAGGTTGTTTTATGCCTATGTGAAAATATTTTGAGAAACAGGTGAGGAAGTATTTGAGCTGGTCAGAGCATCCGAACTGACTTGATGATAAGAGGTCTTTACATTTGTGTACTGTCTTGGCAACTTTTCTGCTAAGTTCAGAGAAGAGGCGCAGTGGGGGAACACGAGCGGGAAGCAACAGGGGGTGAAGAACATGATCACCTAAAACGAAATGCTTTTAAGTGGAGGAAAGTTCTCAGGTGCCACTGCTTACTGTTAACACAGACAAGCCAAGAATCAATTTAATTTTAAAAGTTTTTTCAAAGCTGGCTGGAAGTGACTGTTTTAAATTAGATGACCATCCCAGACACACATGTGTCTGGTCTCAGAGACAGGTTTTTTTAGACAGGAAAAGATGTCTCAGACAAATCGCAAAGTCTAAGGGGCAGGGTGCCAGAAGTCAGAGAGGTCTTTTGCAAAAGGAGAAGTCTGGAACACAGTAAACAACGCAGGCAGCATCACACGAGCACAGTTTCTGCTGTGCCCGAGCCACAGCGATGCACTTACACTCAGCCCCAAGCGCAGCTCTGCTCCAACCATGCCAAGCCCGTCTGTGCCCAGCAGAGAACTGCAACAAGGCGCTGTGTTCTTTGAAGGCAGTGACTTATGACATTTCTCCTGCCTACCAGTGACAAGAATCTCTTCCAGACGGTGTTTGGCTCACAATGTGCGATTCAAAAATCTGAATGTTTTGTTTATTTTCAAAGTTCAAGAGCCAAATAAGAAACTCGGTTTCCTTCTCTGGCCTCTAATTAAATGGGAGATGATAGTTGTTTAAAAAAAATTCAGTATACAACCTTAAGTCTAGATTTTATGCATCCTACCCAGAATTCTGAGAGCGAAAAATAATATATACTTGTTGAATTCAGTCCTATTATAGGTTTCAGCCTGGGAAAATGAGGCGTTTCGTTTCATTTCCTATCTTACTCCCAGTATCCAGAGCTGTTCCTCAGTGAAATCTCTCTTGGCAATATCTCTTCAAAACAATAAGTACAGAGAAGAATCTAAAGAAAACTAGCGGACGAATTACTCCCAGCTGGCCAGAAGATAGGTAAATATTTCAGTTTCCTCAAACTCACAAGTGTGCAAAATATGACCAAGTTGAGGGTTCAGGAACACCAGGCTGAGCTCAGTTCTTTCATATAACATTCCGTAAGTAATATCCTACCGATTTCCACTATGTTGAAGAGATGAGGAAAAGAAAAAAGACAAAGGAAAAAGGAAATGAATTTCCTCTATTTACAATGATAGTCACTAACCAAGGAAAAAACCAACAAACAGGGACGCCCCTTCCCAACTTACACGAATGGTCTTCTGACTCCTTTTTACTGTTTTCCTGCTAGGAAAAGGACTTGAGTGTAACAGGAAAGCCTTTGGCAATAATGGCTGAAGCTGTCTGTCCCGAAAGCAACAGAACAAGAAAGAAAAAAGGGGCTTTCTTTACAAAGTACTGTGAAGAGATAGCAAAACCACAAAATAGCCACACCGTCCTTATCTGCATGACACGTGACCTAAAAAAACAACCAGAGACCTAAAACCAGCTGCAATGCCCTTGCTTTCAAGATTTCAAGCCCGTTAATCCTTAGCCTGAAAGATGCTGCCTTGCATATCCAGAAAAACACAGAACGGCTACTTCAATGTGCTGTGAATGAAGAGTATCACACAGTCAGCTAGTGCAGAAAGGCTTGTCACAGCCACTCCGACGAGCAGACAAAGCCTTGTACATATTAGAAACTGGCTCAAAAGAAATCTGCTATGAAAAAACAAGTTTGCTGCTAAACTGACAGTAACTAGAGCATCTGGTAAGAGAAGAAACAACAAAATGGAACCAATAGCTGTGGTTTTTACCTGACCAAGCATTTCCTGGGGCTTGAGAAGCAAGCGGAATGCTGTAAGTAACAGGGTCAATGTGCTTGCTGTGTTAAGCCAGGTTCCTTGGATAACATAAGCAGGGAGCACATGTATAAATGCTGTGTGTTCTCAGATTTCCCCCATTTTACAGTATTGTCGTTCTGGGCTGCAAGAGATTAAAAAATGGTGTGATGAAGCCACCACAAAAAAGTAACTCGAAGAAAAAAAAAGCCACCACCTCTCACCTCTCTACAGATCACCTCAGCTTCTCTGGGCTGTGGAGGTGACAAGGGTGACCTGCAGGGACCCTCCTCTGCCTGGGCCTGATGGCTTCCTTGTAGAGCCTGCTCTCAGCCCCTTCCTTGTTCCATGAACTGCTCTCAGCTGGAGTTCACAGCGCCACGCTGATTTCCTTGGCCCTGTGCCCACATCACAGCTGTTTGTACTTAATTGAGGTATGGTGTGTTTTGAAACAAAATGAACCAGATTTCCCCTACTGCCTATGTCAGTGCCTGGTATTAGGAAAGAGTAACTATTTCCCATGCAAGCTACCAAAGACTGTAGTACCTGTGGACGGAGAGACACCAACCCAGGGACAGGTGAGTTTGCCAAACAAGAAGCCCAAAGCAAAGCACAGATATTCCATTGGTTATGTAGTTTTCAGACTCTCTCTTGTCCCCAAACAAGTTTCACACCAGTTATAGAAGGTGATAAAGGAACTAGAGTCACGCAGGAAAGCGCACAAGGGCAATAGGTATTTCCAAATTCATTACAAAGTTTTATTTTGATCTCTTTGGTAACTAAAGCAAAAAAGAAAAATAAGAGTTGTATTTTACTTAATGAGAGAGGGGCACTATTTTCATCTACATAAATTGTAGTCATGGTTTTCATGTGACACAGAATATATCAATTTGGGGCTGCACCAACATTCCATACAAGTGCTGGTTCGAGCCCAAGCTGCTCCACTTCTGATTCACCTCCCTGCTGTTGCTGGGGAAGCAGCTGACGAGGGCACAACTTCTAGGACCCCTGACACCCACGTGGAAGATCTACATGAAGCTTCTGACTCCTAGCTTTAGCCCAGCCTTGGCCAATACGGGTATCTGAGGCATGACCCAACAGATGAAGACCGAGCTCTCCTTGTCCGTATCTCTTTAAGCAAATGATTAAATCTTTACTGATATAGCAATTTATTCTCCTATGAACCCTCAAAAAGTACTACAGAGGACAATTCTAAGATGCTATATCACCCTGAAACTGAAATAAAAATATTTAGCACAGTTTTTCAGACATTTGTATTTTTACAGTCTCTGCAATTCCAAAGCAACCCTACGAGTAAATGCCATTTTCTAATTCAGGGTTCTTGTCAGGAAAGACACTTGCCTGGAAACAAATGTAGTACATTCTACACTTAGAGCTATTGAATGACCTAATACAAATCACAAGGTAATAGCAGAACAAGCTTTACCAAAGAATATATATGGATTCTTGGGCCAAGCCCATGCCTATTGAATCAAACTCTGTATAGGGAAGAACCAAGAATCTGTATTTTTTTTTTAATAAGTATTCTCCATGAGTTTAGGTTCAAAGCCAGATAAATAACTACAAACCAGGAGCAGTGGTTCTCAAAATGCAGCATGCATTAGCAACCAGAATTCACTGGAAGGTTTTGTTCAAACACAGAGGGCCAAGTTTCACCCTGTGGGGTTTCTGATTTGGTAGGTCTGGTGGTGGAGGGACAAGTACTTGCTTTTGCTCACAAGCTCCCAAGTGATGCTGATGCTTCTGGGCCTGGGGTCAGACTTACAGAATCACTGTCTGTTTCATGCAACAAGTGACTCAAAAAGTCTTTGATTAAATCAAAAAGCAGATCGTTCGAGACTGAAATCTCTGAGAAGTGTCTGAAGTGTTCAGTGGCTTTGCTTTAAAACAATTTCAGGTGCTTCTGATATTGAGCATAAAGGAAAATTTTGCATTAAAAAATAAACCTGAATCCATTTCACCTTTTCAGTTATGAGGACTGCAACTTTCTTAGGAGAGAGCTTTTGAATTAGTCAATAGAGACTCCCGCTGAAATTCCATGAGCCAAGGAACAAAAGATCTGAGGTCAGACATTACCATTTAGCAATCTTGGACATTAAAAGCACACACTTAATGAAGCTTCT
Organism: Ochotona princeps; assembly: GCF_030435755.1. Lineage (NCBI taxonomy): Eukaryota > Metazoa > Chordata > Mammalia > Lagomorpha > Ochotonidae > Ochotona > Ochotona princeps. Next base: position 18,997,600 of record NC_080845.1, on the reverse strand, counting down.
AAGAACATGTTGTTTTTGAGCAGGACCTCATCCCAGCAAATGTCTACAAGAATGAGAGCTGCAAAATCTACTCAGCACATCATTATATGAGTCAATCTATGGAGGGAAGTTTTAGCAAAAATTTTTTAATGTTTTAATTGAGAAGCAGTGGAACAGACAGGTTTATCATCCATTGGTTTACTTCCCAAATGCCTACAATGATCAATCAAGACTGGACTAAGGAGAGAAACTAGGAACTCAATCCTAGTCTCCTACACAGCTTGCAGGAACTCAACACTTCAACCATCACTGCGGCCTCCCAAAGTTTACATTCACAGGATTGAGGAGTTAAGAGCCAGAGACAGGAATCCATCCCAGACATGCCATGGGATGCAGACAACATGGTCGGTAAACTAAATACTGTCTTAGAAACTACTTAATACTATTGATCTGAATAGTGGAGGGTGTCACCAAACCCAATTTTAGATTTGACAAAGTCAATACTATGCTATTTTAAAAGGATAGCCAACAGTTCTAAGTCTTAATTTCCTGTTCATGAGGATAAGATTACAGCATAGCTTAATTGGAAAGGTAATAACTAATTCATGCAAAACTTTGAGTCAGTAAATTGTAAAACTAAAGGAAAGCAGAGAGATGTGGACACAAGTGAGTTTTATATCATTTGGAAATGGAATTTCGTCTGTTAAAAGATAATTCCTATATACTATTCTCTGAGTTCTATACCAATCTTTGTAAGAAATAGTGACTTTTAAAATCTCTGAAATTAGCTCAACAGAGATATGTCATCAGGACCAAAAGCTGGTTAAATCATCAAGTCTTGCACATAGTCACAAAAACTGACTTCTGAATAAAGATGACATCAGCCCACATTTCCTGATCTGTCTCCACCCAATTTCCAGTTAAAATACGCATAAAGACAAACAAAAACTCAAAGGTTAATCCTCCACCTTCAAGGGCCAGCATTCCATATGGGCACCCACTCATGTCCTGGCTGTTCCACCTCTTATCAAGCTCTCAGCTTGTGGCCTGGGAAAACAGCAGAGTCCCTTAGGACCCTGCACCCACATGGGAGACCAAGAGAAGCTCCTGGATCCTGGCTTCAGATCAGCCCAGTTCTGGCCATTACAGCCATTTGGGAATTGAACCCCCAAATGGAAGATATTTCTGTCTTGTGTTTCTCCTTCTTCCTGTAAATATGCCTTTCAATTAAAAATAAGATGAATCTTCAAAAAAAAAAAAACAAAAAAAAAAGCAAAACAGTTCTAAAACCAAGAATAGCAGCCAGCCATTTGTAAGAACCTGGCAGAAATATTAACTGAGTACAGTGTAGATGGAGCTGAATTAAAAGCAATCAGTTTCTAATGAATGGTTTTATTGCTGAAAAAGAACAGCTACACATTACACCTCTGCTTCACCTCAGTATGTAAAAAATGGGACCAAGAAAGGCATCAGGGAGTACCCAGCACTGTGTGGCTCATGACCTGCTTTAGTCAATTCAAGCTGCTCCGACAAAATACTGGAAAATACTGGTAGCTTAAACAGTTATTTGTCACAGACCTGAAGACTGCAAGTGTCCAATCAGGGTGCCAGCACAGGTGGGTTCTGATACAGCCCTGTCCTGGAATGCAGTTGGATGGTGCCTTTCTCTTTATATCCCCAGTAGAAAGACCAGTGAGATCCCTAGACTATCTTTTATAAAAACACTAAACCATCTGCAAGGGCTCCAGACTCATGAGGTAATGATTTCCCAAAAGCCACACCTCCCAATGTCATCACCTTGTACTTCAGTATGAATGGGAGGAGGGCTTGAGAAGGGAATAAAAACATTCAGTTTATAACACCACTATTCTCCCACTGACTTTCAGAAGCCCTGTACAACTGATTTTTTTTTCGTAAGTCAATAACCACCGTACATAACCAATGGGTTTCTGAATATGAAAGAATCCACTTTTAAAGATTTTGTTCATACGATTTCTAATGTAAAAATTTCTCCTGTCACTAGCCAAGTCTCTTAGCACTGTCTTGTAACTTTAGAAGCAATAGCCTAGGTCCACTTTGATTGGATGACTTCTTAGGCGAATGGGGCATGGTGGCAGTCAGTGTGCAGGGCCTGCAGAGGTGGTCATAGGTAATCATCTTGTTAATGGTGCTGAGTGCTCACCACCTCACTGTACAAAGGCAAAGCAGTAGAGCCAGGCTTGTAAGACAGCAAGTACTGTACCCCTCCACAGTTAGTGTGCCTAAGTGTGTGGTTGTTCTGCTTGCCCAAACAAATATGCCTCTGAAATCAGCTGGGATCTATACAGTTGGTAAGTGTAGAACAGTTGTAATTCCAAAGTCCAGGCCTGCACTGTCCAGCATAAAATTCACCTGTCTAGATAGATAACTCAAAAATAGAAACTTCTATCATTACAAAAATTTCTACTGGGCAGCACTGAAATACTGCCCAGAAAAGTTATATCAAAAGGTTTGTTACTTTTCAGTGAAAGTACAGATTTTATTATTCTTCGCCACAAAATAGAACCTCCTGAGTTGTGTACTTTTGAAGTCAAACTTTAACTAAACACATGTATAACAATGCCAATATTAAGAAAGTTAGACATAACAACCTCATAATTAATCTTTTTTGTTCATTGTGTTTTCTTTTAAAGATTTATTTATATAAAAGTCAGAGTCAGAGAGAAGCAGAGACAGAAAAAGAAATTTCCCTTCTGCTGGCTCACTGCCCACATGGCCACAATGGCCAGGATGGGTCAGACTAAAGCCAGAAGCTTCCTCTGGGTTTCCCACATGGCTTGTAGGGCTCCAAACATTTGGATCATCCCTCACTGCTTTTCCTAGGCCATTAGCAGAGAGCTGGATTAGAAGTACAACAGGCAGAACACAAATTGGCTTTACCCACTATGACACAATGCTAGTTCCTATTTTTTAATATACTAAAAATCATGTGCAAAGGCTACGCTGTTCAAAATAATATTTCTTAAAAGGAAGTAAGACAAGTGTAGATGCTTCTTCCATTCAGAGCCTGGGAGGCAGCAGGTTCAAGTCGCTGGATCCCTATCATCCACACGGGAAGCCTGGGTTGGTTTTCTAGCTCTCCACTTCACTACAGGCAGGCCCATCTGCTGTAGGTATTTAAGGAGTGAACTAGTGGATGAGAAATCTCTCTCTCTCTCCTTCGCTTGCTTTCCCTCTGTGTGTCTCTTTGCCTTTCAAATAAATACAAATTAAATTTAAAAATTGTAAAGGATAAGATTATCAGTAGAAACATTTTCTTCAATGTCAAGAATAACAAGAATTCCACTATTATTCCCACTGTTCGCCAAGTTCTTGGAAAGTCTAACTACCTCAAGACCACAACTAGTAACATGTAGGGAGTGGAGACAGTTAAAATTGTCATTATTTACAATCAAAATGATTTTCTACATTTAAAATCCTGGATGGGGCCCGGCGGCGTGGCCTAGTGGCTAAAGTCCTCACCTTGAACGCACCAGGATCCCATAGGGGCACCAGTTCTAATCCTGGCAGCTCCACTTTCCATCCAGCTCCCTGCTTCTGGCCTGGCAAACCAGTCAAGGATGGCCCAAAGCTTTGGGACCCTGCACCCGCGTGGGAGACCCAGAAGAAGTTCCTGGTTCCTGCTTCGGATTGGCGCAGCACCAGCCACTGCAGTCACTTGGGGAGTGAATCATTGGATGGAAGATCTTCCTCTCTCTCTCCTCTCTGTATATCTGACTTTGTAATAAAAATAAAACAAATCTTTAAAAATAAATAAATAAATAAATAAAACCCTGGATGACTATGGAAAATCTGAAACTAAATTTCAAACAGAAATGCTAAGGACCAAATGAGCTAAGACAAATTAATAGATGAGGAGGACTTCACTTACCGGATAGAAAGATAAATAAAACCTTGTAATAAAGGTAATATGTTTTTAAGGCTAGACATATGGAAGGACAGACACTTACAGATATGACATTAGAGTGGGGACATAAAGGCACTGGATTAAACAATTCCTAAAGCAAAAAGAGAAATGTACACTGTCAGAATCAACTTCACAACATACATGAAAATAACATCTATACGAATTACAACCTAGACACGACTTGTCTGGCCCAGGAAATCTCCATGTAATTATAAAGCATCTTATACCCTTTTAACTTCTTTTCTTAACACCTCAACTATCATTTTATGTTAATCTCACGTAAGGAAAGCTACATATATTTCTTTGTATGATAAAGAGGAAGTTAAAAAGTTGGTCATACTTGAAGATTTCGTTCATACCTAAAACTAACCACTCACTTCCTTAGGCTCCAAAGAAAGTCACGTAAAGTGTCTGATTTCCCAGAGAGATAAAAAGCCCATTGAGACTTCTCTGTTTTAAAAATAAGATAACACAGCTCCTCAAAAAGTATACAAGTAGATAATTAATGAATACCCCAGATAAAACTTTTACAGAAAAATCACCTGCCAATGTCATCATCAACTGCACAGCAACACACAGTTCTCAATACACGCTAAATGTTGTGGAAATCAAATATTTACCTGTGAATCATAGTGATTTCTAGATTTCTAATGTTCTGACTTCGGGCTTTCTTTATCCTACATGGTGCCTCTGATGTACACACCAAGTCATTTCAGTTGATCAACAACTATTGTCTCAGAGACACTCAATTTCAGAGATAATGTTAACATGGCCATAAATAAAAAGTATCATAATAAAACCATTCACTTTTTTAGAGGCTTAAGGTTCTAATTACAACACATCTATTACACAGTCATCACAAAATTCTTTTGATATCAGTTTTCAAACTTACTTCTAAACCACCATAACCTGTACTCTAATACTACATCACAATATTGTGCATGTCTAGTACAGCCATCTGGAGATAAACTGAGCATTTCACTTTACCAGACAATATTTATGAGGTTCTCAAAATGAATTCCACAAACCAGAAATGTGACCCGGTGTGCATACGCATTTCTGAAACAACTGATCTTTAACAATGCAGAAATACCTCAAAAACCAACAACAGGAAACAGTGAAAGTGGACATAAATGCATAGCCATTGCAATTCAAAAGTAGATAGATGGGACCTCAGCGTGGTAGGCTAGTGGCTGAAGTCCTCACCTTGCACACACCAGGCTCCCACATGGGCGCAGGTTCTAATCCTGGCTGCCCCACTTCCCATTCTGCTCCCTGCTTGTGGCCTGGGAAGGCAGCTGAAGATGTCCCAAAGCCTTGGGACTCTATACCCACATGAGAGACCCAGAAGAAGCTCCTGACTCCTGGTTTCAGATCGGCACAGTTCTGGTGGTTGCAGCCACTTGGAGAATGAATCAGTGGACAGAAGATCTTGCTGTCTGTATATCTGACTTTGCAATAAAAATAAATAAATCTTTAAAGAAAAAAGAATATATAAATGGGTATTCTTTGAAGTTAGAATATATCAGAGAACCGAAAATCATAAATGGTGATGGGACTTTTTTCCTTGCTAAAGCTAACAGAACAAAGTAACAAAACTGTTAATGAAAACAGCCTATAAGGGTCAGGCTCTAGAAAGTTGTGTCCATCCAAAGTCTAAAGCACAATGGGGTGTGATTTCTCTTTAAAGTATTGGGACAGGTATTGGGTTGCCACAGACTAAACTGCTGTTGGGGATGCTTGAATTCTCCTATTCCAGTGTTGGCTGGAAACCTGGCTACTCGGGTTCTAGTCTAGCATTTTGCTGATGCAGTAGGCAAGCAGCACAGGATGGCTCAACTGCTTCAGTCCCTGGAACCCACATGGCAGACATAACGTGCAATTCCTGCTCCTGACTACTGCCTGGCCCAGCCCCAGCTGTTGCAACCAACTGATAGAGAATCAGCAGACAGAAGATGGATCTCACTCTCTGCCTTTCAAATAAATCGTGTGTGTGTGTGTGTGTGTGTGTGTGTGTGTGTTTAGTAGCAGAATTTGCATATCTGGATGAGGTACTTCAGGAATCCAACCAGGTCATCAGGAATCTATCTGGAATGAAACCCCTTGGTAGTCTAGAGTCAACAGAAAAGTATTTAAACCTTAGAGGCTCATAATTTTTGCCTTCTCACTCTTAATTCATAATACTTGGAAAGATCTCTACAGTTTGCTTAGATTATGGTGAGAGGTTAAGTTGGAGAGGAACAGAAGTAGTATTAATGATGGAGCCCCTTGGCCTTGTCCAGGAGAGAATGCACAGTTTTTAAAAATGCCTATTTTTATTTATTTGTTTGTTTATTTGAAAAGCAGATTTTACAGAGAGAAGGGGAGACAGAAAGCAGGGCTTTCACCTGTTAATTCAATCCCCTAATGACCACAACAACTGGGGCTGAGCCGATCCGAAACCAGAAGGTAAGAGTTTCTTCTGGATCTCCCAAATGGGTACAGGGGCCCAAGGACCTGAGCCATCCTCCACGGTTTTCCCAGATTCATAAGCAGGGACCGGGATGGGAAGTGGAGCAGCCAAGATATGATCCAGTGCCCAAATGGGATGTTGGCACAACAGGTAGAGACTGGTATACTTCACCACCATGCCAGTCCCATGAATACACATTTTTTAAGACAAATACATTGAGTTCCCAGACAGTATCAGGCTATCTTGTGTCTTCTCATGCTTGATTTTCCCTAACTGAAATACTCTTTTCCTCTGCCTATTCATATGATAAACTCCTTCTATCTGTCAATGTTTCCTGATTCAGGTGAAGTCTCAGAAGTCACCTTCTTACGTAGTGTCTCATACACACACACACACACACACACACACACACACACCTACATCACATCACATCACATCAGCAGTGAGCTGGTTGTGCCATCCCATATGCTATCATCTCTGCACCTTGAACATGAGTGGTAACATGTGGCACACTAAATACCAAATTATCTGTGTATGCTCTTGCTTAGCATGCTTGACAGGTGGATAGTGCTCAATAAAATCTTCATGAGTAACAGAAGGAGGAATGAATGAAAACCTATGGCCAGCAGACAAGAACTACAGAATTGGTTTACCTAAAAGCACAGTATGTGAACACAACCAGTGGCCTCCCTTCACTTATGCATGCTTGCAAAAAGTGCACAAAAAACATAAAATACTGGTAACAGAATCTTTCCAGATCCTTCAAGCCACCACAAAATGTGACAATGTAAGATTCTTTCTAGTCAATCTCATATTTTCCATCCCCAATAGCCACTAAGAAGAGCAAGAAACAAAATAGCAATGAATGAACAAACCTTGTAGAAAGATTATTCTATATGGCTAAGTATTATGGCTTACCAAGCCTTAATTCTTCCCGTCTTCCTTAGCATACTCATCTGCATTGTCAGCATGAATGTGGGGTTCACTATTACCTGTACAATCATCTGCATTACCAATTTATGCTAAAGCAATTTCATTTTCAAAAAGTGCAACCTCAATATACAAAAAATTATCAAATAAACTGACTTTATAAATCATACCATTTAGAAGTCAGCATGGAAGCATAATGGGCTAATACTCTACCTACACGTGCCAGCATACCAGGTGAGCTCCAGTTTGTGTTCCAGCTGCTCCAATTCCCATCCAGCTCCTAGTTCATGGCCTGGGAAAGCAAGAGAAGATGTCTCAAATCCTTGGGTCCCTGCACTCAGGTGGGAAACCCAAAGAAGCTCCTGGATCTTGGCTTCCGTTTGCCTAGTACTTGCATTTGCAGCCAACTGGGAAGTGATCAGCGGACAGCTGACCTCTCTCTGTGTCCCCTTCTGTCTTTGTAAATCTGCCTTTCAAATAAAGATAAAATGAACCTTAAAGCACAGAAGCCAACTCAAATAAATTCACGGTGGTATGAGAATGGGATGAATCTCTATATTACATAGAGAAATCTCCCACATATGAGAATAAAATGCAAAAAATAAAGCCTTAAGAAATATAAAATATTCAATATAGTATTTACATAATTCTAATGAGAGGATTATATTATATTTGAAGGCCAAAGCAAACAGCAAGAACAACTGATAATGGTAGCTACCTAAGCACTTAATGCTTCTTTAAATTTCAAAGAAAAGGAAATGTACAACTTGAAAAAATGCTCCATATTGCATAATGCCTTATCTTAAAAGGTTTTAACTTTACTTTTATTATTATTGTCACTTTATGATACATTTTCATATGCCCTGGGATTTCCCTTACCCCCTTCCCAAGTCACTTGTCCCACCACTGAGTTTCTTTACATTATTACTATAGTATAGTTCTTCATAAATAGTCATATGTCCATCATTGAGGGCATGAACAATGCAGAGTCCAGCATCTCATTGTCAAGATATACTTAACAGTTTCATTAGGAGACCATGTTTGATCTGGAAGTAGAAGAAGGAGATAGTACTGTATTCTCACATCTGGATATGGCAGTCTCCATTATAGTTACTATACATCCCCTTAAATGAAAAGCCACAAACAAAATCAACAGGAAGAAAAAAAAAGAAATTAAAAACACCATGAAGTTAAATAACACACTACTGAATGACTAATGTGTTACTAAAGAAATGAAAAATAAAATCAAGAACCTTCTTGAAGAAAATGATGCTAATGTATGATCTATGAATCAGTGAAGAATTTAGTGAGAGTTTTGAAAAGACAAAACTAAAAAAAAATCAAACTCCATGAGATATACTTTCTGCTGATCTTTGATGGTGAAATGTGTCTCCTATAGGCAATAGATAGATGAGTTTTGTTTTTATAATACAATCTACTTATCTGTGACATTTGATTGATAAGTTTAAGCCATTTACATTCAGGGATAATATGATGGATGACAATTTGGTCTTCTGTTGTTATTTTACTGGGATGTTCTTCACATTTGCCTGTTTTTGGTGGGTGCTATTCCTCTTCTCTGGCAAGAGAATATCTTTAAGTATCATTTGTAGGGCAGGTTTGGAAGAGGCATATTCTTTCAAATTTTCTTTATTGTAAAAGAGTTTTATTTCATTTTCAAAGACAAAGCAGAACTTTGTTGGGTAAGTTATCCTGGGCCGACAATTTTTTGCTTTTAGAATCTGGAATATGTTGTTCCATTCTCTTCTTGCCTGTGAGAAGTCTCCTGTGAGTTTAATTGGCATTCCTTTATCTGTCAATTGATGGTTTTTTTTTTTTTATGTGCACATTTAAGGATCTTTTCCTTATGTTTGATTGAAGAGAACTTGATTATCATCATTGTGGTGAAGATCACTTTTGGTCAGCCCTGTTCAGGGAGTTCTGTGACCCTTTGGATGTTATTTCCTAATTCTCCAGATTAGGGAAATTTTCCCTTATTATTTCATTAAATACATTTTTAAACCCAGATTCTCTTTCTGCACCTTCTGGGACTACCATAACTCTTGTATTTGCCCTTTTAATAGAGTCTTTCAGTTCTTGAATACTTTAATTAGCTTCACCCAAATCTGCTTTCAGCGTTTTCTTTGTTTCTCCCTGCTGACAGGAAATATCTTCTAATTTTGAAATTTCTTCTGCCTTCTTCATTCTGATTTGGAGACTTTCCACTATACTATTAATCTGCTCTACTGTGTTCTTGATTTCTGATATATCAGCTTCCATTTGATTCATTTCCAGTGTGACATACTCCTTAAATTCCTTGAGTGCCTGCTTTACGTGCTTCTCGTTGTTGATAAGAAGCTTTACAACAAGTGTTTTGAATTCTGTAAGTCCCATTTTCTCAATGTCTTTCTCAATTAACTGAGGTTGGCAAAGGGTTTTGATCCTTTGCACGGGAGTCTTCAGTAATATTCATTGTGCCTTTGTCTCTTCTTTTGCTCTTTGCCTCCTTGTGGCAGGTTTCTAAGTTGTGTCACCCACAGGTCTACAGTTCAGTTTTACTTATTGCAGTTGGCACATGGCTCTGTTTGCAGTCACTTGTGCCACTCCTTCCAGCGAGTTCCAGGCAGGGTTCTTATGGTAGATTTCCATCATGGTCTCCGTAGTCCTAACTCCTGGCTCACCACTCTCCACCTCCTGTGAAACCATGCTGAAGCTCCACCATTGTCTGTACAACCTTTCTCCCACTTCCTGTTAGAGCAGTTCCCAGGATTAGGAAGACACTAGGTATCCTATATAGCCAGGTTGTTGATGGTGCTGATCTTTCCAGAACCTATTGGCCGTTAGGTCCTCAGACCTATTTTGACTATTCTGACACAGAACTATTTTGACTTGTACGATGCTAAAGTTGCTATTATTTTCCCTGTGGGACCAGTGCAATCCACTGAGCTCAGTGAAGTCTCTTCCAGCTCAGCGCATGCATAGCTCACTGTTGTCTCTGCAGTCTAAAACCTTTGCCACACTATACAAACTAGCACCTGATATGCCACTACTAGAGTTCTTGATCTGCTGGCCATCAGGTCTGAGAGCTACCCAGTCCTATCTTGGGTGGAACCTGTAGGATGCCACGTTGTTGTAGTTCATTGAGCCAGAAATGAGTTCACTCACAGCTCAGTGCGTGCACAGTACTGTCCCATAGCCTTTGCCTCCTTAAACAAAATGGCTCCCAATTCAGCTCAAGGGGGTGGACTGAGCTTTCAAATACACCCTGTTCCTGTACCGCTCTTCTAGGACCTGCTGCTCTGTCTCTGCTCCTGGTCAAATCAAACAGACCAGCAGGACAAGCAGTTCTTTGTCTGGGTTTACCTCCTGAGTTCCCAGTGAAAGTCCCTTCCCATATTGTTGCTGATGGAGTTCTGGGTGCTGGTACAATTCGGATCACCACTTGCTGAATGTCACTGGGTTATCAGTCACTGCCACACCATACTGTTGTGTCTGCTGCTTTCCTGTACCTGTCAGTCTCTAGTGTCCTTCTGCTGTCATTCTGTCCTCTCCTATTTCCTGGAATGTACCCGCTCTGCTTCACACTGGCTAATTTCTCTCTGTTTAAATGTGTCCTTACCCTATTCTGCCATCTTGATTCTGCAAAAGTTTTTAAAGTAAGAATGTTACATATTAGATATATATTTAGACAATTAGTCTAAAAATGAATGTTCCAACTGAAACACAATTATAAGCATAAATGAAAAATTTTACGTGAAAATACAAATAAATGGTAGTGAGCTTTAGAAAAATGCTGAAAATTTTTCAAATGACCAAGGAAATCTAATTTTTTTAAATGCCACTCCTCTCAACAACTTGGTAGTTTTTAAAATCTCATAATATTCAGTATGAATAAAGTCACTTTACTTTCTAACTGTAACAGTGGGTGTTTTACTATGTTCATTTCTACCAAAAACCAGACAAGCATCCCCCTTGACTTAGAAATTACACTTCATGATATTTATCGTGGGGAAATAACTGGCAATTCATGCTATCTAAATGACAGCAATATTGCAAAACTGCTCTGTAGCTATGAAACTGAAAGCAACCATGCTGTCCTAGAGAAGGGGGCTATTTAAATAAATAAAATGCATTCAAAGGATGAAATATTTCCACTATTTAAAAAGTCACACTCAAGACACCTTTTTCAGGAATATTCAGGCAAAATGTCCTGGAAAACCTCCCAGCACAACAGCATCTAAAACTGCCAGGTGTGCATATGGAGACACAAACACAAATTCCTATTTAGTGAAAGCTCAGCCAAGTTCACAAAAGTAATGAATTTCAAGAAGCAAACGTATGCTCAGAAATCAACTGTGTTAAAACAGCACTGAACCCAGCAGTTGGTATTATCCCAATTCCAGACAACTTTGAGATGTGGCTTTTGCAGACATAAATCAAGAGATGAAGGAAATCAGATCAAAGACCTCAGCAGAATTCTGGGACATTCAATACTCCAGCAGGTGAACTGGAGGGGAAAATATTGACACATGTCATAAGGGAGAGAGTTACAAGACCTGATTTACCTGCTCAGGCTTCGATCAGTGTAGGAAAGACTCTCCCCTGAGAATTTATGCCCAGACACTTGCCCTTATTAAATTAAGGGTCTGAATTCATACTATTTGTGTGGCCGCCTCCAGTAAGAAAAAAAATCATGTTGGATATTTAAACTGATATGAACATGAGCTGATAGTGCCTTTATGGCACCAAGCAGAAGCAAATACAATTTCTTTCAGGATGCATTCACTTTAAGTTCTCTAGGAAAAATGAGCTCACTTTTAAGGAAAGGTGGTATGTGCAATCCAAAACACATGCAGGAGCAAACCATCATTTACAGTGTCGTCCAGAACAATAAACAGTGTGATGTACAAAACCTATAGACACTGCAATTACCAGAAATAAGTAGAACTGTCTAACATATTTCAAAACAAGGACACAGTTAAAAGATACATTAAAAATAACATGTAAATTTGAAAAAGATTCAATTAGACTTTCTAGCAATGAGAAACACAGTATTGCAAATTAGATTCTTGTTAATTCTTTTTTTTTACATTTTTTTATTATTTATTATTTTTAATTCATTAATTACATTGTATTATGTGACACAGTTTCATAGGTACTTGGGTTCTCCCCACCCCTCCCCAAACCCTCCCACCATGGTGGATTCCTCCACCTTGTTGCATAACCACAGCTCAAGTTCAGTTGAGATTCCCCCATTGCAAGCGTATACCAAACATAGAGTCCAGCATCTTATTGTCCAGTCAAGTTCAACGGCTTCTTAGGTATACCCTTTCTGGTCTGAAGACAGAGCCAGCAGAGTATCATCCCAGTCAATTGAAAGCTCCAACATACCATCAGCAAAAATTTACATCATTATGGAATTAATTGACATAGTAATGAGTAACCAATATGTTAAAAGTAAATGCGAGTTCCTAGCCACCTTCTGTGACCACCTCACTTACATTTCAATTTTAGTTTATACACAACATATAACATTCATAACATAACATGTTATACATAACAGCATACTCAGCTATTAAAAACAAAATGCAGTTCTTTGTGGCCAAATGGGCCAAACTGGAAACCATAATGCAAATTAGATTCTTAAAGAATGGGTCAGCTCATTAAATTCAGCAGTTGAAAGAATTTGAAAAAAAAAATCACAAAAAACAGGGCTGAGGCACAGAAAAGAAATTTGGGAAGAAAAAGTCAGAACCATCCATGGCTGTCTAGATGGATACCCAGAACCAGAGAAGCAACAGGAGAAAACAAATAATAGATAAAATAGGCCAAAATTAGTAATTAACATAAATCTTCAGTCAGGAAAGAGCATAATCCAAAGAAATACACAGCAAAATAAAATCATAGACTGATATAAAATGTTTGAACCAATTGTTAAATGTTTTTTAAAAAGCACAAAATAATATATTTATATCACTTCTATCACATATTTTTACAATGGTGGCTTTATCTACATAAGTGTACTTATTCAGAGGAATTGGTAAAAAAAAAAATAGCTTACATTTTTTTGTGTGTGTGTTTTGTTTTGTTTTGTTTTTTTTACTGAAAAGGTAGATATACAAAGAGAAGGAGACACAGAGCAAAAGATCTTTCATCCACTGGCTCACTCCCCAAGTGGCCACAACAGCCAGAGCTGAGCTGGTCCAAAGCCAAGAACCAAGAGCTTCTTTCAGGTTTCCCATGTGGGTACAAGGTTCTACGGCCTTGGGCCATCCTCTACTGCTTTCCCAGGCTATAAGCAAGGAGCTGGAAGGGAAGTGGAGCAGTCGGGGTGTGAACCTGCACCCATATGAGATCCCACTGAATGCAAGAAGAGGATTTAGCAACCAGGCCCACCTTGCATTTATTTGAGTAAAAATATCTTAGTCCATTTTTGATATGTCCTTTTTAAAAATTTTCCAAGATAGCTGAATTATAAAGGAACACATTTACTAAAAGTTATTTTTTAATTAATAGAAAGTGATACTGGCAAGTGTTTGATGCAGCAGCTAAGATGCTGCTTGGAATACCCATATTCCATATCACAGTGTTTGGGTTTCAGTTCAGGCCCTGCTTGATTTCAGCTCCCTGCTGATGCACACCCTGGCAGGCAGTGGGTAATGTCTCTAATGCTTCATCTCCTGCTACCCATGTGTGAGAGACCTGTATTGAACTCTAGGCTCCTGGATTCCACATGATCCAGTCGCAGACTCTGGAGGCACTTGGTGAGTGAAATAGCAGATGGGAGCTATAGTCTGTTGTCTCTCTCTTTGTTTCTCTCCGAAATCACACTGAATATACAAGTGTACATAATATATTAATTATTATATATTATTATATCTTATATATATTAACTATTAATATATAATATTAATATATTAATATATTATGTATACCTGTATATTCATATATATATGATGGGACAAACATCAAAAATGTTAATGGCTAAAATTTATAGTTTTGAGAATTTGGATGATTTTTACCTATTTCTCATTGACCTAGCAAATCATACAAGATATCTTCAAAAATTTTGTTAGATATATATATTTAAATATATATAAATGGAAATATTTTGATGGATTTTGTTTTTTATTAAACTTGTCATTTTTTGCATGAACTTTCTGAAGCAACTTTATTAATATGAATTAACAGGAAAAACTAGTTAGTACTTAAAATTATTATTAGAGGGGGCTAATCATTGCCTGTGGTCCCAGCATCCCATATGGTGCCAGTTTGAGTCCTGGCTGTTTCTCTTCCAATCCAGCTCCCCATCACTGTGCCTGGGAAAGTAGCACAGAATGGCCCAAGACCTTGTGCCACTACACTCAAGTGGGGAGACCCAGAGGAGGATCTTGGCACCTGGCTTTGGACTGGTGCAGCTCCAGCCACTGCAGAAATTTGGGAATGAACCAGCAGATGGAAGATCTATCTATCTCTCTTTCTCTCTCCCTTTCTCCCTGCAGCTCTGCCTTTCCAATAAAAATAAATAAAATCTTAATAAAAAGTAGATTGATTACAAATGATTAAGCTCTCATACTATTTTTAACTTTGTATTTCACAAATTTTCATTTATTATTTTACTGTGTAAATGGTTTCCATTTTACATTTTTCACTTGTCATTTCAAAACTAGGAAATATATTTAGATAGATAGATAGATAGATAGATAGATAGATAGATAGATAGATAGATAGATAAAGCAAGCCAGTGGGACTAAACAGTCCAAACAAAAAATTGTGTAAGAAAACCTCATTTTGTAATAATTAAAGTTGAAAACAAACAAGCAGCACACAAGGTTTCAGAGATTTGCAATGGTATGCAAAGGCATTTTGCCTTAAATGTTAAAATTTTCAAGACTGAAACAGAGAGAGAGAGAGAGAGATCTGATATAGAGCCTGCAGGGGAACAGCAAGCAAAATCACAGAATGTTAACAGCGATTGTCCCTGGAGGGAGACAGAGAGAGAGAGAGCTCTGATATAGAGCCTGCAGGAGAACAGCAAGCAAAATCACAGAATGTTAACAGCGATTGTCCCTGGTGCCCCAGTTTCCTTCTTGCCTTAATATCCAAGCAAAGAGAAAGAACAAGAGGACCAGTCAGGGTTTCATGATGTTGACACACATCTGGCCTCAATTTTGTTGGGAACCAGAGTAGTGGAAATAAGAGGACCAGGAAAAGCAGGCAGAAGCTAAAACCATCCAAATGAAAGCACATGAAGATTTATAGTCACTGACAATCAGAGGGGAAAGTGACATTTACCATGTTATTTCAAGACAAGGGAAAAGAACCCAAGTGCCTGAAGAGGTGGGGGCAAAGGTGACAATGCCTGGCTGTTGCTACGCGCCTTCTTAATGACATCAGATTTACAATTCTGGGGGGGGGGGGTCACATTATCTTTTAACTAGAAACCACAGATTTTTAAACTTTAATTTGTTCAGAAATAAAAATGTAGGCCATAGGCAACATACTTCCACATATTACCTAATGACAGGAAATTATTTGCTAATGATAGGAAAGTTTCATGTTGCCTAGATGAGTTTGCCCAAACAATCATGATTTGGCCTCTCCTTGCAGAAACAGATGCTGAAGAACAAGAATACCAAATATCAAGAGAAAACTCAATTTATTCTATTCGGTGTTCCTCTCATCTTTAACAGTGATTTTGTACTACTTTCCAAATTCATAGCAGACACAACGTATAAACATCAAATCATCAAAAGACAGTTCAAGAGAGTGCTTTGCTTCTAGAAACATTACAAAATAAAACATAAGAGCTGCTACACCTGCAAACAATAAACTTCAAAAGCAATCCAAACCTATCCTGGCATTTATCATTTGTGTGCAAGTTCGTGTGCATGGGGGTTGGGGATGTATGTCTGTGTTTGGTTTTAATAATCAACCAGCCAACTGTAATTCATCTTCTCTCAGCCTTGGATTCTTGTAGTGCTCTCAAACCATTTTTTAAGTGTTCTGTTCATAAAGTTTATGGGTATTCACATGATTCACATGAGGTCATCTGGTTCTATCCTTGATGCAATACCTTAATCCCTCAAAAGCTATGTTTGGAAGTTCTCACTAGAACACTTCTACCAACAGGCAACTCACTACCTCTCAAGGCCAACCAGGAAGTCCTGGGGCAGGTCACCCCCTACAAATTGTCTTACATGTTGTTTCCTCACGGAAAACCCCACTGACAGGTAGCACCCGTTCTCCTGCAAAAAAAAAAAAAGAATCTTTCCAACACTTTCAGGCTCATCAGACCAATGGACATAGGGATCAAATCATCTTTTCATTCTTCCTCTTCCTTATAATTTCTATTTCTTAGATCCTTTTAAACTCCTCTTTTGAACACATTACATTCAACTTACTCATTCTCTCCTCAATAAGTTACTCTAACCGGGTAGTTCCATACAGCCCAGACTGAGAAGCCAATGTTTTCACTTGCTCCAACTTTTAGTTAGTTAGTTAGCTAGTTAGTTGGTTGGTTTGTTAATTGAGAGACAGAGAGAAAAACACATTTGGAGTTCCCATCCACTGGCTCATTCTCCAAATGCCCATAGAGCCCAAAGCAGGGCCAGCCAGGACTGTATTAGAAACTCAATTCAAGCCATTACCTGCTGCCACCCAGGGTCTTTGATGGCGGGATATTGGATCCAGGTACCAAATCTGATGTTGGATGTGAGCAACCTAACCCTTAGACCAACAGCCCTCCCCCTCATTTGATCTCATTTTAAATTTCAGATACAAGGTATTGTTTTTAAAAATACATTATTTATATACAAACCAATGTAAGAGCCTGTTAAAATACACACAACATTGAAAACTATTGCTACCATGCAATTAAAAAAACTATAAAAATGAAAGTCTCAGAATCCACCTTTAACAAAGAAAACATGGCCCACCAATAGTTTATTAAAAATGCAGACTCCATGGACCCAGTATAATGGCTCAATAACTAAATCCTCACCTTGCAAGCACCGAGATACCACTTGGGTGCCAGTTTGTGTCCAAGCCGCTCCACTTCCCATCCAGCTCCCTGCTTGTGGCCTGGAAAGGCAGTAGAGGACGGGCCAAAGCCTTGGGATCCTACACTCATGTGGGAGACCTGGAGGAGGCTCCGGGCTCCTGGCTTCGGATTAGCTCAGCTCCAGCCATTGAAGCCATTTGGGGTGTGAACCAGCAGATGGAAAATCTCTCTGTCTTTCTTTCTCTCCATAAATCTGATCTACCTTTTCAATAAAAATAAATAAATACATATTTTTTAAATGTAGAATCCTGGATCCTTCCCAGACTGCATGAATCAGAAACCCAAGAGTGAACAAAAGCCTGCATTTTAAATACACACATCCCTGGTGATTCTGATGCACAGAAATAGGTGGCAACATGCTCACCAAATTGTCACTGCTTTTAATAAACACATGTGCCAAGATTCAATATTCAAACAGCCCAAATATTCAACAGCAGCAGAAATGCAGGCACCAGAACATTCTTGATTAATTACAATTCATGATAAAAGTGAGATTAGCCAGCTCCCTGCCTGTGGCCTGGGAAAGCAGTCGAGGACGGCCCAATGCCTTGGGACCCTGCACCCGCGTGGGAGACCCGGAAGAGGTTCCAGGTTCCCAGCATCGGATCAGCGCGCATCGGCCTGTTGCGGCTCACTTGGGGAGTGAATCATTGGACGGAAGATCTTCCTCTCTGTCTCTCCTCCTCTCTGTATATCTGACTGTAATAAAATAAATAAACCTTTAAAAAAAAGTGAGATTAGAACAGGGTTCTGCTCATCACCCCTTTTAGTTCCAGTCCACACTTATCCAAAGAACAGAACACTATGTGGGACATGGTAGGAGGCTGACATGAGAGGCAGAGTATTAGACAAGGCCAAATCAGGGGACAGAAATAGTCTTGGGCAATTATTCCCTCACACTAGACCCTCGGAGATAGGTGGAAAGAAAAGATAAGAAAGGAAGGAAAGAGAGAGGGGGAGAGAGAAAAAAAGGAAGAAAAAATAGAGAAAGCAAGCAAGGGAGAGTTCAACCTGGAAGATCTCCCAAGACACAAGATTGTTTAGGACAGGAAGAATGGCAAAGGAGGGAAGAGGAAGATGAAAACAGGTCTCCAGTAACAGAGAGGGAGATTTCCGTGACTGTACTGAGTGTATTAAGACTGTACTAATACAATGTAATTAATGAATAAAAAAAAACTGTCACATAATACAATATAATTAATGAATAAAAAAAAAAGACTGTACTGAGAACCAACTGGTTTCAGGCAAAATTTTTGCCAATGTTTTAAAATTTCATTCTTCCAAGCATAGTTTTTAAATTTTCATGTGCTAGTAGTAAGCTTTATATAATTTAGAAAACATTTTCTCTCGCAAGCAAACTCAAACAAGTTGACACACATTTGCTGCAAGAAACACAATAAAAATAATTTCAGCAAGTGTCACTTTCTTTCATTCCTGATTAGGAGATCAGATTTATTGCCTCCTAGGGCAAGAAGACACACTAACATGGAACCCAAAATGTTCTTCAGCCACTATTTCTACCACTTTGGGGCCCTAGCTTTTAAAACTGCACTTTATTCCAGTTCCAAAAACAGATGCAAACTGCAGACAAAACATCCTACCACAAAACTAAATCTGAAAATGCCCAACACCAACCAATCCACAATAAAGAGGTTAAACACCAAACCCAAAATGGTAAATGTAATAACCATGACCCTTGCCATGTGGTAAAAGATGAATCCCATTAATGTTACCTTAAAAAGAACTTGAGTAACTCCTCTGTTTCCTGCCCTAATTGCCCGGTGGCGACCTCAGAAGCCAGCTGTGTGGTGGAAACACTACTCTACAAAAAGCATTTTCGACTCAAGGTACCACTTTTGCCTATGTGAACATAATCAATCATGCATTAGGGGGTCTCCAAAGGCATTTAAAGAGGATATAATCTGTCAAACATTTACAATTACAAGAAAAACAATTTAAAAAAAACTCAGGGTTGTTAAATGGCTATGTTCCAGACTGCTCTATTGTTCTTATTCCAAAAGGAAAGGGCAGAGCAGTGACTAAAAGCATGACATTTTTGTTACAAAGGGAGGCTACAAGAACCTGAAGCTTACCTAGTAAATCCCTTTACCCTCACATCCCCTTGTCCCAACAATTTAGTATATAGCAAGCCATCATCAAGGGTGATTTCAACATAACCAAGGCTGACCTCTCAGCTATTTCCTCAACTGGCGATTCCAGTTAGCCCCTCATCACCCAGAACCATCACATGACACTGCAAAAATCCCCTTTCTAAGGCCAGTACATCCGCACAGCTGTTGGCACTGTGTGAACATGCTCTATCTGCACTTAGATGTCAAATTATCCAGCTTCCTGTCACTCCATTTCTCCTTATTCCGCAACCCTGCACAGCCTCAGTTCTCACAATATGCAGCCTGAATTCTCTGACCCATATCCCTGGCTCCTCTCAAACCAACCTACTATCCCCGCCATCCTCTCTGCACTGGCCTTTAACATTCCAATGCTGATTCAACTTCAAACTGCACATTCTACTCCCATGCATGGCCTCCAAAGGCTGCAAGAAAAAACTTAAGGACATGCTAAAGCCACCACTATGAATCAATGCTACCTAACTTTGGCCAACCCACAACAGCAGCCATCAAAGTGGTCATTTCTCTGCTGTCTCTCTGCCCATAGCATTCTGCCAAGCCTTTCATCCCCTTAAGGAAACTCCGGAGTTCGCATGTCCAATGTAGAAAACTCAAGCAATTCAAGGCTCAGCCTCTCCTCTCCCTGTTCTCACTGACCACCCACCGAGTGAACAACCTGGTCCACGCCTTCAGATCTTTTCTCCAACACCTGCATCAAACACAGATGCACATTAGCACAACCAGGAGCTTTCCTGATCACTCTTCCAAGAACTCCTTTACCTGGTATGGGAAGTCCCTGTAAATGGTATGTTTCACAAACTACCCCACCCCCAGATGATTTTTAAAATAAGCCAAGATTGCATATCCCTGGCCAAGAAAACTTGATCTAATCACATGATTTTAAAGACCAATTCTGGAACTCATTTTCATGCTAACTACATATCTAAATGCATATCTCATTTTCACTTCAAACTCAGCATATACCAAATTCCAGTCCTTCCTGCTAAGAGCTCAGTGATACTCTTCAAAATTCATATACTGAAACCCGAATCCCAGGTATCTCCAAACATGACCATGACTGGAGACAGGCTTTAAAGAGATCATTAATTTCAAATGAGGCCAGTAGCATCAGCTCTAATTCAATAACAGCGTTTTTAGAAAAAAAAAGAAAGAAAATTTGGACACAAACACATGGAGAAGAAAGACCACGTGGGCATCTGATGAAATGACTGCCTACGAGACAGGAGAGGGACCTAAAGAGCAGCCAACCCTACCAACACTGAGGTCAGATTTCCAACCTACAGAATTGTGAGAAAATAAATTTTTGTTGTTTAAGCCACCCAGCCCATGACACTTGTTTATGGCAGCCCAGGAAACTCTTAGACTTCTCATACTTGTGTCAATCTCTAACTGTTCCATCATAATCAGTGGCCTTGCCATTCATTTGTCTTGGCTATCATACCCACCAAATCACTGCACGGTTTCTATTTTCTCCCTGAATATCTTTCATACCATCCGTCCTCCACACTCTCGGTTACTGTCTTAAGCCAGGCTATACTTATCTCCTTGAAGATATTCTAGCACGCAAGCCCTCACTTAAAAATGGAATCTCAAAACATTAACTCAGCAGTAGGGTAGGGCCAGCACTGTAGCCACCTCCCTAGCTACTCTGCTCTCTGCTGATGCACCCGAAATGGTAGCAAAAGTTGAATGTAACACTTGTGCTTCTGTCACCCACATGACAGAACCTGATGGAATTTCATGTTCCTGATCTCTACCACACTCAGACCAAGTTATAATCATTTAGGGGCGTGAACCAGAAAATTAAAGTTTTTTTGTCTCTCCCTTTCTCTGTGCCACTCTTCCAAATAAATAAAATAAGTCAAATTCTAAGAAAAAAAAGTAGAGAGTAGAATGATGCTCACCAAGGCTGGAATGTAGGAGGACAGAGAAACGTCACCTCAAGGTTATGAAGGTTCTGATGGACAGAAGGAACTCCAGGGATAACAAGGATGACCACAGTCAACAACAGTATACCATATATTTCAAAATAACTAAGTGAATTTCAAATTACTTCACCAGAAGTAATGACAAGTCAAAGTGCTCGATATGTTAATTAGTCACAACGTACTGTGTACAAACAGCAAACATCACCTTGTATGCAATCAATGTATATCATTGTGATTTGCTGATCAAAAATATTGTCAATACTAAAAAACATGATCATCTCAGTAAATACCAAAAAAAGAAACAAATATGTTCATATTCCTTCACTCCTTTCATTGTTTCAGTGGAGCTTACACAGGAAGTAGAAATTTGGAACTCCTCTACCTTCTGTCCTGGGTGGTATTAGTTGAGGCCTTTTTCAAATCCTGACTAATAATTCAACAAAATGTAAAAGTTAATTTTTGCATTAAGCTGTTTCCTTTTGAATTAAAAAAATAACAACTGGAATAACAATGTAGATATCATTCAATAATATAATCATGTGTAATTTTTTCAGTTGGCTGGACTTCTGTGGTAGGCATTTATCATTTTCATAAACAAAAATAACTTCACAGGTGCAGCAGTTTAGATGTTGGTTAAACCATCCATATCCTATAGGCTAGTATCAGAATTCCATGCTTGGTTCCAGCTCCAAACTCCAACTTCCCATAGGCAGCAATGGTGGTTCAAGAGGGTTCCTGGCTCCTGCCTGCAGCCCAGCTGCTGCAAGTATTTGGAGTTAGTCAGCAAATGGGAAGTTATATATATATACACACATATATGTGTGTGTGTGTGTGTGTGTGTGTGTGTGTGTGCTGTTTTTCAGATAACTGGCATTTAACCTTTGACTTCTTTCATGTATAACCAACTTTATAAATCCATTTTTTTAGAATATGACTTATTCCTTATTTTCCCACAAGTAAGTATTTTTCCAAGTATACAGATGTTATTCTAAACAATTTTACTAATTTTTTGTAAAGATTTATTTATTTTATTATTACAAAGTCAGATATACAGCGAGGAGGACAGACAAAGATCCTCCATCCGATATTTCACTCCCCAAGTGAGCGCAACAGCCGGTGCTGCGCCGATCCGAAGCCAAGAACCAGTAACCTCTTCTGGGTCTCCCATGCAGGTGCAGGGTCCCAAGGCATTGGGTCGCCCTCCCTGGTTTCCCAGGCCACAAGCAGGGAGCTGGATGGGAAGTGGAGCTGCCGGGACTAGAACCGGCGCCCACATGGGATCCCGGTGCGTTCAAGGCGAGGACTCTAGCTGTTAGGCCACGCCGCTGGGCCCATTCTAAACAATTTTAAAGAAAAGATGTCTCAGGCTCTCTACTTTGGAAGTATGTCTTGTCCGCGCTGAGAATAATCTTCTTGACATGAAACCCTAGCATGGTGATGATGTGCTGTAAACCTCCCACAGTTCCCCCATGCCTCGAGTCCAACCTCCTCACATACAGCGTATGGGGTCCACAACTACTCCCTTCTTCAGCCTCAGCCCACTTCACCCGTTAAGTTCTGGCACTGTGGAACTCTGAACTGCTGTCAAATAAAGCTACACTCCACCAATGTCTTTATGTATGCATGCGTCCAAATGTTCTGCCTTATAAATACTTACTCCTCCTGCCAGGCCAAGCCTCTGAAACAACACTCAATAAGGCCTTTTATCAACCCATGTCTCCACCCATATTAATCACTGCCTTTTCTAAGCTGCCTCTGAAACTCACAGCAGACACTCCACATTAACACCTGTGAGCATATGTTGGCAGACAGCACAAATACAAATACCCACAGGGATCAACCGGGTATCATGACTACAAGTGCCAAGTAAAAAAAAAAGAACTTAGGATGGCATATAAAATGGTATATAAAAACCACACCTGTATATGTCACCAATCATAACGCCGGCTTGACTATGTCACCTTTCAAAACTTTGACCTGAACATTTATACACATGGGAAAAATTCATGTGGAACATGGAATGCCAGTTTCTCAATCCCTTTTTAAAAAGACACAAGATTTTAAGATCTTCACTTCTCTTCTTTCTACTCTTTGAAGTGAAATGATTCCTGCATATGCCTCAAGATCTCCCCCGTATTGGCCATGGGCTAATCTGTGTTCATGCTACCCCTCAGTTGAACTAACATTAAAAGCACACAGCTCCACACTGAACCAATTCACAATTATCAAAAATACTCTTTTGCATGAAAACATGAATAGGCAATATCCTGAAAGACAGTCCATTATTCCACATACAACGTGGAATATCTATCCTTGTACCCAAATAGAAAACAGCTACTTGTCCGAACCACTTCCGCTTTAGCTCTCCTACAAATCAGTGTTGGCATTGTGCCAACGACCTATGTTGAGCAACACTTTTCAAAAAGCAAGGGAAAAAAATTGCTACATTCTTTATAAAGATTGTGTTCGGAAAGTTTGCTCAATACAGTAAAATATCTAATATTTGAAGACCCATGGATAAAATCCTGTCTCCTTCCAGCACTGTAAAAAAAAGGAGGGGGCCTATTTGTTAGTTCTTATCTGCATGGACTCTTGGCATCAAACAGCTGACTGTGTCTCCTCCATCAGCTATAAGGAATGACATCAACATGTGTGGCCTTTTCTCATTTGTGGAGAGGATCCTGAGGTGCAGCCCCACTGTGGGTCTCAATCTCATCTCCTCTTCCCACACATCCTTCCTGTGGTTATTGACCACATTATCCTCAGAAGAGAAATACACACTTCAGAGAACAATCGTCTTGACATGAAAGCCTAGCATGGCGATGATCTGCTGTAAACCTCACAGTTCCCCCATGCCTCAAGTCCAACCTCCTCACACACACATGTACACAAGATATATATATGAAAGAACTACCATCTCTTTCTAAAAAAAAAAAAGTTATTTGCTTGAAAGGGGGGAAAGAGAGAGAGAGGAGAGCGAGAGACTGACTTTTCATCTGCTGCTTCACGCCTCAAGCAGCTGCAGTGGTCAGCACTGGACCAGGCCAAAGCTCGCAATCAAGAGCTCGACCACTCAGGCCATCTTTCATTGGCTTTTCAGGCCAGGATACACAGGAATCTGAATCAGAAGTGGAACTACCGGGCACCAGAACACCAATCAGGCAGTAAGTCAGAATGCCAGCCCTGGAATCAACTTCTAACACTGCATTCATCACATTATTTTTTTATTTCGTGTCCATCCATAGTGTTATGAGTTTTCCAAGATAGTACTCTATATTACTCACCTTGCATCCCCAAGGTCCAATCAGCAATTGTTAATGGAGTGTCATTTTTAATTGTATTCCACATCACTGCATCTACAGTGACTGACACAGTACATTAACAAACTCTGAACGAAACTCACTTCATTTCCCCAAACATGGTCCCTGGAGGTAATTTATACCAACATCAGGAAGTCAGTAGGGACAAACCTGAGGAAAAGCACCAAGCAAGTACAAGTATAAATACAATTTGGCTGATGAGTCTTTGCTCTCATTTTTAGTGACCTTGTTCCTCTTTCCAATAACTAACCAGTTATTTAACAGAAGTGTACTCACCTAGACTATTTCACCAAGAACCAAGGAAGGGAATATAGTTAAAAACCAAAAATTTCCATGCCACATTAAAGTCTGTGCAGTCACAGGGCACAGAACCTAGGAAGCTTGGGAGAAGATGACCTCTATTAGGACACAAAACTGGGGGTGAGTAAAAGATTTGTTGAAACAATCATTTACGCCCATGAGCTCTGGGCACCTCCGCTTGGTGTCATCTGGACCAACTGCTGTTGAAGTGTCCCACTATTCTAATCATTTCCAAACTTCCACAAATCCATGTTCCACTCACAGTCTGTTGCTCAGAGTCCATTGGTAGAATCATAAAGTAAGATCTCTGTTTTAGAACTCAGCATCATCATTTCTATCGCTTGCCATAAAAACCATCCCTGCCTTTGAGGGAAGCCAATTCTGGCATCAGAAATCTGCTCTAAAGAAATCACCTGATGGGCCCAGGACAGTAGTCTATTGGCTGAAGTCCTCACCTTCCACACACCAGGATCCCATATGGTCACCAGTTCATATCCCAGCTGCTCCACTTTCCATCCACCTCCCTGCTTGTGGCCTGGGCCAAAGTCTTAGGCCCCTGCACCCATGTGGGAGACCAAGAAGAAGCTCCTGGCTTTGGATCAGCCCAGCTCTAGCTGTTGCAGCTAATTGGGCAGTGAACCAGTAGGCAGAAAAGTCTTCTCTGTGTGCCTTTGTTTGCAAGAGAAATAAGAAAATGTTGAAAGAAAGAGAGAGAAGAAAGAAGAAAAAGAGAGAGAAAGAAAGAAACAAAGAAAGAAAAGAAAGAAAAAAAAGAGTACTTGCTTGATTATGGTAATCCTTCCATATTTATATGCACATCAAATCATTGCATTGTGCCACCTTTTACAATTTTGTCAGTTATAACTTCAGGAAAAGTTGAGCTGCCAAGGACCTTCTGTTCCTTTTGAAATTATTCTCCACATGATTTCTTAGCTCTTCAAGCTATTCTCAAATAATAACACACACCATTCAGCGGGCTTTTATGACATGTCCTTTTTAAAAATTTTACTTATTTTTATTAGAAAGTCAGATTTACAGAGAGAAGGGGAGACAGAGAGAAAGATCTTCCATCCACTGGTTCACTCCCCAAGTGGCCGTACTCACCCAAGAGCTAAGCTGATCTGAAGCCAGGAGCCTGGAGCTTCCTCCAGGTCTCGCATGCAGGTGTGGGTTCCAAGGGTTTAGGCTGTCCTCAACTGCTTTCTTAGGCCACAAGTAGGGAGCTGGATGGGAAGTAGATCAGTAGGAATACAAACTGGTGCCCAGATGGGATGCCGGCACTTGCAGGTAGAGGATTAGCCTGTTGAGCTAGTTACCTGAGCTGCCCTTCTTTGTCTTGTAAGATAAAACTCAGACGGTGTCGGCACCTTCACCTTGGACAACTCTGATAATGTTTCTCAAAATGTGGATGAATGCACCAAAGTGGGACTTTTCTTGAGCAAATTTTTAAGACGTCAGTACAACAGTTTACATTTGACCACTTGAAATTAAATTTGTTTTGCCCTTCTAGGTTTCCAGTGAAGATGGAAGAAAATCATCATGTTAAGTTTATATGCTGGATGTTTGCTTTACAGAAATATACAGTGTCAAAGTTTTGTAAAGTACATTTCATAAGGGACTGGCATGGTAGCCAAGTCGGCCTAGTGGCTGAAGTCCTTGCCTTGCATGCACTGGGATTCCATATAA
Source organism: Ochotona princeps (assembly GCF_030435755.1). Lineage (NCBI taxonomy): Eukaryota > Metazoa > Chordata > Mammalia > Lagomorpha > Ochotonidae > Ochotona > Ochotona princeps. The sequence continues at coordinate 18,970,846 of NC_080845.1, read as the reverse complement.
ATGCCAGTTTGTGTCCTGGCCGCTCCACTTCCCTTCCAGCTCCCTGCTTGTGGCCTGGGAAAGCAGTAGAGAATGGCCGAAAACCTTTGGATTTTACATGCATGTGGGAGACCCAGAGGAGACTTGTTGCTCCTGGGTTCAGATCAGCTCAGCACTGGTCATTACAGCCATTTGAGAAGTGAACCAGCAGATTAAAGACCTTCCTCTCTGTCTCTCCTCCTCTCTGTAAATCTGACTTTCCAATAAAAATAAATAAATCTTTAAAATGAAAAAGAGACGCAGAAGGGTGTAGATACCTGGAGTACTCCCAAGTGTAACTGGAGTTTGTCAGAGTGAATTAGCTAAATTGGCATGGTAGCAACTCTTTGAAAAAAATATCCAGAACAAAGTTGAAAATACAAATCACAGATGGAATGAACAATAAGACTGTGAAATAATTCAAGTGAATCGATTTCAAAATGTGTCCTAAGACTGGGATCCCAAGGCCTGGAAATGCTGGGTGCTGGCAAAGGCCATGGCTGGCAGTAGGAAAACTGGCATCTGAATGAAGAGCTCCTTTCTCAGCCTCAATCTTTGTGAATTTCTCATTCTCAAAATACTTTTAACTCTTCACATAGTTTTTTTTTTAAATGAAAGAGAAACAAACTGTAAAATGCTACCATGGCAAAAAAGAAAAAAAAAATCTAGCAGAGCAATAATTCCTCCATTAAAAATCTGTACCGCTTAACTTCAGTGTTCTAATTTCTTATAAGTTATGTATAGTTACAAAGTGTGTATTGACCCTGTGCAAGAGTGTTTTTTAAACCAACTAAATCTGATACTCTCTATATATCTACATATAATATTGTACCATCCCTCATATATGGCAAGTCTTCAGTAAATGTGGACTATTATTTAGCTATAAGCTACACTGACATAAAACTCCTTCAAAAAAACACCTACACTCATGTGCCCTTCCCCCTAAACAATCCTAATCAAATTTTACTCTAGTCAAGTAAGGAGGAGAAAAACCACAAACTGTACTGGTCTGTACTCTTGAGGAACAGTGGTTTTTCTACTTAGTGAATTCTTTGTTTAGTGGAGGATTAAGTTTGTGATTATAAAATAAATTCAAGGCATGTTATTGTATAACTGGAAAAGAAAAATAAAAAGGCCCAGCACCGTGGCATAGTGGGTAAAGCTGCCTCCATATCCCAGTATAGCTGCTCAACATCTACTCCAGCTCCCTGCTACTGTGCATGGGAAAAGAACAAAAGATGGCTCAAGTCCTTAGGTCCCTGCATCCACGTGGGAGACCTGAAAGAAGTTCTTGTTTCCTGGCTTCATCCTGGCTGGTCCTGTACTGGCTGTTGTGGCTATCTGGGGAGTTAATCAGTGGATGGAAGATTTATCTCTTTTCCTGTCTTTATGAATCTGACTGCCAAATATGCAAATAAATTTTAAAATAATAATAATCATCATAAAGAAAAGCAGGGAGAGAGAGGATGGGAAGACAGTATAGGAAAAGTTATCATGCTCTCAAAACATACATATATACGGAACGAACTTTGTTCCCTTTATACATAAATTTTTAAAACATCACAGACGCACTAGGCAGCAAGAAAATGCTGACTCACCAAAAAAACCACTGTCTTCCTCATGTCAGCCATAACAGTACACTATTTCACTTCCATTACTCATTTCTTTCATGACTCCACAATGCCATGTACTCCAGGCAGACCTCATCAAATATTTCCCCCAGGAAATCCTGAATCACCCTCGAAGTCAGCGAAGAGGCTCCCAGTTAAATTGCTTTTGTTCTTCTTCCTTGTAACATTATACTTTTCATCCATAACCGGGTGTCCACTGGTCAACATTCTCCTTCACATTAGATCCCATGCATTGTGCCTATAGTGACAACAGCAGCTCTTCACAGCACTCCTGCCTGTAACCAGCACAGTAACTGAAAGTTCCATAATAAGTATATTCTGAACAATGAGGGAACCTCCTTTGTCTTAGTACATCAGCAAATAAGATCATTGTCTTGCAAACTATAGTTGAACAAGTACATCCATGATTTCAATACATCCAAGATGTGACCAGAATTTTTTTTAATGAAAATGAACTACAATGGGAAAAAAAAACAGAGGGAAAAAGATCAATAGTCAACTATATGAAACATGCTTCATTTTTTTATATGCACACATTTTTAGCTGCAGGCCACAGCCAAAAGCATTCAAAAACCACAGAACTAAATGTCCTAATACAACTCCTAATTTCCCATTAAAATGCTCCAGAAAATACAAAACAAGGGGATGGGGGGAGGAATGGTCAAAGCACTAGAAAGACTTTTTGTAAAGATAAAACCAAGGCCTTATTTCCACTAACCACACACCACAAAGCACGGGTAAGAAATACAGCCCTGTACCACATGTGTGATACGCATTGCACTTTTGGACACCAACAAGACAGATGCTCTGTTGAATGTAGGAAAATCAAGAGTCTAAACCACCGAAGCAGAAAGTGCTATTTGTCATACAGAAATGAGGCTACTCACCAGCCACAGGGGAGACTGCTTATCTAAGGTTGTGTAACGAAATATTTGTGAAAATAGAAAACATGGTACTTAAAACTTTAGATGTTGCCTAGCAAGCCAGTGCTTTAAACCAAGGTAGCACCTTTCACAAAAAACAGAACATTCGAAAGCAAGCATTCATAACAAGTGCATTAGTTACCAAAATTTAGCAAAATTTTTCCAATAGGAGGTACTTCAAGACAAATTTAATCAATTGCCACTGGCAAATATATGAAATAGAATGACACCTCAGGTTCAAAATAAGAATAAATGAAGTCATTTCAGACAGACTTACAGACAGAAAGAAGGTAAGAAAGAGGAAAGGACGGTGACATTAATATCAGGAAAACAAATAGCTCCAAATGCATAAAGAGTTATTTTATATTGATTAAAAATATAAAAAAGACCTAACAAGAATCTTTATGTATTTAATATTACATTAACAAATAGTAATTGTTATAAAGAAATTAACAGAAGCCCATTTGTAGAAACATAATAAAGGCCCATTATCAGTCCTTACATAAATAAGGCATTGTACATATGAATAATAGTATTATAGCGGCTGAATTAATAAACATACTGTACTTGTCACCTGTGGTAAAACATACTTTGAGGATTCAGATACAGAAAATCTTAATCCGTAAAAAACAAAAATCAACTATTCATACTCAGTTACCAGAATGATTAAAATCAATAATCAATGCATAAGTTTATGTGAACAAGCACAAGTAATACAGTGACTAATAACAAGAGTATGTATTACCCTGTACGGTTTTAAAAGATTGTAGCAATCAGTAGTAGCACAAAACACGGAAGTTAAACCGGTTTCATTGCTTTTTTAATTGTAATTTTAGATGGAAAGTTTCTCCTCCTTTAATAATTGACAGAATTAAAATTCAAAAGAATTGTTCAGGGTGAGATTTGGCCCAGCAGTTCAAGTTTACCAGTCAAGAGACCTGTGGCCCACATCAGAGTAGCCGATCTCCTGAACACAAGCTTATGACTCCCACTCCATGGCAACACTGACAGCTCCATGGGTGGATCCCTGCCACCCACACGGGAAACCTTGATTCAAAGTTCCCAGGAATTTTGAGAAAAGATCAAAAAATTGTGTGGGGGGGGAGGGAGACAAGGAGAGAAGATTCTCTCTCTCTCTTTCCCCTCCTTTCAAATAATTTTCTTAAGATTTATTTATTTATAAGACACTGGACTCTATGCATGGCACATGCTTGCATTGAAAGAAACAAGACTGGATTTGAACTGTAATACTGCAAGAAGGTGGAGCACGGGGAGGGGATGGGGGAACATCAGAGCCTAAGAAACGCTGTTATAAAATGAAATGCAATAAAAATATGTTTATACAAAAAAAAGATTTATTTATTTATATTTGAAAAGAGAGAGTCCCCCATCTAACTGATCATTCACTCTCCAGATGGCTGTAATGACCAGGACTGGACCAGGCTGAATCCAGGAGCTAAGAGATTCTTCCAGGTCTTCCACAGATGCCCAACATTTGTGCCACTTTTGTAGCTTTTCTTAGATCATTAGCAGAGAGCTGGATCAGAAGTGAAGCAGCCAGGACACAAACTGTCCCCCATACAGGATGCCAGTGATGTAGGTAGCAGCTTTACTCACTACAACGTGTCAGCCCTTCAAATAAAATTTTAAAACCAAAGTTCAAAAAAAGTGGGTAAGCGGGGTGAAACGGGCAAAACAGCCTAGTGGCTAAATGCTTGCCTTGCGGGCTTTGGATCCCATATGGGTAACGGTTTGTGAATTGGCTGCTGTACTTCCCATCCAGCTCCCTGCTTGTAGCCTGGGAAAGCAGTCAAGGACGGGCCAAAGCCTTGGGACCCTGCATCTGCACTGGGAGACCTGGAAGAAGCTACAGCCTCCTGGCTTCACATTGCCAGAGCTCCAACCATTGTGGCTGCTTTGGGGAGTGAACCAGCAGATGGGAGACCTTTCTTTCTGTCTCTTCTTCTCTCTGCAAATCTACCTTTCCAATATAAATAAATAAATAAATAAATAAATCTTTTTAAAATAAATGAATGAATAAAAAAATCCAAGCACAAAGTAAGAAACACACTGGGTGCCTACTGACCACCCAACATGACTTTCAATTATTTAAACTACTGATTATTTTTAAATCTTTGAAAATCAACTAGTGCATATCAGAAGTGAGTGGGTGCTGTGACAGTGAATTAACCCACCACTTGTAATGCCTACATTCCTTATCAGAGAGCCAGTTTGAATCCTGACTTCTCCACTTCTGACCCATGAAATAAAACGACAGGGTGTCATCTAACGCATCCTGGGAGGCAGTGATGATGTCTCAAATACTTGAATCTCTGTCACTGACAAAGGAGACCTGACTGCGATTCCTGGTTCCCGGCTTCACCCTGCTAAGGTCTGGCTGTTAGTGGAGTTTGGGGAGTGAGCCAGCAAATAGCTCTCTCTCTCATCCCTTCCTGTATCTCTCTCATTTTACCCTCCAAGTAGACAAAAATAAAGGATATCATTTCAGCTCAAGAAGTGAGAACCAGACTTTAGTTCTCCCTGTTTTGGTTTTTCAAAAAATCCCTTCTCCTTCCAACCCTATCGCTCAGGTTTGCTTCACTAATTCAACTCCTCTTTCCTATTTTCCCAGAGAAACTTCTCTCACCTTCTCAGAAAGTGTGCCTCCCTGGTAAACTGCAAGGCACACTGCCTAGTGCCTTTCTCCCTACTCCCAGTCACATAGAGTCAGCCACTCCAAAGCTGCCTCTTTCAATGGATTACAAACCTCAGGAAGTTAAAACTGCATCCTATGCTCAGTAGGTAGGAAACAGTTATTTTTTTAAAAATTTATTCAAATACCAATTGATCATCAATTCACTACTATGTGCAAGGTATTGTTTGAAACATTTGGAAAACAACACAAAATAAAACAGTTACAAAAAGCCTTTGCCCTCATCTATGAAGAAGTCAGAAGAAGAAAACACAGGTAGACAAGGCCTCTCTGAAAGGTAGCCTTTGAGTTAAAACATAAAAACGGTGAGCAAGACAAATACTTGGGAAAAGAACATTCTAGGCTGCAAGGACAGTTGAACTCTGCAGATACGCCAGCATTGGGTATTAACAGGTTTGGGTCACCAGCATGCCATATCCAAGTGCCTGGATTAGGATTCAGGCTCCATTTCTGACTCAGCTTCCTGCTAATGCGCATCCTGTGAGCCAGCAGGTGATGACTCAAGGACTTGGTCAACATACGCTTCGGACACCCAGAAAGGGATTCAGGCTCCCAGGTCTGGCCTGGCCCAGGTTAGGCAGCAGTAACATTTGGAGAGCCAGCCAAGGATAGGAAGATCTCTGTGTCTCTTGGTCACTGTCTTTCTACCTCTATGCCTTCCAAATAGAGCTAATAAAAATGAATAAATTAAAAAAAAAACTCATGGCAATTGTTTATAGTAAAAATAAATCTCCAGGAGCATACACATCAAAAGAAGAAGCACAAGTTCTTCAAAGTAATCACAAAACCCAAGCAGAGATAGGGAGGAATTCATTAAATCTGATACGTACTAAATATTGTGATTACTACAGTGTCCTTAAAATTTATTTAATAGAAGATTTTAATGGCGAGTAGACTAACCTACACCACAAAGCAGAAAGCTAATAAATATTCAGTGAGGGTAGATATGTTTAAAACTCTAAGAAGCTATCCCAAAGTGGAATAAGAAGTTACTCATTAGTGATAGAACTACAAATGAATCTCCAGTACTTTCCAAATGACCAAAAATGAACATGCAGTGTTTTAGCTACCACATGGAAATGGGTTTCGCTTGTTTAAACTATAATGGCTTAAGGAGAAAAGAACAATAGATTTATCTCTGTTTTGTCTTGCCCGCAAAAAGGTATACTCATTTGAGTATCTGAAATGGAAGTAAAAGATTTCTTTAACCAGATAAATAACAAGGTTGTACTGTATTCTACCCTTTACCTTAATTGAACAATTAAAGCTTAAAATGATCTGATCAGACTTTTAAGATCTCTGCTACTAATCTGTTCATCTCTTGAAGCGTGGTCTTTAAGCTACTGGGATTTCCAAACTTCTTCTGAGAGGTATATCTTTTGTCGTATCAATAGCAGACATATGACACTCATTATTTTGAGTATTACAGCAAATCATGACTACAACTTTCTTCAACCCTCAAAACACCACTAGTCTTCTAACTATTATTACGATTCGTCCAGATCACTGAGACAGATTGTCTCAGGATTCTCTTTCATTCTAAAGAACACAATACTGAAACTCAAGCCTTTTCCTTCATATCATCACAGACCCACCACATGCAATGATGACCCACAAAACTTAGCCAGCTACAAAAGGATAACAACCTATACAACCTACACATGTCTTTTCCCTGTCAAAATACAGAGTATATTACCTTTTTGCTCTCACAGTTGTCGCTAGGTGACCTCATAAATTTCCCCAACCTTTATTTCAAAAGTATTCCTAAATACTGCAAGCTTTCAGTGCCCAACTAACTCCAGCTTCCAGATGAAACCTCTTCCAGAGTGGCTGTCTAACATACCAAAAACTACAAAATCTCACAGCAACAATCCTCACACTCACATTCCAGCCAGGAATGGCATCAGCATGCTCTTTGGTGTCCCCAACAGCCTCCAGTGGCCTTCTCCTCTACTCCCATAATACTCCAGCTTAACCCAATGCAAACCGCCATTCTCTGCCAGTAACCATAAATCCCAGGCTCTCTTCCCAGGCCTGTCACTCACCAGAAGCACTCTCTGGTCCTTTCTGTGACTCTTCTGCATGGAAACAGCTCTCTACTGTTTTGTCCTCCGAGGCATCCATCCTCAGATATGCAGACAGATCTTTGTGTAAACCTCGGTTTGCAGTATTTATCATTGTCTGCCTGATCTGACTCATTTGTGTCCATGTCTCTCCATGTTTACAAAGCTCCTCAAATACAAGGCCCATACTTTCTTGGTGGTGGTTTTCTTTTTCTTTTTTATGTTACTGGCCTTAACCAAGCATAAAGACATAAGAGGTGCTTCAAGATACCAGTTGCAAGGAACTGAGTGGACAGGGTCTCAGCAAGTGACTAGAGAACAGATGTTGCTGAATTTGGAAAAGCCAGTCCTCTTACGGTAACTGTGTGTCTGTGTCTAGCAGTTCTCTGTGGAACTACAATGAATAGTGGGGACAGAATGAATGCTTCATTTTCTTGACATGACAATAATCTTTCTCCCAGTGATTCACAGTCCAGGAGGCGAAGGGGCCTCCTAACAAAAGGCAGTTCTCAGTGGGCTGTGTAGCTCCCTTGGTAAGAATACAAGAACATGGCCATCCTTATCATGTGCCGATTACAGACTTGGGAGGGGGTGGGGAGGTCCTCGCCTACCACTCCAACAATGAAACCTGCCTGCAATCTGTAATGAATAACTGCACCTATCCTCTCTCTCCATAAGTGGCTGACAAGCCTACCCACTCCTGCACTGTTTTCTACCTAAGTGCTGGGTGCTGAACACATGCTCCCAAATGCCCCTGCCCCCTCTCCTGAGCCCAGATGAAGTGGAATCCTGTGCAACTAACATTCTCTACAATATCTGTCATTGGGGTTGTCACACAGCTGGAAATAGTTTCCATGTTGGCTGTTCAGGACATTCAGACATTCCTATCGCTGTGATGAAACCTCTTAATTGAGTAATGTCATGTTACCCCCAATCAAGAGACCATGTTAAGCTTCTCCAATCTTTCCCCATTGAGGGCAGCCAAACTACAGCCTCTCCAGAACAAACATGCCAGACTTCAAAAGCTCATGGCAGAATGGAATCGAGTGGAAATGCATATTTTCCATGAACTTTCTGAAGAGTCCTCCGATAGTCTCAGGTGCACAGAAACCTGTGTTTATAAAAATATCCCCCACCACATAAAGACAGGCACAAGCACATACATGTTTGTGGGTTCATCTAAGCAGAAAGACAAATATGGAGGCTCTATCGCAAATTGCTTACAAAGAGTTACATTACATGGGTCTCAACAAAGCACCAGGAGATTATCACATTTACTTGAAGCACATCCTCATCATGTGACCCATAACAAAAGGCATGTATTTTCATAAACACACACAGCTACCTTATTCTGGCCAGAATACTTTCTGCCCTGTTCATAGCCCTAAATCATTTGAACAAGACCATAAGTAAAATGCATTAAAAAAGCAAAGCACCATGACAGTGTGACCTCAAAACACATCTGAATTTCCAGGAACACCAGATCTGGATTATTCTAGGAAGCAAGCCTGATAAACAGAACATGGAAGCTCAAACACAAGTTGGGTCAAAACAAAGAGTATCCAAAATGAGACAAAAGAAAGCCAAGCCTACAGATTAAGTCACAGCTGTATCTGGCTTTAAACTTTTACAAGTAAGTTTTGACAAAATATCTCAAGTTTATCAAATGCAGATGAGAATATTGGGTTCTGCCTTCCCTCCTAAGCAGAAGAAACTGTCTGGCCTAAGACTGCACTGCAGAAAATGTTCTGAAGATTGAAGAACAACTCAGCAGACACACTGAAAAGAGCTCCATGGCTCATAGAAGATGGGATGCAGGCTCTGAGGCTCACGTGGCACAGTTCTCCTAGGACACAGTGGGTAATCCAGTATCCACCAAACACAGAATGACAAACAAATGAACGCAAATGACTAAATTAAGGAGGACACAAATGAAATTGAAAACAACCATAGAACATCAATTCTCCCACTTAATGGTATAAAGAGAGGTATTTTATCCAGAAATAGCAAAATTAGTAGTAGAAAGCTTCCTGATACTGTTTCTTGATCTTTTTTTCTTTTTTCAAAAACATACATTTATTTGAACAGCAAAGTTACAGAGAAAGAGATTGTCCACCTGCTGGTTCATTCCTCAAATGGCCCACAATGGCTGGGGCTAGGCCAAGCCGAAGCCATGACACAGGAGTTTCTTCCAGGTCTCCCACATGGGTGAAGGGCTCAAGCATTTGAGTCATATTCCACTGCTTCTCTAGCGGCATTAGTGGGGGGCTGGATCAGAAGTGGAGCAGTCAGAACTCGAACTGGTACCCATATTGCAGCTTTATCTCAGGTGGAGGCTTAACCCACTAACCTTTTGCTCCTCTTCTAGGCTTGGTTTCCCTTGAAGTACCCTTCCAGACACCAGCCTTCCAGGAGCCTTCCCACACATCCTCTGAAATCCGCCATCTCACCCTTAGACTCTCACAGGGCCACCAGCTTACATCTTTCCTAATGTTTGTTAAACTGGATTGTCATTCTCCACTGAAATGCCTGTAAGCTCCTCCTATATGGCAAGAATCCTGCAGCCCTCACCTCCCACCCACCACTACCTAGCACAATGCCCAGTATGCAATAGGCAGGTAGCAAGTATTCCTGGGTTAAACTGAACTTGCTTTCTCTGCCCTGAGCCAGCTTTGCCTCTCAGGAGCCAGGAATATGCCTCTAAAGCAGGCAAAATTTCACAAAGTAATATGGTGAGAGATTGACCAAAGAGGCCAATTTGACATGAAGTCAAATCTATGCACTGTTTTGACACTGAATACCATTAATAAAGGGAAACTTACTAAGATGGAAGGGCTCACAGCAGCAGTCTATGTTGTGAGCCCTGAACCAAATGAACGGCTTCAATGAATAAAATTCCCTTAACAGAACAATTGCAACTTTGGCAATCCCATGGCCAGGCATCATCAGCCAAACTCTTTTTCTCTTTTTAGAGAAACAGGCTGATTCTGAGATCATTTTTCTTTATGTCTCATAATACAACGAGCACAGCCTGATCTACTTCATTCAGACGTCAACAAGTTCTTTTAGCATTGGACCAAAGTTAAGAATGCACCCTGTCATTATGTCACTTTTTTAAAAACAGTATCACAAAAATAAAAAAAAAATTACAACCTAAATATGTATAAATGATAAAACAGTTCTCTGTTCATTTCTGGGAAAGATTTTTAATTTTACATGAATCTCAGAATAAAAGTTTCTATACCCGTAATCAGATGACAGAAGCTAACACGTAAATACTAAGACAATTTTCTTTGGCTGATCCTTCATGTAAATAATAATAATGATACTACTTTGAAATCTTAGTAACCTGCTAAAAGAAAAAACACCAGGGAATTTAAGCTAAACCTCAGCCTTACGCTTCTGCTCCAACATGTCCTTTCAAGAGACACAGTATACAACCCTCGGCTCCCTCAACTCAAGTGACTTACTTTATTAAAGAGGTCAAACCCAAGCCCTTTGGCAGAAGATAAACTGCTGGGAGGGTCATTCACTCACATCACCTTAGACAACTGCAGGAGGTGGCAGACTAATCTCTTACCTTTGTCTCTTTAGTAGCCTTGACATCTCCACATTCAAGAGCACCAAAGTGATGTAGCCAATGCAATTTCACCTTTGACCTAAGCTGAAAAGCTGTCCATTCCCACCTGTGGCACCACATAGTTAATCTCAAGTGTTCTCACAGATGGATCCCACACAGATGGATTCCTATCTGAGAGATGACGGGCCCAAGGCTTCAGCACTACATATGGCTTGTTTTAAAGGACTGAGCAAACCACCTCTACTGGAGGATAAAGGTCACCAAGGATTCTCAGAATTGTGTCTGCCTCACTGCAGTATCAATGCATGACTCCCAGCACCTTTATCTTCTACAAGGCCATTAGCCCCAATCTCCGACTGTTCATGCAGTGTGGTTAAATGAAATATCTAGGTCCCAGCATGGAAGCTTAGTGGATAAAGTCCTCGCCTTGCATGTGCCGGGTTCCCATATGGTGCCAGTTTGTGCCCCAGCAGCCTGTTTCCCATCCAATCTCCTGCTTGTGGCCTGGGAAAGCAGTCGAGGACAGCCCAAAGCCTTGGGACCCTGCACCCACGTGGGAGACCTGGAAGAAGCTCCTGGCTCCCGGCTTTAGATCAGCTCAGCTCCAGCCATGTGGCTGCTTGGGGAGTGAATCAATGGATGGAAGATCTTCCTGTCTCTTCTCCCTCTATATATCTGACTTTCCACTAAACATAAAATTAAAAAATGTTTTTTAAAATGCAATGTCTAACACAAACAGGGTCAAAAATGCCAGCTGTTAGAAGAGTCATCTTTAAATTCACATTAAGTAATAAGCTTTTCCCTCAACAACAAAAAGGAAGCAGGAGTGAGAGTGGCAGGGTATAGTCTCCTTGTCACCTCTAGATCCATAGAGTGATTTTAGCACACAAGCTCCAACCAACTCAGCCCCCAAAATCCAGATACAATGCAATAAGCATCATTGATATTTGCTAAATTCATGTGCTGAAAGTTCGAAGAACACTATCAATTGTGAAGAGAATGACAGAGAGAAAGAAACCACACATGACCTATTCTCCAATCTTCATTGGATATGAATAAACTGGCAGTCCTGTCCTGGCATTTAGTAGCCATGAGTTACAATTAAAATGCAACAAAAATAACAAGCCATTTCACCCCTCACTCTACCCCAAAACGTGTTCCGCAGTATTGTCCTGCAGCCTGAGGTTCAACTACCCTCAACTTCACCATTTCATGTAACACACTTCTCAAAATAACATCGAAGGTTCCCATAATTGCCACCTTGCAACTTTCCAGCCTTCATCACCGCGGCTCTGACTACAGTGTCAAAGAATAGGTCTTCGAGCTCCCACCACGCATTTTTTAAAAGACATGTCGTCCTTCCCATTTTGTTTGTGAAGTCCTCACCAGAGTTGGGATTTGATTTTCCATCACTGCAGTTCCAAGGTTCCTACACTCTACAGCCACAATATACCACAGACAAATATAAATAAACCTCCCACCTTCTGAAATTAGCTGACTGCTCCCCTGTCCCACCACCCCATATGGCAACTCTGGTTTCCTGAGGTCTATTTTCATCATCTTTATATTTGCCATACTAAAACCGATTCAGTAACTACTTGCTGAATTAAAAACTCCTCCTTCTATCCCTCTAACACATCCTTCATATCTCTCCATCAGAGTTAAATCATTAGGGGCCAATGTTTTGGCAAAAGGGATACAAAAGTAAAGCAGAAACACCTCTTGCATCTAATGGGTGCCAGTTAGTATCCAAGCTGCTCCACTTCTGATCTAGCTCCCTGTTAATGATGTGGGAAAAACACAAGATGGCCCAAGTGCTTCAACACCTGAACTCACATGACAAACACTCATGAAGCTCCTGCCTCCTGGCTTCAGCCTGGCCAGTCCTGGCCACTGTGGCAGTCTGAGCATGGAAGATAAACCCAAGGATGGAAGGTCTCTCTCTGTTTCTCCCTCTGCTTCTCCCTCTATCTGACTCTTTCAAATAATACGTAGTTAAATAATAATACAATAAAGCTACGGGGTAGCATGCGTGATATAGAAAAATAAGAACCCCAAAAGTAGTAGGCTGACTTCACGTGACCGGAGCAGGCTTTCAGATCTCAAAACAAGAGCTTATGTTTAAGATTTCCTTACATCATACTTTGTTTTCAAAATAAATCATGTTCTCAAGTGTACAGACATACTGATACAAAATTAAATAAATAAAAAGAATAAAGGCCGCAGACAGTAAAACCTCGACCTCAAAATAAATTTCAAGTCTTAGTTTAGTGTTTACATAATACTTGGAGCTTCCTAGTGAAAATGACATAATGTATCCTGCCTGGAGTGCAATTTTACTTACTAAACATATAAAATGATTCTCTGCCCTAAAAATCACTAACCTCAAATTCACTGTCATTTTGTACTGGGATTTTTACTCGGAATGTTCCAGCAGGTCTAGCAGAAAAGATTCAACAAAACCTCCTCACAGTCTATTATATATGGGGGTGGCGGAGGTGGGGAGGGAAACACAGTGGAGAGATCAAGTTACACTTTAGAAAATATTAGCTTTGAAAGAAAACCAAAGCTTGCAAAGGATAGCCACTAACATTCCCACTTCTATTACTCGGCACATAGGCAGAAGAACCATGCTGAGCGACTCCAGCGCTGGCAGTGGCTATGGCCCTTAGAGAGCAGCAACACTGCAAGCGGCAAGTTAGAGTGCTGTAGCAAAGGCAGGTCAGACTACATACAGGAATCAACTTGACCTTACAACAAGTTTGAACAGAATCACAAGCCTTCAATGACAAGGGTATCAGGAGACTGATCAAGGGGAGGTGGGGATTGCTGGGCCTCTTGTGGAGGCGGAAAGAAAAATGCAGCAAAGGAAAAATGGAAACAAGCAACTCCCAGCTCAAGTTTCTTTACCCTGCTGGCATCCCCTTTGGCCCGTTTTTTTCCATCTTCTAGACCCTCTTGCTAACTCCCCTTGCTTGCCTCCTGCTGTTCTGACACGGGATAACCACCCAGAGGACCTGGTCATAAGGCTCTCCGGACGGAAGGAACTGCAAAGATCAGCAAACCTCTCCATTTTCTAGACCACGAGGGGACCTGACCCACTAAGGTCGCTCCACTAGGGGACGCAGATCAAACCCAGTCCTCCCTCCTAGCTTAGCAGCCCGGCCTCACGCAGGACCTCCCTTGCCTGTTACCTGGCTTCTTTATCCTCAAGCCATACCTCACCAAGGAAAACTTGCAACACTGACCATCATTCACAGTGTTGCATTCGGGGCCAGCGTGCTCATGCCTACGTGGATTTAGTGACAGAGGAAAAACGACCCGGTAGCTCCGTGTGTGCGTCTGTGAACATTTCACAGCCATAATTAATCACGCCCTTTAGTCAGTGCCCTTTTCCCTGGGCACTGACTCTCGGACCCGACCAGGCAGTAGGTCCTGACACAGACCTCGCAAGGCTCGGGAGTACAGAGTCTGTCCTGCTCTCTCGCCAAGACTAGACTTTGAATCACAGAGCAGAGGAATGCCCAGCGCTGGGCAAAGCACATTTATGCAAATAGGCGGAAAATGCAAATCAGTAACGCCTAGAGGAGTAGAGGGTTTTACTCTAACAACTAATTACGTTTTTGGTATTTCTGCCTGCCAGTCTCTGTCCCATTGGGAAACAACGCACCCACAGTGACGGAAAATCCAGAGACTTCAACCAAATTGGGACAACCGTCTCAAGCCCTAGACCGACCCAGGCAGCAACAAGTCCTGCATGCTGTCATTCTTAACACATTCAGAGGCCAAATGGCAGTGAGAAAAACGTGGATAAACGAAATCCATTCACAGCCAACCCGTCCTGCACAAGCCACACCAGTCCTCCGATTTCAAAACCAGCGACTCAAAGCCAGGTCTCTCCATTGCCTCATATCACCCAATGAGTTGCTAAGCGTGTTCGTGAGGCTGCCGGACAGAAACTTAAGTTCTCAGCCGGGGAAGACCAACCCAGTCCCCAGAGGGAAGGAAGCGGTACTGGAGCAGAACACTGCGGGGCGCGTACGGGAGCTTCTGCCGTCCACGTAGGCGGGTCGTGGTTTTGTGGGAATCATAAGTCTTCAGGCGCCCCCTTCCCGAGCCAAATAACTAGAGGCCACCAACGTGTCACCTGGGCGGGTCCCGTCCGCTGCGCCCAGCCCGGGCCACACTGACCTGACCCGAGGTGGCTGAGGCGACTTCTCTCCCGGCGCTAGATCAACCGGTGGGTAGAGGAGGCCGGGAGAGCCTCGCCTCCTGCAGGCCAGCACCACGACCGCACACACGCATGCACACCACCCGCCCCGGCAACCGAAACGCGCGCCCCGCACACTCCCCGCCGCCACAAAGCCGGTGTGCGGCGGGACCGGGGCAGCCCAGAGCGCCCTTTGGTTGCCGAACTGTGACCGCGGCCACTGGCTCCAAGCCCAGGGCGCGCCGTCCCCAAGCCCCGCGCCGCGTCCGCTCTTTTACCTGCTCCGGCCAACGCCACCGCCACCGCCGCCTTCCCGCCGCCCCCGGACTGGCTTGGGGCCCCGCGGCCAGCCGAGCCCAGCCCTCCGCCCTCCCCTCAGGAGCAGCGGGGCCGCCCCCTGCGCCCACCCCACTGGGGTGCGCTGCTCGACCCGGAGGCCGGGGAGAGTTGCGTGGCGCTGGGCCCGGGGAGGCGCCCTACAGCCCGGCTGGAGCGCGCGGGCCGGGACGCGGGGAAAGGGGCGCCGAGAGAGCAAGGGCCCGGGAGAAGCAGCACCAGCGCCAGCCTCTTTCCCCCCTCTCCGCCTTCTCGCTTCTCCACTCGCACCGGGCAGCTCGAGTCAGCCAGCCCTGCGCCCCCGGGACGCCTCCACCCGCAGCGCGTCCCCCTTACCTGTGTGGCGCCCTAGAGCCCCGGCCCTCTGCGCTCCCCTCCCTCACTCATTTGCCGAACTTCCCGCCGCCCGCCGCTGCAGGTCGGGAGGCGGAGGCTGGGGGCGGAGGGGGAGCGGTAGCCTCAGCCTCCCATTCATTATCTCACCAGCCCTCCCGCCCCCCGTCAGACACACCCACCGCGGGGGACCCGCCGCTGCACCCGACGCCCACGCGCGCCCCTCCTGCGCTCACCCCAGAGCCGGATGGCCTGCAGGGCTCAGCTGGGCCCCCCTGAATGCTGCCTCTCCATTGGGCCACTTTTCTCTTCGCTCTTGAAAAGCTCTGGAAAGCATCGCTGGGCCAGCAAAACCCCTGAAGTGTGGTTGCTCTGTCTTGCACTGTCTCCTAGCTTACTTTCTAAACTTTCCAGAAAGCCCACAATTTCTCCCAGTGCAGCCCCAGGTGGAGGCCGCCTCTGCTGTGGGTTTTCTCGGCTTTTCCAATGAACTGGACCTCCCACCCCCAACGAGAGGGACTCTCTGCTCGCCTCGCTCCCCAGCTCCCGGCTTAGACATTTCTCTTCCGCTTTCCCAGTGTAGCTTTGCAAACTATCGATTTTAGTTAAGAGTAATGAAGGGCGGGGAGTGTGTACACCTGGAAGTGTGGGCGGGAGCTACGCGGGACCGAGGCCAAAAGAGCGATCTCAGGAGAGAGGCAGCCGGGGGATTCTCCCAGGTCCTCTAGCCCACAGTACCCGATCCACCCACCTCCCACCACTGCTTTCCCAGGAATTCCGGGACAGTCTGAGATCTCGTCGGTGGGCTCCATAGCGAGAGCCACCGCAGATCAAAAGGAGTCAGGAGTCGCCTGGGAGCGCCAGCGCAGGGAGAGCTGGCCTGAAATGCCACTTGAGTCTGAAGGACTGCAGGGAAGCCTAGGAACTAGGGTGGGCGTGGGTGGTGGGCGACCGGTAACCACGGGCTTTGCCAAAGGGCGAGGTCGCCAGAAACAGCTGCAGGGCTGTGGGGCGGGGTGGGACTTCTCCAAGAGAATGGAAACTTTTCAGGCCTTGGGTGAGTTGGAGGAACCCAGGGTGCTTCCTGCCAGTGACTGCTTCGAACCTTGACTGAGCTCCCAAGGGCTGGAGGCTGAGCCCTCACTGCAAGTCATTTTCTGCCCAATGCTGTTTCCTTTTTTAAAAACAACCATCCAAATCTCTTTAAAAATCAGCTTTAAAATAATCTGCTTACTTATCTTTCCCACCGCATTATGAATTATGTGCAATATCCTACTTAAAGTGTGAAAACGCTGAAGTTTGAGTTCGTGCACAGTGCTAATATGTCCATATACAGCATGCAGAAATGCATACACATGGGTAGAAATTTGAATACAAGCATAATGAAGGATTGATCATAAGCTACAAGAAACATTATATTGAGTAGAACAGACAAGTGTCTACTATAAAACCTAAGTACACCATTAAAGGTGTGTGTAAGAAAACAAGAATTAAGGACCCGTGGGGTGGCATAGGCAGCCTAATCTTGTGCTGGTGTTGGGGGAGAGGATGGCCGTATCCAATATGGATATTCTACTTCCGATTCTGCTCTCTGCTAATGACCTGGGAAAGCAACAAAAGATGTCCGAAGCACTTGGACTAAACCCATTGGGGAGATTCAGAAGAAGCTCCTGGCTCTCAGCTTCCTACTGGCCCAGCTTAAACCTTTAGGCCATTTGGAGAGGAAATCGGTGGATGGAAGATTCTCTCTCTCTCTCTCCCTCCCTCCCTCCCTCCCTCCCTCCTTTCCCTTTTCCTTTCCCTCTCTTTGTAACTATTTCAAGTAAAAATAAATAAATGTTTTTAAGAAGGATTTACTAAAAGGGATTTAAAATTTTTTATCCCAAAGGCAAAAAAACAGACATAGAAATGACCAAAGAGCCTGCCTATTGGCTGGATCACTCCCCAAATGCCTGCAATTCAACGAAGCAGACAGTAGCTAGGAGCCCAAGCAAGATCCCACACATCACTTGTGGAAAGTGACATCACTGGCTGCCTTAGCCAATCTGCATATACAGGAAGCTTGACTCTGGGGCATGAACCCAGAATTGAGCCCCGAGACCAATGGACATGGACCACTAGGTCAACCACTAGCCCAACTTTCATTTTTAACCACACCTGTACTCAATATAGAAAACTCACTTCCATCCTATTTTTCCTTTCTCTATACATGCTATTGATTAGGTTTCCCAACACCAGTATTTCTGTATCAAACAAAAAGTATATTTGAAAATTCAAGATCTCCACATTTAGCCCTCCCCCAGAAATCAGTTATAGGACTTTCTCATCTGCCACCTAGCTTGAACTTTTTCAACATAAAAATTTATCCCTGGCCTTCTTAAGGAATAGTTGTACCTGCTTCAACTACATGCATGAACAATTCAAAAACTCCCTGGAAAATAAAATTAAAACGTAAACTTATTTTCTTGCCAAGAAAATTGAACTTCATGCAGCTTTGTGTGTGTATACATGATATGCACTGTCCATGAACTTTTATTATTTTTTTATTGGAAAGTCAGATATACAGAGAGGAGGAGAGACAGAAAGGTCTTCTACTGATTCACTCCCCCTAATAGCTGCAACAGCCAGAGCTGTGCTGATCCAAAGCCAGGAGCCAGGAGCCTCCTCTAGGTCTCCCACATGGGTGCAGGGTCCCAAGGCTTTGGGCTGTCCTTGACTGCTTGCTTTCCCAGGCCATGAGCAGGAAGCTAGATGGGAAGTGGGGCCACCGGGATTAGAACTGGTGCCCATATGGGATCCTGACGCATGCAAAGTGAGGATCTTAGCTGCTAAGCTACCGTGCCAGGCCCTGTCCATGAACTTTAAAAAAAGTCATTGTTTTAACTGTGTTCCCTTCTGATATCAAATGCAATGATCTGTCCATAAAAGATACATGTATTCAAGAGTATTTGCTGAAAAAAGGCTTTAGTTCTCCCTTTATTTCACCTGCACTGGCCTAAAATAAAATAGAAAACATGATTAAAAGGTCTGCTTGGACATGTCTGTGTTCTGGACAAGCACAGGCCTGTCAAGGAGACGGCTTCTACAGCCAGTTTGAGGTCAATAACCTTAATATCACATGTGGGTTGTATCGCCAGCATAACATGAAACACAGTAGAGCATCAAGTTCAGCCTGTAAATATCCCTGTTGGCACTGGTATGTGGTTCCAAATGGCTAATTTTCTCATCTGTAAAGTGGGATAATAGTGTTAGTATATTTTATTTGATAGAGCTCCACCTTGTCTTTATGCAAATAAAATAATCTCTTTGAATGAGCTTCTTAAGATGAGCAGCACCTTTGATAATGCTTCAGTGGAATAAAGAAAGGTGCCTTGATAAATGTTCTTTAATGTTGGCACCCGTCTGTAGTCCTCTTGTCAATCAAGCGTATCCCCTTTCTTGGATAGTGGTTCTCTCTGTCCTAGTCTTTCTCTCTCACATCACCTGCCAAGCTTTATCTCTCTAGATTTGTTTCTTACAATGACTTCAGCGGAGCCTAACACAGCTGGAGCTATCAAACATGAGAAGAAGTATTCCTTGCCACATGATGAAGGACAGCCAAGAAGAATTTTTGCATCAGTATTGTAAAGGGCACTGTGCATGTTGGCGGATGACTGATGCTATCAAGTGGTCAAGGCACTATCATTTGAGAAATATTTTAGAACTGGAAAATCTGCCTTTGGCACTAAAATCGATTCAAAAAAGTTTGCCAGTCTTGCCAGTTCTCTCATCTTCCCCAAGGTCCCTGGACTCTGCCGAAAAGGCCTTTGAAAAGTTCACTAGAGAGAAATGAAAACTATCAGCAAAAAGATCTGTTGGAGGCTTTCCCTCCAGGCTACTGATGTAGAGACTCATTCAAGGAATACATTCTAGTGAGACAATGCCCTGAGAGAATTCAGCCCGCTTGGGAAAGCTTTCAGACACCTCAGAGCATTGGTTTCTTCCTTCTTAAAATGGGGTATTTGTGCCTCTCTGGTGTTTTTCCCTTTGGCTAAAGTGAAAGCATTCTTAAGAAACCTTTCTATTTTACAAGGTCAGCAGCAGCAGCAGCAGCAGCAGCAGCAGCAGCAGCAGCGATGGGTGGGGCAGGCCAGTTTAGTAAAAGAAATAACAGTCTTCAAGGTAAAGGTGGCAACGAGGATGGGGTAGAGTTGTGTGTGCAGCGGCCTCAAAAGAGGATGAAGCTGCAAGAAATCAAACCTGAAACAGAGTGCCCTGCTGTTCACCTTATTATCATGTACATCGGCATGCATAATCCAGGTAGTGGTAGAAGCAGATCAGGGGCCAACAAATACTTTCAAGTAAAAAGACTCAGACTTAAAATGAAGGGAGAATGAGACAATAAGTGTGTGTGTTCTATATACAATATTAGAGCTGGAAATAGAGCTCTAAACAAGGAAATAGTAGACAAATAGCTAAGTCTATACTTCAAATTGATTGTGGAGAACACGGAATTCAAATGAGTTTAGGAGCATGCGCTTGGCCTAACAGTTAAGCCTCCATTTAGGAGAACCCACTTCCACACTAGAGTGCTTGGATTTGACTCCTGATTCTGGCTCAGGATTCTAACTTCCTGATAAGGTACTCCAGGTATGCAATGGTAATGATCCAATAGTGGCCCTTCCGGAGGTCACATGGGACTCCTCATTCTTGTCTCCTGGACTTGGTCCCACTGGCTTGCCAATGCAGGCCTTTGGGGAATGAACCAGGGTGAGAGTAAGTACTCTTTCTCTCAAATAATAGTGTTAGAAAATGTGAGGCCTATGAATAGATTTTTCATTTTCCAGACACCCCCCATGAAAAAATAATAGAAAATAGCTAGATTTATGGTGAAACTGACAAACAAAACAGAAAAGAGAGAACCTATGTGGGAGAGCAAGAAGAAGCTCCTACCTCCTGGCTTCAGATCAGCTCAGCCCTGGCTGCTGCAGCCATTTGGAGAGTGAAATAGCAGATGGAAGATCTTCCTCTCTGTCTCTCCTCTCTGTAAATTTGCCTTTCCAATAAAAGTAGATAAATCTTTAAAAAAAGAAAAAAGAAAAAGAAAATGACTATGAATGTGAAGAATAATAGAATTTTTCATCACTCACTTTTTAAATGGCTACTAATATACTAATGCTAGAAGTATTGTTATTAACATTGCCATTAGACATTTTCTTCTAAAAAGCAACTAGCAGGAGAACAGGTTAGGAAATGTGATTTATGTGTCTATTTAAGTTTAAACATACTGCTTAATTCTTCAGTAGGGCTAAGGAACTGGTAATCAGCCAGGGAATCTACAGGACCATGCTATGTGCCTCTCCAGCCAACAGTTCCTGGACAATGATGGTTGTAGAAGGTTAGGCTTGAGGAAAAGGCGTTGTATGTGTAGGGTTCACAGGTAAGACTTGCTCAGTGAGGCCCAAAGGGCATCCCATGACCCAACTGGGACAACACAGAAGTTGTCCCATATCCCTTTCAGACTATCAGTTGCAAACAACTTGCAGGTCAGCTTCTTTTTCTGTCCAGTGCTACCCTCTCTCCCTCCCACTCCTTTCCCCATCTCATTGTCTCCCCAGGGAATCTAATCTAAGACATCCTAGGTGTACTTGGAGAGTGGATGAAGCTTTGACTGTGTCACACCTGAGCAAACCCCATAGTATACAGAAGAGCTCTGTGTATCATGAAGCATGGGCAAGGGGTTAGGAAGAAGGCGCAGCTCACCAGCTTTTCCGAAAGATGCTTTATACAGACAAGAAGGGTGAAGTGGAGGTAAGTCAGCAGCAAGTAAAGGACACATTAGGATAAGACTTGTGAGGGCAACTGGGCAGCCACAGTCCAGACACCTAGTTGTTCATGTAAACTAGACATTGAAAGAATTTTCTTGTCCTTTGGGCCACCAAATTTTAGCAGTCTGAATGTTACCTTAGCTTCATTAATACATTCACATACATTTTAAATGTAATCATAGAAGTCTGATGACACCCTATAGGCCTGATTGTGAATAGATTTAAGAAAAAGATTTTAGATATACTGCCTTCCAGAGTGAATAATAACCCAAAGTGCACAAGTTAAAGATGTTACACCTAGCACAAATTCTAATTTCACACTGATCATCTTTAGCTGAATACCTTTGCCAAGCCATTTTCATTTCTCATAGGCCTACATCTACTCTGCCAGAAGAAAAGGCAAAGAGGATTCCAATGGAAAATTATGAAAGAACACAAATGGAAAACCAGTTAACAATATCAGGTACAATGACACATGCATCATGGATAAACCTCAATAGCATGCTGAACAAAAGAACGGAGACACAAAACCAGTGCATATTATAAGATTGTGTTTCTATCAAGTTCTATAATAGGTGGAGTTAATGGTTGGAGTTGGAGTTGACTGAAAGTCATACAAGAGAACTTTCTGTGGCTAGAAAACTAATATCTTACTTTGTGTGGTAGTTACATGGGCTTTTACATAATTATCCAAACTCACTGAATGGAACAAACTCATTGAATGGAAAAAAATTTTATAAACTTTACTTTGTATTAATCATCCTTATATCAATACAAGACTACTTATAAAAGAAAGAGAGGTTTATTAAACTCAAAGTTTTGGAGCCTAATAGTTTATACACACGGTATGTACAGACTCTGGAAAAGGCCCCTCTTCCTTGACAGATGATATGGTGGGATGGTAAGTATGAAAAAGAGATCCCATAGCAACATAAGAAATCAGAGAGTGACTTAGAGTTCAGGCTCAGGTTTTTAAAGTAATTCACTTTCACAAGACCTCACTCCAAGAGACTAGTATTCCCTTCCAGGAACAACATCCCAAATGACCTACAGATTGCTACTACCGTCCACTTCTTAAAATCGCCACATCTCAACAATGCTGCGCTGAGGAGCTAGTTTCCAACACACAGAGCTTGAGAAAACACACAAACAATACCATATAATCTTTTTTAAATGAAAATGAAATGATTTGTACCTACTGATTTAATATTGCTTAGTCAAGTTTAGCCAACAGGTCCTGTCGGAGCTATTGCTGTGTTCAATCACACATTAACACTACAACAGCTAAGAACAGAAGAGAACTGTGCTATTATCTATAAGTAAGACATACAATAAGCATATTCTAAGGCAAAGTGTAAGAATTAAGTCAATAGTCATTATTTTTATGCCTAAAACTTTTGATTTCCCATGGACTAGCATCTGAATTCTATAACCATGAATTATGCTTCTGCAATCAGTAGTATGCAGCTTCTTCTGTTTTTAGTGGAGCATAACAGTGATATTTCAGGACTCTGATATTTTGTTCCATTTTGCCCTTCCCTGTATTACCATATTCTCCTCTTTCACTGTTAAATAGTGATATGCTCCATGCTTGTCGTTCAGTAAAGAATGTGACAGGACAAAAAGACAGGAGAGCCACAAATACTTACAGAAGGCAATTTACAGAGTGATATGAGTAGACCTGCAGGAAAAATAACTCATCCAGACCACAAACAAATAGTGGTAAGAGAGACATTAAGTGTGTGCTGAGTGCAGAGAACAGCTCTATCTTGCTTCCTGGCAATGATGTTGGGGAAAGAGCAAAAGACCCGAGAAGACGGTAAGACATGTTCAGGTAGGTGGGTCCCAGAAAAGACATCATGTTCCACGGGTAACATAACAAAACATGGGAGAAAAAGCAAGCAAAAGAGCTCACTCTGAAGAATGGAACACTTTTCACCAACCTGAAGTTGATTTTTTATACCAACCCTAGAGAATGGGGCCTCAAACAGGATTTCACCTGAAAGTTAAAAATTTGCTCTGGGCTATCATATCACTCCTATAACTAGTGTTTCTGAGTTGCTAAAACAAATCACCATGGAGGAAGTGCTCAAACTTACAAAAACATAATCTGTCACAGTTCTGGAGGCTGAGAAGCCACGCTCAAGGTACGTGAAAGTTCTTCCTGCTGAGACCTCTGTCCTTGGCTTGCAGATGACCGTGTTCTCTCTGTATCTTCACGTGGTCTCCTATTGGTCTGTCTTAATCTAATCTTCTGAGAAGCATGCCATTTTTATCGGATTCACCCATTTGAATTCATTTATCTTAGTAGCTTCTTTCATGGACCTATGTGCCAATACAGGGACATAAGGTACTGGACGTTAGACATTCAGTGTATGGACTCTGGAAGGTGAGGAGATGTAGTTTACCCTACGTATTCTCATCCATGATCAGTAAGAATCTTCAACTCACTTTCTGCTTGTACCACTTTCTGCCTGAGCTATGGAAGGATTACAAATGCCAGAACAGAAATCAATGTGGCAAAACATATAGTCACACCCCCAAGAATATTACCATACACTTAGGAGATGACCTTGTAGAAATCACTGCTAATTTTCAATGAACTGTAATGAGCTTGAAACAGTAACTCAACTACAAAACCCCTGGGAAGAGGCACAGTGGTCAGAAGAAATAATAGCAATAAGATCTTTATAGAAATTATTGATAAATAGAGTAACTGCAACTTTTAAGGAAATGTCTAGAAAGGAAGAAGCATGAAAAGTTATCTTTAAAATTCCATTTGCAAGCCCAGCGGCATGGCCTAGCGTCGGAAGTCCTCGCCTTGAATGCGCCGGGCTCCCATATGGACGCTGGTTCTAATCCCGGCAGCCCCACTTCCCATCCAGTTTCCTGCTTGAGGCCTGGGAAAGCAGTTGAGAATGGCCCAAAACCTTGGGACCCTGCACCCACGTGGGAGACCTAGAGGAGGCTCCTGGCTCCAGGGTTCGGATCAGCACAGTACCGGCCATTGTGCTCACTTGGGAAGTGGATCATCGGATGGAAGATCTTTCTCTCTGTCTCTCCTCCTCTCTGTATATCTGACTTTCCAATAAAAATAAAATAAATCTTTAAAAAAAATTCCATTTGCAACTTTAAGTTTCTGAAAGACTAACAACAATAACATCAACTGGATTTATTCCCAGAGAAAGCTGCACTGACTTGCAGACGCTGAGACTCAGAGCGCATGGACATGATCCGTTAGGGACAAGTTTTAGCAAGTGCAAATTCAATTACCATAATTAATTCCAAAAGAAACTTAAATAAACATGACCCTCTCCCTTCTGAAATTCTTCCAACTCTTAAGAGGAGAGGGAAGAGGTAGCATTCTTGTTGGTTTCCACACGTAGGAATGCTGGGAAGTTTCCGTCAGCAACAATCCCCAAGGACAAACAATGAAGTGGCAACAATCAAAGCAAAGGCGGAGGCTACCCACGGATCAAACAGCATAAATCTCACCCAGCCTATCACATAGTGAAAGCTGCTTCTCAAGGTCTAGACTACCACTCACAAAGCAGTTCTAAGCTCTTATTCCCCAAGATCAATTGACAACTCAGTGTTAAGTTTACTAGGTAAGCCTTTATCATCCTAAAAGGTTCATTTCCTAAGTAGACCTCCATTTCCAATGTGTCTTTGCCTTTCTTGCCCTCAGGATCTCAGCCAGTATCACTATTCAGGGATTCTGGAATACCTGCCCCATAGGCATTGAATCTTATCCAACACTCAACCAGAGCATTTAGTTTACAGTAAAGAAGGTACATGAGATGTTATCACATACTACACCATCCAGAAACTAACTGCTGATGAATGGAATGTCTTGCTAAACACAGGTAAAACACCAACTTGAAGATAGTATCCTGAAAGGATGAGATGGGTAGTCATTTTTGAGAATATAACAAATGCATTGGATCAGACATTTTTATGTGGTGTTTTCTTACCCATAACACACACACACACACACACACACACGTCCATCAAGCAAGGAGATGGAAGAGTAGCCTCATTTACTACCAATGTCAAAGACCCAGTGTCAAAATTTGTGCCTCCCACCACTTTTGGGCTCTGCAGCATTAGAAGTCCGGTAGTCCTCCTGAGGTGGTAACAGGGGTCCACTTGCTATGAGCAATGGTTGCTGCCTGGGAAATTTGTGGTCCTTGTGCCTAGTCTAGAAATCAATGTAGAATTGATCAATGTAGAAATCACTAGAATGGCTATCACGGTTGTTGTTCCTTCCACTCACCTTTGTCTTCTAAGTTTTCTGTCAGGAAGAGATAGCCACCAAACACTTGGTAGTGTTGCTGCCTCAGCAAGTTCAGAAAAATGCATCCCAACGTGGAGTAGTGACTGGACTGTGGTAGCCATGTGGTAGCTGATCACTTTCAAGAAAGAATTCATGAACCAGCTACATGATGTTTAACCAATGGCATTTAACATCCCACCCTCCTCTGTAACTTTTCAGGTTGGGTCATTATTCTTCTTAGGGTATCCTTTCAGCCAGTGAATAAGGCTTCCGTGATAACCAAGGCTCTGTTCTTCCTTTGGTGAGCCAATGCCAATGACCACACAAGGGCTGAATCATTTCTACCTTTGGAACATCACTTGGTAGATCATCTTTGCTTCTAGGATCTGTATTGGGCTAGCAAAGATTGCCTGATGAAATCCTCTGCCCTGTTTTGTTTCTCTACTTTTTTATTTAGTAGATCATAACCCAATAAAACCTTTGAATTGCTAACTTACCCACTCCCCAATCCCTAAATAACACAACATTTAACAGGCATCTTCCATAATTTGTTTTCTTTATCTTACTATTTAGCTTTATATAATTTTCATAATACTCGTGTTAACATTTTTAAATCATTTGACATTAAATTATTGTGGTATTTGGTTACTGTGTTCCTTGCCTTTGCATTCATTTTATTTTTTAATAATTTATCTTTGCTAAAGTCATTATTAACTTCTTTACCACCAACCCACATGAATTCATGATAGTTTAATCAATTTTCATTTACTGCTCAGTATCTAATTATTTTATTTGCAGTTAGATATTTTCTCTTCACTTTTTTTCATTATTATTCCCTTTAATCCCTGATGCCAAGTGCTTAATGTTGTTCAACCTTTCTTTTAATAATATATCTAAGTGTTCTCTAGTCTCTCTATTGCGTATACAACTCAGTCAGTTGGGCTAATCTTTGTATTTTTCCTTAAAGTTTCTTGTAGTTTTGCTGTGGTTTCAATATCTGTGCCCCCCCACTCCCCCCTCCCTAAATTTTAATAACCACATCAATAGTGTTAGAAAGCAGGACCTTTGGGAAGTGATTAGGTCATGAGAGCTCTACCCACATGACTAGGATGAGAGCCCAGAATGTCTTGCCCATTCTGCCATGTGAGGGAGCTGTCATTTGTGAATGAGGAAATGGCCCTCACCAGACACTGAATCTGCCAGTGCCTTGATGGTGGTTTTCCCCTGCTCTAGAACCATGAGATATCAGTTTCTGTTCCTTAAATGAAACATTCCATGGTTTGAACATGATTCATCCAATAGTTTATCCTCCAAATTATGTGTTAAAGGAGAATTTTGCTGGACTGCAAGTAGAAACTTTATCTAACTGTGGTGTTTAAAAGGAAGCACCTAAGCCAAAACTCCTGGTGACTTTATAAGCAAAGGGACAGACACCCAGGCCTGCCCTCTTTCTCTTGCATGTGATGCTCTTCCCTGACTCAAGACTGTCAGAAAATGGGTTATCACCACATGAGACCCCTTGACCCTGTACATCGAGAACCATGGGTCAAAATCAGCCTCTTTCTTTCCCTCATGTGTTTCATTATTGTTGCAACAAAATAATTTTTAAAAGGGTCATGTACTACCCATACCCCATGAACAAGCACAGTTTTTGCCAATTAAAAAGAAAAAGTTTCAATCTTTTTTTCAAAAGCTGTGCAATTCAATGAAATTTGTTAAACAGAACAAGGCAGTGGTGTGTATCTGATTCTTTGTTCTTGTACTTTTTAAATTCTTTTCAAAAACCAGAAAAAAAGTAAAGAAAAACTTATAAGCCCCTCCAAATCTGCAAAAATAGATCATTTAAAACCATGATAAGCAGGCTCATGAACCTTTGTAAAATACATTCAAGAACATTTTCTTCTATTATGTCATTAATTGTTGCCTTTGTTTCATTTGCTCTGTGTTCTTTGGCAACAGCCTTTTCAGTATAATCATTTTGTATTTTCTGGTCACTAGTTGCTCTCTAGCCATTTTCAGATCTTCTCCCCGACCCTAGATGAACATATGAACTGTGAAATCCAGATGGCCAATTCTGTTTTCCGCAGCATATTATTTTTTGCTCACTTCAGTGTAGCTTTGCTTCAGATTGTATTTGAAGTACATTGCACATCTCACCTTCTTTCGTTTCCTTTTTCATCCTACCTGATTATCATCCAAAGGCAATCTCCTCGGCTGTCAACGTATCACATCAATCTTCCCATTTCTTCACAGTCTTGTTCTTCAAAGCAGTCTTCTTAGAGTCCACTAAACAAAGATACATAGTCAGCATCTAGTACTTTGTAGAGGTCCACTAAATGCTTATGGGATGAATTCATTTTAAATGAGGAAATGAATCTTTGCCAGTAGGTCAAGCTCCACAGTAAAGGGAAAAGATAAAATATCAATAAAGTTGCAATTCATCTAAAGAAATATGAAATGTTTTCACTTTCTTTTTTTAAAAAAACATTTGGTTTTGTTGCAAAGTTATATATAGAGAGAGGAGGAGGAGAGAGAGAGAGAGAGGAAGATTTTCTATCTGTTGATTCACTCCCCAAGTGACCACAAGGCACAGAGTTGCGCCAATCCAGAGCCAGGATCCCAGAGCCTCTTCCGGGTTTCTCATGCGGATACAGGATCCGAAGACGCTGGGCCATCCTTGACTGCCTTCCCAGGCCAGAGGCAGAGAGCTGGATGGGAAGTGAAGCTGCCGGGATTAGAACTGGCGCCTGTATGGGAACCTGGTACGTTCAAGGCGAGGACTTTAGACACTAGGCTACCACACTGGACCCGAAATGTCTTTACTTTCAATGTTCCAGTTTATCCAAGGTCAATTCAAAAATAAAATAAAAGAAGTATCTAATTTAAATGTTGCTTAAAGAGATAACCAGAAGAGACAGCAGGACACTTCTATTTTAAACAATTACTTCGAACAAAAAACTTCTTCCTGAGACTTTGAAATCTTCCTGCCCATTCCCTTGTACTCTGAAGATATATTGGATGCTCCTTCTTTAATTTTTTTCTTAAAAAAAAAAAATCAATGTTTGAAACGCTAACAGTGTAGAAGGGAAAGAAAGAAAAAGAAAAACCTCCACTGGTAACATTAACTCACCAGAAGTGGCCAGGGGAAATTTCCTTCATGAAAGATTCTTGCGTAGAGGTGGGACCGGGTCATTATGCCTGTATAATAGCTGCTGCTACAAACAACATATGAATGCCAGATGGTTGGAACTGTTCCATTAAGAAACTGATGTTTTCATTGTTTGGAATGTGATTTTGCAGCGTTCTCTATATAGTGATTTGATTGCTGCATTCTGAAACTTTGAGAGCTTTCCCATAAATTATTCCACCCCTTGAATGTGAAACTAGCATAAGCTTATTAGCCTGTTTTTCCATTAGTATGTCATTCCCACTTTCTTACTCAGATGTAAATAATTTAAAGCAAGATTCATAAAAAGAAAATGTGGCTTTTGTGCATTGGTTGTTTTTTTCAAGGAACCTGCTACTGAGGAATCCTTCTTTTACTTTGTCCTGCAGATATTTCTGTATGAGTTTTCATGAAAAAAATAAAATAATCACCAACAAAATTCTTATGCGCTTACAGAGCTTTTAGAATACTTTCACACTTACACACTTCTATATATTTTCTGTATATTAACTTACGTGTCATATCAACTCTGAGATTAATATTATTATCATTTTCATTTCACAGATGGAAATATTTTACACTTTAAGAAATGGTGAAGTCAAGTAACTCCTCCAAGATAAAATGGGCAGTGCATGGTAGAACTAGGATTTTAAACTTAGAATCTGCTGTTAAGTACCTCACCACACAGTGCATTTTAAGCCCCAACTAATTTAGCTTACTCCAAGAGAACAATAATAAAACTAGTTTCTACAACATAGCCCTCATGAAAGTAAATAGTCTTGTGACATTTTGTTTTCGTAAACATTGTTTACTGTTGCAAGTCTTAGAGGAGAATAGCCTAGTACATGGAACCACAGTCTTCACTCAGTCCTAGAAAAATCCATCATTCTGTTTTGGAAGTAAATATTTTCTTTCCTAAAATCTTTTACAAACTAGTCTTGGTATGAAAGCTCTAATCTTAGTGTCCCCCTGTTATCTTAGAAGGAAGGGATCATGAACTTTTTTCAGTCGTTCATTCACATTAGAAATAAAGCATGGCATAAAATTACAGAAAAAAGGAAGTTGGCTATAAAAATCAAAACTACAGGGAGTTACAATAGCAACACGGTAATTAGCCAGTTGTAACTTAAGTTCAGTATGTACTAGTGGGAAGACATATGCCTGACCCTGATGTTAAGGGACATGAGGACATAACCACAAACATTTGAAGTATGATGCTTAAAGGGCTCTAGAGAGTATCCTTACTCCAAGGAAAGTATTTAAGTGGTCTTCAGGATTGAGGTGTGTCAGTTCCATCGATAATACATGAGTTGTGAACGTTCGTTATTTTATTGCTCAGTATCCACACTCCCCTCTGCTAAGAATATCCTGAGTTTTTGCTTTGTACTGTTGTCTGCTGGTGTTAGCATAACGTTTGTCCTGGATGTGGGCCTATGATGTAGTTCTGGCTATATGCAATATTTATTTCAAAAGTCACATCCATTAGTTATTATCTGAGACAGTGATCCTGTCAGAACCAATTGTCTGTACCAGTGATCTTGAGTATCAAAAACACCAACGATGTTAAGCACTTTTTCTTGAACTAAAAGAGAAAGTGATATATACCCCATTTCCTGCAAAAAATGGAAACTGATATTTCAAAATGTGACACACCATCACGATTAACATCTTGCCAAAAGGAAAAGTAACACACAGACAAGCAACGTTTGAGAGACAAACTTGAGATCTATTTTGAATTTCCAGATGAAGGCTATCTACAGTCTGTTCCTTAAACTTTTACATTACATAAGACAGTAAGTTTCTATTTTTTAATACAAATTTAAAAAATTTTCCTCTGCTACCCAAAAGCTTCCAACAGAAGGACTAAATCCCTGGCTCCTAGCAAGAGTTTACCTTGTCTTCCTTCTTGAGAGAAAACAATGGAGCACTTGAAAAAGGCTCTGAGAGAACAAAAGAGTTGGTATGGGGAGATAACTCTGACTTCAGCTAAGTTTTCAAGACATTAACATAAGGGCCTTGGTTACTCCTTTTCAGAAAAGTAGTGAAAATATTTCTCACTTTCACAGAGTCCTTGGGGAATGATGGAAAAAGGAAATTATTTAAACAATGGATGTCAATGATTGAAAAACAAAGACGTTTTATGGTGGTAATTAAGAGTTGCCTTTGTGTTGTCAGAGACTTGAAGGATTTTTTAGTAGGGTTTTTTGTTTTGTTTTGTTTTGTTTTTTTCCCTCTGCAAGCCACAGACAGTACTGGGCTCTTGGGAAAGCTTCATTGACCTGGGTTTTCTACTTTCCAAGAAACTTCTTTCTGCATGGTGATCATTTTGGTGTGGCAACTGGTAGTGCTCACCAGAAAACCTTGCTACTCTTTATAGAAATGGAGTTTTAACAGGGCACATGGAAACTCAGTTAAAGCGTCCTTGATACAGCCTGCTTTACAGCCAGTGACAGACATGTGAGTGGGTCTTACCAATGGAATCGGACAAGATGAGTGGAAGAGATAACCGCAGTTTTTCATTTGCTTAAAAGGAGGTTGCTTGCCTTCTATCTCTGTGCTTTCTCCTTTTAGCATCTTCACATACTTGATCAGCTGGAACAATGCCTTTAGGATTAAAGAAGCAACAAGATGGAAGAAACCAAGTTCCTGAATGACTAACTCTCCTGAACAAAGGAAAATCGTCCCGCCAACCTGGACTACTTACCTTTGTGTTCATACTTGACAGAGAAATAAATGCCTGTATTATTTCAGCATCTGCATTTTGGGACTCTCTGTTTCTTTCTCTCTCTCTCTCTCTCTCTCTCTCTCTCTCTCTCTCTCTCTCTCTTTATAGCAGCTTGTCATCTATTTAAATACATCCCAGTTTTAAAAAATTCCCCATAGCCATCTCTGCTTGTTCCAACCAGATCATTTCTACTCTATACTGGCCCCTTCATCACACACCATTTCACCAGAGTCCAAGAGTCGTTCTCCAGTCTCTAGATGCAATAGCAGCCATCATCTTATCTCTCACTCCTCTGACAACCATGCCAAAAATTTTTATCAAATGATATTTTGCAAAACAGCTGTGTCCAATGAATTTTCCAAATGTAGAAGCTCTGTGGCTATTAGCAATTCATTTGGACTCATTTCTGGAAGGCTTGCCTGCTTCGTTTTCATAAGGGGTATGTCTGCAACATTTGTTACCTTCTCTCTTAATGATTCTCAGTGAATGTTCCAAAACAAAACTCTTACTGCAATTTTAAATGCATTAAAAATGGGGAAAATCAACATTCAGAAAATTTCCCCATATCTGACACTTTTCTATTTTCTGAACTTCAGAAGTAGGCATGATTTAAGAACTAAGAACCACATTGTTGGGCCTGGTGCAGTGGCCTAGTGTCTAAAGTCCTCGCCTTGAACACACCAGGTTCCCATACAGGCACCAGTTCTAATCCCGGCAGCTTCACTTCCCATCCAGCTCCCTACATGTGGTCTGGGAAGGCAGTCAAGGATGGCCCAGCGTCTTCGGATCCTGTACCCACATGGGAAACCCGGAAGAGGCTCTGGGATCCTGGCTCTGGATTGGCGCAACTCTGTGCCTTGTGGTCACTTGGGGAGTGAATCAACAGAAGATCTTCCTCTCTCTCTCTCTCTCTCTCTCTCTCTCTCTCTCTCTCTCTCTCTCCTTCTTCTCCTCCTCCTCCTCTCTGTATATATGACTTTGCAACAAAAATAAACATTAATCTTTAAAAAAAAGAATCACATTGGTCTGCACCTGAAGTCAGAGTTAATCATAGTCATGGATGGTGAGAGAGGTCTCACAAATGCTGAACCCAGATCTCTGAGAGCAGCAGGTTTGTAGACAGTCCGCTAAGGCTCACTTACTGGCTCAGTCTCTGTTTTCCCTACATCTTCTTTCTTCTACTGTTAACTGAACTCGCCTGTGAATCCTATTTAAATGACATTTTTCCTACTTCTTTATTCTCTGACCTGATTGTGATTATCACAGAATCTCAGAGCTACACCCTTCTATCTCCTGTTCTTCTTGACACACCCTGGTATGAAAATCCTTGAGAACTGACAATATGATTGGCTGAGTTGAACACTATTTGGAAAACCCTTCTGTGTGAGGTTTCCTAACAGGTCGCTTTTGGCTCAGATGCTTCTTCCCTTCCTTGACAACTTCGATATAGTCAGGTGGAGAGGAGACCCTTTCAAAACACAGCTGCCTGAATGGTACCTTATAGCCATTTTAAGGTATATAGCAGCCAGTGCTGTATATAAACTAAAATTGAAATGTCAATGAGCTAATCAGAGGTTGTGGTTAAGAACTTGTTTTTTTTTTTTTTTTTTTTTTTTTTTAACATATTGGTTACTCAAAACCATGTCAATTCCATATTGTTGCAAATTGCTGTTGATGTTATATTGGGACTCTTAATTGACTGGGATGATATTCTACCAGCTCTAACTTCGGACCAGAAATGGTCTCCCCAAGAAACCGTTCAACCCATCTGGACAATAAGTAGCTGGACTCTATGCTTGGTATACATTTGCAAGGAAAGAATCTTGATTGAATTTGAACTGTAATACTGCATCAAGATGGAGGAATCCACCAGGGGGGAGGGGCGTGGGGAGGGGTGGGGGAATTCCCAGAGCCTATGAAACTGTCACATAATGCAAAATAATTAATAATAAAAAAAAACAGCTGCCGTGGGATAATTCTTCCATCAATGAAGTACTAGAAAGACCAAAGACCTTTTTTCTCAGACATGATTATGTAAAATGCAAGTACTATGTTTAATTATTATGCTACAATAAGAAATTTAAGATCCACTGAACTTGTACTACCAGAGGAGGGGAATTAATACACATCCCCTTGGTGTGTCCACTTCTATTATTTGTTACTCAGCCTTACTTGGTAAGGATAGCTCAAAAAAACCCAAAATGACCAATTCTTTGTAGTCAGTTTTTGAAGTAGACTGTGGCATCCCAAAATTTGCTCCATGAAAATTTCCATTACATAACCACATAGGAGGCAAACAGCTCAGGACACCAATAAAACCCCACTCATGATTAGTCACCATGGCAACCCTGCTTCCCACTAGCAACTACATTTCTAACTAGATGTCAGCGTTCCTTAGATTCCATGAACAGTGGCAGTAAAAATGGGAAAGCCGACAGTCACCAGGGAGCACAGCCAGGGAGCCAAAGCCCCCCGTGAGTACCACACCTTGAGTGCTGCACATATCCTTCACCCAGAACTTCATGTGGGCCAAGCAGCAGAGGAAATGGAGTACATCAGTTTGGCTTCCAAGAACTTGGTGAAGGAGCAGTTCTAAGAGCATTCCTCAGGTCTCCTGTTAGCCTACATATCTTCAAAAGAAGAAAGTATTCCAAACCAACCCAACTCAACTCACCTTATCTGAGATATGTGGGATTCTTACATCTACCCATCCTTTATACCAAGAAGGAAGGGATGGAAAAACCTTATACCATCCACGACTACTAGAGCAGAGGAGTACACACTGGGTAATTCATAAACAACAGAAGTTTATTTTCTCATGATTCTGGCATCATGTTGACCTCTGGTAAGGGCATCATACCACCTTATACCATGGCAAAAGGGCAAGCAAACACATACACAAGACAAAGAGAGGATGGAGGCCCAACTTATCCTGTTATCCAGAGCCCAACCCTGCAATCACTAAACCATGCTAACAGCATTAATCCATTCACAAAGGCACAGCCCTCATGACCTTATCACCTCTTCAAATTCCACCTCTTAATTCTATGACAATGACAATTAAATTTCAACCTGAGAGGCCATTCAACCACAGCAGGAAGAGAAGAATCCAATAAGGTTGTTAAGGAAGCCCAGTTTGGCTCCTTCCAGTTGATCCTTCTAACCCTTCATTCATAAATGAACAGAGCACAAAAGAAAAGCATCAGCCCCCAGAAAAAGGAAAATTTAACTTAAAAAATCAAATAAAAAGTCCTCGGTGAAGAAGTAATGGAGAAAACGAAATGGGACTGAAAACAATTCTAATTTGATAATCACAAGAACTAAAGGATGATGCATACACATGATAAAATCATATTCCTATTAGAATGTACAAGTACTAGACAGTTGTAACTGGAAAAAAATACTTAATTCCGATAGAGTTTAAAATATGATTACCAAAAAATAAAAGCAAAGCAGTAAGTGGTAGATGAAGCTTTCTGGAAATCAAATTAATGGATTACATTCACTGCCAGACTATTAGATCAAAGTATAACCATAGTGTGCTACGATGGAGTGGTTAATTTTAAGTGCTAAATTTGATTAAGGGATAGAGAAGCATTAAAAAGACCTAGGGTAAGTTTTAGATTAGACAGAATTTAAGACACATTGATCAATTACAGTTTATGAACGTTAGTTAGATCTTGATCCCAACTTGCAAGTCACATTTCAAAAATTAGACTATCCAACTTCCAGCTAATACACACTCCTGAAGGCTACAGATAAGGGCCTTCTGCACTGGGGCACTCACTACCCATGCAGGAGTCACGTATTAAGATTAAGTTCCAGGCTCTGGGTGTCAGCCTGGCCCGTTCCAGCTGTTGCATGCATCTGGGGAGTGAACCACTAGATACAAGTTATCTATCTTTGTCAATCTATCTGCTTCTTTATTTATGAATCTCTCTCCTTTCCAAATAAATTGAAAATTTTTTAAAAAGTTAATGTGACAATTGAATTGTGACAGGGTATTTAATAATGTTAAGAATCATTAATTTTTAGGCAGAATTACAATATTTTGATATGTTTAAAAGAATGATATCTTTTTTAAAAGTGTCATTTATTTATTTGAAAGGTGATAATATAAAGAGAAGGAAGGACAGAGAGAGGGAGGGAGGGAGGAAGGCAGGGGGAAAGAGGGAAAGGACGAGGATCTTCTGTCCACTGATTCACTTTCCAGAGGTCCCATGAGCCAGGCTGAGCCAGGAGCTTTAGCCGATTTTACTACATGTGTACAGGGCCCCAAGGACTTGGGCTGTCCTCTGCTGCTTTCTCAGGTGCATTAGCTAGGACTTGAGTTGGAAGTAGAGCAGCTGGGACTCAAATGGATGACCACAAAGGATGTAGTCACTGCAGGTAGCTGTTCAATATGATGGACCACAACATTGGCCTCCATTTGTTTTCTTTTTGATGTGTACACTGCAATACTTAAGTAATTGGGAAACTCAAGGGCAAAGGGGTATCAATAAAAACAATGAAGTTGAATGTTTGGATTTAAAAATAAAAAGCTGTTGTTTTTAGAAATCATACCTAACCTTTTCTTTTCTGGTTGGAACCAAGGGAGAGATGCTGAGGTGAAGATAAAGAAGGTTGCTGCTGTGCCACATCCTTAACAAAAAGAAGAGGTATTTCCCAGAGCTGAATATCAAGCACTTGAAAAGTTTGCGTGAAACTTTAAAAGGCAAGGAGCTAAGCACTATCTTAGGGAACACAGGCACATGTACAGAACTGAGAGTTGATTGTCTACAAGAGCCAGAAAACATGGCAACTTTTATGTACCTGCAAAGCCCAGGTTGACATTTGCTACCAAGATCAGAAGTGTCAAGTGTGTGAGACAGAAAGTAAGAAAGTATTACAGTTTTGCCACCTTCACCAGCTCTTCATTCACACCTTGGCCTAAGCAAAGCAAGGAATAAATGAACATGCTGAGGTTTGTGGAACCATAGCCTGCACAAAAGTATCCAAATCTAAAGTAAGCGACTAATTCACAAGCGCAGTTATGCCAGCATCAAAAAAGAAGCAAGCTGTTTTGATCAAGAACAATCGGCTCCATCTGTTGCTAAATGTGGCATCATCTACATGGAGGATCTGATTCATGAGATATAAACTCTTGGGGGAAAAATGCTTTAAAGAAGCAAAAACTCCCGGTAGTCCTTACAATGATTTTTCTCTATATAGTGAGATAAAGACCACCCATCTTGTAGAGGGAGGAGATGCTGACAGCAGGGAAGACCAAACCATCAGGCTTGTTAGAAGGATGAATGAAAAT
The DNA here is from genome assembly GCF_030435755.1 of Ochotona princeps. Lineage (NCBI taxonomy): Eukaryota > Metazoa > Chordata > Mammalia > Lagomorpha > Ochotonidae > Ochotona > Ochotona princeps. Next base: position 18,933,763 of record NC_080845.1, on the reverse strand, counting down.
GTGATGGTTTTGTGATGTAACCAGTTTATTACTAATAACTGCTCTCAAATTGAAATGTATTATTACATTGGTGACTTCCTAGCCTAGCTCCACCTTCCCTTAACTATTGTGACAAATTTTTGTATGTGAAACAATTTAGCCAAATCAATAACATCACCTGTAAAATCAGGGTCCAGTTTGTGTTTTGTGAAAACACAGGTTTTTCTGCATGTTTAAAGAAGAAATCTTATGTTTCATCTTTGAATTGTGCTGTGAGTTGACTGTGTTAAAGAAACCTTACTACATGTGTGTTTGTACATGATTTGTAGGTAAGCCAATAAAAATTTTATTAGCCAAAAAAAGCTTACCTAAAACAAAAATAAAAATAGAAGTTTAAAAATAAACAACATGTGAAAATGGTAGGCATATGTTAGTTGAAAAGTCAATGAATTAGATCAGGCACTAGCATAACAGATTAAGGCATCATTGGGGATGCTGCCATCATATTGGAATGCTGGTGTGAGTCCTAGATTTTCTGCTTTCTCCCAAACTGCCAGCTCATGCATCCATGAAGGCAGTGGAAGATGGCCAAAGTACTTGGGCCTCTGTTACCCACATGGGAGACCCGGATACAGCCTAAACCAGACCTGGCTGTTACAGCCATCTGGAAACTGAACCAGCTAACAGATTTCTGTCTGTCCTCTATCACTCTGCCTTTCAAATAAGTAAATAAACAGTTTGTTTTAAACTCATGGATTGCACTCTTCAGATAGGAGTAAGTAATATCTAGGGAGACATGAGATGAGGTAAATACAGAAAATTTACATAGAGAACCATTAAGCATCAAATAATGTAGTATTAAAATGCTTAAACCCAAAATTATTGGGGATGCAATGTGATTTTAAGACAGTAATAGAATGTACAGGCCAAGATGACATGAAAATGAAATATTACTTTTTGAAATTTTTATTTGACAGGCAGAGAAACAGAAAGAGAGACTAATCTCGGGCCCGGCGCGGCATGGCCTAGCGGCTAAAGTCCTCGCCTTCAACGCCCTGGGATCCCATATGGGTGCCGGTTCTAATCCCGGCAGCTCCACTTCCCATCCAGCTCCCTGCCTGTGGCCTGGGAAAGCAGTTGAGAACGGCCCAATGCATTGGGACCCTGCACCCACGTGGGAGACCTGGAAGAGGTTCCTGGTTCCCGGCATCGAATTGGCGCGCACCGGCCCGTTGCAGCTCACTTGGGGAGTAAATCATCGGACGGAAGATCTTCCTCTCTGTCTCTCCTCCTCTCTGTATATCCGGCTTTGTAATAATAATAAATCTCTAAAAAAAAAAAAAAAAGAAAGAGAGAGAGACTAATCTTGCATCTACTGGTTTGTTTTTCAAATGCCCACAGTAGCTAGGGCTGGGCCAAGTCAAAACGCAGAAGCCCAGAACTCAATCCAGGTAGATCACTTGGGTAGTCTCTGCCCTCGCCCATCACCTACTGCCTCTCAGGATGTGTATTCACAAGAAACTGATATTGGGAGCAGGAAGGGACTCAACCCAAGCACTCTAATGTGGGATAAGGGAATTCCAAGTGACATTTTTTTTTTTCTTCCAAGTGACATTTTAACCATTTTATCAAATGGCCACCTAAAAGACAAAAATATTCCCAAGGTAATGTTAAATAACATTTTTCAAATTATAAGAGTTCAAAATAACTACCTAAGATGCATTCAAGAATATTAAAAATAATTTGCAGTTTCTTTTTAAAAAAAGATTTATTTGGGCCCGGCAGCATAGCCTAGCAGCTAAAATCCTCGCCTTCAACGCCCTGGGATCCCATATGGGTGCCGGTTCTAATCCCAGCAGCTCCACTTCCCATCCAGCTCCCTGCTTGTGGCCTGGGAAAGCAGTCAAGGACGGCCCAAAGCTTTGGGACCCTGCACCTGCGTGGGAGACCCGGAAGAAGTTCCTGGTTCCCGGTTTCGGATCAGCACAGAACCAGCCGTTGCGGTCACTTGGGGAGTGAAACATCATCGGACGGAAGATCTTCCTGTCTGTCTCTCCTCCTCTCTGTATATCCGGCTTTGTAATAAAAATAAATAAATCAGATTCATAGAAAGAAGGAGAGACAGAGAGAAAGATCTTCCACCTTTCATTTCACTCACCAAGTGGCCACAACGGCTGGAGCAGAGCTGAGCCGATCCAGGGCCAGGAACCAGGAGGTTCTTCCAGGTCTTCCATGTGGGTGCAGGTTCCCAAGACTTTGGGTCATCCTCTACTGCTTCTCCAGGCCACAAGCAGGGAGCTGAATAAGAAGTGGAGCAGTGGAGCAGCCGGGATATGAACCAGTGTCCATGTGAGATCCTGGTGCATGCAAAGCGAATACTTTAGCTACTGGGCTAATGTGCCAGACCCATGACTGGTAATTTCATGAGTTATTTCAAAATGAGGTCAAAGGGGAAAAATTAATTTTAATGAACAACGACATTAACATCCCATTTTAAGATAGCTCACTCTCATGAAACTCGCATTTCAATGGGAGAAGCAAGAAAATGAGAAAATACGATGTCCATTTGTACTAGGTACTATGAAGAAAATTAAGAAAGGAATGCAGAGAGATTGTGTTAGCTAGGAAGGAAGCTTTACGAAGAGCACTTGAACAGAGAATGAAGGCTAAGCTAATGGGTGTTGATAAGCAATGCAGGCAAAAGGAAACACAGGTGTAACAATCTTAAAATGAGTATTCACCTGTCTTATTCATTGGAGAAAGTAGAGTGTGAGGTCAGCATAGTGGGGAAGAAAAGAGAAAAAGGACTAGCAAAGCAAGTTCAAGAAGGTTCCACAGGGGGTTGGTGTGCTGGGGGGAAGTCACACACAGGGTCTCAATGCCCGATGGAAGGGCTACGGATTGTTCTTCAAATGAGATAGGAAATGATCATCTTTGGGCAGAAAATGATTTCAGAATTAAAAGGACAGCCTTCCTGATGCATTGAGAAGAAACTAGAAGAAGAGCAAGGACCAGGTGATGATTCAGGAGCCTACTCCCTTGCACATGAAACCCATCAAAATATTTGCAAGAGTGGGGAGAGATGGTGGAATTCTGGGTATATTTCAAAGGAAAAACTAATAGGATTTGCTGAGGGATTAAATATGCTGACATCAGAGGAAGACAGAAATAAACATAATGCCAAGGTTTTGCCCAAAGCAACTGGAAGAATGTGTTATTTACTAAAGCAATTGTTTGTGAAGTGAAGCCCTTGTTTATACATGAAAATGTTAGAAAAATATAAATTGAAAAAACTGTTTAACTTGGAAAGAGATTGTCATGACATCAATGGAAGAAAAGGATAAAGGAAACGATGGATAAATTAAATCACATCACATTTTTAGAAATAGAAATAAGAAATATTTCTAAAGTGATGAATCAGAAAAAAACATGTAATATGGACATTTAAAAAAATGTTTTAGGGGCAAACGTGGTGGTGCAGCACATTAATTCACCCCTTGATGTTGGCATCCCATATGGGAAGCTGGTTCATGTCCTGGTGCTTCATTTTCCCGCCAGCTCCCTGTTTGTGGTCTTGGAAAGCACTGGAGGATGGTTCACGTCCTTGGGACTTTGTACTCATATAGGAGACCCAAAGGAAGTTCCTGGCTCTCAGCTTTGGATCAGCTCAGCTCTGGTTGTTGAGACCATCGGGGGAGTCAAACAATGGAGGAAAGAACTTCTGTGTCTCCTCTCTCTCTCTGTAAAATATGCCTTTTGATGAAACTAAATATTTCAAAAAGATTCAAAAATATTTTAACGTAGTTTTCCTATTTTGAGTATCCACCTAACTTGGGTGAGAGTTAAGGGTATTTAAGACTGTTCATAGTTGACAAGCAAGAGATTAAAAGGACAGCTTCCGACCAGAAAGAACCTTACCTGAGAGAGTATCTCCTAAGTTCTTTGAGGTCTTGTGTGCATTCTTGCTAACTCAATCATATATTCACTGCAAGGATAAAGCAGGGAAAACTAAGAAAAGTCCCTGACACACAGAAAGCAGGGAAAAGCCATTCCTTCCTTTTCTGATGCAGTCTGGAGCAATGGGGTAGGATTAAGACAGCACTCATGTCTTCATTTTGCTCCTCTCAGAGGGCGGTAAAAACATGTAAAAGGACTGTCTCCGTGGCACGGCACGTTACCCCACCACTTATGATCCCAACTTCGACTAACAGAACTTCAGTATTAGTCCCAGTTGTTTCGTTTCTGGTCTAGCTTCTGTTAGTGTGCAGATGATGGCCCAGGTACTTGGGTCCCTGACATCCATGTGGGAGACCAAGATGGAGTTTCTGGCTTCTGGCTTCAGGCTGAATCAGACTGGTTTTTGCAGCCATCTTACCAGTGAATCAGTGGGAGGAGGTTTCTCTCTCTCTCTCTCTTGCTTGAGCTCTCTCATTTTGTCTCCCATCACTCTGTATTTCAAACAAATAAATAATTAAATTTTCTTTAAAAGACACACAGCTAGAGGAGTGGGCATCTGTAGAGCGGTCAGGTTACCTCTTTGGGCATCCACATCACCTATGAGAATGCCTGGATTTGAGTCCCAGCTCCTCTTCCTAACCCAAATATGCACTCTAGAAGGTGAAGGTAATGGTTCAAGTATATGGGTCCCTGCCTTTTACATGAGAGACACAGATTGAGTTCTGGGTTCCTGGATTCTCACCAGTTTATTTGAAGCAACAGCATTTGGGAAGTCAACCAGTGAATGGAACAACCCTCTATGCCTCCTTCTCTCTCTTTTCACTGCCTTCCAAATAAAAATGAAAATAAAATAAATAAAAAATTGATTTAAGAAATACATCTAGAGAGGTGTCAAGGAAAGCAAGCAGCTTGGAGTGCCAGGATTTCTTTCCTAGGTCTAGGGGAAGCCCTCTCTATACTTGCACAATGTGATGTTGTACAGTCTGTGTGAGCTATGATGCAGCATTGGCAGAGGAAGTGGCTGATTGATGGCTTCCAACACTTGTGTGTGCCATGCTAGGGAACAAGGCATCTGTATGTGCCCTCGTGTGGAAGACACAGGACAGAGAGCAGATTGGCAGCTTGTGTCTTGTTATGAAACATGAAGTATACAGTAGTGGAAGCTTCCCACTTGCTTCATCTCAGGTTGTAGGCCACACACGGGTTATGACAATGTCCCCTCGAGAGTGCAAGCATTGATTTACCAGTCTTTCTAAGTCTCATGTTGTTGTTGCTGCTTTCTGTGGTTTTATAGTTATTTTACTGAGGTGTTCTATGCAGCTGCTTCAGGGAACAGTAGCTTTGCGGGTGACACACCAAGAAAGAGACTAGAATGGCTTTGGCTACCCCCACTCAAGCACCAATGATCTTGATCATCAGTACTCTTTGAGGTAAACAACTGACTTTCTCAAACTTATGTCAAGTACTTTGTAAATCCAGCTTTAGGCTTCCTCCCAACCCTGTTATGCCTCTCAAGTTCTTCACACATTGACATTTTATAATCAGCAGTGGCTTACCAGATACCATTTTGAACTCTAAGCCCTTGAAAGGGGCCCTTGAACTTTGAAGTTTTTTTTCTGGGGCAGCGAATAACAGGCTTCCTTCTCTAGTGGATATTTTCGATTCTATCTCTTCTGGGGCAGATTTTCTTCAGCTTTGAAATTTCATCTTCTCTCACAAAAGGAGGCACATAAGTAGGTCTGCTGGGAACAAGGTCAATTAATTCAATCTGTCATTTTTTTTTCTTGATCAGACTTTCTTGTGATTCCCCTATTGTGTTAAGACATGTGACTGCCCACACAATCGAAGAATTTAGATTCAAGTTTTGGCCAATTTAACCAATGCCTTGCAGCATCTCAATCCTTTTCTTCTCCTTCTCCTGTCTTCCATTTCATCTTAAGAGGCGCATCTCAGTGTTCTAAACTCAAAATGTGTCTGTGATGTTACTCACCTCCTCTTGAAATCTCTTTTTTCACCTCACTGATGCTTCCATGTTCCTTGGTTCCCACCGACTGTTGACTCTCCTTCTTGCGTATGTGACTCCCCCACCCGTGCACATAACCCACCTTCAGGAAACCTCTACAAGGTCCCAATACTGGGGATAAACAGCTTTTTAATTCTGCTGTTATTATTTTTTATTAAAATGAATATTCCTGGGCCGCAGATCAACCCCAACAAATCAGGAACTTCAGCAGATCCCACGATTCTGCATTTTACAAGTTTTCCAGAGATACGGAGGATGCACACTTAACTGTGAAGAAGTATTGACCAAAAAAATCAAGGGAAAAAATAGAAGGGACCTTCCAGTCTCCTTGGTTCTTGGCTTTGTTTCCTTCTGTCCTTCCTTTCACTCAATTTTCCTTCCTTGGAATTCAATGGGTCATGTGTCTCATCCTCCTCCCTCTTCCCAGCCTGTCTTTTTCCCTCTCATTCTCGGACTGCCCTCTTCTTCCTCTCACTCTGGCTTGGCTTGGCATTTCAGTGCATCATGGCAATGTGCTGAGCAGGACAAAGATCTGAGACTCTTTATTTCAAAATAAAAAAGAAAAAGAAAACCTAGCTTCTACAAGAGCTGCTGCATTGAAATCTCCCTTGAGCTTTGGACACATAGCCTGCAGAATACAGAACAGCAAAGAGCCAGGAAACCCGAACGTAAGCACAGCTGGGATCCATAAAATCCCCACCCTTCTCTGGATCAGGGAGAAACATGAAAACAGCTGACCTATTGCTCCAACATTTCTTTTCCATCATCTGGAATGTGTGATACATGGACATTTTAAAGCTGACACTGTCTTGAATCCTTCATCCTTCTCCACAATTTTTACTCATTATCTTTCTAGAAAACTTCCATCCTGAAGAGCTTAAATAAAAGAACACAAGCATTTCACGTGGTATTAGAGGTATGTGTTAGTAAAAATAAAAAAAAAGGAAAGAAAGAAATTTCTGTATTAGTAAAAATAAAAGAAAAACAAATTTTTTCAGAACTTGCTGGTTGCACAAGTGGACAATATTGACAAAGATGATGGCTGCTGCTTTATTAAAAACAAAGTGTTAAAAATGCTGTTTAAAAATTTACTGTTTTTACTGTAGTAGTACAGAATTAAAAGAGTAATGCAAGCATATTTAAAACATATTAGCAGAGTAACAAAAAAAACCCACTTTTTGGTCAAATACTAGAATCTTTGTGATGTGCAAATATTTGTCCTGTAGCAGGCATTGTAGTAAAGCAGGATAAACTTTACTATAAACTGCCACTTGGGACATCCACATACCATATCAAGAAAAGTAGTTCAAGTTCTGGCTACTCTGATTCTGATCCAGTTTCTTGCTAATGCACATGACAGCAGCAGAACTTGGTTCCTGCAACTCACATGGGAGCCCCAGGTGGAGTCCTGGTTCCTGGCTTTGGCCTGGCCCAGTCCTGACTGGCATTTCAGGAGTGAACTAGCAAATAAAGATTTCTCTCTGTCTATATCTATATCTATATCTATATCTATATCTATATCTATATCTATATCTATATCTATATCTATCCTTTGCCTTTCAAATAAATGAGTGAATCTTGTTTTATAAAATATGCTATTCGGGCCCCACGCAGTGGCCTAGTGGCTAAAGGCCTCGCCTTGAACACACCTGGGATCCCATACAGGAACCGGTTCTAATCCCGGCGCTCTGGTTCCCATCCAGCTCCCTGCCTGTGGCCTGGAAAAGCAGTCAAGGACAGCCGAAAGCCTTGGGACCCTGCACCCGTGTGCGGGAAGTTCCTGGCTCTTGGCTTTGGATCGGCGTTGCACGGCCGTTGTGTTCACCTGGGGAGTGAATCATTGGACGAAGATCTTCCTCTGTCTCTCCTCTCTGTATATCTGACTTTGCAATAAATAAATAAATCTTTAAGAAAATACTTTATTCATCTGTATCTTATTTCATAAATTAAGGTTGATTAAAAACCATTTTCCTTAAGGTAGAGTGTTTCACTGAAGTTTGTTTTTTTTTTTTTAAGATTTGTTATTATTGGAAAGCCGGATATACAGAGAGGAGGAGAGACAGAGAGGAAGATCTTCCGTCCAATGATTCACTCCCCAAGTGAGCTGCAACGGGCCGGTGCGCGCCAATCTGAAGCCAGGAACCAGGAACTTCATCCAGGTCTCCCATGCGGGTGCAGGGTCCCAAGGCTTTGGGCTGTCCTTGACTGCTTTCTCAGGCCACAAACATGGAGCTGGATGGGCAGTGGAGCTGCCGGGATTAGAACCGGCTCCCATATGGGATCCCAGGGCGTTGAAGGCGAGGACTTTAGCTGCTAGGCCACGCCGCTGGACCCTCACTGAAGTTTTTAAAGGCTGGGAAAAACACAAAATGACAAAAGCAGATTTATTTTGTATAAGAAACAATGCTAATTATACCTAAGTTAATTGTTAAGTGTCACAATTTTTAAAAAAAGATTAATTTACTTATTATTTGAAGGGCAGATTACACAGAGGAGGAGAGACAGAGAAAGCGCTTCTGTCTGCTGGTTCACTCCTCAAGTAGCCGCAACAGCTGGAGCTGAGGCAATCCTGAGCCAGGAGCCAGGAGCTTCTTCCAGATCTTCCACGTGGTACAGGGTCCCAGGGCTTTGGGCCATCTTCCATAGCTTTCCAAGGCCACAAGCAGGGAGCTGGATGGAAAGCGGGCAGCCAGAACACAAACTGTGCCCATATGGGATCCCAGCGCATACAAGGTGAGGATTTAGTCACTAAGCCATTGTGCTGGGTCCCACAATTTACTTTTTTGAAACGTGCAAAGTAGACTGAAAACTTAGTTTGCTCTGAAGTTGCCATGAGGTTTTATACCTCAAAAACTAAGTAACTTTGCTATCTTCTCACCTTTATTTTTAAAATAACAAATTCCATTTTTTTTGCAATGTTCATAAGAAATCTATTGATTTTGCTGAGTTTAAATCATTTACAGGCAGCTAGCTTTCCTGGGGATAGGGAAGAGAGAAAAACGCAACAGCAGCAACCACTGAGAATTATCTTTCAAATACCTCCGCTAAGTCTGGACTTTACATCAAGATGTGGCAAGCCAACACATTTGAAGTTGTCAGTTCTGATGTAATCACAGCCCGCTGGCAGAGGTCTTGTGTTTTAATTAATGAATCTGCATTTCTCTTTAACAGATCAGTTCCCACTCAGTTTGTTTTCTTCTCACTCACTTTTGTAATAATGTTGTTAATTTTTCCCGCTAACTCCCTCAGCTGTATAAATCTAGAGCAGGATATATAATCAAGGAGCTAAAACTCGTAAGAGGGGGGCAAGTGCACAAACAGGAAAAAGGAGAGACATGGGAAGAAAGTGCCAACCCTTGAAGAGTTCCAATGTGCCCAGCTGAAGTCTGATAAACAGATCCTTCATATTAAATATTTTTGCTGGTGAAACTTCGACATAAAGGAGAAAAAAAACTTTCTATGGTTTGGAAAGGTTAGCACAAGATCAAAGTCACACAGGATTGAAGTTCCTTGATTGGAATTCTACCAAGACAGATGGAAAACCCATTTTAAAAAATCAAATATATTCACAAATAAAAATAAGCCACTGTGTTTTAAGAGCTCTGGCCTGTGTTAGAGGGAACATCAGGAATCAATTAACTTACTCTCCCCTTCTTGTTTAGCCTACATAATATGGTCTTCTCCCCTCTCTGATTATAGCAACTTTGAGTCCCTGTTGCAGGCGCCTGTTGATCTGCTCTCTAAGAAAACACTTTCTCCATAGCACAGAAGACTTGAAGACAGATTGAAAGCCTGCATCACATCGTACTAAAGAAAAATAAACAGCCATCTTATATCTTGTTGTATTTTTTTTGTTGTTCCCATAAGACAGTTGGCAGTTGGTTAATGGCTGGGTGTATTTGTATGTAAACCACAATATCCAGCCATTGACAATAATTCTGTTTTTTCATTTGCTTAAACTTTTCATCTCCATCATTTGTTTATAACAGAACATACTCTTCACAAGCTCCTTCTAGTTTTTCCTTTTGTACACTTGTGCCCACAGTTCAGTTCTGAGAGTATAGAGGCTCAGTGCCTTATTGTGAAATGTGGACTACAAAATGACATCGATCCTTGCCGTTGTTGTTGGGGAACGCATCACTCAGCATGTCTGTTTCCTGTTTGCAAACCAGGACCATAGTCCCCACACAGGATACTGTGTCTCATAGCTGCCTAGCAATAAATCTACGTATCTGCACCCCCAGGAATTATACCAAGGAGCAGGATGGATATTACACATTGGAAAGAGCTACAAATTAAGTTCATAAAACCACAAGCCACACAGCACTTATACGATATACAGACAGTCACCCTTGCAGGTTGTATCATAGAAGCCCAAAAGAGACAGAGACGTTTGAGTTTACAACCCTCTGTATCTGTCTAGAGTGAGAAAAACAACGTCAAGTCTCAGAGTGCTTAGATAAGGGTACACACTGCTCCCAAGTCAAGAAGCTTCAGTTCTCTGTGAACTCCCATTAGTGAACTCAAAGTCCGCTCATCGGTTTTGTTAATGTTCAAATGATTATGCCCGGAAGTTACATAGGAGATTTAATCTCAAAGTTGAAAAATAGTTTTCATTTGAGATCCACCATAACCCAAAAGCTCATCAAGGAACACTTTTCCTCAATAAATACTTCGATCATTCACTCAGGTGTGCCAAGTGCCTGCCATGTACTGTGTAAGGCATCTGACAGCTCTCCAAATCGCACGGATTCAATTGCGTAACCTCAGGGACAGTTGATTGCTCGTCTCCCCTGCTGTCTCCATGTTAGGTCTACATGTTACGCATTTCTAGGAAACGGAACAGCTGCCTTGTTAGAAACTGCCTGGTGAGCCTGCATCACTGTGTGTGTCCAGGTTGCCTAGCAGAGCTCATTCAAACTTGAGTGGTGACAAAGTGAAATGGGGGGGTGGGGGGGAGGAATCAGGCTGAGAAAAGAAAGCCTGACTTTGATGAAATCTCTTTGTCAAAGAGGGCATTTAATCTCTAAACCTCAATGTTCTAAATTGTTTAAAAAAAAAAATAGCAGAAAACTGACAGAATAACTCATGTCCTACACACTTTAAAAAATGGTTTATTTTTATTCACATATGCCTTGCCAAGAATCTTTCCCTTCCCATGGTATACATAATGAAACTGGTGGTCGAAAAGGTTAACTAAATTTGCCCAGGGACACAAAACAAAAGAAGTGACAGAGCCTTTGAATTGATGTCCAACTGGCTTCAAAGCTACTGCCTTCCCTAAAATTGCATGCATGGAAGCATTACGAATGGCACATAGCTAGGGTTTTTACCTCCTTCTAGCTTTAAAGCACAGATTCGGTTACAAATTTCAAGTATCAGAGCTTTTTTATTTATGTAAGTCACATGTCTCTGTATACTCTGTACATGCAGGTATTGTGTATTCTCTGGGAAATACCTGCTACATTTAATTCTCACCATTGTTACTCGCTTTTACAACATCTTTCTCTTTCTTCCTACCCTCTTATTCTAGAGTTTCACATTCCCTTCTTTGACCCTTTGAAAGAATTTTAACTTACTCATTTGAGAGACAGAATGGAATGAGACAAATGACACAGAGTTCCCATCTTTGGCTTCATTCCCCAAATGCCTGCAATGGCTGAAGAGCTTGAAGCTGGAAGACAGGAACTCAGTCCATGTCTCTGACATTGAGTGGCAGGAATGCAGCAGCTTGAATCACCACCGTTGCCTCCCAAATCCTGGGCTGGCAAGAAGGTGTGGTCAGGAGCTGGAGCTAGGGATCCAACCCAGGCGCCGTGATAACGGAACTCCAGAATCCCAACGAGGCCAAACTCCCACTCCCCGGCTTCGAATTTGGAAAGTTTATGTCTTACTGCTTGCCAGATTCTGCCTCCCTTTTTATATGCTAGGAGCTCTAGAAATTTCAGCTTTTGTTAGAGGTCTTATTAGAGAAAGTTAAAATAAGGATAGTAATTCCCTGACCACACATCACCTATTTAAAACAGATTTTTAGTAAATAAATTATATTCAAATCTAGGTTACAAATACTATAATATATAGCATGTATTATATATGAATAAATTATATTCAAAAGTAGGCCACAAATACTATAATATATAATATGTGCAACATGCTATAATACTATTTACCATATATAAAATATAGCCTACATATGGTATGTTTTCTATATGTGAAACTGAAAGAGGTCCTCAGTTCAAATATTTGGTGTCAGTATCACAGCCTTCTATGGGTAATAAAACCGAAATTATCATTTTTTAGAAAGAATTACTTTTTTATTATTTTTATTTGAAAGGCAGATTTACAGTAAGTGAGAGAGAGAGAAAGAGTGAGAGAGAACTTCCATCTGCTCCATCATGTTCACAAAAATGCAAGAAACATAGGTTGTCATGGAAGAGAGAGAAGACATCAGGCATGAGACTCATCAACAGGAAGCAACCTTGAGAATGTATTGAAATCATGGGCTGAAAACTAGACTTCCCAAGTGTATGGGACATGGATCATGAATTTGAGAGTCCTAGCTTTCATTTATACTTTCAAAGAACAGATATTTTTGCTGGACAGGTCCTGTTGATAACAAAGCATCTATGGATCATCAGCATCATTAGACAAGGCAAAAGAAAGTAAACTGTGGTACTTTTGAAATTCTTCACATTTCCTTAAAATCCCCTTAGGACTAGTGTTGTAGGGAGCAGGCTAAGACCCAGCCTGTGACTGTGGGATCCCGATCCAGGTGCCAGGTGGAGTTCTGGCTGCTGTGCTTGCAGTCCAGCTCCTTGTTCGTCACTTGAGAAAGCAGCAGATGATGCACAAATAATCAGGCCCCGACCCTCACGTGAGGGACTTGGCAGGAGTTTCAGGTTCTGGCTTCAGTCTAGTTCAGCACTGGCACTGCGGTCATTTAGGGAGTGAACCAGCAGATGGACACTTTCTTTCTCTGCCTCTCCTCCTTCGTCACTCTGCCTCTCAAACAAAAAAAAATTTTTTTTTTAATTCTTAAAATTTTCCTATCTGGGACAAGTATATACAGGCTAATCCTCTGCCTGGGGTATCAGCAACTCATGAAGAAACTGGTTTGTGTCCAGGCTGTTTCATTTCTAACCCAGCTGCCTGCTTACAATCTGAGATGGCAGGGGAGGACAGCTCAAGTCTTTGTGTCCTGGCACCCATGTGGGACACCTGGAAGCCAGGACACACTCCTGAGTTCGGGCTTTGGATCAGCTCCTCTCCATAAATCTTTCAAATAAAAATAAATAATTCTTAAAAAATCCTTTCGTCCTTTCTATCCTCTAAATCAGAAAATGGACAAATCATGGCCTATAGGTCAATTCTGATCTGTTGCCTGGTTCTATTAATAAAGCTTTATTGGAACACAAATGTTGACATGTTGTCTGTGCCGAATCTTTTATTTCAATGGGAAGATTGAAGAGTTATGATACAGGCCACAGGGTTGAAAAAACAAAAATATTGGTTATCTGTCACTTCACACACACATACACACACAAATGTTTGCCAACCTCAGCTCTAAATCAATAACTCTCAAACTCGGTAGCACAATAAAATAACTCAAGAAGGTTTAAAATAATATGAGCTCCTAGATCCCAATAACAAAGACACTGATTTAATTTATTCTAGATGGAACTGAAACATCAGCACTTTTTATATTCTCAAAGTGATTCTAACATACAGTAAGAATCACTATTCTAAACATTTTTTCAGCTCATTAGTAAAGGAAAGTTGAAAAATCACACTCCAGTTGGATGTATATTACATTTTACCTAACAAGGAAGAATGTGCATTCAGTGACTTTATGTTTGTTCACTATATAAATGTGGCCACGGAACTATAGAATGCTTCATTTCTTTGAATGCACACATACACAGAAAGCATGTCATAAACATATCCTCTTCTAAGATATATTCTCAGAACAATATCTGCATCATTTTTAAAAAGATGTTATTCTTTTTATTTTAAAGGTAGATTTAGAGCAAAGAAGAGGGTGAAACAGAGTTTACTAATTCACTCCCTAAATGGTTACAATGGCTATAGCTGAGTCAATCCGAAGCCAGGAACCAAGAGCTTCCTCTGGGTCTTACACATGGGTACAGAGACTCAAGGACTTAAACAAACCACTGCTGCTCTCCCAGTCTGTAAGCAGGGAACTTGGATCAGAAGTGGAGCAGCTAGGACTAGAACTGGCACTGATATGGGATACCAGCCCTGCTGCTGGAGGATTAGCCTGTTCATCCACCATGCCAGCCTCAAAATCTCTATCATTGAACTAAAATACCTGAATGTTGCATAAATGAACTTTAGTTCCATGGAGCTTGCATACATGTGTGTTGAATGCCAAATCCCATCGACCATCAAACTCTAAAAATTTGTTTATTAGCTAAAATTTGTTGCTTAGTCTTCAAAACATTACTTGCTTATTTGAGAGGCAAAGCGGGAGGAAGAGAGGGAGGGTCAGAGGGAATGAGAGAAAGGAAGGGAGAGAATGCCAGAGAACACCTTTTGACTAGTTCATTTCCTCAGATAACTGCAACAGCCAAACACGGCCATGCTGAAGCCTACAGCTAGGAACTCAATCCAGGTCCCTCTCATTGGGCAGGGGACCCAAATAGTTAAGCCATCTCCACTGCTTCCCAGACTCTGGAATCAGGAGTGGAGCTGGATGGAGAATCCAGATGCTTAAATACATGCATCTTAATTGGCAATCTAATTATCACAAGGCCACATTCCTACTCCTGCCTAAGTCATCAGACACTTTTCTGAGGGAAAGAACTAAGTGTAAGCCAATATTTTTAACAAAAATCACCTATAGTCTTTCACCATCAAGAATTGGATTGAGTTAAATGCCTGCCATCCTGGCTGTTCACAAACTTGTTGTAGGTCAGGGACATAGACTTGCTGGAAGCAGTTCTTCATCTGCAAGGAATTCAGACACTGACCAAGTCTTCAAAGATGCCAAGAAAACACTTTTTTTGTTTAAATTCACCCATGGTTCTTAGTTGTAAGAAGTAACTGGCCCTGAGTGATGTAAGCAGAAGATAAATTATTGAAGAGATACTGGCTATCTTACTGAGTGCCAGAAATACTGAAGAATCAGCTAAGAGTATGCACAAGCGGAAAGGGAAGCCAAATAGCTCACTGCAGAAACAACACTCCCACCATTAACCATGAACACCCAGATGTATCGCCACTGCTTTCCATAGTAACTGAGTATTTCTGCCTTTATCATTGTCACCTACCAGAAAGGACGCATGTCTTTGTTTGCTAGTTCAAACTTCCAAGTATGGAGTAGTTGCTTCTGATTGGCTGGGTCCAATCATACATACAATCATACTCTCCTTTAGCAAGAGGGTATGGAAAGAACAGGAAGTTGGCAATATGAACTCCTATAGCAGGCAGTCACGCCCAGCCTTTCCCAAAACTCAAATAAGTAATAGTTTTCAAAATACAGGCTAAGAGTATATATTGGGCAGCCTAAAACTTGTAACACTTGCTATATTATTATAAAACAAATCAATGCAGAAGAGAGAAATAATACATAAAAGAAAAATTAAGTTATCACTCCAGTAAAGAATCCAAAATTAAATTTCTTGAATTCAAATTAAATTTGAGAAAAGTTAAAAAATTCTAACAATACACTAATAATGTGAATTAATCCAATGTCTTCCAATTTCACTAATAAATAACTAGCAAGTTCCTCTGTCATGTAACATGTCATTTCTATATTGCATTAAGTCACTTTTATTGATATGTTCATAACTATCCAAATTCTTTTCCTGTTTGAAGGCAGGAAGTCTCAATTGAAACTTTTCTCCCACAACAAAAGACATCAGAAGGAAATAATATGGGAACATTTTCCAAATACCTAGATTATTGTAGGACTTTGGTACTTTCATGTATTTTTTGGTCTTCCTGGTCCTACATCCCACCCACAGTGTGCTGTGAGAGCTATTAAAATATACACAAGCACATACTTCGTAAGAAAAAGTTTTTCAGTAATTGTGCAAGCTAAATTATTGTAGAAAAGTAGTTTCCAGAAAAACACAAAATCCGCCAAGACTCAATTCTGTCTAGAATATCTGAGGATTTTAGTCAATTAACATTTAATGACTTTATGTTCTTTTTCCACTATTACCCAGGATAAAATATTTGTGGTGCTCTTCCCATAGCAGAAGAGGGTTTGGCGCCAGCACACACCAGCACCACCACCACCAACTATCTGAAACTTTGAACTGACAATGATTTCAACAGGAGTCCTTTTCCCTCAGCAGCCTTCCAGCAAGAAGCAATTTGAAGCCACAACCTGTGTCCTGAGAAGGGGGCAGCTGAACCCCAAGATAAAGACAGCAGTCAACTTCCCTGTGCTCTGGTAAAAAAAATTCCAGATATTATGAAATTTACTCCTTTTTAAGTTTATTGTTATTATTACTTTTTGTTTGAAGGGCAAATTTACACAGCGAGAGAGAGAAAGAGAAAGAGAGAGAGACAGAGAGAGAGAGAGAGACAGAGAGAAAGGTCTTCCATCTGCTGGTTCATGTTCCAAATGGCTGCAACAACTGGGGCTGAGCCTGTCCGAAGCCAGAAACCAGGAGCTTCTTCTTGGTCTCCCATGTGAGTGCAGGGGCCCATGGCCTAGGCCATCTTCCACTGCTTTCCCAGGCCATAAATAGAGAGCTGGAACAGAAGTGGTGTAGCCTGAACTAGAACTGGCATCCATAGGGATGTTGGTGCCACAGGTGCAGGCTTATCCTATACACTCAGTGTCTGTCCCAGATTTATTCTTTTTTTAAAAAAAGTAAATTCATTTATTTATAAGGAACATATTTCATCATTTCCTATATGCATTTTTAAGAACATAACAACACTTCCCATCCTCCCTCCTCTTTCTTTTTGTATTTGTCTCTTAATTTGGGGAGCAAAATACTCATAATTTACTCTATAATCACAAGCTTAATCTTCCAGTAAACAATGAATTCAGCAAGGAGACAGAGCACTATTCCTGTGTCTCTACTGTTTACATCCCCATTTGACTCCAGATACACACAATGGGTAAGAAAGGCCACTCTCTCAGATTTGACTTCAGCTGTACTACTAACCTATTTTTGCTTTTGCCCTTGCACAGTTTTATGGCTTAATATAGTCTGGTTTCAAATAAGTGTTGAACAGCAGAGAAAGCAGAAAAATTAAAAAGATCTGGCAAATGGGAAAAGAAATCTTAACGACTATCTGTGAACTTTCCATGAAATGAAATACTCCAAAAGATACCTGCTTTAGGTTAGTTTTACTGTTTTCAAGGGTTTTCTCTTTTTTGCTTTGAGGGGATAATCCTTGCAGATTTACAAGAAGTTAATATCACTTTTCTTCCAACCTGAGCTAAAGAAAGAAAAGCAAAGCAAAGCAAAGGAAATTTGGAACCTGTCACCATTTTCCTCTCCTCATCAGCTTTTCTTACTTCCTCATGCTGCTCATTAGAGAACACAGTCCAAAAACTGCCCACAGGGACAGGCCAGAGTAAAAGAAACCTCAGCACTGTGCCCACTCATAGTTGCTGAGTCTCATTAAAATTTTGGAGTGAGTTCTTTTTAGTGTAAAAGCATCTATTTATTTCCCAAAAAGAAAGATGCTAGTGCTACACCTGAGAGGGAGTCTCATCTTATATATATCCACAGCAAACTCTTACGTGAGAGAAGACCCCAAACTCTCTCCCCCCCAATCCCACTCTTCAGAGGCAATCTAAGGGAAAATATTAAAAATATTCCTCCTTTGTTCCAGCATGAAAAGTCAGGATCCATCCAAGTCCTGCTGGTAGGAGACTTGGGATGCAGTTGATTGTCTGGAAATAGCAGTGATACCCTTATTCAAGGGAGAAGGAAGGAGGAGGACGGGCTCTGGAAAAGCCCTGCAGTTACCAGTAACAAGAACACCTTATTTGTAGATAGCTAGTAGAAGGGAAAAATTGAGATAGGAAACTACATTCAGTGACAAAGCTATAGAAACCCATCTTCGAGGGAAATTTTGAAAAGAGTGTTTACTGGTTGAAGCATTGATGGAGAGAATAATCAATCTAAAGAAACAACTAATTTAATTAGAGTTTGAGTAGGAAAATTGACCGGGGCAAAGGCCAGATAGCAAAGAAATGGATATGAACTTCGTTATAAGGGCAGGGCAATTTTCAAAAGAGCTGATTGCATATTACCCAAGTGAAGAAAAGTTACTCCCATCACAAGAAAGTTTGTGAAATCAGATGAGAACTGCATGTCCCAAGGGTCTCCAGAGAGCTGCAGAAGGTTGTGTGTGACCTCTTGAGAGAGTGATGACAGAGGGTGATGACACAGAGGGCCAACTCCTCTTCTTGGAAGGATATTCTGATGGCTGTGGGCCAGGTCTGAAGTCACTTTGTCACATCAGCAGTCATTTAAAGAAGGAATCAGCTTAAAGAAAAGAGCCTTGGGTACTGGAGAACCCCACCCAATGTCCTGGAGCACACGCAGGCAGGGAATCTGAATACCCTGGCCCTGATTTCTCTCTCGGGGGAGCTGGATTTGTTGAGGCACGAGTTGATTCTAAGGCTTGGTAAAACTCTCTATCGCCTGCTCCTGATTAAAACAGAAAGAAGAGACTGAGCTCACAGAGGTTTCCATATGTGATCAGCAGAACTCCTAGGGGTTTGGTGAAAGAATCCTGGCACACCCACTTCAAACCATATGGCTTCCTAAAAAGTTCTGGGAATAACTCCTAAATCCAGATTTCTAAGAATTCAGATATAGCAGGGAGTTCTCTCTTGTTGGGGGAAAGCAAATTTTACACTAAAAATTATTTTGATACATTTGGCCATAGTTTGAACAAATAATTTTAAATTGTTTTAAGGTTGGCATTTATACTGCATATAATTTACGGTTTATAATAATTGTTTCCACTATACTAAATGTGCTTCCTATTTATCTTCGTCCACTGTGTTTATTCTCTAATGGCCTGTTGTTTATCCATAACGTGTCTGTCTCATTTTTGCTCATACAATAAATTTAAGCACATCAGAGGGCAAGGAAAGTGATTCACATAAAGGCAAGTTCCAACACTGACTTGGAAAAATAACTATTCGGGATACATTCTTATTCATTCAAAATAGTTTAAGATTAATTTTATTTTTATTTGAAAGGCAGATTTCCTGAGACAGAAGGAGAGACAGAGAAAAAGATATCTTTCAGATTGCATCTTTCGAGTCTCCCACGCCGGTGCAGGATCCCAACCTCTACTGTTTTTCCATGCCACAATCAGGGAGCTGGATCAGAAGTGGAGCAGCTGAGACACAAACAGGTACCCATACGCAAAAGTTTAAACTACTGCATCATGGCACACTCCCATTCAAAATAGCTTTGACTACAGTGCCTATCCTGTTATGTTGCTGTGAGGCTTATGTGAAGTGGCATATGACATCAACTGGCATTTAAGAGCTCAATAAAGGGCTAGTGTGATACAACAGGTTAAACTACCACTTGCTCTTTTAAATCCTGGCTGCTCCACTTCCAATACATATTCCTGCTAATACACCTGGGAAGGCAGCAGAAAATGGCCCAAGTACTTGATCCTCTGCCATCATGGCGAAGAAAAGTCAGTTTCCACTGCTGGGTTCGGCCTGAAGCAACCCAGGCCACAGTGGTCATTTGGTGCGTAACCCAGCAAATGGAAACACTAGCTGTATCTACCTCTATCTTTTTTTAAAAGATTATTTTATTTTATTTTTATTGGAAAGTCAGATATACAGAGAGGAGGAGAGACAGAGAGGAAGATCTTCTGTCCGATGATTCACTCCCCAAGTGACCACAACAGCTGGAGCTGAGTCAATCCAAAGCCAGGATCAGGAGCTCCTCCGGGTCTCCCATGCGGGAGCAGGGTCCCAAGGCTTTGGCCCATTCTCAACTGCTTTCCTAGGCCACAACAGGGAGCTGGGTGGGAAGCAGGGCAGCCGGGATTAGAACTGGCGCCCATATGGGATCCCAGTGTGTGCAAGGCGAGGACCTTAACCACTTGCTATCATGCCGGGCCCTACCTCTATCTTTAAAAAAATTTTTTTTATTTATTTTTATTGCAAAGTCAGATATATACAGAGAGGAGGAGAGACAGAGAGAATTATCTTCCGCCCGATGGTTCACTCCCCAAGTGACCGCAATGGCCAGTACTACGCCAATCCAAAGCCAGGAGTCAGGAGCTCTTCCAGGTCTCCTAATGCAGGTGCAGGGTCCCAAGGCTTTAGGCCATCCTCGACTGCTTTCCCAGGCCACAAGCAGAGAGCTGGATGGGAAGCGAGGCTGCTAGGATTAGAACCAGCGCCCATATGGGATCCTGGAACCGTAAAGGCGAGGACTTCAGCCACTAGGCCATGCCGTGCCGGGCCCATATCTACCTCTACCTTAATCTCTCAATCTCTCCCTCCCTCTGTCCCTCTCTCCCTCCCTCCTCTATTCCTCCCTCCCTTCCTCTCTCCCTCTCTGTAACTCTGCCTTTCAAATTTGAAAGTGACAGAGGGAGAGAGGGAGAGCAGGAGAGCAGGAGAGGCACAGAGAGAGAGAAAGGAGGAGGAAAATCTTTCACCTGCTGGTTCACTTCCCAGATGATTGCAACTGACAGGGTTGCGTCAGCCCAAAGCCAGCAGCCAGGAGCTTCATCCAGACCTCCCACGTGGATGGTAGGGACCCCAACACTTGGTTTCAGATCTCCCAAACTCCAAAGCCCTTTTTCTTTCTAAGATACTGTCTCCTAACAGCTTTTCTGCTTTATTTTGTTTGCTTTGAGAAGAGGCTTGTATTTCAACTTTCTTGTCTGTAGTCCATGACTTATGAGCATCGCTAATTCTGCTTGAAAAGATGAAAATGATAAAGAGATTAAAATGATTCAAGTAGTCAATTCCTGATTATCTCCAATTGCCAAGCAAAGCTAACTTATCCCATGAATCAAGACCTTTCAGCAAAGAATGGACTAAAACAAACACATTATTTTATCTTTCGTTATGTGGTTTGCAACTTCCAGTGAAAGGATCTCAGCCATAAAATTAGAAAACAAAAACCAAATGGCTCACAAAGAAGTTCTGAAATCTATTATTTTAACAGGTAAGAGAAAAGCCTAAAAAGATTTTTAAAAGTTGTGGTGAATGACTAAAAAGATATTGACATGATCACTTCCCATGGAAAGACTCTAGTTTGGGTTTTAGCCCCATTTCTATACATAAGTGATCTACTCTTAGATCAGTCACTTTGGTTTTTTAAGATACTTAAACTCCAGTATTAGCCATACTCACTCAGCTTAATTCTTGAAACAATGAAAACAAAAGAAGGTAAAGTATTTTTTATTTCATAAAGGCTTTGTTAATATTGCCCCATTCTGATGATGGGTCATAGTGCAAACCTTGATCCAGTTATTACCTACTGTAAGATGTTGGCCAGCTCGCCGAATCTCTCTGTCCTTACGGATTCATTCCTAACATGAGTGTCATAAATATTTGGTATCTTATTAAGATTGTTGCAGAGTGCAGTCCTAATAAGCTAAAGACACAGAAATCAGAGTGCTGAAGGCCAGCACGCTTAACGTTTGTACAGAGATTAGAAAGGATGAGTTGCATCTATGACTTGCTCCATAAATCTGCATGGGGGTCACCTTGAACATCTGACCAACTAATAAGTTGTGTATCTGTAAGGCAAGACTGATCAAGAGGAACTACTAGGGGGAAAAGCTAATGTGGAGCTAAGCACTAAATAATTCTAAGATCTCTCACAGTGTTGAAGCACTTTGGTTTTTGATGAACCAAAATGAAAACATCCCATTGAACACTCTGTGCTATCCTTTGCATCTGCACCTCAGAATCAGTACCCTTTAAGAATAAGTCTTACCCTTGCAGGAAAAGTTACCTCAGCCTGCTCTAATAGAGCTCTAACATGACTTTGAAGGATCAAAAATATCTAGAAGTATATGAATTCTCTTCTGGAATAAAGGAAGACAGCAAAATTCCAACCTTCCACAAAATAATAACCACAATGTCCAGCACTCAATAAAATTATGGCATCTGCAAAACATAAATTATTAGGTAAATGCAAATTTGGTGATACACTAGCGCATATCCAAAAGAATGGCCACAACTTAACAAACACTAGCGGTATAAGAAGAAATCATTGCTGGTAAATGCAAAATGATGCAGCAACTACCGAAAAAAAAGTTTTATTGATCCTTCAACAAGTAAAATTTAGAATTGTTAGGCAAGCCACCAGTTTAAGTCCTAGATATATACTGAACAGAATTGCAACCAAGTGTTCAAATGTTCACAGCAATACTATTTGCAATATCTTTCCTTCCTTTCTTTTTCTTTCCCCCTCCTTCCCTTCCCTTTTCTTTTTCTCTTCTTCCTCCTTCCCTCTTGGTCACTTAGCCTTTCAAATGTTGCTTTTTAAAGGAGCTATTTCATCTTACTTAACTGAAATGTAATGCCTGTTGATTAATAACTCATTTCCCCCTCTTCCTAATCCCCTGGAAAATGCCACTCTATAAGTTTAACTAGGTTAGAAGCCTTATACAAGTGGAATTGTTTCCTATTTGCCCTTCTGCATGTGGCTTTTTTTTACTTAGCATAATGGTTTCAAGGTCCGTTGGTGTTGTCAGGTATTGCATAATTTCTTTCCTTCTTAAGGCTAAATAGCATTTCTTTGGGCTTATATGCTTTATTTTATATGTACCTTCATCCCTTCAGCAGACATGTAGTATTTTTCTGTATCTTACCTATTGTGATTAGCGCAATAATGAACATGGGAGTACTGTATCTCCAAGATCTAATAATGATTTCAGTAGTTTTGGTTATTTGCCTAGATATTTAATTATTGGATGGCATGATAGTTCTGTTGAAGTAGCTGAGGAATCTTCCTACTCTTTCTCATAATAGATACATCATTTTGTACTATTACCAATAGTGTGAAAGGGTTCCAATTTTTCCATATGCTTGCCAACACTGGTTCTTTTTATTGTTTTCTTTCTATAATGGCCATCCTGGCATGTATGAGATGATATTCCAATTTGAGATTTTCTTGCCTTTCCTTGATGGCTAGTGAAAAAATACCTGTTTGTCATTTGTATGTCTTCTCTGGAGAAATAACTATTTAAGTCCTTATCTCATTTTTGAATCAAGTTGTCAGGTTTTGTTGGTGTGTGTGTATGTGTGTTTTAACTATAGAGATATAAGAAATTTTACTAGACATTGGAGATTAACCCCATATCAGATATATGCCTTATAAACATTTTTTTCCATGTAGTTTACCATTTCATTTTCTTGATTGTGGGCTTTACTATGGGGAGTGAACCATCGGACAGAAGATTTTCCTCTCTGTCTCTCTTCCTCTATTTATCTGCCTTTCAATAAAAATAAATAAATCTTATAAAAAAAAAGACTAGGAGGAAAATTAGTTAACATAATTGCATCCTTAAATGAAAGAGATGATGGAGACTAAAAGAGCAATTATAAAGCTCTTAAGAGCAATTATAAAGCTCTTAAGATTTAGTAATCTAGTCCATATAACAAATTAAATCAAAACATAATTATATGGCTTAGTAGGTTAAGCCTCCACCCATGACACCAGCATCCCTTTTGGGTGCCTGTTTGAGTCTCAGCAGCTCCCTTCCAATCCAGCTCCCAGTGTATGACTAGTGGAGGCAGTGAGGAATACTTTGGCCCCAACACCCACATGGGAGACTCTAAAGAAGATCCTGGTTCCTGGCTTCAGACTGGCTCAGCTCATAACATAAGATAATTAGGAGGATTTCTCTGGTCCTTAGAGTCCCAATAGATAACGTTTCTTTCTGCTATAATAAAACTAAAAAAAAAAAACCACACACACACACAGAAGGAATCTGCTGGGAAGTGTGCAGGGACAGATCAGTGGCAAGGGCATGCTCACGCAGAAGAGGAGAGCCCAGATCCTCAGGAGCGTCCAAACTTCCAGTCTGCATAGCTTGTAGCCTGAGCTATGGGGAGTTCATATGATGAGCTGAGAGTCATTGGGGGTGGCCACAGAGAACAATGCAGCCGTTCCAGTCCAGGGTATCAGAAAAGCAAGGTCAGGAAACAGAGTTTCCTGGGAAGCAAAGATATTGAAAAAGAGAGAGAGAGAAAGAGAGCGAGAGAGAGAGAGAGAGAGGTGGTGGAGAGGCTCTCAAACTCTGGTAATCCAAATTACTAACTAAACTCCAAATCATGCATTTATAGAGCATTTTCAAAGTAGCTCAGCCACATTAAAAGATCTGATCTGAAGACCAGAATTTTGGCCCAAGAAGTAGTCTGCAATTTTAACCCAGCCAAAAAAAAAAAAAAAAAAAAAAAAAGAAAGAAAGAAAAACAACTCTGAAAAAGCAGATGAAAAACAGTCATCAGAGAAAAACAACAAAATCCAAAATTTTTGCAAGTTAACACTAATAATATCCATGGTAAATTAAAAATTACCCATTTCAGAACAAAAAAAAAAAAGAATAATCAAGAGGGGAATAAATCCAGTCAAATGCTAAGATGAATCACTTATAATTAACACATATGGATTTTAAAATGACTATTGGATGGCATGTGAAGTGAAAAGATGCATATGTGTGCACTCCAAACATTCATGGAAAACGGAATTTAAAAGACATTCATCTTGGTGCCCCCAAATTCTCAAATTCATGAATAGTTTGTTCATAAATGCACCTTTTGCACAAACTGTGCATGTGAATATTTACAGTAAGTGAAAATCTCAGCACAGAAACAGAAAACCCCAGAAAGCAACAAAAGGAGAAAGGAAAAAAATGTAAATCCTAGAATTGAAAAAATATATTGTAGAAAATAAACATTTCTCAGGGAGGATTTAAAAAATGAGCGATAACAGAGTAAGGTCACTGAACTTGAAGACAGAGCAATATAAGTTATCTACAGTGACAATAAAAAATGGGAAAAATAATAAAAACCAAGCAGAACCTCCGTGAACTACTAGAGGGTTCTGTATGGTCTCATGTGTTATTATAATATAGAAGAAGATAAGAGAGGGAGGGAGGAAGGGTAAGCGGGAGGGAAAGAAAATTTGACACAGTGGCCAAACATTCCCCAACCCTAGAAGGAAAGCAAAAATGCACAGATAACACATGGTCAACAGACAGGAAGAATATAAAGAAAAGCAGAAATACATCAGAAAGAAGCCGTTGAAAGGCACAATAAAAGCAAATATTAAAATCAACAAGAGAAGAATGACATACTACACACAGAGGAATAAAAATCCAAACATTGGCTCTCTTTTTCTTGTTAGAAGTTACAGAGGCCAGAAGGGAAAGAAACTGTATCCTGAGCGGTCCAAAGGGGATGGCTGGGAAAGTGGAAGGGTATTGACCCAGACTTCCACACCTGCAAAACGTGTCCTGCAAGAAACGAAGGTGAAGTAGAAATGTTTTGAGATACTGGAAAACTACTTCGTCTCAGCACATCTGCTTTACAAGAAAGCCTGAAGGTTATTCTTCAGGCTGAAAGAGAATAATATTAGATGGAAATTTGTATCCTTGAAAAAGAATTAAAAATATCAGAGATTGTAAATAGCTTGGCAAATGCAAAAAACAGGTTGTTTTTTTTCCCTTTTAGGTTTTGCTTTTTAATGTCTTTAATAATTACAGAGCTATTTGAAATGTAAATTGTAGCATTATCATCATTTTAAATGTGTCCAGATTTAATGTTTAACAGGCTTAGCATTAGTGATAGAGTATGCATAAACTTGAATATTATATTTGCCTTTTTACTTGAGTTAACACATTGTGACTATAAATATGTTGCAAATGGTAAAGATATATATTGCAACCCTAATGGCAACCATTTTTTAAAAACGACACACGGAAGTATAGCTATTTAATTCTGAAGATAAAATAGAATTGTAGTATATGCTAAAATAAACAGAAGCAGATCCAAAAATTCAGGAAAGGAGAGCTGGAATAGCAGAAGGAATCACAAAATACAGCAACTGCAAACAAATCATGCCAGTCTATTAAGTATGAATAGATTAGAAACTCCAATCAAAATACAGAAATTGTAAGAATGAAAAAAAAGCCAATAATAAGAGTAAGCCATACCATGTATACAAAAGGCATACTTTAAGCTTAAAATACACACTGGTTTGAAAGGAATTGTGTGGCTGTGGGGAGGACCATCCTCCGAGAACATCTAGAACATTGTGAGAGGATTCCACAGAAGCCTGTGCTCCCGGGGTGATCCTGTCGGGGGAAGAGACCCACAGTCCCCACTAATCTTGATTCCTGGTGGATGAATTAGCGAGGGGGAGGAGGCAGGGTGCACAGTGCTCTCTTCCCCCTACCAGGGCATCTCCCAACCAGCAGGAAAAGCACCATCTTCCCAAAATAAAGTAAGTGGAGCTATAGCAGCCTGTGTGCCTCTGGTGGATTTTGTTAAAGGGAGAATTATGAAGTTCCCACAGATTCTGAGTCTGGGTGGCAGTAGGGTGCCCACTTGACTCCAGGACTAGAAAATACCTTGCACTCTCCCCTGATGAAGGTGCCAGTGACCAGTAGGAAAAGCATCGTCTTCCCCGAACAAGGAGAGTGGAGCCTTTTTCTGCATCTGTGGGCTGTTTGTTTTGTTTTGTTTTGTCTTGTCTTTGTCAGAAGAAAAAATATGAGGTCCCCACTGACTTAGAACCCAGGCATTGTTGCCACTTAATTACTCTGTGAACAGACAGCACATTTTGTTCCTCCCCACTCCAACCAAGGTGCTCAGCTCAAAGATGTAGTGGTTTTCTGCAGATGGAGAAGCTCACAAGTCAGAGAATGGATCTCCTACGACTTGTGACTATAGAAACCCTATATCCTGGGACTGTGGGAATTCTGGGACAGTGATACAGGTTGGGAGGACTCCATACGAACACTTGGAGGGCACAGATTACTTGTGCACTTGATGCACCAAAGTGTGTGTCGTGGTGGGCAGGCACAGAAGTACACTTTGCATAAAGGCAGAGAACTGAACTCCCCAGCAGGGCGATTATCCCAACTTTCCTACTAGCTACAGAGACCCACCGCGCATGCTTCAGGTGCTTCTCTGGACCTTCGCCCTACCCACACATGCTGGCTAGACAGTCTTGTTGCCAATCACCACACACCTTTGGCTAATCCCCTGAAGGTGCAGGCACCCCACTCTGCCTTGAGGCACATTCCTAAGAACAAAGACTTCAGAGGAGATTCCAAATGTTTTTTTTTCAAATGCATAAAATAAACGTAGAAATATAAGAAATATGAAAATGGAAGACAATATGATTTTGTATAAGGAACAAAATAATGTTTCCATATTAGACTGTGAAGATGAGGAGATTGACCAAATGCCACAAAGAAATTAAAAATATTGACTGCAAGATTATCCAGAATCTTCCCAGCTGTAGGCAACAACTGCCTAGGTTGCCATGTACCATGGCAAGTGTTACACTGCTGGGAGAAAAGCAAGCAGTAGCTTGCAGCCACTCTGGGTCTGATTCATGCCAAATTTGTGTTAACTATACCAGTGTTCCAGCATAACTGCTTATTTTTTTTTTTTTTAGATATGAGGGAAGGCAGGGAACATCAGGCAGGGATACATCACTGTGACTCCCACCTGGGGGCTGGAGATTGCCCAGAGAAGAAGGCCTGGAAATGTATTAAAGTATGAGTGGCTGAAAGCATATTGGACAGTTAAAGGGATATTCATCCAAAAACCAAAACATAATAAACACTGCAGAAGATGTGAGGAAAAGGTACTGAAATACACTGGTGGTGGGAATGAAACCAGTACAACCATAATGGAAGACATAATGTAGATTGTTTACAAATCTGAAAATAGACCTACTACCTGACAAAGCATCCTGATCCTGGGAATTTACCTAAATGAAATTAAATTAGCATAGTTAATTATGGCTCAATTCACAATACCTAAAATATAAAATCAATCCGGATGTCCATCAAATGATGACTAGTTCAAAAAAGTGCTATAATTCACTGTGGAATACTACTTAGACGTAAAAAGAACGAAATCATGTCCTTTGAAATCAAATGGATGCATCTGGAAAGCATTATGCTTAGTAAACAAGCCACTCCCCGAAAGATAAACATCATATAATTCTCTGATATGTGGGAGGCAGTATGTAAAACAAAAATGTATAGTAATGAAACAAACATCTTTTCAGTTGCCTGTTGATTTTAGAGCTTGTTTATATGTCTGTGGAACTGTGATTATTATGACTATTTGTCTGTTAAGCCTTAATTACAGAGTGGATTGAAATGATGTTTTTGTAAAAATTAGAGAAATAAAGGAAGGAAAGGAAAGAGGGGGATTTAGGGAAGCAGACAAGGAGAAGGGGAGGTGTGGCTTTCCTCTCAGAAGTATACCTACACGATATATGAAAGTTGTTCTCTTTTATCAACAAACATTTAAAACAATGTATATTTTTTAAAAGATTTACTTTACTTTTATTGGAAAGTCAGATATACAGAGAAGAGGAGAGACGGAGAGAAAGATCTTCCATGTGCGGATTCACTCCCCAAGCAGCCACAACAGTTGGAAATGAGCCGATCCGAAGCCAGGACCCAGGAGCCTCTTCAGGGTCCCCCGCACATTTTACAGGGTCCCAAGGCTTTCTCAACTGCTTTCCCAGGCCACAAGCAGGGAGCTGGATGGCAAGAAGGGCTGCTGCGGTTAGAACCGGTGCATGCAAGGCAAGGGTTTCAGCAGCTAGGCTACTGTACCAGGCCCCAAACAACATATATATATATATTTTTTTTTCAAAAGAAAGGAATTGGATAGCAAAAAAGATACATTACAAAAATAATAAGCATTAGACACTTATAGTGTTTATATTAATATTACATGAAGTAAATTTTGGCAAAGGTATTGTTCAAAATTTAGAGGCGTATTTCATAGAAATAAGAGTTGATTCATAAGAAAAGCAAAAAAATCTAGTACCCAGTATATACTAAAAAAACATAACTTCAAAATACATAGTTTTACTATCAGAGATTTCAGTTGACGACACTCTTGTCTCACCTATTGATGGAACTCAACATAATTTCAGTGAAGACAAAAATAACTTAAACAAAATGATCAACTGTTAATTCTAAAATTGTATAACCTACACCAATGGAATGTATGTCCTTTTCAGTGTACATGGAAGATTTTGAGCCATAAAAGGAATCTTAATGAATTTATAGGTTTTAAAAGCACACTCAACTATCAGATCAGTAAATTAGACATTTTACAAATTAGGTTGTCTGGGTACTCAATATTGACAAATGTAAAAACACAAGAATAAATAATCCGTGAATCAAGCAACAAATCATATACAAATTAAAAACATTTGGGGGACTGGCATTGTGGCATAGCAGCTAAAGCTTTCGCCTATAGCGTCAGCATTCTGTATGGGTGCCCATTCATACTCTGGCTTCTGTATAGCCACAGCCCTGGCTCTTAGGGCCCTACTAGGGGTAAGTCAACAGATGGAAGATATATCTCTTTATCACTCTCTTTCTTTCTCTCTCTCCCTTCTTACCTCCCCCATCTGTAACTCTTTTAAATAAGTATTTCTTAAATGTAAATGCTCAAAAATAGCATGAGAAAAAGTTAAAAAACCTGAATAATCTTTGATCTAATTTTCTTAATTAAAATTTTTGTTAACAGTTGTTTGACACTTGCAGAATCCAAAATCAATAAGATACACAGGTGTGATATATGCAGACATATATAGGCACATGTAAATATACACTTGTGTGCATGTCATCTAATCACATAAGCACTACATAATCCAGGCATAAACCACCTTTTCACACTTCCTAGAGGGTCTCCCTGAAACCAAGCCCTCAGAGATTTCTGTAACACCCTCTCTGAAGCCATCTTTGACCAGTGCATCACACAGAGGTGAGTACATCCACTTATATCTGTTGGCACCTACTCATCTTTCTTGTCCGTATGTCTTCAGTCTCAAAAGGAATGGTCTTTTTGTAAAAGTCAAGGATTTTTCATCATTTAGACTTTCCTCTGTGCCTAGGAGAAGGCTCCCAGAAAACAGGTATTTAACAATCACTTACAGATTACATACAAAACAGAGAACTTTGTCTGAATATTCAACCAGATAACGTCATGGTGGGTGTGTCTTCATGATTAGCAAAGGTTGCATTCTGGATTCTAGAAAATATGAAGCCAATGCGTATTGTCTTCAGAGGGGTAGAATTAGAGAGACAATTGTGCCGAACCGGGAGGAACCAACAGGCACTGCATGGGAAGGCTTCTGACTGCCCGTGAGCAGAAGTCTGGTCAGTGACTCAGCATGGCTGGAAGAGCTGAACCTTGTAAGCTGAGTAGGACATGCAGTTACTGGACACCATGGCAAAGTACCATTTTCTTTGGTGTCTTAGCAGAAGGAATACAGAAATGTTTTTCTAGGGCAAGCCAATTCAGATTCATTGACGCTGTATGTTCCTTCTCCATGAACTCTCAATGTAATTCCAACTTCTTTCAAGATATGGTGTCTGTATCAAATTGTTCCTATGAGGAAGAAAGCCCAACATATGAAGAGTGTAGCCCTGACACCTTGATTCCAAGACCGAACATGAAGGGCCGAGGCAAGAAAGTGAGGGCGTCATCATGCCACATCCTACAGAAGGCACACAGATCACCAGGTAAGGCCCGCCGGGCTTTGTCATGTGTTGCAACCACCTCCGGAGAACAGCAAGAAGCTTCTCTTAAGGAACTTGGAAATCACCCCTCTTGGTCCGCACGAGGGTAAAAATGGAAGTCTAATCAGATAGGACTGTTATGAATAAATTTTTAGTTTCTTGTTCAAAACACTATTTTTTGTTAGATTTGTTAGATCACAGAGAAAAGAAGTGGCGTATCCACTGCTGTGGAGCTAAGCGTGCAGGGAAAGTCTGAAATCCCTCCAACAGCCCTATGTGTCAGCACACTGATGCATGTCGGCTAGTTGGGATGCTCACAGCACTGAGCACCACAAGTCATTTGAGAGCTATGGGAAGTCGTCCCAGACAGTTTTTTGGACAATGCCATTAAGCTTCTTGTTTCCATGAGCACCAAAACTGTTTTAAACAGCTTTCCTGTGACCCCACATGTGCTTAAATTTTGCGGATTTCTATCTTATTCAGAATCTGCATAGATGATGTCTGAGCAAAACAAGGTCATGTAACAGAATAACAGGGCGTGAAGCTCTTCCCAGTTCTGTGTGAGAGCAAGAACCGTCAGGAACACATGAGAACTGACCATGAGAAAGCAACCAGGGAGGGGGGTGTGTGCGTGTTTGTGTGCACATGCACACGGGCACTGGAATTCTTAAGAAAAAACAATTTCCCCATAAACAAAATAAGATAAAAAAAATTCAGTTATGCTTGATTTTGACAGTAAGGGACTGATCTCTGCTCTTTCTGAGTTCCCCATGGGGTTTAAAATCACCTGGAAAGCTCAGAAATTTCCCATTTCCAGAAGGTCTGGTGTTTGGGAAGTTGTTATTATTATTTCCCATGATAGTTTTGTAGCTGTAGAGATTCCCCTGCTCTTCTTGCATCTCCTTTTCCCCATCCCCCCCTCACTATCTCACCCATATTATTACAGTAGTGACAGTTGCAAGTTTAACATTCTGATATCCGAGGGGATTACAGGATTGTAGGCATAGACAACAGTAGAAAATCTAGTATCATGTTGTCAAGGTATATCTGACAGTTTCACTGGGAGTCCTCCTTCTATTTGGGAGTAGAGATGCCTGCTGTGATGTATCTGTTTTAACTGGCCTGCAGTGTAGACTTAGCAGCAACCGACAATAAGGCATCCTTTGCCGCCTCCAAGAACACAGCAGAGCTGGAGAAAAACAGCTCGCATGGCTTCTTAGTTTGTGGTCTGAGGACCGAGGACCAGGGAACTTGCTAGAAAATCAAATGCCCACGCAACATCAGGTCCACAGCATCGTTTGTTTGTGTTTTAGCAGGATGCTCCAGTGACGCACAGGCACATTACGCTTGGAGATCACTGATTCTTGCAGGCTGTTTCCATCCTGCAGAATGCTGGTGCCTGGCTGTGGCTGCACATTTGAGCCACCAGGAGAGTCTTCCTAAACTGTTGATGCCTCCTCTCCAGAGATTCTGGTGTAGAGTGTGTGACCCATGCACGGGTTTTACACTAAAAATTCCCCTGGGGAGTTGAAGTCCAGCGCTGAGAACACTGCTATATAAATATTTTTCTTCTTTTACTTTAATAGAATAAAGTGACCATTCTGTTAAATGCAAAGTTTGCGGAGCACCAGGGAAAGAAAAAAGGCCTTGGCCGACTGTTGACAAGAGGCCTTTATTGGGGAGTTGAAGTCCATTCTCGGCCTTTTCTCCACGTAGACAGAGGCAGAGAGAAAGCGGGGAGCCGCGGGGACGAAAAGGCACGTAAAAACGGCACGCAAAGAAGCATGCAGGAGGTTTTTATAACCGTTGGGACGCGGAAACTGGGTGCCGCTCAGGTCTTTATTGGGAGAGGAAACGCTGGGGCCGGAGCGCATCATTGGTCCGCCAGGGCCCCGTTGCCTTGGTGACGTGCTGGATCTACACCGCGCCTTCCAGTTCAAGGCAAACTTTGCCCACTTCTGTAGCCGCGGTAAGCATCATTAAATATTTAGGTTTCTCAGGAAAAAAAAAGTGTGCCTGTTTTTCTGAATTGGTCATCAACTGTGAAAGTACATAAAGCTGCAACTGAGTGACTTACTGATTATACAGTTTCTCAGAACTTCATCTTCAGGGTTGTTTTGTTTTGGCTAAATTTGCGTAAGTCTAATACCTAGGATCTGTATTTTTATAACCCTATTTGGATTTCTGTCATGCACGGCCCTTGTCCTACTTCTTGAAAATCAGTCCTTTCACGTGACAGGAAAGTAAGGGAACCCATTCTGATGGTCAAAGGAGGAAAGAAGAGCATGTAGCAAACCAGATAAAACAAAAACTTACATTGCCGTGATTGCTAAAGGAGAGAAAGATGAAACCCTACAGTAAAATGCTGAGGAGGAGGTGAGAAAGACCAAGCTCCAAGCAGACTTGTAGTTCATCAGCCCCAACCTGCCCAAGAAATAACAACCGCTGAACTTCTTGACGGCAACTCAAGAAGCCCCAAGAGACAAAGTTGAGCTATTTCATCATGGCCTCACAGGGTTCCTAATTCTTTTCTTAACCACCCCCATACTGATCAAATTTGTAATTAAATGAATCAGAGCAACTCAAAAATAAAAGTTATCCAAAATTCATAATCAAGAAATGCACTTTTTCTTATAGGAAAGACGTATGCACAAAAATTGTACATAGAATTTTGGCAAGTCAAAAGATATTTCCAAAGGTTGCAAAGTGGGAAAAGAGCTTAATCTGAAAATAATCCTATAATTCCTGAGTATCTGATTTTTCTCCATTAAAGACACACATTGAATACTGACCATTCATGGAGTCATTATTGGATTAAACGAGAAAATTCATTTAAAGCCTTATAATAGTCACTGGCATGTAAAAAATGTTCAAAGAATGTTAGTTTTCAAAATTTTTTAGAGGACAGTTTTTTCACAGCAAAATCGAAAACAACATATAGAGGTTTTCCATTAACCCTCCTTTCCCTACAAATACATGACCTGGCCTTATGGCATAAGGGGCTAAGCCACCACCCACAATGTCAGGGTCCCATAAAGGAACCAGTTCGAATCCTGGTGGCTCTGCTTTTGATGCAGCTTCCTGCAGGCATGACTGTGGAAGCATCAACAGAAGGTGCAGTGCCATCAAGGATCCCTGCACCAACCGGGAAGACTCAGCCGGGATGGAGCTCTTTGCTCCTGGCTTTGGCTCCACCTAGCCCTAGCCATTATGGCTATTTGGAGAGTGAATCACTATGTGGAAGATGTCTCTCAATCTCTCTCTCTCTCTCCCTCTCTCCCTTCCTCCCTCCCTCCCTCTCTCTCTTTGCAAATGTATCTCTCAAGTAAATATTTTTAAAAATACTGTCAGACTCCTCTCCAGAGTAGAAGGTTGGTTCTGGTGAGCACACACTAATAAAACACAATCATTCAAAACCCACAGTTTACATAATGCCTTATTCTTAAAGTTGTACATTCTATGGGTTTAGACAACTATACAATAATGTGTATCTATCCTTACAGTATTGTTACATGAAAAATATAAGAGGCCATTGTTTTGGACCATGCACTCTATCATTTGGCCCCAACAAACCAGTCTAAGAATCATTATGGAGTCATTCACAGCAATGTTGCACATCGCCAAGTGAAGCCAAGCTACTTCTCCGACCTTCTGAGGAATCAGTGTTAGAAAGGTAACAACCACATTTCTCTAATAAGTCAGCTTCCAGTGGCTTGACAGTGACATTCCCGCTGCTTTAATCCTTCCACAGGAAAGGTAGCCTGATGTTAACCCATGTATTTTTTGTTGTTGTTTTTCTGTCTCCATCTCTCCAAAGGATGACCCCAGCCAGAGTGGGAGCAATTTTCCCTTATAAGGTAGCACACACCTAGCATCTTGAATGTGTGCTAACCCTTGGCCTTTCAGTAAAATCTGCTTTTCTTATGTCTCTCTACATCTCAGCTGTTTTCTTACATGGGAGTGCAAGAAGCTGGACTAACTCCTACTGGGTGCTTCCCTAAGCCCCAGACAGGGTAACTGATCCCCAACAAGATAATTCTAGGGTCCCCAACCTCACCACATCCAGAGGTCAGAATGAGTGAAGTATGAAGATCTAGACACTCCTCTCAGCATTAGCCGACAATAGTAGTGTTTTGTTTTTGTTTTCTTTCTTTGACAAACACATTCATGAGGCATTTGGTCTTATTCATAATGGGGAATTACTATGCAAAGATACAGGCTTAAAAGTCACTTAATCCCTAATTGTGATTAGGTTCGATTTATGGGTGAGTAAAAGTCTAGAAAGGAGCACCACAATACAGATATGTGCACCTGTCTGCTCCCACGGCCCAGAATGCAACCACTGCACCCGTCCTTCTCCTTCAGCGGTCATTACTACTGACTCGCATCTCTTTGTCTCAATACCAAATTAAGCAAGGGCATGTCATTTGTAAGGGGACACAAGGCATTTCCGAGTGAGACTTTGACCACTTAAAATAATCTTAGATTGCAGTGTAGGCAGCTCTTTCCTTTAAGAAACAAATCCCAGATAAGAAGCTGGGAAGATATTACTGGGTTCTGTTGACAGATCAGGAGAACTCTTTGGTTAACTTCTTTGTTTTTGAAATACTATTTTTAATGATGAGCTGGGATGTCATGTAGAGACCTATGGTAGAAACTTCCATTACACAAACTGTCTCAGCAGGTGCTCTCTGACATCTTGGGTCTAACATTTGGTGGGGATTTGTACTCTCAGAATAGGACCACTGAATGACATCAGCATAGCCTGTTAAACTAACCCATAATTGTCTGTAGCACTTAAGGAAATGAAATCCCAGCAGGCTTCTGATTTCCGCCTTAATTAGCTTCCTCTATGCCCTCAGGCATAGCAGGATCCTACTCCATAAACTTTCCATTGTCCTAACTTACAGGTGTTACCTAAATACCTGGGGGCAATGGCCAATAGCCTTAGAGGGCTTTTTACAGTCCGCCACCAGATCCTTGGCTTGCAAGCATCTCTAATGCCAGTTAATTGGAGCTTTGGAGTCATGCTTTCCCTCAGAGCGAGAAAATTTCAACCCCTGCCTTAGCTGCAGAGTACTCTAAGAAATGGCTGTTAGAGATGTGCCCCAATCCCCAGCAAATCTCCCAAGGGATCCAGAGTTTCTTACTGTATACATGTTTAAGGACTTATCTCTGAGTATTCTGCCAGAAGGCAAACCAAATAAACTCATAGCTAGAATATTAATCCCATTTGTGAAACTCGGATAAAAACAAATTAGCACTGGATCACAAGTTACGCTGAGGTAAATTATTTCAATCTCACCACATTAGAAGTAACACTGAAATCTTATGACCCACAGGATGCCTCTGTATCTGACACAAAAGCCTTTCCCTTCTCTGAATGCTAATGACTCACAGTTTTGCCAGGCCTGATCACCACAGTGTCAATTTTTTAAAAGGAAAATTTGGAAAAAGAAGAGGAACTGTTTTACTTCCCTATGAAGAAATCTGAATTTTGTATTTCTGTGTCTATCTTATACTTAAGGGTAAAACCCTGCAAGCCAGATTTCTGTTGGATAATGTGATGCTTTTTTCCCTCACCTTAGATGAAACTACAAATCTATCTATTCATTCGTTCATTCCATATGTACTGGGGCTGAGATAAACACACAACTTGTTTATTAAATGGTGATGTGGCACAACATGTTAATCTGCCACCTGTGATGCTGCATCCCATTTGTGTGCCAACTCGAGTACCAGTGGCTCTCCTTCTGATTCATCTCCCTACTAATGTGCCCAGGGAACGAAGTGGAAGATGGCCCAAAGACTTGAGTCCCAGCATCCACATGGGAGACTGAGATGTAAATAGGGTGTGGCATCTTCTCTTTCTTTGAGGACAGGTTGGATTTTGAGAAGTTATATCATACTTAATTGCCCTGATTCTGGTGAATAGGTCACTGAGACATTTTTTATTCAAAAAAATACACATAAATAAATAACGACTCTGCAGAGGAAATCAATCTCTTACTACTTATGGGACATTGCACAGGATGATGGAGAGCTAATGGAAGTCGTCAAGAAAGGAAAGCACAGAAATCATGTATGTGTATTTATAGCAAAATCTTCCCCTCCATTTTTAAAATAAGGAAATACATACACACTTCCAAATTTTTCTTCAAGTAGATAGACTTTGAGTGATGTATGGGATTGGAGGAGGCTTGCTTTCATGGTATCTGATTAACAAAAGAGCACAGAACCAACAGCCTCACAGATGAGCAGTTTAAGTTTCCTACCAGTTCCAACCTACCCTCTGAGATCACAGCATCTCATTCAGCCCCTCCATGCCCTTGAAGAGGCTTCCACCCACCCATGTTCTCATCCCTTCCAGATATTAGATGCAGATGTCCCCATAGTCAGCAACAAAGCCAAGGAATGACAGAACTTTCTATTTAGCTCTGGGAAACAGGCCACCTCCTAAGGAAGAGGGTGGTAGCTTTCCTAAGTGTTTTACAGTGAAATCACTTTTGGCTCTTTTGATAACATAAATGGTCTGAATGATTGGATCCCATTATCTCAAGAAACAGTTCAGTGCATGCTAAGAGTATTTCTGAACTTTGTGACTTTGGTGAATATTAGGAGTTTCATTGTGTCTCCTTCCAACAATTTACATGTTGAAATTCTAACTCCAGTACCTCAGAATACAGCAATCTTTGGAAACTGGGTCTATAAATATGTAAGTTAAAATGAGGTCTTTAAAGTGAGCCTTAATAGGGGTAGGAGATGTGGACAGAGACATGCATGCCCATAGACTATGAAAAATACAATCCAGAGGAGACCAACCCCAGGGAAAAGAAAGGCTACACCTGTTGAAACCTTGGTCCTGGGCTTCTGCCTTGAACTGTGAGACAACAAATGGCTGCCGTGCAGCCTCTCAGTCTGCGGCACCTTGTTAAAGCAGCATTCACAAACCAACTAGGGCATTTCCTAGACATGGCACAATAAAAGCAGCAGTGATTCACCAAAATAAAATAAAATTTAAAAAAAAATCAGTCTTGTTTTACAAGTCAGGGTATTGATAACACACAATTGTGTTGCATAACATGTATTCTTCTATTTACTAGTTCTGCAGGGACGGAACCACCCAGCAGAGTGATGTGTGTGCGGTCTCTTGTGTCTTTGGTCATCTTGGCATAGAATGCACTGATGAGCAGGATTCCGTGCAATTAGATTCATTCTATGGTTCAGATGAGGTTTGGCCTCTTCCTGCTGTATCCCAGAACTCAGTGATGTCCTGCGGGCAAAGTAGGTTGAGCTTAACCTGAAAAATTCTAATATTTGAAATAATATAAAGCCCTAAGCATCATATTACATTTTAAAAGCAGAAAGGAAAATGCTTGGGTTATCTTTGAATTCTCTCTCTCTGCTATTCAGTTGCTCAGCAAGTTTCATCGAGATGAATTTTGTACTAGGTCTCGCCTCTGCTTCCCCAGCAGTACTGATTGCCACTGCCCTCATTTAAGCACTTACAGTTTTTGGCCCACTGTATCTAACTAAACTTCTCAGATGGAATGAAGCAGCATGTGATCAAGGATTGTCATTGCCTGAGTTACAGCTTTTCTACTGAGGACGGGTGAGATCTCTCTCATATCTAAACCTCAAAATCTTCATGAATAAAATAGAGGTGGTAACAGTCCCTGTTGGAGAATTAAACAAAACGACAAGCCAAAGCACTTGGAGCGTAGGATCTTGGGCTGGTGGTTAAGGCACTGACTTGTACGTTGTCCTATGTCCTAGTGCCTGGGTGCTAGCCTGCCACTGACTCTTAGTTCCAGCTTCCTGCTGATACAAACTTTGAAAGATGACTCTATCTTCACAGTTCCTAGCTCTAACTCTTTTGGTCATGATGGAGTTTTGGGGAGAGAACCAGTGGATGGAAGCTCTCTGTATCTGCCTGTCTCTCTCAGATAAATAAGTAAACTTTTTTTTTTAAACCTGTTTGATAGAATACATAGTAAAATACTCAGGAAATATTAGGTATGTCATTAATCATCTAAAAGTCATTGCTGTGTTACTCTTTATTTTGCATAATTCCGTTGCCCCAGATTTTTTCATACTTAACTCTCCAGTAATTTGAATTATGTAAATGATAGATACATTGGATTTTCTTTCTCAAACATCACAG
This sequence comes from Ochotona princeps, assembly GCF_030435755.1. Classification (NCBI taxonomy): domain Eukaryota; kingdom Metazoa; phylum Chordata; class Mammalia; order Lagomorpha; family Ochotonidae; genus Ochotona; species Ochotona princeps. The sequence continues at coordinate 18,894,905 of NC_080845.1, read as the reverse complement.
ACTTGTCTGGGCTGTCTTTTGAAGGCATATAACACTCTCTAGTTTAACCTCCCTGCCCTTACTGGCATTTCTAATGTTTCCTTCATTCCAAGGCCATTTTCCCTTCCACCCCATGCTCTTGAGTTCTTGCTGTAAAGCACAGGACCTCTCTTTGCCATCTGTCTGTGACTTCTCCTGGTGCATGAGATGAAACCCAAAAGCTTTCACAATGGCCTGTGGTGCCTTTGTCAATCTGACTCTAGCTTCACACTCCATTGTCTAGTTGTGAGACTTAGCACATGGCCCACCAACGAGCCGGTGCTCAGTCAACATTTATGCACTTATTTAGAACAGGGCCAGGAAACTGTTGGCCCACAGGCTTGGTTCTGCTCCATCAACAGCAGCCAGTTGGATTCATTTTCCAGGGCTGCTATAACTAGACCAGAGATTCTGAAGGCTAAAATGAAAGAAATATATTCTCTCACAAATCTTACAGCCCAGGAATCCATTGAGGGTTTGCGTCCATCTTTTCCAGCTCCCTTTGCTATGTGTCTCTGCTGTGTGTCTCAGATTTCTCCTCCATGACCCGTATCAGGGACACAAGCCATTAGATTCAGGACCCACACTAAAATCAGAATGATTTAGTTTTGATATTCTTAGCTTAGCTGTATCTGTTTTCTACTTTTTTACTTGCTGACTATTATAGTTAATACTGGATTGAAATTATGTCTTTCTCCTTATGAAGGATTATAGTATTATAGCAACATGGGGAAAATATGTCAGGGGGTGGGAGTTTGGTTGGGGAATCCCAGTCTATTAAAAAATTGTATGACAAAACTCAAAAATTCAAAATAAAAACATAACAACAATAACAAAAGAAATATGTCTTTGTTAAAAAACATTTTAATTTAAGCAAAAAAGAAAGGAGGAAGAAAGAAATCAGGAAGGGTGAGGGAGGGAAATGTGGTAATCTGCTTACAATTATATCTGTGAAGTTTGTTCTGTTTATACTAGTAAGTTTTTAAAATAGCTACCTCCAACTAAAGCTGCATTCGTAGATACCTAGGGTTAGGACTTGGGCATATGAAATAGGGACCATGACTGAGACCACTCTGTACTCCTTTTCAGGGAAAGGCAGGAGTGAGGAAAGTAATGAACACAGAGAACTCTGACCACATTGAAAAGTAAACAGGTTTTCCCTTTGCCTGAATTCAGCACAGAGATCAATACTGCAAAGCTGCTGAGCCTGCACCTGACCATAGCCCTGAGGCCAGCCCTGTGGAGCACCAGGCAATGTTTTGTGCCTACTTCTCTTGTTTTAGGTACACTGAATGATGTTTTCTGTTATTTGCTTTTGTCCTATGGAAGATTATTAATGAAGGAAAAAAAATCACATAAACCCTATTGTTATCATATTCCTTTTCCTATATTAATAGAAATAATATGTAATGCTTTACCCAGGAATCATACGATTACTTTTTTCATTTTCCAATGTGGCTTTCTTTGGTGTTAATAATTGCATTTTCATCCTCTGTTTTCTGTATGCTTATCGCTAACGCATTTTTTTCTCTCCCATACTTACAACATTTTTTCATTCCGTTCATTTTTCCTTTCAGGACTTGTTCTGCAGCTAGCTGACCTGTATGTTGCCCATGGCTCAGCTGCTCCCCAAGCCTGCTAAGGAACTCCCATGCTGAGATCTCCTGGCACTCACGCTCTACTCCTCTGCTTCTCTATTCCTGTCGTGCCTAGGATCGCCTATTTCACAAATCACATTGTCTTCCTTTTCAGTTTACTCTTTCACTATAGAAGAGCAAGATAGATAGATAGATAGATAGATAGATAGATAGATAGATAGATAGATAGATAGATAGATAGATATGGCAGGGCAGTTTCACTATAGAAGAACTGCAATGGGTTCACCAGAAAAGATATTTAAGCGGTAACTTCCTGGAATCCTTACATGTCTAGGAATGTCTTCAGTCCACTTCATACTTAACTGATGCTGTGCCTGGAAACAGAATACTGAGTTTGAAAATACTTTCCTGTATTATTTGTAAGAAATTGCAATGCTTATTCTTAACCTCCTTTATTCCTGTTGAGAAATTGAAAATCATTCTCTGCCAACATCTTTCCTACCGCCCACATCCACCTCCAAGTTTATAGGATTTTCGCTTGGTCCCTGGGGTTTTATGATTTCATGATGATGTGAGTACCAGCCATGGATCTAACAGGAAACTTAGTCTCCAGTACAATCTTGGAAGACTTTTTTTTAAAATGAAGGAGCTGTTTAAGAGATCACGAGAAAAGAAACCCAGAAATTTGGATGCATTTAGGATCTAGCAAGTACAGAAGGTTAATGGCACACTCTGACCTGAAGAGGCAGGAGAAGTAAATATCAGTTTCATATTCTGGTTGTGAGCAGTAGCTCTGCATCAGCATTGCCCAACCGTACTACATCACCAGCAGGCGTAGTCAGTCAGGACTGTGCACATGAGAGCGAAAGTACATTTGTGTCCTCACTCACAGGGTACTGAGTACTAGCTGGCTGAGACAGTTTCTGGCTCAGCAGAAACTCATTCCAGTATCTCATAGAACCAATATCTTCGTTTTGCTGAGCAAAAGATACAGGTGTGGTTAAAAGAGGGAGATTGCCCGGTGCAAAACTTAGTTTAGTTGGTAGCAGAGGATAGTTCAAGTCCTAGTGTGTGTTTGCACAGAGCAGTGGGATTGCAGCTCTTGGATCACTCCTCCAGGACTCTGTGTAGGTGCAAAGTTGGCAAGAAATAAACATACGGATGGGTTTGCATCTGGCAGGCCTTAAAGCCAGCCCTTCTAAGCAGGACACAGATGAGCAGTGCAAGAAGGAAAACATCACCCACAGGCCAACACAGATCCTGACAGAACAAGCATTAGTCACATGGCATCATTACAGTGCACAGAAAAGGATTCTTCAAGTGCACAAAATGAAACAAAACAAACCAAACCACCAGAAAAAGTAAGATGCCCATTCTGGCAGACCAAGTGCCTTGTGGGTATGACTTGGGCACTGGCAGTGCTGAGTTCTAGTCTGTTCATTCCCTGGACCAAGTATTTCGCTCAGACAAACTTTGTAACAGTGAAAAGCAGCACTGTTTGCTTTTTTTTTCCTTAGAAATTAACATAACAATTTCATCAGTTGTAGACCATGACCAATAGGGTGTCATAACCAGAGCAGACTCAAGGTAAAACAATGACAATACATTTTTAGGCACTAAATGCAAAGGCAAACGATACCCAACTCAGCAAACCCAAGAAAGCCGAATCCTAAACCAACAAGAGGAAAATCCAAGACACCATTCAAAGTGGTCCACAGATTTCCCCTCCCCCAAACAGGCTGAGCCAACTTGTGCCATGGTCTCAGTACAGTCTTTACTTTGAAACAAATTTCATTTACAAGCATTAGAACTCTGTCCTACGAATGAGTGCAGAGAAGCCTGGGGGGACTAGCTAGCCCTCTAGCACACTGGCTACTGGAGTTGATGGTGAGGGCACAGGAAGCCCACACTGCAGTTAGCTACCTCTCACAGCTTGGGCGTGGTTGTTTGCTGGGACTGGCAGAAGTAAAAGGTTTTAAACTGCAGATGGCGCTACAGATGCTGAAAAGCTCTGGGCAGAAGAAATTCTCTTTTCCATCATCCCTTGAAAAGTCCAGGTTCTCAGAGGCATTGAAGAAAAGCAGTACATTATGTTTCCCAGGAAACTCAGGGCTGCCAGAACTCAAGCCAACATCTTGTCTATACCTCTTGCTCTCCCAGCTTTCTCAGCCTCCTCTCCAAGGAGCTCACATTTCCTTTCTGGACATTTATTTTTAAAAATTATTTATTTATTTATTTAGAAGTCAGGATGAGAGAGAGAGGGAGAGAGAGAGAGGAGAGGGAAACTTCCATCCATTGGTTCACTCCTCACAAACCCATACCAGACCAAAACTAGGAGCCAGGACCTATTCAGGTCTCTCACGTGGATGCAGGGGGCCCACACTTGATCCATCCTCCACTGCCGCCACAGGCTATCAGCAGAGAGTTGAATGGGAACTGCAGCAGCCAAGATTTGGCTCGGTACCCATACGGGATGCTAGCACTTAACACGGAGGCTTAACTTGTGTCACCACGGCACCGGCCCCCATCTCTGAGCCTTCTACAGTAGCTCCCATAGTGATGTGGCATTGAACATCTCCTGCAACTTCATGCAACTAGTGTGTAAATTCCTAAGAGCAAAAAGGACTTGGCCTTCCCTAATGCCTCAGCTGGAATAGAGCCTAGTGGTATCTGTCACATGGTTATGGATCCATAAAGTCCTGAGAATCTTATAAGGCCAAAACTGTTTTCATTACAGTACCAAGACGTCACACCTTTTTCATTTGGATTGATGACACAAAAGTAATGTTGGGTAAAACTGCTGTTCCCAATGCAGGCAGGCCACCAGAATGCTCCAGAAAACTAAGAGCCACTGTATCCTTTGCTGCCATGTATTCACAAGGAGAAAAGCATATTTCACTTTAAAAGTCCTTGATGAAGGAATAAAAAGTATTGATTAAATCTTGATTTTAATAAATTACTTCAGAAGCAGAGACAGAGAAAGAGAGAGAGTGAGCAAGCTGACTGTTCTCTGTCTAAATTCCTGCAATGACAGGAGCTGAGCCAAAGCTGAATCTGGATACAGGGAGTCGATTCAGGTGTTGCACCTGCATGCTAGCAACAGAGTGACTTGAACTATCACTACTACCCCTGAGATCTGCATTGGCAGAAAGCTGGCACAAGGACAGAGGTGATGGTGGAGCCCACGTGCTTCACTCTGGCATACAGGCATCTTAACTGTAGGCCAAAGGCCTGCCCCAGGTGTTTAGAAAGCCACCCACCAGCATAAGCTGGAACCAGGGGCCAACTGAGCCATGCCAGCAAATGCTGTGGTGAAGCAGCCCATGCCAGATAGGGCCTCAGTACCAACAAACAGTGCATGTGAGACCTGGGGGTGTGGTGGCAATGTGAGCCCAACTAGGGAGTTGTGGGAGTGTTCGCCCTCTGGGTCACTGCTCCCACTGCTGAGTATAAGTACTGGAACTGATGGCAGACTAGGCTGGACAGGGCTACAATATCTGTTGGCCTTCATGTGAAGTGGGTTGGGGGAGAGCCAGGCTGGGCTAACTGACTGTATCCACTGATTCAGGCATGAGCCAGAGTAAGTATAGGCTGGTTGGGCTTTGCTGCAGCATCAGCTTGCAAGCGCTGGTACTAGGGGCAGGTGCTCTTAAGCTAGACTGCAGAACCACCTGAAGAGTGTAAGAACTGGGACTGGGAGTGGGCCCAGTGTGAAACTGTGAGCATCTCTGATGGGCTGTAATTCCCACTGGTGAGCACAAGAACCAGGGCTGAGGACTGCCCTGGCTTGCAGGGGGTGGGAGGGTTGGGGTTGTATCTGCTGACATGAATATGGGCTGGATAATTGGGTTGGTTGGGTTGCACTAGGTACCAACACTGACTGATGTGTACAAGAGCTGAATGAGAAGTGGGACAGACTGGGCCAATCTGCTGCACATACTGGCAGGCATAGGAATCAGGGCTGTGGCAAGCCTGGTGAGTTGTTCCAACTAGGCTGCAGTTTCTGCTGGTTAATGTGAGGAAAGAGTGCATAGTGGGCTGGGTTGGGGTATTCTGCAGCATCTGTTGGTTTGTGCGAGAGATGGGGATAGAGACAGAACTAACTCAGCAATTCCAACTACCAGTGTGTGCATGGTCTGGAGTGGATGATAGACTGAGACAGATCCCATACTAACAAGCACACATGAGAGTCATACCTGGGATCACTTCAGACAAGGCTTCTGTGGCGATCCCCCTCAACTGAACTACTGGACTCAGAACTCCAGCCATGGGGAGAATCGCAGGATGTAGTCTGACCATGGACTGCACGTGTCAGAACTGGGCCTCCTAAGTGGCTAAGATGGAGCAGTAGACAGAATGCCCAGATGCACATGGAGGACATGGCAGTCCATTGGGGCCTGCAGAGAATGTCTGGTGTCATGGCGGAGAAGGGAAAGAACAAATTGGTCAACTACCCCAGCCAAGCATTGACAGCAAATATCCAGGCAAATGGAGAATCTGGGGTGGACTGTGTCAGCAAATGGACTTTGGAAGAATTTCCTTATCCTTGGACTGGTGAGATCGACAGCATTTCAGAACTATCAAAACCACTTGAGCAGAAGCCTCAGGACATGCTCCACATTGGGGATCCTGGGATGACATCGGGTACTGAAGCAGTTAGGAGGCCGGGTGCATCTTCTCCCCTAATCTCCCCTTCCCCAAAATATAGGAAGAAGAAATGGAGAAGTTAGAAACAATGGTCTCACCCACTCTCCCCTAGTCCTAGATCCTTCCCACGCAGGTCAACTATGTAAACATCATCAAGAATTGAAAATAAAAACAGAAAATTAAAAAATTTTAAAGTTAAAAAGTAATACTTAACAATTTTACATGTTTATGTAGCAAAGTGATATTTTGATATATGTATGCAATGGATAATGAGCCAAGCAGGGTAACTAGCATACCCATCATTTCAGATACTGATCATTTCTTTGTTCTGGAAACATCCAAAGTCCCCATCATTGGGCTTTTTTTTTTTTTAAGAACTAATTCATTTCTTCCATGTAACTAAACATGGACATTTCTTGACAAATTTTCAGATTTCACGTTTCAACTAACCTTTAAGAAATCACCACTTATCATTTGGTGCAGAATCAAAGAATATCTTAAAAATTCTGAAATGGTCACTAGAATACTCCTCCGATTTCTCCCTGCTTTCTGCTGGAGGCTGCAGTCTCCTGCATTCCAATCAAAGCACACGTCATACCAGATCAAATGCAGAAACAGATTCGAGAATCTAGCTAATGTTCATAAAGCCAGAAATTAGGTTTGCGAAAATATGACACAATGCCTCTTTTCTCTGTAGCTTTTTTTGCATGGGAAAATATGGTTATTTAAAATGAAAATTTATTTATGATAATACAGACTAGTTTGTTATAGTTATTTTTAAATGGATTAATACAGTGAAAAAAATGTTTTCATAAAATGTATTAGTTAAAGTTTATCTTTACAAAAAGAATACATGCAGTACACATGGATAAAATAAGTTATTAGGGGGCCCGGCGGCGTGGCCTAGTGACTAAAGTTCTCGCCTTGAACGTGTCGGGATCCCATATGGGTGCCGGTTCTAATCCTGGCAGCTCCACTTCCCATCCAGCTCCCTGCTTGTGGCCTGGGAAAGCAGTCGAGGACGGCCCAATGCATTGGGACCCTGCACCCGCGTGGGAGACCTGGAAGAGGTTCCTGGTTCCCAGCATTGGATCGGCGCTGCACCGGCCTGTTGCGGCTCACTTGGGGAGTGAATCATCGGATGGAAGATCTTCCTCTCTGTCTCTCCTCCTCTCTGTATATCTGACTTTGTAATAAAAAAATAAATCTTTAAAAATATATAAGTTATTAAATTTGCTAATATATGCTTAAATTAATATTTTGATATGGAAATTAGCATAATTCCTTTAATTTTCACCAATCATCTTTATATTTCACAAGTTACGTTGCTGTAATTTTTTCTGATCTTGATAATTATCTTGGTTTATATTGTGATAGAAATATTCAACTTTTTGTGTAATAAATAAAATTCAAGTTTATTTTTAATTATTAGATCTGTTATGCAATAAAAGGTAATTTAAATGAAAAGTTTGATTAATACAAATTAACGGTAACTTTTGTACATGTAAAGACAATAAAAATTTAGTTAAATATAAAAAAAATTTATTACGTATCACTACCTACATAAATATGAAGGTTTGTTAAAGTTGTTTTTTAATGAATAAAGAATTAACAATATTTTGTTAGTTTCATTTTCTTATATGATACCTGTACTCATAGGGTCAAAAGCTAGTTGGGGCATCTTTATTCTTGAAGGCTTAAGAGTATACTGAGGCCAAAAACAAGGAATAGGAGCTCAGGTACCATGGTTGAAGCTATTTGCTGCTCAGGCTTGTGGAATGGGGGAAATAAGAGGAACTAAAGTGACTATGCCAAGATGACCCAGATGTGGCAAGCACCACCTCTACTTATCCTGCTTACTAGCAATGTGTCAAATAGCCTGATTGAGCTGCCAGGGAGACTGGGAAACAGCATCTCTACCTGGGCGCTCAGCAGGAAAGCACTAGGGGGTCTGTGCCAGAACCCAAAACAAGACAAATTGTATTCCCAAATGGATTCCATCAAGTTGCATTGCAGTGGCCAGCCCTGTCTAGTCTGAAGTTTACATGGAAGCTTAGTCATTACAGAAGACTGTGCATCTTATGGAATGCACAAGACCTCAAATACAAAGCACAATTGCATTGTCAACATTGTTTTGATCCAATAGACTCAGCTGAGGCTGCTTTGGAAAGTGGCTGTGGCAAGGTGCACAGGATTTACACCCAAAATTGCCCGCAGAGCTGAACTGAGGACAGGGCTAACAAGAGAGAAGCTATAGATAAAACTTTGCACAATGCGTGAAGACTGTCATGATCCACCAAGATCTTCTTAGTAGCACCCAACACTCACAAATGGAGGAGGGACCTTCACCAGCTATCTCAATCTGTCTACACCATCTTCAGGGGATTCTGGTTTGGACTGAAGATTTGGGTCTAAGGAGAAGACAGATTCTTCCTCTGCTCTTGGCTCCAGGTTGAGTGATACATTTGATCAACTTCTGGGGAAAGTGGATGTAGCAGGGCCTTCTATATGCCTAAATGCTATAGGTGGGACTGCACTAAGGTTGAGCACCCAGCCTATGTGATTAGCACGGGACAGTTGATCAACCTCAGCAGCTCAGTCACTGGATGATCAAGTCAGTTCAAACAGAACACCTCACTTCTCACATCTTAGTCTTTTTGCTTTAAAAAATACATGGTTTAAAAAATGCCTTTCTAAGACTATTAAAATTTGAGCAAATGTAATTTGCAAAAAAACATAGTTCAGGGCCAGCATGGTGGCATAGCAAGTTAATCTTCCACCTGCAAGCTCTGGCATCCCATATGGGCACCAGTTCTAATTCCAGCTGTTCTACTTTTGATCCAGCTGTCTGTTTGGATCAGCTCAGCTCTGGATATTGTAGCCATTTGGGGAATGAACCAGTGGATGGAAGATCTCTGTCTCTCCTTCTTTCTCTGTAAATTCTGTCTTGCAAATAAGAAATAGATAAAGCTTTAAAAAGAGAAAAGGAAATTCTTTTTGTTGTCTGTGTCTCATGATAGAGCATGAAAATACGTCATTTTTGTTGTGATACACTGTTATTTTGGCTTTTTAAAAAGATCTTTCGGGCTTGGCAGCATGGCCTAGTGCTAAGGTCCTTGCCTTGATCCCATATGGCTGCTGGTTCTAATCCCGGCAGCTCCAGTTCCTCTCTGTCTCTCCTCCTCTCAGTATATCTGACTTTGTAATAAAAATAAAATAAATCTTTAAAAAAAAAAGAAAAAGAAAAGCTTATTTGTTAAAAAAAAAAATCTTTCATTTTACTTGATAGAATTAGAGAAAGAGAGAGAGATCTCATCTCATGGTTCACTCCTCAAATGATTTCAACAGCCAGAGCTGGGCTGATCTAAAGCTGGAAGCCAGGAGTTTTTTTTTTTTTTTCTGTGTCTACCATGTGGGTAGAGTTTTTTTTTCTGTGACTACCCAGGTCATAGCAGGGAGGCGGATTTGAAGGGAAGTAGCCAGGACTAGAACCATAACTGCAGACAAAGGACTAGCATGCTAGGCCACTGCACTTTGAGTTTTAATATATCATTTCAAATATTTGGTTTTATTTACATTACAAAATGCCTACCACTTGCACAGGGGAAATTTTTATTAAGCCATTCCTCCTTATTTCAATGTTTTTGAAAATGTATAATTTTAGAAATAATGCCCAAGACCACATAGTATCAACAATGATTTCAGACATCTTTTGTACATTTCTCAACCTAACTACCTACTGAGAATTGCATTGCTAATTTACTTTTTTTTTGGCCTAACTATTCTGAATTAGTTGTGAGCATGTTCTAAAATATCTTCAACACAATTAACTATTTGAAAAGTGGTGATACCAATGCTTAGCAGCTTTAGTGTAGTTTGATTTCTGGCATAAATTCTATGGATTTTTAAAAAATATTTGACATCATATTATCTCATATTAAGGCAAACATATGATATGTTTTGACCTTTTGAGGTTGGCTCATTTCCCTTAGCATAATGGTTTCCAGTTGGGCGCATTTGGCCACAAAGAAGTGTATTTCATTTTTTATTTTAATAGCTGAGTAGTATTCCATAGAATAGAAGAACCAAAGTTTGCATATTTTTAATGAAATATCAAAATGTTTATAGTCTTGTAAATTTTTCACATCTCTAAAATGAACTAAAAGCTATAGAGCTAAAGGAAAAAAAGGGGGGCAATCAGACCTGGAAGAAACAGCCCCAGGGTTTTGGGGAGCACTCCCTGGGCTTTTGAAGGTGAATAACCTGAAGGTGTCAACACTTCTGAGTAGCACTTAGCTGAATATTGCTTTAGTTTTCCGGACTCTAAGAGCCTATAATTCACAGGTTACATTCCACAACAGAATCCTAATACTTTGAAATGCCATCAGTTAGTGTAGAAACAAGGTCCAGGTAAGCCTAAATGAATCACGTTTCTCCATCTTCATTGTATTTTGCTATCTCTGTGATATAATTATAGCAGAATATTAGAATTCAAGAAAATGTTGAATTAAAACAAACATGAATTCCACTCGGGAGGCTTGAGATATTTGCTTTTAAGTGCATGTGCAATTGGCTGGTGGAAGATGACAGAAATTTTCCAGATGTCATGGGCCAGAGGCTAATATTCAATTGCTTCAATTGCTTGGAAAACAGGAGAGTTCAGTTTTACAGAACTTCTCCAGGTGTAATTTAACTCTTGTGATCTAGCCACCCTAATTAGACAAAGAAGAAATGCCCTGTACTAATTCGTTTCATCAGTAATCTCTCCAGTGATTCTTGGACAGGAAATCTTATAATCCTTGGGGATATAAAGTATAGAGAAGCCTCCTTAGATTTCTTTCTATTCCATTTCCTCATTTAGTATCAGCTTTTAATACTTGATTAGTATTAACCAAAGACTGTTTTAACACAGCCCACTTCTAAAACAAAAAGTGACATTTGTTTTTCTTACAAGTGAGCATTTTACCCTTTTCCTTCTACGACTTAAACTTCTCTTTTCTTCAAATCCGTTCGGATATTAGAACATCTGTTTTGAATATAATGATTTGAGTAGCTTTTTCTCCCACATTTTTGTTAAGTAATACATCTGTTTGTTGGCTCATCTTGGATTCCAGATGAAATGTTGTCCGATTCTTTTGAATACCAAAGCACATAAGAAGAAGTAACTACACTATTCATATTGAGAACGTTACGTTTTGGGGTATAACATTTGTAGTAAAAGATTTAAAATTATTTTTGAGAACTCCAAGATACTGGCTAGGTCCCAAGAGGCAGAGAAAAGAGAAGATGGGATTCAGCTGTAATGGTACAGAAATATAATGGTAACAGAAAAAAATCTGAAGCAATTACAACATGATATTCAGGTCTATTACTTACGGTAAGGAGCACAGAGGTCATTTGCAATTATGACAAGAATAGCCACAAACACTTTAAAAATAAAGCTAATGCTAAGTATGCATGAATTACAAAAGCATAAAACATGAGTAGAATGAATAACATAAGGAAATTATCTTAGTACAATGAGAAAAAAAGCCCAATTTTGAATCCCAGCTATGGTACTCTGTAGACAAACCAGCACCAGCTGTTGAACTCTGTGCTTCAATTCCATTTCTAAAAGAAATCTGACTTCCTTTGCAGGTTGTAAGAAGTATTGTACACACATAGAACATGCAACTATCATCTGGCCTTTGTATCAGCAATACAGAAAGACAAACAATTTACCAACAGATTACAATTTAAAACCCATTTCCAAGTTGATTTTGGATCTATTGACTCTTTTTCTTTATACACACACACACGCGCTACAGAAAACCTTTTAAAATATTATTAACTTTGTGGGACAAAAGGGGAAATTGATGGAACCTTCTGGCTACCTCAAGGAGAGAAAGATAAAAATGAACCACTGCTTTCACAGATGCGACTTCTTTCTGAGGTGGACAGAGGCGTCTTATCTCAAATCGCACATCTCACAAGCAAGATAACTAGATTTCTAAAGTTGCTTCAATTTTGTTCTTAAAGATACACCTTTCTATCATTCTATTAAAAACTTCCCCTCAACACAAAATTTATACTTCTCCATGATTCTATAAAATATTCCTCTCCAACCGTACGTCTCATCAACACAAACACTTCTGTTTCTTACCAACAGAAATTACAAACACTGGTCTTGTACCTGGTCTTCAGATTAACAACTGGCTGTTCAATATGAACAGCTACATTTATTTTATATATTATATATACTTTATGTATTCATATATTAACATATCATACACATATAATATGCATACATCAATATATCATTATACATATACAATATATTATGTATGTGTATATTATGTATATATATGTCATAAAACAGACAAGTATTGAATTCTAATATAAATGAATAAATTTCTTAATTACTTAAGAGCATCTTCACTCCAGCTGCTGATTTTGAGGTTGAATGAGGAGGAAGTTCCAGTCTTAGTTTCTTAAGCATTGGACAAGCCTTGTGCTTGTCTGTGCTTTGTCCCTTTCATTAACCCTTCTGGCAAAGCTCAGCCACTTTGCTTTAGCAAGAGGTTAAGAAAGAAGAAGTAAATTAGTTACTTGGGGCCAGGGTTTAGATCCTAGTGCTCTGACACAAAGATAAGGCTCCTTCTAGGACACAGTGCCTTTGAATCGCCACTGCTTTTGTCGGGCAGCGTCTCAGCAGGATTGACAAAAGATTGTGATCACCACCATGTTAAATCAAGCTATTTAAATGTCAAAGCATTTTTCTAGTATTAAAGTTTTGTAGGAAGAGACTATCTGCAAGTCAATTTATGAATAAGTCCCTTAGTGACTTGTTAGTTAAATGCTAGCAAGGGAGTTGAGAGAGCTTTTTGTTTTTCTTGAAGGCAATTGTCTTCATCCATTTTGTGTTGTTATAACAAAATACCAATAATAGGGTAATTATGTTTTAGAGCTTACAAATACAAAGATTGATGGGATTTGTTGCTGTATCATCTCATGGTAGAAGGTGGAAAGGTAAGAGCAAAAGCTTTTCCCATAATCATAACACTAAGCTCTTCATAGGCCAGTGAGTGGCTTAATGTGCTAATCCTGCACCTTGAGGTGTTGGCCTTCCATGTGGGTTGTTGTTGCTGTCCCAGAGGCTCCACTTCTGATCTGACTCGCTGCTTACAGCCAGGGAAAACAGTGAAGAATGGCTGAAATCTTTGGGCCCCTGCACCCACATGGGAGACATGGAAGAAGCTCTAGGTTCCTGGCTTTGGATCAGCTCAGCTCAGGTCATTGCTGCCATTTGAGGAGTGAAACAGTGGGTGGGAGATCTCTCGATCTCTCTCTCTCTCTCCCTCCCTCTCTGTCTCTCTGTAAATCTTTCAAATAAAAAGAAATGAATCTTTTAAAAATCTATTCATGAAGGCAGTGCCTTCATGACTCAAATAGTTCCTAATATCACATTAATGTGATTTAAAGACCAAATATGAATTGAGTTTAACAATGCAGTTCATACTAATGAAAGGTCCATTCCAAAATGAAGAAATATTTTTCATGAATGTCTGTGCATTTTAAGAAAATGTTGAAATAGATGCTGCCTGGGCCTGGCGGCGTGGCCTAGCGGCTAAAGTCCTCTCCTTGAACGCCCTGGGATCCCATATGGGTGCCGGTTCTAATCCCGGCAGCTCCACTTCCCATCCAGCTCCCTGCTTGTGGCCTGGGAAAGCAGTTGAGGACGGCCTAAAGCTTTGGGACCCTGCACCCGTGTGGGAGACCTGGAAGAGGTTCCTGGTTCCCGGCATCGGATTGGCGCGCACCGGCCCGTTGCAGCTCACTTGTTGAGTGAATCATCGGATGGAAGATCTCCCTCTCTGTCTGTCCTCCTCTCTGTATATCCGGCTTTCCAATAATAATAAATCTTAAAAAAAAAAAGAGAAAGAAATAGATGCTGCCAATAGCACAATGTTGAGAAATATTTATTTATTTATTTATTTTTAAATAAATAAAACGGGCCGGTACGTGCCGATCCGATGCCGGGAACCTGGAACCTCTTCCGGGTCTCCCACGCGGGTGCAGGGTCCCAAAGCTTTGGGCCGTCCTCGACTGCTTTCCCAGGCCCCAAGCAGGGAGCTGGATGGGAAGTGGAGCTGCCGGGATTAGAACCGGCGCCCATATGGGATCCCGGGGCTTTCAAGGCGAGGACTTTAGCCGCTAGGCCAAGCCGCCAGGCCCGAGAAATATTTATTTTGTTTTGGTCAAACAGCTAATTTTTGACAAGCATTTGTTATGGAACGTGACCAATATATGATATCTGAAACACTTTAGACACACAATTCTTTGTTTCTGCAAGAATGAGCATTCCTAAAGAATGCCATGGCTGCTGGAGGGCTAGCCTAGAACAAGACAGCTCTCAGATATCTGTGAGACACAGAGGCCAGATGTGTCAGAAGCCTACAGACTGTGTGATACAAAAATTCTTGCACTGATCCAAAGCATATGCAGCATCCTGCAGAGGAATAGCCTGAACTCCACAGGTTTTATCCTCCAGCTCCCTTCAATGGGTTACTCCCTGCTTTCTGCACATGCCATTTGTCCTATATCTTTCATTACATTGTGGTCAGCAGCAGTGTATGGAATGCCATATAATAAACCCATATAGAGTAGTACTATCCCAGAGAGACATATTTGTGTTAAGAATGGGTAGGTATTTATTTGAGGATAAATTGCTGCCCTCTGTTTGATTGTGCTTGCAGGCTCCCTTGGAGAATGTTGCCATAACAGGCCCTTAGTCTGGTCTGACTTACTGGTAGGGTGGACAATCACCAGGATAACAGCTAATTTAGTTTTGGCAAGGAGAAATCCACACTCCTGAGCTCATTTCTACCATCATGAGCGTAAGTTCATTAAGCAAGCCCCGATGGGAAGAAGACAGGTCTTTATCAGAAGTGCCCGACTCAGAGCCATCTGCTACTGCCAGCTTACAGTTATAGCTTCTCACTGCAAACACCTTGAAGTGCTTGCTTGGGGGCTTTCTCTGATGTAGGAACAGGCTCAGAAGGAACTTATAGGAGACCTGGAATCATTACCCAATAAAATGTAGGAATTCTAGCCCATCTCTGAGAGGTGCCGGTAGAAATAGCCCTCCCGGCTGATGGATGCCTATTCCTGGATTTCTTCCTTCCTTTCATCTCACTTCTGCACTCTGCTAGAGGGACTTCCTGGGATGGCATCCCAAAGAAACAGTTGCACTTGGGAAAAAAAAGGCTGTCTGAAATCCAAAGAATGGACCTTCCTATTTAGTTAATTTTGATACCTTCTATAATACATACCATCTAGGTCACAAATATCTTCACTTTCATTCTGTAGAGTTTTATTGCACTTTTCCTGTTCTATATCTGCTAGCTAAACAGCCAGAATTAATTCTCCACTATCTGATAAGTGTATGCCTTACTAAGGGATATAAATTAGTTCATATATCCTGCTCACCAATGAAATTTGCATAATATCATATGTGCAATAAACTAGCATGTCCTTTCAAGTCACCACCAGAAAAAAGAGAATGAGTGTATAATTGTCAAGAAGACACAGCTCTCCTCACCAGATGAATACAATTATTTCTATTAATTATAATTGTTGATTGAATATCAGGAATGTGCCAATTTGCTACAGTAGGATATTTGGAATGGCAGTTACAGTCAGAGATGTCATGGATAATAGTATTAGGAGTCAAGTTCTCTCTATACTGTATGCAGCCTTATATCACACAGCTCATTGTGTCACAGTCCCACTGTATCCCCAACTTGGGAGATTATTTAATTAAAAAGAACAATTTTGAGTCTGGCATTGTGGCATAGAGGGCAAAACCACCACTTTCAATCCAGTTCCATGCTAATGGCCTGGTATTTGGACCCCTAACACCATTGTGAGAGACCAGAGGAAGTTCCCGGCTTCCAGGTTCAGCCTGGTCCAGCCTCTGGCATTGGAAACATCTGTGGAATGAACCAGTGGATGGAAGATCTCACTCCCATCTTCCTCTACTTCTGACTTTGAAATAAATAAAAAATAAACTTTTTTTGTTTAAAAAGAACAATTTCGGGCCCGGCGGCGTGGCCTAGCGGCTAAAGTCCTCACCTTGAATGCCCCAGGATCCCATATGGGTGCCGGTTCTAATCCCGGCAGCTCCACTTCCCATCCAGCTCCCTGCTTGGGGCCTGGGAAAGCAGTCGAGGACGGCCCAAAGCTTTGGGACCCTGCACCCGCGTGGGAGACCTAGAAGAGGTTCCTGGTTCCCGGCATCGGATCGGCACGTACCGGCCTGTTGCGGCTCACTTGGGGAGTGAATCATCGGATGGAAGATCTTCCTCTCTGTCTCTCCTCTCTGTATGTCCGGCTTTCCAATAATAATAAAATCTTTAAAAAAAATAAAAAGAACAATTTCGCCCAAGAATTCTCCTCCTTGAAGTTCAATTCTGGTGCTACTTTTGGTACTAAGTACTCCTCAGAGTGTCACAACAGAGTTCATCTCAACAGCTCAAATTAAGAATTGAATAAAGGCACTGCTTTTAAAAATGCAGACTGTATTAATACATTTTTATCAGGGATGAGCATTAACAGTATGAACAGCATGAACCCTTACCACTTGTAGACTGGAGGGGCCAGAGGAGGGGATGAGGCACAGGCGGCCAGTGAGAAGTGTCACGTGTAAGCAGCTGAATTCATGGACTGTTACGTTAGGCAGAGAGGCAGCCCTGAGGCAGGAAGGATCATGATAAACAATCTCATCTCTTTCATCTCACCTTCTTATCTCCATCAGCTAAACTTTATTGGAATTAAGGTGGCAAGAGAATTTTAGTAAGACAGTGAAGTCAATTTTCCAGAGTAAATAAGAGTGCAGGGTAGCACAAATAAGGTAGATGAAACAGAGGCAGCACACAGAATAATCAACGCAAAAATGCATAGAAAAAGAAAGCTGATGGCTGAAATCAAGAAAGCTTGATTTCAGACATCAGAGGCAAATTAGATGATTTGTCTAAGATATTTAGCAATCATTGCATGACTATATTTCTACAAATTATTTCATGATGATTTAGTCAACTTAACCCAAGACCATTTTGAGGAATTCCATCTGCCTATATTAGCCTATATGAAAAGCTAAGTCAGTAAATAGCATGAAGAAATAAAGAATAAAAGAATAATGAATAAAGAAATAAAAAAGAATAGATAAAGAACTAAAGCAGTTGAGTGAGACCATGGGGAAAACATGGAGAAAGAAGAGGTCTAGAATGGTCCCCCACCTAGTATGTTACTGAAGCAACATACTGTTGCTCTTGAATCCCATGAGATTTCCCAGAATCCTTCAAGGAAACATATATATTTTGTGTTAGTTTAATTAGAACTCATTTTCTTGTTCCTTGGAGTTCTAATAGGTCATTTTTGTGATGGCGTAGTGAGACAATACAACATTATACATTGGTCTATCAGGTTAATTCAAACTCGTGAATGTTTCCTTGTCAATTCCAAGCAATTTCTTTAAAAAAAAAGTGAATGAAAACTGAAAGCAGCATTACTTATATTGACTGAATGGAAAAGAACCACAGACAAGAAATTGAGGGTTAAGTAGGTTCACGTTCCTATTACAATGTCAGAAAAAAACCCCATTGCAACTGAATAAGCAGCTCCAGAAATGGATCACAGCAATGTATCTATGGACATTTGTATGGCGAGATATTTCCTTAGGGATTTTTAAAATTGTAGGGTTTTTGTCTCAGAATTAGCTTGATTTCAGCTTGCCAATGTGCTTCCATTGCTGAAATTGATAATGGCATGTTATCCTTTGAAAACTCAATGAAAACCAGTGGTTTAAAAAAGTCTATCTACCACTACCAGAACAGAAACAAAATGAATATTCTTGAAAACAAAAGGGCTGAGGAAATGGTCCTTCAAACGTGTTAAATGGTCCTTCACGTGTTTCCTTAGCTGGAATTCCCAATCTCAAATTTCTATACCAAGATCTTAGTTTAAAATGTGTGTCTCTTAGAATAAACAACCCCATAGAAATAGCACCCTTTTAAAGATATCTTCTAAATATAAGCCAAATCCAAGAAAATTAATTTAATTTAATTTAAGAACTGGCTACAGAATTTAAGGTTAGACATAGACTAAGCAATACATTTATTATATTTGATACCACTCCACCCCAATATAATTAAAATGACTTTGTTTCATTGGCTATGTTTAGGTAATAGAAGAATGTTTGTTCTCCCTCCTTGTTACAATCATAAAGCACATTGATCAGTGTCAAGAGTCGTTTGGTTGTACTGTTTATATTTGAAAGATGTTGCAATATTGACTAAGGAAGTCTGTCAGAGAGGGAAAATTATTTGGACAGTGAATAACTATTTACAAATAAAGACAGCTTATTCATCTGTGTGTTGTTTGCACTGCTAATGATCAGAACTAAATGAGCCTTTTAGTTCAGATCTCCTGAGTCCTAAGTCCCTTCAGACAGATTTTTAATGCCAGAGGATTTATTTTTCACTCATCATCACAAGCAAATACTTAACCTAATTTCCAAGCTCTTGCACTGTGATTCATGCTCCTTTATCTTTTCCTAATCTCATAAAGTAAGCATTAAAAAATAAGAATACTTTAAATTCAGTGGAACAAACACCTGTATAGTTCATGTACCAAGACCTGTGCCAGTCACTGGGGGTGGGGAGAGGAAGAAAAGTAAACCTGTTCATGAAAACATGCACTATTTTAAAGTTTTATTTTCTACAGTTTTTTTTAAAGATTTATTTGTTTTTATTGGAAAGTCAGAATATACAGAGAGGAGGAGAGACAGAGAGGAAAATCTTCCGTCCGATGATTCACTCACCAAGCGGCCACGACAGCCAGAGCTGTGTCGATCCAAAGCCAGGAGTCCAGAGACTGTTCAGGGTCTCCCACCTGGGTACAGGGTCCCAAGGTCTTGGACCGTCCTTGACTGCTTTCCCAGGCCACAAGCAGGGAGCTATGGGAAGCAGGGCTGCCGGGGTACAAACCAGTGCCCATATGGGATCCTGGTGCATTCAAGAAAAGGATTTAGCCACTAGGCTACCACGCCAGGCCCTATGTTCCTCAGTTTTTAAAGACCTTTCACACAGTTCCTACTATAGTCATAGATTTAAGGAAGCTGGAGTTCCACAATTTTTGGTTTCTATTCACCAAAATGCTAAGACAGTCATTAAGAGTGAAGAGTAGTGAGGAAGAAAGGCAGCTTCAAATAGAGAGCTTTATAATGGTGGTTACCAGAGGCAAGGGAGAGGCTGATTGATGAGTTTTAAACAATAGTCAGAAGTAAAAAGTTCTGATGTTTTACAGGAAGTAGGGTGACTATAGATAACAATACTACATCAAGTGTTTTCCTTTAACAAAAGCTGAAAGAAATGATTTTGATGCTATATATTTACTATATAAATAAAAGATAAATATTTGAGGAGGTATGTTTCCTCTGATTTAAATAATATGCGATGTATAAATGGACACATATGAAACATTATATGGTATCCCATAATAGATATAATGTTATACGCCAGTCTAATAAAATGTAGAGGACATAAGAAAGGAGTAAAGTTTAGGATTCACCATTAAAACAATGGTTACCATTAATTGAATTCTGTTATTCAGTTCCAACCAGTGGACAAATTGCTTCATATACTTTGCTTTTTGAATACTTACAGTATTTCAGTGTAGATATTATTGTTCCAGTTCAACAGATTAAAGAACTGTTACTAAAGGACTGTTCAGAGTTATTACATGATTTTCTCAAGGTCATGTAGTCAGGTAAACTTTAAAATCAGTACACAGCCCACTAGCTGTAGAGGATTTGATTAGAAAAGGATAAAGAACTGTTGTGTGGCACTAAGGACCATGCTTGGTATAATATCCATGGATTTACTGTGCTAGAAATGTGCAGACTAGGCCATGTTTTCTAGCACAATCTTAAAAAGCACAAAGAAACCTAATTGTTGAATTCATCCAGGATTGACTGAGAACTAAGCTCATTGTTGTGGGGAAAGCACAGTGGCAGCAAAGGACTGAATATGTTGAGGAATCCCGTGGAAAGGAATATTGAAGGAAGAGATAAAACAAACTGTGGAGTTTCACTTTATTAACGGGGAAATGAGATGTACTGATGGTCCACCTGTTTCAGTAAAGACAAAGGAAGGACTACCTGGAGGTCAAGAGGTGGAGAAGATGGAAATACAGCAAACGCAACCAGAATTGGAATTTTAAGTTAGATTTTAAGTGGGAGGACAGGAAACAGGAGGTTTGAAATAGTCCTGATCGAGAATGAATGGGTGGGTGAATTACAGTTTTATAACAGCTACTGTAGTCTACAGCAGTGCTGGGTACAGATGCATAAGGAAAGAACAGATACGTGGATTCTTCCAGGGTCAGAGACTTACCAGACCTACCTGATGGACAAAACAGAGGAGAAAGAAATTTAACTACAGGAAGGAGTGTTTTTGAAATCCCCAGCCCTATTCTCTATCCTGGAGACAGAGGAAAACGAAGAAAAAAGATGCTTGAAGGGATATTAAATTACATGTCATAAAAAGTTTGAAGAAAACTCTATTGAAATTGTTGGACAAACAACTGTAAGGAGAAGGTGCTGAGACCGTAGTGATGTAGACTCAGCAATTTTGAGACTGGATCGAATTAAGTACCAATGATTAAACCGAGTGTGGCAGAGAGAAAAAGTGGAAGATGAGATCATGACTGAAGAAGGTCATGGGAGCTCAGTGTTAAGCCCTTAGAGTGGGTCATGCATACCATCACCACTTAAAATAAGTAATGTGGAAAGCTGCAAAGAATCAAGATGGAGAAGATGAAGCAGATGCCAGCGCTTTAGAAGGACTGGTGGGAGAATGATTAGGTACTTGGGATATGTCAGCAAGTAACAGGGTTTAGAGTAATAAAGTTCAATGAATAAAAAGCCTTTATGGAGAGTTTCTATAAGATGATGGCAAAACAGAGGTCTGTTGTAGCAAAAAGAAAAGTTTATAGGAGTTTAGATAAAGAAAACTTTAGATAAAAAAAATACAAGGGAGACAAAGGATTTTAATCTTTAAAACATTACAAGGGGAAAGCTTACTTGAATGTCTCTAATCAGTGAATATTGCCTTTAGGTTGAGAATGATACAAGGATATTTTCAGATAAATAAAAGCTAGAGAACCCCTCAGCAGAAAAACTTACACTGCAAGAAAAGCTGATCACTTCTCGGCCTTTTGGCTAAGATCAAGTGAAGAAATGCTGAAGGGAGATTGTTAGATTGACTGAAGGAAATGACGTGTTTGCAGTAAGGTTGTGCTGACAACAAAGGAGCAAATGGCACTGGAAATGGTAAATATTTGAGCCAGTGTGGAAAATCAGAATTGCTTTTAACTGTGAATTGCACAGCCCAGAAGTATGTTGGCACCGATTATTGCAGGAACATGTGTAAAATAAATGTGGCCAAGGGAGTTATTAGCTGTTAGAGGAGTAGGTGTTGGCTCAAGTGCAGTTCATAGGCCAAAGTCTGAGTGAGAGGAGATGGCAAGAGCATTTCCAGTTATATCCACTGACCAGACATTCCTTTACCATCAAGTTTGTTGTGTGATGCTATATTCTTTACGATTGGCCAAGGAATGGAGAAGCCAGAAATAATAGATGAGCTGCTGAATGTAGAGAAAACTCAGAACCTCCATATGGTCAGGCTATTAGAATTTCCTCTCCAATCACTTATGATTGTAAAGTGAATCTGTGACCAGGAGGTTCAGTGTCACCCACCTACAACAACTATGGGCCTATCAAGCTGTCAAAACTCACATGTTGTATGTATGTTACAGGGGCTTGACCCTGTAGTACCTTGTGGTATAGAACCAAGGACAGATGGAAAAATGGTAAGCCCCTGTGATAAAGCATGCCAGCACCTTTGTAGAAGTGGTGGAAATGCACACATATAAATCCCTTCTAAATCATCCTAAATGCCAAAGATTAGAATTTTCCATACAGCATTTTATAAGCAAGGGACACATTTAGCACTCACAATTTATCACCAGGAAGAAACAAAAGGCAAAGGCACTGTAATGACATACTAACAGAAGAGAATACAGTTTTGGAAAACTCAACAAAGAGGGCCTGTGTTGGTACAGAAATTTAACCAGAGAAAATTCTAGGAAGCAACAATAAGCCAGTGTTAGGAATGTAGAAAGGCATTGCAAAAGTAATGCTTAGGCATAGGATAACTGAAACCCCCAGTGGGGGCAAGGAGAGGGGGAGCACACCATGGCTGTGCATGCTGCCAGATAACAGGTGCATGGGGTGGCCAAGATCCTCAACCTGCCACTGTGGCTATGCAACAAACTAGACACAGGTTGGATGGGAACCATTGAGATCTATTTAAGGCATATAAAATGATTGTTAAGGACTTCCATAGAACAAGCCACTGTACCCCCATATGGGCAAGAGAGCAGAACAGTGATGGAGTGAACTGGGGGAGTGGGTGCCTGGAGGGTCTCCCAGGGCTGGGCTGCTATTGGTGTCAATACAGAGGATAGCAAAGCGAGGATGTGGAGGATCTTCCGGGGCTGAGCTGTTGGTCCCACTGGAGCACATGAGGTTACTGGCATGTGTGAGTACTGGATCAGTGGTAGGGGGACAGCCTGATAAAGATACTGGAAGATCTGCCTGATCAACCCAAGCAGTCTAACAAGAATGCAATAGCCAGATCTTCAGTCAGATCTGACCAAGTCACTGCAGCTGTCAATATGTGTGAAGGCTGGGATTTGGGAGGTAGGGGCGAGGTCACTGCTGCAACCACCACCCCACATGATAACTAGTTAATAGCTGGGTTTGGGGCAGGCCAGCCCAGACTGCAGCACCTGCTCATACACCTGCTCACACACATGAAAGCCTGAGGTTGGGACAGTCCAGGCCACAGCACCCACTGGCATGTGAGACAGATTTGGGGGGACAAGCCTGGTAGGAGTTCTGAAGGGTTGCCTCAAACAGGCCAAAGTACCTACCAGTGAGCAAAAGAGTCAGGTCTGGGAGCAGAGCAGCTTGGGCCATTGAACCCACTGATACACACAAGGGCTGGGGTTGGGATTGGGTGGGCCAGGTTTCCGCACCTACTGACACACACACAAACTATGTCTGCAGAATAGTCTAGTAGGAGCTCAAAGGGTGTCCCCAGCTGGGTCACAGTTCATGAGAGCTGGGGCTAAGGGCAGGCCAAATCAGACCACTACACTTGCTGGTACTTGCTTGATCTGGGACCGGGCATCTGCCTGTAGCATTCTGGAGGTGCCACCTGACCAAGTCGACACATGTGCAGACATGCACAGTGGATAGGGCAGAGGATGGTCTGAACCAGGCTGCAATACCTGCCAAGAAGCAGGCCAGTTAGGGTGACATGGTTAGGAGTGAGCCCCCTGAATTGTATAAGTACCTTAGGCCAATAGGATGCCCAATCTCAGGGACATCCCATAGACATGTGGCCCAAATACAGAGCACATGCTACAAGACCAGGCCACCTCCATTACTGACTGCAAAGGATTAAGAATATGCCCAGATGCACAAGAAAGACCTGACAACCAGTCTCTCAAATACAACGGAAATCCTCAAGTACCACTTCAAAAAGGGTTGGGGTGGGGGGAAGTGGCACAACACTTCAGGCCAAGTTCTACAGAACATACCTATGTCTGTGGACACTCTGAGGCAGACGCGCACAATGAACAGGCTTTAGAACTTCTACAGGAGAACAATGGCTAGGCCCTAGGAGGACAGATGCAATGCATCACCTTTTATCCAATGGCCATTCAAGTAACACCCCGGAACATTCTCTGCACTCCTGCTTCAGTAGCAAGATTTGCATCCTTCCAATGTATCCTCTTAGGCATGATTTTAAGTCCCTTTTAAAGACTTACTGATTTTCTCTAAATTCAGGTTAGTTTATGAACATCTTTTCTGGAGTCTGGCACCTACCTTCATCTTGTTGGGTATGGAGTGATGGGCACAAACTCAAGGTCCATTTTCTCATATATTCTAGGTGCTTAATGTATATACATGCATCCTAACTTATCAGTTATTGAGAGGCTAATTTAGTGTGACTTCATTTTCAGTCAGACTAGAAGAAACACAAGACTTTTCAATCCTCAATATGACAAAACCAAAACTGCTCATCACCATAGCCCTGGCCATCAATTTTTGGAATATGATACATGAACTTCTACTATTATTAAGATTTATTTATTATTTTTATTGAAAAGTCAGATATACAGAAAGGAGGAGAGCCAGAGAGGAAGATCTTCCGTCCAGTGATTCACTCTCCAGGTGACCACAAAGGCAAGTACTACACCGATCCAAAGCCAGGAGCCAGGAGCTCTGCTCCAGGTCTCCCACATGGGTGCAGGGTCCCAAGGCTTTGGGCCATCCTCAACTGCTTTCCCAGGCCACAAGCAGGGAGCTGGATGGGAGCAGGGCTGCCGGGATTAGAACCGGCACACATATGGGATCCCAGTGCGTTCAAGGTGAGGACTTTAGCCACTAGGCTACTGCGCTGGGCCCTAACATCTTTTATTCTATCAAATTTCACCTTGCCCTAGTTGTCACAATCCATTCTATTTGATATAATTATACAAACTATTCCTCAATTTTGGCAGCTCTGTTATATCTGAAAATTTGTAAGGAATAATCCTTATATAAGCATCCAAATTTTTAATTAAAATTATCAGGGTATCTTGGGAGATATAGATGGTAGCATATTATGAAAATAGCTTTATGTATTAATTAGTTCCCATCAGGTTTCTGGCATCCAGCTCAGAGGTACTCAGTCTCAGTGTATTTATGAATCTTGTGGATAAGATGTAAATTCTGCAGACTCACCTCAAGAGATTCTGATTGAACAGGTCTAGAATGGTGTCCAACAACTAGCAGTTAAAACTAGCACCAATAGGGCCTGAGTCAATGGTTCAGTGGTTAAATCCTCACCTTGCATGCACTAGGACCCCATCCGGTGCTGGTTCACATCCCTGCTGTTCCACTTCCCATCCAGCTCCCTGCTTGTGGCCTCGGAAAGCAGTCGAGGATGGCCCAAAGCCTTGGGACCCTGCACCCATGTGACAGACTTAGAAGAAGTTCCTGGCTCCTGGCTCTGGATTGGCTCAGCAGGTGGAGGATCTTTTTCTCTCTCTTTTTCCTTCTCTCTGTAAGTCTACCTTTCTCATACAAATAAATAAATCTTAAAAAAAAAAACCCTAACTCCAACAGATATAACTTTTAGATTTATACGAAAGTGTTTCTCTCTTGATTGTAAGCATGTTGGAAAAGTCATGTCATGATACCATAGAGAAGACATGAAGATATTATATCCATTGAATTTACTTCACCTAGAAGCTGGTTCCTGTCAAAAGAATGGGGATTTATGTGACATAAATCCTTAGTCACCTTTATATAAAGAAGCTTACATTTGTGCCCACACCATTTTTAAGTAAACAATTCTAAAACATTTTGTTTATTTAGTAAGCATTTTAGAAAACCACTTTATCCCAAATATAGTTACCAATTCCATATTGGGTCTTAGAATTCTTCACTGACATTTGTTTGACAAAACAGAATATACTTGCATTATTTTAACTTTTATCTTCAGTATATTCTGTAATGAAATTGG
The DNA here is from genome assembly GCF_030435755.1 of Ochotona princeps. NCBI lineage: Eukaryota > Metazoa > Chordata > Mammalia > Lagomorpha > Ochotonidae > Ochotona > Ochotona princeps. The sequence continues at coordinate 18,868,963 of NC_080845.1, read as the reverse complement.
ATTTTTTCCTTAAACATTACAATTGTCTATTTAATGCCTTTTCCCATTTTTATTTGTTGCGTTTATTTATTCCTAATAAGTACATAAATTTTCCCTGATTTTTCTTTTCTTAAGATTTATTTATTTTTATTGGAAAGGCAGAATTACAGAGAAAATGAGAGACAGAGAGAAAATTTTCCCATCTACTGGTTCACTCCCCTCATGGCCACAACAGTTACAGCTGAGCAAATCTGAAGCTAGGAATTGCTTCTGGATCTCCCGCGTGTGTGCAGGGTCCCAAGGTTTTGGTCCATTCTCAACTTCTTTTCCAGGCCACAAGCAGGGAACTGGTGGAAAGTGGAGTAGCTGGAACACAAACAGGTGCCCATATGGGATCTTGGCTCTTACAAGGGCAGGATTAATCAACTGAGTCACCGTGCCAGGCCCTCGTTGATATTTTTAAATAGGAAAAACAATTTTCTTAATTTCTTTTTCTGCTTTTGGTTTTTTCATTGTCTATCAAATATTTGTTTTTAATAGCAAACGCATTTTATCTTAGACAAACAAATCTAACCTTTTAAAAAAAAAGCTTCTATCATTCAAAATCCTGCTTAAAAAGTTTTGTCCAAGATTATAACAATGTGTAATTATATATTTTTAAAATTTTACCTGTAAGGGCCCAGCATAACAACCTAGTGGCTTAAGTCCTCACCTTGCATGCTCCAGGATCCCATAAGGGTGCCGATTCATATCCCAGTTGATCCACCTCCCGTTCAGCTCCTGCTTGCGTCCTGGGAAAGCAGAGTACAGACCCGAAGACTTGGGACCTTGCATCTACATGGGAGACATGGAGGAAGCTCCCGACTTTGGTCAGCTCAGCTCTGGTTGAGGCGGCCACTATGTGAGTGAACCAGTGAGTGGAAGATGTTTCTCACTGTCTCTCCTTCTCTCTGCAATTATGACTTTCCAATAAATAAATAAATCTTTAAAAAATTTTTTACCTGTGATGTTTTTATGTAAATTGTTTATTTGCATCTCTTTGTGTTGTATGTATTTCTAGAATACTCTAAAAATATAATCATTCAAAAATCTAGATCAAGAATGTCAGTGGCTTAAATATACAAAATTGAACATGTCTAAATGTGTCATAAAAAGTGTATTTGATTGTATAGAACAACTATAAAAATTCTGTGTGGTAAAAGAGAGTTTGATCTTTTTTTTAAACTTTTTTTATTTATTTTTTAATAATCTTACTTAGTTGATTAGCGAACAAAGGGTCAAGGGCTACAGGGTGAAAGTGGGTAATACCATTGTTTCCACTTCAATATCATTTTACCCTGTATCTGGGGTGAGGAAAAAAACAAAGGGAAAAGCCCCACCCAACCTCCCACCCATCCCAGATCCCCAACGGGAGGCACGCTCTGAGGGTCCTGCTCATACAGTTTTGGTTGTTCATCAGTTCTGGATTGCTGCCAATCTCTCTGTTCCAATCACAATGAACCCTATTCAGAATCCACTGGCTTACAGTCTCTTCATGGTTGGGGTTCTAAGATCAGCAGTTCAGTTAGAGGGTTCTCCAAAGAAACTTCATCTGAGATGATCCAAGGCCTGATTCTTGTGCGAGTTTGCTAGTACAGAGTCCGACACCGTCCGTCACACTAATCAGGTTATGCTCATGCTGGTCATTGGGATTACTGGGTTCGTTCTGTTTCCAGCCCTGTCTTCCTCGTGAACCAGCTGGTGTTGTAGTCCAGTTCGATCCTGCCCGCTTCATACTCGTCCTCACGCAAACCGGTTGGAGCTGCAGCCTAGTTGGGACGACTCCCCATAACCCCACCAGTTCTGCCCCCTACCCTGATTCCCATGCTTGCCAGTACGCACTGCAGGCTTGTCAAGTCTGTCCCACATCCTGTTTAGCTCTCACACATGTCGATGGGCATTGAAGCCCAGCTCAACCCAACCAACCTACTATCCAGCCCACACACCTACTGGCAGGTGCCCTTCTGTACAGCCACCCCTGCCCCTGTCCTGGTGTTCGTGCTGTCCAATGAGAGTAGTAGCCCCGAGGGAGGTGGCCACTATTTCCCTTCTAGGCCACACTCACTCCCAGATTATGCACTCTCCAGGTAGTTCTGGCATTTGACTTGACAGAATTAGCTCCCAGTGCCAGTCTCTGCCAGCTAATACTGCGGCTAACCCAACCAACCCTCACCCACTCTAGTTTTTGCTTGCACCAGTCGGAACAGTCAGCCCACCATGGCCCTTCCCTTATCTAGTCCACATGAGGCCCACAGGTGTTACAGCCCTGCCTATTCTGATCTGCCCCCATCCCAACTCACGCTTTCCAATGGAAATAGTTGTCCAGCAGGGGAGCCCACGTTCCTCTGTCAGCTTTGCCTCCTCCCCCTGATTATCACATGTGCTGTTTGGGTGCTGCAACCACATCTGGTACGGTTCATCTCATCTTGGCATTCCTTATTGTGTACTAGTATGTGTTGCAACCGAACCTGGCTTGACCCACACTCTGTTCTGGCGCTCGGACTCACAAGCGGGTGATGTGAACAGGTTCAGCCTGGTCTGCCCCCAATCCATGCCAAATGTATGCCAGTGGGATAATTTCCATAACCTGTTCTGGGCTGTTTCCTATTGTGCTTCTTGCGCTTACCTGCAGGGACTGTGTCCTGCCAGAGGAGTTGCCCAGGCTCCTCCATCAGAAACTCTCCCATTGCCAGGTTTTGCACATACCAGTGGGTCCATGAGCCAGCCCTGTTCAGTTCACCTCCTGTCCTAGCAGGAACAGTGGTGTTTCCTGACTGTTCTTCAACTCAATCTGGTTCTTATTGTTGGATGTTTCAACCCAGCCATGGCTCTTCCATACCCCCATACAGCTTACACATGGTTCAGTAAGGGCTGAGACCTAGCCTAGTCTGTCATACATTTCCCCTGGTCCTGCAGAGCACCAGATGGTGTTGGAGTCTGGCCTGGCTTGGTGCTTCCATTCCCAGTCCACACTTGTGCCAAGTGGGATTACACTCGTATCCTGATTGGAATGCAGCCCCATTTACACCCATGCGCTCATTGGTGGGAAACTCAACCCAGCTAGAGTATCCTCTTAGCTGCCCAACCAGGCCTATTCCCAGCCTTAGATCTTGTGAAGGCCAGTGGTTGCTCTGATTCAACTTGGTAGAGCTCCTCACTTGTCCTGTTCCTTTAGATGCTGTGGCTTAGCATCCCCGTCTTACGCAGATCAGTAGGTGCAAGGACCTACTTGGCATGACCTGTGCTCCAACCTGATTTCTGTTGTTTCTTGTGAGTTAAGGTTAGCTCAGCCCTGCCCATTCTGTCCCCTTCCAGTGGCAGCACGGCCCACCCCACATCCTGTTAAAGGATGCACTTTCAGGTGCTGCTGGCTTGACCTGCCCTGACTGTTTTGCGTTTCTGCACCCATGTGTGATGGCAGGTGGCATGGTCACATCTAGCTTAGTCCATCCCAACCCCAACTTGCGAGCTAACCAGGAGAACTTGTATTTCCACAGGGTTGGGCCCACACAACCCCACAGAGTCTACCCCCAGACCAAGTTCTCTTGCGTGCTGGATAGAGTCTTGACCCTGCCAAATGTGACCATTCCACCACTCCACCAAACAGTTGGGTAATGGTACCCATCACTGCCATAGAGGCTCCCATCCATAGCATTGGTGTGGGCTAGTGTGTGACGATCAGTGATGTTCTAGGCAAAAAGGCCATTTCTGTATGCCTAAAACTTCCATGACCCTGTCACTGGAAATCACCCAAGATTCACTACTCACCTACACTAAAATTGGACTTAGTCATGGGTGTCCCCAGGCAGCAAACGTATCTTAAAAAACCACAGAGTTTGCCGCCGGGCGGCCAGCAGGCATAGCCTGGCACCACATGGTGCACTGGCCGCACTTGGGGAGGCCGAGGACTCATTCACTGCCTGTGGCAGTGTCTTTGGCGTGAGCCCCCAGCATTGGGTCCGACCCGGCGGGGGCACCCCCCACAGCCGCCACACTGTGAGGAGCGGCACTTGCCTCCAAACCCAAGGCCCAAACCGAGAGTTTGATCTAAAAACATATTTTCTTACATGAAGATATTAATAATCCAATGTGAACAGCAACACAGCAGGAATTACAGATAGATTCTAATTCTATTTTTAAAAACTTGTGTGTATGGGTATTAAAGACAAGGGCTGGCAAGACAAGGGCAGATTGCTCAGATCGAAGTAGAAATGTCAGCAGTGATTGTCACTATACAGTGTCTAAAGGATGCTTTCATATCTCACTTGCTTTCCATAATAAGCATGTTTTATCAATAAAATATAATAGAGGAAACATAAAGCTAAAGTAATATCCTTTATTGAACTCTACTACATTCGACAAAACTCATTGCTGGTTTGATGATTTGCCAGGAAAACTCACAGGACTCAGCCTACATCCATACTCACAGTTATAATTTATTACAGCAAAAATATGAAAGTGAGATGAACACTAAGGCCAGAGGAAATCACACCCCAACTCTGAGAGTTATCTCCCCCTACCCCCACAGCTGCACAGGACGCACTGAATTCCTCCAGCAAAGACATGGGACAATAGGTGTGAAGTTTTGTCTATGGAACGACTCAGCCGCCCAGGTAATCACTGGCAACTAAGCAGGCACCCTTTACCCAGCAAGTCTCAGACTCTATACTTCCAAAAAGGAAGCAAAGTACTCACCATAAACTACACTGTTTGCACAAATCATGTAGGCACAGGAGGAGCCACTTTTGCTGGTGCCCAGAACAGTGGGAACCTTCTAGAAACCCAAGTTCCCAGAGATCAGCAAAGTCTCTTACCAGGAAGGCTTCCTAAGTATAACAGTGTCAGGTCTGCTATTTGATCTCTTCTCTAAACACATGCATTCACTTTTAATGTACAATTTGCCAAACTAGCAGCTATGGAAATCACCCTCGGGCCCGGCACAATGGCATAGTGGTTAAGGTCCTCGCCTTGAACGCGCCCGGGATCCCATATGGGCGCCGGTTCTAATCCTGGAGGCCCCGCTTCCCATCCAGCTCCCTGCTTCTGGCCTGGGAAAGCAGTGGAGGGCGGACCAAAGCCTTGGGACCCTGTACCCATGTGGGAGAGCCGGAAGAGCTCCTGGCTCCTGGCTTCGAATTGGCTCAGCTCTAGCCGTTGCAGCCGCTTGGGAAGTGAATCATCGGACGGAAGATCTTCCTCTCTGTCTTTCGTCCTCAATGTATCTGCCTTCCAATAAAAATAAATAAAATATATATTTTTTAAAGATTTATCGTTATTGAAAAGCCAGATATACAGAGAGGAGGAGAGACAGAGAGGAAGATCTTCCATCTGATGTTTCACTCCCCAAGTGAGCCGCAACAGACAGGTGCGTGCCGATCCGATGCCAGGAACCTGGAACCTCTTCCAGGTCTCCCACATGGGTGCAGGGTCCCAATGCATTGGGCCGTCCTCAACTGCTTTCCCAGGCCACAAGCAGGGAGCTGGATGTGAATTGGAGCTGCCGGGATTAGAACCGGCACCCATATGGTATCCCGGGGCTTTCAATGCGAGGACTTTAGCTGCTAGGCCACGCCGCCAGGCCCTAAAATCTTGTTTTTAAAAAGAAATCACCCTCAAAAATGATGCAAAGTAAGAACAAATAAATCAAATTTTATCCTAAAATGTTCTTTCAGTGGTTGCACAAATATATTACTTGGATTTGCTACATATTCAGAAGAATCACATATAAAAATATTGCAATGTTTCCTAGACTTGTAAAATTAATGTTCTTTTGTTACATATGGAAAAATTTTAAAAATCAAAGAAATAAGATTCACTGAAACCCTCAAATTATACATAACCATTGCTAACATTTTCTCTTCATGTACATATACTAAACTAGATGATATCACATTTAATATCTGATGTTAGTTCAGGAGATAGCAACATGGTACAGCAGGCAAAGCCTTTGCTTGGGAAACCTACGTCATATATCTGAATGCTTAGTCAATTTCCAGCTTCCCTTCCTGTCCATCTACCTGGTAGTGTGCCTGGGAAGGAACAGATGATGGTTCAAGTACTTGGTCCCTGCCACCCATGTCTGAGGTCCAGATGGACTTTGAAGCTCCTGATTTCAGCTTGGTCCATCCTGGACTGTTGCATTCATTGAGGGAGTGAACCAGTAAATGAAAGATCTCTCTCTCTCTCTCCCTGCCCCCACTTTCACCCTACCTCTTTCTCTGTATCTTTCCCTCGCTATCACCCTCATCAGCAAGACCCATAGAACTAAGGTCTCCTTCTCATTTACCTCCATTTATTCCTTCCTTTTCTTTCTCTACACTTAGTTGCTACAGTCTTCTCTGAATTCTCCAAGTGTGCCAATGCCTCACACTTTGTGATTATCACAATGTAGTTCCTACTTATTGCAATTGTAAGCTTTAATTAATCATGTACTTGACATGCGAATTACCCCTCATCAGTAATAATCTGTGAAAATGAGCCATGTCGTCCAGCTCACTGACCTTCCCAGTGGTAAAGGCTGTCTTTGAACATAGACATCAAACATAATTATGGAATTAAATACTAAACACATGAATAGTGGAATTCCACCTTTAAGTGAATTGCTTAATCATGTAACATATTTGTCTTTTAGTTATCTGGGAGTGTTAGTAAAGCTTTCTTAATGACTATAACCAGATCTTAGCTGAGTACCACAGAGTGATTGATGGGCCTATATACCCATTTGGGATGACACTGTGCATGAAAAGCATGGTGGCCTGGAAAACCGTTTAGGAAATAGTCAGATGTCATTATCCAAAGATCAGAGACACAAGTTAGAGGGCAGCTGGGGCCCAAGCACACAGTGCAAGCTAAGGCAGGCTCAGGAAACATGAGCATGATCTACAGGGAGTCCTGGAGACTAAGCAGGCAGTGCTGGTAAGTTCTCACTTCTCTGCAGTCAAACATAATGAGGGCTTAGGCCCTATAATTTTGAATTAAAGGCAAGTGCTAGTTCTGACAACTGAAGGGGTCAGACACCTCTGGGTCACAAAGTACTAAATTGGCTTCACAGGCAGTTTGTGAGACATAATCTACTTTTCCAGATGCCCTCACGCTTTCTTGTGCAGTCCTGCTATAATGAATTGTTCCCAAATGTGGCATTAATAACTTTATTTTTTAAAAAAACATTGAATATCGTTAAAGGTACAAAAATGTATATCATTACATATAATAATATGCATAAAGAGCCACAAGCTCTTGTGTAATTAAACTTAGAATGTCTACTTAATGAAAACCACTTAAAATAATAAAAAGGGGAAAACATAAAGAAGGGTTGAAATAAGTTCGAATTAACACAGTTGCCTTATAATTGTAGACTACAGGCATAAGTGCTCAAAAAGCTAAAAACATCAATAAATTCATATAAAATACTGTTTAAAAGTAATAAGAAGAAATATTTACTCATCAAAAGTATATACATATTATAAACATCTTGGAATCACATAAAGATAAGGAGAAAATAAATTAGAAATAAAAATAGGAGCAGAAATTTAAAATTTAAAAACAGAAATAAAAAAGAAATAGAAGAAGACATTAAAAGCTGGAGAAACCATGTTCTTGGATTGGCAGGATCAACATCATCAAAATAGCGATGCTACCAAAAGGAATATACAGATTCAATGTGATTCCAATCAAAATCCCAACACCATTCTTCTCAGAAATAGAAGATACAAAAGTTTATCTGAAACACAAGAGACCACAGGTAACCAAAGCTATCCTGAAGAATAAAGACCAAGCAGCAGCAATCACAATCCTAGACCTCAGGACACACTACAGGGTAGTGATCATCAAAGCAGTCTGGTACTGGTACAGAAACAGAGAAGATGAGTAGAAGAGAATAGAAACCCCAGAAGGGATCCTACATATGTACGGCCAACTGAGAAAAGACCTGCCTGGTCTCTTCAACAAATGGTCCTGGGATAACTGGATAGCAGTCTGCAGAAGTAAAAAAGCAAGACCCGCACTATCACCTTATACAAAATCAGCCCTAAATCTGCACCCAGAAACCATCCAACTATTAGAGGAAAACATAGGAAGCACTCTCCATGATATAGAAATTTGGAAGACTGCTTAGAAAACATAGGCAGCTAAATACTATTAATTTCACCAGTTTTGCTTCAAATACTATGCTTAATTAGAATATAAGAATATTAAGTTTCTTCAACTGACTTTAAGTTAAGCAGACAAGTTATGGCAAGGATACAGGAAAGCTCATACCATTGAAGGGCAGTTTGGGGCCCAGACATCAAACACAAAACCTAGACTGCTCCAGAGGGTTGAAACCAGCAAGTTCAGCAGTACCTCTGGGACTGATGCTATAACAGCACATATTGGCTTAAGGGACTGATCTGATGCTTGCAGCCCACGTCACAGACCTGGACTTAATGCCCAACCCAATGCTCTAGTGCAGCCCAGCATCAGCAGTTACAGGCACTGGAAGAATAAATCATTCAATGAGAGAACGTACTCTTTCTCTCTCACACTTGCTTTCAAAAAGCATAAAAGGTTTACGTATAGCAATCATAAAAGACTACTTAAATACTATAGGTTTTAAGTGGAGAGAAATTTAAAAAATTAAAAATCACCTAACCATATGGTGAATTTTGAGAAATCTACTTTCTATTACAACTATATTTATAAAGACACATAGCAAAATTAAGATCAGACATGCATGCAACTTCATAAACTTTTTAATTTATAACATGTCACAAATATGAGTATGTGAAAAAACCATTTGAAAACTGTGAGATGTCTTGCAATTTTTTCTATTGTTGTTATTGTAACAATTTTTTACTGTTGATTCCAGAAAAGTTTGTTAATTTTCCTTGGATAGCCATTAGTTATAAGATTTTATTTCAAGTCTTAAAAATCAGTATTATACAAAAAGAAATCAAGTCAGAACATACAGAATGCCAACAGTCTAACAACCTCATGTCTTTGAAAGGGATCTAAAGATGGGAATATGTTAAAGTACCATACTCTTGGCCAGAGTGCCTGTGTTCAAGTCCCAGCGCACCTCACAATTCTAGTTTTCTACTAATGTGTTCCCTGGGAGGCACCATGATGCTCAGAGACTGGAACCCTGTTCCCGAAGTGGGACACACGGACTGTGTTTCCAGCTCCTGGCTTTGGCTTAGCTAAGTACCAAAGACTGCAGGCATTTCAGGGGTGAAACAGCAGAAAGACGATGGATGACTCTTTTTCTCACCTCCACTGCCTTGCTTCTTCCCTCTTATTCTCTCAAATAGACAAAATAAGTGAATGAAAATTAAACACTGTACTCTAATGAATCGGGGCTTGGGACTCACTAATGTATTTGCATTTAAATTCAAATCCTATTTTCCTAACCATGAATACAACAAAATATACTTTTTACTCGAACATAATTTTTCATTTGAAATTTAAGATATTTACATATTAAGGAAAATAATAAATGGTACTTATCACTAAAATATTATTATATTTATTAATATTGGATCATGACTATTGCAATAATAAAAGTATTTTTAAAATACTGAAAATGCTGTGGCTTTTATGAACTAAAGACATGATCTGTCATTCAACTACCACAGTCTTCCTCCTTCACCTAGATAGAAAATTTAACCGTTACAATTGTTCATGTCACTATTTTATCAATAAAATAATCGATAGTACATAATTAGAGGATTTATAAAAAGAATAACTGCACTAACTTGCTCCAAAAATTGTAGTTGTGTCTCCTTAAGGAACTAATCATGATGATTCATAAATTATGATAAGGGTATGAATTTTAACCAATTTTGCAGTTAAAGGAAAACAAAGAATCCCTGTGCTGGCAACAGACTGGTAAAGTACACACTTGTCATGGACACAAAGTACGAATGGAAAGCTGCCTGATAATGTGTAATAAGTTACCAATAATTCCAGTTCTAAGATTCTTTCTAACAAAAATACTTTGTTGTAGAATCTTTAGCACAAATAGGATTATTTCATGTTTGTATATTAGTAAAAACACAAATATATAACAATAGGAAAATGAGGAAATATTAACACTTCCTGTCAACGTAGCATATAACCATTAAAATGTGCTTAAAGTGTGTTTCTAATAACATTGAAATCGTTCTAATGGATGAAAAGTGCAAATTCAAGATTCGTTCATAGATTTCCTATGGTTTTGTTTTCTTTCTCATGCTTAAACATACAGGCAACCACTCGGGCCTTACTTTTGTCTATAAGCAGAATGTGTAATGAATTCTGACTCTTGCTTATTCATTTGTCTCATTACTGAACCACCATCTCAAACACCCTGATGTGATCCCTTGGAGGGTGGTTTCAGGCCTCCAACTGCAGTGGGAAATTGGCAGCAGTCTGAAATTTTATCTTGCTCAGGTATGCAGCCACAGGAGCCTTCCCTGTACCTTCCACGTTCTTTTCATTTTTCTTTGACATATAAGCTCTCAGAGTGCATGTCCATGTTGGCAAATCACCCATCTTTGGACTTCTCCCTTTGAGTCCATGAGACTGTCACGTTGCTATTGCAGAATGGAAAGTAAAACGACTGACCCTCCACCTCCAAGCTCCAGGATTGCATGTGGGCCGACCTGGCTGCACTGCTTCCCTTCCAGCAATCGAAGAGCTTCTCTCTGTCTCTCCTTCTCTCTGTAAATCTCTCTTTCCAATAAAAATGGATAAATCTTTTTTAAAAAAATTAGTAAACTATGGAGCTGTTCTGTTTGATGGGTGAAAGAGGAACCGTGAACCAGTCATTTCAATGACCTCCCTCCTAATTCCTGCTTGTCCCAACCCTGTGGTGGCCCCAACACGCTTGTATCTAGGGATCCCCAAAACAACATGAAAAGCTGAAAAAAAAGCCACTGTTATATAATATCAAGAGATTACTGACTTCATGCTTTGAGAAATGAATAATTATGAGCACAAATTTCCAGATACCATTAGAATTAATATATGGACGTATATTCTGCATGATTTCAACTACATAAATAATGCATGTAAGAATCCAGTAATTATCTTTGCCTTATTATTTATTTATGCATATCCATAGTTTTCCCTTTTTCCTTTAAAAACACAGATTCATTTAATAATGAAGGAGAAATAGGAAATCATTATCAAGCATGTGTATAGTTTCGTTTGGGTCCATTAATTCATGAATGCTAGAGTTATATGCTACTATAGAAACAGATACCTTGGAATTTTAAAGAAAATTTTATTGGAAACAGCTAAGGAGCTCTCCAACAATCTACCTCTGGGACATTTATCTTCCGTGTTTTCCAGAGCACATCTGAAATCTATTATTACCCCCAACTGGCTTTGGGAAGCCTCTATGTGCCAGCAGCCATCTCCAGAGCAAATTGCCCCAGCTGTGGTCAAAATCAAAATTTTTCAGTTTCCTTGGTTGACCTAGAAATGTTTTATGCAATGGCCATTATCTGGAAGGATAACAGTTGTTAAACAATAAATTGTTTTTGCTTTGTTTTATTAAAGCGGTGCCAAAAAATACTCTTCATCATTTAAATATACAAGAAGAAAAATAACAAATATTCAGTAAATATGTACACTCTCCAAAGTAATTCCAAAGAAAAAAATCACTGTTGGTCAATGTCTATAGACAGAGGGGGAGGTGAATTTGCTTTTTCATCTTTCAATACCATAAATAGACCTTTAAAAAATCTCTGTGTGAAACTTTATTTTCTTTCCATTTTCCATTCTCTAATGTATAATCTGAAGACATTGTCCTAGGAACTGGAACTGGAAATTCATTTCCAGAAGAAGTAAAAATGCAGGCAGAAATGTAAAGAAATGAACATGGGTTGAAAAGGATCTTTTAAAGATGCATGTAGAACATTCTGGAAATTCAAAAGAGAGAGTTGCTGTTTCCTTAGGACTATAGGCATAGAGCAAAGAAAGTGTGACTGGAATACAGGAGGAAAAAGCCGCAACAGACATCTTCAGTGCTCCTCAGAGACAATGCCAGCATCGTAATCCTTTGATTTTTCAATTTTTATTTTTAAATTGTGGACCTGGCGCAATAGCCTGGTGGCTAAAGTCCTCACCTTGCATGCACCGGAATACCATATGGGCACTGGTTTGTATACCAGCGGCCCTGCTTCCCATCCAGCTCCCTGCCTGTGGCCTGGGAGGGCAGCCGAGGACTGCCCAAAGCCTTGGGACTCTGTGCCCATGTGAAAGACCAGCAGAAGCTCCTGCCTGCTCACTTCAGAGTAGATCAGCTCTGCTCTGGCCATTGGGACCACCAGGGGAGTGAATCAGCAGATGGAAGATCTTGCTCTCTGTCTCCTCTCTGTAAGTCTGACTGTCAAATAAAAATTTTAAAAATCTTTAAGTTATATTTATTATTTTTCATGATACAGTTTTATTAACATAGTGATTCATCCCTTCCCATAATCTTCTCCCCCTGTTTGTCTCCAAGTTATCACAACAGCACAGTCACTCAGGTCATCATTACAAGCTTAACTTTCTGATATAAAAATGTTTCATGGTGTGATAAGTCTAGGAAAAGGTAGACAACATAGTATCATAGTGTAATGGCATATTTGTAATTATCAATGGGAATTCTATTGATCAGGAGTAAAGAAGCATGCTGTATGCCTCCATTACTTCCCAGTATGCTAACCTCTCCCTATATTTGTGTGTGTGTATATATATATGTATATATATATATATATACATACACACATACATATTATTACTTTGTGTATTAGTTGTTGAATACAGGGAGAACATATGATCTTTGTCCTGAGACAGGCTTATTTTACTAAGCATAATGAATTCTACCTGCAACCATTTGGCTGTAGATGATTTCATTTTTTTAATGGCTGAGTAGTATTTCACGGAGTAAATGCACCACAATTTCTTTATAGGATTATGTCAAGATAAGAAACTTCTGTACTGCAAATGAGAAGACAACAGCAGAATGGAAGAAAATCTTCACACACTACACAGCAGATAAAGGACAATATCCAAGATTTACAAAGAAATGCAGAAAGCCAACAGCAAACAATCCAGTTAAGAAAGGAGCAAAGGACATGAGCGGAAATTTTCCAAAAGATGGAATTCAAAGAGCTAATAGCCAAGAGAAAAAATGAACAGGTTCTCTGAGCATCAAGGAAACACAAATAAAAACCACAATGAGGTTTCACCTAACTCCGGTGAGAATGGCCTACATACAGAAATCAACAATTAACAATTTTTATTAAGGATATGCGGGGAAAGGTGCCCTAATGTAATTTAGAACGTAATTTAGTGCAACCGTTATGGAAGTCAATATGGAGCTCTCTCAGACAACTGGAAATAGATCTACCACATGACCCAGTCATGCCACTCATGAGACTATATCCAAACAAAATGAAACCTGCATTTGAGAGAGCTACCTGCAACCTCATGTTTATAGCATCACAGTTCACAATAGCTAAGACAAGGAAACAACCACATATAATCTTGTTTTTAAAAAGACAGAAAAGAAAATACATTGCATGAAAACAAATGAACTAATCTAGCTGTATATGGATGATCACTAAAGCACAGGGGCTTTGACCTTCCAGCACCAGGATATTCCAAAAAGCTCATAAACACAGAGCTAAAAGTTTACAGGGCAAGACACTATGATGCATCAGATTAAACCTGGAACCCAAAGCTCTTGATCTGTCACTGCTACCTCCTGAGACATGTCAGCAGGAATTGGGAATAGAGCCAGACTCAAGCCTAGGCACTCTGCTATGAGATGCGATATCCCAAGCAGAATCTTAACTGGTAGGGCAAATGCCTACCTTGCTTCCTTTTCCACTGAAAAACAAAGTGCACTTGTTGTTTGTTGCACGTGTGCTGTCAGCTAAGACCATGCTCTCTACCATCTAGTAGGTCGTCCTCTTGCCAAAATCAAAATAGCTTTTCCCTCCCTTCTCTACCTCTTCAACTTTCTCTCTCTCTCTCTCTCTCTAATTATTCACAGAAACATACCAAAACACTAGAATTCAGATTTTAAAATAAAATCCTCACTTGACCTCACATCCTTTTTAGTTATTCCAATGCATCGTTGATTTCCCTTAGTGCAAACTTTTCATAACATTATCTGCACATAGGTGGAGTCTCTAGACTCTTCCCCATCATTTCATGAGCATCCACATCAGCCTTTGCTACCAATTCTCCGCAGAATCAACCTTCATAAACATCTCCAGCTGCTCTCAACTATTCACAATGTGTCCCACATACCACTGTACTATCACCATTTGGAATGATGTGATTTTATTTGCACATTTATTGAGTGTGTCTCAACCAGGCAGTATATTCCAAAACTCTATCCCAAGGACACAAAATTTTGTCTGGCACATAACAAATACTCAATAAATGTTTGTTAAATGAAAGTACTAGAGGCCTGAGACATGAGATTAGCAAGTAGAGAAGAAATTCAAATCTAGAAGTACATGACTTTAATTCCACAAACTAGGCTTCTACTGAGATACCATCATGAGTAAAGCAGAGTCTGCAGCAGAAGCAAGACTTGGGCTAGAAAGCTGTGACATAATTTGATATTTTGCAAAGTAAGTGCAACATTAGAAAAGTTGCCTGATTATCCAGCAGTGAGTCATCTGGCACTCTCAGGCATCACCCACACAATCCAGAACAAACCACAGAATAGTCACAGCCTCTAAACAACATGAGCAGGTGTCACAAAGCCCAATCTTGCACATTGTAGGTCTGTAGGTTCTCCCAAAGTCACAAGTTTAGGGATTGGTATATGAGTCACAGAAAGTTAAATGCAGTCAACTGGGAACCAATACTTTTTAAGTTCCTGACTGCCACACCAGCATCTGATTTGAGTGCCAGTTCAAGTTCCAGGTGCTCCACTTCCATTCCACTCCCTGTTAATGTGTCTGAGAAGGCAGCAGAAGGTGGTCCACATACTCATGTCCCTGCCATCGACATGGGACCAGGTTTCTGGGTTTGTCCCAGCTCACTGCAGTAGTCACAGCCATTCAGGGAGTGATCCAGCAGATGGAAGATTCTCATACATTCATTCTCTCATTCTCATTCTCTCTCTCTCTCTCTCTCTCTCTCTCATTCCCTTCTTTTTGTAACTCTACCTTTCAAATAGATAAAATATCTTTTTAAATAATATGAACAGCCAACTATGAGAGTGGGGTCAAAAGGAGCATGTAAACAATTTCCAAGACTTTGCAAGAACTCAAATGGCCTAATCCAGTTTCATTAACCTTATGACAGCATTTTACACATCAGTAGCTATTGCTGCCTCCATACTAAGTCTCAACAGCACCACAGATTGGCTCAAAACAATTATTTAGAAAAATGATTGGAGGTTATAAAGATAAGTAATAGTCTGTGTCTTCTCTTCAAGTATTTTAGATATTCATATAATCTGGCTGCAACATTTTAAAAATGGCAAGGAAGTGGTAGCATTTCTAGAAAAAAAAAACACTCAGATCTACTAATGCCAGAGTTCTATTCCCAACCACACTGGATTAAACACAAGGCAAAAAAAGATGAAGAAATTAGAGAGGAAATACATATTGTAGATACCATACCAGTGGTTCCTGATAAGTAGTACGTGTCATCTGTTGGCATCTGATGCCAATCACCCACACAGCTGATGTCCTCTGACCCAGAGGCTGGCAATTTTCTTTCTTTATTGGTTCTGTGATCTTCCAAAAAACACAGTTGGTGAGTAACTAAATATAGCTTTTCGAAGGAAGAGATTGGTTTTCCTAAGATAAGCTATGTAATAGTCTCAAGACAGGAAATAAACCAAAAGTACAAAGGAAATTCCATTAATCAGGCTGTTAACTGTGCAAAGAAGAAGGAGAAATACAAGCTGAGTATTAAAATTTTCACATTTTTTCCACCCTCATTTACACGTCTGTTCTTGGATTGCAACCACTGGCACTGCTGACAGTCTATTAGAGATTGTTTTTGTCACACATGTGAAGATTTATTGAAGTTGAAAGTCCCTCCCAGTTCACATGGATTGAAACCATAACTCAATACCTTGTCACATGTTTCTTATTGTCGGTAGATACACATAGCTTTCCAAAGAATAATTCTTATTCCAGTGCAGACATTTTACCTCGACTTTAAAAAAGAAGTAGGCTATAGATCTTGAGAAACTGGAAAACTTGTTTATAATTTTAATCAGCAAAAGAATGTGTTCAAAATTAAGATACGAAAAACTGGCCCATTCTCTTAAAAAAGAGAAAATAAAGCATTTGAAAACAAAATTCCCCATTTTTTGAGCCAGATTCTAAGAGCTATGTGGAAACAAATGCTTGCTTTTTCTGTACTCAGTAATCCAAATATGAAATACTTTTAAAAATCTTGCTTGTTAGGGAGAACAGAAGTATCTCTGTAATGACATTGGGATCATCACTGTGCCCCCTTACCAAATTTTAAAATAGTTTTTATTTGAAAGACATAGTTACAGAGAAAGAGGTATGGATAGAGACACAGTCAGAGAGAAGTCTTCTATCTACTGATTCACTCCCCAGATTGCCCAGTGACTGGGTTTGGGATACACTAAAGTTAGGAGCCTCTTCCAGGTATCCATCATGTATGCAAGGACTGTCCTCTGCTGCCTTACCAGGCACATGGGCCAGGAGCCGGATTGGAAATAGAGCAGCCAAGACTGGAACCTGCACCCATATGGAATTTCAATACTGCAGTTGGTGGTTTAACCCACTATGCCACAGTGCCAAATCCCCAAATCTTTATAAAGTTTGCACAATATGAGATCCAAACATGTGGAATTCAGAAATTGAAAAAAAAAAAACCCTACCAAGTGAGTTAAAAGCATAGCCTGTTCTCCAACTAGTCGATGTGCACATTTGAGGAGTCAATCAGCTGCACACTCATTTGCTCCTTCTCTTTCCCTTTCAAAGGCTAAGCTAAAATAAAATAAAAATTGAGACCACTGGCTCTGGAACCAAACTTCTTAGACTTTATGTATGTATATATGTTTAAATGTGAGAAAGAGAGAGACCAAATGAGAGAGAAAACTCCCATCATTGTTTCATCCCCCCCAAAGGTCAACAACAGCTAAGGCTGGGCCAGCCTGAAGCTAGGACCAGAAACCATCCAAGCCTCCCAAGCAGGTGGCAGGAACCCAATTATCTAAGCCACCACCACTGTTTTCCAGGGTCTGCATTAGCAGGAAGCCAAAACATGGGACCAAAACCAAGACTTGGACCCAGACACTAAAACATGGAATATGGGCACCTCACCTTATGTCCAAATTATTAGCTCAAACACCAGCCCCCAAACTTGACTTGGATCTCTGCATTCTGCCTATTGTCCAAGTGGCCTTGAACTTTCCACTACCATGAGCTTCTGTTTTCTCACTTGGAAGAAATGAGATAACATGTTCCACTGGCTTGCAGAAAGAATCGGATACTATAAGTGTCCAAGTGCTACTATCAGTAATTCTGGCTGTGGCCACACAGTCAACAGTGATCAACGAGTGCTTTTCTTTTGCTAACACCAATGGCCTGCCTGGAACATAGCCAAGTGATATAGTAACTAGGAGACTGGGTTAATGTGGATCCAGTCTCTTCAAAGACAAGAAATGCAAAAGTGCCTTTCATTCCATTTGCTTTATCATCATTTCTTCACAATTTTCAGTTTTGGCAGAAGGAAAAACCAAAGAAGTTTGGTTAGAAACAGAAAAATGTCTTTTGAAGATTTGAAAATGGCTTAGTCCATGACTTACCTTTAGGGGAAATCTGGGATAGCATAAAGTGACATGTCAAGAATATTCCATCAAAATTAGGACAAATAAATCATGATTCACAAATATGTATATAAGTCAAGCTCCAGTGGAAATCTTACTTTGCCGCTGCTTTTGGCTCCTGCCATACCACAATTGTGTGTTAAGCTTTCTCCATGCTCTTAACACCTGTTCTAGCTGAATTTAAAAGCTACAATGAGAGGTAGGCATGTGGTACAGCATGTTAACTTACCACTTGGGATGCCCAATGCCTGCTATTCAGTTCAGAATGCCTGCTATTGAGTTCCGCCTCTGCCACGGGAGGTAGCAGACGATGGCTCAAGTGCTTGGGTCCCCACCTTCTATGAGCAGAACTACTTGGAATTCCTGACGCAGCTCAGGTTGTTGCAGGCATCTCTGTCTTTAAAATAAAAAGAAATGTGATTTTAGAAGCAGCCAACAGAAAGTAAAATTAACCCAATACATTACAAACAAAGCAATGATGCAAAATTTTAAAAAGGCATTAGCAGCATTACAAAAAAATTGAAAAGGGGTTTTTAGATAAATTCAGGGGATACTGAACTCCGTCTTGACCCAAACCCCAGTCGGAAAGGAAGCATCTGTACTTTGTGTTTTGTCAGTTATCATCCACGACCAGCCTTGACATTAGAAAATGTTTATTTCTTCCAACTGGAAAGAACCTGCCTCAGCCCTTCTTCATTGTGCTTCCCGTTCGCCTTGTAATTATGCCTTTCCACCTCTGGCTTTTTTTTTCTTTTTTCTTTTACTGCAGGATTTATAAAATCCTTTGAAACATGTTGTTTCCAGATGTAGGTCCCAAGTGCCCTGTCATTTACTTCTTCTCCAAGCACTGAGCAGATGGAATTACACCAGTTCTGCTGTGCGGATCTACCCTGCTATGCCTTCATTAAACTCCAGGATTTAAGGAGGCGGCCCAGTTCCTGGCAGGGACTTTTCCATACTTCCACCCCCAAAGCTGTAAATTACTACCTCATTAAACACAATTGTGAATGATGAGGTGTCTGGAATGCACTCTGCTTTCCCTGAAGCCTCTTTGGGGTAATTACTACATTGCCGGCCTCCTTACTTAACTCAGCACATTATTCAGGCAATGCAGCTTTTGAGTAGCTCACCGAGGGAGGAGGTTTTATTTTCTTGGGGTATTAAAATGCTATTAGCATTTAGTTCCATAAGCGGACGATTTGTGCTCTCCCACTTCCCTTTGAGCAATCTGTCTTTGAACAAGAGGAAGCTGTTATCAACACGGATTTTTCAAGATTCCTTTTTCCTTCTACCACACAGGCAGTTGGACCTATAGAACGTTGATTTCTTTCTGTGCATGAGTGAGATCATTTCATACTTTTTTTTAAAAGACTGCAGTGGCAACCAATTTGCACAGATTGTCCAGAAATTGCTCAAATCTTTTTTTGGAGGACAATGAGAAACAAAGGGTTTCCAATGCCTACTCACCTAATTCTGGTTGTTTGATGAGGGTTGTTTAAAAAAAAACTCGTAGAGTCTGCAGAGGTCATGGGTAAAGAACTGGAGAGAGGGAGGGGGAGGAGGGATTGTCATGTTGAATAAATAATACAGCTGAAGTTCCCAGCCTGTTGGCCATCATTTTAGCAGTAAAGGTAAAATTAATATTCCCTGAGGGACAAGCGCTCAGAAGGTCAGCTCTCTTTCTTACAAAGGTTTTTTTTCTTTTTTAAACCTTTCTAGTTGATTTGTTGGTTTACAGTCTTGGATTTTTTTTTTTCCTCTGTGCCTGTCTTGAACTTCCCTGTCACCCATTTCACTAGACTCAATCACTTTGGTGCCACCATGTGCCTCACTATAGGTACAGGCATTGATTTTAGGCGGAAAGACCAGGAGGGCAGCAAGCAACCCGGCTTAGCTGAGGTCAAGTATTAGCAGAGTTAGTGGTGAAGCAGAGCTCCTCTTTTCTGAAGGAAAAACCCAGATACAAGAGTGGGGCATCTTTCATTGCTAACTCAGCCTGTGAACATGTTAATGGATGGTGCAGGTGACCCTGAATTGGATTCAATGGTATCTGGCTAGGACAGAGAAGGGCAAGTAGTTTGGATACCAATTTGTCTACGGTGTAGGGGTAATGTAGAGAGGCAGCTTGGGTAGATATGGCTTACCAGACTGCTTCCTACTGGGGAAAAATAATGGGTGCTTGGACTTGATTCCTGGCCTTGTCATTGATGGCATGGCAGGACCAGGGGCTGCAAGTGGTTCCCCAAGGAAGCAGTGACATTGCGCGATTTGGAGAAGGGAGAATGCAAGATCTCCTTTCTGACCACAGCACAGCATGGCTATGATTTTGGTGAGGACTGAGGACTCAAATTACCACTCAGGTACTCCCCGGTGTGAGGTGTGGGGGACGTCTTTTGACAATGTCATCTATGCCATCACGATGGACACCAAAAAAAGGGGAAACTCAGGAAGTTTTATGAATGAGATTTTTCAAATACATTCACAGAAGAGCACATGAGCTAAAAGAGGACCCTAGAGAAATAACAGAGCCAGAGTTGCCAGGGCTGCACCTCCCAGGCCTGTCTCAGGCAAGCTCTATGGAATTTACTGCTGCAAGAGATTCTGTTTAGGTCAATGTTCTGGAAACTCCTGAAAATTCAATTCATAGAAAGACACACTAAAATCAAAAGCACAAAACAAGCAGAGAAAATCAGCTACTGAAGTAGACTGAATATAAAGCAAAAGCATATTTCTATCATAGTTCCTCTTTGAGGCATCACGCTCCTTGATTCAGTTTTAATTCACTTAAAGACGATCATCTAATAGTTCATTAAGAGTAATATGGTAGCAAAAATGTAAGCAGGAAATGAGCATTTAAAATATTCAATGAAGAGTAATATGGTAGCAAAATGACAGGCAAGAAAATGCCAGTGCTGAACATCCAAGAGGAGGCTCCTCCTAAGGAGAATAAACAAGCAGGAGGAACTAGGACCTTCATCATTACCAGGGATCACTGGAGGCTTCCACACTGGGAACCCCTGCAGTTGTCACTTGGGCTGAGCTCAACAGCTTCCCAGAGTGTATTATTATACTGCCAATTGAGAAGGAGCTCCTGCTCCGCCCCGCTTCTGGTAGCTACAGCCTCACCCCATTCCTCTGGGACTTCACTGCCATTGTCACGCATCTATTCAGCTGAGATTTGGGCCACTTAGCAGCTTGCCATCCCTGGACCCAAGTTGCAGTTACACTGTATCCTCCAGGGCCCATGATGTGCCAAGTCCCTCTGTCTTCCCTGGACTTAAGTCCTGCTGTCTCCTACCCCTCATCATTTCTGTGTCCTCACTACCACAATGCCTTACCTACCCCTGTAGCACCTTAGCTGTTATAACACTCTGTGTCCCAAGACTGTAGAGCATCACTGCACAGCCCCACAGCCCTGAGGTCTGAGCCACCAAAATGATCCTTCATTCCTAGAGCAATGCTGCTGTCACACCCTGCCCTCTAAATTGCTGTTATATCCTATCTTCATAGAATGCAACCCAAAATCCCAGAGTCCGGTGAAAGCCTAATTCCAGAGTACCTGCGCTGTGCCCTGGCATCACTAAGACTGCCCATGAGTCACTCCAAACCAAAGATAAAAGGAATGGAAAACAAGTGGGCTCCACTAGCCTTTGTTCCTGAGGACTCTTAGCAGCCCACATAGTCATTGCTACTACCATAAGCGTCTGCAGACTTGGTCATTCAAACCCCTATAATTTTCATGAATGCTGCCCTAAGCTAGTAGACTTACATGCACATGACAAGAGTACAAACACTGTGCAACCACAGCCATCCAGCACCCATGCACCCAACTGCAAGTTAAAGTATTTCTCCACTACAACCGCAATGAAAGGTGTAGAAGGGACTGCTCCAGCAAACGCACTTACATTAGTGCAAGATCACAAGAAACACGGTCATGCGAGAAACCATGACAGCACCGAATGAACATAGTAGACCCCCTCTCCTATAAACTGAAAAGGAATCTAAAATAATGATGTTAAGAAAGCTCAATGAGATACAAGAGAACATAGACATAGGAACGAAATCAGCAAAACAACAGCTGCACAAAAGTAAAAGTTCAACAAAGAAATTCTAAAAAGTCAACAGAAGTTCTAGAGAAAATAGAATGAATGGGCATTTTATAATGGGATGGAGAGCTGCAACAGCAGACTCAGAGCAACAAGAAAGCTGATCTGTCGGTTGTTACTCAGACCTTACGAGGCTATCCAGAGAACAAAAGCATGAGAAAAAACCTACAGGGTTTATGGGAAATCATTAAGCACGTTATTACATGATAGATAGGATGCCAAGAGGAAAAGGAAGAGAAAAAAGGAATAAGAGCTGATTGGAAGAAATAGTGGCTTAAAAAAATTCAAAATGTTCAATATTCACATCCAATTTTACAACAGTCCCAAGACAGATTTGATCCAAATAATTCCTCATAAAGACAAATTCTAATCAATTTTTAAGTCAAAGTCAAGGAGGACATTCCAAAAGAAGAAAAGTAGCATGGCAAGTGTAAGGCAATTGTCAAAAGGCTGTCAGTGGAGTCTCAACAGAACTTCACATGCCAGGAAAAAATGGGTTTTGTGTAAAAAAAACTGTAAAAGGCAATAATAGCACCAACAACCAGAAATGTTAGATATTACAAAGCTGTCCTTCATAAATGAAGAGAAGAAGCAATTTTTCCAAACAAGCAAAGCTGAGGGAATTTATCACCACTGACTTATAAAGCAAGAAAAGCTAAAAAGAGTTCTTTAGGCAGAAAATAAAGGACACTAACCACTCAAAGAAAACATGGCAACTTGTAAAACTAGCTGATAAAGGCAAGCATAATTTCAAATAATACCAAGTTATAGTGTAGAATTCACTTGTAACTCTACCACAAAGACTAAAAGTATTATTCCTGTTGCCTCATGCTATTTATTTTCTGTAACTACTTGAGGAGCAGTGCAAAAGGAGACAGATATAGCCTACCCTCTGGTTCATGCCTTGAATGTTCATCACATCCAACGCTACACCAGACTTACTAGGAGTACAGAGCCCTGTCAGGGTTTCTCCTGTGGGCTGAGCACTCAGGCTACCCCTACCACTTTCCAGGATGCGTTAAGCAGGAAGCAGGATTGGGAAGAGCAGATAGGACTGGAAACGGCACTCCAACACAGGATGCAGGCAGTCCAAGCCCCAGTTTAACCCACTGCTTCAAAACCTTCTCCCCACCTATTTTTTTTCAAATGTGTTTGTTTCTTTACCTTTGTACATAATATAAAACATGAAAATTATAAATCAGAAACAAGAATAAGGAATGTGGTAAAATACGTAGTTTCTGAATTAACATTGCCATATTTAGGGCCTGGCACAGTGGCTTAGCAGCTAAAGTCCTCTCCTTGAATGTACTGGGATCCCATGTGGGCACCGGTTCTAATCCTAGCAGCCCCGCTTCTCATCCAGCACCCTGCTTGTGGCCTAGGAGAGCAGTTGAGGCCTTGGAACTCTGCACCTGCCTGGGAAATCTGGAAGAAGCTCCTAGCTCTTGGCTTCGGATTGGCTCAGCATCAGCCCTTGCTGCTGCTTGGGGAGTAGGTCAGTGGACAGAGGATCTTCTTCTCTGTCTCTCCTCCTCTCTGTCTCTCCTCCTCTCTGTAGGTCTGCCTTCCCAGTGAAGATAAAAATAAATCTTTTTTTTTTTGAGTTGCAATATGTAGACCCAAGGGTACAGTGTTGCAGTTACATAGGAGCAGTAAGTCCAAGGCTGTGACGCACAGCTTCGGTAGCACAGTTAGTGACACTGAATTGTATATTCTAACTGCAGATGTGCAGGGCTCTTCCCACAAAATAGAGTATTTGCGTGAGATAATTGGTATATTCATTCATTTGATGGTAGTTAGCATTTCACTCTGCGTGTCAAAATATGCTTTAGATTTTTTTTCAATGCTTGCAGAAAAGGGAGCCTATCTATATATTAAGGAATTCCCCTCTACCTCAGGAGGAAAAGAAACAGAAGAAAATTATTTTAAAAGGATCTTTCATTATCAATGATATAAACTTTTTTATATGTATAAGCCCTTTCTATATTGTTGTGAATTATCAAAGTATTTTCCTATTAACTTTTTTCATGCTTATTTGTAAGAATTTTTGTATATTAGGAATAAAATCCCTGTATCATTTCTTTTGCAAACATGCCTATTTTAGAATAATTCCAAACTTATTTATGAGTGAACATTTCTATTCTTTAATATTTTTCTTTAATTTTATAATTAGAAATATTCAATCAATGCTACTGCTACAATCTGTTCTGTTTTTTTTAATTCTTTTTAGATTTTTTATTTTTCAGACTAGTCCCATGCATTATCTTTTTGAAACTGAAGAAAGGCGTTAGCTTTATTTTTATTATAAATAATACTTAATTTCCATCACATCAAGTAGTAGGTTATTCTTCAAAGTTTCTCAGAAAATCATCTCTATCACAAGCTAAAACTTACTCTGTTTCTTCTCTTTCTATTCTGTTTCACAAAACTGCATTGCTTGGGCCCGGCGGCGTGGCCTAGCGGCTAAAGTCCTCGCCTTCAACGCCCCAGGATCCCATATGGGCGCCGGTTCTAGTCCCGGCAGCTCCACTTCCCATCCAGCTCCCTGCTTGTGGCCTGGGAAAGCAGTGGAGAACGGCCCAAAGCTTTGGGACTCTGCACCCGCGTGGGAGATAGGAAAGAGGTTCCTGGTCCTGGCTTCAGATTGGCGCGCACCGGCCCGTTGCAGCCCACTTGGGGAGTGAAACATCGGATGGAAGATCTTCCTCTCTGTCTCTCCTCCTCTCTGTATATCCGGCTTTCCAATAATAATAATAATAAATCTTTAAAAAAAAACTGCATTGCTCTATTCTCATTTCAATACCACACTGTGCAATTATAACAGTTTCTAACATTTCCCAATGCATATGTTATCTCCTAATTCTTTTTCTCACAATGTTATTTCATTGTTT
Organism: Ochotona princeps; assembly: GCF_030435755.1. Taxonomy (NCBI): domain Eukaryota; kingdom Metazoa; phylum Chordata; class Mammalia; order Lagomorpha; family Ochotonidae; genus Ochotona; species Ochotona princeps. The sequence goes on along the minus strand of NC_080845.1, from coordinate 18,844,157 downwards.
TACTTCTGGTTTACACATAGATTTTGTGACTGATTTATACTGTTGCCAAAACACTAGAAAAATGGATAAACTGAAAGTTCATGTTTTGGCACCTTGGGAAGTTATGAACGTGAAGAATCTGAAGACTTCGGGGCAAGGGCAAGCTCTTCCCAGCTGAGCAGATGCTACGTTCTGCTTCCCCTGGCAGCACTTGCTGGGTTTCAGCAGAAACCATCTAGTGCGGATGGGAGAACTCAGTTCAACTTTGAACAGCCCTGTGGAGTACTGGAATAGCATCCCAGAAATCCCAAACACAGAGACAGTCCTTCCTGTCAACAATTATCCCCACTGAACCTTTGTCAGTGTCTTGCGAAACTCTCTGGAAAGCTTTGGATAAGGTTGGAAAGCAAACAGGGATCCTAAAGTCCACTACAAGAAAAGGTCTATTACAGACACAGGTAATATTTCATCCCCAAAAGAACCTGGAAACAAACACAATTTGAAACTAACCAAAGTTGCAAATTAGCCTCAATCCTGTTCAATTCCTTACTGAATCAAAGCAAAAAAACTTCCCCATCTGCATCCTGGCTGTGTGATAAGAGGAAGAGCTACCTCCCTTCTGGAGAAAAGCAATATTCACTTCTTAAGCTGACTCATGGAAAAAAGGAGGAAAATGTGATTTTTACACAAAGGAAAAATATAACCAATAGAAGGTGCCTTACAAGTGACAGTAAAATCATTATCAGATTATTTTTTTCAATTAGAGAAAAAAATAGAACCGGTACAACTGTTGTGACATATAGATTTAAGCTGCCAACTGCACTGCTTGCAGTCCATTTGGGTGCATTTCTAGTCCTGGCTGTTCCATTTCTGATCCAGCTCCCTGTTAATGTGCCTGGGAAAGCAGTGGTCATCTGCCCAAGTGTGTAGGCCACTAAACCATGTGGGAGACCTAGAAGAAACTCCCGGTTTCAGTTGGGCCCAGTCCCACCTATTGCAGCCATCTAGAGAGTGAATTAGCAAATGAAAATGTCCCCAAGACCCCATCTCTCTCTCTCTCTCTAACTCTGTCTCTTTCTTTCTCTAACTCTGCCTTTCAAAAAAAATAAAATAAATCTTTAAAAACATACTCCTAAAAATAGACTTAATGGCTGAAATGAAGGAAGTTTTCAACAGAGAAAAGGTCTCACAAAATTAAATGAGTATTTAAAAAAAAGATTTCAAAGTAATACATGTATGTGTATATATATCTTGGGGCTGGTGTCGTGGTATAACACGTAAAGTTAGTTCCTGCAAAGTCAGCATCCCACATGGGCACTGTCTTGTGTCTGAGCTGTTCTGCGTAAAATCCAGTTCCCAGTTAATGCACCTGGGAAAAGCAGCAGCAGGTGATCCAAGCACCTGAGTCCTTGCCACCTACCTGAGAGACCCAGCCATAGCACCTGCCTCCTGGCTTCAACCTGGCTCAGTCCTGGCAACTGTGTTCACTAAGGAATGACCCAGCACTAAGGAATGTCTCTCCCCGTCTCTAAATCCAACTTTCAAATACATAGATAAATCTTTTGAAATGTAGATATGTTAATTAGCATTGACATTCTGTAATATTTCAAATATATTTGAAATACAAATATTTCAAAATGTATTGTATTTAATAAATCAGTACAATTTCCATTTGTCCATAAAAATAAATCCATATTTATAATGTTTGTCTAAATAGATACAGAGGTAGATATTTAGGTTAATGATTAAGACAGAAGTTAAGATCATTCTATTTCATGTCAAGGGGTCTCAGTTCAATATCCAGCTCCAGTTCTCGAATCCAGCTTCAAGCTGGTGTAGACCTGGGAGGCAGCATTGATGATTCAAGTAACTGGGATCCTCAGACCAAGCGAGAGACCTAAACTGACTTCCAGAATCTCAGCTGCAGTCGACCACGGCAGAGATCTAGGAAGTAAGGCAGCCAGTGTGAACAGTCTCCTGCTACTCCTCCCCTCCCGCTTTCCTCCTTGTCCTCCTTCTCAAATAAGACACTGGTTTTGACCACCATAATTAGACACTCATTTGAATGGGCTTCATAGCAGACCAAAAGCATAGCTAACTGCACTAAAGAGCATGAAAACAACATCCATAGAAACAGAAATTAAAACAGCGAAAAAAAGGACTTAAAAACAGAGAGACACATCAGATGATATCTATAATTAATAATGTTCAATAAAATCCAGCCAAAACAAAGCAAAGCAATAAAACTTTGCTAAACACTTCTAGGAAAGAAATAATGCCAGGTCTACATAAATTCTTAGAGAAAGCAGAGGAAGAACAAATACGCTTCTATTCATTCTATTCAGATCCTGTGATTCTGCTTCCAAAAAAATGACAAGAAAATTAACAAAAAGAAAAATTGTAGACCAATATTCCTTACTAACATATATGCAAAAATTCTAAATAAAATAATAATTTTATCCAGTAATATGTTTAAGAGATAATAGATCATAACCAACTCATCAAAGGAATGCAAAGTTGATTAACATTCAAAAATCTACTTCAGTTGCCACATCTAAAGAATCGAAAGATATGGAAAGTTATTATTAGAGATGAAAATGACTTCAGAAATTAAACACATTTGCATTTTAAAAATGACATGTTAGAACTCTCTCAGTCTGATAAAGGACATCTAATAAAACAAGACTATAGCAAATAGCATATTTAATGTAAATACTCACTATTGCTACTTTACCAACCATAGCACTTATGGTCCTAGCCAGTGAAATAAAGTCAGAAATATAAATAAAAGTTCTAGACATTGGAAAGGAAAAGAGAACATTTTAAAGCCGCTATAGGAAAATACAAGAAGGCTTGCAAATGCTCATCGAAATGTCTATTATTTAAAAATTGTATAATTTAAATTGTAAATTTAAAGACATTACATCAAAATAGACTTATCTTTTCATCCTATTTCCATGAATATCTTGAAGTCCCTTTATTTATGAAAATATCTGTGTGACCTTGAAACTAGTGAGGCTGATTTTATTGCTTCAAGGATGAAGAAATCCTTCCAAGTTCTGTTGGCTGACATAGTCCTCCCTAGAATTACCACTCGCCCAGATACTTTCTGTGAATGCTAGGCTGAGACAGTTGTCCAATTTGTTCTGCCCTCCATCCTCTGCTATGGTCCTAGATGTACTCTGAAGGCTCCAAAGGACTGCTATATCCTTCATGTGCATCTGGGCATGCTGTCTATTGCACCATCTTCAGCCACTGAGGAGGCCCAGTTCTGACCCATGCACTCCACAGTCAGACGACAGATCCTGAGATTTTCCCCATTGGTTGCAGTTCTAAATCCAGCAGTTCAGTTGGGCAAGGGGTTGGGGGAGAGGCTTCAAGGAAACTTCATCTGCAGTGACTCCTGTATGTGGTAGTCAGTACAGGGTCTGGCTCAGTCATCACCCACATCAGCCTACACACATTCTGCTGGTTGCAGTTGCTGGGTCAGTTCTGTCTCCAGCTCCATCTCTTGCACAAACCAACAGATGCTGCAGACCAGCCCAATCCTGTTCACCACAAACTCAGTCCTCATGTACACCAGTGGGAACTGCAGCCCAATCGGGAAGACCCACATTAACTCCCACCAAGCCTGCCCCCAGGCTTAATTCCTGTGCAAACTGGTATATGTAGCAAACTGTTCTAGTCTGTCCAACATCCTATTCAGCTTTTATACATACCAGTGGATGCTGCCCAATTGTTCCCACTTTCCAACCTACACTTATGCTGGCAGATGCTGCTGCTTGTCCAGCAAGGCCCACCCCAGTACTGGTTCTCATCCCCCTGGTGGGAGCTGAGCCCATCAGAGAGATGCCCGCAGTTTTCACACTGGGCCCACTTCCAGACCCAGATCTTGCACTTTGCAGGTGGTTCTGCAGTCTAGCTTGACAGGACTTTCCCCCAGTCCCAAACATTGCAACTAGCTGCAGCAAAGCCTGACCTGCTTGTACTTTGGCTCATGCACACACCAGTAGATACAGTCCATTAACCCAGCCTGGCTTTTCCCCTAAACCAGCTCACATGCTGGCCAATGGGTGTTGTAGCCCTGCCCAGCCTAACCTGCCTCCAGTATGAGTTCTCACACTCACAAGCAGGAGCAATGTCCCAGCAAGGGAGTCCTCACTGTTCCCCTACTGGGCTCACCCAACTCCCAGTCTGAGGGTGCTTTGGCCGAGTCTAGAATGGCCTGCCTCACCTTAGCATTTGCTTGTGGGTGCTGTTACTGGGTTAGGACTGCCCCTAGCTCCAGCTCATGCCAGTGAGTGCTACATCCTAGCTAAACCCAGCCAGCCCCCTCCCCCGCCCCAGTCTTGGCCTTAATGTGAACTGGCTGATATTGAGGCCTGACCGGTCTGTCCTGCACCTCCTCCTGGTTCTCAGATCTGCCAATGGGTATTATGAACTGGCCCAGCCTGGCCTGCCACCAGACCTGACCCATAGGTATGCCAGTGGGTACTACAACCTGGCCTGGTTTGGGATGCTCCTTGTCTTGGTTCTTATGCTCAGCTGCAGGGACTGAGTCCTGACAGAGGAGTTCCCCAAACTCCTCTATCAGGTCTCCTCCCATTGACAGATCTCTTGCAAACTGGTGGGTGCTCAGCCCAGCCTGACTTGACATACCTCCTGTCCTGGCAGGTACAGAGGTCTTGCGCAACCAGCCCACCCGCTTTCCAGCTCTTACTGCTGGGTACTACAGCCCAACCACACCCTGTCCACCCCGATTCAGCCCTTGCGTGGTTCAGCAGGTGAGGAGACCTATTCCAGACCATCCTACAACCACTCTGGCTCTCACAAGCACCAGACCTGCCCAGTTTGCACTCTTCCTAGAACCAGCCCATACACTTCTTGACAAGTGGGGCAGTCTTACCCAGCCAGACCAACATCCAGCTCTGGCTCATGTGCTCACCAATGGGAGCTATAGCCCATCAAGGAAGCCTCCCAAGTTCTCCCACCAAGCCCATTCCCAGACCCAGATCTCTCATGTGTACCAGTGGGTGCTACGCCTTTACCCAACATAGTCTTCCCCTCTGTCTTGATCTTTGTGTGTGTAATGGTGGATGTTGTGGCCCAGTCTGCCCTATACTGTATTCCTCAGTGTGCCTAAGAGTGCTGCAACCTGGACCAGCTCAGCCTGTTTCCAGTCTCAGCACCATGAGTGTCAGAGCGTTCCATAGTCATGCCTAGCTCAGCCCATCACCCACTCCAATTCTTGAGTAAGCCAGTAGATATTGCAGTTCCACAGCGATGAGTCCACATACCCCCACAGAACATACCCCAAGATCTGTTTGTGTGTGTGTGTGTGTGTGTGCTGGGTAGTGTCATGGCCTAGCCTAATGTTACCCATCCCCTGTTCCAACACTTATTGGCAGGTACTGTGATACACCTTGCCATGTAGGCCTAGCCCTAACTTAAGTATGTGGTAGTCAGTGGTGGTCAATGGTAACTAGCCCAGCTCAGTTTTCTCACTTGACCTGGAAAGGTCCTCTGGCTTCCCTCCTCTAAACTGCTCAGCCTCAGTCTCCTTGCTCACCTGCAAGTACAGTGACCTTTTTTGGCAGAAGTCCCCTCAGAAGTCATTGCTCACGTGCAATATATTCCCTGAGCAGTCCCCCTTCCTACACATACCCCCTTCTCTGATCAATCCACAGCTCCTGCACTTGGAAGAGCATGATTTTGCAAGCCCGATCTTCAGGTGGGGTGGCATGCTGGCCTGGAGCCCTGTCTGCCCACCTGGGATTCCAGAACCAGTCCTCTGGCACATGTGTCAGCCTGGGATGATACCCTTCACCCAGCCAGGATCAAGCATGTTAACGTGTCCACAAGCCTAGTCTTCTATCATACCATGCCAGTATGCCAGACTGGGGTCCTATTACCCACTCCCAACCTGACACCCAAACACTTGGGGAAGTTCCCAGGCCTGCTCCCCTCTACCAGCTCCCAGTCCAAGTTTCCAGGCCCCTCTGAGGCTGCCTAGGCCAACACTGTTCTTTTGAAAGAGCTATTTGCTTTCATGATAAGATACTGTCCTTGTGTCTTTAGTTTTCCACCAGTTTTCTTATGGTTGACTTTAAAATTTCATACCCAGATATAGAAAATTGATATAGAAAATGCATCTTCATAATTTATAAAAATGTCCAAAGAGGAGAAAGCATTTTGGCAGAGTGATTAACACACTACTATGACTGAAATTGACTGAATCAAGTCTTGGCTTCTCCACTTCCAATTCAGCTTCATTCTAATATCCACTCTGGGGCCAGCAATAATGGATGGATCAAGTGGTTGGATCCCTACCACTCATGTGGAAGACAGGGATTGAGTCTGATTTCTACCTTCAGCCTTGTCCAGAACTGGTTGTTGCTGGAATTTCAGCATGTGAACCTAGATAGAAAATGTCTACCTTTCAAATAAATTAAATAAAAATGGTTTTAGTACTTGTGTTGTTGTATATCACTTAAAATTCAAATTATTTCATCTCTGATTTATTGATATCATGATAAATTATGCTAATTATTTCTACTATTTACCTAAATTTTTAAAAATTTCACTTTATGACACAGTTCCATAGGCTCTGGGATTCCCCCGACCCCACCCCAAGTCCTCCCCCATATTGATTTCCTCCATATTATTACAGCAGTACAGTTCATAACCAGAAATAATTATGCGAAGTATTTCTACTACTCAGTTATTTATGTTCATACCTAAATTTTCTTAACATAACTTTGTTTTGATTTCTAAAGTGTTTAGGGAGTTTTTTCTTCTATCATTGTAAATGTAATGGTTTTATTTTTGGTTTCCATAAATATTCTATAGTTCTTTTTTTTTTTTTTTTGCTTGTTTGCTTCTATGATTGCAAGTGTAGAAATACACATATATATTTGCTGTGGTAAGCATTTTCAAAAATGTTGCCCCAGCGATCATAAATGTAAAGTTTAAAATCTGTCTATGCCAGATTTGGGGATCTGTGTTGAGCTAGCAGTATATGATAAATTAGGAAAATGTTCCCTTCTTTTGTGTATTCAAGTACGCAGAAGTACCTGGTGTAAGTTCTCAGACTCCTGCCACCCATGGAGAGAACAGAATGGAGTTCCTTGCTCCTGGATTCAGTCTGGCCAGGCCACGGCTGCTGAAGTCATTTGGGGGATAAAGCAGCACATGGAAAATCCCTCTCTCTCTCTCATTAGCTATGCCTTTCAAATAAGAAAATAAATATAAGCAGGTATTTTACCCTCTCAGATTTGTAAATGTGTCAGATTTGTAAAATTCAATTGCATTTGTATTTTACTTTCATTACTCTGTGTATTTTGTTTTCATCCCACATATTCGGCTTTGTTGGCAGTTACTTTATTTTGTCTTGATTAATTTGTTCCTAACTTTCTTTCTCCTGCTTCCTTCAGATTACTTTCACTATTTGTAAATTTTTGGTGAGTGCTAGTGTGTTTTCATGTTTCCTGTGTCAATGAAAAATACAGTATCTTGGATGAAGTTTTTAGTTTCCAGCACACAATTTCCCCATCCTCATTTTTCAATGTGCTCAACTTCAAATTTTTCTTATTTAACTCAGGAAAAGAAATCTCTTAGTTAGCATCAGGTTTTGCTTCTACTATAAATGAGAGTCACTACACAACAGCTTTTAAAACGAAGCAAAAGTGCTAAACCTGGGCAATGCAGAGCTGAGAGTCGATCCATCTGCCCTGTCTTGCTGTCCTACAAGTATCCCCAGGGTGCAGTTTCCCACTGTGATTTAAGAATATCCTTCTAACACTTTGCTAGGGACCCAGAGTGCCATCACAGAACAAGCCTCTGCAGGAAGATAATCATTTGCAAATATCACTGCCATGCACATCTTGGTCACCAGAGTTTAGTCACTTGGCCACATCTAGAATCAAGAGAAATGTAGTTTCTTACTGTTTGACTGTATGCCCAATTAAAAATTTTGGTATTTGGCAAAATGGGTGACTAGCTAAGCACTTAAAAAACATTGGTATCTGCCACAGATGGTTTTAAAGTATTGGCAGTTGGCTGATTTTTTTAAATTCAAAATGTCTCATCTTTTTCTCCAGTGGCTCAAATAATGGAATCTGAATTATTCGTATTTTAAATTTTTATAGCTTATGCTACATATTTCTTAAATATCTGATATTGAAAAAAATGCTTTTTTAAAGAAAAGAATGTTTTCTAAAAAAGATTTATTTTATTTTTATAGGAAAGTCAGATTTGCAGAGAGAAAGAGAAGCAGAGAGAAAGATCCTCCGTCAGTTGGTTCACACCCCAAATGGCTGTGATGGCTGAGCTGACCTGAAGCTAGGAGCTAGGAGCCTCTTCCGGGTCTCCCATGTGGATATAGGGTCCCAAGGCTTTGCGCTATCTTCCACTGCTTTCCCAGGCCATAAGCAGGGAGTTGGATGGGAGGTGGAGCGTCTGGGTCACAAACCAGCGCCCTTATGAGATCTCAGGCATGCAAGGCAAGGATTTAATCACTAGGCTATCACACCAGGCCCAAGAGTACACAGTTCTACACGGATTGTAAATCAGCTCTTCCTTCTGGTTTCTCTCCATCTACTCTTATCTAAGGCACTTTATCTGTCAGGTGCATCCTTAGGATTAGTAATTCTGCCGGTTTCCTCTTGTTTCTTTTCCACTTTCACATAACTCTTCTCGAAAGAGACACTTAGAGATGGCAGAGGATTGGCAGGTGACAGTTTTCACAGGGTTTACTATCATAATTCTGTAGAAGTGGAACTTATTTTGCAAATGGCTAGTTTGCTGTTGCTATTTTTCACTGATAACAATTACTTTACACAAAGGTTCCCTTTTCAATAAAATGTTAGGGACAGAAATCACTCAATATTAATAATAACTTGAGCTCAATTTTAGGTTATAATTCGACTGTACATTCTTTAAAATGCTAATTAAATTTTAATCGCATAATTGTTGGCTTTTTAATTTAGAAAGTACCGTATGCATAGCCAACACACTTTATAGTGCTTCCATGATTTTTGTGGAAGAAAGAAATATCATTCCAGTATTATGTCATGTTTTCATATTTCAAGTTTTATAACTTTTGTACTATTCGTTAAAATTTTAAACAAATTATACAAATTTTAATAACATCACAACTTCATCCACATGCCTACAAAATTAAGGGATTTTTAAAAAACAAATGCAGAGTTTTTCTTCATAAAATATAATCTTTTAGGCAGGGCAAAAATTAGAAAGTGAAAAATAAGTTACAGATCTGTAACTGGTGAAGAAATACACCAAAAATTCTGAAAAGTTAAAAATTGCTAAGGCTAAATTCTCACCCATGAGACATGTTTTCCTAATGTCAGGCTAATAATTTTGTGTGTCTGGCACTGTGGCTCAACTGTAAAAACAATGGAACTCCGTTAGGTTGGCGGGGGTGGGGAGAGGAAGAAAGCAAGAAGGGGTAAGAAGGATATGATTTTAACATCTGAGACTCAGTTTTATAATGAGAAACAGGAGACATGATGTCATGCTGGAGAAGGTAGCTCCACTTTTTTCAGGCTGGCTTGAGTTGAGATTTTCAATGAGGTCCAGATGGAAAGAACGGAGAAACGTATATGTATATTTGCTACCAAGACTTAAAACAGAGGGTTTCTCATTCATGAATTTAACATGCTTGGATTTAATGCAGACCTGATAAAGCCACCTCATTACTCCTTCCTCCCGGCCTTCTTACCCAGACCTTTCAACCTCCCCTGAATCTGCAGGATGCTGTCTGGCCTGGTTAGTCTCCTGACCACTAATGAAGAATGAGGTTCTTTCATTTGTACCACTGGGGAAAGCATCCATGTTTGTTTTGTTTTGTTTTGTTTTGCTTTTCAATTTTTCTAGTTTAAGGCTCAGATTTGGTTTTTCTGTTTTTGTGTTTCAGCGTCTCAAACCAGGAGGCTCTTAGACTTGGTGAAGCTTTGTAGTTTAAGTGGCAAATTTTGGTGGATCTTTCTGTTTTGTTTGGTTGATTGTTTTTGTATTTTCCTCCTTGCAACATAAATTAATACAACACTCCCTGTCACCATTGTCTCAGAAATCACAAAATGAAATCTGTTCAGTAAAAGGTGACTTATGAGACAGAGGGCATTTCCTAGCTATGGCTTACTTGGCTTTTAGTCTAGAGTGGCTTCTCAGTTTGAGATTTAGGAAGAAATTCTCTTTGGTACTGGTCTGTATTCAATGAAGGTTGATTTTGTGGTTCCTTTTGATCACACAAACATAAAGCCAAACAGGTAATCACTTTTTACCTGGGACAAAGTGTATCCATCTGCCCTGAAAGCTGCAGGTAGAGCGTGCCAACCAAGTATCTTCGAAGATTAAAGGATGGAGTGGTTAGTACTTGGTTCCTCAAAATTCAAGGCCAACAGTGGGATCTGAAATGAACTAGGATTTCAGTAAGCATGAGGTGTTGGAACACAATAACAATGGATAGGTGCTACAACCACAAATCAAGGGTTAAAGTTTATGAAGGGCAGTGACCAGGCACAAAACATGACAGCCCAGACAGAACTTTCTGCCATGATGAGAGGATTCCAAACCATCAGTGACATTTTCTCACCAGTGGACCAGCACCTATCATGCTTGCAACAGTAGGAAATATGTCAGAAATCAAAACAATGGTTCTATAATGGATGTATTTTTTTTTAAAGATTTATTCATTTTATCACAGCCAGATATACACAGAGGAGGAGAGACAGAGAGGAAGATCTTCCGTCCAATGATTCACTCCCCAAGTGAGCCGCAACAGGCCGGTGCGCGCCAATCCGATGCCAGGAACCTGGAACCTCTTCCAGGTCTCCCACACGGGTGCAGGGTCCCAATGCATTGGGCCGTCCTCAACTGCTTTCCCAGGCCACAAGCAGGGAGCTGGATGGGAAGTGGAGCTGCCGGGACTAGAACCGGCGCCCATATGGGATCCCGGGGCGTTGAAGGCGAGGACTTTAGCCACTAGGCCACGCCGCCGGGCCCTATAATGGATGTCTTAGGTCATCATTCCCTTCTCTCCACCTGGCCTTTGGGAGAGACCGACACCCCCTGGACGGAGGATAGTCCTGCTTCCATGGAAAATTAACTTTAAACTAAGACACTTGCCAGTGTTTACATTCTCCGGTGCTACAACAGACCATTTGCCCAACAATTGCTAAGTAACTGTCACAAATCAGGCAACACAAGAGAGACTTAACACACATTCCCAATAATCAATGAGAAGTTGTAATTTCTTTAAGAGAATAGTTACCAGAGTTTTTTGTTTTGCTTTGTTTTAAAGGCCAGGAACACAAAACCAGTATGTGAACTAAAGATTCAAACACATGTCAGTTTGACTTAACAAGTCTCATGTATTCTCATTACATCATGCTGGCCACTTTTGAATAGAGAAAATATCACAGGAACCCACTCCCAGGTCAAGTTACCCAGAGAAGATCAGAGTGCTTAATTGACGGTTCCATATCTGGGTTCGATAACATAACCCATATTTATAGAATATGAAGAGGCCCAAAACAGGCGATCCACTCTAGTGGTGTACCACCCTCAAAATTTCCTTGAGTTTATTGTGAACTGGTTAACTCATAGCCTGAGAAATGGAGAGATGTTCTGAATAGAAACCTTGTCTGTGATATCTGTGGTGGAACCTTCCAGTCACTGAAGACAAACTCCTATCTTCCAGATTCTCTTTCCATACACAAATGAGTAAAGATGAAAGTTCTGAGACAGTCTAAATTCCATCTAAGGGGTCAGCATTGTGGCACAATGGGATAAACCATTGCTTGCAACCTTGGAATCCCATGGGTACACCAGTTTGTGTCCTGAGCGTTTCACTTCCAATCTGGCTCCCTGATAATGGCCTGGGAAAACAGCAGAAGATGGCCCAAGTGTTTGAGTCTTACCACCCAATTATGTGACTGGTATGAAATTTCAACGTCCTGGCTTCAACTTGACCCAGCCCTAGCTGTTGCGGTCAACTGAGGAATAAGCCAGCATGTGGAGGATCTCTCTTCACCTTTCTCTCTCCCTCTGTCTGTAATTCTGACTTTTAAATAAATAAATAAAACTTTCAAAAATAATATGCAACTACTTAAAGATTTCCTGAGCATTACAGAACTTATCAGACACTGAGCTTTTTAAAGCAAAAGGGTACCTAACAACATTGTATTATTATAACACTCTTTCACCGCTTCTAAAGTATGGTATGATCTTGTGTGGGTTGTGGTATAAAAACACTCATATGAAGAAAACACAAAATAATTCTTGCTTCATAATTTCCCATGAGGTGTTAAGAATTATTATCCATTCAAATGACCATATTTCTAGTCATCGCTATTAAAAATTATAATGAGTAGCATACATGGAAATAGTTTTGTATTGTTTTTTACTTCACATTACATCATGAGCTTCCCCCCAAAGCATGACTTATGTTCACATGCATGCCAAGGTTGTAATTTTGGGTATGGGCTTCTGAGGATTCTACTCAAGGAACGGAGGAAAATAAAGGAGTGTAGGACTTGCCCACTGGTATATTCATGGAGGAAAAGTAATCCAAGTGCCTAGGGTGATGACTCAGTGACTAAATTCTCATCCTGCCTGCACCAGGATCCCATATAGACCCCAGTTCATATCCCAGATTGTGACCTGGGAAAGCAGTGGAGGATGGCCCAAAGCCTGGGGACCCTGCGCTCATGTGGGGGACCTGAAGAAGCTCCTAGTTCCTGGCTTTAGATCTGATCAGCTCTGGCTGTTGCAGCCACTTGGAGAGTGAACCAGCAGGTGGAAGATCTTTCTCTTCTCTCCTTCTCTCTGTAAATTCACCTTTCTAATACAAATAAATAAATCTTAATAAGAAAGAAAAGGTAACCAAAGTCAGCATCTCACAAGACAGACTGCTTGAGAGGCAATGGGATACCAAAAGTGTTACATGAAAATGAATGAGTAGAAAACAAATCAGAAAACATCTGTCCTTGAGCGCTAGGGAATTTGGACTAAACAGTTATGAAAATTACTGGGATAATGATATACACTGTGGGGGTTGGGGGAAGCTTTAATAAACATGGTTATTGTGTGATTACTATGCAAACTGGGATACTATGAATAATTACACCATTACAACAATTATATACCAAGGTAGTCAGGAAAACTAAAAAGAAATCATTGTCTCACTTATATTTATAGGCAATTTTAAGAATATATAAGGGGACTAGCTCCTAAAGGACCCCAGATGGTTTAGATAATACTGCATAGGCAACACTTTCTGTATGTACACTAATGGTGGCTTAGGAATCTGTGTCACTGTCTTCAATGTTAATGTTCTGATTTTTAATAAAAATAGTCTGTTACTATATAGCATGTTTAAAAAAGATCATTCAAAAGCAAAAACAATACAACTATAACGCTTAATATAGACATAGTACTGGTGTTTAATAAGCATACTTGCTGAGAAAGTAAATTTAACAAATATATAAGTATGTTCATATTGTCATTTCCTAAGAACATGACACTACAAACACTGAACGCACATAAACACTGTGTGGCTGCCAGATTATAACTATTATTCAAACTTAGGTAACATACACATGAAAGAAGCTAGGTGATGTAAAGGTACTAAAATGCATGGCATCACTTTTAGATGGCTGTGTGCATTTAGAGCCATTTGTTGCAAGACACAGAATAAAGTATAAGCGAATTAAATAATAAGTGCATATGGAAATTTGGAGGATGCTTATAGTCTAATATCTTGGAAATTAGCAGGAACAAGAGAAGACTGAGCAGCCTAATACCTATTATTCCAGGCCATTGTACAGTGGCTCTGGGCCACACATAATTGCACCAGAGCATGATTCTGGAAGACCTTGTTATCAATACCATCATTAAAAAAATGAAAGGTCAAGTGACTTGCTCAAGATGACACAGCTGAGAAGACATACAGCTGGGATTTGAACTTGAACAATTTGATTCTAGATTGTTGGTCATAACTACACATGACCCAATCAAGATATATAAAATTCATATGCTCTATTATTCAAAGAGTTATTAGAGGAATCCATTTTTGTAAATGGCTGCTTCATGCCCACTTGCAGCCATTTTTTATGATTTTTTTCAGAAATGTTTATTTGGAAAGAGACCAGGTGAGCAGGGAAGGGAGAGAAAAGAGGAAAACACATCCTGAGAGAAAGCTGGGAGGTGGGGTGCCTCTCAAAAGAGGCAGGGAGAGACACCAAAGATTTGAGGCAGGGTCTTGGGATTTTAACCATTCCCTGACCCCTCCTTGTTGGGTGGGAACCTACAGGTAAGATGTTCCCATGGGTGGTCTTTTAGGCAGTTAGGAAATGGGTGGGCAATGCTTGTGCAGGCCACCCATGCAGGCCTGAATGGTCTCAGATACCCTCTCTTGAAATCCTAAATTCTACTTCTATAGGAGTAAAGGCCAACGATGTCTTCTGGCTACTTCCTGCTGAACCGGGGCATCGTTTGGGTAAAAGGGCCCCTGGAGGTGTGTAATCCACAGAGAGATGGTCTGGGTCATCCAAGCTGCTGTGGCAGAGTTGGTCATCATACGAATTTGCATGTCCAGGGCCACCTGAGTCTGAAGACCCCTAATCGGGAAACAAATAACATAAGACAATTGAGAGTACAGGGTCCAAATAGAGTAGACTTTGAATACCATTAAGACACTAAGGACATCTGCTCCGGCCTGCAGATGTTGTCCTCAGGTGTGAGTGATATTTTGGATTGTAGCCCTATGATACTAAATTCCTACTCATGAAGCCAACATTTGGGTTGATAAATTTATTTGGCAGGTACCTTCATGGAAAGCAGATTCAAATCCTCCAATGGTTCACATATTGCTTCTAGAGAATCTCACTGATTGGGGATGCTGAGCTCAGACTGTGGAATCAATATCTACCTTAGGGGGAAAATGGCCTTGCGCGTCAGGGGCTAAGACTAAGCCTACAAGGACCTTCACCAATATATCTCACCCCCATAAAGGGGCCAGTGTCTCAAGAATAACCAGCGTGGTGGAAGTGGAGATCTTGCCCAAGCACAGACCCATGGCCAGAGAAGCTGGCCAGAGATGTCTTGTAAAATCACTTTGAACCAATCTTGACCCAGGAGAGAAAGGCAAGGCAGAAAATCAAGCACCTATGTCTAGTAAGAAATTGACCTCCTGAGGTCCCACCATCAGGGAGATCCAAGGCTCCTCAGTATGAACCCAGGTAGTGGGAGCCTGGATAGGAGTTCCAGGGACCTGTCACTGAGAGTCCTGGTCAGTAGACCCCACCTCCCTCCGGAGCTGGAGGCAGCCTAATTTCCAATGGTCACCCTTGCAGATGGGACATGGACCCAGAGGAAATTCCTGGCCTTTGCCGCTCCCTCTGAAAATGGCCTGGCTTCTCACAGTTGTAGCAGCAGTGTGGGGTCCTTTTTCCTGAGGTGGATGCAATGATACCAGCCTGAATTTCACTATGGCGCCTGTCTTTCTGCCTTTCCTTCTCCACGTCTCAATTATAGTAAACAGTATTGGCTGCCTGGATCAACTGATCCAAAGAGGACTTATTAGGGTCTGTCATAAGCTTTTGGGGCTTTCTCCGGATATCTGGGGCAGACTGTACAAGGAACTTGCCCTTGAAGATTGCTCAACCCTCCACTGTATCTGGATCCAAATTAGTGAAATTTACAATCACCCCCTTGAGGAGTTCTAGAAAGGTCATTGATGGCTCAGTCTCTCCCTGATGAACAGTGGTGAACTGGCCATAGTTCAGAGGCTTAACTTTTGCCTTTCTTAATCCCTCCAAAATACAATAAATGAAATGATTTTATTCCCACTGGTGTCTTTCATTCTCTGGGTCCCAGTTGGGAATCTTTGTGGGGATTGCCTCTGCTCCAATGGGGATATTTGCCTTGTCTCCCAAGTGTGTGGCAGGGGGAAGGTTATTCTATACAGTGCTGAAACTGTCTGAAAATATCTCGTGGTCTTGAAATATTTTAAAAACCTACTCTACTTTCAATAAAGAATAAGATTTCATGGAAAATATGACAGCACCCAAAATGGTTGCAGCTAAGTACAGTCATCACAATATACTGTGTGTTTGCCAATTGTGGTAGAAAAACCATCCTTGTTATTAGGACAGAATGATTTGATAGCCCTGAGGCAGCATGACACAAAGAAAAAATAGAAACTATTGACAAATATGTGTCACATGAGAATAGCATGAATAGTGCAATTATGGAGCAGCAAACAGGACCCCACCAGAGACCCCCCCTTCAGCCAGTGGCTAGAGGAGATGCCATCACATTGGAGCAAGAAAACCAGAAACCGGCAAGGAGAAGACATTGTCTCAAGGCAAGCAGAGGTTGCTGAAGCCTATATGTGACTGGTGTGTTTCATCAGAGGGATAAATATGCAGTCTCTACTGATTTTGAGCCTAGCCTAGAAGGTTGGTGGGGGCAGGAAGTCCATTTATGCCCATAAAATACTCTTCTTTCCTTCACTCTATCTAGTCAGTTGGACTGAATTGCCAAGGCAGAGCACAGACCACTGTCTATCAGTTACACAGCTGACTATGGGAACAAAATAACTTTTGTTTCTATGGGAAAAATAGAGGAAAATATAAGAAATGATTAATTCTGTCTTACATCAATAAAAGAAAGAAGAGAGAGAACAAGGGAATTAGAGAAAGAGGGGGAGAAATTGGAAAGGGGAAGAAAGCAAAGACAAGACGGTGGGAGAGAGTGAGGGAGAGAGGGAAAAGGGGAGATGACAAGAAAAATGCATTGTTTATCCTCAAAAGGCTGCTGAATTGTGTCTTCCATACTGGCCCACGAAAGCCCTTATATTGTGGCATTAGATTCTTTTTTAAATTGGTCAAGGCAGTAAAAAAAACACTGTTTTGAAAGCCAAGATGTGAAAGGTCCAGAGAGTTGTCAAGAAGAATCTGACTTCACATGCTTTCCTGGTCTCTAAGGCCACTTACAGAAGGTAAGTATGAAGAGAATAAGAAAATGCCAAGAGAGCAAATGAACTTTGGACCTTATGCAGCCAGTTCACAGCAGAAATCTGCTACACCATGATTTATAGTTTGTTATTCAACAGAAAAGAATCTTGGAAAAACAAGCATCTTGTTCTTGGAATGTCAGGGAGAAGCAAAATACTTCAAAATCCAGTGGCTTTGAGCAAAACATGATTCTCTCCTGCTAACTTTTCGACAGTAATTCCTCATGCAATGGGCTTTATAGACTATTACAATACTGAGAAAGTTGGAAATCCATGAGCCACAGTGACCAGCCAAGATTCGGGGATGGTGTATGCCATTAGAGTGACCATGGGCAAAGATAACACAGCATTGTGAGAAATCAAACACTGGATTCTGTCAGGGGAAGCACCTACTCTGGGATTCTCATTGTAGGATGACACTTCAAATCCTTGCTTTTACTTTTCCTTCAAATGTATGAAGCTATGTGATGGTTCCACTCATTTGGTGGTATAAGCTACAGCCAGTTTATGTTGTGTACAGTGCTGAAGCTCACGAATTTGGGGACAATTCTGCTAGAGTTTCAATATGGGGCCTCTCATGGGTGCCACTTTGAGTCCTGAATGCTCCACTTCCAATCCTGTGGTTACATTCAGCTGCTGGGCTCACCTGGCTTAACAGCCAGGATGGTGTAGCCATGTAGCTGACAATTGTTGCAGCCTATCCACTGGAGCCTAACTGTTCACCAAATGCCCCTTTCAACATAGCGCTTGGAGTTATGGAACTCTGTAGTTGGCTTCCCTGGAAAACTCTGATATGATCTAGCCCTGGAAGTCAGTTACTTTCCACTTCTGATAGAATCTGTTCATTACAAGTAAGTCACTAAAGTAAACGCAGATCCAGGCAAAGAGGATACAGATTCCAGTTCTCAGTGGAAGTGCCAGAGAATCAGACATTTTTCAACCATTGTCACAACACTGCTCAGCCTTGCACACTGTCAGACTAAGAAGTATGGAGTGAAAATAATAACAGCAACAACAGTGTTCTTTCTTGGTTTTATGATCTATTTTACCTTTTTTCTTCTACCCTAGCAGATGACATCCACCTGGCCTTTCTGTTGAATCATAAGGACATTCCACATTCTGGAACAAAACATTTGCCAGAAAGAGCAGCTTTACTTCTTTCTGATGATTGGTCACACAACAACAATAATAAGGAAGTAATTGAAGGGATGAATATCAAGTGTTCTCTTTTGTGTACTAAGTCCTTTTGTGTACAAGAACACCCAAATTTGGATGATGTTTTTTAGCTTCATATTATGATTTTACAAAAGTGAATGAGACTTTGAACAATTAACTTGCCCAGGGACACACAGCACTAGTGGCAAAGCTGAAATTCTGCCACTGTGCTGGTACTAAGCTATGTTTTTCTCCCAACTTGTTTTTACTATTTTTAGTTACAAAGAAGTTGAAAAATAATTATAATAAACATCTACAACCTTTTATTTATCTTTAACACTTGCTCATTGCTTTTCATATGTGTCTTACCTCTGTCCTCCTCTTTCTCCCCTTGCTGCCTCTCTAGGGTTCTGTACTACGTTTGAAGGTAGAAAAGAACAGAGAACAGGCACAAGTAACACACATACATATACACATACATACAGTATACATAACAAACCACATATGCAATCTATATATCATACACATACATACAATATATACACAAGCATCCCATACAACACATCCATGTTACACATATATATACATACATATTTTTGCCCTCTCATTTGAAAATAAATTACAGATTCCATGTCATGCCATCATTAACCATTGCAGCAGACATTTCTAATCGCAAGGGCATTCTCCTACACAACATTATACCATTATGTAACTGTCAAAATTAATGAAACATCCATATTAATTAATATCTAATACATCACCACATTCAAATTTCCACAAATACTTGCGGATATTGTTAACAGCAGTAAAATAGATTTGACAGATAGACATAGATGCCTAGATATAATGTTAGTGTTTGCTTTGGACCATTTAATAATTAGGACTAAAATTGCAATGTATTTACACATATTCTGACAGAAAAGAAAAAAATAGTTCTGGAAGTGAACTGTTCTACTTTGTGCACCACTTCTGATCAACAGAATTTTCACCCAACATTTCATCATGGTCTTCCAGGATCAGAGATCATCTACAGAGTTATCTTCTCTCCAATTTTATAGAGCAGAAATAGCAGAAAGTTTGAAAAACATGATTCATTCTAGCTTTTATGCTCCAAATTTCCAAGCATTCAGAAAAAACTTTGAAGATTGGGGTATAAATAAAAAGTCTGAGAACATCAGAAAGCAAGGTGTATGGCTTCCGTATGCTCCCTCCACTCAGTGCCAGCCCGGAACTAGAGTGAAAGCCAAAAGCAATGGAGACCTGCATGGAGATAAGCTCCTAGATGGGGCCCTGGGGATGACGTGGTTCTCAACATAGCAATGCTCTTCTGTTTGGCAGAGTCTCTGTAAACAGAGACGAGGGCTTTCAGCACTAGCCTGGGTGGTCCCGTGACCAAGGATGGGATATGAGCTTCTCACTAATGCAATGTAAGCCCTCTGGAACTTCAACACAATGCCAAGGAAACAGAACAGAATTCACAAAAAAACTACAGCCAGATACAACAGGACTAGAAATAGAAATTGACTTAAGTAACCAAAAATAAAACACAGTTCCTCTTACTCCTCTTCCACTCCTCCTTGCCTTCCATTGATATGGTCTTGACCTCTATGTTCACATAGCCTCATCCTCTTCTCTGTGTGTCTAATCTCCCTCTACCTCTTTTTTATGATGACATTTGGGAAAGACTTAGAGTCCATGTTGATAATCCACTGTAATCTCTCCATCTCAACATTCTTACTCACATATACAAAGGCTCTTTCCCCTTATATGGTAACATGCATGGCTCCGAGAATCAAGATGGCGGAATAGGGTAAGGACACGTTTATACAGATGGAAAAACATTTAACCAGGATGAAGCAGAGAGGACATATTTCAGGAAATAGGAAAGGACAGAACAACAGCAGAGGGGTACCTGGAGACTGACAGACACAGGAAAGCAGCAGACACAATGGTGTGGTGTTGCAGAGACTGATATTCCAGCACGGCGATCTGAACTCCACAGCAGCCAGATGGGAAGGGACTTTCACCGGGAGCTCGGGTGGTGAACCCAGACAAAGAACTGTCCGTTCTGCTGGTCCGTTTGATTTGACCAGGAGCAGAGACAGAGCAGCAGATCTCAGACGGGCAGTGCGAGAACAGGGTGGATTTCATAGTCCAGTCAGCCCCCTAGAGCTGAATCGTGCACCATTTTGTTTAAGGAGGAAAGGGCGACAAAGAGGACTGAGCATGCGCTGAGCTGGGAGTGGGCTCATTTCTGACTCAGTGAACTGCAACGACGTGGCATTCTATGGGTTCCACTCAGGGCAGATCTGGGATAGCCCTCGGATCTGATGGCCAGCAAATCAAGAACCTTAGTGGTTGTATATCAGGCGCCATTTTGGGCACTGTGGTAATAGCTTTGGGACTGCAGGGGCAACAGTGAACTGTGCATGTGCTGATCTCACGAGAACTTGCTGAGATCCGAGATTGCACTGGTCCCGCAGGGAAATAATACTGACTGGGTCATCGTACGGGTCAAAATAGGTCCGTGTGGCACCCAGACCTAACATCCAACAGGTTCCGACAAGATCAGCGCCACCAACAACCTAATTATATAGGACACCTGGTGTCTCTCTAATCCTGGGACCTGCTCCAACCGAAAGTGGGAGAAAGGTTGCAGAGACAAAGGTGCAGCCTCACCACGGTATCACAGGAGGTGGTAAGTGGTGAGCCAAGAGCTGGGGCTGTGGACACCACAGTGGAAATCTGACATAAGAACCCAGACCTGGAACTTACTGAAGGTTGTGGCACAAGTGGCTGCAAGAAAAGTTGTGTACCAACCACAATAAGTAAAATCGCATTGTAGACCTGTGGGTGACACAGCTGAGAAACCTACCCCAAGGAGAAGACTCTGCTAACCAGAAGTACAATGATCAAGAACAAAAGAAGAGACAAAGGCACAATGAATATTGCCGAAAACTCTCCTGCAAGGGAGCAAAACCCTATGCCAACCTGAGAGTTAACTGAGGAAGACATCGAGAAAATGGGGCACACAGAATCCATAAGATTCATTTTAAAGTTTCTGATCAACAATGAGAAGCTCATGCAAGAGTTCAAAGAATTTAAGGAAGCAATAAAGCAAATCAAGGCTGGTATATCAGAAATTAAGAACACAGTAGAGCAAATTAAGAGTACAGTGGAGAGTCTCCAAATTAGAATGAAGCAAGCAGAAGAAAGAATCTCAGAATTGGAAGGTATTTCCTGTCACAAGGGGGAAGCAAACAAAAAGCTGGAAGCAGAGCTGGATCAGGCCAAAAAAAGTATTCAAGAATTGAAAGACACTATTAAGAGGCCAAATCTAAGAGTTATGGGAGTCCCAGAAGGTGCAGAAAGAGAAGCTGAGTTTGCAAAATGTATTTAATGAAATAATAAAGGAAAATTTCCCTAATCTGGAGGAAGAATCGGGAAACAAGTTCCAGGAGGGGCACAGAACTCCCAACAGGCTTGACCCAAAGCAATCTTCACCACGACATATGATCATCAAGCTCTCTTCAATTGAAATAAGGAAAAGATCCTAAAATGTGCACGTGAAAAAAATCAATTGACATATAAAGGAAAGCCAATTAAGCTCACAGGAAACTCTACAAGCAAGAAGAGAATGGAGTGACATATTCCAGATTCTAAAAGAAAAAAATTTTTGTGCTGTCCAATGAGAGTGGTAGCCCCGAGGGAGGTGCCCACTATTTCCCTTCTAGGCCACACTCACTCCCAGATTATGCACTCTCCAGGTAGTTCTGGCATTAGACTTGACAGAATTAGCTCCAAGTGCCAGCCTCTGCCAGCTAGTACTGCGGCTAGCCCAACCAACCCTCACCCACTCACCTGCCAGTAGGTGTGTGGGCTGGATAGTAGGTTGGTTGGGTTGAGCTGGGCTTCAATGCCCATCGACATGTGTGAGAGCTAAACAGGATGTGGGACAGACTTGACAAGCCTGCGGTGTGTACTGGCAAGCATGGGAATCAGGGTAGGGGGCAGAACTGGTGGGGGTTATGGGGAGTCGCCCCAACCAGTCTGCAGCTCCAACCGGTTTGCGTGAGGACTGAGTATGAAGCGGGCAGGATCGAACTGGACTACAACACCAGCTGGTTCACGAGGAAGACAGGGCTGAAAACAGAACGAACCCAGTAATCCCAACGACCAGCATGAGCATAAGCTGATTGGTGTGACAGATGGTGTCGGACTCTGTACTAGCAAACTCGCACAAGAATCAGATCTGGGATCATCTCAGATGAAGTTTCTTTGGAGAGCCCTCCACCTGAACTGCTGATCTTAGAACCCCAACCATGAAGAGACTGTTAGCCAGTGGATTCTGAATAGGGTTAATTGTGATTGGAACTGAGAGATAGGCAGCAATCCAGAACTGATGAACTATCAAAACTGTATGAGCAGGACCCTCAGAGCGTGCCTCCCGTTGGGGATCTGGGATGGGTGGGAGGTTGGGTGGGGCTTTTCCCTTTGTTTTTTTCCCTGACCCCAGATACAGGGTAAAATGATATTGTTGTGGAAACAATGGTATTACCCACTTTCACCCTGTAGCCCTTGACACTTTGTTCCCTAATAAACTAAGTAAAATTATTAAAAAAAAGAAAAAAGAAAGAAAAAAGAAAAAAATTTTCGGCCCAGGATAACATATCCAGGAAAGCTTTCTTTTGTCTTTGAAAATGAAAGAGCAGGTGGTAAGGAGGAAGCTTGGATCCCAACCATGAAGACTCCCAGACCTTCACCACAAACTACTAATACGAGCAACAAGGACTATATCCCAACTGCAAGGAGGCCACAGGGAATTGGATGCCCTCGGAGGCCAAGTACTCTGAGGTCACCCACCCCCAACCGGAGCTTCCTCAGGGGATGGAAGAAGTCCAAACACTACCGTGCAGAAACCAACGTCATCAGAAAGACAACCAGAAGCCCTGAGCGGTCTGCAGAAACAGAAGAACAATAAACGTCCTTCAGGACCAGGGAGGAGAGCTTTCTCTGGTCCGAGAGCCTGGCTCCACCTCTGGACCCCCACCCTCCCTCACAATGACCATCGGGATCACTTTGAAAACCCCTCACAGCAAACAAACAAACAAAAAAAGAAATAAAATTCTTCCACAGTAAAGAAAAGCTAAAAGAATTTGCCTCTTTCAAACATGCCCTACAAATGATACTTCAAGATGTTCTCTTGGCAGAGAAGAGTAATAGCACCTACCAAAACCAAAGGCAAATGGGAAGAACATCCCAGTAAAATGACAACACAAGACTAAACCAATGAACAACCCATTGCTAAAATGACAGGACCAACGTAACACCCATGTATATTAAACTGTGAATGTAAATGGCTTAAGCTTAATCAAACATCATAGAGTAGTACACTTGATTAAAAAACAAAACCCATCTGCTTATTGTCTGGAGGAGACACACTTGAACAAAGATTAGCAGAAACTATATCACATGGGTTTTGTCATTCTCTGTTAGTTTCTTCTCTTCAAAACACTTCCTTCTGATTAAATCATTCAATGACTCGCATATCATACGGTAGCATCATTTTTTTCAAGAAGGTTCTTGATTTTCATTTCTTCAGCTACATATTAGTCATTTAATAGCATGTTATTTAACTTCTTGGTGTTATTAATTTCTTTTTTCTTCCTGTTGTTGATTTTGTTTTGTGGCTCTTCATTTAAGGGGATGTATAGTAGCTGTGTAATGGAGACTGTCATATCTAGTAACATGTCATTTAACTTCAGGCATTGTAAATTTCTATTTGTTGATTTTGTATCATGACTTTTCATTTAAGGGGATGTACAGTAGTTATGTAATGGAGACTGTCATATCTAGTAACATGTCATTTAACTTCATGGCATTGTAAATTTCCTCTTTTCTTTCTATTGTTGATTTTGAAACATGACTTTTCATTTAAGGGGATGTACAGTAGCTGTGAAATGGAGACTAACATTCAATGTGAGGATGTAGTGCGGTATGCATTTCTGCTTCCAGACAAAGATGGAGTTACAATGAAACTGTTTACTATATCTTGACAATAGGATTCTGGACTCTCTGCCATTGTCCAGGCCCGCAATGATGGACATATGACTGAGTATGAAGAACTATATGTTAGTAATGATATAGAGGAACTGGCGGGGGAGGGATCTAGGGAGGGGATAAGGGAATACGAAACTGTACTATAAAATAATAAGAATAATAATAAAATGTATAAAAATAAAAAAAAATGCATGGCTCCTAGAAGTTAGACTCTAATGTCTTTGGGGGCCACCCTTCTCACCATCATTGAAGTACACACGAGCAATGGAGCATCAGGACAGCAGATTTCTCCTGTGTGTTACAAATTCCTACCACTCCCCCATAAAAAAAAAACTCACTCTTTATATGTCCACCATTTTTATAACTTTGAATCAAAACAAATTGAGATAGATATCTTAAATAGTCCAGCTGTAGTCTATTCATCCAATGTGGTCTACTTGTACAACATCACATACACAAACTATAAAGAAGTCTGTGTTAGTGATCTGAAGACACAGCCTCTTCTGATGCTATCCTTGCTGCATTAGAAGACAAGGGAGCCTTTTTTTGCATCTTTTCTTTACATTTTGAAGTTAAATTTCCTCTCCCTGCCCCCCCCCCAAAAAAACACATCCCTTTTTAAAATGAATTTTTCTAAGGAATAATTTGCAATGGAAGTGTATGAGTAGTGTTTCAGTGTAAGGCTCAATGAAATTTTATGGATGCAAACAATTATGTCATCCCAACCCAAATCAACATACGGAAAATTTCCATTAGCCAATAAAGTTCCAACATGTTCCTTCCCAGATCGATCTGGAGATATGAACAATTATTTTAAGGTTTTACGAGCATATCTTTTTTCTCTAGGATAAATATTTTGATAGGGAATTGCTAGACCCTAGCATATGTGTATTTTTAATCCTTCCTCTCTTTGTCTTCTTGCCCCAATCCATGATTCTGATTTTCCTCTCTACATTGTCTTAATAAATAATGGACAACAATCTTTAACCAGTTTGCTTAACTGATGCTTTCTTCTTTGGAAGGTCCCCACTCTAGTCTTTCTGCTACTCACTTCGTGGAACATGGTTCTCACTCCTAGTGGTTATTTCTGCAAATTTTTTTGGTGTTTAAAGAAGAGTGTTTTCAGACATCACCGTATGATAAAAAGAGGATTCTGTGTTACATCTCCATGTCCCCAACCTGAAATCATTCTGTCGAGGGATTTCATAGGCCACTCCATTCTTCACGGCTCAGTGGCTCTCCTTTTTCACAACAAAAATAAAGACCAAAGATGCTCCTTTCTGCTTTTTGAAACCTCATTCATCATTTTCTGAAGTATTCTAACAATCTACTGATCTTGTTTTTCACTAGTTCTTACCCAGTTCTAGGTAGGGGTCAACAGCTTCAGGTGTTTGTATTTAATGCCATTAAATATTATCTCTAGATAATGACATGATATGCAGGATTACTTATCAAAAGAAAATACACATTAAAAATAAACTCTAAATGCATGTTGAGTATGCATCTCTCCATATATCCCTTTAATCAAAATTATGATCCTAGAATTAGGGCAGACGCCGTTGGCCTAAAGGATTGCTTAAAAAAGCTCCTGAGTTGTGATAGAGGCCAGGCTGCCATACTTTTCATAATAAATCTGATTGCTTTACTTAATTATGCATTTTCTTCCTCAGGGTTAAATGTGTGAAAAGATAAAGACTTTTAAAGATAAGTTTTGAAGATTTAATTTTCCATCATCTTTTATGTTGAAGAAGGAAAAGTCTGTAGAATAACATATTGCTTCACAGAGTGGCTTACAATAATACCTAAACTGTTTGGATTGCTTTGGGAGCCACATTTTAAACTGTCACTTTCAAAAGTAGCTGAATGTTTTCGTGTATTACAGTACCTCCATGATCCATGTGTTGCATATTGTGGGCTTACAATGGTTTCTTCAGCATTGCCATTGTGAAATTTTTTTTCCAATGAACTCCGAGCAACAAGATAAATATCCATACAAAGAGTATAAAAGGCCTACTTGGTCTCCAACCCCTCTTATGTGAGCAACCATTGCTTCTGAACTATTTGCCTTAATGTTCACAATGAAATCATGTGCAATCCACTGGGTCTAGATAAATAAGCACACCCAAAACCACCATCTGTGGTCTTATAAAAACAGTTGCTGGAGTCTTATTCCTTCTTGTTACCATCTCCTCTTCCCGCACATATTGTGGTTTCTAGAAAAATTCCTGAAGTCTCTATGCTATGGCCTAGCCTCCTCATGGGCCAGCTGGTGCGTCTTTGCTTCTGCCGCTTCTTGTCCCTGTTGCCCACACTGTTTTGTAGCTCTAGGTGTCATGAGAAGCAAAAGGAAAAGAAGGAGGTGTTTCCTTTCCAAAACAAAACTGTGATATTTTTTCTTCGAAATTCTGAGACCATGTAGCATTTCTGTGTCACTGCTTTCATTTACAGTTTTCTCCTATTTCTAGTTCCTGGAACACAGAAAATTAGAAATCTGTATAAAGTTTCTATATTCCTTCTATACTATAAAACATTTAATAAGTAAAAAATAATTGAAGCAAAAGTGGAAAAACAGACTATTTGAATTTAAGACATGAATAAGTTATTTATGTTGCAATAATTAACTAGTTAATTTCTCTTTTTGCTATTTCTATCCCATTAAATGAAAAAAAATTCCAGAATAAAGTTCAACTATCTGATATTTTTCACTGTAAATGGTTTTTAAATCATCTCTTGTATACAAATTTCTGAGAATATTTTAAGTGGAAAAGAAAACAAGAATGCTAAATTTTTACCTGAAATGTAGAAATACAGGTAGATGTCAGATTAGAAGCAAGATCAGAGAATCAGAAGACACAAACTATTCGCTGATTGACTTCCAAATACTTACAAAGCCTATGCTGTGTTGGGCTGTAACCAACGCCAGGATCTAGGAATTCAATCTAAGTCTCCTACATGGGAGGTAGGAAGCCAGTTACTGGAGTCATCAGGATTGCTTCCTCCAAGAACATGGAGTCCAGACTGAAGCCAGGTATCAAACCTAGGCGCATGATACAGGATATAGGCATCCTATTAACCATCTGCTAAAATGTGTGCTCAAGAATGCCTTGAATGTTGGTATTGCTTTGTATAGATCCCAAAGTACAGCAGCATTCAATGCCCAAGTGAAACATTCAGGAAAATCATACCATGATATCCACTTTACAGATGAGGAAACAAGCTCAAGCATCGTGGCCTCCTGACAAAGATTTTATAAACTATAAATGGAGAAATTTGGTCCTCGTCTCATTCCAGAGTATCAAAATTAACGTAACAGCAAAAAAAGTGACCTATTGATATACTATAAGAAACTCATTGTAAACATAATTATGCAAATATAAACAAATGTTGAAACAGGCATCTGACACAGCAGCTAAAATGACTGAATCCAGTTTCAGAGTACCCGGGTTTGAGTCTCATCTGTGATGCCGTTAAGCTCACATGTACCCTGAGAAGCTCAAGTAGTTGGGTTCCTGCTACTCACATGAGAGACACACATTTAGTTCCTGCTCCTGACTTTGGCCTGATATGGAGAACATGCAAATGGATGGGAGACCTCTGTTTATCGGACACATTTTCTCTGTCTCTCTTTGTCTTTCAAATAAGTAAGCTTAAAGATAAACCAAATTTTAAGATGTATCCTGCAAACATTGCTCTTAAATTTACCCCCAAAAGGTCAATGTAGATTTAAGGCAAAAAACCAAAATAATATAGGGTTTATAAGACTTGTAGAATATTGATAGCAACTGCAAAAAGAATGGGGACAGTCACATCTCGGCTGCAGAACCTCCAGTGTCTCCCAACTTTATCAAGAGTGAAAGCCAAAGTGTTTGCAACATTCTACAAGTCCCTAGCTCTCTCACGTCCTCTCCTGGGACACTCCCTTTTGCTAGCTATGCTCCAATGGCACTAAGCTGCTGGACCATTTCTAGAACATGCTGAACAAACCACCACCTTAAGGTCTGAACAGTGGTGACTCCCTCTGCTCAGAAGTACAAAGGCAAGTATGCGCTTTCATGAAGGTTACCCTGATAAATGTCTTTTCACTATGACACACTCACTCCCATCTCATGCCCAAGTCTACTTTTTTGTAGTAATTACCACTTTTAATATCTGTGTAAATTTCTTATTTTTTAAATATATTCTTTATATGTCATTTCTCTCTGCTGGAATATAATCTCAGTAGGACACACATTTTGTTTGTTTTCTTCATAAATATATTGTGATTCCATGTACTAGAGGCTGGTACATGACAGTTACTTAGAATTTATTAGCAGTTGAATGAATAGATGAATACCTGTTGGGTGAGGGAAAAGAGGAATATTCTTGTGATACAACAGTGATAGGATTCTAAGAACCCATATTACCAAAAGAGAAGACAGGGAAAGGCATTTGGCAAGTAATTAGGACACCACTTGGCAAGTCTAACTTCAAATTCTGGCTCTGCTTCTGATTATTTTAATGTGTACCCTGGGGAGCAGCAGGAACCCTGACTCCCAAATGGGATATCTGGATTGAATCCCAAGCTGACTTCACCTTTGCCCAGAATTGTCTACTGTGCACATTTGGGGAGTGAACTAGTATAAGGAAGATCTCTCTCTCTCTCTCTTTGCCTTTCAATAATTAAATATTTTTAAAGGTTTATGTATTTTTATTGGAAAAGTAGACTTTTTCAGAGAGAAGGAGAGACACAGAGAAAGACTTTCCATCTGCTGGCTCATTCCCCAAATACACACAATGGCTGGAGCTGAGCCAATCTGAAGCCAGGAGCCAGGAACTTCTTCCCAGGCTCCCACACAGATTCAGGTTTCCAAGGGTCCGGGACATGCTCTGCATTCCCAGGCCACAAGCAGGGAACTGAGTTGCAAGTGGAACACCCAGCACACAAACTGGCTCCCATATGGGATCGCAGTACCTGTAGGAGGAGGATTAGCCAACTGAACCATTTCATCAGGTTCCCAATAATTGATATTTTTAAAGTGTATACATGGATTTAATATCAAAAAAAAAAAAAGAAAATGGAACAAGAAGATGCAGTTGTAGTAGGCTGCCCTGATTCACATCGGCCTTTTGTATGGAATAGTATCCTGACAAAACTAGAATTTTAAGAATATCAGTGTTGCAGATAATAGCAAGATGAGAATTAACAAAGTCCAAATGTTTCTTCACCCTGAATGCTGGTTCATTTTTCACAAATTGGTGGTCAGCTGAGTAAAAAGGCACCTACAGTTCTGTGTCAAGCTCATTCAGATTGCATATCCTCTGTTAAGTATAATCACAGGGTAAGATGTTTGCAGAAGGCACCTGAATGTGTGTCCATCATTTTCTATTCCTTCTATTCATTTGTTTAAGTACATTGCACACAAAATGCTAAAGCTAAGGGATTTGCAGGACATCCATTAGAGATTGAAAAAAAATAATACCCAGCAGCTGTTTGTCCATTTTCAACAAACAGACATCTCCAGGCATGGGAGTCACCCAGACAGGTAATGTAAATAGTTCAGTTAAACATTAAGGAATCCAAGTAGAAAACGGAAATCATTGGAGTAGCATTAATGCCACAGCAGCTAGCTTCAACTACAAATATGAAGACTACATGCACCTACCATCTGAGCTGACGGTAACAGCAAACACGGAGCTGTTCTTTCCTTCATTAGGTCTATTAATCTCATCACAAATGAAAATGCCTTAAGAAACACTTTAAGGGCCCGGCGGCATGGCCTAGTGGCTAAAGTCCTCACCTTGAAAGCCCCAGGATCCCATATGGGCGCCGGTTCTAATCCCGGCAGCTCCACTTCCCATCCAGCTCCCTGCTTGTGGCCTGGGAAAGCAGTCGAGGACGGCCCAATGCATTGGGACCCTGCACCCGTGTGGGAGACCTGGAAGAGGTTCCAGGTTCTCGGCTTCGGATCAGTGCGCACTGGCCCGTTGCGGCTCACTTGGGGAGTGAATCATCGGAGGGAAGATCTTCCTCTCTGTCTCTCCTCCTCTGTGTATATCTGGCTGTAATAAAATAAATAAATCTTTAAAAAAAAAAACCACCTTAAATACTGCCAACTTCATGAAAATCCCATGGTTTCCACACAGAAGTGGATACCAGCTTCTGTTAAGTCCTTAGCCTTTCATTTGTATCAGTTTGTGGCACTTTTCTCACAGTTCCCAACCAGTCACAAGTGTTCAACATTGCCACTGGGTAGGGAGAAAGCCCACATTCTTAATGTTTTTGCATATGTTTGTCAACTCTATATTTGTTTAAAAAATTAATTGCATCAAACAGACTATCCCCCTCCAAATAAAATCACCTACTATGGTTAGCTAACAGATATCTCCATATAGAGTAGATTTGTGAATGGACTCTCAAGCATATTGTTGGCAACTTTTATTCCTTTGCTTCTATGTCGGTTAGTGAACTACTAAGTGACCTCAAGAGTATGTCACCTATTGTTACTCTTATATTCAAATTAACACAATGTTCCCTCTCTTTTGCCAAACCTGTATTAGATTCTGGTATAAAAAGGCATGTGACCAAAATGACTGCCTGGGTCATTCAGTCATGGAATTCACAAGGAACACTTTGCTTTGCACAAGGTTCATTGCTCCTATCCTGGCTAACAAAGCCCCTGGCATATAGCAAATATTCAGAAACAATGGTTGAATTAAGTTATTCAAAGAACCAAGGAGTTAGATCTGTAATTGACTCTGGGTACCTCGAAATATGGGATACAGTTGTCACACAGCGTATCAGCCCCCCAAAGTTTTTAAAAGGCAGCTACTAAATTCAATAGATAATTGAGGAAATTCAATAGATAATAAATACATGACGAGGTTATACACCACAATAGTAATCAAATACAAATTTAAAATACTCAGAGTCAAATTTCAGAGCACTTCATTGATAAACGTAGAAGTCTGACACTTTTATGGGTTGGCTGGAAAATAGAGTATCAGGAATTCTCACACAATGCTGGGAGGTGAATTAGTACAGACTACTTCAGAAATTTGATTAGCATTTCCTATCAGTTTTAAAATGTGCATAACTTAGGCAGGAAGATTAAGAACACACAACTTCTGTTAGAAGGAGTAATTTCAAGAGATCTATGGTCCATCATGATGATTGTATTGAAAGATGTATTATATATTTAAAAATCGCACAGAAAATACTTTGTGCATTCTTACCAAACATAAAATGCTTGAATATATATTAAATATTTTATAAGCCAACTCTATAAGATATATGTATATGAAAGCTTTCATAAAATATATATATAATTTGCATTCATCAATTTGAATAGGTAAAGGAACGGGAGTGCTCCATAGCAAGCCAACATCTAGAAAGTTTCACACACAACAAGAAAATATGTCACCACTTGCCCATATTGGCATCAACTCGAGTATCTCTCATCAGGAACATAAATGGGTAACTTCCATCCTATTCATACAGGGTAACACTGTGTTAGCAGTGCACACAAAGCAATGATCCACAGCCCTGAATTTCACAAGGACATTTTGAATGATAGGAGCCAGACCAAAAAAAAAAAAAAAAAAACTACACATACAGCAGGTTATTGGCTGACTTAGCAGTTAAGGTGCAAGTTCAGACACCCATGTCCCATATCTGAGAGATTGGATTCAGTTCCAACTGGGTCTCCTGATTCCATTTTTCTGTTAATCCAGACCTAGAGACATGGAGACGAGAGTTTACGTGATTGGGTCCCTGTCATCCATGTGAGAGGTTTAGATTGAGTTTCCAGTTCCTGGCTTTGACCCAGCCCAGACCAGGCCATTGCACACATTTGGAGAGTATACCAGTGGATAGAAGATCCTTTTCATGCATTCATTCATATATAAGCATAGTAAGAGAGAGGGAGAGACAGAGAAGATCTTTCATTCGGTAGTTCCCTCACTTCTCAATGGCTGCAATAGCAGGGTCTGGCCCAGAATCCAAAGGTTCAAGCATTTGAGCCATTCTCCACTATTTCCAAGTGCATTAGAGGGAAGCTGGATCAGAATCAGAGAGGCTGGCACTTGAATCAGTGCTCTGACATGGAATATCAACATTGTTTTAAAGTATTATTTTTTTAAGAATTTTTTTCTCCACTGCAAAGGCAGGTCTACAGAAAGAAGGAGAGACAGAGAGAAAGATCTTTCTTCCACTGGTTTACTCCCCAAGTAGCTGCACAGGCTGGAGCTGAGCTGACAGAAGCCAGGAGCCAGGAGCTAGGAGCTTCTTCTGGGTCTCCCAAACAGGTGCAGGGTCCCAATTTTGGGCCATCCTCAACTGCTCTCCCAGGCCACAAACAGGGAACTAGATGGGAAGTGGGGCAGTAAGGCTGTGAACCAATGCCCATATGGGATCCCAGTGCGCGCAAGGCGAGTACTTTAGCCACTAGGCTACCGCACCAGACCTGTACAATGCCAGCATTTTAAGAGGCAGTCTAACTCACTGCACCCTAACACGAGCCTGCCTGTCTGCCTGCCTTCCTTCCCTTCGTTGACTTTCAAATGATAAGCAAATTTAAAATAGTTCCCAAAAATGTATAATTTTCTTCAAGCAAGAAGGCAGAAAGTTATAATCATGGAGGAACTCACAGGGCAATGATCTGCTCTGAAACTTCGTTTTGTCAGACAGTATTGTGCGTTTCGGGACCATTCGTTAGTCATACATATGCTTTCTGCACTTTCTAGACAATAGATGAGATACGAACATGTAAATATTAAGCAACATTTTGCTTTGTATTTAAAAGCAAATCTTAAAAATTTTTGCAGGCTGTAAAGTCTGGAGATGCCTCCGAAATTTGACATATGTGGACCCCAACCCTAACTCCATCAGTCAGCCCTGATAAGGTGAGCCAGTTAATTAACGGCTCTCAAAACAAATAATTCCAAACTTCAGTGCACTTTGCAATCACCTGGGGAACTTTAAAAAAAAAAAAAAAAAAAAAAACAAGAAAACAACACTGAAGCTCAGACACGACCTCCAGAGGTTCTGATTTAATTGGTCCAGGTGAATAATGGCTTAAACATTGAGAGTTTTCAAAGTTCCCCAGGTATTGCTTTCTAATGGGAATCCACAGCAGAGACTTGCAGCTGCGAGCCCTCACAACCTCCTCTGAAAAACTGCCTGACGATAACGGCGTTACACTCAGGGTTGTCATCAGGATAGAAACGAAAGCACAGCATGTTCACAGCACCTCAGACAGCGCCTGGTGACGAACAACGCTTCACTGCTACCATGAAACCACTCACTTTATTGCTTACGAACAAGACTGGAAGTTTGGGGCAGATATTTAAGAATCATAGGAAATAGCTAGTGTTTTAAAGAAATTGGTTTGATTACAATCAGGGTGGAAAGGAACAAAAGACAAAAACTCTGGTTGTTAGAACTGAGGGCAGAAAAAACAAAGGGAAGGAAGCAGACCAGTCTTGACCTCAGCCGCCAGGACTCAATTCTCAGTTCCTCTCTGTTCTAATTTTCCAAGTTTACATGAGGGATTCAAAAGCCAGTGAAAGGCTCCACTTTTTGTCTGCTGGCTTTACAGTGGGTGGAATCTTAGAAATGCTAGTGCTTCTAGACATAATGTTCTCTTTGTTTAAAATTTTTTTTTTATTTTCACCAAGGAAATAATGAGTTAAGCTTGAATCTAACCCCTACCCCCCGCCCTGCCACCATGATGTTCTAAAAGCTAATACTTATTTAGGATGTTGATACTGCTGGAACACTATGGTAATAGAGTCCCCAAAAAAGCTTCACGATGTTTATGAAGAAATACAATTAAAACAAATTTAATTTGTTGCAGAAAGATTCTTGATGGTAGACTTTGAAACAGAGACTAAAACACCACTGGGGACCCTCACATCCCACGTCAGGGCTGCTGGGTTTAAGTCTCTGCTCCACTTCCAACTTAGGTTTCTGCTAATGCACACGCGAGGGGCTACAAGGGATAGCTCAAGAACTTGCGTTCTTCTCATCCACATGGGAATGCAATATTCAGTTGTTGGCCCCTGATTTCAGCATGGCTCGGCTCTGGCTAATCCAGGTACGTGGGGAGTGAGAGGAGATCTGTCTGTATCCTACTCTTCAAACAAATCTAAGGTTTAAAATTTGATATCCATGCATAGTTTTTTTCTTAATATGCACTTTCCATGAACCTTTTCAAGGCCCCTGACATTCTTCATCCTGAACATGTTACAGAGTCATGCTAAAACTTCCTAACCTAACCAGTAACCATTAGAAACCTTCCTTCATTCAGACAAAAATTTTTAAAAATGGCTTCTAATCTCAGACATCAAAAAGTCTTTCTCTAGGAGCAGGCATTTGGGCTAGTGGTTAGGATGCCATTTAAGACCCCTGCATCCCACATCCAATATCTACATTTGATCTCTGGAACTCCAGATCCTGATTCTTCTTCCTGCTAATGCAGAGTCCAGGAGGTACTGATGATGACTCAAACATTCGGGTTCCTGTCCCCCACGTGGGGCACCTAGATTTCATTCCTGCCTCTTAGCTCCAGCCTGACCTAGCTCCAATCATTGCAAGCTTTTGAGCTCTTTGTCCACTTCTCAAATAAGTTACAGGGAGAAAAAAAATCTTCCTCTAATTCAACTATTGGTTAGACACTTGTAAGTCCTAAAGAATAGTGGTAAGTGGTTGCAGTTTATACCAATATAAAAGTTCCTTTAAGTAAACTGAATTGTAATTTTCCAAAAGCACTTCAGTTGGGTGGGTTATTATGTTTATTCCCTTAAGTGTTGTTTAAGTACTAAGTAAAAATGTCCACCAACAGTGAAGAAAATACACAAAGCAGAGATGCCTTGCAGAACACTGTCAGGGCGGTAAGAACAGTTGAAGGAACGGTTGACTGGCCTGACCCTAAGTTAGATTTCATCTAGTCCGCCTGTCAAATGCAGAGAATAGTGCATGTTGCAGAGCTCCAGCTCTCTGACCTTCCTCCTTTTGGCCCTTTGACCCACCCTGCAGGGGCTGCTCAAAACAACTGCACGGAGCACCTGGGAGGCACAAGAACACTGTAGAGGCCAACAGGGCAACATTCCACCAAGAACACTGAGGCTCAGCAGCTCAGCCAGTTCAGCTGTTGTCCCTGCCACGCCCCACATCTGGGCTTCCATCCAAGCATCCTCCTCCCTCACCATTGGAAACTATGAGCTCTGGCCTCCAGCCCCATCTCCTGCCACCCCTTCCTCCCTTATTTTTCCTCTTGTTTCCACTTCTATGTCTCCTTTTTAAATCTCTCTACTGTGACATGTATGAACCAACTTTATACAAAACTTCTTTTAGTCTAAAAGTATTTCTTTACACATATCCCCTACATCAATTAAAAATGAGCCTGCTAGCTCCTTTCCCAACTTTAATTCTATTAAGCACAACCATCTTCATTAACAGAGCCCTTGCACAAACATGACCTCTAACATCCAATCTGATGCCATGCTTTGGCAATTCAAGCTCAGCTAGACTTTAAGCCAGATAGCACCTATACAGGCCCATGTTTAGGGGAAAGGTGTTATATTGCTTTTGAAGAAATATTTATTGTGGAATGGTTGAAACCAGGTCCAATGCTATGGCACGGCAAATTAAGCCAACACTTGCAACATTTGGTATCCTATATTGTAGTGTGGGTTGGGATCCAGCTGCCTGATAATGAATTTGGGAAGGTGACAAAGGTGACCCAAGAGCTTGGACTCTGCCACCCACATGGGAGTTCTGGATGGAGTTCTAGGCTTTTAGCCTGGTCCTCAGATCTTAACATTTTACTATATTGTATTACATGCCATTGCCTTTCAGAACTGCTATTTACTTCAACAGATTAAACAAATTATTGAGTGACTTTCTCAAGACCCACATTACATGCACAGTACAGAATCTAGAAAGCAGTACATACAGATATCATTTACTCCACGGTATTTGGCATAAATTTGTGAACCCATTGGGTCCTGATCCCTTCTTTCCTTCCGTCCCTTTCTGTGTTCTCCTTTGCACAGCACACTCCTCTCTGCATCAGTTACTTCTGCTGATATTTTCCATGCTTTGTATATCTGTGTGGGCATGTCCCTGTTTTCTCTTTGTTTTTTCTCCTCCGATTTTTTTTTCTATTTTCAATTATCATTTTGTAGGCACCCTATGATGTGATGCACACAATTCCAGGCCTTTAGGATCTGTATCTGTTGAGCTTTTTTCCTTACAAGGCTTTCTCTGAGCTGATGCCTCATGTCTTTATGAGTATCTGAATTTCTCTCTATTTTCCTTTCATAAACTCCATCTATTCCCCCTCTTCCTACACCTAACGAAACAACATGGAAGCACTATGTTACCTACTGTTTTATGCTAAACAGTATTCATATTTTTAACAATAGCATTCAATTCTTCAGAGAACTTTCCTTTCTCACTCTGTGCTCTGCATCCCAGGAACATCTAAAAAGTTTCCATTCTATAGATGGACTCCCTAAGCCTTTATTTGAGGCTCTTTCTTGTGAAATAGAATGCTCTCAGACTGAAGTTTCAAGTTTTTTTGCCCTAGTGTCTAACATTTAACATAGTGCGTGGTGCATATAAAGAGCTCAAAAAATGATTTTTTAATAATTTTAATATACAAATTGAGTTATTCATTACTTTGGGCAGCGTGTATTTTGTTAGATGATGGGCTTGGATACCACAGAGATTAATTCCTCAACTCAAACTGAAAAGCTAAGATGGAAAAAGAGAAGTGAGTAGACAAGGAAGAGGTCACATGTGTCACCCCAAGAAGGAATGAGAAACTCAGAGATCATTCTTTCTCATGGGGTTAAAGAACTGTCAGCCACAGGGTAGAAGCAACTGCAAATAGCTGGACTGCCAATTAATCCTGAAAGGGGAGAAAACCTGTTCTAAGTCAAAGAAGGAACAGCTGCAATTCCAGCAGCCTGTGCCACAAGTCACAGGGAAATTGAGTAGACTCCAAATACTCAGTAAGAACAGTGGAAAGAAGCTGCCAAAGAAAAACATCAGGCAACGGGATTTCAAAACTTTTCTCTTTGAGAAAGGTGAAGAATTAACATGCATGGATCTGGGACACCCTGGAGAAAGGATGACGTCAGATGGTAACATGCAGCCTGGCTAGGAGGTACATAGCATCAGCATCACCTGCACCTCCAGGCACTCACAAATAACAGTCCTCGCCTCTCTCTCCAAACAAGTGTTCAGTTTTCAGCACTGGAGTGAGATGATAGACCTAACAGATTGACAACCTCCCTTAGGAGCTTAGTAATGAAGTGCATTTAGAACTGTCTGAGAAGAAAAGCATCCTGGGTAAACAACACTGCCTCACTCTGGGGGTCCCTGGGCTTCTCATGGATGACAAAAGAGACCATATTCTTAGAAATAGACAATGTTTTGCAACGTCCATCTGCAACAAAGTCCCTCAGGAAGCTTATTAAAAATGGTATTTCAAGGCTGACAGTGTGGCATAGAAAGAAAAGCTAATGATGCCAATATCCCGCATGGGCACCAATTCGTATCCTGCCTGTTCCACCTCTGGTCTAGTTCACTGCTGATGGCCCGGGGAAAGCAGCAGAAAATGGCCCAACTGTTTAGCTCACTGCCACCCATGTGGGAGAGTTACTGGCTCCTGGATTTGGCCTGGCCCAGCACTGGCCTGGTAGCCATCGTGGGTGTCAGTCCGTGGACAGAACCTAACTCTGTCTCTCTCCCTCTTTGTCTCTACCTCCCTTTCCCCCCGTTTTTTAAAGACTTATTTATTTTTATTGCAAAGCCAGATATACAGGGATGATGAGAAACAGAAAGATCTTTTGTCCATTGATTCACTCCCCAAGTGGCCGCAACAGTTGGTGCTGAGCTGATTTGACACCAGGAGCCCAGAGCCTCTTCCAGGTCTCCCATGCAGGTGCAGGGTCCCAAGGCTTTGGGCCGTCCTCAACTGCTTTCCCAGGACACAAGCAGGGAGCTGGATGGGAAGTGGGGCTGCTGGGATTAGAACCGGTGCTCCTATGGGATCCTGCCATATTTTAGGCGAGGACTTTAGCAGTTAGACTACCGCATCAGGCCCTCCTTCCTCCCTTCTCTGTAAATCTTCCAAATAAATAAGTCAATTTTCAATGAGTTATTTCAGAATTGCCAAGCTTGAACCACAGTTCACATGCAGAGAAATGGTTCCATGTTAACTAGGAAGTTTAATTTCAAAGAACAAAAACAAATGTTCTCCTTTATACACTTCACCCAAATCCTGAGTGGTTTGCCATTCTATCATGGGCTCTTTCACTTAAACACAAATAACGGCAGCCCATCATATGTCAGTAAAAATGTTCCTGGAAACAAATACACAGCAAAATTAGAGTGGGTCAGAGGATCAAACCACTTGGGATGCTTGTATCCCCTATGTCCCCTAGAGGAGCGGTAGGCATCAAGTCCGGCCGCCACCTTCCTGCTAGGGCGCACCCTAGAGGTAGCAGATGATAGCTTAACTCCCTACCACCCACCTGGGAGACCCAGAGAGAGCTTCTTTCCCTGCTTGGCCCAGGTCTGGCTGTTGCAGGAATTTGAGGAGTGAACCAGTGAAAGAAAGATTTTCTCTCTTGCTTTCTCCACATTCCTATGCTTTTTGAATAAATTTGAAAGACTAAGCATTTTTACATTTTTTGAGAAGCAGAGGCTTGCTGGAAGACCACAGTGCACGTAACAAGCACCACACATTTCTGTGAGACACAAAGTTGTCCATCCTGAGACTTCTCTGCTCTAAGAACAGCTCCCATGTCTTCAGGTCCCAGAAATGACAGGCAAGAAATCCCTTCTGTGGGGTTTGCAACCTCCTTTTGCTTAGAATTGTTCCACTGGACTTGGTCTTCCCAACAGCTGCTGATATTTTGCACATTGTCCCATTTCACTCTCTCCTTCAGATTTATATAAATTTACTATTATTCTAATAATACTCCATGATCCCCTTGCTGAACTATTTAACTGGTAAATAAAACACACATTTGCAATACATCATAATGTATTAATACACAAAAATTCTTCAGAAAATTTGTGTAAAATATGTATCAAGAAAAATCATGATTTTAAAAACTTTTATACCAAAATAGACATCTTTTAAGGCTACCTTTGCACACTTTTTAAAGCATGCTTGCATATGCTATGTTCTAATTTCTCAATATATTGTTAAAAATAACTTTTCATCATTTTTTTTAACTTTTTTCCTATGATTTTTAACACTGTTTAAAACACTTGAGGGCCCGGTGGCGTGGCCTAGCGGCTAAAGTCCTCGCCTTGAAAGCCCCGGGATCCCATATGGGCGCCGGTTCTAATCCCGGCAGCTCCACTTCCCATCCAGCTCCCTGCCTGTGGCCTGGGAAAGCAGTTGAGGACAGCCCAATGCATTGGGACCCTGCACCCGCGTGGGAGACCCGGAAGAGGTTCCAGGTTCCAGGCTTCGGATCGGCGCGCATCGGCCTGTTGCGGCTCACTTGGGGAGTGAAACATCAGATGGAAGATCTTCCTCTCTGTCTCTCCTCCTCTGTGTATATCTGGCTGTGATAAAATGAATAAATCTTTAAAAAAAAAAAACACTTGAGAGGGTTGTATGCCCAGATGGGTCTCTAATCAGGTATGGAAAGTTGGGCGTACACAGAAGACAAAAGATAGGGACCAATCCTTGCTGTCAGGGATAGGGGATGGCCATTTGATAATCTCTTAAAGACCCCCAATGTGGGGAAGAGTGTTCCGAGGGTGTTAGCTGAGTGGTTTTGGTAGTTCCAAGTTTCATTGCATCAGAATTGAGAAAATCTTTCAGGGGTCAATTGGCTAACCAAGTCCACCTTAGTGCATCCACAGCTCAGGAACATGTTGCAAAACTTGGCTACCAGAGTGGCCAAATCTTTCTGCTGTCCATCCACTATAGGCACTTGATGTCCTCTACTGGCCTGTTTGAACTGGTTGTCATGCTCCCCATGTGCGTCTAAGCCTATTGTCCATTGCAAAGGCATCACCAACTGAGGAGTCCCAGTCCCAACAATGCACTCCAAGGTTGGACCACGTATACTGTGTTTTTTCTTTGTGACTGGATTTGAGTCAAGGCATCCAGCTGGGGAGTCCCCCAAGGAACCTTTCAAGGCTGACCTCAGACTGGAAGCTTCTGTGCACTAATTAGTGCAGGCTCAGGTTCAGTTTGTCATCGGTGCTAGTCGATGCACATACCAGTGGATACAGCAGCCTGGCTAGTATCACCCCAATCCCACTTCTCACAGGAGCCCAAAAGTCCTGTGGCTCAGCCCATTTCAGCCCAGCCCACCACAAGCCCAATTTTCATGCATGCCAGTGAGTTCCACATCTCAGTGGGTCAACGCAGAATAATCCTCCCCAGTTCGCTCCCAACCCTTGTTTTTGCATGTGCCAGCATTTGCTGCAGCTTAGCTGATCCCGGCCCACATCCCTTCTGGTTCTCATGCACACCTGTGGGTGCTGCAGCTCATCCCAGTTGCACATGCTCCCAGACCCAACCCGTAAACTTGCTGATGTGTGCTGCTGCTTTGACCAGACCAGTCTGCCACCAGTCCTGGCTCTTGTGCTCATAGTAGGAGCTGCCAGAATTAGAAAGGAATGTCCACTAATTGTAAGATTTATGGAGCTAAAATGAGAGTTGTAATTGATATACATATATTCTCATTATGAACTGTAGAAAGAAGAATAGCAACCAAGAAGTGAAGATACATTGTAATATGCATCTCTACTCTCAAGTAAAAGGAAGATTTTCAATGGTGCTGTTAAATTTACTTGGCAATATGATAAAAGATTTTCTACCATCGCGTATACCTACAATGCCATGATACACTTGAACAGTGTTGGACTTGTGACTTGCTGAAGTACTGTTGCAATAATATGGAAGGAAATGGAGATGGGAGAATGGGGATATAAATCCGCATCATGGAAAATAATAATTAAAAATACAGAAAAACACAAAAAAGTTAATAAAATGTGTCATCTCAAAAAACTGCCAAATAGGAATTTGCCCCCTTCTCCATTGTTCAGAGACCTGGGGTTGAAATAAGCAGAAAACCAGCCTTTCATTATTGTATGAATATTAGTTAGTGAAGTTAAACAGCAATTTTTTCCTGTTGCTTTCATCTCTACCCTTCTCCTATAACATACATACAAAGTCATATAATCACAGATATAGAAAATGTTGGACTAAAAAGATGGTTGTGGGCCTGGCACCATAGCCTAGTGGCTGAAGTCCTTGCCTTGCATGTGCCAGGATCCCTTATGGGTACAGGTTCATATCCCGGCTGCTCCACTTCCTTTCCCATCAGCTCCCTGCCTGTGGCCTGAGAAAGCAGTTGAGGATGGCCCAAAGCCTTGGGACCCTGCACTCATGTGGGAGACCCAGGAGAAGCTCCTGGCCCCTGGCTTTGGTTCAGCTCAGCTCTTGTGATTGTGGCTGCTTGGGGAGTGAACCAGTGGATGGAATATCTTTCCTCTCTTTCTCTCTGTGTATCTGCCTTTCCAATAAAAATAATTATTAAAAAAAAGAGCTGGTTGTGCATGACACTGTAGAAGGTATAGTCCAAAGCGGAATATACCATCAGGTAAAACATAAATAGAACACAAAAAGGAAAAAATGCCTGAGCATTATGGAACTGTATCATGAAAAATAAAAATTAAAACACACACATACACTCACAGAGGAAGTCATGCACATAGGATAGTTTCTTGCAGTTTTACATTCAGTTCTCAATAACAAAAGAAGAGCTGATAGAGTTACAAAGATTTAACTCACTCTAGCAGAACCATATGAAATGAGTATTGTAAAACACTAGCAATTAGTCTAGGATTAACCAGTCCTCCACCGAATAATCAGAAGACTCCAACTGAGCCTGAGTCTT
Organism: Ochotona princeps; assembly: GCF_030435755.1. Taxonomy (NCBI): domain Eukaryota; kingdom Metazoa; phylum Chordata; class Mammalia; order Lagomorpha; family Ochotonidae; genus Ochotona; species Ochotona princeps. Next base: position 18,802,003 of record NC_080845.1, on the reverse strand, counting down.
TAAGCAAACAACCTTTAGATTGGCCTTTCCATTGGAAATGAAAACTAGGAAAAGAATTTAGGTGAGTTATTAGACTTAAACTGGAGTACAATTAAAGGGTAGTACCCAGTATTGGATGAGGACCTAACCAAGATGTCTAGTGGTATATTTACTTTATCCTCAATCATCTGAGATCCCTATGAGTTCACTTAATATGGTATTTCTTTAAACTCCCAGTAATGCTATTTTGATCAAACAATTACCACTTGTAAGGGACTGTCCACTGGACTATGATGTGTTGAGCATCGTTCCTCGTCTACGAACCAGATGCGCCGCCCCTCAGTGGTAAAAAACCAGAAACAGAGATAGGTAGTAGAAAGTAGACAAATAGGATGTAACACAGGGAAGACTGCTTTTCCTTGTATGAAATGGACCTAATACTTCTTTTCCCTGAGGCCAAATCTATGTCTCAGATAACAGCACTGCTTTCAAAGGCACACAGAAGCAGCAATAGAGACCATTTTCTCCAATGACTGGATTGAACCGTCTTTAGACAGGACTGGCTAATCTAGCAATTTTATTACAAGGATATTTATGGTAGCAATATCTGTAGAAACTAAAGACTAGGAGCCAGAGAAAGGTCTGCCCACAAGGAAATGAACAAATATCACAAATCCACACTATGGAATGTTATACTAATGAACCCATTAGGATACATTAGGAAGTAATGGCAATGATATACCATTAAGAGAGAAAAACGCTGAGCTATAGAGCAAAGTAAATGATGTCACTTTTAAATTAAAATGACATTTCATGATTTCTGAGCATGGAGACACACATAGAATATTACATATGTGGTACCTATATTTGTTACAGTTAGATAGGAAAAGAAAACTTAAAATTTAAAAACTGGCTTGAAAATATTCCATAAGCATATCAAATGAGGAAAATGTCATTCATTGAAGGGTTTGGGCATTCTTGTGCAGGAAACCAGAATTCATCAAAAATGAAAGAATGTATGAGAAGTCATTATAATTCATAATTTTTGAAATTGAATAAATTACACTGAATTACAATTTTGGACTGGTAAAATCCAAACATTTTACAATACCTTTGATGATAAGATATAGAGAATTAGGCACTCTCTGTGATTTGAACATGACAACAAAAAATGCAAAAATCATTTTGGAGATATTTTGGTAATTTCTTTAAAAAATATGCATACACATATGCCCTCATCCTCTAGTGTAGCAATGCCTTATCCAAGAGCCTATACTAAAACCATGAGTTTATAAATCCTCAAGGTTGTTCCACACAGTATTATTTCTAATGCTTAAGTCTGAAAATAGTGCATAACTCCACACACTGAAGTGCTATGCAGCCACAATGTGGTAAAATAAGCAAGAGCCTTTTAAAAGGAGCTGCATATGGGAGTATGCAATAGAGAAGATAAGGTGGAGATAAGAGTTCTATAAATGTGTAATTTTAAAGTTGTGAATTTTTGGCCACATAAATGTCTTATACATTTTTTCAAAAAAAGAAAAAATTGCTTTGTACTCAGACAAGAGCAAATGATGCCAATATACCAAGCTGGCTACATAGAACTATTTCCAAAATTTTTAAGCACAGTATATTGGTGGCATATTCTTAAAGGAATCATTATTAAGATAAAAATAGGGTAACTTTATTGATAGTAATATTTTACTTTAATTTTTAAAACATTTCTTATACATCATGATAGAGAAAAAGCAATCATTACTATTCCAAACCAAGACTTAGAGAATAAGAACAGAAGCAAGTAAAGAAAAAGAAAAGCAAAGGCCAACAGTAAAAATTTGAATTGGAAATATCCACATGATACCATGAATTTCAAAAGTTTAGAACTTATGGTTCAAACATTTAAACAAAACAGAGAGAACTATAGAGATGAAACAGGTGACCAAATACTAGTAATTATTGAGTCTGTATAAAGGATCTATTATTATATTGTGTTATTCTTTCAAATGTTGCAGATGATTTGACATTTTCATATTAAAAAGCACTATTCAAAAATAAAATCATATTATTTGGAAAATAATAGTAGAGGAAAGCAAACCCGTGGTTAGGAAGTAAATTACTTACACACCTCTCTTTAGAAAAGTTAGATGAAAATACAGACTCTCACTAGAGTTTTAAGCAATTTTTAGAAGAATTGTATCAAAATATTCTCAATGACTGTGAGGAAACAAAACATCTATCTTGGTTCTTTTAAAAATCTTTTTAACAATGATTTGTTTTTATTAGAAGGGTAGAGTTATAGAGGAAAAGGGAGACAGAAAATGATCCTCCATCTGCTGGTTCACTCCCCAAAAGGTCACAATACCAGAGTTGAGCCGATCAATTCCAGGAGCCAACAGCTTCTTCCAGGTCTCCCACACAGGTGCAGAGTCCCAAGGCTTTGGGTCCTCCTCTTCTGCTTTCCCAAGGCACAAATAGGGAGCTGGATTGGAAGTAGAGCAGCCAGGACACAAACCAGAACCCATATGGGATCCTGATGTGTGCAGGCAGAGGACTAGCCTGTTAAAGCACTGGCCCCTAACTTAGTTGTTTGTTTCACTAATGCATTGCCTTGTCATGGTTAGATACACAAAGAGCATTAGTGTCCGTATACCCACCTTCATGTTACTCTCTCTACTTTAGTTCATTAATGTGCATAAGACTTTCTCTCTGTGAGGTAAGTAGAGAAATGATCTAAGAATAAATCATAAACCATGGGAAGAGAAATAGGGATTATAAGGTAGAGAAATGACTATTATGTCTACTTTTGTGGCTGCTTAACATAAAAATGATAAATATTTAAAACAACTACTAGAAAGATAAACCACACTGTATTCTTACCCAAATTGTTTCTAGCTTATAATAGCCCACTTCCTATTAAATGAGAAATAGGAGAATTAACAGCCTTAAATGACAAGTGGAAATAAATGAAGCATTCAAGGCAAGATGTTTTTATGAGAAGTATTATAAAAAAATAATATCAGCAATGATTACTGCAACCATTTATTCAATTGTGTACAAGCCAGAGATAAAATGATGACTTGGGTATGTTTTCTGAGTTAAAAGATTATAATCTAACCAATTTGAAGAGAATGTAATCATTGAGTTGTGACTACAAGAATCAACTAACCCCGCCTGGAGTGAGCTAATATGTTCCTGAGACAAAAATAACATAAGTAAGCAAAGTAGAACCTACAAGGCTGTACACTGTAGTATGGTGAGATATGTATATATATATATATATATATATATATATATATATATATATATATATGTTTGGTGATAAATATTGCCACATTTACTGTCATTAAAATGATACACATTGTCATATATAAATATATATGTATCTATAATGTTATATAAATGGAAAGTTCAGGGAGAAATAGAATTAAAAGCTAGGTTTATGTGGTGGGCATTTAGCCTAGCAGAAAAGATCTTTGTGCCTGGCTGTCAGTCCCGTTAATGCAGAGAGTTGACTCTAGGGGTTGAATCCCTACCATCATCTGCATTTAGTGCCTAACTCAACTTGAGCCTCAGCTCAGCCCAAGTGAACTAGTGAGTGGATGTTCTGTATGTCTCTATCACTCTCTCTCTCTGCCTGTGAAATCAATAAATAATTATTGCAGTCACCTTAACAACTGAAATTATTTTTAATTTAAATGTTTTTCATTTATTTGGTGCAAAAAAAATCTTAAAATCCAGGCAATGCTTTCTCGTAATACACATTTCCCATGATTTTTTGAAAACCTTTCATACACATAAATTTCCATCATGTTTGCACCAAAAAACTTTCTTTTAATTCCATTTGCATATGTATCCTCATACATGTATGTGTTTCATACATGAAGTAAAATGTTTTGTTTATCTATATAACAGAATATCTTGAATATTGTGCACTAAGAAAATATAGCATACCTTTATTATGTGACGGAGCCATTTACAAAATAGTGTACACTTACAAATTTTTAATGCTTTACAGTTTTCAAACTGTCTGTGATAACTCCAGTAACTTAAACTAAGAGTCAGGAATCAAATGATTCATTTGAATTCACATAACCAGTAAATGAGAGTCCTAGAGCATGCTCTTAGAACTTCTAACCCTAATTCACCTGACCTTTCCACTGTATTTCAAAAACCTGGGGAGGGAGAATACATCATATTTAGAGGTAGGAATGTTCCTAGAGATCTTTTTATTCCCTCATATTGTAGTACATGTTTCCAAATTACCCACTCAGTCTCATCTTCAAAGGCACATCAATTTACTGCATATTTAGTAGACACATTCAAAATTCAGGTTATATTTTGCAAAAGAAGTGCCCTGTCTTGTGACTCAAACCATAATGATCTACCAGTCATTCACAAGCAATGTTTAGAGTGAGGATAGGAATGATGCTATTACCTATGAAATACCCTCTTTAGTTATATCTGTTATTGACCAATTTAAAAGCCCTAACTTGATACTGTTTCTACATTTACTTAGAATTGCATTTTCTCCTTCCGTCAATTCAATTTTATTTTCAACAAGAAGTCAAAAGGAGCACTTGCTATAAATGTCCCATTAGCATTCTCTGACCTTCTCAGCAATGGTGCTTCCACTGTGAGCCTGCTGTGACCATTGCAAATGGGGAAAAAAAACAAAACACTTAATGCTCTGGAATGATACAAAATGCCAAGGAGCAGTAAAAGCAGACAAAGGAAAAAGAAAGAAGAAAGCATTTGCTGGAATATTAGAAGTAAGGCAAAGACAGTTCTAGAGATCTGGAGGAGTGCAGAATCATCTTCATTGGCATCAAAGTCCAATAACATAAACTACATGTAAAGATTTTTACTCTCCAAAGTGAACTATATGGGCCAATGTTGCAGTTTAGCAAGTAAGCTACTACCTGCAATGCCAACATACCATGCAGGCACTGGTTCATTCCCTGACTGCTCTATTTTGATCCAGGTCTCTAACAATTGCCTGGGAAAAAACAGCAGAGAGTATGCCCCAAGGATTTGGGCTCTTGAACCCATTTGAGGGAAGCTCTTGGCTTCAACCTGGCCCAACTCTGGCCATTACAGCCTTCTGGGAAACGAACTAGCAAATGGAAGATCTCTGAGTATGTCTCTTTTTCGCTCTTTGTAATTTTTTCAAATAAATATTGTCTTAAAATAATTTATTACAATGGGGTATAACTCAAAAACAAAAACAGAAGCACAACTAGGAGAAAAAAATTCCATCCTTCACAATGATGGACCATTGACACTGTGTAGTGGAATAAAATGTCCTTGTGCGGTGGGATAAAAAAATGGAGGAAATCTGGAGAGAGTCATTATTGTAGCACTTAATTTAGGGAGACAAATAGCATTGAGTACAACAGCTTCAAAGAAAAGGGAAGATTAGTATTGTTTTTGATTGCTTTACAGGCCAGGATAATACCCTTCCTTTACTTACCTCAATTTGTTGGTAACATAAATATTCACCAGTCTGTCCTCTAGCTCAAAATAAAATAATAATAAAAGTTCTAATAATAGTTAGCTGAACATGGAGTAAGTCCAAGGATATTCCATTCTCTCTATGGTTAGATGAACAAACACTGAGGACACACAGACCTCTCTTTATTGAAGAAGGTGTCAACAGAAGCAAAAAGAATCCATGAAAATATTCTTCAGAGGAAACATATGCCTTTGAAAGGCATATATTTTTTGTAAGACACACTTTAGGCAAATTTCTCAGTGCTTCTCACAAATTTGAGAAAATAGACTTCATAATTTCAGCTGAGAAATAGGAAGAAACTTATAAGTAAATCTGAGTTTGATGCAGAAGTAGTATAGGGAAATAATTAGCACAACAAGAGGCAAGTTTTCATTAGAAGTAGACGACAGTAGCATATACAAGGTAGAAAATCAGTTCAGCAATAGGAAGGACAAACTTTGGGACTTTTCTCATACTACGAAGATCAACAAGGTGAAATGTCAAGAAATAGGACAAATCCAGGTGACTGATCTTAGATATTGAACTTCTATTGGGAAAAAAAATAGAACAAAAACATCTTCTGAAACATCCTAGAAAAATATTTTCCTGATTCTGTTTGTACAGATTCTGGCAAATCCACTGAAGAGATGGCTTGGCCACTCTGCAAACATTTCTAACTGTCACGAAAAGGTGACAAATTTTGTAAGTATTCAAACAGGGAAAATAAACTCTTCACCTTTGTATATGGTCTGAATTTCTGCATATTTTCCAAAATTAACAGGTTGGAATCATAAGCCGCACAGAATAGAATCAGGAGGTGGAGTCTTGAAGGACTGATGAGGTCATGAGGGCAAAAAATCATGTCCTGATTCTAATTTTAAAGATCTCACAAAGCTATTGAAGAATCATTGGGAACAGAGCCAATGACCAATGACCTCGTAAGAGTGACCCCAGAAATCTCCCTGTCCCCAACTGCCACATGAGGACACAGTGAGAAGTGACCATCTTCGAACCAGCAAGTGGACCCTCACTATTCTTCACAGACTCTCATCTTCCAGAAAGTGAGCAATGAGTTTTGGTTGCTTGAAAGCCTCCTATTCAATGGTATTTTGTTATAACAGCTAAACAGAACTAAGAAATCACTGGCCAAACTCTTCTAGCAACTAAAGAACTAAAGAAACTCAACTCAAACTGAGTTAAAAATTTTTTTGATTCATGTAATTCGATGAATTTGATTTCAGAGTCAGCTGCTTCTTATTCCATTTCTCAGTTCTGTATGTCTGTCTTTGTGTCTCTCAATCTCTTTCTCTTTCATGATCTATCCCTCTCTTTTTTTAAGATTTATTTTATTTTTCCATTGGAAAATCAGATATACAGAGAGGAGGAGAGACAGCTCTTCCGTCTGATGGTTAACTCCCAAGTGGCCACAACAGCCGGAGCTGCGCCAATCTGAAGCCAGGAGCCAGGAGCCTCTTCCAGGTCTCCCATAAGAGTGCATGGTCTTAAGGCTTTGGGCTGTCTTTGACTGCTTTCCCAGGGCACAGGCAGGGAGCTGGATGGAAAGCAGGATGGCCAGGATTAGAACCGGGGCCCATATGGGATCCTCATGTGTGCAAGGCGAGGACTTTAGCTGCTAGACTACTGTGCCAGGCCTGATCTGTCCCTCTCTTTTCCCGAATCTCCTCTTACCACCAACTCCAGTATAGCTGGAGTGCCACACTCTCACTTACAAAATTTAACAGAAAAAAACTATTTCTCCTATCTCCTTGTAATAACCTCAAGGAAGGAAGTTCTGGTTGGACCTAATTGAGTCAGGTTCCTACCTAAGAATCAATCAGTCTCTCTTAACTATGACACTTTGAACAGTCTATATATCTTATGGCCTATATTATAGGCTTATGGAATTGCTGGATGGAGTTGGTGCCTTTATACCACCATTATTGTCAGGCCAACAACTTCATGGGAATTTTCAAAAAGGAACAGCACCCTCCAAAACCAAAGGCAAATATGAAGAACATCTAGTAAAATAACAACAGAAGACTAAATCAATGAACAACCCATTCTTAAATGACAGGACCAAATTTCCACCCATTCATATTATTCCTGAATATAAATGGATTAAACTCATCAATCAAATGTCATAGATTAGTAGACTGGGTTATAAACACAAAACCCTTCTATTTGTTGCCTATAGGAGACACATTTCACCAACAAAGATCAGCAGAAACCATCTCATGGAATTTGATGGTTTTTGTTTTTAGTACTTCTTCAAAACATTTTTTTTCTCACTAAATTCTTCAATGACATAGATCATACAGTAACATTTTCCTCAAGAAGTTTCTTTATTTCCTTTTTTATTTCTTCAATGACACATTAGTCATTCAGTAGTATATTATTTAACTTCACAGGATTGTAAGTATTTGTTTTTTCTTCCTGTTGCTGATTTTGTTTTGTGGCTTTTCATTTAAGGGGATGTATAGTAACTGTGTAATGGAGACTATCATATCTAGTGGCATGTTGTCTAACTTTATGGCAATGTAAATTTTTGTTTTTTCTGTTGTTGATTTTGTTTTGTGGCTTTTCACTTGGGAGGATTTATAGTAACTGTGTAGTGGAGACTGACAGTCAGGATGTGAGGATACGGTGCAATGGGCATTTCTACTTCTGGATCGAGGATTGACTCCCAGTGAAACTGTTAGATATGTCTTGACAATGGGATGCTGGACTCTCTGCCATTGTCTATGTCTGCAATGATGGACTTAAGACTGTTTATGATGAACTATGCTGTTGTAATGATATGGGAGAACCCAGTGTGTGGGAGGAATTAGAGGAGGGAGATTAAATCCCAGGGCCTATGGAACTATATCATAACATAATAATGATAAAAATGAAAGATGTTAAATAAAAAAAAAGAACTGGGAGGAGGCTAACAGTTACAATCCATGGAAGACCAAACAAAGAGTCTCAGTCTGCCTTCAGACAGTCCTCTGCAATAGCAAGCATTATGCAATGCTGCTTTTCTGAGTTTGGGGAGGAAAATAAATTTAGCATATAGGCAACATAACATGCACAAAAGGATTCTCAGGTATGAGAAAACTTCCACAGTGATCTGTCTAGAAAAACTACTGAAAAAAGTCCAAAACAACTAAGAGACAGTAAAAATAAGGTTAACTATATGTTCCAGAGAGAGAAAAATAAACACAGAACAAGTAAAAAAGTGAGCATAGTGAAGAGTGGGTTGCTAGAATATAAGATTTAACAGATGAATGCTAAGATACTGCCTTAAATGTGAGTGGCTGTCATGTGCAAGTGTAACTGGCTTGTTGCCTTCCCCTGTGGTTATTAGAATGCTAGAGAAACTATGTTGAAAGCTGTGTCTTTCCAAAGCATCTTTACTATTGATGTTTGAGTATATTAAAATATTTCAGTCCAATAACATTGAAATAATATTAAAGTCACACGTTACCTTCAAGAAAAGTGAGTGGCTGCAACTCAAGTTTAAAATGTCAAAGAAATACAAGCAAGTCTCCATATGGACGTGGCACTCATTCAGACAATACAAGGGGTCTGAACACACAGAAGACTGAACAAAGTGCCAAAGTTGTCCCTGAATATGGTCAAAAGATCAACTGTCATAGTTAGCATCAATGATATGCAGTTATGTGCTGGCTCAGCTAGATGGGATGAACTTTAAGAGGGAAATTTTTCAACGGAACTGCAACTGGATGAGTAGTAAGCACAGTGGGATCAGGGAAGACAGTGGCATGGGTGGCTTACACTTTAGAAGTCCATAAATGAGGGTGTGTCCTCCAGTGAGACTCTCTTCAATATGGCTTTGCAGAAAACAGATGAATAACAATATTCAAAAAATGCACAAGAAAGTTTACAAAGTAGGGAATAGTATAAATTTGAGTCATAAAAGAGAACTATATAAAAATAATATAAAAACTGTATAAAATAAATATTTGTTTTATAATAGAAAAACTATATAAACTATATAAAAATAATAATATGAATTTGAGCCAGGGGAGAGAACTATATAAAAATAATATTAAAACTACATAAAAATAAATACTTGTTTTATAAAATAATATAAAAATAATATTTAAACTATATAAAAACAATAATAATATGAATTTGAGTCAGGGGAGAGAACTATATAAAAATACCAGGATGCAAGCAAGCCTGGGATTGATCAGGTGACAAGAAGGGGTTACATTTTGAAGGGTAGCTGGAAATGGAAAAGATGAAAGTCCTCATAGGCTTAGAAGTCTGATGACAGACTGACAAACAGTACTTCGAAGGGGTCAGCAAGTCTGTCTCCTGTTCCTTCCTGCAGATGTTACCTGCAGTGAAAGATCACCAGCCTAGGACAGAGCATGCTCGTGTGAGCCAACCTTGACGATACAAAGCTCCCTTGTTTTCATGTCCTAATCCAGCAATCATTACTCAGAACAGAGAACTAGTCTTGCTCTCAATTTTGGCATTTTTCCTCACTGCTGTCCATCATAGTTTTCATCCTTAAGAGGAAGCTTTTTGAGAAGCTGTGTTGATTCTCTGTGGTTTCCCACAGTGATGAGGCAAACAACTGCCACGATCTGGCTCAAACACCTCCCCAACAGCAAAGTTTGCTGTGCCAGAGCTTTCTTGTTCATGTACAAATTCATTTTCATTCCTAGAGTTCATTCAGAGTTTATATCTCACACAGTCTACCTTGTTTTGCTGCAAGGATTCCCATGCTGCACTTAATTTCATAAAAGACTAAAGCTTTGTAACATAAAGCATTCCATTGAAACAGCGTAACTTCAAAACGCACACATTGTAGTTATGTATAATCCTATTATGAATAACAAAGTGGCTATAAACACTACATACTTATCATTGAAAGTAGAGAAATTGAGAATACCTATAATCACAGTGTTTGGTGTGACCAGTCAAGTGTTGGCAAGAAAAACAGAATTGGCAAATTGGTGTGACCAGTCAAGTGTTGGTAAAGAAAACAGAATCCTCACACCTTCATGGTGGGAATGTAAAGTGATTAAGTCACTTTGTAAAATAATTTGGCAGTTTCTGAAAACAGAGGAATCATGAGAGTTACCATGTGTTACAGAAATTCTACTCCTAGGTATATATTCTAGAGACACCTGTACATGAATATTCAGAGCAGCATTCATAATAGCCAAAAATTAAAAGTGGTACAAGCTTCCACCAAATAATGAACAGATGCTTGAGATGTGTCATATTCATAAAGGCAATATTATTTGGCAATAAAACATAATAAAGAATCAACACTTGACACAACATGAATAAAACCTGGAGATAATAAACTATATGTTTTTTTTAAGACACTGAAGAATCACGTATTGTGTGGATTCCACTTCTGAGGACACTCCATAAAGTCATGGGAAATTAACTTAAAATACAAATTTAGGAGAGGGTACTTGACTGCCATCACAGTTCCTGGTTTCAAGTTCTGGCACCATTCCAAACCCTAGCTTTCAGATTAGGTGCATCCTATGAATTGGTAGGCATTCAAGCAGTTGAGTTCCTATATGTTAGGAACTGTCTGGTCATTGTAGCCATTTGGGAAGTGAACCAGAAAATGGAGATCTCTTTCTTGCCTGGCTTTGAACATAAACAAATGTTTTCTAATTTCCTTTTATTATTATGATTATTTTATGATACAGTTCCATAGGCTCTGGGATTTCTCTTACCCTCTCCCAAAATCTCTTTCCCCTAGTGAATTCCCCCATGTTATTATAATAGTATAGTCCTTCACAAACAGTCCTAATTCCATCATTCTGCTACTTAAGTGTATCCTGACATTTTAGGCATGGACAATGGCAGAGAGTCCAGCATCCTGTTGTCAAGATATGTTTACCAGTTTCATTGTGGGTCCATCTTTGATTTGGAAGTAGAGGTGCATACTGCATTGTATCTTCACATCTAGATATGATAGTCCCTATTACACAGTTACTATATATCCCGTTAAATGAAAAGTCATAAAACAAAATCAACAACAGGAAGAAAAGTAGGAAATTTGCAACAACATGAAGTTAAATAATATGCTACTGAATAACCAATGTGTCACTGAAGAAAATCAAAACCCTCTTGAAAAAGTTATTGTGTGACCTATGAGTTAGTGAAGAAATTAGTAAGAAAAATAAATTTCTTTTGGAAAAAATGAAGAGCAAATATATCAAAACCTGTGAAATGTAGCAGAAAGAGTACTGAAAGAACTATTGATCTTATATTCTGCATGAATGTTGCCTTAAATCATAGAGAACAAGCGCTATCCGTCCTTCTGGGATTGACTTACTTCACTGAGCATGATGATCTCTAGTTGGCACCATTTGGCTGCAAATGGTAGAATTTCATTCTTTTCAATGGCTGAGTAGTATTCCATGGAGTAGATGTACCACAGTCTTCTTCTATTTCTTTTTTTAATGTTTTGTAATTTTCATCATAGAGGTATTCTACATCTTGGTTAGGTTAATTCCAAGGTATTAAAAATTCCTCTCTGCTACTTCAAAGAGAACTGTCTTTACAATTTCTTTCTAGGAGATGGAGTTATTTATGCATACTACTGCCATCGATTTATGTTCATTAATTTTGTATCCTGCTACCCTGCAAATTCTCTTAAGCGTTCCAATAGCTTCTTAATTGAATCATTTGATTCTATGTAGAGAAAAACTTGCTTTGTTTGATATAAAAATTGAGATTCAATCCTAGAAGGTGACAATATACATTAAATCCATTCTCTTTATAAGAACAAAAAAAATTAAAGAAATACAAAGTTAAAAAAAAGAAATATAAAGTGACATAAAAAATTGAGGTTCATGTTTAGCTTTTCAATAATATAAATTTCCTTTTCATTTTTCTGAATATTCTTTGTATATCAAATGTTCAAACTAGGGAAATTATCAAAACATGAAAATTACATCTATTATAATGGGCAAGTTACATGACATTAATTCTATCTCAAAAAGATAATTTTTAATAAAAATGAATTATATAAATCTTATGTAATAGATCTCCAAGATGATAGACATCAATAAATGGTTGTTGAATGAAGAAGTAAAGAAATTGACAGACTTAGTAAACGTTAGTAGAATAAGAACACTCACTCTGAACCTGCAATGGATTACAACTGAGGGAGAAACAATACTGATGCTTGCACAAGCAACATTGACACTTCCAAAGTGTACCAAATCTTTGAAAAAATACTCCTGGAAACCTTTGTTTTAGTGTCAGTTCATCCCAGTCACCCTCAAATTACATAAATTAATCCTGGCTTCAACCTAACACTGCACATGAGTAGTTAACAAAGCACCCTCAAATCCTTACAAGTGTTACAGAAATAGAAAAACAAGACATTGATGTATCAAGAAACTGTGTAGATCCTAAAATTACAGAATTGTAATTTTAATGATAAAATTCTGTAATTTTAAAACAAGATCAGTTTACTTCCAGCTTAACACGAAAGAGTCATCTATGTCACCAGCAGTCCACCATGTGAACATCAACTCACAGCTACTAGAATCAGAAGCCATCATCTTAGAGAAGGCTCTACTGCACTAATAATGACAGCTACCAGCTTACATAATGTTGGGCCAAAAAATGCTTTTCTGAACTATTGCTAGGGAAACATGTAATAAAGCTACACAAGAAGTGACATCTAACTGCTGAATCAAGGGATTCATTTACTTTTGGCATTTAACAAAGAAATGAATTCCAACCAAGAGAAACCACATAAAAACTCCCTCAGTCATACCTAGAATAATTTTCTCAAATCAGCACGCAGAGTAGAATGACCCGGAGTGCATGCTTTAAAACAAATTAAACAAGGCCCCAGCACAATAGTGCGGCGACTAAAATCCTCACCTTGCACACACCAGGATCCCATATGGCCGCTGGTTCTAATCCCGGGGGCCCTGCTTCCCATCCAGCTCCCTGGTTGTGTCCTGGGAAAGCAATTGAGGACAGCCAAAGGTCTTGGGACCCTGCACCCACATGGGAGACCTGGAAGAAGCTCCAGGCTCCTGGCTTCGGATTGGCTCAGCTTCAGCCATTACGGCCGCTTGGGGAATGAACCATCAGACAGAAGATCTTCCTCTATGTCTGTCCTTTTCTCTGTACATCTGCCTTTCCAACAAAAAGAAATAAATCTTTAAGAAAAATTAAGCAAGTCCAATGCTCAAGTCTCATTCCTGGAGATTCTGATTAGTCTGGAGTAGAACCTAGACCTCTGCATGTTTTAAAAATACCTCCAAATGATTTTAATGGGACCCAAGGTTTAGAAACAAAGTTGATGACACAGCATTGGAGAACAAGAACCAGCAGAGAATTAATGCAGGACAGAAGAGTCAGCACCGTGGCACAGCGGGTTATGACACTACCTCCAATGCCAATATCCCATATGAATGTCAATTTGAGTCACAGGTGCTCTGCTTCTAATCTAACTTCATGCTAATACATCTTGAAAAGCAATGCAGAATGGCACAACTATTTGGGCTACTACCACCTATGTGGGAGACCCAGATGCAGTTCCAGGCTTTTGGCTTCAGCATAGCCCAGTCCTGGCAGATGCCACTCTATGGTCAGTGATCCAGTGGATGGATTCTCTCTGTCTCAGGCTCTTTCTTTTTCCCTGTAATGATGTCATTTCAATACATAAAAAATGTATCTTTTTTAAAAAATGTTTTTAATTAAAGAAAAAGACAGGATGGAACTTCAGACCCTGCAGACAAACTAGTGACTGCCCAAAGTTAACCCCAACCACAGAGTAAATATTTTACTGGACAAATTGTAGAATACCAAAATTCTATACTGCAAGTGGGTACTGAGTATTTACAGATGTGAAGACCAAGAACAGTGGGCAGATCCTGCTAAAACATGTGAAATCAGAGACATTCTAGTACAGCCATGCAGGGACCCAGGGAAAGAAGTGCCTGTGTAGATCCAAACCCAAGCTACTGGACTTCTAAGGGTTATCATCACCATGAGGAGCATGAGCTTAAACCAATACCAGAAACTCACTTAAATGTTTATAACTCAGCTACGTGCCAGATTTAGAGCCTTCAACTCTTATTTCAGAGCAAAAATTTTCAACAATGAATATCCTAATCCTTCAAAAAGTCCCATAAAATTATTGTATATGAAAGTATTTGGACCAGTTTAAATCACTGGACCAGGATGTGGTGTTCCAATAGACAAAACAAGTAAAAATTCTATTGAAGAGAAGCTTTTTTCTTTCTATGACACTCTGCTAAATTACCCTCGGAGAAGGCATCTTGCAATGACCTGCTGGAACTTGCCGTGGCCAAGAGAGTTTCAGACTTGGAGTCTTGAAATCATCTAACCCTTGGGTTGGGTTTTTTCCCTTTTAAAATGTTTTGGATGTTCTTCCTAAGCATGATTTCAATGACCAGGGTGAAATAGTGATTTTACCTAAAATGGTAGGAAAGAAAGGTTCATTCTCAGCCAAGAGACCACATAACCTCATAGTCAATGACTCTTAAAAAACTGGCTTGAGGTTGTTCAGTGAAACAAGCCTTTTGTTGTAATAGTTTCCATTTAAAGGAGTTTGGAAAGTTTAGAAGATTCTGAGCGCAGTCATTCTATTGTTAAGTGCTTTAGGGTTCAGAGAGGGAAGGAGACTAACTTGGCACTCTGCAAGGCACAAAAGCTTTCGTTTCCAAGGGAGAGCAAGTCCATAAGTGAAACAACCCATTTTCTCTTGCTAAGACCTGATGCACAGGAAGTACACTTGGTGGCCATCACTGCTCACACTCTCCTGCCGCAATCCACTTTCAAAGGAGAGAAAACAGAATGGTACAAAAATCATGTGCCACCACTTACTGGAGGTCCTCACACATCTTAGAACAGCTTGCACATTCCTGATTCTGCATAGTGAAGATACAACACTATCTGTTAGATTTGTCACAGCACCTATTATTGGCTGCATCTATGATAGTTACAAGAATTTTCTTAATACACATTTAGAACATTGTATTTCCTACGCCATAAGTACACGAGATCTTCAAAGAGTTTATGGAATGTGTTACAAAAAAAAAGGATGCTAGAATTTCCAATTTTTGTACCAAGATAAAATTGCTTTTTAAAAAGTTTTATTTAATTGTTTGAGAGGCACGCAGACATTGAGAGTTCCCATTCACTGCTATAGTCCTCAAATGCTGGAAAAGGCTTTGGCTGGACAGAACAGAAGCTGGATTTGGGGCATTTAAACCCAGTGTCCTATGTAGGTGGTATAAAAAAAACAACAATCACCTGAGCCATCACCACTGCCCCTGATGATTTGCATTAGCAGGTAGCTCCAACTAGCAGCTAAAGTTAGAAGTGGAACCCAAAAACCCTAACACAGGACTAGGGAAACTTATCAGGCATCCCAATCCAAGGGGCTAAACGCTTGCCCCCAAAACTATCTTTAATTTCATTGTTCCATTCTTAACATTTTGAAGTACTCTTACACATTACTTTGAGATTTTTAAATTTTTTAAATTTTTATATGCTTTGATATATAGTCAATGTGTATCTACTATATATCTACTCAGATTTGTTATCTTTATTACTATTATAGTGGTCATCATTACTAACATTCATTTTCGTTAGGTACAAATCTAATTGTTCAAGTTCCCAGCTAGTACTGGATGCTGTTTCAAGTAGTTGTATTGAAAAGAGAAAGCAGTGTGGTGCACTGGAGTTAAGCCAATACTTCTGACACCCATTACCAGACATGAGAGGGCCAGTTCAGATTCCGGCTGCTCTGCTCCATCCCATCCTCTGTGAGCACAACTGAGCAGCAACAGATGATGGCTCAACTACTTGAGCTTCAGTCACTGATGTGGGACATGCAGCTGGAGCTCCTGGCTTCTGACTTCAGCGTGGCTCAGCCCTGGCAAATAGATAGACAGACAGACAGACAGACAGACAGATAGATAGATAGATAGATAGATAGATAGATAGATCTTCCTCAAATAAATAAATCTTCTAAAAATAAACATTTTTGTTCCAAAATAATACTCTTAAGCATTGAAATGACATGACGTTTACGAAGAAAGCATTGCTTGTATTCTTTGCCACTCTTTCATTTCATTATCTCAGGGCAAACACTATCCGCCAATAAGCAGATATTTTTCTACACCTTTTACACATAGGTAGTACTCAAAATTGGCCAAAAAGGATGCTGAAAATGACAGTAATGAGATTCAATTAGTTGTGTCCTTTGTTGTCATTTATTTAATTCTTAATCTCAGTAAAACTACTACAGACCTCCCAACTGGAAAATCCAAAGGCCAATTTTCTCCCTTTATCTCTTTTGGCATCTCATCTGTGATATTTTCAATCTTAACACTATCTTTTTCTTGAAACTTTTTAAAGTCTCTGGCTGTAACACTTATTCTCACTAGTCTTCTGCTATTCTCCTATTCTTCTTCCTTCGCATCACTCCATAGTATCACTGACATATTTGATTGTTGCCTATAACTTCAGCTATCATACAAATGAAGACAAATCCAAATTTGTATTTGCACACTGATCTTTCTGTTACTTATAGCACACTGGGTATCTGCATTAGGTATTTCATGTGTCTCAAACTCCAGTCCCCAAAAAATACTTTATAAAGAACTGTTACACTCAATCTCAGTTGGCAATCTCTCCATTCATGTTGCTGTAATTGCCACAAACATTCAAGCATATGTTTCAACTAGCTTTCCTAACCCTTTATCCCAAGTTCTATTCACAGAATGACTAGAAGATAATCTCATGTGCATCCCAGTGCTAAAACCCTAGTTAACGATTATCTGAAATTAGCAGATCACCCTATTCCTAGTCTCTACCATCTCCAAACCATCCTCCGCAACATAATAGAATGAATTTTCTAAAATAGTGATCTCCTTAAGTTAGGTCCTGTCATTGGGGTCTTCAGGGGTCCCCCATGCCTACAGAACATTTACTGTAGTGTACTAATGAGTTCTTTAGACAAATACCCAGCCAGTCCTCTTGTGTACGCTGTATTCTAATGGCACAACTTATACCAGGTCCTCAAATAAATTGTTATGATTCCATTTCATTGTCTTATTTCCCAGAAAAGCTAATAGAAATAGCCAACATATATTGAATAAGAGCTGTTTGGTCTTGCTATTCTGTTAATCTTCATGAAAGACGTGTGAGGCAAACACTAGCACTATAGCTCATTTCACAGATAAGAAATCAAGTCTCACAAAGACATTTTATTTGCTCATCCAGCAAAATCCTTCTTATCTCTCAAGGCACAGCTCAAACATTATCCCTTTTGCTAGCTTTCCAGTAAGAGTCCAAACATAATAGATGCTCAACAAATGTTTGTCGACTTAAACACAAAGTAACCTTAGGTAACTGGCTACTGCACCGAAATTAAGGGTGAAATACTCACTGATGTTTGTGCTACACAAAGTTTTTTTCCCATGCACACAATATTTGAATTGTTTCTCGTTTTAACTTCCCATTTTGCTACATAGTATTGTTCTGAGTCAGCTAGTTGTATCACTTCCATAACTACCTTAACAATAAGAAACAATAGGATACCTTTCATATTCATCACCATTTGAAAACTCAGAGATGTCTCATTTTATAGTTTTTCCTTGGTGGATGCTGATTAAATATTTGCTATAACAGTGAATCTCTCCAATACTTATTTCCCATGTGTGAAATTGAGATACCTTGTAGGCATACCATATCCATTACAGTGCTAAGACATAATAGATACTCAAATCTTACTATAGCTGTTGTTTATATTTGAATAAGCACTGCTAGAGCCATTTATTATAAACAAAGTAGAAAAATTCCATTTTCAGTACATAAACATTACTCTGTGGAATCCCAATACATAAGTTACTACAGTTCAATTCATCTTGTTACTGAATTCTGGGACAAAGTAAATAATTTGATAAGTAATGTGGTAACAGAAGCAGAAATGGAAAAATGGATTTTAAAATGCTAGCATGTCCTCAGGGGAGTCTGGCAGCCTAAGAGTGGCACCAATGTGTCATTAGCTCCAAACTCAAAATGCAATAATCTCATTGTCTCTAGGCCCTCAATTATTCTCTGTCATTTTCTCATTCTCGATTGCTTTCATTTTGCTTACTTCATAGCAGACAGTCCAATAATCTATCAGTTTCTACAAGTCCCTGTTAGAATTCAATCCTGCCTCCCTCACTCCCAAGTGATAATTTTGGTGATTCTCAGAAGCCGTTGGACCTGGATGAGAAAAGAAGAAAGGACATCTGAGCAATGAAACAGTGACAGCCATCCATATACACCCTGCTTCCTTCCGCTCCCTTGGAGATGTCTTTCTTCTTATTTCCAAGTGCCAGCTTTTCCACTCAGACTCCCAATCTTTTTTCCCTCCTGCTTCTCCCCAGGCATTACTTCAGAAATTATTTCTTTATTATGGGGTTTTCCTCATATCAGCCATCTCCACTTTTGAAATCTCTCTTTTCTCAAACTAAACACCAACTCACCATTCTCAGCCTGATACTAATCTTTCATAAAATCTGTTTCTTTTTACTTGAAAAGCAGATTTTCAGAGAGAGAGATGGGAAAAATGATAGAAGGTTTTCCTTCCACTGATTCACTCCCCCAGATGGCTACAACAGCCAGAGCCAAGCTGAGCTTAAACTGAGAACCAGGCATTTCATCCAGGTGTCCAGCATGGATGCAGAGGCAAAAGGGCTTTCCCAGGACATAAGCAGAGAGCTGGATCAGATGTGGAGCAGTTGGGACAAGAAATGGCATCCATATGGGATGCAAGTGCCCAAGGGTAGAGGATTAGCTTTATACGCCACCATGCTGGCCTCAGAAAAACTTTTTTACCCTTTCTCTCCTGCAATTATGGCATGTCCTCCATCACAAACTGCTTGGAAGCTGAGCACACTCACTGCTTCCTCTTTTCACTCATCTTGAGCCCACAGAATCTGTCCACTGCTCCCATCCCCTACTAAACCTGGAGAGACAGACTGAGAATGAATTGCCAGGCACTAGACTCAGACCCAATGCTTACACTGCTTCCATCCGGATCCCCATTTGACATTAACTTCTACACGTTCTCTCCAATGTGTTTTCTTTGCAAAATATCTTGAGTACCTTTGAATCCTGTCCTTGGTAACAGAAACCTGTAGGGAGCCAGACAATATTGTACTCTGGCTCAAATTCTGGAACAGTGCAAAAGTGCTAGTGGAAAAACTGGAACAAATGGTAATTTAGTTAACAGCTAACACAATTTCCTAATTTGAATAAATGGACTATAGTTACATATCACTCTAACATTAGAAGGAGTCAGGTGAAGGATGTAAGGCAATTCTTTAAAATAGCTTTGCAACCTTTCCATAAACCTATAATTCTTCCAAAGTAAAGAGTTTTAGAAAGTGAATAAAATATGCTCCCTTCCATCAACACATTCATAGTAATCCACCATTTGGAATAAACAAAGGAAATGGGAAAGGGGATTCATGAATTATAGATTTTCCATCAGAGATCATTATAGAAGACAATTTACTACTTCTTTTGTTTCAGCATTTTACCCCAGCATAAGTAGCACAATTTTGGATGCATAGATATACAAAGTTAAAACTATTTCATGAGAATGAGATAAAAGAGTATTACAAGGTGAATCTGTATATATTCCTACATAACAAATTTTGAGGTTTTGGGAAGGCTTAGACTGAATTCAACTCTAGCTAAGTCACTCCACTTTGTAAGAAATTAAAATTAAATATATCATTTACATACTTCCTTTGAATAGGTGATAATTTAGTCCTATCATTTTAGCAGTGGGTTGTTCATTGTTTGATTTGATCTTCTGTTGTTATTTACCAGGATGTTCTTCACATTTGCCTTTGGTTTTGGTGGGTACTACTCCTTTTCTCTGTCAAGAGAACATCTTAAAGAATCATTTGTAGGGCAAATCTGGAAGAGGTGGACTCTGAGTTTTTCTTTACTGTGGAAGAATTTTATTTCATTTTCATACACAAAGGAAAGCTTTGCTGGGTACATTATTCTGGGCTGAAATCTTTTTCCCCTTAGGATCTGAAATATGTCACTCCATTCTCGCCTGTTCTGTAAAGTTTCCTCTGAGAGGTCAGCTGTGAGTCTGATCATCCTTCCTCTATATGTCAATTGATATGTTCAGCAGTGGAGTTTGGTTATCATGTGTTATGGTGAAGACTGCTTTTGGTCAATCCTGTTGGGAGTTCTGTGCCCCTTCTGGATGTTGTTTCCCAATTATTTCTCCAGATTAGAGCAATTTTCTTTTATTGTTTCATTGGATAAATTTTTAAACCCAGCTTCTCTTTCTGTACCTTCTGGGACCCCCATAACTCTTATATTTGGCCTTTTAATGATTTATTTTCATTCCTGAATACTTTTCTTAATTTGACTCAGTTCTTCTTGCAGCTTTTTGATTCTTTCCCCATTGTGGCAAGAAATATCTTCCAATTCTGAGATTCTTTCTTCTGCCTCCTTCATTCTATTATTGAGATGTACCACTGAATTTTTAATTTGCTTCATTGTGCCCTTCACTTCTAATAATTCTGCTTGATTTTTTTTTCAGTGTTGCTATTTCCTGTGTGACATACTCCTTAAATTCCTTGAACTCCTGTATGTGCTTCTCATTGTTGACAGGAAGCTTTATAATCTGTGTTTTGAATTCTGTGTCCCCTATTTTCTCGATATATTCCTCAATTAACTCTGAGGTTGACTAAGGCTTTTCACTGCTTTGTAGGGGCGTCTTCAGTAATATTCATTGTCTCTGCCTCTTCTCTTGCTCTTGGTCATTGCATAGTAGTAATTTGTGGGGGGGGGGGGGGCGCGGTTCTTCAATGTAGAAACACAGACATCAACCTCCAACTGGAGAGAATGTTAATGCTTTTTAAATATATATATATATTTATTTTTATTGGAAAGGCTACTTGACAGAAAGAAGAGACAAAGAAAAAGATTTTTAATATATATTTATTTTAATTGGAAAGGCTACTTGACAAAGAGACAAAGAAAAAGATCTTCCATCCTCTGGTTCATTCCTCAAGTGGCCGCAATGGCCAGAGCTGGGCTGATCCGTAACCAGGAGCCAAGAGTCTATTCTGGGTCTCCCACGTGGGTGCAGGGTCCTAAGGCTTTGGGACATCCTCCACTGTTTTCCCAGGCCACAAACAAGGAGCAGCTTGGACATGACTGGGATTTCCCCCAGTTCCAAGGCTCTGGGCTCATGTTAACACTTTGATTACTCCATTTGATGTAGAACATATGAAAATCTCACAAAGGTAAAATATCAACGTTCTGACAATAAAAGTGATGGCATTATGCAAAAGCAGATGACACCTTGGGACAACCATGGTGGCACAGAGGGTTAAGCACTGCTTGCAATGCTGGCCAATCCTTGCTATTGTGGTCATTTGGTGAATGAATCAATGGATAGAAGAGTCTCTCTTTTTGTCTCTCTCTCTCTATCCTTCTCTCCCTTTTCTCCCTCTCCTTCTTTCTCCCCCTCCCTCTTACCCTCCCTCTCTCTTTACTTCTCTTCTTCCTCCATCACTCCCTCCCTCCCTCTCTTTCCTTGTCTCTCTCTCTCTCTTTCCTTGTCTCTCTCTCTCTCTCTCTCTCTCTCTCTCTCTCTCTCCCTTTCCAGTAAATAAACTAAATCTTTAAAAACACAACAAGAAACCCAGGTGACTCATCTAAGCCTCTGGGTAGATTTTCTCTTTGACCTGGAAGGAAGCACTGTAGTTAGATGTCCTGTGTCTGTAAGCAAGATGTTCACTTGTTTTCAATGCATCAAATGCAATTAGGGCATAGTTTAGTGGACAGAAACAAAATTCACCAGTACAAGTATTAGGGTTTTATATTTGCATAATTGGAATTTCATTTGAATATACATATTCTCAAATTGGTATGTACTTTAAAAGATTATGAGGTTATACATCAGACATTATCCATGCTGAATGTAAGATTTGAGGAGAAAGGATTTTATGCCTCTTGAACTCTTCTGTGTGACTCACCCTGCAAATGGACGGTGAAGAGGGCACCCTGGGCAGACCCTGATTTTGGAATCAAGCTGACCAGGTTTAATTCTTATTCCAGAGTTTACTTGACCTGTATTATCTTTATCCATAAAATCTAATTTGTTGTAAGGACAAGAATTTAAAAAAATAAAATTCCTGGCATCTAATGAGAGCTATCACTATCACTATACAAGCTTTTATTCATGAGTTGTATTTATTTAAAGAAAAAGATTTATTTTAAAGGTCGAGTTAGAGGAAAGGAAGATCTTCCATCAACTGGTTCATTGCCCAAAATGACCTCAACTGCCAGGGCTGGGCCAGGCTAAAGGCAAGAGCCAGGAGCTTCTTCTGGATCCCTCACATGAGTGCAGGGGCCCAAATAGCTGCCTTCCCAGGCATGTTAGCAGAGAGCTGGATTGGAAGTGAAGCAGCTGAGACTTGAACCAGTGCCCACATGGGATGTTAGCTCTGCAGGTAGGGGCTTAAATGGTCACAGCACAGTGCTGGCCCCTGTAAGTTGTATTTCTTTGTGTAGTCATTCATATTCTTAGGCATTTGCCTTGTCCAGAAGCAGCAGGCACATCACTTTAGAAAGTGTCAATAATTGGGACTGGCACAGTAGCCTAGTGGCTAAAGTCCTCTCTTCTCACAGGCCAGGATTCCATATGGGTGCCAGTTCCAATCCTGGCTGACTCGCTTTCTATCAGCTCCTTGCTTGTGGCCTGGGAAAGCAGTGGAGGAAGGTACAAAGCCTTGGGCCCCTGCACCTGCGTGGGAGACCCGCAAGAAGCTCCTGACTCCTGGCTTCAGATTGGCTCAGCTCCAGAGACTGTGGCCACTTGGGGAGTGAATCAATGGACAGAAGATCTTCCTCTCTGCCTCTCCTCCTCTCTGTATATATGGCTTTCCAATAAAAATAAATAATTTTTTAAAAGAAAGTGTGAATAACTATCACAAAATCCTGTCATTCAAAAAAAACAGTTTAAGGCAATAAAAGCCTAACTTATTCTATGCAATGCTTACAGAGAAATTCTTTTCTATTCATTTATAACTTGTGATTGTGATCTATTTTCTACTAGAGCACAAGGTCTAAAAAATTGTATTAGGGTATTTTGAAGCCTATAGAGAATTACTAGAGATTTTTCTTTTTAAAGATTTATTTAAATCTTTAAATGCCCATATGGGATCCATGTAAGATAAGGACTGTAGCTGCTAGACTACTGAGCCAGGCCCACTAGAGATTTTTCAATAGAATTTTAATAGGGCAAGGAAATAAAAAGATAATTTAAAAGATATTTAAGTTAAGTAAATGTGAGGGGGAAAATCTGTATTGGAAATTAAGGATAAGGCAGCAGTAACACTGTCTATGTAATGAAATAGCAAAGAAACAGTATAGTGATAGAGTTTAAAATTTTTCAAATGACATCTTGAACTTGCAGAGAAGGTAATTAAAGTGATAATATTCTAGTTTCAGTGAGAGAATGTTTTGCAGGACAATTAAATTGCAAAGCAAAGTAGAATATGGTTATCAAGAAGCACAACTGTTTATTCTATTTGGCTCAGTATCTGCCCTATTCTGGGAATTTAGGATTATTTGAATCAGGAAGAGGTTATTGATGGTATGTGTTCCCTACAGTATTAAAATCAGCTTGCATATTTAAGTTTGGGAAAGAGTCCAGCAAATTTCATCACATTTATTTATTGGAATAGTTATGAATTCAGTAAAAAAAAAAACCATGATGGTTGTTATGAATGTGAAAAATTGCTAATGGTAAATCTTTAAAAGGAAAACTATAGAAATTAAATATATGTATTGAAAGACAGATTTTTAGCATATTTACTTGAGAGATTTTCATTGGATTTTATTTGCAGTTCGCATGGCTGTTCCACAGTGGAACAGTCGGGAAATGAGGAGCAGAAAGTGGGAGTTAGACACGTGACAGCTGGGTGGCTCCGGCTTCTGCCCTCACTGAATATGGCTGCCTGCAGATCACTGGCTGATGTTTGGTGGTTCAGATGGCTACATGTGGCAAAAGTAAATTCCCAAGCTGGGTTTTCAGTTTGTTTGTTCATTAAGCTGATGTGAA
Source organism: Ochotona princeps (assembly GCF_030435755.1). Taxonomy (NCBI): domain Eukaryota; kingdom Metazoa; phylum Chordata; class Mammalia; order Lagomorpha; family Ochotonidae; genus Ochotona; species Ochotona princeps. The sequence continues at coordinate 18,777,392 of NC_080845.1, read as the reverse complement.
ACATTTAAAGTAAAAACTTGTGTATAGCCTTTGCCTTTGGCAAAATATACTTTTACTTCATATACATTGTAATATTTTTTATTTTAAATATTCTTTTTAGAGGACAGAATGAATTTGTACTTGTTGGTTCACTTTCTAAAATCCCACAGGGGGCTAGGGGCATCAAACGTGGGAGCTGAAACTCTATCCAGGTCTCCTGTGGGAGTGGCTGCTTCTCAGATCTGCATCAGCAGGAGCCTGGGTCAGATGTGCAGATGGACTGGGATGTAGGCATCGTAACTGCCAGGCCCAGTGCCACCCCAACACAATGTACCTCTCTGTTCTCGGAGAAGGCTGGTCTGGCTGATTTCTGAAGTCACTGACATCTACAGATCTAGGGAGCTCACCACTTATGAAAAGTTCCCTTTACCCTCTCTCAATAGTCCTTTTGGACTATTGAAGAAACTAAATTCTGGATGCAATCAAGATGGTAGAACAGAGTAAGGACACGTTTAAACAGACAGAGAATCATTAGCCAGGGTGAAGCAGAGAGGGCTCAGTCCAGGGAACAGGAGAGGACAGACCGGTAGCCAAGGAGCTTCTGGAGACTGATTGGCACAAAAAAGCAGTGGAAACAATGGTGTTGTGTTGCAGTGACCAGGTATCCCAGTGGCAGTCAACAAGCAGTGATCTGAGCTCCACCAGCAGTGAGGTGGGAAGAGGAGTTCACCTGGAGCTCAGGACGTGAAACCAAAGAACTGTCTGTCCATCCTGCTGCTTTGTTTGATTCAACCAGGAGTAGAGACAGAACAGCAGATCCCCAACCGTCAGTGCAGGAACAGGGTGGATTTCATTGCCCAGATCCTCACCAGAGCCGCTTCGAGTGCCCTTTTGTGTAGGGAGGCAAAGGCTGTGGGACAGGACTGCACATGCGCTGAGTGTGAACTCATTTCTGGCTCAGTGTATTGCACCAACATGGAATCCTACAGGTTCCACTCAGATGTCCAGGTAGCCCCAGACCTAATGGCCAGCAGATCCAGAACCGCACCTGTGCCACATCAAGCACTATTTTGTACAATGTAGTTAACACTGAGATTGGGGGGACAACAGTGAGCTGCACATGTGCTGAGCTGGGAGCGAACTCCATGCATTTCGCTAGTCCCATTGGAAAAATAATAATGACTTTGGCATTGTACAGGTCAAAATATGTCCAGATGTCCCTCAGACCTAATAGCCAACAGGTTCTGGCAAGATCAGCACTACCACCAACCTAGTTATTTAAGACACCAGGTGTCTTCCTAATGCTGGGATCTGCTTGAACTGGAGGTGGGAAAAAAGGTTGTACAGACAACAGTGCAGCCACAGCACAGGATCACAGGAGGTGGAGAGTGGTGGGTCAGGAGACACTGGTGGAATGCTAACACAAGAGCCCTGGCCTGAAATTCACTGGAGAGAGTGGCACAAATGACTGCAAACAATGAACTGGGTACCAACTGCAATAAGTAAAGTTGAACTGTAGACCGGTGGGTGACATAGCTTAGAAACTTGTCCTCAGAAGGAGAATCTGCTAACCCATCAGCTATGGGAGAACTCTGATCCTTGTCAGGCAGGGACACCTCAGTTCAGGCTTTACCAGTAGAAAAGAATTCATCTGCAGTTTATTCTCCCAACTACAAGTGAACCCAGGTTAGAAAGGGAAGCCACACATGCAGGTCAATTGTCAGAATTTGAACATCACACACCAACTGACTTATAACTGGCTCAAGCATTGACTTTATTCAAGTGAAACTCTTGGGCAAAATGGAAGAACAGCACAGCCACATGCTGGGTGACCACACGGTCACAGGATTTTGGACCTCTCCACAAACAGCCCACGTACAACTCTGCTATGCTGAACTTAGACACACCTTCAAACACCTTTTTTACCTAAGACAAACTTAAGACTAGGACAATTGGATCTCAGAGGATTTCAAATCTTGGTGCCTGCTCTCTAAGGTTCGTTCGTTCTCTCTCTCTCTCTCTGTCTCCCTCTCCTTCTCTGGCTTTATCTCTCCCTCTCTCTATGTTTTTCTCTCCACCCCCGTCACACACACACACTGTGCTTCTCTGTCACTTTCTTGCGTGTGCGTGTCTCCCCACCAATCCCCTCCTTCCCATCACCCCACCCCCACAGTCTAAAAGCAACTCTGTTACTTCTCACTCTCCAAATCTACCTCCTTCTTCTATCTTTTGTGTAGCAGTTTTTTTCCAGGAAAAAAACCTAATCATGTTACCATTCAAAAAGTCCCTTTCAGAATGCCATGCTTTTAAATGAAATTAACTATTTGAGTTTATAAATCTAGCAATGAACAGATACTCTCAAGGTATTTAAGTTCATTCTAAGAATAGGTTTAAGAGTGAGGGATGTGGGCCTGGCACGATAGCATAGAGGTTAAAGTCCTCGTCTTGCACATGCCAGGATCCCATGTGGGCGCTGGTTCTAATCCCAGCGGCCCTGCTTCCCATCCAGATCCCCGCCTGTGGCCTAGGAAAGCAGTTGAGGTCATCCCAAAACCTTGGGACCCTGCACCCATGTGGGAGACCTGCAAGAGCTCCTGGCTCCTGGCTCCGGATTGGTGAGTACTGGCCGTTGTGGTCACTTGGGGAGTGAATCATCGAACGGAAGATCTTTCTGTCTCTCCTCCTCTCTGTAACTCTGCCTTTCCAATAAAAATAAATAAATATTTTAAAAAAAGAGTGAGGGATGTGATGAGTGTCTACATCAGGCGTGAAAATTTGAAGGCTACCACAAGATAATCTGAACTGTGAATTGATTTAAGGTTATTCACTTTAACCTCAGCAATATACACAGATCCTGGATCATAACACATAGTAAGGGCATCAGAGAGCTCAATTACTCTCATAACAGCTCCTCAGACACTGGCCCTCATGCTAACACCTGCTGTCTTGAGGCCAGATGTTATGGTGCAATAAGTTAAGCCACCACTTGGAATGCCACATCCCATGTCAAAGTTCCTAGTACAAGTCCTGCCCCGACTTCCTATCCAGTTCCCTGCTGGTGTGAGCCTGGAGGAAGCAGGTGATAACCCAAGCCATTTGTGAGACCCAGATGGATTTCCTGTCTCCTGGCTTTGGCCTTGCCCATCCTTGACTGCTGCAAGTATTTAGAGAGTAAAGCGAGCGGTTGGAAGAGCTCTCTTTACCTTTCAAATAAATAAATCTTTTCTTTAAAAAAAATGCTGCCATCTTCATAACAAGAAAGAAGCCTCAGAGCCTCTAAAAGGGAGACATGGGACATGTCAACCCCCTAAAGCTCAGAGAGTAACTACCAAATGGCCTTGATTTTTTTATTCCCTAAGCAAATATCACCCAAGAGTTAAAAATGTGTGGTGACACATTAATGAAAATCAGACTGCATAACTTTAATTGGGTACTGGAAATTATTCCTTGTGTTGCCAATAAAAACAGATGGAGAGTATCATTTCAAAGAAAGAGGTAATGAAACTTCCCTTGAAACAATTGCTTAAGAAAAGTGGTAACATTTGATAACAAAGTGAGCTTTAAAAGCACACACCATGTAATACTTAAATGAGAAAAACAGAACACAAAGACTCCATTGCATTTGAGTCTAGAGAGTGCCAGCTCTTCAGCTAGAGGCGATCTGATCATCATGTCTACCATGACACTGCCTGTTACAAGGAAGTCATGTTCTGGCCAGCTGCCTTATCTGAGATTTATTCACCCAAGTGACTGAAAGATAAGCACTATATGTGGACAAATTGTGAGAATCTGAACATCATGAACCAGATAACTGACCAGTTGCTTAATCATTGGCTTCATTAAAATAAAACTCCAGTGACAAGAAGACCATGACTCATGAGTAACAGACATTTTCTCATTCCGGTAAATGGATTTCTGACATATTCACAGCTGTTATGGAGCCTTAATTAAGGCTGGGACCAGGCAGTTTTGTTTGAGGGGATACATATCAGGGACCATTCAAAATCAACACACATTGCAAGCAAAACACCATTTTAGGGTAAGTGGGATAGCAAATGCTGACTTCCCATAGTTCTTAACCAGCAGTCCCTCCCTCTTTCTTGTGTGAACACCATGTTTCATGTTTTCTCCTTGTTGTCTATTATCAGCAACATTTCTGACTCTCCTATTTCATCCTTGAGTTGCCTACATCACTTCCAACACTGAGAGCCATTTGTTCAATCTGTATTTAGTTCACTATTAAACAGTTGAAACTTGTTGTGTTTCTAGACTATCGTATTAGGAAAACTAGCTCAAACCTAGTTTGCTTCTACATATCTAAAGGCTCTGCAGTAACACTCTCTGGGTTTTAATTCCTGCCCAAAGTAAAAAGTAAAACCAATAACTCTAACACCTCCTCCAGTCATCATATTCTCAAGCCAAATCTCACAGTAGTATCCAAACGGCTTTAAGGTTCTTTGACCCGAGTGCATCGTTGAACTTGCTTTTCACTCAGGAAGGTATTAGAACAAGGAAGATGGGGGCTCAGCACTAGTTAACTTCATTACATCACCTGTTGGTAGCAGAAGTCTACGAGTTCTAACCCAGTGCAGTCTCCCTTCCATTGCACGTTCACAACTGACAGCTGGGACAAGTGCAAGCCCTCTATACCCACTGCTGAAGGCCAAGGTGATCACCCTTGATTGGAAGTCTGAGTGAAGCATGGCAGGAAAACTCCCAGGCATGAGTAAGAAGATGAGGGCCTTCGAGCAAAGGAAAGGAGAGAAAGATGAGAAATACAGCAGCTGACATTTGGAGTAAAACTTAAGGAGAAAAAACCTTAAAGAGGTTTAATTAGGAAATTTTGCCCTAAGGCAGATATAGAAATGCTTTCTCTTGCCTCCTCAAATAAAAACCAACAAAAACTCATTGGTTTTTAATGCTTTTTAATTTAGATTTGTATTTTCTATTGATGTTCAGATGAATAGATTTCTCAGATTTCAGAGCTGAGGTTATAATAGAAAGAAACATATGTTTACACAGCCACTATTTCCGTAAAGCCAAAATTAGGCAAAGCAAGAAGTGTACACACCTGCCAAAACTTACTCACTCTTTCTCTCTCACCTTTTCCCTCACTGATCTTACTTTTTTAAAAATTCCTGATATAAACTGACACATTTTACATTCTTCACAATGCAGATTTAGGAAAAGGAAACAGCACATTTTAAGTCCCTTGACTAGTCAATACACCTGGGGGAAGCTGTTCACCACAGATGTGACAGATAAAACCAAAGGATGTGAAGTGCCCTTCCTTCCAGCTGACCCCCACCAAGCACTGAGCCAGCAGCCAACAGAGCTTTAGGCCCATTGTCTGGACTTTAAGGATTCGTCTGGAGTGTGAGACCACTCCAGTTTACTGAAAAATAAAGCATAAAACCAAGGGAAGGATAGGAATTTTCTGCCTCTTTGAGTTTCAGAATTTCTTGTTTTTTCCATTCTTGGGCAGTTGAAACTGGGCAGGAGGGTCTGTGTGCTTTATGCCAGGAACCTGCGAATCAAGAGGGAATATGTGTTTTCTACTAACAGATCACCTAACATATAATCACTTTGTGTAGACTTTATTTTCATTTTATTTTCTAGGGAGGGAGAGAGGTGGTGAGTGTTAGTGAGAGAACACAAGCACAAGAACGAGAGTGAGAGAGAGCTCTTCCATCTGCTGTTTCACTCCTCCAATATCCACAGCAGCCAGGGGCTGGCCAGGTTGAAACAAGAAACCCAACATGGAATCCAGGTCTCCCACATGGGTGACAGCAACCCATGTACTTGAACCATCAACCGTAGCCTCCCAGGTACACATATGGGAAGCTGAACCACAAACAGAGGAGCCAGGACTTGACCCAGGCATGCCCACAGGGAACTCCAACCATTGTACCACACACCTACCCCAATACAACCACTTTCAACTTTGGTGGGGGAAATGACATTGTGAAATTGAAATGTTTGTAAATGACTGCCATAAGAAGAAAAATAAGTTCAATGTAATTTCCAATAGGCTTAAAGAGATGTTTTCTACTCATAGTTGTAATCTGTTTTTTAAATACATTCAGAATTCACCCCTCAAAAGGGCAGCAATGACGTTCAAAGAATTTGTTAAGCACATGAATATTTTCACTCCTTGAGTTACTTCCCTGATATAATGGCAGTGAAGCTGAATGCCACAAACTTCTTACTTGACAGAATATTATTTAGGATTTCTATTTCTTTAGATCCACACAGAAAGGGAGAAACCTATACTGTCTGAGTTCCTACCACATAGCAGTTATCACAAGCCCATTATTTAATCTTATCACCTATAAGGTAAGAGGTAGTTGTTATTCTGCTTTAAGAAGAAATAAATCAAAGCTGTGAAGGTTAAGTAAAATATTTAAGCCCACTCAACTATGAAGTCAGGGAGTTATTTATACGCAAGGTTTCTCTGATTATTCATCATGAGCTTTTGATCACAGTGTAATTTCTCCTCTTGCTTTTCTGTAATAGTCTACTAGCAAGATGAGTTATATGCTCAAATAGGAACAAATATGTATACAGGGGCCAGTAGGACAGCACAGTGGGTTGTCATCACCTATGATGCTTGCAAACAATATGAGTGTTAGTCCAAATCCTAGTTGTTCCATTTTCAATCCAACTCCCTGCTGCTACTGCACCTGGGAAAGCAGCAAAAGATGGTCCAGGTACTTGGGCCCTGCCACCCATGTGTGGGAGACCAACATGGAGCTCCACCTTCCTGGTTTCAGCCTGGTCCATCACCAGTGCCAACCAGTACCACCACTTGAGGAGTGAACTTGCAGTTGGAGGATCTCCTTGTCTCTCTGTCTCTACCACTCTGCCTCCCAAATAGATAGATCTTTTTTCAAAAAGGTTCTGCTTACACCAGCATCCTATATATGGTATGACTTGAGTCCCAGCTGCTTTGCTTCAGACCCAGCGGGAGATGGTGTAAGTGGGTAACCCAGATAGCGTTTCCAGGGTTTAGCCTGACCCAGGCCTGGCTGTTGCAGCTACATTTCCAGTGAATCAGTGAAATGGACAATGTCTCTTTCCCTATCAGTCTATTTTTCAAATAAATAGATCTTTTAAAAAGGTATACAATTTATGCTCTATGTTCATCTCGTATGCTTTTGCACCTGAAAAGTTCAACAGGAATGGTGAGGAAAATACAGATCTGCTGCTGCATTTTGTGATGCATTTCTGCTTCACAGCACATTATCGGAAGGGTTCTCTCACATGTCATCACTCTGGTGAAGAAGGGAACACACAGAAACAGCACTCCTCTTCTCCCCACCTGAAATAGGAGCCTACTGAGGGGAACAGAGAAATGAGCTTTATTGAAGTCAAAACACCTCCTTTCTTTGGATAAAACCTAAGTGAAGGCATTTGCCCTACAAGCCCAGCGGCCTTGCTAGAGAATGTGTAGGTCAAGATCAGGCAATTGTATCTACTCACCACAGGCCGGCAGAGTGACCTCAGGTCTCCCCACGCAGAGGCCTGGGTATGAAGAGTGCACTGCAGGGAAGAAGTAGGCTGAGTATGGGTTTCCTTCCGGCAGGCTGCTCCTGAGCAAGGAGAGGCAATTGAGGCCTGAGCTATGCACACTCAGGGCCATCTCAAAATTCCAGCTCAGGTAATTCACTCTACCCCTGACTGGGAGAGAGGTCAGAGAAGCATTGAGGGGGAAAATAATCTCCCTTAGGAAAACAAGGAATGAGGAAAACGCATTACCTCCCTAGGCCATTGGAAAGTCCAGATGCCATTTGCTGATAGGGTACTGGGCAGTGGAAACCCTGAGGGGCAAATCCTTTACCCAGCTAAACACCCAGACCTCATAGGTGAACAAGGCAGGGTGTTAGAAACCAGATCCAAGGAGTCTCCCTGGGTCACCATGACAGGGAACATCCACTAGCCAACAGGCTTGAATATGAACGTCAGAGTCGAGCAATGAGCAACAAACCTACCAACAACCGAGACAAGAGCTGCTGTCTGTGCCCAAATTTCATGAGCTCATTGCAAAATGCTGAACAGAAAAGGTACATACAAAGTGCCAGGATCTATATGAGCACCGGCCTTGTTCAGTGCACCATTGCACTAAACTTCATCATTGTTCTCACATGACAGAAAATCAACAGAGCCTACACGATGTCTTCAGTGGCTAAATCCTCACCCTTCAAGCACCAGGATCCCATATGCCAGTTTGTATCCCTGCTTCCCATCCAGCTTCCTGCTTGTGGCCTGGGAAAGCAGTTGAGGACAGCCCAAAGCCTTGAGACCCTGCACCCACATGGGAGACCCAGAAGAGGTTGCTGGCTCCTGGCTTCAGATCAGCTCAGCTCCGGATATTGTGGCCACTGTGGCCATTTGGCGAGTGAATCAGCAGATGGAAGTTCTTTCTCTCTTTCCCTCCTTCTCTGTAAACCTGATCTGCCTTTCCAATAAAAATAAATACATCTTTAAACAAAGAAAGGAAAATACAACGAGGTTTGGAAACAGAACCTAGTATGGACATGTGAAAGTCGCCTTTGGAGACAGCGGCAGGGTTCTAGTCTGTGGGAGAAGGTTTCTGAAGAGGAGGGCATCAGAGACATCACTTTCCTCTAAAATGAGACAATCCAAAACATGGGGTCTGTCTGCAAACATTGCCTTGCCAGCACTGTGCGGCTGAGTAGTCGGATCCCACAGAAGGGAGGCCTCTTCTGGCATCTGATTTTCTTCCTTATGCTTCAAGTACATCAGGATAGGATCCAGGATTTCATAAACACAAGAGCATGTCCTTTTGCCCAGAGTCTCCCTGTCTCAGCAGCAATCCTGGCTTCCAGTAGCCCCATGCATGCCAGCTCATTCCCATCAGTTCCTGCCATTTAGCCATAATATATCTAGAATTCATAACCTGACTAGAGATAAATCGTATCGCAATGTAGATGCAAGTGTATCCCAAGATTCTCGTGTTAGACTACTCATTTTTTAAAAGGCATCCTTTTCATAGAAATAGAAGGATTTAAATTAAAAATGTGAGTGTACAAGACAATAAGTGGCATGTGACTAACAATATGAGAAAGCTCTATAAGATGTAGAGTTATCAAGAAAAGAGGGGGAAAAAAAGACGACGCCAAAAAGGCAATGATGGAGTTCACAGCCTCAATCCCTGTCTTCATCTTCCACCCTGTGTCCAACACTAATGTCCACTCTGGTTTACAACCAGGACAGTCCTTAGCACCCTGACAGGATCATTTCCTTTCATAGCAGATTTTCCTAAGCTCAGGCTACCAGCTTGAGAACTCAGTGTTATTAATGTCCCCACCTCCGCCATGGACATTCTCAAGACATGTGCTGTCCGCTAAACAGTGCCCTTGCATTCCCTCAGCAGGAATTACCAACCCCCCAGGGCGTGCAGTAGTGACATAGTTGCATCCTGGACGTGTGACAGAAGCATGAGTAGAAACAGAAGAAGCCAAAACATTATCAACCTCTGAGCTCATTATCTCAGAGTTCAGATGCAAGGCATATTTCATTTTTGTGAAACACTTCTTCATAGTAGCTACATTTAGATAAAGTAATTTCCATATATTTCCTCTCCTTTGGGCCTTTGTCCCTCCTCCTTGAAGTCTTCTTAAGCAATTATTAATTGCTATTTTCTCTTGGGACCTATTTACTTCAGCTTCCATACTCTTCATTCCTTTTAGCTGCTCCAATATCCTGAAACAAACAGTGATACCTCCAAAATAGACCAACTTACCCTAAGACGGTATTCACACATTGGAATAGCTTTCAAATACATCTTAAATAGCTATCTGCTCCCCCAAAAATGGGTTTTAATGAGACGCTTAATTATAGCACCCCTACTTTCAGGATGAAGGAATTCAGACTCAGGTACTTATTCTCATTCTTGATCCCTAAGATGACTCAAAAGACCTTTCCAAAAATCCAGCAATCCATAGACCATATTTTAGAAACACTTCTCAAGAGTCAAATTCTTAGGTAGGAGGTAGATGAATAGACATAAACTTCTATCCTGATTTGTAGCTCATGTCATGCCTGAAGAGTTCTAAATTTTATTCCAAATCAAATGAACAATGAATAGACTAACATAGAGTAAACACACACACACACACGAGGGAGTGAGACTTACCGTATGAAAAATCAAAGGAAAATACTCTGTAAAATAATCAAATGATCTCAAAGGAAACACAAAATAATTTTGGCAACCAGTTTTTTCAAAGATAGAAGATACAAAGATAGAAGGTGCTATAGCCTTAGTAAAACAAAACTAGCAAGCTTTAAGCATAATATGCTTAAATGGAGGGAGAGATGCAGAAGGCTGAAATTAGAAAAATGGGTGAGAGAATCCAACAGATAGCTGAGATCAGCTCTCAAAGGAGGTAGATCAGAATTCATACTGAATACCAAAAAAATGGGGTAAATATATTGAACACAAACTTGAGATATTATCACTACATAGAGAGGAAATGAAAACAAAAATTAAATTGTAGTAGATAAAAAAAAACTTTTAAGAACAGAAAGAGGGTCAGATGTTTCACACAAGATGCCAATTGGGACACTTGCATCCTATACCAAGAAGTCTGGATTTGAGACCCAACTATGCCTTTAATTCCAACTTCCTACTGATGCACAAATTTGGATGCAGCAGGTCTTGACGTGAACACCTGACTTCCTGCCACCCAAGCGGAAGACCTAGATTGAGGAACCTAATTTTGGCATGGCCCAGCCCAGGCTGGTGCAAAAATTCAAAGAGTGAACCAGCAGAGGGAAGATCTCTTTCATCTCTTTTTATCTCTCTGCCTTTCAAATATACAAAAATAAATGCAACTAAGAAATCAAAATGAACATGGGATAAGGTCCAATGTAAGAGTGTTCCAAAGAACTATTAGAATTGAAGAAGATGACTTAAAAGAGTTTTCTGGAAATAAAGAGTCCTGAACCTACTAAAGAAAGAAAGAAAAAAAAAAGTAGGGCTCAAAATATTCAAGGGAAAAAATATTTAAATAAAAACTATTTGTATACGTGAAAGGGCAAACTTTTTAAATTATGTGGTTTAAAGGAAAATGTTGTAAGATATAAAACTACCTAGAAAGAAAAACCTGCAGGTTGCCTGAGTCTCTGCTAAACATACCCATAGGATCCAGGTGGCAATGGACGCATGGCTGCAGGAGTATCAGGAGAAAAAAACCAATGTACCAGCATTCTAAATACAGTCAACTTTTCTTTCACAAACAAAGCAACTGAAGGAATTTCTGAAGCAATGATACAGCAAACTATACACTTAGTAGAAATGTTCTGAAGTACTTTCTACAGCTGAAGTAGTTGAAAGAGGATCCAAGCAGTTAAAATGCAAAGGCACTGTGTCGGTCTAGGCACTGTAGTCTGAAACAGAGCTGAACAACCTGTTGCAGAGCCCATGTTAAAACTTCATTTAAGGGCCCGGCGGCGTGGCCTAGCAGCTAAAGTCCTCGCCTTGAAAGCCCCGGGATCCCATATGGGCGCCGGTTCTAATCCCGGCAGCTCCACTTCCCATCCAGCTCCCTGCTTGTGGCCTGGGAAAGCAATCGATGACGGCCCAAGGATTTGGGACCCTGCACCCACGTGGGAGACCCGGAAGAGGTTCCAGGTTCCCGGCATCGGATCGGCGCGCACCGGCCGTTGCGGCTCACTTGGGGAGTGAATCATTGGACGGAAGATCTTCCTCTCTGTCTCTCCTCCTCTCTGTATATTTGACTTTGTAATAAACTGAATAAATCTTTAAAAAAAAATTCACTTAAAGCAAACATAGGACTACCATTTATGGTACTTCAATGCACTAAAAATCATGACTGACCTTTCTAGTGTATCAGTTGAAAATCGCTAGATGTGTTTTGTAAAATTTATTTTTATCTTTTTAAATTTTTAAAAAATTTTTAATGGAAAATCAGATACACACAGAGGAGAGAGAGAGAGGAAGATCTTCCGACCACTGATTCACTCCCCAAGCAGCAACGATGGCCACAGCTGAGCCAATCCATGGCCAGGAGCCAGGAACTTCTTCAGGGTCTCACACATTAGTGCAGGGTCCCAAGGCTTTGGGCCGTCCTTGACTGCTTTCCCAGGCCACAAGCAAGGAGCTGGATGGGAAGCAGGGCCACAAGATGAGAACCTGCACCCATACTGGATCCTGGTGCGTGTAAGGTGAAGACTTTAGCTACTAAGCTACTGCACTAGGCCCTAAAACTTATTTTTAAATAATCAGTAAATTGGGAAGAAATAGTAATCCTAAACTAAAAAGAACAACAAAACCTAAAAAGGTATGTGGGGTGCTGAATCTGGCTTCTGTGGGGCTTTTTCTGACTCCAGGCCGCCTCGGCTTATGTACCCACAGGAGCATCAATTGCAGAGTTCAGAAGACAAAATTTCCCTGAGATGGGCACTTGCTCTCATGGGAGTTTCCTTGAATGACACAAATGTCCCCAAAGGGCTATACGGTGATAAGAGTCAAATGAACAGAATCCGACTTACCTCACACACCAAGGGAAGGGCAGAAAAATGTCTGTTTTCAACCTTAGGGACAAGTGGAGTGAAGATGGTCTGCAAATTTATTCCTCGGATTGACTCACAGGAGTCTGAAATTTTCATTAACCAGATAATCTAACAAACCTGAAACTGATAACAGGTTAAAGGTGTTCCACTGAGCTTTCAGTGTTCAAGGCTCCCGGAAGGCATAGCTGTAAATCCCCTTTGAATGACCATCTCCTTCAAACAAACCTTTAAGGGCCAGGGCGGTAGCCTAGTGGCTTAAGTCCTTGCCTGGCATGCACAGGAATGCGCAGGGACGCCCGTCTGTGTCCCAGCTGCTCCACCTCCCATCCAGCTCCCTACTTGTGAACCAGACAGAAGATCTGTCCCTCCTTCTGTAAACCTGCCTTTACAGTAAAAATAATAAATAAATCTTAAAAAAAAGAATTCCTACCCCCAAAATTTCAAGCACCCAGAAGCAACATATGGTTAAAAAAAGGAAAAATCACAAAATACATAAGACATTATTGTTAGATAAAGTCCATAATAACAAGTTAAAAAAATAAACCTCTAGGGGCCCAGCACGGTAGCCTAGTGACTAAAGTCCTTGCTTTGCACACGCTGGAATCCCATATGGGTACCGGTTCTAATCCCGGAGGCCCCACTTCCCATCCAGCTCCCTGCTTGTGGCCTGGGAAGGTAGTTGAGGATGGCCCACGTGGGAGACCCGGAAGAGGCTCCAGGCTCTCGGCTTCGAATTGGCTCAGCTGTGGCCATTGCAGCTACTTGGGGAGTGAATCATCGGACGGAAGATCCTCTCTGTCTCCTCCTCTCTGTATATCTGACTTTGCAATAAAAATAAATAAGTCTTAAAAAAATAATAAAGATAAACTTCTAAACAGCTCTGATACTGCTATTATTAGATACATAATATGAAAAAGTAGGCTGATTTAAAATTCTCAAACTATATAAACTTGATTAAAAAGCAATAGCAATAGCTTATTAAAATAAGCAAATCTGAAAAAGCATTGCAAGTGATAAATAAATGAAAATAGTGATAAAATTTATGTTGTAAGCGGGAAGTTAGGGCCAGGCTTCTCCACATTCAGTTTAGACAGTTTGAAGCAAGAGCATGATGATGGTGTGTGTACTTCACACTCTATCGTATCAGAAGTTTAAAACATCGAGCAAGGCAGCCAAAACTTGCGATCACAAAGTTATATTTCTCCCACATCTTACTAACACTCGACTATGGCTGAGATCTTGGCAGCAAATACCAAAGTCCCTAAGACAAAACTGAGTCTTACATGTTTGAGAAATAAGGAAGGAGTCAGATTTCCTAAAGATTTTCCTGCATTTAACCAAGTGAATATTTGCTGAGAATCGCTTACCTACTACAAAGAAAATGGGCCCAAATCACTGGATGAATTTTGCAATTGCTGAGAAATAACTTTCAATTATTCAATAATCTATTGCAACCAAGTGTTGATACCAGACCCAGATAACCTTGAAGTCTGTGTATCATTTTAAAGAATTTACTTACTTACTTATTTCTTCCTTTGAAAAACAGGGACAGAGAGAACAGAAGCAGAAAGACGAACTGACTTTGGGTGGTTTGCTCCCAGATGCGCACAAAGGCTGCGATTGAACCAGGCTGAAGCCAGCTGCCTGCTACTCAGTCTAGGATTCCCACGAAGACGGCAAGGGCTCAGATATGGAAGCCATCACCTGCTGCCTGGAGGCGTGCACAGGAACAGGGAGCTGGAGCCCAGTCTCCCCAACACAGATTGCCATCTGCCACCCTTGCCTTTTCTGTGTCTTGGTTTCCATGGCCCCCACCTGTGTCTGTCTTCAGCTACCTGCTTTCAATCACACACTCTCGTGCTTGCTAGTGCACTCAACAGAAGTATCCAAGGCAGTCTGAGACCCTCGGCTGGTGCATAGCCCATGACTGATGCATGAAAGCCCTCTTGGATGAAATCTGAGCAGTAACTGCCACAGTTCCTCTGGATGACACAGGCAAAGCTACAACTCTGAAACTGCCCCATTGCTTGGGTTTCCCTTTCCGGGATCTGCTGCTCTCACTGCCTTATCTGTCTCTCCTACCATTTCCTAATATCATCTACGTATAAATCCTTGATCTGTGTCTGCTAACTAGAAACCAAACATGCACAGAAATCCTTTCTACATTCCTTTGAGGCCTTTGGGCTTCATTAACAGAATAACAAATAACTCATCATGAGCAGTCCAAAGCTGACCCACAGCAGCACATGCCAGTCAGAGTATAATACAGATCACATCACAGAATTCAGCCAAGCTCACTTGTGCAAATTAGCATGCTTGGAAACAGCAAAGCATCACTTTTCTAGATGTGCAAAACCTACGTGGTTCTTGAACGAAAGCAATGGATCAATAGTTCCAAAGACTCCTTGTGACACTTATTGTCTAAGAGACAATGAGTTCAGTGTTTGGTGCTCAGACAACATGTTTCAAAAGGCATCTTTGTCTGCTTAACATAAGAAAAAAAAACTACAGTTATTGGGGAAAGAGTAGCTCAGCAGCCTGTGCTCAGACAAATCAGCCCTGACAGTCTTAAGTTACAACTGTTGAGCAAAAGCTTTAGGTAGCCATTCAGTAACACAAGCCAGAAACCCCCACGAGGGGCAGGGAAGGCACCAGGAGTCAAAAAAGAACCAGCCCTCACCTTTCTTTAACCATTTTCAATCACTGAGAAACTCTTTTACAATTGTCTAAGTACTTTTCAGGCACACTTTTCATCAACCAAATGTCTCCAGTGACGACACTGTTCAAGTCACCACAACAGCGGTATCTGATGTTTACAGCTCTGTCATGACTGTAGATAAAGCTCTGCGGCTTACATGCTACTGACGTGTAGGAAGGAATCCCAATGTTTTCCTCTAGTGGAAAACATAAATAAGCATACTTACATGTGCTGATCTGTTTACTTATATACACACACCGATAAACATCAATAATATAACATGAACACGACATTTCTATTGTCTTTTATTAGTAAAGTAACTTCACGTTGTTGAACATTGCAAGATACACCTGTTACATATAACTAGAATGCCCAAAAAGGCTTAGTAAGTGGCTAAATAAAATAGAATATGCCTAAAGCCAGCAGCAAAGTACCTTCCTGAGGTTCCCCCTTAACTAACGTTGTCTTACAAGAATCAATTCAGAGAAGGACTAGCATGAAATCAATGTGCTAATTAAAGCACTCATTGAGGTGGGCATTTAGCCTAGCAGTTCAGATTTGTGCATCACACACTGACATGGCTGGGTTGGAGTCCCGGCTCTGGCTCCTGTCGCCAGCATTCTACCAGCACTGACCCCCAGAGGCTGCTGTGACTGCTCAAGTCATCCGGTCCTGCCACCTCCATCAACAGACATGGCTTGGCTTCCTAGCTCCCAGCTTCAGCTGGTCCAATTGACAGGCATCTAGGGAGTTAAAAAGAGGGGGAGGGAAGTGCTCTCTCTCTCTTTCTATATCTCTCTCATTCTCATAAATAGAAAAATAAGTAAGTAAAAAATAATTTATCATATAAGATCTCTAAGGGTACCAAATGAGGCATAATGCCTTACTCTAATCTTGGATGCCTCACTGTAATCTTAGATATTATGTGTTCTTTCATGCAATCTATTTTTTTAAAGATTTACTTATTTTTATTACAAAGTCAGATATACAGAGAGGAGAGACAGAAAGGAAGATCTTCCGTCCAATGATTCACTCCCCAAGTGACTGCAACAGCCGGTGCTGCGCCGATCCAAAGCCGGGAACCTGGAACCTCTTCCGGGTCTCCCATGCGGGTGCAGGGCCCCAAAGCTTTGGGCCATCCTCGACTGCTTTCCCAGGCCACAGACAGGGAGCTGGATGGGAAGTGGAGCTGCCGGGATTAGAACCGGCACCCATCTGGGATCCCAGCACGTTCAAGGCGAGAACTTTAGCCACTAGGCCACGTCGCCAGGCCCCATGCAATCTATTTCTAAGTCTCGTACTGATATCTAGATTTTTTAGAAATATTTTAATGAGATTTCCTTAGAGTAAAAAAGTATTCAAACACAAAAATGCTCTTAAATGCAATATTCTGAATACTAATCATATCATACAACACACACGTATTCAGGTGTATCAAACTCCAAGTTTTCACACACTTGGGGTGATCTGTTACCCAAAAAAATGTTTTGGATGCCTATATATTAAAACTCACATGAAAAATCTGAGTGAAAAATAAAGAACTGGAAAAATCCACAACCGAGATTATAGTCAAATGTCTTATTTTCCTGATAACATGTTGTACATTGTCAAGAAAAAGACCGAGTCCAATTAAAAACGTGTGAGGAACAGAAAGACTGTTCACAGAAAAAAATTAAAAGGATTCTTAACAAATGATTATTATCTGTCATAAAAGAAGTGTTCATATTACTTACACTGAAATATTGTTTTCCTTGTATCATAAATTATAGAAAAAGGTCCTGCTGAAGAACGTAGGCTTAATTGGTTGCTATTGATAGCAATGTGGGGTGTGTGTGTGTGTGTGTGTATGGAGAGAGAGACACATAATACACCTTTTCAACATTGAAGACCCTTCATGAATATATAAGCATCCTTTACAGGGATGATTTAGCCACATAGCCACTACAATACACAAACCGTTTGATCACCTATTCTTTCCAGAAGTTTATGCTAACGTTATATCCCACATGCGTGAGAAGTTGCATTAACACTTACATCAATACATCTACGTTCACATCAATATCCATATCGATGTCTGAGGCCAGTGCTATGGCACGCTGGGGTAGGCTGCCACCTGCAGCACCAGCCAGTTCTAGTTCTGGTGACTTCCAATCCAAGCCCCTAGGAACGCACGTGGGAACCTGCACAAGGCAATGTGCATCTACACACCACAAGACCCGATGGAGCTCCTGGCCCCTGGCTTTGCCCTGGCCGGGTGAGAGCCAGTGGGTGCAAGCTTGCTCGCTCTCTCCCTCTCTCTGCCTCTCCCTTTTTGTAACTCTTTCAAATAAATAATATTTTAGAAAAGTCATTCTAGATAAAGGAAGAGGTTACCTGCTTGAAAGCTTCTGAGTAATGAAGCACCAAGATGAAAGGACACTATTTGCTCCTCATCCATTTACATTCCTTCCCATCCCTTGGACTTTGAGCTATACTGCCCCTTTAAAATTTGTTTTCTGGGCGCAACGGCGTGGCGTGGCGTAGTGGCTAAAGTCCTCGCCTTCAACGCCCCGGGATCCCATATGGGTGCCGGTTCTAATCCCGGTGGCTCTGCTTCCCATCCAGCTCCCTGCTTGTGGCCTGGGAAAGCAGTTGAGGACGGCCCAATGCATTGGGACCCTGCACCCACATGGGAGACCCGAAGAGGTTCCAGGTTCCTGGCTTCGGATCGGCACAACACCGGCTGTTGCGGTCACTTGGGGAGTGAATCATCTGACAGAAGATCTTCCTCTCTGTCTCTCCTCCTCTCTGTATATCTGACTTTGTAATAAGATAAATAAATCTTCAAAAAAAATTTGGTGTCTTACATATTTTTAATTTAATGTACTTTTGTTTTGCTATAATTTATTTTGTAGCTATCAAGATAACTCATATAAACAGAAATTTAAATATCTTTCTTAAAAACGTTGTATTATATGGGCCCGGCGCAGTAGTCTAGTGGCTAATGTCCTCACCTTGCACATGGCGGGATCCTATATGGGCGCAGGTTCTAGTCCTGGCGGCTCCACTTTGTGGGGAGCGGCCAACCCCACGTATGAGGGGCCGCAAGATGGCGGCTGGCCGAGGGCCAGGAGGCGGGATTTGTCCCGCCAGTGGGCAGGCAGGAAGTCACAAGGATAGGCTAATGTTCCCTCGCTGACTGGCCTATCAGATAGCGCCCCGTGGACCCACGGGCAGAATGATTGGTGGAGAACGATATATAAACAGCCCGCTTTAGGCAATAAACCCCTTTTGGTTCGCCTGCCCTTTTTCGCTCGTCTTTCTCTTTTGGTTCAGCTTTTCGTTTGTTCCTGTGTGTGTGTGTGTGTGTGTGTGTGTGTGTGTTTCTGTGTGTGTGTGTGTGTGTTCGGTTGGTGTGTGTGTGCCGGCTGCGGTGGCGGTTGCTGTTTTTTCCAGGCCCTCGAGATTCCTCGTCATTTTAGTGTCGCTGCAGGGCGGCGACACCACTTGCCATCCAGCTTCTTGCTTGTGGCCTGGGAAAGCAGTTAAGGACGACAGCCTAACGCCTTGGGACCGTGCACTCACGTGGGAGACCCAGAAGAGGTTCCAGGCACCTATCTTTGGATCAAGTCAGCTGTGGCCACTGTGGCCACTTAGGGAGTGAATCATCAGATGGAAGATCTTCCTTTCTGTCTCTCCTCTCTGTATATCTGTATATTTATTTATCAATACATCTATATGTATTATAAATATACATTTATACAAATATACAATATATAATTGATATAGTGAAATAACTATATCAATAGATGTATTGATAAATCTTCAAAAATGCAGAAAAACACCACTTTGTTATGCATATTTATAAGAACTCAGTCTGATGTTTCCATACGTGTATATCAAAGACTGGACAAATCAGGCTGATCAACATACACATCATTCAAACATCTAACTTTTTGTGATGAGATCACTTCAAGTCTCCCTTTTTAGATGCTTTGAAATCTGCAGTGTGTCCTTGCTAAGCCTCGACGCCATGCAGTGCGATGGCTCATCTACCCAAACCCTGTGTCCTCTGACGAGCTGCGTCTCCACTCGCTGATCTAGTTCCGTGGCCTGTGGCAATTACTTCTCCGAGGAATTTTTCTTTTTAAATTCCACATGAGGTGAGATTATGCAATGTTTGCCTCTGTGCCTGGCTGGTTTTACTTAGCACAATCTTCTCACTGCAGCTATGTCATCGCAAATGACAGAACTTCCTGCATTTTTTCCCCTAAGTTTGAATAATATTCCATTGTGTTTGTATACCACATTTTTTTTCCTGCTTCCTTCTTTTGAGAGCTACAGATTGAGTCTATCTTTTGACTACCAGGAGTAGTTCTGCAGTGACCGTGGGAGGGCAAACATGTCTGTGATGTGCTAATTTCAGCACCTATGGATATGCACTCAGAGTGTGATAGCTGAATTATATGGTGATTCTACTTTTAGGGGTTTTGAGTAATATCTGTGATATTGTCTAAAGTGAATATGACTTCACATACATTTTTAAAATTTCTTTGAGAGGCACAGTTGTATACTAAGAAACACACGAGAGAGAGAGAGAGAGAGAGAGAGAGAGAGAGAGAGAGAGAGAGAGAGAGAGAGGTTGCCAATCCACTGGCTCACTTTGCAAATGCCCTCAGCAACCTGCGCTGGGCTGAGCTAATGCCAGTGATCAAGAATCCAATCCAGGTCTCTCGCGTGGGTAGCAGGAATCCAACTATTTGACCCATCACCTCTGCATCCCAAGGGGTGTGTAGGAAGCTAGAGCCAGTATGGGGCACAGACATCTTAACCAGCATCTTGGTTGTTAGGCTAACTGCTCACCCCCATATAAATATTTCATAAGGCATAATATTTTAAGTATGACTATGAAGCACTGGAAAAACACAAGCTACACATTCGTTGATTTTTTTAATTAAAAGTTATTCAGAAAACTTATGTTAAAATACACTGCAGTGCAGCATACATTTTAAATAGCTGAAATTACCCTAAGTTTGGATGGCAGACATGATTTATTTTGACACTAAAAGCAAGAAATGGGCGGCTGTGCAGTGGCGTGGCTGCTCTGCTACTGGCTGACATGCCAGCATTCCATAGGGTGCAAGTTGGAGACCTGACTGCTCCACTTCCAATTCAGCTCCCTGCTTGGTGCACCTGCAGAAGCAATTGAAAATGGCCCAAGTGCTTGGGCTCTGCTTACACATGGGAGACCCAGAAGAACCCCGGGCTCTTGACTTTGCACCTAGACCAGCCCTGCTTCCAGGTACTGCTCTCTCTTGTCTCTGCTCTCTATATAATTTTGCCTTTCAAACAGATAAATGGATCTTAACACACATACAAAGTGTCCTTAAAAAATATAAACATCTTCCTTTGTTGTAATACTTAGCCAGGCAACACACAACCATGAGGTAGTTGGGACTCTCACTGTTTGTATTTAATCATAGTTGAGCCTTAGGTAGGGGCAAAAGGAATCACAAAAGATTCTCCTAGTTACTTTACCAACTTGTACACTCTACATTTGTACATTTTAATCCTTAAAATGCCACCATGATAAAGTTATAATCATCAATCTGAGACTCAGAGAATCAAATGTTTCCCACAACAGCCACTCAACTAGTAACCCACTGACCTGGGATGCAACAGCCTGGCATATAGTTGATGCTTCAGTGGACATTGGATAGCAAGTCAAGAAAAAAGACAACTGGTTATACAATGTAACTACAGAAACAATGCATGTTTTTAATAAATACTTTTTAATGTAAGTTAATAAGAGCACATGATTCCTAAATACTTACAAAATGATATAATTATATTAACTATAATAGGGGAAGCAGGCTGGGATCTGTGGCTATTAAGACAAAAGATCAAAAAGAAATGTAAAAATCTTGTACAGTTCAGCTTAAATAATATTGACAGCTGTTTAAACTACATTATCTTTACAATGAAAAAGCTCCAACCATCCTAACCACTGTTTTAATGTTGCCTTGGTGTACCATGATACTGAGTGAATATTTGTGGCTTCTTTATCCTGAAACTGCCCATTGACCTCTGTATAAAATGATTTGGGGCTTCCAAGTTTGCTTTTCAGTATCTGGCTTAAAGGCAAAAGGACCTTCCATCCCTGCAGGCACCCAATTTCAGAGAAATCGCAGAAAGGACTCAGAGCATGAGTTTTCTCAGTCCCCCAATAGATGGTGTTGTAACATGAGCTGGCTCACAAGGTTGGGCCCTGCTGGGGCAGGTCACGTGGCTCATCTGGATGAATTTGTTTTGTGAATAAACAAATGATTTCTATGTTATTCTGGTGACTTTTTACCATTAGTTAAACCCAGCCCGAAGTGAGGAGCCACAGAAAGGAGCATTCTGCATAAACTACAGATGAATGGAGCTTTCCTCCTGCTTCCTTGGCAGTATTATGAGCATCTTACAAAAGGGGTCAGATCCTGTTTCTTTCTTTGGTTGCTACAACTGTGGTTTGTATACTGGCTGTATCACTGACATGAATTTACAGCCCAAAAAGGCCAAAAGAAAAATCAGTACTCCTTCAAAATAGGCGTTTTTCTTTCCCCAACTTGAAACATGAACTGTTTTAAGTCATCATTATTTTTTCTGCAATGGAAGCAAATCCACACATCTTTTTCATATCCTACTGTTAGCACAGAAGGTGAAATACTGACTTAAATGAAAGGAGTTGCAAATTCAGCATTAACATGAAACAGGCACACAGAGAGGGTATTCATAACTCAACATTGCCCCCTAGTGTGACTGCAAAAATTCGCATCAGCTCAAGAGCCAAAATAAATCAGACTGGGGAAAATTGGAAAACATGATCACATATATCCTTTTATGCTAATTTTTAAAAATATCTTTATATGTAAATCTATGTAATTTATAAAGGGGTACATACATGATATGTGTATACACATGTATACATATGTACACACACCCACATATATATATAAACACATATAACTGAGAATGTTACTAAGGTCAGATTCAGGTGCGAGGAATGGTGTCAAAGTATATGGAAACAAAATGCCAAGTACAAAGAATGGGAAAAGAGAAAAAGTAGGAAGGGATATCAACAACTTGAGGAATAATAGTTTTGTATGTTTCTCTGAGCCAATACCCAATTCTACCGGTTCTTTTTAAAGAACTGTGATCATTAGATTTCTTCTAGACCACCTGCTAGCATTGGTCATTTCTAGCCACTGTACTGTTCGGTTTTCTGTGCTTTCTATGTGCTTTTGCTCTATCATTGCCTCTGGAATAAGAAAGTAGTCTTCTTGTTTAAATAACCATAGATTTTTCCAAAAATATTGGGGGATTATAAAAAATTAATGCTGGGGAATGGCTGCCAGTGTGGTGACATAGCAAGCTAATCCTGCAGCCCCTACATCCCATTTGGGTGCTGGCTCTTGGCCTGGCTACTCCATTTATAATTTAGCTGCCTGCTTATGACCTGGAAAAGCAGCAGAAAATGGCTCAAGTACTTGGGTCCCTGCATCCACATGGAGGACCCAGAGGTCTACCCACATGGAAACTCCTCTGAGTCCTGGTTTTTGATCAGCCCACATTTGGCTATTGCATTCATTTGGGGCGTGAAGCAGCAAATGAACAATCACTCTGTGTATCCCTCTCTCTGTGTGTATAACTCTGACATTCATATAAAAACAAATATCTTTTTTTAAAAAGGGCTATTGCTATTAGCAAAGATATAAACAAATTTTAAAAAGAAGATAAAAAGATACTCAGTACAGCCGAAGCACTGGCAATAACTGTACAGTGTAACATCAAGAGTGTAACACTCTTCTTCATGAGACAAAACCGATGTCCCAAAATGGAACTTTCATCATGTCATACATTTTTGCTCTCATATCTTTACTCTTTTTTTGTTGTTGAATCAAGAGTTTTTATTCCAAGTCTGTTCAAATTTCCTTTATCACAGCATTCCACTACTTTCAAGAATTCCTTGATCATTGCACTAAACTTCGTCACTGTTCTACGAGAGAAAATCAGCAGAGTCTATCTTGCTTTAGATGTCTAGGGCCCAGTGTGATGGCATAATGGATAAATCCTCATCTTGAAAACACCAGGATCCCATATGATCCCAAAATAAATAATTTATAAATACAGGCTAATTCAGAATAAAAAAAGCAACAAAGAACAGTAGCATTAATATAGACCAATAATAACGTAACTGAAAATACTGAAGAAACAGCCTGGCAGTGTGGCACAGTGCCACTATTGGAGTGTCAGTTTGGATTCTGCCTGTTCCACCTCTGATACTGCTTCTTCTATAGGTGTCTGGTAAGGTGGTGAACGGTGGACCCACATATGGGAATTCCTGCCACCCATGTGGAAGACCAGGATGTAGACTGTGGCTCCTGGTTTCAATCTGGTCTCACCCCGACTGGGGACTAAAACAGTGGATAAAAGATGTGTGTATGTGTGTGAGTGTGTGTGTGTGTGTGTGTGTGTGTGTCTTTCTGTTGCTCTGCCTTTCAAATAAACCTTTGGTTTAAAAAAAAATAGATCAAAAACACAATTTTACTTAAAATGGCCACAAAAAATAACGAGAAATAAATTTAACCAAACAAGACAAAAAACTGATAAAGAAATTGAAGTTCAAAGCATGGAAAAACAGCCCATGTTCATGGATTAGAAGAGTTAATATCCTTAAAACCCTCATACTACCCAAAGTAATAAAGATTTTCAACACAATTCCTACTATAGGAATACAAAAAAAATCTTAAGAGTCATACAGTCAACAGAAGACCATAAATATACAAATTCTGAAGCAAAATAATGAAGGCAGAATATTCTAATACCTGACTTCAAAACATGCAACAAAGATATAGTAAGTAGGAAAAAATTGGGCTGGTATGAAGACAGTCATATAGATCAATAGAATGGAATAGGGCGCTGAGAAATAAGCTCACATATTTACAGCCAACTAACAGGCATCAAGAACATCCGGAGAAGAAAGGACAGACTCGGCCATGAACAGTAATGGAGAAACTGAATGCTCATGTGCAGAAGACTGGGACGAGTGTTCTATCACTGACCATGCACAGAAACCAATGTAAAACGGATCAAAGAGTTGAATGTAAGACTCTAAATTATCAAACTACTAGAAGAAATACAGAGGAAACACTTTAGGACATTGGTACTGGCAAAGATTTATTGAAGGCAACCTCAAATGCAAAGAACAACCAAAGGGAAATTTTTAAGTGAGACTATAACAAACTAAAAGGCTACTGCACAACATGGTAAAGAAATATCAGAATGACATATATGTACTCAATTTGGGGGTTATCCATTTTACAAACTCCTTGGTCAGTATGTTAGTGTAAGTTATTCTTGAGAAATATCATTTTATATATGTGGATACTCCAAAAAGTTCATGGAATGAACAGCGTTGTGGCCTAGTAGATAAAGCAACCAACTCAGATGCCAGCATCTCCTGTGGATAAGGGTTCATGTCCCACCTGCTCTACTTCCAATCAAGCTGCCTGTTAATGCACCTGGGATAATTGCAGAAGTTGACCTGAGTTCTTGGGCACCTGGCACCCACATGGGAGACCTGACTGAAGCCCCTGGCTGTAGTCTGGCCTAGCCCTGGTCTTGTGGCCATTTGGGGAGTGCACCAGAGAATGATAGATCTCTCTCTCTCTCTCTCTCTCTCTCTCTCCTTCTCTCTGTGCAACTCTATCAAATTAAAAAAAAAAATCAGTCTTTAAAAAATGAAAATGTTCATGGAAAACGGAATTAAAACATACATTTATTTTGACACATAAAAAAATGAAATAGCAGAATGAAAACACAATCGGTTATCTGAAGATAGGAGAACATATTTGTAAACTATCCACCTGACAGGGGGTTAAATCCAGAATACATAAGGAAGTGAACAGGAAAAAAAGGAAATAATTATGATTTAAATAGAAAACTGAACTGAACAGAGATTTCTCAAAGTCATGAACGTGATCAAATAAAATTGGAAATGTTTGCTATCACTAAACACATAAATTCATATAAAAATCATAATGAATTAGCATCTTGCCCTGTTAGAATGGCTTCATCCAAAAATTGAAAATAGTGAATTTTTTTGCATTGTTGGTGGGAATAAGTTGTCAATGGGTAAAACAGTATTATGTTTCCTCAAAAAAAAAAAAAAAAACAGAAGTATCATGTAACACAGGTATTTCACTATGAGGTATTTTTGTACATCTGAAGAAAGAGAAGTCAATATACCCCGTATTTATTGCCACACTAGTTACAGTAACCAACACATGAAATAAATCAAGATATGTATCAACCAATGAATTAAGGAAAATGTGTCATGCTCAGTAGAATATTATTTATCCATAAAGAATTAATGAAATTCTGTGATTTGTAACAACATAAATAGCATTAGAGATCCTTACATTAAGTGAGGTGAAGAGATAAAGACAATGCTCACATGTATATGGAAGAAGCCGAGCTCGCGGGAGCAAAGAGTAGCATAGTGGTTACCAAAGGCTGAGAAAATAGAAACAGAAGAAAATGGAGCTAGATAATATCAAAACACAATTACAAAAGAGTATCCATACTGTATAGCATTGTGCATTTCAGACAGCTGAAAGAGATTATTTAGAATGTTCCCAGCAGTAAGAAACAAAAAATGTAGGAGGTGACATAATGATAATGACCTTAATTATACGCCATTGCATACATGTAGCAAAATAAAAAATTATTTTCCATAAATATGCAAAATTATTATGAGCAAATGAAAAGCAAAAAAGTTTTTGGGAAACAAAGGGAGGGAAGACACAAGCAGATACCATCATGAGCTAGTTCCACATTAAATTATGAGGATTAAACAACAGCATTTACATTGAAAACCCACCACTTAGTGAATGTCGGTGATAAATCTTTCAGAAAGAAAACTTAGAGTGTTTTTTATCTGAAATGTCAGGAATGATCTGAGAGTAAATATCCCACAATACTAACAAAAGAGATACCCTCAGAAAAGAGCCTACTGTCTGGAAAACATCAACAAAACCTGTCTGCATAAAAAGCACATCAATTTCCTAGGTATTACACTTTGAATATGAGCTGACAGCTAAGGATCGTCAACTTTTACAAAAACGTTTAAGATGAAAAACAGATCAAAGAAAACAAACAAAAACATGAACTGGAAGAATGATCTTGCAATAAAAGATTTTGTCTAAATGAGTAAAAGAAGTTAGTGCATCGCTGAAACATGAACATTTTGCTAAAACAAATGGCCAAAGAATAAACATACCTCTTTAAAATCAAAAATATGTTCAAAAATAGGAAAACTAAACAAAATGTTACAAAATCAAATTAAGGAAATCTCCCAATTGGAAAAGAAACAACAACAACAATAATAATAATATAAAGAAAGACAAGGGAGGGAGAAGTCAGAGCACCAGTCCACAAGATCAGCATAATAAGAAGTTCCAGGAAAAAGGAAGGAAGTTAACAAAGCAGTTTTTTTTTAACTTCTAGGATATGATTTTCCATATTGACACCAGTTCTTGTCTTGGCCACTCCACTTCCCATACAGTTACCTACTTATGATCTGACAAGGCAGAGGAAGATGGCCTGGGGCCCAGGGACCCAGCACCCATGTGGGAGACCCAGAGTAAGCTCCTGGGTTCTGCCTTAGATCAGCTCAGCTCTGAGGGTTGTGGCCTTTTGGGGAGTGAACCAGCATATAGGATCTTTCTCTTTCTCTCTCTCTCTCTCTCTCTCTCTCTCTCTCTCTCTCTCTCTCTCTGTGGATCTGTCTTTTCAATAAAAATAAATAAAATCTTTTTTAAAAAGAAAAGGGGAAATAAAATATTTGGAAAAAAGAAAAGAAAGAGTCAAGGAACTGTACAAAATACATGACCACGAATCAATGGCCCCTAGCGTATACAAACAACTCCAGGATGAAAAAGAACTAGTCTTCGCGGTTCCTTTCAAAATAACAGAAAAGACACTTAAGTATCTTGGAATAAACTTGACTAAGCATGTGGAAGACCTCTGTGAGGAAAATTACAACACATTGAAAAAAGAAATAGAAAAAAGACCTTTAAAAATGGAGAAATATACCATGTTCCTGGATGGGCAGAGTAAATATCATCAAAATGTTAGTATTACAAAGTAATATACAGATTCATTGTGATTCCAATCAAAATACCAAGAACATTCTTCACAGAACTGGAAAAATAATACAAAATTTCATCTGGAAACACAAGAGACCATGAATAGCCAAAACTATATTGAAGACTAAGAGTCTAGCTGGAAGGATCACAATTCCAAATCTTAGGACATATTATTAGGCGGCAGTAATCAAAACAGCCTGGTACTGGTACAGAAACCAAGAGGAAGATCAATGGAGCAGAATAGAAACACCAGAAGAGAGTCCACACATGTACACCATCTAATCTTCGCCAAGAGAACGGAAAACAATTCAAGGAAAAAAGATGGTCTCTTCAGCATGTGCTGTTGCTACAACTGGATACATAAAGATCAAGTCTAAATGAATAAAGGGTCTAAACCTATACCCAGAAACCATCAAAGTCTCAGAAGAAAGTGTAGGAAATACTCTACAAGATGAAGGGGTAGGCAAAGACTTCCTAGCAAAATCACCAGAAGCACAGGTAGTCAAGACTAAATAAATAAATGGAACTATATCAAAGTAAGAAGCCTCTTTCTGCACAACAAAGGAAACGACAAAGTAGAGAAGCATCCAACAGAGTGGGGAAGATCTCTGCACACTACAGAACAGATAGGGGGCTAATATCCAGGATATACAAAGAACTCCAGAAACAGAATAACAACAAAACAAACTAAAAAATGATCAAGGAAATGAGTGGACACTTTTCACAGGAACAAATCCAAATGGCTAACAGACATGTGAAAAGATGCTCAAGCTGCTTAGCAATAAAGGAAATTAAAATAAAAACCACATTGAGATTTCACTTAACACCAGTAAGAGTGGCGTACATAAAGAAAACTACCAATAACACCTGCTGGTAAGGATGTTGGGGAAGGGTATCCTACTCTGCTAGTGAGACTGTGGACTGGTGCAGCCACTCTGGAAATCTGAGTGGAGAATACTCA
Source organism: Ochotona princeps (assembly GCF_030435755.1). Lineage (NCBI taxonomy): Eukaryota > Metazoa > Chordata > Mammalia > Lagomorpha > Ochotonidae > Ochotona > Ochotona princeps. The sequence continues at coordinate 18,749,023 of NC_080845.1, read as the reverse complement.
GGCAACTGAAAATTCATATACCATAAGGACCCAAAAATCCCACTCCTTGAAATGAATCTGAAAGAGTTGATACATACACATGACAAAGCAACCTGCACCCCTGTATTCACTGCAGCACAATCAACAATTGCAAAAACATGGAAACAACCTAGATGCCCACTGAAGGAGGAGTGGATAAATAGGTGTACTGTAGTACACCTATTCTATGTAACACCACTCAGCTTTTTAAAAGAATGAGATTTTACCATTTGCAACCAAAAGGACCCAACTGGAAATCATTATGCTAAGGGAAACGAACCAAGCCCAAAATAATAACTATCATATGTTGTCTGTAATGTAAGACAACTTCTATCGAAAAATATAAAACAAAAAATAAAGGTAAATAAATACACACTTGTAACCCCACAAAAAATGCAATGGGGACCAGAGTGTCAGAAATCAAAGAAAATCAACAGAATACAGCTCCACTACAGAATAAAAGTAGACTCCCAGTGAATCTTCTAAATACACCTAAACAACAAAATGTTAGACTTCTATCATTGCCTGTATCAACAGAAGCTGGTGTGGTGGAAGGAACGTGGGAAGGCAGGGAATCTCAGAGCCTATAAAATCACACACACACACACACAAACACACACAAAGGAATCCTCAGATTAATGATGAAGACAGATTCCAACACGTTACCAAGTGAGGAGCTTGGACGGTCGAGAGTTCAGTGAGTTACAAATATCTGAAGAACATTCCTTCAAAAGATAAATTAATAAAGTAATCGCTGTGTTTACACTATGAATACACTGTGCGAGAGCATACAGACAGCTTGGCCAGTGTTTGTATTTCAGTTAATAAAAAGAACATAAATATTATGTATATAAAAGATAAATCTTAATCCTAAAAATACAAATTGCTGAAAGGAAAATACTAGTAAATGATGGAAAATAATCCCCAATAAATTAGAGGAAAATACATGATATTTCTGTAGCCTAAAAGAATGAGTTAAATCTATAAATATTGACAAAATGCGGTTTCCAAGACATCTTATTCATATTTATGAGAAAGTTAGAGAGTCCTGAAAACAGTATAGCTTTCACATAAAACCATATGCATGAAGTAATCTTGAATGTTATTTCCTATTTAGAAAAACTTCCTTATACCTGCTTCTTTCCTGCATTCACATTAGTCAGGAAAGAGTCTTGCGCTGCATCGCACGCTGCCCACAGGCAGACGATCCTGGGTGAGCTCAGCAGTGGTCCAGAGCACGCCACTGCAGGATCGTGCTTCCTGATCCCACACGAAATGCTCATCTCTAAAACAAGCGATGGGGCTTTTAAAAAATAAGCATGTCTCCAGTGAAACAGAAGAAAGATCTAGACAGATATATACAGCAAACTGCTCAGGGACATCGATAACGCTGGAGGTGGGGCTGGGGGAGTATGGTGGAAGAATTACAGTAAAGCATTTTGCTTTAGTGATTTTCCACAAGAATAAGTTGACTGGTTCACTTGTATTGCTTTCCTTTTTAGAAACAACAACAACAAAAAGATGTTTTGAAGAACACTATGCTTAGGAAATACTTGCCTAGGAGATGATATAGCTCCTGTTCACCAGCGTGACATTGAAAAATTGAGAGGCAAGATGGGTTTAGAAATGCTCATAAAAGGATCCAAGAAATAATTCTCAAGCTTAAGAAATTTCCTGGGCCCTGCGGCGTGGCCTAGTGGCTAAAGTCCTCGCCTTCAACGCCCCGGGATCCCATGTGGGGGCTGGTTCTTCTCCCGGCAGCTCCACTTCCCATCCAGCTCCCTGCTTGTGGCCTGGGAAAGCAGTCGAGGACGGCCCAAAGCCTTGGGGCACTGCACCCACGAGAGAGACCCGGAAGAGATTTCAGGTTCCTGGCTTCGGATCAGCGCGCACCGGCCCGTTGCGGCTCACTTGGGGAGTGAATCATCGGACGGAAGATCTTCCTCTCTGTCTCTCCTCCTCTATGTATATCTGGCTGTAATAAAATGAATAAATCTTAAAAAAAAAAAAAAAGAAATTTCCTTTATTTTATTTACCAGTGTCTCTCTTAAATTAGAATGCTACTCTCCAGATGTAAACTCATCCTGTGTTAACTAAGACAGCAAATACTGTAACGAAAATTAAAAAGCACTTCAATGGCACAATTAAATTCTCCTGCTGGAAGCATATCCTGGTGAGCAGTTGTGAGCTCTGAGCATATTTAAGGTAGGCTAGGCTAAGCTATGGTTAGGTGGATTCAATATAATCACCATTTTGGATATTTTCCATTTAGTGGATTTATTGGAACAAAACCCCATTAGAAGACAATGATAGTCTGTAATTACTAAAGTAGTACATTCCATGTAAAATTTCCAGATGCTGTGGACACAGTTCCGACTGTACAGAACACACTGGGACCAGCCCTGGACCTGTCCTGGGCACTGTGTTTTTATCAGCAATGTTAAAGAATCCTTCTTCCCTTCCCATGGAGGACGAAATAGGATAAAGCAAAGGGATATGTTGCATTGGTTCATCTGTATGTCCACTTAACACACAGAAGCAACAATGAGGAAAGGAGCTGTAGTCACTTGAAAGGGCTTCTCTTCGGGGCAGTAAAAGACATGCAGCCCGTGTGTGCCCAGCCCTACCCTCCTTCCAGATACTTCAGCAGCCCTCTGAGCCTTCCTGGGGCTCTTTGGAAGAAGCAGCTACTTGGCTTAGCTCCTCAAAAGGCAGGAGAACTTGCCTTTTCTGAAAAGGTAGGCCAAACCAAGACACTTGTACTATTTTCTTTTCCCTGCCCCTCCTTGGGTCTTTAATATGATTCAATTCCCATAACATCAAGCACAGTCATTGGCTAACGATCCCCCCTGCCCAGAGGCAGCTGGGTTTCATGGAGTTTCATTACGGTTTAGGACCCTTGAGGTGTTGCCAACTTGGAGTGTGTATAAGTTAAATAGGACACACTGGGGCTTAGCACCATGGGCAGGCAACAAGTTAGCAGAGATCTTGCGAAAATACAACTGAGACTTATTAGTATTTTAGAAAATCTGTGCCCAGAAAGTTTCCTAATAAGAGTTGGAATTGCCTTAGAAGTGAAATTAATTTCTCCTTTTGAGTGACATTGGAAAATCGAGAGGCAAGATGAGTTAGAAATGCTCATAAAGGATCCAAAAAATAATTCTCATGTTTAAGAAATTTCCTTTATTTTATATATTGCAAAGACTGTGACATTTCAGAGGGAGACAAGAGTAATTTAAAAGAATGTTCCCATTGGAAACTGTGGGCTTTCCTGGAGATTCATGTTCCTAAAAAACATGGCTCTTGACATCCTCGCATGAGAATCCACCAGAATGTTATAGAAATAAAGGTTTCTGGATCATGTCCCGGACCTATTGAATCAGAAGTCTGGAGAGTGAGGTCAAGCAGTCTTCATCTAGAGCAAGCTCGCTAGGTAATTGTCATCCGGCTAACAAACAGGCAGAAAATCAAGGTGTTCACTCCACAGTCCACTGTGGACTACAACTCTACGCAGTCCTGTCTCTAGTTAGTGAGTCTTTCAGATATTCTCAGAGCAGATTTGTCGTGCCTTTGGAATAAATCCCACCCTTCGCACAGTTAGGTCTCCATTTTCTTCCACCATCATTGTCTCAATCCCCAAATCTGGGCGCTACTCTCTGCTTTGTAGCTTCCATGATCTTTTCTGGGAAGAAGCAATTAACACAGTGCTATTATAGGTCCCTCCTTCAAAAGAAGCTCTGGCTTATTTTTCCTCTCTAAGGGAAGTGACTGTTTTGTTGTCTCAAAAGATGTAGCATCCATGCCCAGGGTTGGAGCCATTGTAACAAGATTATGTGGGAGGGTTCACTCTATTCCACCCCTTAGCCATGTCAGACCACAGCACTAACCCTCTCCCCATCCACCGGAAGGATGCGGTGTTTGAGACTCCCTCTTAGAAACACAGACGCTGTCCTTGCTAGGCACCAAACTGGCAGGTATCCTGGTTTTGGACTTCCCAGCTTCCAGAACTGACATTTACATGTCTATTCTTCACAAGTTGCCCAGTCTCAGGTGTTACAGAAGCACAGAACAGAGACAGGTGCCATCTGTTACACAGAGGGAACATAGAGTATTGGGTGAAACTTCATTCATTTTCCTATGATAGTGAACCAACAAAATGCCCATTTTTATCTATCAATATTGGAACTATTAAGAAGCCTGACATACCAAGTATAGATAACACATATTAGCAGATTCCCCTATACATCACTGATAGGAAGATAGTGCTTTTTGTTACTATTGGAAAGGCAGATTTACAAAGAGGAGAGACTGAGAGGAACATCTTTCATCCACTGGTTCACTCCCCAAGTGTTCACAACAGCCACAGCTGAGCCAACCCAAAGCTAGGAACTAGGAGCTTTTTCCTGGTCTACCTGCACAAAGGTGCAGGGTCCAAGACTTTGGGCTATCTTCCACTGCTTTGCTAAACCACAAGCAGGGAGCTGGCTGGGAAATGGAGCAGCCAGGACACGAACTGGCACCCATTCAGGATCTGGCCACCTGAAAGAGAAAGTTTAGCCAATTGAGCCATTGCATTGAGCCCAGGAACGTAAAGTGTTAACAACCACCCTGGAAACCAATTTGGGATTAACGTTTCAAACTGGACATTCACAGTCTTTAAGTTCAATCATTGCTTACCTGGGCTTAAAAAAAAATCAGTGGATAATATTTCATATTTGTGCCAAGGGAAACATCCAAGATTGTTTAAAGCAACACAGTTCACAATAACAAAAATACTGGAGACAGACTAACCCAAAGGAGAATGGGTGACATGTGGTATAAGCAATACAGCAGAGTATTATCCAGTGCTAAGAATGAACGGGCATATGTATACAATAAAACCAGGATGCATATTAGTGACTTAATATTGAGTGAAAAAGTAACACCTTTAAAAAAGAAGGTTGAGGGCCCGGCACGGTAGCCTAGCAGCTAAAGTCCTTGGCTTGTGCACGCCAAGATCCTATATGGATGTTGGTTCTAATCCAGCAGCCCTGCTTCCCATCCAGCTCCCTGCTTGTGGCCTGGGAAAATAGTCAAGGACAGCCCAATGCCTTGGGACCCTGCACCAGTGTGGGAGACCTGGAAGAGGCTCCTGGCTCCTGGCTTTGGATCAGCGCAGCTCCACTCATTGCAGCCACTTGAGAAGTGAGTCATCAGATGGGAGATCTTCCTCTCTGTCTCTCTTCCTCTCTGTATATCTGACTTCCCAATAAAAAAAATTTTTTTAAGAAAGTTGAATGCAATAATGACAGAAAGAAAAACTAAACACATATCATTATATTTGACAAAACTATTTAAAAAATAAAATTTAAAAATGATAAACACAGGTGCTCTGATAAAAAAAAAAAGAGCACACCCAGAAAAGTAGTAGAAAAGAGAACCACAAAAACAGTAAGTGCAGTAAACATTATCATTTCTGAAGACATGGGTGCGATAGAAATCACCATCTCTTGCATCTTACAAATGTCTGCCAGTATTTTTAATGATATTACCAGAAGGTAATATGACCACTTCAGTTTCAACTTTCCTATAATAATGGTGCTTATCCCAAAACTCGCTGAGTGAATGTGGGGAGATACTAGTTGTTGATAACAATTATCCCAAATATTACATGCAAACTGCACCCACATAATCATGGGATGCTTTTAGTATCACTAAGAATGACATTTAGAAGTATCTCAATAAGTCCCTTGAGATTAGTACCTTCACATATCTTGGTTTTAGCCCATTGAAATTTATGCCAGATTTCAGACCCATAGAATTGGACTATAATGAAGTGGTGCTGTCTCAGCCACTAAGTGTGTGGAAATCTTTCTCAGCAACAGTAGAAAACTAATACAAATGGAATTTGAAAGCCCCCAGTCTTTTTTCTGAGGTCAAAAAAATTTTATAATATTACAAATATGTTCTTATTTTTTTATTGTACAGATCTTTGTAATGATAGCAAATGTTGCAAAAGCAATAGTGAGTAAAATGGATGGCATTTTAGTGTAAATAAAATCACTGTCACTAATTGTAATCATTAGATTCTTCATCACCACAAATTCATAGAAACAAATCCAGTTTCAATTACTGATATTTTGATGAAACAATCAAAATAGCTAACATTGCTAAGTCCTGATCTTAGCACACATGTGTCTTTACTGTCACTGTGGAAAGTGGGTAATAAGGCCTTCCTTCCACCACAGCAGTGCCTAGTGGCCTCGGGGGGCCTGGAGACTCGGGCTGGGAGCCAGTGGAGCAGAGTGGGCCTGATCCCAGGCGTGCCAGGCAGGGGGTGAGGGGAGGATTAGGTCCCTAGGCTGGCATGCTGGCATGGTGTGCTAGTAGAACGGGCTTGTGGACTTGTTAACATGCTTCAGTTCCAGCTTGGTAAAGGGGTGGGATACCAGGCCAGCACCTGTGTCAAAGGATTGACTCTGGGGACTTGGATGGGGGTGGTGAGGGAAAGTGGCAGGGCTCCAAGCCAGCATGCCACCCTGTAGAATACCGGGCTGGGGAATGAATATGCTCCCAAGCATAGAAGCTGTGGATTGATGAGGGAACGGGGCATAGAATGCATGGGGAGTGGGGAACCACTGAGGGAGTACAGGTGAGGAACGACTTATAAAGGACTTCCATCAACACTGTACTTGCAGGTAAGCAGGGGGGCAGAGGCCAAGTGGTTTGGAGGAGAGAAAGCTAGAAGACCTTTCTGGATCAGACCAATGCACTTAGCATATTGGGCTACTTAGCATTGATCACTGACTACCACCCATTGGTGTACACTAAAGCTAGGGTGGGAGCCTACCCGGCAGGGCTAGATCACAGTACCTGCCAGTGAGTATCAGAACAAAGGTAACGCTAAGCTGGCCATGACACTAGGCAGCAAACAAGAGAACCAGGTCTGGGGGCAGTTTCTGTGGGGGATATATAGGCTCACCCTTACGGAACTACAATATCCACTGATTTACTCCAAAGTTGGGGTGAGTCACAGGCTGAGATAGGCATGGCCATGGAACTGCCTGACACTCATGGTTACTGTGGTTGGGAATAGGTCAGGTTGGTCCAGGCTGCAGCACCATTAGGTGCACCCAGGAATAGGTTATGGGGCAAGCTGGGCAGCAACATCCACCAGCACACACAGAGGCCAAGCCAGAGGAGGCAGACTATGTCGGGTAAGGATCTAGCACCCAATTAGCACACATGAGATCTGGGTCTGGGAATGGACCTGGTGGAGAAACTTGGGACACTCCCCTGTTGAGCTCCTACTGATGAGCACATGAGTCAGTGCTGGGTGTTGGTCAGGCCAGCAAGGCTTCTCCACTTGTCAGCAAGTGTATGGGCTGGTTCTAGGGGGAGCTCATAGTGGGCAAGGCCAGGCCAAACCATATCCCACTGGCATGCGCAGGAACCAGGATGGGGTATGGGTCATTCTAGGCTAGGCTATCAACCAACGGTCTGCATGAAAGCCAGGAATGGAGTAGACTGGGCAGGGCTAGGCTGCAGTGCCCACCAGTTGGAACTCAGGGCAGGCTGAGGCAGGCCAGGCTGCACCATCTGATGGCAAAGGCCAAGGAAGGGATTGAGCTATGCTGGGCTGAGTCCCAACATCCACCGGCATGTTCAAGATCTGTGGCTGGGAACGGGTCTGATCAGGGAGTTAGGGGATGCCTCGGCTAGGTTTTGGTTCATAGTGGTGAGCATAAGCGCTGGAATAAGGTCAGCAAACTGGGATGGACACAGCTACAGTATACCTCGGCTTGGGTGTGGAGTGGGTCTAGGGTGTGCTGGACTGGGCTGGGTTCCAGCACCAACTGCTGCTCATGAGAGCCAGGGTGGGTGTAGCATGAACTGGGCCAGGTCTTCCCACCAACTGGACCACCTGAGAGCTGGGTCTTTAAAATAAAATCTTTTTAAATAATAATAATAAAAATGCCTAAACCTGCTAAAGATAGAGAGATACAAAAAAATATAGCAAAGAAACACCAGCCAACATTAAAGTGATTTTGTTTTTTCTTTTATTATTATCAGATAAGGAAAAAATTCAAGGGATAATAATCATTAACAAAAATAAAGACAAAAATATGTCTTTTTAAAAGAAATGCCAAAATGTATAATGACAAAACATTGTGCAGAGAAAAACTGTTAACATGTGAGAACTTGAATATTTTCCTTTACTTTTTTTCCTCAAGTGAGAAAAATTGTATTTTCTTAAAGATATGTTTTATTTTTATTGAAAAGTCAGATATACAGAGAGGAGGACAGAAAGATCTTCCATACATTGATTCACTCCCCAAGGGGCTGCAATGGCCAGAGCTGAGCCTATCTGAAGCCAGAAGCCTCTTTTGGGTCTCCCACATGGGTGCAGGGTCCTAAGGCTTTGAACCGTCCCCTTGCCCTCCCAGGCCTCAAACAGGAAGCTGGATGGGAAGTGGAGCAGCCAGGACATGAATCGGCATCTGTAATGAGATCCAGGAGCACATGAAAGGCGAGGATTTAGCCTCTAAGCCATCGTGCCAGGCCCTGTAAGATTGGGGCAAATGAAATTGTGACAGTCATTGGCTCAATGAGTCTAGAGAATGGTGATGGAGATAAACAGCCATCAAGCAAATAAATCCACAAATTACTCCTGAATTATAAACTGCGATGACTTCTCTTAACAAAAGGAATTTAGCACTTAGGAAATTCAGAGAATTTTGTTATGAATGGCGAGTAATCAGATTATGAAAGTTCCTGCATGTCATTCTAAGGACTTTGTGTATCAGGACGAAGAAGACCTGCTAAGGGATGCAAGCCGAGAAGCAATATGATCGTGTTTGTCTAACGCCTAAGTCCGGCCATGTATTCACTCATGGAGAAACTGGCTCTGCACTGGAAGGGGTTCCACCTCCTTTGTCAGAGACGCTGCTCTCCTCCTGCAACCCGAGACTTCATGCAAATAATACTAATCATCCTTAGTGTTAGATGAGATGGAACCTAGTCACAATGAAGACATGCCTCATTTGTCAATAATTAGCATATTTCACTTGCACCTGTATGCGCTCACCAATTGTGCACAACAATTTTAGGAAACACACAAATACTAATGTTTTAATTTTAACTTGCCAAAAAGACATCTGTCTATGTGTCTCCTGGGTCCTTTGATGTTCTCTGGGTCATTTCTATTCGTGTGTGTGTGTGTGTGTGTGTGTGGTGTTTCCCATTCTGCTGTGAAACCCATTTTGAAGTATTTTATTCCATGTTAATCTTGTCAGTTCCTTGTGTCAAAGCTGTTAGACTAATTTTAAAAGATGTTCAGTCTCTGTGTCTTACAGTTCACATTTTGAAGCACAGATTTCAGCTCCGGTTACTTGTGTTTACATTTGGCACAACATAGAACTAATTCCAGAGAGCAACCCAACTATACTTCAATAAAAGCCTGCTATAAAAATTCACTTCAACGTTACACTGAAATTGCCTAGAAATAATTGTGGTAATGGTATCAGGAAGATAGAATCATCTAAAAGAGAAAAAACTTACTTCAAGAAAAAAATGTTTCCCAGTCAGCCCTCCTCTATTATTCTATAGCTATTACTCAGGGCTTGCTTCTTTTTAAAAAGATTTATTCATTTTCATTGGAAAGTCATTTATAGAGAGAGGAGGCAAAACAGAGAGGAAGATCTTTTGTCCATTAATTCACTCCCTAAGTAGCCACGATGTCTGGAGCTGCCCTGATCTGAAACCAGAAACCAGGAAGCTCTTCTGGGTCTCCCACATGGGTGCAGGGTCCCAAGGCTTTGGACCATTCTTGACTGCTTTCCCAGGCCACAAGCACAGAGCTGGATGGGAAGTGGGGCCACCGGGATTAGAACTGGCACCCATATGGGATCCTGGCTCTTGCCAAGATGAAGACTTTTGCCGCTAGGCTATCATGCCAGGCCCTCAGAGCTTACTTGTATTGCACACTATCAAACATTTCTCCCTTTTTTATTATGATTGATTGATAAGACAGAGTTACAGACATAATGAAAGAGATAGAAACACACACAGAGAGGAAGCTCTTCTATCCACTGATTTATTCGCTGAACAGCAAAAATGACTGGGGTTAATTGAAGCCAACTAGTAACCTGGAATTCCATCCAGATCCCTCCAATGTGTGGTAGAGGACCAGATACCTGGACCATTTTAATGGCCAGGGCTGGGGTGATCCAAAGCTACAAACCAAGAGTTTCTTCCAGGACTCCCACAAGTGTGTGGCCCCAAGGACTTGTGCCATGTTCTGCTGCCTCTTCCTTTGCACTAGCAGGTAACTGGATCAGAAATGCAGCCAGGACTCAAACAAGTGTTCGTATGGGATGACAGCATGACAGATGATGGCTTAACCCCTGCACCACATCACTGGCCCCATTATTCTTCTTGTGGCAGCATGATCTGGCATCACCTTTGTCCCCTGGCTCCATCTCCAGAGTTCTGCTTATGATTATATGAAGCCTATTGTAAATGGGTTGCATATCCAGGAACATGTAATTAAAGTCCTACATCTAAGGTAATAGTCTAAGAATTAAATAATAAAACTCAATTTCCAATGCTAAAACTTTTTAAGTACTCCATTTATTCCTCCACTGAAAACATCCTTCCCTTTGCTAGTATAAAAGCAGAAGCAGAGGGACAGACGATGCAGCCGGAGGAAGGAATGATGAAGGGGAAAATAGAATGTGAAGTGAAAGAGAGAAAGAAGAATTTGTAACAGAAAAAATATCAAGAGTAAAACAAATTCTAGTTTTCTTCTGTAAAATTTGTTTTTTACCAGGCACCAGGTCTCCCTAAGTATATTTCAAAACCTCTTTCAGAATTTCTTGGAGCCCTAACATAAACAAGTTAATAGTGTCCATGCTATTGCCACTGAATAAAAATATCTGAGTTGAGGCCCAGAATCTGAATTTCTAGCCGGCAAAAAAAAGCAAAGATTTAAAATAGTTAATGTAAATACCCTGTCATTTTTAGACATGTATAAGGCAATAAACCCTATTGTCCTTATTTCTGTTTCATAGCTTTCATAAGTGGTAAGTGCTTCCCAAACGTGATTGATTTGAAACTAATAAATGTATTAATTTACAGAGTGCTGTAAATATGAGAACTACAGATCAGTAGGATTACTGACCCTTGAGAAGTCATCTGCTAAACAACAAAGGCACACAACAGAAAGACCTAATTAGTGTAAGGATAGCTTTCCCACACACAGTTTGCACAGGTACCCTTGCATTTCAAAAAACAAGGTTGGCAAACCAGGAAAATACCACTGGATGCCTCACTCAGGAACAGCATGATATTAATTCAAGAGTTTTAAACAAAAAAGGGAAGTTAGGGAGACACCACTATTTCGTAGAATGAGCTCTGGCCCCGAAGTCACTAAGATGTTGTAGTATCAATCCCAAATATGTCTTTTAACTTTGAGTCTGTTTTCTCACTTGCTCAATGAAATTCAACAGCTGTCATATGTTTCTTTGTTTCTTTAGGATTCTGTTTCTTGAAAGAAAGAGTTTAATATTCAAGTTTCTTCTGGTACCAACATTCATCAAATCTATCCAAGTTTCCTTCTGGAGTAAACACTTAATGATTATAGCTCACAACTACACATCTCCATGTAAAGCAGACAGGAGCTGTGAATATGTGCATGCTGGAGCCTGTCGTTGTCCACAGGCAATGACTGTATACACACAATTCACAACTGTGCATGTAGAACTTCAGGCCAGAGTGCCAGGGGGTAGTATGCGTTCAGAACTCTTCTGTCTAGAATACATACATCCCTGATATTAAAAAAAAGCAAACATAGACACCTAGTCATTGATGTTGTTGTGTTGGATGCAAAGGTATTTTGCTCAGCAGCTTTTTCATTGCATCTTTGACTTCCTTGTTTCTTAAACTGTAAATTATGGGGTTCAACATAGGGGTGAGCAATACATAAAGCAAGGCAATGATTTTATTGAGTCCTTGTGAGTTGAATGAAGAAGGTTTTAAGTACATAGACAAGGCAGCCCCATAATACAAGATCACTACAGTCAAGTGGGCCGCACAGGTAGAAAAAGCTTCGCTTCTGCCCTCTGCTGAGCTTATTTTCAAAACAGTGGAAAGGATGAAGGCATAAGAGATGCAAATTAAGAGCACTGCGATGGGCAGGAGGAGAATGCTGACTATCAGCATTATCGTGTCCATGAGCCATGAACTCATGCAGGCTAAATTTAGCACTGCCAAAATTTCACATGTGAAGTGGTCAATGAGATTCCCACAGAGTGGGATCTACAGGGCAAAACTGGTTTCCAGCAGTGCGGTCAGACAGCCTGTCACCCAAGAGACTGTGGCCATCTGCACACAGACCTGCCTACTCATGATGATCGGGTACCTCAGTGGGTTGCAAATGGCCACATAGCAGCCAAATGCCATCACAGCCAGCAGCACGCACTCGGTTGAGCCCATGGCAAGGGATAGATACATCTGGATAGCACACACAGGGAAGATAACAGTTTTCTGGGATGACAGCAAGTCCACCAGCAAAGTAGGAACAGAGGCAGATGTGTAACAAATACCCATGAAAGAAAGATTGCCCAGGAACAAGTACATGGGCATTTTAAGGCATGAATCTATGATCGTGACTAAAATAAGTGTGCTATTACCCAAAAGAGTTGTTAGATACATTACAAAGCTGAAGACGAAGAGAACAATTTCCAGTCTTGGATACCGGGATAATCCGTCCAGGAAAAAGTAGCTCCATGTGGTCAAGTTTGCTTCTTGCATTCCCTTTCCTTCAACTCAATTTTGCTAGAATTATTCTCTTCATTTCATCTGAGGAAATGAAAAAAAAACATTTCTTTTCCCTATTAATAAAAACAACAATACAACAAAAAAACTATCATACTGGGCATTTATTGACTTAAAGGGAAAAAGCAGGCTTGATCTATATAAACAATTGCTTCTTCCACAACAAAATAGAAAGCAGTAAATTTAAAAACAAGAAGAAACTTGTTTAGCATTTCAATCTCAGCACATAATCTTATCCTTGGTACACAAATTTTTTCATAAAGATTTGGATGAGTAAAAATATGAGCTCAATAATAAATTATTGAGCACAAATTACAAAAGTAAGGAAGAGAAAGTCTGAATGGAAATCTTGGAGGCACAAGAAAAAAAATCAGGGATATTTAAAGAAACAAATAAGTGAATTTTAAACCAAAACATGTGAAGCTTTTGGTCTGAATAAACTCTCTTTCAACTAACAGCTTTAATATCTGTATATTGGTTTTGATAAACATGACAATGCTTGTATCACTACAAATGCCACTCTGTAAGTATATTGAAGAGCTAATTTGTATGTCACACAAAAAAGTTGGACCAATTGGACACTAATGTACACACTGTGTCATTCATTACTGAGTGCATATGAAAGAGTTGTAGAAATTACACCCAAAATATCTTACAAATTATTAAATGTCACGAAAATCTAGGAAATACAACATTGAACTCTTAGCAAATTGCCTTAGATATCTTTCAGAAGTGAGATTATATAGATTGCTAGGGGATAAATAAAAACCTAAAGCTTTCATTAAAGTTTTATATTCACATTAACTAAATAAAAAATCCCAAAAAGCTTGCCTGCACCTGCCCATATTGCTCCTCCTCACCTGCAACCTTTTCTCTCCCCGATTCTTTCCTTTCAGTCTTCAAATATTCACAGTTGTTGAAATGCCCTTCCGTATCACCCTGTCTGTACACACTGCCTGCCTCTCTCAGTTCCTTTTACTGCCATAATTCATACGACAGTAGTTCGGTGTTGGCCTTCTTATCAGCAGCATTCCTTCCCTGTTTCTGAATTTCAGACAATGTCATCAGTTTTCCCTATTTTGTAAAAAGCAGTTTGGGGCCGGCATGATGGCTCACTGGCTAATCCTCATCCTGCAAGCACTGGGATCCCACATGGGCACTAGTTCCCATCCTGGCTGATGCACTTATGATCCAGCTCCCTGCCAATGGCCTGGGAAAGCAGTGGAGAATGGCCCAAAGCCTTGGAATCCTACACCTATGTGCGAGACCTGAAAGAAGCTCCTAACTCCTGGCTTCAGAATGGTTCATCTCTGGCTTTTGTGGCCATTTGGGGAGTGAACCAACAGCAGATAGATTTTTCTCTCTCTCTCCTACTCTCTGTAAATCTGCTTTTCCAACAAAAACAGTAAATAAACCTTAAAAAGTAAAATAAGCTAGCATACATGATGTTGAAAAAAGTGAAGTTGTGACAATATCCTATGCTATTAGGACAGAGCTATAAAATTCATTGAACTTGTTTTCATTATATTACATTATTGTCTTTAAATTCTCCTCCTACTTTGTCTCAGTCTCAGCTCATTCACTTTTATTTTGTTGTAGTTGAAGCGCCTCCTAAGAAGCTTATTTTGAGGCCCAAGCATCATCAGTGGTTCTGACTGCAGCAGTGTTCACAGGACTGGAAGACAGCATGCAAAATGAGAAACCCCTACACAGAAAGACACGTACCACATGAACTCATTCATTTGTAGAAGTTGAAGAACTCAAACTCATAGAGATGAGAGTGGTATATTGGTCACTAGAGATGTGAACATGTAGGAGGGATGGGGATGGAGATAAATACTATGAGTACTAAAATATAATTAAATATAAAACCTTTGCTCTGGTAAACCATAACACAATGGGATAACTGTAGTCTATGACCATCTAAATTTCAAAAGTCTAAAGATTCCCAATATAAAGAGATGATGGATGCTTTATGATACAGAAATGTCAATTACACATTTAATGTTATTGTTCTAGACTTAGTGAGAATGTATTGAGTATTATGCCAATTAAAACCTTTTAAAAGGCACAATTTATTGGCATTTAGTGTTGCCCAACATTAGCATTTTCCAGTTCCAGAATATTTTTATCAACCCAAAAAGAAATCCACTTCCCACTCCTCCCTCATCCCAGCTCTTGCCAACCACCATCTATTTCATACAGAAAACCTACTAGTGTTACGTACCTCAGCGGACACTTGAACATACAGAGTTTTTCTTTTTCTTTCCCAAAATGTCATTTCGCTTCCATCACAGTAATTGTTTCTTGCTTCTCCATTTGATAGTTAATAGAATATCTTATGGAATTCTCTGCATATTTTATATTTAAAAGATTTTCTGAAAAAAGACTATAAAAAGCATAGCTTTAAGGAAAGTTGATTGCTAAGACTAGCAAGTCCAAATTTTTAGGCTAAAAATCAACCCAGGGAGCTGGAATATTATACTTTCTATTGTTTAAAAACAATTGCTGAGAAAAAATAGCCTTTCCATGTGAATTCTCTGTCATCAACTCCAAATAAACTATAATTTTAAAATGTTCATCATAAAGGTGGTCTTATGCAAGAAAGAATGAGTCTCCATATTAAAAAATGTTATGTAAAATCAATAGTGCAATTCATTTCTTTCAAAAGTATCTACTGTTACCACCACAGCTAAAAATGCCAAAGAATGGCAGCAGAAACACCATGTAAATTTAAGTGAGCTGTTGTTTGGGGGGAATTTTGTTTTCCCTAAGCAATTTAAAGTTCAGCAGCTATAATACAGAGGGGTATGAAACTTCAAATCCTTCAGGGATAATATCCCAAAGATCCAATTATAGTAAACTTTTCAAAAGTCAGATACAGAATGAACCACAGTTCCTTCAAAACACTTTCAAGAATTTATGGAAACAGTCTCCTCCCCTTCCACCGATAAATGCCTGGTTATGTCAAGATTTTACTGTGTGTGAATGATAACAGTGTAGAATACATAAAAGAATATGAACAAAAGATGTCTCTAGAATGCTGATGTGTTTTCCGTTTCTGGGGTGATATCTTCTTTTCAGAAACTAAAGATGTTTACTCACTTAAGCTACAAGTGAACCACTGAATATTCAAACAAGGAATCCAAAATTTGAGTCAATGTGCACATACTGAGTGGACCAGAAATCAGTGAAACGTAGGCAGCTGTGGGCACATCAAGCCCCCAGCTCTCAGATGCTCAATACCAATCTCCACTAACAGGAAGCACAGCTCCATGAGAACATGGTAGCCATCAGAGATGCACTAAACAAAGGACAAAATCAAGTTGGCATTTCTTATACCACATATATGCCAAGAATGTAAAGATAGCAAAGGTTATTATTCTCCAAAGAGAACAATGATGTAGTTCATGGTGGTATAAGGAAACAGCAGAAAACTCTTACAACAGATGTCAAAAAATTCGGAAGGATGATGTTAAATAATAGTCACAATTATAAACTATTATAGACAACAAATTACTATTAGTAAAAGGTGGCAGCAGTTAAATATAGACACCACAATTGTTAGTAACAGGTTGGATAAAGAACAGAATATTCACAGGGTGCCAAAATCTTTCATCAGTCACTTGATTTCAATGATACAATAGCAATCCTATAGTGCAAAGACTTAGACAATACCACCTTAATATTACCAATGCAGAGATATACTGGTTGTCTGTGTAGATTCGTTATGATGTTCATCGTTCTGAGGTGTTCCTATCAACCATAAATCGCCAGAATGTGATTGTAAAAGAAAACCAAACAAACCCAAATTTATAAATATTCTACAAGATAAGTATCCCAAACTTCAAAAATATCAAGGTCAGGAAAAAAAGACACTAAGCAAATGTTTCAGATTAAAGGAGATAGAAGAGTCATGATAACTAAACGTAATGCATGACTCAGCATTGAATATTAGACCAGAAAAAAGCTAGCTACAAATAACATTATTACCACAATAGATAAAATCTCTTAAAATGGGCTGGGGATTAAATTTGTATTAGTGAGCCTGGCGCAGTAGCCTAGCAGCTAAAGCCCTTGCCTTGTATGCGCCGGGATCCCATATAGGCGCCGGTTTTAATCCCAGCTGTCCCACTTCCCATCAGCTCCCTGCATGTGGCCTGGGAAAGCAGTTAAAAATAGCCCAAACCCTTGGGATCCTACACCTGCATGGGAAACCCAGAAGAAGCTCCCAGCTCCTGGTTTTGGATCAGCACAGCTCCAGCCATTGTAGCTGCTTGGGGAGTGAATCATGACAGAAGATCTTCCTCTCTGTCTCTCCTTCTCTCTGTATATCTGACTTTCCAATAAAAATGAATAAATAAACTCATCTTTTTAAAAATTTGTATTGGTGTTACATCTCTTCATGCAAATCTGCACATACTGTGGTTATTTAACGAAAAGCCACTGTTCTTAGAAAACACTTGCTAATAGTGCTAGAGGAACAAAGAAGCTGCAGCCTACCTTCACACCACTTATTACATTTTTTTCAAAGTCTCTATTTGTATGTAGAGAACACATGCTATTTTTGGAAATATTCATTTCCCAAACTTTCTGTGTCCTTTTAACGTAATTGATCATTGGGTTGCGTGGCCCACCCAGCATGAGCATGAAATAGTTAAATTTGCTGTATACCATAGTCTTGTTGGATTGTAAAGTGCAGGAAACCTCAGACGATGACTCCGTGTTTGTTTTAATATTTTTTCAAAGTCAACGTGCACCAGAATTCCTTGTTACAACTAGGAAATAAAATAGTAATTTTACAGGAAAATTTACAATGAGATGGTTGTTTACATAAAATAATTTAACAGAATCGACAAAAACCTCTGGAACCCATATGTATTACAGAGAAAAGTTACAAGATATGAGGTTAATATATAAAAGGCAATCACTTTCCTATAAACCATCAATGAAAAAATGGAATTAAAATTTTAAGGCACAGTGCCCTTTATATTAAAAAAAATGAAATTCTTAGGCGTTTAAGTCTAACAAAATGTTTGTAAGATATGTATAAGGAAAACTAAACAAAATCAAGAAACTTAATATATGGAGGAATAGTCCATGTTTTGGAATGATAGAGTTAGCATTGTTAAGGTGTCATTTCCTCACAACTTGATCTACAGCTGCAATATAATGCCAGTCAAAATACTGTGAGGTTATTTGTGGATATTAATAAACTGACTGTAAAATTTACAGGCATGAATGTATAACCACTTTGGAAGACAAGGTTATATAAACTCATATGATACGATCCAGCAACCAGGTGCTTTGGTTATTTATTCAATGGAGCTGAAAATTTATGTTCACTTAAAAACTTACACAGGTATTTATAGCAACTGTATTTGTAACTAACAAAACTTGAAGCAACTAAGAAGCCATTCAGTAGGCAAATAGGTAAATAAACCAAGGTGCATTTGGCCAATGGAACTTCATTAAGTACTGAAGAGAAATGTGCAACCAAGCCGTGAAAAGGCATGGAAGAGCTTTAAGTATGTATTACTAACTGAAAGAAGCCAGTCAAAAAATCTACATACTATACAAGCTTACCTCTATGACATCCTTAAAAAGGCAAAACTATGGAGAATGTGAAAATCTCAGTGGCTTCTAGGGATGGAGGGAGAGATAGGGGGTAGGCAGGAGAAACACAGGACTCCTGGAGCAGTGAAAGTATCTGTGTGATACTGAGATGGTGAATGCATGCACTCTATCTTTGTGTTCAACCATGGAAAGGATACTACTCCAAGTGAACCCTCCTAGCCTCACAGTTATGGAAACTGACGAGCATGGTGCTAGAGTCAGCTTGGCTCCAGTGAGAGCTCTTGAGGGATGGCACTACAACAGAGGTAGTGCGTGAAAGAGGAAATGACACAGGAACTCTTGTGAGTTCCTTCCAAGGGCACGTACCTAAGATCACAACAATTTCTCAGTGGGCCCCACATCTTCAACATCCTGTAACATCTTAATATTGCCACACTGAGAACCAAGCCTGCAGCGCATGAAGCTTTGGGAAACAAACTATACCCAAACCGTAGCAACTTTTTCTCATAGGATTTAAGAAGTTATTATGCCTGAAGCGCTCGGTGGTGTGGACAGACCTATATGATCATGCGCAGTAGGTACTGACCCAGCTATAGTGACTAACAGCGTGGACTCCTCACCAAGTGCTTCGGATCCTAAGAACAGTGTAGAACTTGCATGGAACAGTAATAGAGGGCTCTAAGGATGGAGGAGGGATAAGAAAAGTGGAGGGATAGTCCCTATCCACGGAAATCTGTGTTAAAAACTAAATCTTTATATAATAAAAATAATAATAATAGAGTAATGGGTAAAGTTGCTGCCTATAATGCCAGCATTCTATATGAGCGACATTCTATATTGTTTCCCAGCGGCTCCACTACTGACCCAGCTCCCTGCTAATGTGTGTAGGAAAACAGCAGAAGATGGTCCAAGGGTTTGGGCCCCTTCACCCGTGTAGCAGACCCAGATGGCGTTTCAAGCTCCTGGCTTCAGCCTAGCCCAGTCACGGTCATTGCAGCTACTTGGGGAGTCAAAGTGGGTGAAACATCTTTTAAATTCTGCTTCCCAAGTAAATAAGCAAATCCTTCAAAACAATCTAATGTCTATCTCTATCTATGAATCATTTTTATCAGTACACAAAATTCCTTTCTGATAAAATGTAATCTTCAGAATTGAGGCAAAACATGCTTCCATAAAAGAAGCCATCTCACAAACCAAATAATGTAAATCAGAGAAAACAGTTGTTTTTTTAAATGTTGTGAAAGACTTATTTAAAAGCAGTTTACAGAGAGACACAAAGAGAAGGACATTCCATCTGCTGGTTCATTCTCCAAATGGCTGTAATTGCCAGGGCTAGGGCAGTCCAAAGGCAGCAACTGGATAAGAATCAGTGCCCACGTGGGATGTTAACATTCCAGGATGTGGCTTAACTTACTGTGCTACAATGTTTGTCCCCATTTTTTAAAAAAAAAAGGAGTTATATCCGGGAGTTATGTGTACACACCTGCACACATATATGCAAGTTCATAGTGAAATATTTGGAAGTGCCAAAAAGCAAAAACACTTTAAATATCTAATAGCAGACCAATGGATGAAGTATGTTTTCTTTTCATAAAACAGACTACTATATGGCAATAGGCATGAGCAAACTGCAGCCACATGTGCTAATACAGATGAATCTTGTACATGCAGCATGCAGGAAAGGACACCAAGCATACTGCAATGTGTCCCAGGGGATTCTGCCTGTTAAGCACTAACAGCTACAAAACTTAGAATTTGGGAGAGTGACCCTCTGTGTGGAGGAATACAAGGCATACTTACAGGGCACGAGCACAAACTCAGCTGGCTAAAATATGCATCCAGATGGGGATTTGCTGTATGGAGGAGAGTCGCATGGGTAGCTCAAGTCCATTTGGCTAGCCACGGTCTAGGTCCTTACTGATCTATCTATAAGTTTCATCCATTTTTCATAGAGTATTAAAGTCTCCAAGTGTTATGACTTCATTATGTATTTTCCCTTCCAGTTCTGTCAGTTCTGTTTCAAGTATTTTCGGGTCCTTTATATCTTCATAGATATCATAAAATGTTGGCCATAATTTCCTGTTTCTTCACATGCCGTGTAATCTCTTGTTTCAAACTAGATAAGTGCAATATTGAAACATTACATACTTAGGGTCAAATTTTCCTCCCCATTGTAGAGCATGTTGCTGTTGTTGTTTTTAATGACTTGAGTGAATTTTGTAAAGACTGAATTCTTTTTATTTGTGACTACTGCAATGTCTGTTCAGTTAGCTTAGTGGTCAGCTAAGAGTTGAACAGAAACGTGCTTGTCACTCCTCCATGCTGGCAGTGAAACCTTTTATTCTCAAAGATCTGTTCTCTAAGATGCTGCATTTATATGACTTTACTGAATGTTTGGGAGAATCAGGGAGGAGAATAGAGAATAGTTAAGAGCAGCCAGCAACCTAACTCCAACATGAGAGCTCACTATTTTATAGATTCCTAACTTCCCGAACACCAGGTGTTTCTCCTTGGCTAGTGTCTCTGGCTTCCCTGCCCCTAAAGTTTCTGAACTTTCTTTCCTTCCTGTGATAGGTTCTCCACTCCTCTCAGTACTCAAGACTTCTTCTCAAGAACCCAGAAATGATTGTTTGTACAGAAAAACTTAGAGGGTTTGGGAGAGGGGGTGAATTGGTGAAAAGAGAGGGGAGAGAGGAGAGGGGAGAGGGGGGAGGGGGAGGGGGAGGGGGGAGGGGAGAGGGGAGAGGGGAGAGAGAGAGAAAGAAAGAAAAAGAAAGAAAGAAAATAAAAAAAAGAAAGAGAGAGAAAGAAAGAAAGAAAGAGAAAGAAAGAAAGAAAGAAAGAAAGAAAGAAAGAAAGAAAGAAAGAAAGAAAGAAAGAAAGAAAGAAAGAAAGAAAGAAAGAAAGAAAGAAAGAAAGAAACTGGGAGCACAGAGATTCTGGATCTTCCATTTGGGTGGCCATACACCACTACAGCCAACTACACCACTGCCTCCCAGGGTTTGCTTTAGCAGCACTTGAAACTGGGTGGGTTGCAACCCTGGGACTCAAAGCCAGACACGTGGATTTGGAATGCATGTCCTAAGTGATGTCTTAACCAGTAGGCCTAATGCTCACTCTCTGGAAAAACATTACAAATCTTTAATGTGATCATTAATTAGCATTCTTATTTCTATAATAGCCTTTTTTTTAAAGAAAAATATTTATTTTCACTGGTAAGGCAGATCTTCAGAAAGAGTCATATAGAGAAAGAGCCTCTATCCACTGGTTTACTCCCCAAATGGCCACAGCAACCACAGCTGAGCTGAACTGAAGCCAAGAGCAAGGAGACTCCAGGTCTCCCATGTGGGTTTACAGTCCCAGGGCTTTGGGTCAGCCTCTACTGCTTCTGCAGGTCACAAGCAGGGAGCTGGACGGGAGGCAGGGCTGCCCGGATCCCAGCATATGCAAGGCAAAGATTTAGCAACTGAGCCATCATGCCAGCCCCCTATTCCAGGGGTTACCTATTCCAGGGTTGGCTGGCAGATCCCTGAGGTGTTTCTGCAGAAAAAAAGCCACATGAATTTGAGGGGAGCTCATTTTCTGTTCTAGAAGGTGAAGTGGCTAGAGTCGGCTTTGTTTTTAAACAGAATTTTCTCAGTCCAATGTTGTGGTGGTGTGGCGAGTTAAGCCACTAGCTATTCCACTTTTCATCCAGCTCCCTGCTAAGGCACTTGATTATATGGTTTTAATTTTCGACTTGTTGATGTTGCGAACCATATCTGTTGATTTGTCGATATTAAACCATCCCACATGCCAGGTATAAATTCCACTTGGTCCACACGAATGATCTGCCTGATGTACTGTTAGATTCTTTTGGCTAGTAATAGTTACTTGTAATAGATCCTAATAATTCTGTGTATATCCAAGGCGTGTTATATTTCCTTTTTCATCTTTGATTCTATTGATTCACGTCTTCTTCCTCCTCTTGCTTAGTTCGGCCAGTGGAGAGATTTATTTTAATGATTTTCTCAAAGAACCAACTCTCATTGATTTTGTGTATTGTTCTTTTGGTCTCTGGTTCATTTCCTCCCTTATTTTTTTTTTTCTTGCTGATCTTGGGGTTGCTTTGCTATAGTTTTTCTAGCTCCTTCAACTGAAAAGTTAGCTCATTTACTTGGTGCTTTTTAATTTCTTAACATAAGCATTGAGATGAACTTTCCTCTGAACACTACCTTGATTGTGCAACAGAAGTTTTGGTATGTTGTGTTGATTCCATTTAGTAGCATATAATTCAGCCTCCAGGTATTTGCATATCTTCTGGGGTATTTTGACTTATTGGTCTCCAGTTTTACTCCATTATGGTCTGAGAAGATGCATGATATACTTTTTGATTTTTCAAAACTTGCTGAGGCTTGTGTTGTGGCCTATTACATGGTCAATCCTGGACAAAGTTCCATGTGCAGCTGAAGAAAATAGTGTGTATTTTCCGTAGGATGAAAGGTTCTGTAGATATCAATTAAGTCCATTTGCTGTGGTGTCTGCATGAGCGCTGTTGTTTCCTTGCTGAGTTTCTGTGTATTCAACCTGTCCATTGACGTTAATGGGATGTTAAGGTCCACACTATTAATGTATTGTAGTCTATTTCTCCCTTTAAATCCATTAATAGTTGTTTCACGCAGGTAGGTACTACAGCATTTGGTGTGTATACATCTATTATGGTGATCTCTTCTTGCTGAATTGATACTTTGATCATTGTGGTGTCCTTTTTCATTGCTCTTAGTGTTTTTCAGGCAAAAGTCCACATTATCTGATAGAATGGCTATGCCAACTCATTCTTCCTTTCCATTAGCCTGGAATATCTTTTTCCATCCTTCCACTTTCAATTTCAATCTGTGTTAGTGAGATGTGTCTCCTGTAGGCAACAGATAGATGGGTTTTATTTTTTGATCCAGTCTGCTAATCTAAGATGTTTGATTGATGCATTTAAGCCGTTTACATCAGGGTTAATATAAATAGGTGGTAGTCTGATCCTGTCATTCTAGCAATGGATTATTCATTGTTTAGCTTAGTCTTTTGTTGTGATTTTACTGAGATGTTCTCCATATTTCCCTTTGGTTTTGGTAGTATATTATAGCCTTTAGAAAGGAAAATGAAATAAAAAACATGTAACAGACTGGCATAGCACTAGCTCCATTTAATAAAAAACAAAAAAAAAGCTGAGTTCAATATCTTACAAATACTTTAAGTACACAACTGTGTACATCTCTTTAATCTAAGACTAACATGCATTACATGAACTATTATGTCATTAATAATTACTACTCCTGGGATGTTACTTATCAAAATGTTACAGGTTACCCTTGGATTCTTACATATAAAGGATTTTCATTTTATCTGTGCAAATAAGTATTTACCTTTATAATCTGAACTAGTAAAGCTTTACTTTTTAAGCTCAGCTGCAAATAACTTTTTAGACGCTTATTAAACAAATAAAAACATTGGGGACAGTATTGTGGGTAGCCAAGTTAAGCTACCACGTGTATTGTTGGTATTCAAGCTGTGTACCAAGACTTAGTTGCTCCACTGACTCACTTCCGAGCTCCGTCACTGCTTCACAAGGCAGCGACAGACAGACCAGGTGCACGGGGCCCTGCGTGAGTCGAGACCCAGACGATGATCTTAAGTTTGGCCTGGTCAAACCGTGGCTGCCTCAACTATTTGGAGAATGAACCAAAAGAAGTACTTCCTGCTTTATCAATCTATGCTTCATTAATATACAGAAAACATTTTGTATTTGACATTATTCTGTATTATGTGTCTAAACACTGAGACCTAAGATGAGGTTTAAAACGGTCTTCTCAAAAACGCTCATATAAATGCTATTTCTATGAACTGTTTCCTTAGTCTTCTAATGTTTTTAAATGAATGCTTTACCACTGTTATTTAAATGTATCATTTTACAGGTTAAAAAAAAAAAAACTTAAAACTTCCAACAAGGGTCGAGCACAGTGACCTAGTGGCTCAAGTTCTCGCCTTGCACAATCCAGGGTCCCATATGGGCACAGGCTGTTATCCCAACTACCCCACTTCCCTTCCAGCTCCCTGCTTGTGGCCTGGGAAATCAGGCGAGGACGGCTCAAAGCCTTGGGACCCTGCACCAGCGCAGGAGACCCAGAGTAAGCTCCTGGTTCATGGATTCCGATCGGCTCAGCTCTATCAGTTCTGGCCACTAGAAGAGTGAGTCACTGGACAGCAGAACTTTCTGTCTCTCCTTCTCTGATGATCTGCCTTTCCAATGAAAATAAATAAATATAAAAACAAACAAACAAAACCTTCCAATCAGCATCACTATTTTTTGAAAGGTTATTCCTAATGAACATCTTGATTTCCCACTAAAAACAAACAAAAAACACTTGTTGCTATCATCAATTACCATAGACAGAGAAGGGAAGGAAAGGGCCGAGGCCTGCCATGCTAACAGAGAACGAGCAAGGTGACTCTCACTTTGCAGTCCACCTCCACTGCCTGAATGTCATTTGGCAACTTGCACTATACCATGTAGCTGTACCTCTGACATTTAAAATCCCTAAGTGTGGATCAATGCCTTGGAAGTTGAACTATTTTTCTACAGAACTGTAAAAATTAGTGTACTACTTGAAAAAGAACAGACCATGTGGCTTTTCTTAACCATTTAATATCTTATTGGGGTTGGGTGGGATTTTTCCTTCAAATAAAACTATCACATGCTTAGCCAGTTGAGTACATATTGCAGAGGAGTCTGTGAAGATGTTGCATATAAAATACAAAAATCGGTTACATATACATTCAGTTCACAATAGTCTACAAATTACAATGTGTGTCAATGTCAAAATAACTCCCTGGACTTCACACGCAGCATGAAGATGCCGTGGCAGCAGCAAGGTGGACGTGTGACCCGAGGACAGAGTCCACTAGGGCAACTGCCCCTGGAGCACACAGCAGCAGCGGCTTTCTCTTTTTCCTTGTTAGCAAACACACACGTTGAAGACAGAAGGGGAACACAGCACGGACTTGCTGGCAGTCAGTTTAGCTGCTTGGGCAGGCTGTATGAGGATTACAGGCAGACACTCTGGGAATTGTAAACTGGACTCAACATGACACAATTCTATACCACGTTCACGGTTCTGGGTTCCGACGCTCACTTCAGTTACCTCCTTTTCAAGTATTAATAAATTTGTGAAGACAGATCAAGTATACTAATGCCAGAAACAAGGAATTCAATAACGGCTTCTGCAAACCAGCTGCTTATATAAATAACATTAAATATTTCTAGGGAGAAACTTATCAGAATCTGTCCCAGAAAGCTTTGGAAAACAGAGGCTGATGATATGAGTATGTGTGAGGTACTTGTGCCAGTGGTTCACCAGTAGCAAGATTCAACAACTACAAACCTCGGTTTGTAATCTTTAAACAAATATACACACATGTGCACAATGAACAGAAGCTACGTTGGGGGCAGAAAAGTCTTAGTATTTACTACTTGCCAATTTTTCAGTGATCCAAGTGAGATAACTCAGTATGTAAGCTAGCAATGTCTTACAAAGCTAAAATAAATGTAATTCAATAGCACTAACCACTAAGGTTCAAGTGTCTTAGCACCACTCTCAGCACCACGGGCAATTCCTTATATATTTAATAACAAAAGGCTTTAAAAAAAAACAATATAAAAGATGAGGTTTTAGTCCAAGAGCACAATTCTTGTCCTCATACTCTCTTTGGAAAGATCTGACCTGCTCTGTATTTTTGCCGAGACAGAGTTTCCAAGGTACCTTAAGTAGAAGTCAAAGGGCACTTTGTGGAGGCAGAAGACTGATCGGGAAAACAAGAAGTTTTCTAAAAAACACCCAAAGCCGTTTTTGCCCAAAGCAAAAAGCCATGCTTGAGTCGAAGGCCATGACAATGTCCTTAAAAACCAGAATGCCACTAAAACAACTGCATGTCAGTATCAGCAAAAAGGGTGTTTTGGAATACACATTTAAGCTTAAACATTAAGACTTTCACCAATCAAAAGCAACTCTAAAACATGTGAGTACAGACAAGTTCAGGTGCCATGTACAGCAGTGTTTCTCTCAGTGTGAGTGGCACTCCAGTCGAGCCAGGAAACGAATGGAGTGGGTCTGAAGAGCATTCAAAACGGGTGAAGAGATGAAGAGTGTCACACAGAAACAAAACCCAGTGCCTCATCAAATATTTATTTTGGTCAGATACACACACATACAACACACATACACCCACACACATATTGTTCTGGGTCTTCATGTAACAAATTATCTCTGTTACTAGTCACAGTTAAAAAATTCTGAAACACATGGGTGGAGACCACTAAAAATAATAAATATGAATATTCCTGGTGTTAATGTCAAAACCGGCTCGAATTGCATGTACACTAATATTGTGCTCTGAAGCCCAAGGTGAGCCATACTCAGAACTCCATAGTTCTGAGTTCACCACATAACATGTTAGGCCTAACCCTACACTCTCAAGTACGGGCATGAACACAAAGAAGAAACCATACCTGCAATTACTTGCAGTGGAATTATGTTATTTTGATGAAAAATATTTCAGAAAAAAAGAAACCCCGAGATGGCTGATTTAAGGGCTTTTCTCTCTTCCATGAACTCATACTATTAGCAAAAATCTGGGTAAAATTTTAAGTTGTCATCACAATTTTGAGATTACAAATGGTCTAATAAAGCAGTGCTATTTGTGATTGCATACTTGCTGCTTTTGGTTTAGCCAAATATATAACCATGTATGTATGTCAAAATGAGCACTTTGGGTCTAATCTACTTTCATCTGCCTGTAAGAGGACTTCATTCAGAATTACTTGGAAATCAAATTGTCTCTCTCAACCTTTGAAGATGGCAAACAATTACTCTCTAAAAACCAACCATCTAAACACAGGACTAGACAATGTTCAGTTTCTGACCTTGAAAACCTCAATGATAAGAGTTACTTTGGTTCTGGTGTAATGACTTCTGTATACTACCCTAAATGCACACCTTCTTGGGAGTTGCCTGGGTAGGCCAGAGTTAGTACTGACTTTGCAACAAGCTACAAAACAAAGTGTATGATGCAGCCTATAAAAGCGTCTAGGTGTGGACTTCGCAGAGGCTTAAGAAAAAATGCTATATCGTCTCTGAGACCATTTTTTTTTTTCAAATGTAAAAGAAGGAGGCTTAACCTGGCTAATTTATAGGACCCCTTCTTGAAGTAACTTCATTTAACACTGATACAGTTCTAAGTTTTTTCCAACTTGCTCTGCAACTTTTTCTCTTAATTCCTTCAACAGCAGCTTTAATGTTGCTTCTGCCAGCTGCATTTACACCCACGTCTCAAACACCCCAGGTTCCAAAAGCACACTCAGTCCGGTTACTTCAGAACATCAAGGAAAATAAAGCTAAAAAGGAACAAAATTTAAGGCTCTTCTTTTATTATTATTTCAGCCAAGGAATGATGCATGCTACAGATTAATCTTTACTTTTCCCCACTTGGTTTGTCAAAGGATCCACCACATCAACTCCCAAGGAACATGGCACTTATTCGCTTCTTCCCCTTTTTGCTTATTCCAGGTTTTCAAGTGTTTTCTTCAGTAATGACGCTTTCTCCTGCAGCTCAGGTCTGCTGTCTGTCTCCATAGTGGCTAAAGATGCAATCAGGAGTACTCTGCATTCAGATGTCAAACTCTGCCACTGTTTGGATTCTAATGGAAGAAGAAATAAGAGAAGAAGAAGAAAAAAAGAATCCTTACAGAACAAGAAGAGAAATTACAACTAGGCCTCCTCCACATATCCCAGTCCCAAAAGATAAAGCAATCCCCTGGTGACCTGTAAGCATACAAAGACCGCAGGTTCAATCGGCATTTCAAAACTCAATTACTGACAGCAGCCTGAAATCAAATCATGGAGTTTCATCCCCTTGTTCCAGTACAGGTGGGAACCAGAGAAACGAACTTCTCTGCAGATAAATAGGAAGTATTTAAAAGGCAAGGCACACAATGCTAAAAAAGTCACTACAACAACAAAAGGCTATTCTACAAGACATGCTCAAGTAAAAACAAAAACAGTTCTTCACGAAAATTTCACTATTGCCATGCTGACATAGGTAGACCACATATTTCTGTTCTTTTCGAGGAAGGTATCTGGGCACTATACACATAATCAAATTTTCTGAAAATAGGAGTATATCAAATCTCCAATCTTATTTATAAGATTCTGTCAGTTTCTAACAATGTGCTTTAAGCAAGTTATCGAACTTTTTGCCTCAATGCTGTCATCGAGAATATTAGCACACATCTGCTAATCTGAGAATCTGGCAATAAATATGACTAAGTGCCTACCTCTTCTATTTTCAACAATAAAAAAAACAGGATCATGAAAGGTCTAATATTAGGAGTCTAGAAGGTATGCTTTATGAAATCCTCAGGGAGTTGTTTCAATTGCTACGCAATCAGAGAAAACCAACAAATACACAAGGTACAAATACACCAAAAAATTACCCCGTCATCCCAATCTTAATCCACAGGATTAAAACAATAAAAAAAGAAAAAAGAGGCCTCTTTTTCCAATCAGTAACCATTACATTGCTGGGGAAAATGCCAACAGCTTTCTCTTACAATTGATGTAACAGGACATCAGAGGAACTTGCTTCTTGGTGAGATTCAGAAAAAAAAAAAAAAATGGAAAAAAGAAATAGGATTAAGAAACTTACTACCATCAAATTCGGTGACTCAGGGAAATGACTATTACAACCTTTCCACGGCCTCTTTTCAGTGTCATTTGCTCATGTACTGTACTACACTAGGCCGCTGTCAACTACTCCTACAATCAGCCAACATCACAGAAACAACTACTCTGAGGTAACGACAACTTAATAACAGAGTACGTGTATATAAAGTAAAAGACTACCAAATTTAAATACCTAACATAATTTAATAGTTTCAGCTTTGTACAACTATTCTTATATGTATATTCACAAAGAATACTCAAAAAAAGTTCATGGAAAATGTGTATTATTAAAAACTAGAATATCAAAATTTCAGCACCAATATAAAGTTATGTTTTAATTCCATTATCCACAAACTTTTCTAAATCCTCTCTCAAATATTAATTTGCATTTTATATTATACAAAAAAATAGAAAATAGATACATCTAAAATCTATGCGATGAGTTAGACTGAATGTCTAGTCCTGCAAGCGAAACCACCAAGAACTCACCTTCAAGTCTTCTAAGCAGTAATTCTATCACAGATAAAGCTTCTGTTCTCACAGATGAGTAGGTCTTATTTTCTAAGAACAAAATCATACAGTTCGTATGAACATCTTAAAAATAGAACCTCCAAGATCAAATTAATAAGAAAGGTGTTTAGAAA
Organism: Ochotona princeps; assembly: GCF_030435755.1. Lineage (NCBI taxonomy): Eukaryota > Metazoa > Chordata > Mammalia > Lagomorpha > Ochotonidae > Ochotona > Ochotona princeps. The sequence goes on along the minus strand of NC_080845.1, from coordinate 18,719,220 downwards.
TTATAACTCCATGAGAAGACCAATCAGTTTCTTTAAGTTTCTTTTTGTTGATTACCAACAAATACTTAAAATATGTCACATGTCTACTTCTAACTGCGGTTTGCTGAGAGAGCAGGAACTGTTAGCCAAATATAATGATTAACACCACAAATGGCAATACTCAAAGGGCCCATTTTAGAGGCAGGAATGCAAAAGATGGTATCTCAGAGACATCTTCATTCCACATCTAAGAAAAAAGTGTTTAGGTTTGCATGACCCTCAATTTATGTAAATGACATAATTGTCTATTCAGGCCGACTTCATTCAAACCTGGAGCCCTTAACATCATGTTAGTTCAAATCAGGCTAACTGCAGCAACTGCAGCTGAAACATGCTCCCTTGCAAGGTGCTTTTCTGACACCACAGCTAGCTCACAGGGAAACTTTCCGCAAAAACAAACAAACAAACAAAAATACACACACATCAAGGATAAGCAGGGAAGAAAGGCTACAAAGAATGGTGGTGACCAGTTGAAAAAGATAGCAAAGTCAGTCTGAAGAGGCTTTCACCAGCCAACTCTAGGACAATCTGATTAACAAATTAAGAAGAGAAATTAACCATAGTGCATTGGGGATCAGGAGCGTGGAAAGAACCCATGAATCAGTAACACAGGGGACAAGAAGCTTGTCTATAGCAGGATGTCAGCTTCCACATGAGAAATGAGGACAAGCTGTTACAGCTGCAATCATCTTGGTAACAGCCAGTTCTGAGGAGAACAATCAATGAACCCCACGCCCAGAGCTCAAAGTATGGCCTTCTGGCGTCTTCTCACAGAGCCTGCCCAGGAACTGTTTTGAAGAGGGGCAAATTACCTGAATGGTCTTAAAATGTGTTTCCTTGGACTGCTAATTAGACTTAAGAAGAGAAATAAGAACTATGCATACAAGACAATCCACAGAACTTTAACCAGGTTGTCAAAATTAATATCACAAATGGAGATAGAAGGACAACATGTTTCTCTGGATGCAAGGAGGACACAACATGTCCTGCCTAGTTTTCCAACCAACAGTATGCAATCTGGGTCTAATCAAGAAACAACAAACACCAAATGAGAAACATTCTTTTTCAAAAAGGCGGTAAGGGAAATGATCAATATCATTATAAAGGCTAAAGAAGTGTTCCAGATGAAAGGAAACTAAGTAGATATGACAAAACTAAACTCAGTGAGTGATCCTGAACTAAATTACTTAGTAGAGAGGAGAAAAAAAATTCCTACAAAGGACACCGCTGAGTGCGTTGAAAAGTTTAGAATAAAAAGATAGAAAAATAATGTACTGGGTAAATGATACTGCATCCATGTTCTACCATGGAAACTTGATAACTGCACACACAGAATCTAGAAATTAAGGGGTATGACAAAGCAGTGCACTTTGAAATGACTCAGGGAAAGAATGCATTTGTACACACACGGAAGGCAGAAGGAGCAAGCAAACGGGGCAAAATGTTAACAGCAAATCCTGAGCGAAGCGCGCACTAGCACTATATTCACTGCTGCGAATGTTCCGTAAGGCTAGTCAAAAAGTAATTTTGCTTTTCTAAACTAGGTGCTAAAATCTTTTTGTAATTCGACATCAAAGTATTCCATGTTAGGAGTACACATATACTACATTAAATAAGAAAGTTCAATAAACTGAGTTTACTGGTAAATTTATCTTAGGACAAGATAGGAATTTTTGTAGCTCTTTCCCATAGCTTCAAAATTAGGACTCCTGGGGCAGGCACTGTCACAGTGGTTAAAAAACCGCTTGGGGTGCCTGGAGTGTGTGGTTTGAGGTCAGTTCCATCTCTAACTCGAGGCTCTCGCTAACGCACACCCTAGGAGGCAACAGGCCACTTCAAGCCAGGCTCTGCCCTGGCTACTGAGGCCATCTGGGAAGAGAACCAGCAGATGATCTCTCTGTCTCTCTTTCAAATAAATAGTTCAAATATATTTTAAAAATAAAATTAGGACTGCTTATTAATGTTTGTTGATGACACTCACCTAAAGAATGTGTGACTGATTTGCAAGTTTCCAGGAGAATTTCAGCCAAAGCCTCAGGATCTGCATATTCTTCTTCTAAAAGCATTAATCTAAAGAATTCAAAAAGAAAGACAAAAATGTTAATCACCAAGCAACTCTCAAGACCTTCCGGGCACAAATTCCATCAGCATGTACTTTTTATCATGTCTTTTTAGCTATCAGTTTTAAAGTTTGCAAGAATTTCAGGAATTGACAGGAGCAAATTTTAAAAGGAACCATGAAGCAAATTACCCCTGAAAAAAGGCGTTCATTGACTGCAGGACCCCTAGCTGCACCTTCCATGTACTGCGCTTTAGCCGTTCACACATCAACTTGCACAGCTCCTGACGATAGCAACCTGGGGAAGAGAGAACAAGTGGGACAGATCGGGAGGGAGAATCCGAAGTAATCAGAGACAAAGGGACAGGAAAAAGAGGGCAGGGCACAAGGGAAGAAGCCGGGCAGAAATCAAAGCAGAATGTGCCTCTAAAGCCATGACATTTCCCGGGGAGCTTTAGGAGCCTTAGCATGACTGAGTATCCAATTACCAAATAAAATGTCTTTGATCAGAAACTGTCCACTAAGCTGACATGTTGGCTTTCACAGAACACAGCCCTGCCTGACACTGACACAATACCCCAGCCACATTCCCAGGCCCTTTAAAAAACATCCAGGGAACAGGGAAAGAAGGCCCAATTCTGGAGGCCGGCAGGCTCTGCGCACTCACAGGAGCTGCGGCGTGGAGCCACGCACACACTGGTCGGGCAGCAGACCGTTCACACCGACTGCTAAGCCAACTGCAACTGCTGTAACAACTACATAATTAGCATTATGCTAACTGACAGGATCAGAATACAAGAATCAACAAAGAAATTTTCTTTTAAATCCTATAGAATTTTAGTAGGGCTCATGTTTTTCTCTATTTCTAAAGCAGAAACTGTAGATGATATGTTACACATGAAAAATTGATTGGTAACAATAAATTCTCAAATGAAAGGCCCTGTCACTTAATAACTGACAAATAAGGAGCAACTTCCATGTCTTTAATTGGACTTCCACTGCAATCTGTAATTAAGTTCACAAAGAGTGATAGGCTCAAAGAAAACCCTGAGTCTAATCTCAGATATATTTGACAACAAATAATCAATGATGCTTTCATCCTCCTCAGGAACACTGAGAGGTTTAATGGGATGCACTGTGGCCACCAACACAGGGCCGACTTAGAAGCAGCAACAACCCCAGTTTAAGGCCTCCATCAAACTACAGCCTCACCCAACAGCAAGGGCTTACTGCAGTTTATCTAAGCCTTTGGAAACAGATGCCCAACTACGAAAAAAATCTCTCAAGAAGTCATAGTTTTTCTCAGGGAAGCACACTTTCTTGGCCCCTGAATTCTGGTAGGAGGGGCAACAATTCTGAGCTGAAGAGACCCCCCACCAGTAGGTTCTGAAGATCTGCAGAACAGATTCAGGGTCACAAAGAATACTGTGTCTTTAGGCCTGGTGCAGTAGCTTAGCAGCTGAAGTCTTCGCCTTGAACACGCCGTGATGCCATATGGGATCACCTGCACCATGTGGGAGACCTAGAAGAGACTCCTGGCTCCTGGCTTCGGATCAGCGCAGCTCTGGCCACTGCAGCCACTTGAGGAGTGAATCATCAGATGAAACATCTTGCTTTCTGTCTCTCCTCCTCTCTGTATATCTGATTTTGCAATAAAAAAAAAAATCTTTTTAAAAAAGTAATACAACTTTCCCAGACATCTGCATAAAATGCATGATAGTTGTCAGGGGCTGAACTCGGTCCCCTACAACTCCTGTGCTGAAACCCTGAGCCCAGAACCTCACACTGTGGTTAGAACATGGGGCCTTGGGCCCGGCGGCGTGGCCTAGTGGCTAAAGTCCTCGCCTTGAACGCCCCGGGATCCCATATGGGCGCTGGTTCTGATCCCGGCAGCTCCACTCCCCATCCAGCTCCCTGCTTGTGGCCTGGGAAAGCAGGAGAGGACGGCCCAAGGATTTGGGACCCTGCACCCGGCGTGGGAGACCCGGAAGAGGTTCCAGGTTCCCAGCTTCGGATCGGCGCGCACCAGCAGTTGCAGCTCACTTGGGGAGTGAAACATCGGAGAGAGGATCTTCCTCTCTGTCTCTCCTCCTCTCTGTATATCTGACTTTGTAATAAAATAAATAAATCTTTAAAAAAAAAAAAAAAAAAGAACATGGGGCCTTTCCAGCAGTCTATGCCTAGTGTCCTTATAGGACATGACAACACAGGGAAAGGCCACGAACAAGGCACGGACTGAGGCCACAGAAGCAGCCAGCCCTACACACACCACAATCCCAAACTTCTACCTTCCAAAATTATGAGAAAACCAATTTTTGCTTAAGCCAGTTTATAAAATCTTTCTTACAATAGCCCCCACAAAGTCATATAATAATGTATTAGATCTCTGGCTGAAGTAGGAGTAGAGTTCACAGTGAACATCTGTCAATCAAATTCTAAGAAACACTAACTTGGCTTGTCATACAGAAAAACCTTTGCTCTCATGAAGTAACCTCTGGTTACAGCCTTCCACAGCATAGGCGCAGGGCCTTACGTTGGGTCTCCACGTTTCGGGGCCAGGCTTTGCCCAGACTCTCAAAGGCACCCAGGAGAGACTCCAGCTGGAGTTCCCTTTCTCTGTCATTGTCATCTTCATTTTTACTTGTCCGGACCCCAGTGCTTTCCATTGAGTTCTAGAATTATCAAAGAAATAAAAATTCAATCAGTTTTCCTCCTCAAAGACATTAAATACGCTATACTATGAAAGCAACCAGGGTACCAAGGGTGGCAGAGTTAAGTGCTAGGCACAGGCATTTGATGCAGTAGTTCACAGGCTGCTGGGATACCCACATGCCACCTCAGAGCGCCCAGGGCTGTCCCAGCTCCGCTCCCAAATCCAACTTCCTACTGATACACCCCCAGGAGGCAGCAAGTAACAGATCAAGTACTTGGGTCTCCACCACACACACAGCACAGCCTCAGCTCTGGGCTCCAGCACTGGCTTGGCCCGGCTCCTGGCTGCTAAAGTTATTAAGGCAGTGAACCAGCAAAGGGATAATCTCCCTTCCGTCTTTGTTTCAAACAAACAAATATATATATATATATTATATATATATTATATATATAAATATATATATATATATATATATAAACTTTGAAGAATTAGATGCTAAATGTTCTACCATAAGTCTATTTACAACAGGATATTATATCTAATTTAGGATAACTATCTTAAAGAAATTTGTAAACAAATTGAGACAATGGGGCCAGCATGGCATAGCAGGTTAAACTGCTGCCTACAACCCTAGCATCCCATATGGGTGCTGCTGGAAAACAGTCTGCTTCACCTACGGTTCAGCTCCCTGGTAATGCACCTGGAAAAGCAGTAGAAGGTGGCCCCAGTGCTTGGGAACCTACACCTATGGGGGAGACCTGGAAGAAGCCTCAGGCTCCTGGCTTCAGCCTCTCCTAGCTCTGGCTCTTAGGTTACTGTGGTCATAGAAGGAGTGACCAGCAGATTACAGTTCTCTCTCTTTCTCTGTATAACCCTGCCTTTCAAGTAAGTAAATCTCTCATTTAAAAATACTGAAAAAGGGCCTGGCACAATAGCCTAGTGGTTTAAGTCCCTGCCTTGTGTGTGCCAGGATCCCATGTGGGTGCTGGTTCGTGCTCTAGCTGCTCTACACTCCATCAAGCTCCCTGCCTGTGAATGGAAGGAACTCATAATAATCCAACTCAAATAATAATGTTGGGGATGGTGCCGTGGCTTAGCACATAAAGCTATTACCTGTGGCATGGGCTTCCCACATGGATGCCAATTCAAACCCCGGTTCCTCTACTTATGAGCTAACTCTTTGCTCATGCACCTAGGCAAGCCCAAGTGTTGGGCTCTTGCACACAATAAGATTCTGTGAGTCTCCCAACTATCTACTCGGACACACAAAATTCCCAGGATTTTTTTTTTTTTTTTTGCCATTTGCAGCTAAACTAGTCCTAATAATACTGGCACTCATGACACAGAAAAATCTTTCATATATATATATATATATATATATATATATATATTTTTTTTTTTTTTTCGGTATAAGCCAGACCCACAAGAATACAAGTGGTTACTACCTTCTTTATGAGAGGTATGACAATATCAGAAAACTCCTGGAATCTGTCCTCTTTGGTGGCCTTCAAGACATCACCCGCACAGCTGATTGCAACCATCTTGTACTTGAGGTTCTCCTTGCCACACTCCTTCAGAACAGCCTGAAGAATGTCATTCGTGCTGGGTTGATTGGGCACAGACTTCTCTAGCTCTGCACTGCAGGATACACAAAAAATAACAAACTATTAATGAAGGCATCGCGTTCAGGCTCGGTTTAAGAACTGCCACTTTCAAGGGCAGAACAGTTACCTGCACGCTGTCACCACACAGGCAATGGCTTTCAGCAGTTCTTCCTAAGGAAAAAAAGAATGTTATACCATTCTCTCCAGGGTCACTCCACTTAACGGCGTATTTAAAAATGGCAATAACAAAATTCACAAGGGTTCTCTTCAATGTACTTCACTGTCACAGGTAAACCCGCTGAGTTTATATGAAGGGTTTTCAAAAAAGTTCATGGCAATGCACACTGCCCTTTTGATTCCCCTTTCCCATGAGTTGAAGACCTCCAATAAAGACCAAGAAAACACATGTGACATGTGACCAATGTCACACAGGCACAAGGACCAACCACACCCCAGAGTAAGATTTAAGTCTGACTTCTGATCAGAAGTACCATCTTCACAGCACTGCATCACTGCCCACCACTTGGACAGTCACAATCTCATGTGCCCTGTCACTGTAAGAAACTTACTACAATCCCGGCAGAAAAACGGGCTCGCGTTAACTTTCAGGGCCTATGTGTAGAATAAGCTTGGCTTGCTACTCATTTTCACATATGCTCAATGCTGACCTAATCATGCCAGCAATTGCAAAATGGTAACTCCTTACTTTAAAAAGCAATAGGGAGGCTGGATATGTCAAATCTATCAATCTCCATCATGATTGTGCATCAGCTGAGGACTTGTAGGTTACATTTTGAGACGAAATACCACAGATAATCAGAAAAAAAACATCCATTTATATATTAAAAAAACAAGGTTCTGTATTAAGCCTTTTAGGAAGCCTGCAATTCAGCGAGGCACAAACGGCTCTTTTACCTTCCCGGCCCAGGTTCTTCCCGCCAGGCCTTGCAGCAGTGCACTCAGGATCATTCCTAGATACGGAGGGACTAGGGAGCTGGTTTGTTTTGCAATTGATGCCATGGCAATTGCACCCTGGGCTTTCATTTTCCAGGACTGGGACTGTAAAGCCTTCTGGGTAATGGTAATCAACTCCTGCAGGTACAGCCGGATGCCACCAAAGGAACCTAGGTTATAAAAAGCAAAGTTAAGGTAACGTTTTTGAATTTTCTTTTCTAAGTCTGAATGAAAGTCAGCTACCATGAGTCTAAAACGACGATCCTGCGCAGTTAAAGTATGCCACCCTCTCCAAGGGAAAGATGGTGACCGGTGCTGTAACTTTAGGACTTCATCAACTTGGATGCATTTGCAGAGCAGTCTTGTATAAACGGTCATCACCTAACATGCATCAAGAAAAAACAACATCTGAGAAACACTACTCTGAAATGGTACTCTGCGCAGACACTTGGCCAGCACTGCAGGTGCCACGTCCCACACTAGGGTATGCTGGTTCAAGCCTTGCCTCCTCCACCTGCAATCCAGCTTGCTCCCTGCACCTGACCCGGAAGGCAGGGCACTTGGGTCCCTGACACTCACATGAGAGACCTGGCCTGAGTTCCAGGCTCCTGATTCCTGGAGACTAATTGAGCAAACGGAATATACTTTTCTTTCAAATTTATAAAAATAAGGAAACAAAAAATTTACAAATTAAAATTTTGTTCCAAGACAACAACAAAAAATCACGATTTCACTCCCAACAATAGGTAAAGTTCTACAGAGTTTAGGCTGCACTGTTATTCTCTCATGTGGACAGCACTGAGCAAATGAGAAGGGTTCTGAGGGCCAATCTAGAGAACTCTGTAATTTCTATGTGCTTAAAATTAAACAGGCTGAATGTTGTTAGGAGGAGTTTATGAATCAAGAATGCTGAACACCCAGCCCCGGCTCCCAGGAAGCAGCTGTGACGTCACTCACTGCTCACTTACCCGGCACATTCTCCTGCCACACTTCAGTCCATAAGTCACATTCTTCTTTTTCAGCCTTCTCCTCATCAGCGATTTCATGCATGCCGAGGAACGCCAAGGGCAGAACTTCCTTGGCGTGGTTCTTCAGCACGTCGGGGCTGTATCGCCCAATCGCATGAATGGTCAGAGCACAAGAAGTCTTGTATAAGGGCTCTGAGGAGCAGAAAAGGAGGCAAAATTTTTATGATACTATCGCTCAGAGAGTATCACAGCAAAGCGAGGAGACAGGTAAAACTAATTTAGAAATGTCTCAAGCTAATTGAGCAAGATCACACAGTCATGACCAAATCTGTATGGTTTTTCAGTTAACATCTATATTTAAGAAAACATAATGGAGGAAAAGGGAGATACCTTCTTTCTCCATGTACCAGGCATTGAGCTTCTGCAAGAGCTTCTCGGTGCTGCTATCCCGTGAGGTCTGAACAGGAAAACAAAAACTCCCAGTCATTTCTTCATAATTCCAAGGCATGCTGGGGCAGACATGGCACAGCAGATAAGACACTGTTTGGAACACTTGCATCTCCTATTGAAACGCCTTGGTAATTATTCCAAATCCAATTCCACCTTCCCAGTGAAGTGCACTGTGGTGGGAAGCAAATACTGGTTCAAATATTTGGAAGCCTGCCACCTAGACATGAGATCTAAATCGGGTTCCCAGCTCTTGGTTTTAGACTGACCTAAACCTGGATGTTTACAAGCATCTACGGAGTAAACCAATGAACTAAAGATTTCTTACTACCTGTATATTTCATTATGTCTTTCAAATAAATACATTTTTTTGGAAATGTTGCCATCAGCAAGAAACATCCACTTCACAAATACTAGTTCATGGTGGCATTTCCCCCTTAAAGAAAAAAATAGTTTTATAGTAAGAATAAATAAGAAATTCAACTCACCCGAACCAAATGGCCCATGGCAAACGCACAGGACTTTTGAATTACACTGTTCCGATCTGTCAGGCTACTAAGCAAAGCACTCATAAGTTTACCTATCAGAAATAAAGGAAAATCTCTGACACTTGGCTGATCAAATGTTCCATACTGTTTTTAAGACCAAAACAAAAACCTGGAACTACTAACTGATTTATTCCTAGTATTTCTTAGTCATGGCATATTCTATCATTTGGCTCCTTGCACTTGACATGTTAAGAATTCTAAAATTCTGCACCAAAAGTTCAAAAATGAGAGCCAGATAAGTTCATTAGTTATAGGAGTCCATCTAAACTGAAAAAAAAAAAAGAGGTCACATAAAATTGACTATAGGAAGCACTCACTCAGCCTAGCAGTGACAACACCTACATCCCACACCTGAGTGCCTGGATTCAATTTCCAACTCCAGCTCCTAACTCCGGCTTCCTACTAACACAGAGTTTCAGTGGCAGCAACCATAAAGCAAGTATTGGGCTCCTGCCTCCCAAGAAGAAGAGAATGCCTGAGTTCCAGGCTCCAGGATTAGGCCTGGAGTATGAACTAACAGGTGACAACTTAGTTTCTGTCACTTCTCTCAAATAATTTTTAAAAACTTCTATATGAACACAATTAGCTGCAATGTTGAACAGTCTACAGAACTGGAGATATGGTATCTCCTTATGTCACTAAAGAATAACATTCATTTATAAAACAGAACCTGCTAAACTCTGTACCTCCTGCAAAGAGATGGAATGAGCAATAGCTTCACAGGCATTTCCCAATGACAATTATTTTTCCTTTAAACAGTCTCCCACAAGACTTGGCCTTACTTAATGTCACTCGACATCACTTGACAAACTCACCTACCTGAGTAAGGTGTTAGGTCTTGGGGACACTGAGTAGTTAATGACACAATGACACTGGCACAGCCTCCCTACAGGGTTATAAAAGTGAGTATTTAAATGTGACCATCACAATGTTCTACCAAACCATTTGTTTTAGGCACCAAAAATTTAAAGAAATGAAATACATTGAAGCAAACTGTCCCTCTAATATTCAATCTAAGAAATGGACCACTCGGGCCCAGTATGATAACCTAAAGTCCTCGCCCTGCACGCACCAAGATCCCACGTGGGCGCTGGTTCTGATCCCAGCAGCCTCGCTTCCCATCCAGCTCCCTGCTTGTGGACTGGAAAAGCTGTTGAGGACGGCCCAAAGCTTTGGGAGCCTGCACCCACGTGGGAGATGCAGAATAGGCTCCAGGCTCCTGGCTTCAGATTGGCTCAGATCTGGCTGTTGAGGCTGTTTGGGGAGTAAATCAACAAACAGACTGTGTCTCCTCCAATCTGCATGTCTGACTTTCCAATAAAAACAAATTTAAAATAAAATCTTCAAAAAAAAAAAAGAAATGGATAGCTCATTTCAAACCAGAAATGGACATTGTGGTGCAGTACGTTAAACTACCACCTGCATGGTTGGCATCCCATATGGGTGTTCATTTAAGTCTTGGCTACTCTGCTTCCAATCAGTTCCCTGATAATGGAAAAGTAGTAAAAGACGGTATGAGTGCTTGGGTCTCTGCAACCCAGTGCGAGTCCTGGATGGAGTTCTAGACTCCTCCAAGTTCTAAACTTCTAGCTTCAGTTTGGCCCAGTCCCAGCAACTGTAGTCTTTTGGGAAGTGAACCAGCAGATAAAAGATACCTCTATCTCTCCCACTTTCTCTGTAATTCTTCTAAATGCATAAATCTTGAAGAAAATTTAAAAAAAATTTTTTTAAGACCACCAGAAAGATGTGTTATTTCAGACTCTGAAAATAAGAATTGATACGATCTTCTCAGAGGTCAAGTACACAAAAAGTTATCTTGTCTATCTTTGTGCAAAGCAAACGGCAGCCAAAGGCTTCACAGATATTCACGCCATATTTTGCTTTAACACAAGGATAACTTGAAAAACAATCATGTGTCCTTTGAAGGATTAAATGCATGAAGTTGGGGCCAGGGAAGTGGCACAGCGGATAAAGCCACTTTCTACAGTGTGGCATCCCATACGGGTGCCAGTTTGACAATGGACTGCTCCACTTTTGATCACTTCCTGCTAATGTGACTGCAAAAGCAGCAGAAAACAACCGAGGTGCTTGGGTCCCTGCACCACATGGAAGACCCAGGAAAAGCTCCTGGATCCTGATTTGAGACCAGCCCAGTTCTACCCATTGGGGCCATCTGGGCAGTAAATCAATAGATGGAAGATGTATTTCTCTCTGTCTCTTCCTCTCTGTAACTTGGCCTTTCAAATAAATACATTTTAAAATAAAACGCCTGTGGTTATACCCTTCTGAGAGTCTCATACACCTACCAGAGAGAACACTGCAGACGATACATGCACAGAAAACACACAGAGGGGAAGCTTGCTAGAATGTAAAGTGATTTCTGCATGGTAAAATCAAGATTTATTTTTTATTCTTCTGCTAGTTTATAAATGCTAAAATCCTAAAATAGGGATGATTCCTTTATGACTTAAGCTACCCATTAACCGAGAGACTGCCGAGCATCTCTGTCAACTGACAACACACCAAGGGAGTGCACCTGGCAACCAGAAAACAAACAACCACGACCAAACAACTCCCCTAAAACAGCAAAAAGCTGGGTCCCCAATCACTTACATGCTTTATTTGTACAGCCACAGAACCAAAATCCTTGATAAATAACACTAAGTTTTATTTTTTTCAAATTATAACTTTCAAACCTAACAACTATTATACTTTTGTGGTCAAAACTCATGAAGATGCACATTTTCTGTTTTGAAAAATACAATTACTTACCTTAGTTCCAAGACCTACACCACTTCTGATTAGTTCACACAATCTAGGAACTAGCTCTCCCAGCACTGACACATCTAGATATTGCAGGCACTTTGGGAAAAGAAAAAAGATAAAGACAGACCTTAGCAAATTATTAAGTCACCAGCACATTCTTCTATTAAGAACATCCTATATCAAATATGTATCCGTTTGATAGGAGATGAAATTTAAAAAAAAAAAACTTTCAGGCTTAATTTTGCTCTGAGATCAAGATTAAAACTACTGTTCAACTATGAGCAAATCATTCAGCATGGCTCAACATCAAACACACAACAGAGAGGCTGGTGTTGTGGCTCAGTGAGTTAAGCTGACCCTTTGGAATCCCAGCAGCCCATTTCTGACCTCTGGTTCAAGTCACGGCTGCTCTACCTGATCCAGCTAGCTCCTGTTAAATAGCCTCCCTCTCCCTTTCCTTCTTCCTCACATCTAGTACTCTGCCTGTTCTTCAGATACATAAATACAATCTTAACAAAAAGGGCCTGGAATAACGGCTTAGTGGCTAAGCCTTTGCCTTACATGTGCTGAGATTCCATTTAGGCTCCAGTTTGTATCCCGGCTGCTGCACTTTCTTTCCAGCTGCTTGTTTGTGGCCTGGGAAAGCAGTCAAGGACAGGCCAAAGCCCTGGGACCCTGCACCCACGTGGGAGACCCGGAAGAAGCACCTGGCTCCTGGCTTTGCACTGGGGCTCAGCTCTGGCTGTTGAAGCCACTTGTGGAGTGAAACAACAGATGGAAGATTTTTCCCTCTCCCTTCCCTCCGTAAAATCTACTTTCCCATAAAAAACAAATCTTTATTTTTAAAACAAGTGGTGTTACGCTGAAAAAGACGCCACTTGTGATGCTTACACCCATCAGAGTGCCAGGGCCCGAATCCTGGCTCTATTTCTAATCCCAGCTTTCTGCTAATGAGCACCCCAGAAGGCAGGCGGTGAGAGCTTAAAGGACTGGGAACCTGCTGCCCAGCCTGAGGCCTTAGCTCCTAACTTCAGCCTGCCTCGCCCTAGAAGTTGCAGGCATTTAGGGACTGAACCAGTAGACTGCAGATCAAACTATTCCCCATCCCCAATTGTGCCTTTCAAATAAAATTGAAAATTTTTAAATATAAAATGATAAAGAAAAAAATATACCCAAGAATAAAAGATCTCTCTGTACCTACCTTCTCTATCTATCCATATTTGGTATAGAAGAACTAAACTGACTTGGGGAGGAGGGACAAGGAAAAGCTATCCCATGAAACCATGCCCCAGTAAGTGAATCTCCAGAGAGCATATCCCTAAAATTTGTTCTTGTAAGTTTGAAAACACAGTGCACTATAGTCTATTATTAATTAATACACCTCTGTGTTTACTCAACCATGTTCACTGTTACTTATTTCTTTAAACTTAATATTCTTGCAACAATCCAAGCGACACAAAAACATTTCTCTTGTCCAGTTAATAATAATTATGAGGGTAGTTACAATCTATAGAGATTTCTTTTAATATGTTGTAACATACTGTTTTCCCTTGCAACACATTTTTAGACTAATCAATTCTAGTACTTGAAAAACTCTTTACTTCATTTAGAAGCACAGAACAAGAAAAAGGGCTTAACCTTCAGCTGGAACTGTGGTCACAACAGCTAAATGATACACCCTTAAATCTCTATCCATTCAACACAATGCAAGCATGGAAGAATTACAGTCTAAAGTAAGCAAAACAACGAGCTTTTTCCTTAGACACTCACCATGTTGATTGTCTCCATCATGGGAGAGGATTTGGCAGCACTGAGTCGGGCACTATCCATTGCAGCCTGAAACACACAAATTCCATCACTCAAGAAATTTAGTTAATTAGGATTAAGCTACAAGCACCCTTATATAAAACGACTTCACCTCCATAATAAAGAACTTCTAAAAAATAATCTGTAGGTGAAACGAAGTCCAAAATAAGTACTTCTAGTTTCTTGTGACCCACATTCAACAATCTAGCATACCGAGGGCGAGATATCCAGGCAATAGTTGGAAATTACCACAGTCTGACTCTGAGCAGGTGACCCAGCCTACTTGAGTCAAGTTTTCCAGCTACTGAATGCAGGAACCAACTATAGCTTTAACTATGATTTCTAAAAATTATTTCAAACAGTGAACCGTTTAAGCATTTCTTTCTATGATTTTATTAGAAGACTTTGCATCTACAGTGCATTCCTGTGAAATAACTATGCTGGAAGACGTACAATACCAACATAAGGAAATGAAGAACGTAAGGCATACATAGTGACTTTGTCCAGGGCTCAAAGTTTGGGCCAGAATTTATATTTCCTAATTCTCAACAGTTAGCAAACATCCTGTGAGACCCAGGCTCTAAGTGTAGACCGGCTACCCTTCTGCATCACTGCCATTTTGCTCAACAAGTACGTCTCCTTTAAAAAACTATGCATCAGAGACTAAAAAATGAGAGTGTTATCTCAAAAGCAGTACAGCTCTGAGTTATGCCAAAGCTGAGGCACAAACCCTTCACTTTTAGGGCAGGGAGAGTTGGTGAGACGGTCCACAGGATTCTGAAGGTGTACACTGAGCCCTAAATACATCACACACAAAAAAGTTGCTACGTATTATCATGGTTTTTGGCTAGAGGGATCAGTTTTCATCTGATCCATGGAACAGTTCTCCTCCCCAGGAGGCCTCCAGAGTGGCGGTGTGGGAGTGGGAAAGTGTGACTTAAGTCACAAATCCATGGACCCTGGGAAGATTATCCACATGAATGCTGGTACCTTACAGGGCTCTTATCTACCAATACTTGACCAACATCCTTGTGTCTTCAACTCACCTTTTCTTGGTCTGTAGCCCGAAGACTCAAGTAATTAAGAACCTGTGGTTCCAACACACTTAAGGACTCAAGTAGAGCGGGGATGAGTTTTGGTGCGTGAGGTTTTAACATGGCTCCTGCGCTTTTGCTGATCTTCACAAGAGTGTTAATGCTAAAGACACATAAAACACAACCCCATGAGTCCTTTAAACAAGCTAACAATTCTTACAAATGTACTCATGAGCGTGTTGGCAGCTTGCTGCACTCGGACAGGAACAGTTGGTTACAGAGCCTAGCCAAATTGGTTCCTATTTGAACCAATTGCAGAAATTTTCACAAACATTCAAAATAAGAGAAAAAACCCAAATGAAATTCCATATATTCTCCACTCAGTGCAACAATTAGCAAGAGCTGGCCAAATCTGTTTCATTTACATCTCTTCTATTCATCCAGGCATATTTCTCCCTTGCAACTGTATATGGAAGCTTATCTGATGTATCTCCAACAAAGATTCTGTCATTATCATACTGCCAATTTCATAGTTGAAAATACTGATTTTATATTATTCAATATCCAAATTTCTTTTGATTCTTTTTCAGAAGTTTTTTCAGTCAGGAGGCAGAGTCTATCCATAAACAGCGATTTACTGTTTTCCTGGAATTTCCAAACAGTCCCATCCCTCCTCTTATCTTTGTTTGTCATAAATGGCATTCCAATTTCATCCTTTAACCAGTTCTTCTGTCTGCTCTGCAGGTTTGTAGACTAAAGCAAGCTCAGGTTATAACATGTATCTTAGTTCATCATATCAGAATGAACATTGCCTTCTAGAAATTTCTATTTTCATTTTACTTGAGAGGCACAGAGACAGGGACAGAGATTTTTTTCGTCTATTGATGTACTCTCCAAATGCCAACAAAAATAGATCTGCACCAGAACCAAGCCAGGATCCAAAACTCAACCTAGGTCTCCTACCTGGGCGGCAGGAACCCAAGAACTTCAGCCACCATTGCTGCCTGACTGGGTGCACAAAAGCAGGAAACAGGATTAGAAGTGGAGCCAGAACTTCAGCTCAACACTCTATATGGAAAACAGGCACCATCCTGTGTGGATTCTTGCTGCTGCACCAAAAACCACCCCAACTTACCAGACTTCTTAAAAAACAAAAAGTTTGTAATTGTACATATTTATCAGGTGTACTTTCACACAATCAGTGCATACACACACACACACAATTCAGTATGTACATATATATGTGTAGAATGTAGAATAATTAGCATGATGCCTTTTTATCTTAGCATGATCAAGGGGTAGTTGGGGTTGACTTTGAGTACTGTGATGTTTCCACTGATTTTCTTTGTTCATGGACTTAGGAACCTCTGAGAATCACTAAATAGATGAACAGATTACTAAGGCACCACAAAAGCAATACTGTATGGTTAAGTGTTGTAGGGAACAAATAAGTCCCCGAGGATCTGGGATGTTAAAGGAAGCGGCGCTTCCTGGGATGAAACTGCAGAGCACAAAGTAACACAACTAAAAACGCCAGCTGAAAGCAAGGCTCCATTAGAACGTTACTTCAAATCACAGCCTTTCAAAATGCCTGGGTCATCTTAACTTATTTCTATTTTCAGGAATCTAACATTCAAAGGGAATATTTCTACTGTTGGGAAGGAATAAAGCAAATTCCACACAGTGCTTGCACTGCACGCACCTGAGGGCTCGCACTTCCGTCACAGGACTCATCATTCCTTTGTCCAGAAGGCAAGGCAGAAGGACAGCAATGGTTCTCTGGCCAGCTGCTCCCTTGGCAGGGTCACACATTTTTACACAAACCTAACATGCAAATAACACAGACCCAAGTGAGGATGAGCTATCGACCAATACAGCATTCATCTGACAAAGATTTTTTCTTTGTATCTCCACAGAAGACAAATAACTGAATCTATTTCCATTCTCCCAAGGAGGTAGACAGAGGAATGAGATCGGTCCATCGGTAACTAAGCAGAAAAGGTACTGATGTGTTTCACCCTCTAAGCTTTGACTTTTTAAATTTGTAAATGGAACAAAACAAAAAGTTGATAAAATAAAAAGATGTAAATGAAAGGATGAAAGAGTACAGTTGGCTGAAAGTATCAATGGCAACCTCAACATCAATTGTTTGGGGAGGCAGCACCATACAGTGGTCAAGCACATCAATGCGGGACAACAGGCACCTGGATCTAAAACTTCACTTTGTTACTTACTAAGAACACAACCTAAGGCAACCTACGGCAAGTGCCATGCAAAGCCTTTGATAAACAGCATCACAAAACTGAGCTCAAAACATCTGTTAGCCTTGAAATACAAAAGGTAAATTTGTACATAAACACAGACAAGTAAGAGAAAAGAGATGATGTTTGACCTAATGAGCAATGAGTTCTTTCGGTTGAATGTTAAGGCTACACATTAATCAGAAGCCCACAGAAGCTGCCAAGTACAGACTAAGAGGTATTCTTTTTTCTAGATAACAGTATTCCTCACGAAATAACACCTGCCTTTTCAGGTACTCTAACAGCAATGACTACAACACAGATAGTTACACAGCAATTAACATGACCTCATTAAAAACAACACCACCACCACACTTTCACGGTCATATAGAACCCTAGCTCACCCCATCACAACGCAAAATGGGAATTCTTACCTTGCTCAGGGTTTTCAGAGCTAACTCTGCGGCTTTTCGAACAGACTCCTGAAAAAGAAAAGTTTGGTATCACACAAGTTAGACTTCATTACAATTTATACCACAATGCAGTTAACCACCTCAGATCCTACACAAGTTAGTAAAAAAAAAAACTTTTAAAGTGTACAAAAGAAAACCACATTTCTTAAGACTTTCTGCCCACCATGTGACACATTACAATGAAATACTAATTTTTAATTTTTTCCTTAAAAATTGACTTCTAAACCTAAGAGCTTAGTAATATTATATTTTAAAAACTATGAGGATTCTGAAAGACTTAATTTCTCAATACAGCAAAAATAAAGATAAAAACTGAAGTTCTTTGTTTCAACAGTGAGATAAAAAAAAAGCCAAAAATCTGAGCTGTCCAGACAAATTTCAGAGGAACTGGCCATGTTACTAATGAAACTAATGCACGTGGGATATTACAAGTTAGCCCAAAGCTGCTATCTGTCCCTAACCCAGCTACATCACAAGACCTCTAGCGAACAAGCCAAACTAGACCTGCTTTTTCTCTCAGGTCAACTCTGTAATTTCAGAGTATCAAGTTGAAATTATGGAGGGAAACTACAATCTCCTAAAATTATCTCAATATGGAACTTCCAAATATATGTTTTAACAGTTCCAGGTTAGCCTACCCTAAAAAGTAATACAGATGTTTTTTCATAGTACCTTGATATCATCTTGCACTCGAAAAAGTGTTTCCCAAATTTCTGGAAGTTTATCAATGATGTCATCTAAGGGTCTTCCTCTCAGTAAATCATTCAAAGCTAAACAGCTGAAAATAAATTGTTTCAAATATGTGTTCAGCAAACACGCAGTACCTTACTATAAAACATTCATAATAAAAAAATATAATCTGTCTGTGGTTCTGGTCCTAATTCCCTCCCCCAAGACAGCCAGGACTGTCCTCTCTCGGCAGTGTCTCAGATACTACGTTGGGGTGTGTCTATGTACACAACACTTAGCAACACTCAGCTGCTTGTTTTCCTGAACTATAACAGAATCCCATTAACACATCATTTTCTACTCACCATGAGTCCCCAGGGCATAGAACACTGCCTAGCACATAGTAGGCACTGAATGAATTATTTATAGATATATATATACACAATAAAAGGTATAATATAAAACCATGACAGTACTGAAATCAATGCTGCTCTCTACCAATTTAACGAATAGCCTTCAACTTCTTTAATCTTGTATCTACACAAAAATATTTCAAAACATTCATGCAAAACTAAATCACCAGAAAAATTCTGAAGCCAAAAAAAATTTCATTTTTTCAAACTTTAAAAATTATTTTCATTTCACTTGAAAGGCAGAGATAATTATCTCCAATTCATAGGATCCCTCCCCAAATACCTGTCTAGTCAGAGATAGGCAAGGCATAGTTTTGTGACTGTTGCTATTAAGATTGTTTATTGGGCATGGTGCGACAGCTCAGTGGCTAAATCCTCCCCTTGCAAGTGCTGGGATCTCATATGGGCTCCAGTTTGTATCCCATCTGCTCCACTTCCCATCCAGCTCCCTGCTTGTGGCCTGGAAAAGCAGTAGAGATTGGCCCAAAGCCTTGGGACCCTGCACCCATGTGACAGATCCGGAAGATGCTTCTGGTTCCTGGCTTCGGATAAGTTCAGGATCAGCTCAGCCATTTTGCCCACTTGGGGAGTGATTAAGCAAGAGGAAGATCTTCCACTCTGTCTCTCCTCTTTGTAAACCTGCCTTTCCAATAAAAATAAATCTTTAAAAAGAAAAAATATATATATTACTTATTTATTTAAAAGACAAGGTTATAAAAGAAGAGAAGGAGACACAGAAAGAGAGATCTGCCATCCATTGGTTCATTCCCCAAACACTGACAACAGCCTGGGCCAGTTCAGGCCAGGTCACATCATGTTTCCCACACAATGGCAGGGGATCAGGCCTTCAGGCCATCCTCCGTTGCTTTCCTAGACCCCTTCACAGGGACTTTAAGAAGCAAGAAGGCGACATATGCCTTGTTCATAGTTATAAGCCAGTTTAGACTATCCTAAAATATGCCAAGTTCAGCAAAATTATGCTTCAACACTATAAACTGCTAAAAACTAAAACGAAAATAGACGCAACACAGCTGAATAGTACCCTATAGCCATTTTAAGGTGTATAGAAGCTGGCTGCATATAAACTAAAACTGAAATGTCAATGAAGTAATCACAGGATGTGGTTAAGAACTTGCATTTTTTAACATACTGGTTACTCAATACCATGTCAATTAATCCCATAATGTTGTAAATTGTTGTTGATGTTATATTGGGGCTTTTAATTGATCGGGATGATATTCCGCCAGCTCCACCTTCAGACCAGAGATGGTCTCCCCAAGAAACCGTTAAATTTATCTGGACAATAAGATGCTGAATTCTATGCTTGGTATATAATTGCAAATAAAGAATCTTGACTGAATTTGAACTGTAATACTGCAACAAGGTGGAGGAATCCACCGGGGGGGGAGGGTCTGGGGAGGGGTGGGGAGAATGCCAAAGTCTATGAAACTGTGTCACATAATGCAATGTAATTAATTAAAAAAAAAAAAAGAGGCAAGTAGGCAACTGGTCTGCAGCTGGCAATCTCTTGGAATGCTGTTACCTCAGGCAGCAGCTCTAATGTCCTGAGCCACGACACCAGCACTGGCTTTTCCCGCAATACACATTTACCATCGAGTCTCTGAAGACTATGTACATGGATTTCAGATTTTTTGCACCAAATGAACTTAACTTTTGTCACTTCCAATCAATTGTTCAAGTATCTTTATATGGACTAAGACAATTAAGGAAAATCACTGGCCACAGAAACATAACTATCTAATCTAGCTAGAAAGATGTTTTACAGTAGGCTTAATAGATTCCATTTGACTCCAAATATTAAACTTAGAAGTTTGAAAGTAAACACAAAAACAAAACAACGTATTGGACCGGTCTTGTATTTTTAAAGAGGTACCTGGATTCTCGAACTCGCCACATATTGCTGGTAAGGTTCTTAACTAAATCTTGAAGAATTTCCTTCAAATATTTATCTACCTGATAAAACAAAATAGAAAACACTTAAATCCAAGAACAATCAAATTATTCACCTCTCAACCACACTGTATGTAACAGCATTAAGTATTTTTCTAGACATTGTGGTCCACAAAGCTCTTCCCACTTGGTTTATTTCTATTAGCTGAACGAGGAATCATTCTAAAGTAGACTTGGTTGGCTTATTTTCCTCAGTGCATATGAATAAAGGCCAATCACCGAGGACCACATAAAGGATGTACTAAGGTTCAACCAGTTCCAAAAAGTCTGTCTCACTCCCCAACACTGGCACACATGACACCTCTACCTACTTCACCTTTCCACGTCCTCCCTGTCAGGCTAACTCCCACATGTCTCAGATTAGACCTCACCTTACTGGGGAGACTCCTCTGTGTTCCCACAGCACTCTCTTAGTGTATATCACATGGACCTTAAGCAACTGTGCTGCTCCACCAAACCGGAGAGAAGCAGACAATTACAGGAAGGGAGACAACAAGAAGAGAAGAATGGCAGTGATCTGTTCTTCAGGAAGCATTGAGAGGAAGAAGAGAGTGAATTCAAGGAGTGTTGTGGAAAGCACAGACTTTGCTACTGGATTCAGACAGGTGAGGGATGGCCAGACAAAAACCAAGAATGACACCAAATTTATTGACTTGAGTAAATAAGGGAACAGTGAGAACAGAAAGAAGGCTGTTTTAGTTGATCCTCTTATGGACATGGAGGTTCATGCTATCTTGAAACAGCATACAAGTAAAGATGGCAAACAGAAAGTTAGATAAAGCCTGCAGCACAAGTGACATCCAAGGCTGAAGACAGGGCTGGGAACTATCACAGTAATGACGTCACCAACAAGCCCTAGAACTGATGCAGAGAACACCGAGAAGGCAAAATGAAAGCCTAGAGATAACTAACAGTAGGGCAGAATATGATGGCTAGCCAGATGACTGAAAACCAAGAGAGAAAAAATACGCACTGTCTCTCCAACTAAGTGCACTCCTTAGGCAGATCATGACTGCTGTCCTATGCTCCGTAAGTCCCTACCATTGCAGTTTTCATCTGTGTAAACACTCCCTTAACCATCCACCCAGTATACATTTACGCTGCCTTCATTCCTGAGATTTCAATAAACATTGCTTTGAGAATGTCTGATATCTTGAAAGAAGAAAGCAAAGGATCAAAGTATGTTTGTTTAAATAAGTAGTCAAAGTCAAGAGAAAACTAACACTTGGGTTTAAATCTTTATGTGCAATCTTAGACAAGCTATCCCATATTTCCTAATGAAGAGATACTTGCCGTGGATTTGTCAGTGACCAACGCATTCCAAATACTTGTCATGGCCTGCCGAATGCCAAGATTGGGATCAAACTGATAGCGATAAAGACGAGGGACTAACTGTGGCAGAAAAGGAGCCAGCTGTTCTCCAGCTCTGGTAGCAATTACATTAAAACCAAAGGCAGCACCCTGGAGAGAAGAAGATGGAATTAACTGCTCAGCACATCTATAGCAGTAAGTATGAAATGTACAATGCTCACAACTCTCCCTCCCAAACATGCCCCTAAATGGAGCCTGATTTATTGCTATCCAAGCTTTCCTGTGAGGTGGCTTCACTCTGTACTGAACCACAGATTCACAAAACATGCTGCATACCAACTGCCACTACCTGCCCATGTGGCATATTTGATTTGGGAGAAAAGTCAAAAATAAAATGCTTCCAGTGAGAGCAACTTACCTTCCTAGAGTTCCACATTGCATGATGGTTGGCTAAATTCATAAATTTATACACAAGATCTGGCTGACTTAGATCACTTGCAAGAGAACAAAGCTCCTTGTAAGTAGAAAGGCCCTGGCTTGGAAACAAAAAGAAATATGCAATTACAGGATCATTTTTAAATTACTCGGATATTTGAAAATTACACTGTCACTCAATTTCTAGTATTGGGTTATCACAATGGAGACAGAAAGTTCTATTTACAAAAGGTCACCCAATTCAATGACCAACATTCCTAAGCCCCTCTACACTGCTGCTGCGTAACAATGCACCTGCAATGCCCAGGGAGGTGGAGCCCTCATCACCCAGGAAAGAACTCAGTCATTCTTCATTATAGTGTGCACACATGTTTCTCCTAATCTTATGTGTCATCTTAAGACAACATTTTTCTCTCCTGAGTCTTTTCCAAGTTGGATCATTCTAATCCTTGCACTAAACACTTTCATTCTGCTAATTTTCCTATGACCAAATAATGCTTTCTCAAATATCTTACCATTTTATTAAAACTAATGGTTTCAAGAATTCAAAAGGAGTCAGCAAGAAGCGTACATACAGAATGAAAACAACTTTCAATATGAAAACAGTGACTGTGAGAAAACATCAAGGACAGAACAGGAAAAAATGCACCAACAACCCTGCCAGCCTCCCAGGAGGGCAGAGCAGCTGCGCAGCTGCACCTGATGACTCTTGGAGGAAGAGCAATGGTACAACACAAGGCAATAAAGTAAAAGTCGTAAAGCTCAACAAGTATGCTTGAAATGCTGAACAGAGGGACTTTGAGATTATGAGCTATATTCACCAAAAAAAGCACTGGACTGAGTGGTCCGGTGCCCTCTGAGGACTCAGCTGCCTGGGAGCTGCCAAGTGGCAGCCCAGTCTCCCACAGCTGCCTCAGAGTTCAAGGTCGCCCAAGGTCATGGCCTGCCATGAAGCAGCCCAGGACCAGCACTAGTCACTGGGGGGAGGGGAGTTTGAAGGTTTCATGAGTAGGACATTAAGTCCCAAATTCCATGCCTCAAAGCAGGACAGTTCTGAACAGCTTTGATGGACAATCCTATCAGAGCCAAGGACAGGGAGGTGAGTATCCGAGGAAATGATGACAGAAGTTCAGCCCCCTCTTCAGCTACTAGCCTCATGTTTCCCCTTTCTGTCCCAGGGTGATGCGCAGGCATTCCTGATCAACTCTGAACAAACGCACCTCCACTATCAGAGTCTATTTCCCAGGAAACCTAATCTAAGCCACAAGGTATTTTCCATACAAGCTTTCTTCATCCACCATCACAGGACATTTCCTAATACGGTGGAAAATCAACTTCATCTTTGCTCTAATGACCAAACTAAAAAATTATATTGAAACATAACCAGTATAAATAATGGTTTTGACACACTTACCCATCTGGTGTTTTACCAAGGGATCCCCCTTGAAATACTACGGTCTCTCCAGAAACTTCATGTTTAGCTCTAAACCAAAACAAGAACTTAATTCAGTCCCAGTCCTTTCATGTCATTCTCACCTCATGGATACATTTCATCTGTAAACTCCTAACTCCTCATCAAGTGTTTACTATATGCAAGATATAAGCCAATTTATTATTCCTTTTCATGAGGCAAGGATTTTTACAAAATGGAGTCTAGAACAAATTAATAGGGATGAAAGAAAGACATCTCATATCAAGTTACACCAGATCAAATGGGGCCACCAAAACTATCCTTTTCCAAAGGCGGCAACATAATGCAGCAAACAATTACAAAATAACTCCTTATACATTTCACAGATCAGATTATGAATGATGCATTTCACAGATTATGGCTATTTCACATCTTAGTTTTCATTTAGCCACAGGTAATTATGTCTTTTCTTAATCCAACACTTTAATTGTCCTGAGGCCACATTCATTTTTAAAGCTTGACCTACTGGCATGTTTTTTGAAGCAACGAGTATACTCAAGAACAATTAAGCTGCTATCCACAGCATGAGAGTCAAGGTACTTGCAATTTAAAACCTCTTAATAAATAAGAAACAGAGTTGAATCTACTCTTACATAACATATTCTTAGTATGTACATGTATTTGCCATATGTGCTCAAATTCGGAATTTTCAAGATCATACCTTTTGCCAGTCATAAGTGTCTCTACAAGTGTAGACACCAATTCCTGCTGATCTTGTTCATTTCCTAACTCATAAACCAATCCTAGGCCTTTTGAAGCAACATCTTGGCTAAGTTCTATAAAAGAGACAAAATTATGTCACTTTTGGAAAAAATTATCTACTAGCTATCAAATCAAACTTTTTCAAACACTGTGTTAATTTTAATCCAAAACTATATCTAAGATATAAAAATAGGATCAATCTATTTTGCTAAAAACATACTAAACCATCTTAGTGGCGGAGATGGTAGCATATGAGTCTCTTTATTAAATGAGAATTACATATATAATGGGTCAATTTCCTGAACTCAGACAGCACTACAATGTCGCTACACATACACTTTGCTCAATGTATCCACATCCAATTTTTCTCAAACTGAAAAACCAACATAACACCATGTAATTACATCAAGTTGTAAAACAAAGCTACTAATTTTTATTTATTCTGAAAGAGAAAGAGACAAAGACAGATCTTCCAAACACAGGCTCACTCTTCAAATGCTTGCAACACTTATAGCTGGACCAGGCCAAAGACAGAGGCCTGGAGCTGTTAGGTCTCCTACATGGGTGGCAGGAATTCAAGTTCTTGCGCCATCACCTCTGCCTCCCACTACCCACATCAGCCAGACGCAGGAAACCAAAGCAGAGAAAGGGCCCTAGAGTCCAGGAACTCAAAAGGGTAGTGGGTATTCCAAGCATATCTTAACCACTGGGCCAAATGCCTATCCCACAAAGCTAGTATTTCAATGACTAATGGGACCAATGGTGTGGTAGAGGAAGTTAAGCCACTGTCTGCAGCTCCAGCATCCCACATGGGATGCTGCTAGAAGTCCCAACTACTCCACTTCTGATCCAGCATCCTACTAATTCACTTGGAAAGGAAGTAAGTATTTGGGCTCCTGTTCCCAATGGGAGACTCAGAAGACACTCCTGGCTCCAACCTTTAGCCTGGCCTAGCCCTGGCTGTTACAACCATTTGGAGATTGAATCAGTGGATGGAAGCCTCTCACCATCTCTCTCCCACCCCTCTCTCTGTGCTTTCAAATAAAAAAATAAATTTTTAGGAAAAGTGGATAATACATATTTCATCCTAGCGTTTAACCAGAGAAAAAGTTCGGCCAAAACAAATAAACAAAAAACCTCTTACTTTAGTAGAGGTGCTAATGTTAAAAAGGGCAGCTCCATTCTATTTTTTAAATGCAAAGCTAATGAATGAACATGTTCTAATTTACAAAGAAGAACTGACATTTCCTCCTCTAACCAGAAAAACTGTTTTCAAGCCAGTAACAGAATACTCATTCTTAGTAATTACAGGTAATTTTGTCTTATTCACAAGGTTCAAAAGTGTTATTTTCAATACTCTAGACTTCTCAACATTTAAAATACAAGTTCAGAAATCAGGTATTTACCAACAACTTACCATCATTTTCTGAGAGAACTGAAACAAATGCACTCTGAATCTCTTTAAGATGAGACTGAAAGAGGAAGAAAAAACAAAGACACTGGAACACTGAAGCTCTTTCCCTTTGGGAGAAGATGACTCTCACGCTCCAAGTACACAAGTCTTCCGACCCAAATCAGTCACCATCGTGCGTCCACTTTCACAGGTGCAAAACTACTCCAAGCTGCACCACCTCGGGCAGTATAAAACAGGCAATCTGATCTTGCCTTAATCTGAGTCACTCCATCTTCTTTACTTAGGACTTTCAAGTTTAAAGTCATCTTCTCGACAACACACACCAGTGCATCAGCCTTCATCTCGCAATATGCAGCCCATTTCACACTCTGCATGGGTTCACAGTCTCCCCTCACACACAACTTTTTGTTTATAAACATTACAACTTCCAACAGTTATCCACAGAGACAGCCTGGCTTACCTTCACTTCTTTATGGGAACTCAGCTTCCTCACAAGAGAAAGGAGCCAGATGCAGGCTGCTTGCCTCACATGTGGGTTGGGGCTGATGATATGTTTGTTTAAGATCATATCCAACACCCATGGCACCACATCATTCACTTTGACTCCTGGGAAAGAGCAAAGAAAAATAATGGGCAATTAAAATAAGTCAATAAAGTTTCCTTAAAAAGTGAATTTAAATCAACAATTATTCAAAACAACAGTCCCATAACATATTAAAGTCCAAATGACTAGGGTGTTAAAAAAAACTGTTGAAGGAATCAGTAACTATCCACTTAGAATCTAATATAAGCTAAATAAACTATCAAAGGTATTGGGTAACTTCAGTTTCCTAGAATGAAAATCAGCCCACTCTCTCATTCACTACAAGTTTCTGTCTCTACTAGACCACATTTTCTATCTAAAAGCAACTAGATCTTTTTATTTCACTTTCTTTTCGCATCTGCCATTCCACAGTTCTCCTTTCCATTGGGACTTCAGAGTTTCCTAGCCTCAGAAGGACTGACATTTGGGCTAGATGATTCTGTTGTGGGCCTGGTTGGATGCTACAGAGTGCTCAGCCACCCTTGCTCCCTCTTGTGAGAGACCAGCACCTTCCACCTTCCCAGCATCTACATGTTACCAGTTCCTGGTGGGGCAAAAATCTCCCTCCTCCAACAGAGACCGACAACTTCCCACTACGTTCCTCCAATACCTGCTTATACTACAGACAAGCTCTCTCCAGCTTTTCTTGAACTGCCTTTTACCCTTTCTGTTCCACAGCAAATACTCATACCAGTTAATTACCTTCCTGTTGCTAAGGCCGGAGATCACTTCTTGACTCTCAACTGATCTACCTGCAGTCTGCACAGTCAATCCACCTCCATTACCCCAGTCACACTCTAGTTAACAGAGTTAGGCAGAATCCTTTTGTTTACTTTTCCAAAACCATAAAGGGGGGCATCTACAGGTCTATCATCTGGTCAACTATAATTATCAAATTAACAAGCCTCTACTGGGTCCCCCACAAGTCCCACTGGTCACATGCTACAAGACGGCCAAGACCTAGGCCCTGACTGGTTTCTCAAATGCTGGTCTTCCTATTCACAGCAAGATAGGCACACTGTTCAAGCTGCTATGGCATAGCGTGTGAAGTTGCTACCTGTCCCACTGGCATCCCATATAGATGACAGTTCTTGTCCCGGCTGTTCCACTTCCAATCCAGCCTCTGCTAAAAGCCTGGGAAAGGCAGCGGAAGAAGATTCAAGTGTTTGTGCATCTGCCACCTGTGTGGGAGACCCAGAAGCTCCTGGCTTCAGTATGGCACAGACCTGGATACTGCAGTCATATGGGCATGAATCAGCAGATGGAAGAGCTCTCTCTCTTCCAACCCTTTCTCTCTCCATTTTCCTCTCTCCCTCCTTCTAACCCTTTCAAAGTAAGTAAATCTTAAAATTAATAACACTGCACACTGCAAAAGGTAACAACCACAAATGTGAACAGCACTCAAAGAGAATGACATGTAAAACACGCACAACTAAAAACCAGCCCAAAGATTTAGCATCACTCTCTTTTTCCACAATATTTTCAGTTTTCCTTTTTCTAAACAAAGACAAAAGAGTCTCAATATTCAATGGAAATGTGGGACTCTTCTGGATGAATAAAAAGCCAAACAGGATTCAACCTTCCAACACGAGCTGAAGGTCCCACAGAAGGTCGGTCCTAAATAGGAAGACTAGCCTATATACCTATTATTCATTATTTGCTAAATGACTATGCAAACACCCATGGACTCTTACAGCAAATCCACTCGCTAGGGCAAGTCCTACTTCTGCCGGGCCTCTGATGTTGCCTCTGACATGTGAACGGAGGATTACTACTTCAAGTGTGGTCGCTTTCTTTAAATAATCACTTAGCCTCTTTGAGGAGCATCTTCCTTTCATACAAATTCCTTCCTTCCTCAAAAACTTTCTTAGAGAAACAGAAAACTGACTCTGAATCAGCTCCCATTAACCTGTAGTTCTTCTAACTAGAGTATAAGCAATAGTGTGTTTTACCCTTAAATCTATTTATGGCAGCTAAAGAATTAGTAAGACAAACATGTCATTACAGTATTAAATGTTAACTACAACACTGTGCGCAGTAATTATTGTATTCATGAATAAAAAAAATTCAGAAGGGAATGATTACGAAGAGGACACAATCCTTTTTGTCCAATAAGAAAATAAAATATTAAAAACTTAGTGAATTTTGTTTTAAAGTTTTAAAACTTTGCTTAAAACTTTAAAACAAAATTCTGGTTAAAGCACAGTACAATATCTTCAAATCCAAATTCAAATTAAGTCATTAAATTTCTGAAACTACAGTTACCTCTATGAGATGATCAGAACCCATATGCCTCTCCCACTATGCTGTCACTGGAGCCACTATCCCTTCAGGATGGTGGATCCCTAGGAGAAGACACTAAAGGGCAATTACATATAAAAAATAAGGAAGAACTATAACTTGGAAACTACTATATATCCTGAATTCTAAAACTGGGTAAATACCCGAGACCACAATATTACAGTGACCCATGCCTACCATCTCTGCCAAATGAAAATAAACGTTCTCATTTCAGCCTCATTATCTTTAATCAACTATTTTTCTTGACTGAATCAAACTGGTAAAACAGAGATTTTTGAAAAAGAGTAAATAACAGATATGAGTGCGTATATGTGTGTGTGCTGCTACTGCTGCTGCTCTGCTTCAAGTGCAACGAAGAGCACGGAGAGGTGTTACTGGTGATGGCAGCTGAGTATTTGGTACCAGCAGGAGGAGTGTATTCCTCTTCAGTCACAAGCCAGGCATCTCGGGCAGCCACCGAACTAGTTCCAATCGCAGCACTGGTAATGGCTTCACCAACTGTGAACTGGAGTTCTATCTGTTTGGCCTGCAATGAAAGAACCAAAAGCCATGAATGAAACAGAACACTCAAAAACAGCATTTTTTTCCTTTCTTTTTTTTTTCTTTAAACAGAAAGACAGCTTAATTATCTTGTTTCTTCGCATGCTGATTTTCACTTTTGTCTGGCTTGATTCCAGCTAGTTGGGTGATGGGAACAGAGAATGCAGTAATTGAACATATTTTTCCAACTCTTTACTGACTTTCTGTTCCTCAGTAAAGGACCACTTTGTAAACATCCCATAGGGTCTGTCTGGAAGACACTGGCCTCCATCAGAGCAAATGTTAGCATGTGTGTGTTCTCACTCATTCTCAATGTCAAACTCTTACCTAAATTTCTCTGAGCCTTAACAATTCTCTTTGTAAAACACTCACTACCTATTTCACCAAGCTGTAGGTATGCCTGATTTAAGACTTACACAGTATGTAATAGCTATATTTTATACTTATTTATTAATTTATTAACTCCTTACACTCTTAGATTATGTTTGCAAGTTACTTTCAAATGCTTCAGAGAAAAACAATGTAAATCAAATGTAAAATGCTAAATGCTAAATAAAAAAAATACAAAATAATGTGTCCTTATAGTCTGACAGTAATTCTAAAACTGTTTCAAAAGCTAAAGGCCAAAAACTGCTATATACCTCATACTCGTATTTTAGAAAGTGATTTAGAAATTTTGGCATGCTTCCTAATTATGTACAAATCACTGATCTGCCTGACCCAATATAAAATTGGTCTTGCCTTATTCACTGCGAAATGGAAGAAATCAAAGAATTAGAGGGAGAAGCAGGGAATGAATAAGAGAGCAAACGAGGACTTTAGCCGCTAGGCCACGCCGCCGGGCCCGGCGGCGTGGCCTAGCGGCTAAAGTCCTCGCCTTGAACGCCCCGGGATCCCATATGGACGCCAGTTCTAATCCCAGCAGCTCCACTTCCCATCCAGCTCCCTGCTTGTGGCCTGGGAAGGCAGTCAAGGACGGCCCAATGCATTGGGACACTGCACCCGCGTGGGAGACCTGGAAGAGGTTCCTGGTTCCAAGCATCGGATCGGCACACACCGGCCCGTTGTGGCTCACTTGGGGAGTGAATCATCAGATGGAAGATCTTCCTCTCTGTCTCTCCTCCTCTGTGTATATCTGACTTTGTAATAAAAATAAATCTTTAAAAAAAAATTAAATTAAAAAATTAAAAAAAAAAAGAGAGCAAACGAGAGACGTGGCAACAGAGACAATACAACGCATACCGTAGAGTTTAGCCACACCTACTTTCAACCAGCCAGCTGCTCCGGCAGGTTAGCTGGTTGCTTCCCGAGGCAATAGCTGCTAATGCCACAGGCTCTCCACAGGGGAAAAGAGGAGGGCTTTTATCCCACAGTTTCCCTGGTCAGCATCTCTCCTGACAGCTCCAAGAAGGGCTGTTTCCACACAGGGATCCACTTCAGGTGCCTGCTGTCACCTAGGTTATCTGTTGTTAATGACACAACTGGCACTGAAAACAAAAACAGAACTTTGCAACTCTATTTATGGATGATAATGGATCCAGACCTGACTCTAACTATTCCAGAAATAAACAGTAGAGTCAATAGGTAAAATGAAACAGGCACATGGAGATTCATGTCATTATTATTCTATTTCTGCCTATGTTTAAAATATTCCATAATAAAAACCTTAAAAAAAAAGACATTAGAATTTTATGCTAGTTAACAGAAGATATGGTGCTTCTCTGATTCAAGCTTTTTAAATTAATCATTATTCTCTCCATTTATTTCCCTAGTCCTAGTTTTTTCATGTGTTTTTAAATCCTTAAAAATAGGACAATTAAAGGTTAAGAATCAAGGCTGGAAGGATTGTGCAGCAAGCTAATGCTCCACACTGTGGTGCTACATCCCATAAGGCCAGTTCCTGTCCCAGCTGCTCCATTTCCAACCCAGCTTCTCTCTCTCTCTGTAAAATCTGCCTTTCAAATAAAAATAATTTTTTTTAAAGTTAAGAATCCAGACAAGTCTTCATTTATTTAAACAGAGAATGATTTTTAAAATGAAAGTGATT
This sequence comes from Ochotona princeps, assembly GCF_030435755.1. Taxonomy (NCBI): domain Eukaryota; kingdom Metazoa; phylum Chordata; class Mammalia; order Lagomorpha; family Ochotonidae; genus Ochotona; species Ochotona princeps. The sequence goes on along the minus strand of NC_080845.1, from coordinate 18,687,772 downwards.
AAACACACACACACATGAATTTTCCCAAGCAGTTATAATAACATCTAGGGAGAAACTGATACATACATAATTATCTACCCCCTTCCAAAAAAATGTCCTTATAAATTACTGATTCAAGACTCCAGAGGCCTGAATTCCAACACCCGTTGGTATCTTCCTCAGCTGACTCATTTCTTAGTCTCTACCCTCTCCTCTCTTCATTTGTAAAAGCCCGATGGCAACCTCCCCTACAAAAGTCCTGTACTAACCTAACGCTGACAAAATTATACACCCTCGTGTGTACACTCCCTTCCACGCAAATGACACTTTATTCACTGCCTCTATCAACATTTAGTCAGGTCTCACCACGACCAATCATACTGCAAGGCGCCTGCTTTATGTTGGTGAGCAAATGGGACTGTCACAAATCCAGCAGCCAATTATAAACTATGATGAACACTATGAAGAAGAATGGAAGCTGTGACGGCATAAATCCTTAAAGAATTTACTGTCTTTGGAAAAGCAGGGCTGGCTTTTTTCAAAGAGCACAGCAACAACCCGAGAAGCGGCTCAACACACAGCCAAACTTTTTAATTAAAAACCTAACAGCACGGTAAGAGTTCGCTGGAGAAGTGAAGATGCTGCTTAGGATGTCTGCATCAAACAGCACAGTGCCTGGGTTTGGGTCCTGGTTCTGCTCCCATTTCAGTGCCTACTAACGTGCACCCTGAGAGACAGCTTACATAGCTGGGTCCCTGCCCACCGAGAGTGAGATCCAGACTGAGTTTCAGGTCCTGCGTTGAGCTGGTCCAGCTCCAGCTGTTGTGGGCATGTGGGGAATAAACTGGCAGGTGAAGACCTCCCTCTGCCTCTGTCACTCCCTCTGCCTTTCAAGCAAATCAAAATAACTTTAGAAACAAAATCACAGCATGCAAAACGGTAACTAAAAAACGTCATTTGTTTAAATGAGTGACAATCAGACAACAATAACTACCTCCACGGAATCCATCAGCCCTTGCAGCAGCAGTTTCTGGTGAGGAAAATCTCCATCTCCGACTGGAAAATATCCCAGTGTTTGGATTGCCCGCTCCTTCATCTGGAAGAACACAGGTTAACAGCTTTATTACAGAACACTGCTTCCAAAGGGAAATGACAGACAAGGGCAGTCTCTACCAGTGCACCAACGCATGCTTTTTTTTTTCTACAGCACCATGTCTCTAAGGCATTAGACCAGTACGGTTTGAGAGCAGTAGGGATCAACAGCCTCAAAAGAAAGCAGAAAGCCTATAAGGTTATTACCTCTTAAAACCTTAACAGAAAAATGAGTTCCTGGTCGGGAGGACCCATAACAAATCACATCTCAACAACTGCCATACAAGCACGTATCCCCAGGCAACTTATGTCACCTCTCCGGGACTCTTTCCACATGCTACCTCACCTGTAGGGGGCAACCATGCCTCCTCCTTCACTAGAATTTTTGGAAGCTTCAATTAATGAACACAGGGAAAATAACAAAGCAAACTTCCTGGAACATTACAGCTGCTGGATAACAGTTGATAATGATTAATTAGTCACTAATAGCTAATAAAAACTACACCATATGACATTTCAGTTTTAAATAATAGCTACATCAACAATAAAATGTTTCTTATTGTAAGCTGATTCTTCTGCTCATTAAGTCATACTCCTACACTAAGCTACTCTGACCACAGAGTAAATCTAAGTCTATGAAAATATGTATTTCAGAACTGAAAAATGGGCCTGGCGGCGTGGCCTAGCGGCTAAAGTCCTCGCCTTGAAAGCCCCGGGATCCCATATGGGCGCCGGTTCTAATCCCAGCAGCTCCACTTCCCATCCAGCTCCCTGCTTGTGGCCTGGGAAAGCAGTCAAGGACGGCCCAAAGCTTTGGGACACTGCACCCGTGTGGGAGACCTGAAGGAGGTTCCTGGTTCCCAGCTTCGGATCAGCGCAGCACCAGCCGTTACGGCTCACTTGGGGAGTGAATCATCAGACGGAAGATCTTCCTCTCTGTCTCTCCTCCTCTCTGTATATCTGACTTTGTAATAAAATAAATAAATCTAAAAAAAAAAAAAAACAAACTGAAACACTACTGATGCCTTTCCACTTAAATTATTCCAACTGTTTACTAATATCCAGACTTCTTAAAACCAAACTAATTATAGGAGGTTAAAATTTAGTTAAAGATTTTAAAAAACATTGTATTAGCCACTTTCTATACAGGGTAGAAAAAAAAATCTTTAATTAGGTACTTCACTCAAATCCTTAGAAACTTCCAATGTCAGAACAAAATACTTGGGTCAAAACCTAGATACACAATGTTTGTACAAAAATAATTCCTAGGCCAAGCACAACAGCCTAGTGGCTAAAGCCTCGCCTTGCATGAGCTGGAATCCGATATAGGTGCAAGTTTGTGTCCCAGCTGCTCCACTTCCCATCCAGCTCCCTGCTTGTGGTCTGAGAAAGCAGTAGAGGACGGCCCAAAGCTTTGGGACCCTGCACCCACATGGGAGACCTGGAAGAAGTTTCTGGCTCCTGGCTGCGGATTGGCTCAGTTCCGGCCATTGTGGCCACTTGGGGAGTGAACCAGCAGATGGAAGATCTTTCTCTCTGTCTCTCCTTCTCTCTGTATATCTGCCTTTCTGATAAAAAAAAAAAAAAAAAAAAAACTTAAGAAAAAATAATTCCTAACTATACACTAACATTCTTTTTTATGCATTAAATCCTTCCTCTAGCTACAATTATCCTCACTACAATTTGGCTTTATTCATTACATGTCTGTGAATAGAAACATGGAACTCCAGAAGAGAAGGAAAACAGAAGGTGCTTGCCTTATTTGTTTCTTTACTGGAAGGAATTCTGCTAAGCAAACTTTCCACAAGACGCAGCTTGGTAAAGCCAGGTCCCTCACTGGGGACCGGGAGTGGACCATTCCTTCCGATCTCACCCAGGGCTGTACAGGCAGCAATCACCAGCAGTGGCGACGCACTATCCAAAAATGAGCCTGTGAACAAAGTTAGACACAACAGAGAGAATATACCATTAACCTTCTGATCCAAGCACCAGCAATGTGCCAAGAAACATTTCAAAGATAGCAAAATAAAATCAAAGACTGTAGTATCTTCTGGTTTACAAATGTCAAAAATCATTTAGTCATAAAACTCTGTGGCAACAGGTTTTACAGTAGTGTCTATGAATGTTTACGTTTCCAGGGCCAGTGCTGTGGCACCAGCATCCCACATGGATGCTGGTTTGAGTCCCACCTGCTCCAATTCTGACCCAGCTCCCTACTAAAGTGCCTAGAAAAGAAGCAGAAGAGAGCCCAAGTGCTCGGGCTCCTCATCCAAGTGGGAGACTTGGAGGAAACTCTTGGCTCTTTGTTTTGCCCTGGTCCAGCCTCAGCCACTGCAGCCATTGAAGTTATTTGGAGAGCAAACCAGAGAAGCAAATTGTCTGTCTTACTGTCTCAATCTCTCTCTCTTCCTCCCTCTCTCTTTCCATTTGTAATTCTGTATTTCAAATAAAACAAACAGATCGTTAAAAAAAAAAACTTTCTGCGATAACAGAATCATGATTTGCACAGAAACATGTAGAGCAAAATGCATGGGAAAAATTTTCATCATTAAAAACACAGAATTTAACATCAAATAAACAAGGTTTTGTGAAACAAACAAAAATTTGTATGTTGAGAGCACAATGCTGCGAAAAGAAATTAAAATATAACTGAATTCAAAAGTTGCAAATCTGGGTCAGCATACACTATGGTTACCTATGGTCTCTGTGGCACTCCGAATGAGCTCCTCCTGCTCCGGCAGCATTTCAGCGTCTGTTCCGAGGCCTTCTTGCTCTGCCATTCTCATTTTCTTTTTTGCCAGGTATCTTCCCACCGTGAATCCCAATGCAAGCAAGGATCCATGCTGTATTTCTGGGCTCTAAGTTTAACAACATAATAGTAAATATCTTGAAATAACTATGTATTACAATCTCTCTCATAAAATATAAAGACCAAATAACAAGGTGATCATCTGAAGATCCATGAGATCTTAATCAGTCAAGTTTAGGGAACAAGAGAAACGGAGTTTCTAACACGGAGAACTCTGAGAAGTCAGGCTGAATCCTGAGGCACATCCAGATGTACATGCCCTAATCCCAGCCCACTCCAACTCCACACCAGGTGACCTTCCTGCATGCTTTCTTCCAGCTTTACAGACTCCACGACTGTAGATCATAAATTCCAAACTCGCTCTCAATTGCCCGCAAGACACAATCAGATTTTATTTCTAATGCTAAACTCCCAAACACTAGGGAACCAATAAACTACCTGAAAACAGGCTCAATGATAAACTACAGACATAGAAGAACAAAACAAGCTAACATGTCCTAGTAGCAGGCAGTATGAGATTCTGACAGATTTACTACTCACAGTGTTTCTAATACTTCAACGAAAGTACTCTCAAATTTGCTAAATCAACTGACTGAATCAATGTTCATCTCACTTAATCTGTACAATAATAAAAGCAAGGACAAATGAAAAAACAAAAACTGAAAGTAGGCTAGATACTGTGGTAAACCCATACTATTTCCCATGAAAAAAGGAGGACAAATCTGGTTAACATACGTGATTATCTTTTGTAGTCTTTATAAGCTGTTCTATCATTGACTTCAGCTCATTCCCCGACACTGTTGATACCACCACAGAATAAAACAATGCTGCCAGCTCACGCATTTCTTCTTTACTGCTATTCATCAGACTCTGAGCAGTACAGAAAAAGAAATACAACCATGTTATGTAACCTTCTGCTGACATCTAACATTAAAAATTAAACACATACTATAAAGTCCAATCTATTAGTATCTGTGGGAAAAGAACACTACAAACTGTTTCCAAAATTAAATGAAAGCTAAAATAAATACCAAAATCAAGTTCATTTTAAGTACTGGACAGGTGAAATAAAACACAGCTGAAGTAGAACAGAGGTCAACAGACATTTCTATAAAGGACCCAGTAAGCTTTGAAATCATTAGGCCGATTAGACCAGGCCTGCCACTGCTGTATGATACAGCAGCAGCGAAGGCCAACAGACAAGCCAGTCAGTGTGGCTGTGTTCCAATACAACATCATGACACTGTTAATTTCACATGTCATCAAATGTTGTCTTGATCTTTTTTCTCCTGGTTAAAATTGTAAAAAAACACTTTCAGCTGGCAGGCTGTATTTGGCCCGTGGACAATGGTACAATATCTCTGATCTAAAAGATCAAGACTCAAAATGCACTAATATACTTAAAATCCGTAAATACACATAAAGATTAAACCCTTCTGAAACTACAAGCAATTTCATGAGACCAGATTTTCCAGAAAAGTGCAAAACTCACAACCTGGCAAATTACATTCATGTTTTTACTCTTAAACATGCAATCTGTATATTTTGCTATAATTCAAACTGTTTCCCAAAAAGAACAGCATTATTTAAGCACAAACTAATCACTACTGATCTGAAACTGAGATTTAATTGACCATCTGGCAATTTAATCTAAGGCTGGCAGCCATTTGGTGCAATTATAGAACAAGAATATTCACATATATGGCTGGTAGACTTATAAACTGGTCCCACCAACAACATGCAGAGTGTAGCATTATCTATTGAAATTATTAGAAACACAAATACCCCATGATCAAACAATTCCACTTCTGGGAAACTCATTTTGAAAACATACTTCCTAATAAACAACATGACAGACCTTTCCTATTCATCCCAGCAGGCTGGAAGCACCCTAAATGGGCACCAGTAAATTCTGGTGCTTTCATACAGAGGAAATGTTTACTATGCTGTGAAAGAGGATGTCCTCTTCAGAGTGATAGAGGAACAAGATACAAAATAGGATGAGCAGGGAGAAAAACGGTTTAAAGTGTGTAGGCATAAGTAAGCTCTAGGACCTACACTGTCAGGGTGAAAACTGGAAGATATTGGTAGAATTTGAGTATATTTTATATTTAACATGCAAATCTACTGCCTTCTTTTCAAAAATATTTATAACCAAGGGCAACTTAGGCAAGAAGTAATCCTGAGGTTAAAGTCTGAAATACTCATAGTCCAGGAGAAATCAACAGCCACAGGGCTTACCTTGATCCATTCTGTTTTGTCAACAAATTTGGCAGCCAACTTTTCTGGATACACTGACACAGCTTCCAACAGACAGTACATGACTGGCAAACCTACAAAAGAATGTAGGAACCATTTTAAGTTTCAAGAAAAGTAACTGACATTTAAAGGGAACACTAAATTCCTTTATAATATGAAGCTATGGTTTAGCAGTAAACCTATAGGCAGTAGAAGTATGAGCCCACTACTTATACCACATTCTATCAAAAAAAAAATTACAGCATGTGATTCAGAAACACATTTACAGATTAGTTATCTATAAAAAGGGATGTCCTGTTCCCCACACCCACTTTCCAAGTAAAAATGCATTATCTATTGGTAGCATTTCTTTCTGAAAACAGAAGCAGTGTATTAAGGCTGGATTATTTTCAAAAAAAAAATGAAGATGAGTGTTCAGTTACATTAGTGAAAGCAGTGAATATTTTGCTCTTAGCTAAGTATAAAATTATTTTTTTTTAAATTACACTTTTACTTAATGCTTCAGTATCACTCCGTAGCATCAGGACGTCCTACCTCCAACACCTGCTAACAGCTGCTGAAGCAGGCTGATGTAGATCTGAACAGGGTTGGTTTCTCCACCCTTATTAGAAGATGATGAGGCTGTGCCCTGGCTGCTTGACATTAGAGTCCGTATATAACGTCCAATAGCCGGGGCATGATCTTGCATGTCAGCCAAACTCTGAGAGGTGGGCACCACTCCAGCACTGTGAGCTAGACACATGCGCAAGTACAGAACGATCTGAAACAGAAAGAAGAGGAATACCAGATAAGTTTTCCCAAAGTTAAAAAAGAACAGACTCTTCAAATTAATAATGTTCATGTCTCTTTTTTTAAGACTTATTTTATTTTATTGGAAAGGCAGAATTAAAGAGGGGGAGACACAGAGAAAAGATATCCCAATCACTGGTTCACTCCCCAAATAGCCATAACAGTTGAACCAGGGAGGCCTGAAATCAGAATCCAGGCACTACTTCCAAGTCTCCCAGATTAGCGTAGGGTCCCTAGGATTTGAGCCATCCTCCACTGTTAACCCAGGTGCATTAGAAAAGAATTAGAGGGGCTGGTGCTGAGGCTCAACAGACTAATCTACCTTCAGGTTCTAGTAACCCATTTGGGTGTGGGTTGTATCATCTACTCCTGTGGAGGATGGCCCAAGTCCTTAGGACCATGCATCCATGTGGAAGATGTGGGAAAAGCCCTAGCTTCTGGCTTTGGACCAGCTCAGAACTAGCAGTTGCAGGCATTTGGGGGAATGAACCAGTGGATAAAAGATCTTTCCCCTTCTGTCTCTCTTCGCTCTAAATCTGCCTTTCTAATAAAAACAAACAAATCGTTAAAATAAAAGGGGGGGGTAGAGCAGTCTCAACTCAAACCAGCACATCAGTGCTGCAGATTACTCACTAAGCCACAGTGCCAGCCCCAATTTCAAGTTTTCATCTTTCATCGACCTTCCTAAAGCTATCCCAAGCCTCATGAAAGCCGAAAAATAAGACTCCATATATTAATATGAGCCAGCATTTTGTGATTTAGCATGTAAAGATGCTGCCTGTGGTGCTAGCATGGGTGCCATTTCAAGATTGGAGTCCTGGCTGCTCCACTTCTACTCCTTAGAAACAGCCTGAGAAAACCAGCAGAGGATGACCCAGGTGTTTGGGCCCCTGGTCTCAGAAGGAGACCTGAATGAAGGTCCTGACGCCTGGCTTCAGATTGGTGCTGGCCACTGCTGCCAGTTGGGGAGTGAACCAGCACGTGGAAGATTTCTCTACCTTGGTAGCTCTTTCAAAAACAAATAATCTGTTAAAAAGAGAGATGTTAACTAAACCACCTTAATGAAAAAATTTACACAATAAGCTTTCACAAATTCAGGAAGTTCCTAAATGGAGTCTGGTTGGAGTAAAATGCAAACTCAGTTTTCTGAAGTCTAAAAATTACACCGTGTGCACAGGTACGCACCCACATACACAGTTCAGAAATGTAGAGCAAATGGCCTCTTCCTACAGAATCCTAGTTGCTCCATGACCACTGACAACAAGAACTTTAAAAAGGAGTGGTTCAAATCATTTACAGAAGAACAGACAGAATTCCTTTTAAAAATAATAATAATAAACTTGCTGACATGGAGTTCTCTGTAAAGTCCTTCCTTGGTAGCTAAAAAGGATAGGCACAACTTACTATCATTATTCTGAGTCAAGAATACTGCGTACAAGAATATCTTACAATTTATTTTCTACAAACGATATCAAATAACCCTCTCCAACCTTCAAACTAAGTCTACCAACCAACAAACTGAACTTGCTGCAAAAACCAGCAGGTTAATCCACCACTTACATAGGTCTGTCAGTGTATGGTTCCAGCCACTCTGAAGAATCCGGCTCTCTGTTAATGTGCTGGGGAAGCAACGGAAGGCCCTAACAATTGGTCATCCCATGAAAAAGGCTCCCAACTCCTAGATTCAGCTTGGTCCAGGTCTGATTGTTGTGGTCAGTCAGGGAATAAATCAGTGGATGAAAGACACCTGTCCCTTCCTTGCTATCTTTGTCTCTTGTTCTCTCTTATTTATTTTTATTTGAAAGGCAGATGTACAGAGAGGAGAAAAGATCTTCCAACCATCAGTCGCTCCCCAAATGGCCACAACAGACAGATGAACTGATTTGAAGCTGGGAATCAGGAGCTGCTTCTAGATCTCCCACATGGGAGCAGAGCCCATCGACTTAGGCCATTCTATGCGTAGCTTTCCCAGAATGTAAGCAGAAAGCTGGATTAGAAGTAGAACAGCTGGGACATGAACTGGTGCCCATATGGATGCTGGCACCACAGGGTGAAGGATTAGCCCAATGAACAGCCACAATACCTGTCCCTCTCTTTTTCCCTCCTTATCTCTCTCTCTCCTTCCCACCCTCCCCTCTGTCACTCAGCCTAAAATCTAATGATAATCAATGCAGAATCTGACAAACATATAGACTCCACCATGTAATACCAATTAGTATTTTTTTAAAACGAATAACCTGGTAAACAGTGATACCACAACATGGGTTCACCTAAAACAAACAGGCACACATTTCTATCACAGACATCTCTGCTTTCCAAGAAGCAAATAACAATCTATCAAAGGCCTACCTCTCCAAAGGCTGCTGGGTTAAATGGGAGGACAGTAGTCCCAGTCATGTACTTGACTGGAGTTTTCATCCGGTGGGAAGCCTAATAAGACCAAAAAACACACAATTATCGTAAAATCGAAGACAGGGGCCCTTACTCAACTTTCCTGGTTACATAACTGTCCAATGTTTGTTGTTCTTTCTAATGAAAACATTCCACCATTAATCCTGGTGAGTATGTATGTACCTCACACCCAGGACAGGAATACTGCCTTTTTCTTACATTTTAATGGCTTGTTAAGAAAGAATACAGCTACTGCAGACATTTACGGACACAGTCACCCCAGGTCACTGTATCCAATTATTTTCATAACAGATGTAAGAGGAAAAGTAATAGTGAGGACACCTTTGGAGCACAAACAGGACTGTGGTCAGGAAGAGGCCGTGGCTGCTCTGACCGACCTCCGGCTCCAACAAGGCAACCAACACAAAATGCAACAAAGATCCCCGACAAAGGTAAAACCAGCCCTGATGATGAAAAGGAGGCAAGCATCAGCTGGCTGAGAGTCTGACTACCCACATGCTAACCTGCCACAAGAAAACACTGTAGAAGCAAAACATAAAAAACCAGTATGGGATACTCTTATGGAAAACATCCAAACTTATGACAACCTAAATAGTGCCCAAAAAAACACAAAGGCATGTATCTTTAGGCATGTCATATAGAAAGAAAGAAAGAAATAGTAAGGAATTCAGATTTAGGCAACATATAAAATTGTACTTTTCTTCTCACTTTGAATCTCCTTCATATTGTAAACATAACCACCACTATAAACTTTTTCATTCTTTAGTGATTATGTTATTAGTTATTGAAATGCTTGGTTTTATTTTCACAACCCATAACCCAGTATCTGCAGTAAGGGGCTATACCTTTTCTTGGATATAATAGACCATTTCTGGGAAAGAAGGCATGTGCTTAGCAGGACCCTCCTTCTTGTTTCTTCCAGGAAGACACCTTAGCACTCGTTGTGCTTCTCCATGAACTTCTTCTCGTCTTTCAGAGAAAGAAAGAAAAAATAAACAAATAAATAAATAGAACACTTCACCAATGAGAGAATGATCATTTGAAGAGTAAGAATACTAATCTATCTGACAATTCAAGTTCTGAGAAAACACCTTAATATTCACTTGGTTGTCTGAACCAAGAATTTAAAAATGCATTTTTAAAGAAACGACTTTTTGGAAATTTCAAGGTATTTGAAGACTTGTTTGCTTTTTTACTTCAATTGACTCTGACCCAGTCTAGCTTTCCTAACACAACGACAGGCAAAATGACAGGATTAATGCAGAAATCTCAGACTGTCAGAGAGAATTTCCCTTTAACTTCAGAAGAAAAACTACTGATTTAGTTCTATTTCTCGTTGGACTTTGTAAGCGAAAACAATTCTTAGCACCTAGAGCTCAAGTGCAATGGTTACAAGCTTTGCTGAACTCCCGACAGCCAGGCCACCAGGCCCTGTGGTATCTAACAAGGGTTGGGACACTACTGGAGAAAAGTGAGAAATGGCAGAACTCCAGAATCCAGCTGAACAATTTAAAGCCACTTTCACCAAACCTAAATGCAGCTGTGTGACAAACAGAACCTGAGATTAGAAGTGAAAAGTTGAAACCTAAAAATAACCTGCGCTAACCTACTAAAATCCCAGAACAATCACAGCAAAATATATACAAATTACAGAGAAAAAAAAGGCTATCAGGGACATGCCTTTGGGTCAACTAGACTAGTCAAAACTGTAATCAAGGAATTCTCATTTTTTAGGAACAGAACAGACAAGTTGATAAGTAAGGATATGCAAATCACCAATGAACACATAATCTCCTGCAAGCCATTCCTCAGCATAAATGAGGCTTTTTATCTTCCAACATAACACTTTGTGATAACAAAGAAGGAGAAATATACATGAATCTCACTTGAGATTCCTCTCTAAATATTCACTGCAATGACGGTTTAATGTTATCAAATATCTTACATTCTTCAAGATCTTGACATTATTACCATAAAAGCAAAAAATTGTTTTAATATGTTCCTATATACTTTATATAGCTTTTAAAAACATGCTCCAATTTTGGAATCATTAAACATACATCATATAATCAAGAAAATAAGGGAATATAATTCATCAATATAAATTAAACATACATCTCACTAAATCTTAGTTTATTAGATATAAAGACATAGACTCAATGAACTATTAAAATATGCATATCAATCAGCCAACTGTATTCCTTTTTCTTACAGCAGGTTTAAATATATATTACAAATAAAAATCACATAATGTGCTTTATTTATACCTGGCCATCTCATATACATTTTCTTGTATCACAAGTTACGCCTATATACTACACAAATATGTATGTAACTATATCAACAGGCATATGATTAGAAGTCTATATTCGTAAAGGTCAAACTTACAACGATTTTAAAAATTGTGTCTGAATTACAAGCAATACCAATTTCTATCATTTTCAAACAAATTAAAACTGAATCCAAACTCAAAGGACCACATCTGGAAACTTACGGATCTCCAGCAGCAAGTAGGAGTAAGTATCTGGAAGGTATATGATCTGAGGGAAACACTGTGCTGGCAAATTTCACAGCCACCTGCCGAACTTGAACTTCAGGCTGTTTGAAACATCAACACAGACCCCCCACAAGGGAAGAATAAGTCAACTACCAGCAACTCAGTTTAGTCAAGTCACCCACTCTAAATGTAAACAATCCAAAATGTGACATTTCAATAACTACGTGCGTAAACCAAAAACATCAAGACAAATCATGAGTTCAAGGTCTTCAATCACGTTATTTTAAAAAGTTGTGAGCAGTGGCTCCTATCTAAAGAATACCTTTTTAGAGGGTCCCCTAAATAAAGCAAGAGGGCTGACAAACACCGTAACTGGAACAGCTCTCTGTACATATTCATTTGCAGCCCAAAACCTTGGGACCCACAGTCTCTGTGCCAATGTTGGCCACTACCTCAGCCTCCCCAGCTCTCAAACTCTGTCATGTGTAAGTGAAATTCGTACATTCCAAAGCAAACACAAATAAAGTTTACTTAGAATCCCTACAAACTTACAGCACAAAGTACATCCAGTGTTCTCATATTTGCTCCAAGTTAAAATGGGTTTCAAAATCAAATTTCAAATACATAAAAATATTCAATTAGCCTAGATAATCTATAAACAAAAAATTCAACCAGAAAAACGGTTTCAGAACCCACTGATCCCGAAGATTTGCTCTCCTGTACCTTCTACCTCATCACTCCTACAGCCACAAACTCATGGATTGAAAGAATTACCAAGAACCATAAACCACGTCAGTTATTCTGGTATTCTAGCTGTTCAGAATTCCTCGAGCTATATTCAAGAGCCTCTCACGCGGGAATGCCTGGCCCAGGACACTGTTCTGCTGCTGCTGTACTTTCCTGCCAAGGACTTGCAGAGGAATCAAACAGTGGCCCTGTCACCCTTAGGAAAGACACAGATGGAGTTTCTGACCCCGAGCATCCAGGGAGCAAACCAACAGAGCAAAGAGCTCACGTGTCTCTGTTTTGCCTTTCCAATTAGAAAGAGAATGAAGTTGGATTGCTTTAAAAGTTGTCTATGAAATCAAATTAGTTTTCTCCAAGAAGTGAAGATATGGTGCAGGACACATCTCTACTGCCAAATGAAAGCAGAATTCTCAAAAAGTCAGTTAAACATATCTTGACAGTATGAGATTGACCTTCTACCTTTGTCTATGCCTACAATGCCATGAGACACTTAAATAGCAGAATGTTAAACTTCTAACTGTTACTAAAGAACTACCCCCTCTGCCACCCATGTTCATAAGGACAAAAAATTTAGGAGGGGGAAAATCGGAAGGGGGAGGGGAAGGGAGGAGTCCCTATACTTACAAAACTAAAGCATGGAAAATAAACTAATAAGAAAAAATCAAAAGAAAACAAACTAGTTTTGAAGTCCAGAACTGTAGCAGGGGGTTAAATCATGCTTACTTCCACCCCATGTTGAAATGCAGGCTGAAATCCAGGATGCCCTACCTGCAAGGCAGCTGCCTGCTAGCCAGGTGGGAAAACACACAATGAGGGTTCGGTAACCTGGGCTCCAGGGCCTCAACTGAGAGCTGGGTGGAGTGCTGGGTTCCTGACTTCAGCCTGGCTTAGCCCCACCTGCTGCAGCCATCTGAAGCGAACCAGCAAACTGAAGATCTCGCTCGCTTGTTCACTCACTCTCTCTCTGCCTTCCTCTCTCTCTCAGCTTCTTTGCCTTTCAAATGCATAAATCTTCAAAAAGAAACCATTTTCATTTTGTGATAATGTTACATGACTTGGTCTGAGGAGAAACAGTTTCTACAAACATGCTTCCTTATAAGAAAAATTTTAAGTGATTTTTTCTGTTTGATTTTAAAATCTAACAACTTTCATCATTTTGTGGAATTCACTTCATTTATATATACACTATATTACATAAATATGGTTTTATATTTGTATTTATATAACTATGTTATATAGATTATATAAATATGTACATTATATATATACCTATATACACACTATTTTCTTTAAAACAAGTATTAATATCACAAAGGGAGCTTCATGACAATAATCAAAAGGTGAGAATGGTATATTGTCATCTGCATATTATGACTCAGTAAAGCAATACTTAAATACTAAATGATGCATCATTCACACAAATTTTTAAACTCATTATATATACATCAGCTTCCACAAATAAGAGAAAATGTGATATTCATCTTTCTGGGTTTGGTTTATTTCACTTAGCACAATGATTTCCAGTTTCACCCATTTTGTTGCAAATGTCAAGATTTCATTCTTTTTAGGGTTGAGTAACACTCCAGCGTGTCTCTGTATGTGCCTGGGTGTGTGCACACGCATAACATTTTACTTAGTCATCAGCTGAGGGACATCTAGGTTGACTCCTTTCTTTAAAAACAAAGTTATTTATTTATTTAACTGAAATGTAAAGTAACAGAGAGGGAGGGAAATGGAAAGATACTTTGCTTGTTGGTTCACTCTCCACATTGTCACAAGAGCAAGAGCTGGGCTATCCTCAGGCCAGGAGCCAGGAACTCAGTCAGTGAAGTCTCCCAGGTGTCAGGCAGGAACCCAGGTACGTGGGCCATCATCTTTGCTCTCTCAGAATACACATCATCTTGAGCTGGCACTTTGACATGGGATGAAGCTTAACTTGCTCCAACACAATGCCCCTCTGACCCCATCACTTGATTTTTTACTTTATATATGACGATTCCATATCTTTGCATTTGTGAACTGAGCTGCTATGAAACACGACAATATGGGATCTTAAGTATGCTATTCATTTTTCTAGGAAAAAAATTTGTCTAGTTATTTGAAAGGCAGAGTTACAAAGACATAGAAAGAAGTGGAAGGGAGGAGAGAGAGAGACAGAGACCCCTTCTATCTGCTGATTAACCAAAAAGCCGGAGGCTGTGCCAGGCCCAAACCAGGAGCCAAGAGCTTCTTCTGAGTCTCCCACGTGGTGGTCAACCTCTGCTGCTTTACCACATACATTAGCAGCGAGCTGGACAGGAAGTTTAACACAAGGTCTGGAATCAACATCCATATGGAGTGCTGTGTCGCAAGCATTGGCTTAACCCATTAGGCCAGAAAGGCAGGTCCAGGTATTTTATTCTAATGAACGTCCAATAAGCCTAAAAGTTTTTTGTGCATTATATATGACCAACTAGGTGCATTTAACAATCAGATTTCTCATATATAACAAACTTTCTAAATGTACACATACACAATTTAAGCTTCCTACATTTCAAAAAAAAGTAAACACCCTGTGGAGCCATTCCTAATTCTTTCAACAAATCCTATCAATTCACTTCAGCAGGGTACACTTTACATTAATTATGCCAAAGCATCATTCTTTTTTCCAATGTCATCGAAATAGGGTACAGGGCCCGGCATGGTGGCCTAGTGGCTAAAGTCCTCACATTAAAAGCACTGGAATCCCATATGGGTGCCGGTTCTAATCCTAGCAGCCCCATTTCCCACTCAGCTCCCTGCTTGTGGCCTGGGAAAGCAGTAGAGATTGGCCCAAAGCCTTGGGACCCTGCACCCATGTGGGAGATGCAGAAGAGGCTCCTGGCTCCTGGCTCCTGGCTTTGGATTGGCTCAGCTCTGGCCGATGCGGCCACTTAGGGAGTGAATCAGCAGATAGAAGATCTTCCTCTTTGTCTCTCCTCCTCTAATATATCTGACTTTGCAAAAAAAATAAGTAAATCTTAAAAAAAAGATGAACATACTTAAATGAAAAAAATAGGGTACAAAGAACTAATGTATGTATTTCTTTTATACTGCAAGTGTATAATGTATATACACTATATTCATGCATACTGTGTACATATTTATGAAACTATACCTATTCCAAATTCTCCCAGTAACTCCCAGGAAAGCCACATGGAGGATGAGAAGACAGAAAAGCATGTATGGTAGACTGGCTTACTTCCTGCACACGGAAACTACATTTCTTTCCTTCTGTCTTTCCCTGGCAATGTGGCCTACAGAACTCCATTTCACCTACACTATTTTTCTCAGCTACCAATCAGAAAGACAGGAGGTTTCAAGTTTGGAACACATGGCATTAGAAATTATTTCTCAGGAGTAGCATTGTGGCATGGCAAAGCATACCTTGCCTATAATGCTGTAACCCCATTTGGGTGCTGGTTCAAATCCTGGCTGCCCCACTTCCAGTCCAGCTCCTTACTAAGGCACCTGAGAAAGCAGAAGATGACCCAAGCACTGGGCCCCTGTACCCACATGAGACCAGAAAGAAGCTGATGGTTTCTGCCTCATCCAGCCCCATCCACTGCATCAGCTGGGGAATGAACCAACAGATAGAAGATCAATCTTTGTATCTCTCCTTCTGTCTCATTGTACCTCTGCCTTTCAACTAAATAAAATAAGCCTTAAAAAACTTTTCTCACACAGAATGTTTCCAACATAAGCATCACTGTGATTATAAATACAATCCTTTTCCCCTAAAATCAAATTTCCATTATGAAGAAAAATCATTATATATCATAAATACAATCAGCAAATACCTCTATTAATTACCAAAACAGCTAAACAGAAAAGCAATTCAACGCTAAGAAAGCAAAATACAGGGGCCAGCATGTGGCACAGCAGATAGTGTCTCAGGTGCTCCACTCTTGCCCAGGTCCCTGCTAATGCACCTGGGAGAGCACTGAGGATGGCCCAAGTGCTTGGGGCCCTGCACCCATGAGGAAGACCCACAGAAGTCTCCTGGCTTTGGACCAGACAAGTTCCATCTGTTGCAGCTAGTTGGGGACTGAACCAGTAGACGAAGACCTCTCTCTGCCTTTCTCTGTTTCTTTCTCTCTCTCTCTTTTTTTTTTTTTACCTTTTAAAAATATTTTATTTTGTTTTATGATATAGTTCCATAGGCTCTGGGTTGCCCGTGCCTTTCCCCAAGGTTCCTTCCCCCATTGATTTCCCCTCTAGTTTTAAAATGAATATCCTTCCTGAACAGTCACAAGTCCATCATGCTGTTATTGAAGTATTTCCTGACAATGTAGGCATAACATTGTCAGAGAGTTCACCATCTTACTGTTAGGATGTATTCAATCTTTCACTGGGCGTCCATCTTTGGTCTGTATGCACAGAGACATACAGCACTTTGTCTCCATGGTCTGAACATATCAGTCCCCGCTACACTTCCACTGCATATCCCCTAAAACACAGAACCAGTAAGCACAGTCCACAACAGGGTGTTTCTCTCCCTCTCTTCTTCTCTTTCTCTGTCACTGTATATGTGTGTGTGTGTGTGTGTGTGTATAAAACTCTTTGAATAAAAAAAAAATGAGTCCAAAGAGGAAGTAAATTATGTATACTACTAGTCACTGCAGTTCATGGTTGGACCTACCTTTATTAAGTATGAAGCTACAAGTGCCTCCATGAGAGTTCGCTGGGCTCCCTCTAAAGTACTATAAGCTCCAACCATCATAGACAATGCTTCCTGAATAGCAAGTCGAGTTTCAGGCTCTTCCTATAAGATAATAAAACAGCATTTCCCTGAATGTTGGGTTTCCAAGTCAGGAACCAAACAGAAAGCACAAACACATCAGCTATTTCCCTACCTTACAGAGGGCTTCAAAAAGTTGCTGTACAAGAGCTATATCCTTAGTGAATAAATGGGGCATTCGACTGTAAGAGAATATAAGAATATCATTATTAAGACAAATCTCCACTAAAAGGTGGAGTAGGATGGAGCTAAACACAATTTTCCTGAACTTAGCATTTCCCCCTCTGAACACAATGTCAGCATCACCAGGATAACACCTTTAGAGCATAATATTTTAAAAGTAAATTTTAATTTTTCAGTTGTCTGATCCAACTAACCCTTAACATCTTTTCCAGACATTCCCTCTATAATATTCCATGCATTCAGTTAACATTTCTGATTTTGACTAAGCTGCTCTGCCTCGTCAACAGGCAGAAGGCCTTCACACTATCTCAGATCGTGATGGGTGGTTTTCTTCCAAACCCCCAAGCTCCTCTCCCTGATCAGCATGTAAGACGCAGTCTGCAAGACCCAACACAGACTCTGTGCAAAGCACAGAGCAGCACTCAGTGCCACCAAGGATGCTCCACGTCTGTTTCCCTAATAAGATGCTGCCAGAAGACAACAATGGGAGGAGGTGGACTGAGGAGACCGTAGTGAGCAGAAGAAAATAAATCCATCCTTGGAACCAAGGCTACTAAGAATCATATGAATGCTATCAGAACAGAGAATCACTAGAAGAATACAGGTTATTGGAATTATTAACACAAGTAGTAAGAGGCACCACAAACAATAAAATGTCTCTAGGTTACAAATATGTAATCCGTAACGACACAATTCAGTTGGAATCTCATTTGAAGACTATCATTTAATATGATATTACATCTTCAAATGTAAATTAAAATATCTCCCATCTCCATTCTACCAAGAATGGCCATTAAATGCATTCCTTTCAGATGAACAACAATGTGTTCGCCATCCAGTTCTCAATGCTACAACATGTTTCTCAGTATACCAATAGAGTATCTCTCACTAAAAAAGAGTTTACTCACCTGGAGAGTTTTCCAACAGCTGAATATGCCATTGACAGTAGTTTAGGGTCCTTGAAATTAAAAATAAAAAAAGGAAAGAAAAGAAAAAAAAGAAAACAAAAAACAGACAAAACAAAAAAATACAGTAAACAGCAAAACCTTTTCGCTGAAATTACATGCATTATCTTACTCCTTGTTTTAGCTTGGTCTCACTTTGCCTTACCATAGGTATATATATATTACTATCTGAACAAAACTTTGGAAGTCCAAACCCAGAATCCATCACACTATTAAAGGGAAAAACAAAACAAAACCTTGTATCCCCAACTCATTCCAAAAGAAAAATGCAGTGGTAACATGAAGGCTTCTGTTCACTAGCACTAAGTTCAAGACACGTCAACATTGTAACCTACATACACTAAAATTCATCTTCAACAAACAAAAAAAATGGCTTTACATTTAAGCAAACTCATCATTGGGTCAACAGATGAGGATTCTCTCTTTCTTACCAAATGGTAGCAAGTTGTATAGCGATTTTCTAAAAATATGCACATTGTTGAAGAGCATCTCTCACATCTTCCACCATACAGAAAACTAAGGGCATCATAGTCCAAAGTGAATTAGTTTGCTTCCCTCAAGACATAGACACAACTTCACAAGGTTTTATGAAGATCAACACTCTGATCATTCAGAATGCATTCTGAAACTTCTGCCAGCTGAAGTTTATACATTTACCCTAGGCTTTAGCCTACCACAACAAGCAGCCACTCTCACAGATTCACCTGTTGGGAATACAGGTCGATGGGACTCAGGGGCTTGTCTGCCCCTCTGATCTGCTTTTAAATACCCTGTCTCATTAAAAGCCCCAAAGTGTTTTTATTATGATGCCCACTCCAAAATATTTGACTATACCATCATAAAAACAATCTTAAAGACTTCCTAGATCTTAAAAATCAAGCTACTGTCTAACAGGAGAAAGAATAGCCAGCTGCACAACAAATGATCAGCTTTTTACTAATATATACTGAACTACCTTCACCATGCTGATCAACCTATGTGATCCAATTCATTTAATGTTCACAATATTCCAACAAAGTGGTATTATTATTTTCATTGCTCAGACCAAAAAAAACACAAAAAACAAAAAACAAAAAACAAAAACAAAAAACTGAAGTGCAGAGAATAGAAGTTAATTCAACAAAGAGCAAAACTAGTGTTCTGAATCAAATCTAACTTTGAATGGCAAGATCTTGATCTCACAATATTGCTGCAAACATGCATTCAAATTTAGCTAAGACTAAGGAAAAAAAATGCCAACTAAAGTTCTTGATTCCTTACCTTTTTTATTAACTGCCCTGAAATACTAAATATAGTGAAAGAAATGCAGTAGGAAAAAAACAGGATTTGAAAACCTACAATCCAAGGAATCCTCATCTCAGTTTAAGGAATCAAAAATTTGCTGAATGCATGTTTAGACACAATTCCCATCAGCAAAATTTCAGCCTCTAAGAAGTAAACACTGTTTCCCAATACAAGCCAAATCCAAACAGCCCCATCTGGAAATGAAACACAGAGCAGACCTCAACTAATTCCCATAATTCTATTTCTGCAGCATAGATGTGCTTGCTTAAAAAAAAAAAAAAAGTCATTTAAATAGGGGATAAGCCCTCTCAGCCCTTGCATCACTTTTTAACCACTTTGTCAATAAAAAGAAAATCATGGCAATGAATTCTAAAATCTGTGCCATTAAGTAAAAAAATGTTAAGAATTAATATAAAATGTTAATGGATTTTTAAAAACAAGGCACTTACTTCTTTATATTCATTGATTAGCTTGGTGAGGCCATTCAAAAGCATTGGACCTAATGGCTTGATCTTGATTTCTGGACAGCTTTCAAAAAAACACACATACATAATGCAAGGTAAGAATCATACAATTACAGATTTTGTTTCAGAAGATTACTTAACATATACAACTGAAATAAGATAGATAATATATTAAAATCTTAATTTTTTTAAACATAAGCAAGCATGTCTTTTTTCTAGAGATGAGTAAATGATCATTTGATCACTCCAGGGGCTTGAAAACTTTCAAGTTAAAGGAGCTCAAAAGAACTTACGTTAAACAAATGTGATGCACAAATTGCAGGGATAATGTTCTTAACTTGGAATTTGTATTTGTTCCAAAAAGTCCATCATATACAACCTACATTAAAGGAACAAAGGGAAAAGTATCAATTAACAAAAATAACCATTCACTTTTCTGGATAGTCATCAGGAGTCAGCACTAGACCTTTTTACTTCAAAATTAATGTGGCTATATTTTAGAACAATCAGTGGTTTCTATCAATAGTTTACAAAGTAAGAAATAACTATCACAATGCTTGATCTCACAAATCTGCAATACTTGTGGACCTATCTATTACTAGGAAACAAGGCATAATTCACAGTGCACTGGCTCACCATTCTGCCATTTCACCAACAGGAGGAGGAGAAGGAAGAAGAAAAGAAAAGTTAAACCTAAGGCTTAAGACCAAGAGCAGGGCAGTATTTGGTACACTAGCTAAAATACCATGCAGGCACATAGAGTGCCTGCAGTGCTGCAGATTCAATTTCCTGCTAATGCATACCCTAGGAAAGGCAGAAGCTCAAATATTCCCATCTCTGCCATTCACAGGAGAGATCCAGACTGAGTTCATATTTCCCAGTTTCAACCTGAACCAGCAGAAAGACAGGCAGGGAGACTGCCTAATACAAAAAAAATTTTATTTTTAAAAAATATCAAATCAAATAACAGACATTAAAAGATAATCTCATTAATGTCCCTTATAAACACTAAAAATCCTCAACAAAATACTAACAAACTAAATTCAGCAATGTATTAAAAGAATTAGACAGCAGCCAACATTGTGGCACAGCAAGTTAAGCCACGGCTTGCAATGCCAACATCCCAAGCCAGAGTGTGCTAGTCTGAGTCCCAGCTACGCCACTTCCAATACAGCTTCCTGCTAACGTGTCTGGGAGGCAGCAGGCAGCTCCAGCACTTGGTCCCCTACCACTCATGAGGAGACAGAGATTCTGGCTCCCAGCTTCAGCCTGGCCAAGAACTGGCTATTGTAGCCATTTGGAGAGTGAAGAAAGGATGAAGATCTCATTCATTCTCTCTCCCTTTCTCTCTCTCTCTCTCTCTCTCTCTCTCAATCTCCCAATCTCTCTCATTCTTTCCTCTCTCCGTGTGTGTGTGTGTGTGTGTGTGTGTGTGTGTGTCAGCCTTTGGAATAAAATCTTTATCTTTAAAAAGTATATACATGACAAAGTGGGATATATTCCTGGAAGGTAAGGAGAGTCACACAGGAAAATTAATCCACATTAACATGATGAAAAGACAAAACACATGATAATCTTAATTGATACAGGAAAAATTAACAACATTCAACATTGTTTCATTATGTAAAAACAATTTCAACAAATCAGGAACAGAAGATATCCACTTCAAACTACCACAAGTTTGTGTCCTGGCTGCTCCACTTCCCATCCAGCTCCCTGCTTGTGATCTGGGAAAGCAACAGAGGATGGCCCAAAGTCTTGGGACCCTGCACCCACATGAGAGCTCAGAAAAAGCTCCAGACTCCTGGCTTCAGATGGCTTCAACTACAGCCAATGTGGTTGTTTAGGCAGTGAACCAACAGATGGAAGATCTTTCCTTCTGTCTCTCCTCTCTGTAAATCTGCCTTTAAATTAAAAAAAAAAAAAAAGAATCTTTAAAAAAAAGTTAAGATACGTATAAACCACCAAAGATTGCACAAGTGACTCAGAGGGTAAAGCTGCCGCCTGAGACACTGGCATTCCATACAGGCACCAGTCTGTAACCCAGTTGTTCCACCTGTGATCTAGCTGTGTGCTAGTGACCTGGCCAAACACTGCGGAAGATGGCCCAAGTGTCTGGTCTCCTGCGCTAACGTGGGAGACCAGATGAAACTTCTACCTCCTAGTCTCCATTTGGCTTAGTCCTGGCCACTGTGGCATCTGGGAAGTGAACCAGTGGATTGAAGAGCTCTCTTTTTGTCTCTCTTTCTCTCTCTCTCTCTCTCTCCATCTGTCTCCAGCTCTCTCTCTTTAAAATAAATATTTTTTTAAAAAGGTAGAAGGAAAAAAGCAAATAATTCATGAAGAAAAATCATAACCAAATCTATCTACCTGAAGAACTGATCATTACCTACATTACAGATCTTTTACAAAGGCCCTTTCATCCTTCACTAACACAAAGTACAGGATTCCCGACTGTAGATAATCCTGGGGTCAACAGAGAATGCAGGCTGGATGTGGGCGAGACCAGAGGAAGGAAAGTAAGGTAGAGGACTATTGCAATAAGCAAACAAAAAGCAGCAGTCTAAATCCCCGTCACTGCAGCACAGAGCCGCCAGCATTCGGAAGCAATCGGGAGGATTTAGCTGGTGCCTTCACAGAGGGCTCAGCTACGAGGAAGTCCACCTTCACTTCAGCGATGAAAACTCCGGTGGAACCATATTTGGAGAAAAACCACATATCCCCCCAAAAAATTAGTTTGAAGAGATTATCACTCTACATTTATGGTAAACAGAAATCATTCATAGTATGTGTATTCTACAGCAAAAATGTTTAAATCATTTCTATATCTAAATTTAACATAGAGAAAAATAAGAAAAAAAACACCTCCTTACTCATTTTTATCGATTTAAACAGCCATGAAAGTTGCAAAGAAGTCATTTTCATCTAGAAATTACCTGAATATTAGCAGGGAAAGTTTCAGCAGCTTGTCTAGAACGAAGGAGATGGGGGACAATCTTTAACTTGACCCTTGTGCTCACTGGGTCCCTCTTCAACTCTGGCTTCAGAACTGCTCCCTGTGGAAAGTATGTTCAGTTATAGGAACGTCTTAAAGTTATTTTAACTGAAAAAGTCATGAGAGTTCACCATGCTTAAAAATTACTGAAAATTCCAAAAAAAGCTTTTATTTTTATAACTTATATATATTACATCAAAACTAAACATTTTTTATTCAGTAAGAACTTTAAAATTCTTCCGTAACATTTTACTTTAAAGAAACTACTATAAAAAAGCAGCACTGAGGCAATAAAACCATTCTATTTTCAGTATCCTCCGTCTCCACCTTCCTAGGGAACAGCTGGATTCTTATACACGCTTCCACACTCAGTCTGCATGACACATGGCTCTGACTGAGCATTATGACAAAAACAGCTTGCACAGTCATGTGGTCAAAAATCTAGAAATTAACATTGGCCTTTTTAGGTAACTGTGGATCTTCGCTTTGACACTGCATCCAAAGGTAACAGTTTCCTGTATGTTATTCCTAATTTGCTGTTTAGCCTACATCCTATGAACAGATTTATATTCTGATATACTAAATCCCACCAGTTTATCTTGCATTTTGAATGGCTCATTCTATTACAATATCATTGGTCATTTGGAAAACAATGTATAACATTTCAGTATACAACAAACAAAAAGTACTCATTTCAGCACTTATTTCATCAGAAAAATCCATTAAACACAAATACACTATCAAGTCATTGTGATGAATGTAAGTTTATCAAAATTGTGATTTTTGCTTTAAGGAGTAACTTTTATTATCAGCAATAAATAACTGTCTTCCTGTAGGTGACAACTCATCTTCTTCCTTCATAATCAGTTTATCTGTCTATTCTTCACATGGAAATGTTTTATTACTTTATCAAAGATATTCTAAAACACAGCTAAATTTTATTTTCTCCCCATTTTGTGTGTGTGCTCATTTTCTTCACATGAATGCAAGACAGTGAAAACATGGCTCTGACCTGTGTTAGCACCCTACCGTGTGTACCCAACCACTACCTTTCATACAATCACTACAAATATCAACACAGCAAAGGAAGTCAACTTTACCTGTTGCTTTCTTGAACCCCCTAAAAAGCTCTATGACCCCCCCAAAGGTCCATGTCTCACAGTCTTAAGAACCATTCATTTAATCCAACACATCCATGAAGCCCAGAGAAGTTTTCTAACTAGTCAAACCCATGCTCAACACAGTCATGTGCAGTCCCACATTAATGGGAGTCAAATCCAGAGGTTGCCGTTCCCATTTCCCTGTTCCTTCTGCCACATCACACTCAATCTAAGTCAAGCTAATGATTTTTAAAACAACCATCTAATGCTTAAAAACTCAGAATAGTATTAGAGTAAACTAAAAGTTTTCCAAAGAGCTTTCCAATTCTAGACCAGGGGTCTGCAAACTAAATTTAGCAAATGGGCCAAATCCAGCCTACTAACTATCCTGTTAAGATCTATGAGGTAAGAATCATTTAGATATATGTAAATGTTAGGGAAAATTAAGAAACAATAGTTTCTAACACATGAAAATTACACAAAATTCAACTTTAGTTTCCACAGCTACACACCCACACTCTTTTAACTATGGGCTGGCTGTGGTCATTTCACATTAGACAAGAGTTGAGTATTAAGCAGATTCAGCCTCAGAGACAACAAGCCTACAAAGCCTAAAATATTAAATTAAAAATCTTTTACTAATCCCTAATCTGGATAAATATATCATTATTTAAGCACCTAAACTGAAAACTCCAGAACTAGTTAAAATTCACCTCTACTAGCCCTGACTTAAACTAGTACTTCATACAGCTCTGATGCATCTAACAGAAGACATACAAATTAATACGGTTCATGTGGATAAAATACTGTTTATGCGGATATCAGAAAAAATCAACAACCTACCTCTTTCGTCTTCAGTGGTATGTCTCCAAGGTACACCTTGTACATCTTATTAATGATGGCAGGATTATTCCAATCAATTAAGCTATGGAAGGTTTTTGAAATAGGTTAAAATTATTTTTCTTCCCACTGCAAAGATTTCCTAAGAAATCATACACCAATGTTTGTTACCAAAGGACATGTTGAAAGTACACATATGAAACAGTCAACTGACACTGCAGGAGAACACAAAGGGTATTTTAAACAACAAAATTTCAAATCACCTATCCTGACTCAGCATCACAGAGCATTCTATCTAACGACCTAAAGTGGTGCCGCACTAGGCTGTGCTGCTTTTTTTTTTTAAACACCTTTATTTGCTTTAAAAACTTAAGACTTCTTGTACAATAAAGCATAAGCATGTTTCATCTACAAAGTCAGTATTTTGATGATATTAATACTTTCAATATATAGGAATTTGATTTTAACAGATAATTTTGTACTATGAATGTTTACTGTTAGTACCAGGTGTGAAATATGGCTTTTCGTTATTGTTATACTTTTGTTTTCAAAAGATTAATTTTTCTGGCCGAAAGTCTTAATTATTTTAGAGGTAATCTGTGACTACTTTGCCATGTGTGTGTTTTTCCTTTCTTCCTGCGTGTTCCATGAGGAAGATATTCAGGCTGTTTTTCTTAATGGACAGGCTCTGGAGCAACTCCAGCAAGGCTCAACACTGCATCTGCCAAAGAGCCCCAGGCTACGGAATAATTCTGTTTTAACCACTGGAAAAATCAAAAGTGATCAATGAATGCCAAATGCTCGCTGTGTCACCGTGCTCAAGCATCCCCCCCTTCCTTATCTGCAGGTACATATTGCACCTCCCTGAACACAAGAGGCACACAGTCGTTAGTGACTAAGATTGAGTCCTATCTGTGCCTTACTATGAGGTGAATTAGAGTATGATTAATGATCTGATCCCCTCACCTGCAGCTGCAGCATCCACCCACTGACACACAGACCCCATCAGGAATGCAATCCTTCGTTCCAACTTGACTCCCGAGGTTTTCCTGTACATTCTTCTCTGCCCTTTGACATTAGTTCTGCTTTCATGCTATGCTGTATGTGTGCAAACATGATTTATAATTCTGCTCTGAATGCTTTTTTTCATGATTTATTTTAATTTAGTTTTATTGAAAAGTCAGATATCCAGAGAGCAAGAGAGACAGAGAGGAAGATCTTGCATCCAATGATTCACTCCCAAAGCAGCTACATCAGCCAAAACCACGCTGATCCAAAACCTGGAGCCTACAGCCTCTTCACATCTCCCACACGGGTACAGGATCCCAAGGCTTTGGGCAGTCCCTGACTGCTTTCCCAGGCCACAAGCAGGGAGCTGGATGGGAAGTGGTGCTGCCAGGATTAGAACCAGTGCCCATATGGGATCCCAGCACCTGCAAGGTGAGGACTTTAGCCGCTACTCTATCACACCGGGTCCTATGAATGCTTTTCTAACCCATCTCTTCTTTGACAATTTATCAATCTGCCGGGCCCTCTAACAAAAAAATTTAAAAAAAAAAATGGAATACATTCTACATTCTTCAGACTGACTGTACCGACCTCATATGAATTAGGATCTATTAGGGCCCGGCGGCGTGGCCTAGCAGCTAAAGTCCTCGCCTTGAATGCCCCGGGATCCCATGTGGGCGCCGGTTCTAATCCCGGCAGTCCCACTTCCCATCCAGCTCCCTGCTTGTGGCCTGGGAAAGCAGTCCAGGACGGCCCAAAGCCTTGGGACGCTGCACCCGCGTGGGAGACCCGGAAGAGGTTCCTGGCTCTCCTGGCTTTGGATTGGCGCGTACCGGCCGTTACAGCTCACTTGGGGAATGAATCATCAGACGGAAGATCTTCCTCTCTGTCTCTCCTCTGTGTATATCTGGCTGTAATAAAATAAATAAATCTTAAAAAAAAATGAATTAGGATCTATTAAACTCTTAGTAAATTAATTTTACAGTATTAACCATAAAACTTCATTAAAAACAATTTCAGTCTGAGGCTTGGAGAGGGTCTGGTGGGGAACTTTGGGAACTCCCCCTGCTGTTGAGCATGAGAGCTGGGGATGGGGGCAGGACTGACCAGGCTAGTCTGAAGTATCCACCAGCATACATGTTGGCCATGTCCAGAAGCAGGTCATACTGGGTCAGTTCACAGTACACACTAGCACAAACGAGAGCCAGGACAGGGTGCAGATCAAGCACAGCTAGACCACAACACCCACCAGTTTGCATGCGGGCTGGTGCTGGCAGTGGGTCAGACACGCAAGAGCGGGACTTGGGGCAGGCTAGACTGAGCCAGGCTGCAGCAGTTGCTGCAAAATGCAAAAATTGGTACTGGGCTGGACCACAGCACCCAATAGCATGTTTAAAACCTAGGGGCGCAACAGGCCTATTAATGGAGCCTTTGGGAGTTCCCCGCTAGGCTGCTCTTTCCACAGGTGAGCATGAGAGCTATGACTGGGGACGAGCCAGAATGGGCTAGGTTACTGCACCCAATGGTCCACACAAGAGCCAGAATGAGTGTGGGCCAGCCCAGTTAGGCTACAGCACCAGTTGGCAAGTGCCAGGTCTGCGTACAAGTCATGTCAGGCTACACTGCAGTACTGCCTTGACATGCCAAGATCCAGGGATGGCAACATGCCTAGCAGAATTATGGGCATTCTTGTGCTAGGCTGTACCTACTGCTGCCAAGCACAAACAGCAAGGCTCGTGGTAGGCCAGCCTAAAAAACATGACAGCACCTGTCAGCTTACATAATGCCCAGATCCAGGAGCAGGGAAGGCTAAGCCAAGCTGCAACACTCATGGGTATGCAGTAGACTGGCTGGGGTGGGCCGCAGCACTGGTCGGTTTGTGTGTGAAGTACAGGGCTGGGGGTGAACTGACCAGGCAGGTAGCTGCATCCATTGATTTGTGCATTGACTGGTACAAGGGACGCACTGAACCTGAACCTGCACTGGCTGGTGAACGTAAGAATCAATGTGTGGTCACTCCAGATGAAGTTTCTTGGGGGATTCCCAAATAAGAGCTGGACTCAGACCCTGGCCACAAGGAAAAATCACAGGATGTATTGTCTGATCTTGGAATGCATGTACCAGAACTGGACCTCCTCAGTTGCTGATGTCCATGCAATGGACAGTATGCCCAGATGCACACAGGGGACATGACAGCCAGCTCATCTAGAGTAGAAGGGGATGTCGACTATCCCATCAGAGGAAGGTAAACAGAACTGGTTGGACAATTCTACTGGGCAAGCTTTACAACACGTCCGTCGGTCTGTAGACTTCCTCAGTCAACAGACCTTGGAAAGATTATCTCAACCCTGCTGCAATGAAGCTGATGATACCTCAGAACTATCAAAACCACTGAGGTAACACCTTCAGAACACTCTTCCCCATATCAGGGTCTCTAAAGTATCATCAAATAATTGTCCCCTATCCCCAGGTGCGAATGTAATTTGACAGCAAGCAGCAGTTCCCTTCCCCTCCTCCTCTGTGGACACAGGAGAAAAAACACAGGTTGAAATATTTATCCCATTCACCTTGCTACATACGTGACCCTCCTTATCCTAATCAGATGCTCAAATGGGTATATATCTCTCTCAACTCTTTAAACAATAATAAAAAGAAAATTAATTTTTTTATAATCTCATAACAATTGTTCAAAGTCTCAAAGGAAAAAATCAAAATTTGTTCTTGTTTTGCAACTTATTTATACAAAGGGAAACCATTTCACATCCTTTACAGCACAGATTTAGAAGCACAGTAACACTGATCAGACATTTCTCTGAACATCAGTTTTCTAGGTACATTAATCCAGTCTCATTTCTTATTCCTAACCTATTCCAGCTTTAAACTGCATGTGCAAACAGCTTTTCTTTCTCATCTCATACAGAGGCCTGCTCTTTATTTGTGACAACCAAGGCATATTTCTTAGACTTATAAATTGAATGTCTCATAACTACAAAAAGTGCTAAGTGTATAAATATGAACTAAGGAAACTCAGAAATCCAGCCCTCTCAATTTTGAAAGCTTAATAGGCAAACAATTACCTTTGCTTGCTTTTCAACTCCAGATCCGCGGCTGTTGCCACACTGTGGCGTGTGTCACTAGAAGCAACCACCAGGTGGAGAACAGCTTCAAGTTCAGGCACCTGTTCAGCTTCTATGAATTTCACTATGCCCAATTTGCACTGCCGATAAACGAAGGGAAGAAAAGAGGTCAGGGAAGCAAAACACAGTCATGAAAGGTGCTGCTTAACACGTCATGTGGTCAGAGGAACACAAGCATCAACGGCAACAAGAGCGTAACAAGAGCAGCTCCTACTGAGGCTTACGATGTGCCAGGGACTGCATACATACACAGTATTTCATTTAACCCTCACAATCTATGGTAAGGTCTCATCACATCCATTTTTCAGATGAGGAAAATGAGAGAAGACGAAAGACGAAGGCATGTACTAACTGATGATCCAAAACTATTCAGATGCCCGGTCTCCCTGCTAACGTTACAAAGGCCCCTGAGTGATAAGGCCTAGCACTCTGAATCCAGGGCCTCCAGCACAGGCACACTGAGAAGAAGGCACACCACAAATTTTTAATAACCTAAAGAGAAACAACTCATATTCCATGGAATTTCATTCTATCATTAACATTTAGTCTTTCCCTGTTTCTTCTGAAATGTTAAAAACAAAGACTATGGTTTCAAGTATAATGCCCTACTCAACGCAAGTGAAATCCTAATCAGTGTTCTGACAGGCCCAAATGAAGGAAAAACAAGCGAGAATCTGCTTATCTTATCCAACAGGCAGAAGCTGTGGACTTCTCTACTGGTTACTCTAAACACACCCAAAAAGCAAAAATACTTGTGTCTTAAAAAAAAATCCTATGTTCAAGTTCCGGCATATATGAATTAGAAATGATAAAGTTCACATTTACTAAATGAAAAAGTGTAACATACCATATATAGTCTTGCCTTTCCTGTCAATACAACTTATTACAGTAAAAGCTACAATAGAAAAGACTCACATATTTAGATGCCACAACAATTACATGAGCAAAATATACAAATATATAAAAAGAAAACAGAAAATTACATAGATGATCTATAGTAAGAGACTGGTTTAAAAACATTTCATGCAATGAAACTTTCTATGAACATTAAAAAGGGGAGTTTTTAAAACCCCGAAGTACTGGCTAAGTAAAAAAAAAAAAAAAACAACAACTATAACGTGTAAGTAGAAATACAGTAGGACTTACACAGAGAATAACTTGTAAATGAATAATAAATTAGGACAGGATTTTTAATCTTACTTTACACCATTTTTATGGCATACTACTTGAAGCTTTGTATTATCACTAACTTTATCATTAGGAAAAAGCTATTTTATCTAGAAAAACATAAACAAAAGACATTTAAAAGAAAAAAGAAAATAGCTTTCAATCTTGGAATGCAGCTGTTCATATTACAGTGCTAGACTAGGAAACTGACACAACACACACACAGAGGCCTCTGTATTAGCAATCAAGATAAAAGTATAACTCGGTATTAACAATTATCCCCAACATTTATAGATTTAGCTCTGACACACCCAAGTTCAAAGCCTAGCACTAGAAGGGTAACTCTGGTGAATCTCCAAGCCTCAGTGCCTTTTAGAAAACAGAACTAACAAAATTTCTACACCTCATTGGGCAGCTGTGAGGATTAAATGAGATAATGTATTCAAATTACTTAGCAGAGTGCCTGGCACATAGAACACACTCAATAAAGAGTAGCTTCCATTACTATTTCTTTCTTACTTGCATCACAATTTAAGGAAGAAAAAAATTAAAATCTATAGAACACAAAGAGGTAAATAAAGTTAATCAATTGTATCTCTTACTGAATTGACATTCTACAAATCTGTGAGTAGCAGGAATGCTCCACTTGCTTCTTTCCCTCTCCTGGGAACATTGTTTTGATGAGTGGTCACTTACACTCCCAAAAATAAAAGGATCAAATCATTTAGACTGCCATGGAGAGATAAAGGAAGGATTAGAAGACTAACCCATGTTGCTTGAACTCCAAAATAATTACATACTGATCTCATCTGTTCTTCCCTGAGGTGCCTGATGACACACACACTGAGGCACCTTCTGTGTGTAGAGCACCAGCCATTTTTAAAAGCTGCTCAGAGAACATCTGTGTCCTGTTTAAATCCAGAATAAAATGCTTAATGCCAATTTTTAAATTCCCAGGAAGAAATATAAAATGGGGTCATGCTTTTCCCCCACATTTTCACTTTAACTGCACCAAAGGAGCTAGGTGACTATTAAACCTATAATTTAAAACAACAACAAATAAATGTACTCAAATTATAAGCAGGTTGTGTTTTATACTTGAACTACGTCAGCAATACCAGAGAACCACAGAGCCATTCCCACTCCTCCCTTCCCCAGGGGCTTTAACAAAGAACTGACAGGGCACTTTACACCAACTGCTCCTTTCAAACACGGGAGTGGCCCCAGAGAGCCAGACACACCGGAATGACGTCACACATGCTTTCAGACTGCATGAGGGCAGGCGTACAGGATCAAGTACCACCACAAGCGAGCAGTATGCCATCCATACCTGTTCCAACTGCTCAGGTGTCCAGGGATTATCACCAATAACTCGTTTAGCTGCATAAAAGCTCATTCCTGGGGGAGGCTGTGGGATCCCAGTACCTCCCCCACTATTGGAGGAAGAACCCTGTGCAGAAGATGCATTTTGGCGGCTCTGGGATTCATTTAACACGTATCTGGGGGGAAGAAAAAAACTTTTAACTCTCTACAAAAGCAAATGCATTTACACTGAAGATCAGATCATACACTGCCCTTCCACACCACTGTTCTAGAAAATATCTGAAATTAAAATCTCATCATAGAAAATAAAGGTTTCTAGAAAAGAATCTACATCTTCAGCAAATTAATCAGAAGAATACATCACTCATCACAGTTACAAATTACAACAGCTACCAACAATGATAAAAAATATTTTGCTCACTCCCAATCAACACACCACTGCACTCAGAGCCACTGCAGACCTACCACATTCCGAGCTTTGCAGTGACAGACACTGAGGTGAGAGACCGTCACTCTCCACCCAACAGTACAGTATGATCATACTCACTTATATAAAGCTGTAATTCAACTTGTCTTGAACAACATATATTAGAAAACGCACTGGAACTTTCAAACCACCCACCACACAAGTACATAATGTCCCAAAAATGAAAAAAAAAAATCAAAAGGGAATTACGAAGAAAAAGTGAAGAGAATTTGTTTTTCCCATTAAATTTCGAAAGCCCTTTTTAGATTCTGATTAGTGATTTATGATTTATCTCTTTTTTACCTTCAATGGAGTAGAAACTAGAATTTTAACAAATCCATACCAATTCAATTAAACTGATATATCTCATATACAAAAAGAAATTTGATATAAATTCAAATCATCTCAAACTATGAAATTCTATGCAGAAAAATTTCATTACCATACTGGATATCAAAATCAAATAACCACCATAATACAAGTTAAAGAAAATCATGGAACCAGACAACATATAAGTTATTCACCATTACTTACTTTTCATATTCATTCACTTCCTAAAGTTATCTATTTTCTTAAAAACTCTGCTCAATCAACCCTGAGGACAGACCAGGCCAAGTAAGACCAGAGTACCCGCTTGCACAGGAGAGATCTATGGCTGGAAGCAGGCCTGGTACGAGAACTTGGAGAACTACCCAACTAGACCACACCTACCTCTGGGGAGCACAAGGGTCAGGGCTGAGAGTGGGCCAGGCCAAGCATAGCTGCAGTACCATCAGCAATTGTGTGAGTTCGGGCCTTGGGGTTGGGGGCAACTGCCACTCCCTGCACTATGGCAGCTGTGGAGGGTGCCCCTGCCGGGTCGGACCCAATGCTGAAGAATCACGCCAGACACTGCCACAAGGCAGTGAACAAGTCCCCGGCCTTGGGCAGCCAGTGCACCAAGTGGTGCCAGGCTTAGCCTGCTGGCCGCCCGGCAGCAAACTCTGGGGTTTTTAAGATATGTAGTTGCTGCCTGGGGACAATCACGAATAAGGCCAGTTTTAGTGTAGGTGAGAGGTGAATTCTGGATGATTCGCAGTGGCAGGGTCATGAAAGTTTCAGGCATGCATGGGGACTGAGGACATATGGTTTGGAGGGAAGTATCCATAAGAAAATTTTGGTTAGACTGATTCACCAGCCCAATTAGGAATCCAGAGATGGGCTGGTAGCATAGAACATCACTAACGGCCACACACCAGCCCACATCAAAGCTATGGATGGGGGCCTGTTTGGCAGGGTTAGGTACCATTGCCCAACTGGGTGGTGGAGTGGTCACATTTCGCAAGGTCAAGACACTATTCAACACGCGACAGAACTTGGTCTGGGGGTAGACTCTGTGGGGTTGTGTGGGCCCAACCCTGTGGTAATAAAAGTCCCCCTGGTTAGCTCGCAAGCTGGGGTTGTGATGGACTAAGCTAGGTGTGACCACGGCACCTGCCATCACTCACGGGTAAAGGAACCCACAATAATCAGGACAGGTCAAAGCAGCAGCACCTAAATGTGCACCCCACAACAGGATGTGGGGTGGGCCGGGCTGCCACTGGAAGGATGCAGAATGGGCAGGGCTGAACAAACCTTAACTCACAAGACAGAACAGAAATCAGGTTGGAGCACAGGTCATGCCAAGTAGGCCCTTGCACCTACTGATCTGCGTGAGCCAGGGACACTAAGCCACAGCACCTAAGGCAGGGGCCAGGACAGGTGAGGGGCTCTGCCAAGCTGAATCAGAGCAACCACTGGCCTGCACATGATCTAAGGCTGGGAATAGGCCCGGTTGGGGAGCTAAGGGGACACCCTTGCTGGGTTGAGTTTCCCATCAAGGAGCACATGGGCTGGAATGGGGCTGTGTTCTAATCAGGATACGGTTATAGTCTCCCCTGGCACAAGTGTGGACTGGGAATGGAAGCACCAAACAGGCCTAGACTCCAGCACCATCTTGTGCTCTGGAGGACCAGGGTAGATGTGTGACAGACTAGGCTAGGTCTCAGCCCTTACTTTACCATGTGTAAGCTGTATGTGGGTATGGATGAGCCATGGCTAGGTTGAAACAGCCAACAGTAAGAACCAGATTGGGTTGAAGGCCAGGCAGGAAAAGCCACTGTTCCTGCTAGGACAGGAGGTGAACTGAGTAGGGCTGGCTCAGGGACCCACTGGTATATGTGAAATCTGGCACTGGGAGAGGTTCTGATGGAGGAGCCTGGGCAACTTCTCTGGCAGGACACAATCCCTGCAGGTAAGCGCAAGAAGCACAATAGGAAACAGCCCAGAACAGGCTATGGAAATTATCCCACTGGCATACACTTGGCATGGGTTGGGGGCAGACCAGGCTGAACCTGTTCACATCACCCATTGGCAAATCCGAGCATCAGAACAGAGTGTGGGTCGGGCCAAGACCGGTTGTGACAAATACCAGTACACATTAAGGAATGCCAAGGTGAGATGAGCTGTACCAGATGTGGTTGCAGTGCCCAAACAGCACATGTGAAAACCAGGGGGAGGAGGCAAAGCCAACATGGGAATGTGGGCTCCCCTGCTGGACAACTACTTCCATTGGAAAGCATGAGTCGGGATGGGGGCAGACCAGACTAGGCAGGGCTATCACACCTGTGGGCCTCATGCGAGCTAGATAAGGGAAGGGCCATGGTGGGCTGACTTTCCTGATTGGTGCAAGCAAAAATCAGAGTGGGTGAGGGTTGGTTGGACTTAGCTGCAGCATCAACTGGCAGAGGCTGGCACTGGGAGCTAATTCTGTCAAGTCCAATGCCAGAACCACCTGGAGAGTACATAATCTGGGGGTGGGAGTGGTCTAGTGGGGAGATAGTGAGCATCTCCCTCTTGGGTTACCACTCTCACTGGACATCACGAAAACCAGGAAGGGGCTGGCATGGCTAGACAGAAAGGCACCTGCCAGTAAGTGTGTGGGCTGAATAGTAGGTTGGTTGGGTTGAACAAGGCTACAATGCCCACTGACATGTACGAGAGCTAAATGGGATGTGGGACAGACTGGACAAGCCTGCAATACATACTGGCAAGCATGGGAACCAGGGTAGAGGGCAGGCTTGGTGGGGGTTATGGAGAGTCACCCCAAACTAGGCTTCAACTCCCACTGGCTTGCATGAGGACTGAGTATGAAGTGGGTAGGATCGAGCTGGACTACATCACCCATTGGTTCACAAGGAAGACAGGGATGGAAACAGAAATGACCCAGCAATAGCAACGACCAGCATGTGCGTAAGCTGAATGGCGCAACGGATGGTGTTGGACCCTGTACTAGCAAACTCACACAAGAATCAGATCTGGGAACATCTCTGATGAAGTTTCTTTGAGATCCCTGCAACTGAACTGCTGATCTCAGAACCCCAACCATGAAGAGACTATGTCAGCCAGTGGACTCTGAATAGGTTTCATTGCGATTGGAATGGCGAGGTTGGCACCAATTCAGAACTGTTGAACTATCAAAACTGCTTAAGCAGGACCCTCAGAGTGCACCTCACACTGGGGATCTGGGATGGGTGGGAAGCTAGTTGGGGCTTTTCCCTTTGTTTCTCCCCTGACCCCAGACACAGGGAAAAAAATGATAATATTAGTGTGGAAACAATGGTATTACCCATTTTCACCCTGTAGCCCTTGACCCTTTGTACCCTAATCAACTAAGTATGATTATTAAAAAATAATTTTTTAAAAAAAGCATTTGTGTGAGCCAGGTGTGGGCACAGGCTGGGCTGGCCAGGCTACAGTCTCCACTTGGACACAAAAGAGCCAAGACAGGGTGTGAGCCATGCTGAGCTGAGGTAGGCTACAACACTCACCAATGAGAGCTTAGACTGCAGGAGGTCCATGTCAGGCTGGGTTGAAGTACCTGCCAGCACACGCAAGATCCAGGGCTTGGACTGGGCCTAGCAGGGGAACTTTGGGGACTCCCCTGCAAAGCTGCAGCTCAGCTCCCTCTGGTGAATGCAAGAACAGGGGCTGTGAGCAGACCAAGCTGGACAAGGCAGCACCAGTAGGCACGCATGTGGGCTCAGTTTGGTGAGCACAAGAGATAGAATGGGAGCAGACCAGTCTTGGTAGGGCTGTAGCATTCTGGACCAAGCTAATGCCAAATTTGTGTAAAATATACCAGTGTGCCAACAGAGGTGCTTATTCTATTTTGGGGGGTGGGGGCTAGGTAGTGGGGGAGGTTATGTGAGGAAGGTGGGGAACACCAGGCTTGTACATGCCTCCCTGACGCCCAGCAGGAGGGCTACAGATTACCCCGGGAAGCAGACCTACGGACATGCTGGAGCAGGAGCACGTGAGGGGAATGTCTGACAGGGGAGGAATGACTTCTGGGGGCTGCCAAAGACATCCCAGTAAAATGACAACAGAAGACTAAATCAACGAACAACCCATTACTAAAATGAGAGGACCAAATTGCCACCCATACATAGTAACCCTAAATGTAAATGGCTTAAGCTCAATCAAACATCATAGATTAGTAGACTGGATTAAAAAAAAACCCATCTATTTGTTGCCTACAGGAGACACAATTCACCAACAAAAATCAGCAGAAACTATATCTCATGGATTTTGATTTTTTGTTGTTTTTGTTAATTTCATCTCTTCAAACACCTCCCTCGTTATATTCTTCAATAACTCATAGATCATACAGCAGCATCTTTTTCTTCAAAAAGGTTCTTGATTTTCTTTTACATTTCTTCAGCGACACATTAGTCATTCAGTAGCATGTTATTTAACTTCATGGTGTTGTTAGTTTCTTTTTTCTTCCTGTTGATTTTGTTTTGTGGTTTTTCATTTAAGGGGATGTATACTAGCTGTGTAATGGAGACTTTCATATCTAGTAACATGTTATTCAACTTCAAGGCATTGTAAATTTCTATTTTTCTTCCTATTGTTGAGTTTGTATTGTGGCTTTTCACTTAAAGGGATGTACAGTAGCTGTGAAATGGAGACTAACATAGCCAGATGTGAGGATTCATCTCCACTTCCAGACAAAGATGGACTTACTATGAAACTGTTTACTATATCTTGACAATAGGATGCAGGACTCTACCATTGTCCATGCCCACAATGATGGACATAGAGACTGTGCATGGGGAACTGTACTATGGTAACGATATAGAGAACTCAGTGAGTGGGGAGGGATCTGGGGAGGGGATAAGGGAAATCCCAGAGGCCTATGGAACTGTGTCATAAAATGATAATAATAAATTTTTTAAAAACTCAGCAACATGGAAGTGGTGCAGTGACACACTAAGCTAAGCTTCCACCTACGGCGCCAGCATCTCATATGGACACTGGCTGCTCCACGACCCATTTGGTTCCTTGCTGTGGCCTGGGAAAGCAATGGAAGATGTCTCAGATCTCTGGGGTCCTTCATTGTTACAGGAGAGACAGGAAGAAGCTTCTGACTCTGATTGCCCTGATTCGAGCCATTGCAACCATGTGGAGTGAACCAGCAGAGGGGAAGATTCTCTCTCTCTCTCTCTCTCTCACCCTGACTTTCAAATAAAAATGGAATAAATCTTTAAAAATAAACAAAAAAAAACTTCAATAACAAGAAAAAATTCAATCCAGCTAGGAAATGGGCAAAGAAGCTCAAGAGATATTTCTCAGAAGAAGAAATACAAATGGCCAACAAATACACGGAAAAATACTCAACATCTCTAGCCATCAGAGAAATGCAAACTAAAACCACAATGAGGGCCCGGCGGCGTGGCCTAGCGGCTGAAGTCCTCGCCTTGAAAGCCCCGGGATCCCATGTGGGCGCCGGTTCTGGTCCCGGCAGTTCCACTTCCCATCCAGCTCCCTGCTTGTGGCCTGGGAAAGCAGTCCAGGACGGCCCAATGCATTGGGACACTGCACCCACGTGGGAGACCCGGAGGAGGTTCCTGGTTCCCAGATTCGGATCAGCGCGCATCGGCCCGTTGCGGCTCACTTGGGGAGTGGATCATCGGACGGAGGATCTTCCTCTCTGTCTCTCCTCCTCTGTGTATATCTGGCTGTAATAAAATGAATAAATCTTTAAAAAAAAAAAAACCATAATGAGATATCACCTCACCCGTCAGAACAGCTAAAATCTGAAACACTGAGAGCAACAAACGCTGGTGAGCGTGTAGAGTGAGGGAAACACTCATACACTGCTGGTGGGAAAGTGAATGAGGGCAGCCACTGTGGAAAACAGTGTGGAGATTTAAAAACAAAAACAGAAACTGACTTGCCATATGATCCAGCACTCTCATGACTGGGTATACACCCAAGACATGAACACAATGAGTCAAAGACTGATACCTGGACCACCACCTCTATGTAACAGCACTGCTCACAACAGCCAAGGCTTGTTATCAATCAAGGTATCCCTCATCAGATGAATAAACAAACTGTGGCAGATATACACAAAGGTATACTCAGTGATCAGAAAGATGAAATTCTACCATTTGTATCAAAATAGACAGAACTGGAGAAATCACACTGAATGGAATAAACCAGACACACAAAATATTGTATGTTCTCTCATATGGCTGGGAGCTAAAATTTAAAAACATCAAAAACATTGCTTTTCAGTCTTTTGGCTAAGATCAAGTGTAAAAGCAACAAAGACAAAAACAAATGCCTATATTTATCAGTACTACTGTAAATATAGTTTAGTTTTATGCCACTGTCACACCAATGGTTAAAAATGCTAATACTATGGGGAGGGTAGGGAGGATGAAGAAGAGTCCACAATGGCTCCATTGGCTAATCTACCCCCTTCGAGCACTTGGACCCCATATAGGCGCCAGTTCATGTCCCAGCTTCTCCACTTCCCATCCAGTACCCTACTTAACGCCTGGAAGGGCAGCAGAAGATGGTCCAAATCCTTGGGCCCCTGCGCCAACATCGGAGACCTGGAAGATGTTCCTGGCCAGCTCTGACCATTGTGGTCACTTGGGCAGTGAAACAGCAGATCGAAGAACTCTTTCTCTGTAACTCTGCCTTTCAAATAAATACATAAATCTTAAAAAAAAAAAAAAAAAAAAAAAAAAAGACCTAACATAAGAAAGAAGAATGCTATAGTTTTAACAATCTGTGATTATTTACTGTCTAAACGAGAGTGGAACTATTTTTGCAGACAGATAGATTTCAGCAAGGACAGTTGGGTCTGAAGTCATCAGAACAACTTGGCACCCATGAGCACAGTAAAAAGGAGGTTGGTGGAAGGCCAAACCACAGCAGAAGGCCTGAACTACACCCACTTAAAGTGAGAGCCGACTAACTCCACACAGCAAAAGCAGTCGAGAACAGGGATGCTTGCTTTCGCCTGTGCTTTCGTTTTTCTACTCACCCATAAGGCATCAGAAGGACATCTAGCATGAAGTCCAAAAGCAACTGCACAGTCTTTGGTTTCTCAGCAAGATTAAACGGAGAAGCAGATTTTGATGATTCAACAGGGTATTTCATGTGAAAAAGGGTTGGTATTAAAAGATGCATTAAGCTGAAAAAAATTAGTTATTGCAATTACCAATAAAAAAGTTTTTATACATGAAAATGACAATAAACAACAAAAATCACAACACAACAACTGGCAGTGAACCATTTGTTTTCAATACTACACTAAGGTAGCCCTAAGCTAAGGAGGTAGCCACGTTCCTTCACTTCGAAAGCTCACAATACAATTAACAACTGGCTTTTAGTCAACCTGGTTCCTAACTAAAAATATCTGGAACAAATGTACTTAAATTAAATCTAAGATTAACATCTGAAGAGATTTAATGTTAGAACGTGACTAAAGTTCAACTTAACATCATTTTTCAATACAATTTTTCTTTTCCACATTTAATTAAAATGAAGTTAAATCTAAAACAGAAACCAAGCCATCAATATTTTGAACACAATAATAAAATTCCCTTTGTTAATTTAGGTAACATAACTTCAATAATTCTTTCTTTCACTAACACCTTTTGATAATCTTAAAACACTGAAAAAACAATTTCAACTATAGCTTGTGAAGTTTATTAATCCAATTTGTAAATATCTGTGGTTCAATTTTCTCTAAAACATAAATATGCTATAAAAAGTCAACTGAAATTATTATTAAAATGTAGGCCTGGCACAATGGCTCAATTGCTTAATCCATCCCTGGCAAGCACCGGGATCCCACAGCTGTTTCACTTCTCAGCCAGCTCCCTGCTTGTGGCCTGGGTAAGCAGTAAAGGACAGCCCAAAGCCTTGGGACCCTGCACCTGTGTAAGAGACCCCAAGGAGGCTTCTGGCTCCTGATTCTGGATCAGCTCAGCTCCGGCCTTTAAAGCCACTTGGGGAGTGAACCAGCAGATGGATCATCTTTCTCTCTGTAAATATACCTTTCCAATATAAATAAATAAATCTTTTTTTAAAATCCTTGGAAAATACTAAAATCATTTTTCCTCCACAAGTTTGC
The DNA here is from genome assembly GCF_030435755.1 of Ochotona princeps. Classification (NCBI taxonomy): domain Eukaryota; kingdom Metazoa; phylum Chordata; class Mammalia; order Lagomorpha; family Ochotonidae; genus Ochotona; species Ochotona princeps. The sequence continues at coordinate 18,647,039 of NC_080845.1, read as the reverse complement.
ATGACATGCCATGACACCATGACACCATGACACAATGACAGGAATAATACATGAGCTCTCAGCTAGGGCCAGAAACACTTCTCCAGTTCCCATACAACACAAGAAGGCTCAGAAAACTGCCTGGCAAGCTTTATATTCTACAAGATGGAAATGTTTTAAGGAAATGTTTTAACTATAATGTTTGCAATCACAAAAGCTTACTGCTTCAAAATAAACAACTAAAGAACTCATTCAATTTAGAAAGTGTTGTTAGTTCAACTCATTTTTTGATGTTTACATGAAGGAACTGCATAATGCTCTTAATGAAAACAGTGACTTTAAAGCTGTGCAGAAAGCATAATTGTCGGCACAGAGCTCCAGCCTGCCCGTGTGCCGAGCTGAAGCCCGGGGGTGAACCCACGTTTGAACAGCAGCTGCTGGCTGTGCAGCAAGGCAGTGTGCTGAGCGCAGAACCATACCTATCCTGCTGCGGCTGAGGCTTCCCTTCCATGGCAGTGAGGAGCGTGGGCGCCAGCTCACACTGTTTCTCCACCGGTAGGCGAGGATAGCCCATCTTAACATAAATTATAGTAAAATTCTAATACAATAAGAGAAAAGCATGTGAGTTGAGGGAAAAATGCTATGATTTCAACAACAACATATGTTCCATAACTCAGGGAGTAATAGATACAACAGAAAGAACCACACACACGAACTGTTCTCCCTCCACACCGCGACACTTCTCCCACGACTCTATCTCAGACAAAGAATTCCAGCCTGAAGTATTTCCAACACTTGCTTTAACATAAGAGGAGGGATGACCTAATCTAAAATAATCATACATGCAACTACTTATCATTGAGAAGGAAAAAAAACATCATTTAAGCCATCTAAAACTACTATATATGTATAGAATTCCTGGCTCCTGGGCTGAGCGTAGCTCAACTCCATTTCTCATGGCCATTTGGAGAATGAACCAGTAGAAAGAAGATATATATATATATAAACGTGCTGTTCAAATAAATACAATCAATCGTTAAAAAACAGTAAGTGTCTGAATTCCTATCCCAGCTTCACCCACTTTCCTAGCTTCCTACTCATGTGCACCCTGGAAAACAGATGCTAGCTCATAAACGAGGGCCCCTGCCAACATGGCAGGCCTGGAATGAGCTCCATGCTCCTAACTTTGGCCTGGCCCCGTCTTGGCCCCGTCCTGGCCCAGTCTTGGCCCAATCTTGACCGAAGAATAAAAGAACTGCCTTTCTCTGACCTTTTAAATAAGTGAAAGAAAAAAATTTTAATGAAAGATCAATTCATTTTAAAAACATGTTATAACACAATACTTACTGTGACAAAGGAAACTGCAGCAGGATCCTGGTACTGAACCAACAGTGTTTCTACTGGGAGCTGTATTTTGGGGCGGCTTTTTATACGCTTATTCAGATGGACTAGCAGTTCCATTACCTAAAAACAGAAGAAATTGAGATTACCTAGAATATCTTAAAGACAAATTCATTTCTCAAATATTCCTCATTTTAGTAAATAGTTGTGACTTCGCTCTTTTAACGGACATACATATGACATCCCAGAGAATACACAATATCCAACTCTTATTCCAGGGCCAGTGTGATGATTCAACTGGCTAATCTACTGCCTGTAGGTGCCAGCATCTCATGTGGGTACCAGTTCACATCCTGGGCACCACACATCTGATCCAGCCTGTGGCCTGGGAAAGCAGAGGGCACCAGCCCAAAGCCCTGAGATCCCATACCTATGTGGCAGGCCCAGAAAATGATCCTGGCCCACAGCTTAAAATCAGCAGCTCAGCTCCAGCCATGTGGTCATTTGGGGAGTGAACTAGGAGATGGAAGATCTTTCTCTCTGTTTCACCTTCTCTGTAAATCTGCCTTTCCAATAGAAAATAAATAAATAATTTTTAAATATTTATTTCTTATTAGAAAAAACAAATCTACAAAGAGGAGAGACAGAAAGATCTTCTGTCTTTTGGTTCACTCCGCAAGTGGCAGCCACGGCTGGAGTTTAGCCAATCCAAAGCCAGGAGCAGGAGCTTGTTCTGAGTCTCCTGTGCAGGTGAAGGGTTCCAAGGCTTTGGCCCATCCTCTACTGCTTTCCCAGGCCGCAAGCAGGGAGCTGGATGGGAAATGGAGCAGCCGGGAAACGAACCAGCACCCTTATGGGACCCCAGCACACACAAGATGAGGACTTTAGCCACTAGGCTACTGCACTGGGTTCAGAAAAATTTTTTTATATTTTTATTTTCAATTTTAGAATTATGTGGTACAATTTCATATAGACTGGGATTCCCCCTCAAACTCCCACCCCCTGAAAGATTTTCCCCCATGTTGCTACAATGGTATAGTCCTTCGTAAGGAATCATAATTACATCAGTCTCTTATTTAAGTGTACCCTGACATTGCTGGTAGAAACAATGTCAGACAGTCCAGCCATCCCATTTCTACACATTTCCAACAGTTTCATTGGGAATCCATCTTTCATCTGGAAGCAGGGATGCATGTTGCATTATACCCCCACAGCTGTATATGACAGACCCCAGTACTCCATCACTATATATTTCCATAAATGAAAAGCCATGAAACAAGGTCAATAACTGGTATGAGTTAGATTAACAGTCACAACAACAACAACAAATTACAGCACCGTGAAAAATGCACCACTGAGTAACCAACACATGGGTGACAAAAAAGGAAACACAAAAGTCTCTTGGGAAAAATGATGCCACCATGTAATCCATGAGCCAGCGATGATTTCGGCAAAAGAAAGTATTTGAAATAAATAAAGCTGAAATAAAAAACCTCAAAACACATGTGATACAGCCAAAAAACAAAACCAAACAAACAAACAAACCCAGTATGAATTGGATTATTGAAGTTACACTTTCCATGCTGGTTTCCTTATATAAGAGAGAACATACAGTATTTGTTCTTTTGTAATTGACTCATTTCACTGAGCATAGGGTCTCTAGTAGGGACCACCTAGTTGTAAATAGTATAATTTCATTCTTAATAGCTGAATAATATTCCATGGAGTAGCTATACCACAGTTTCTTTAACCACTCTTCTTTGGAAGCATATCAGGATTGTTTCCACGTCTTCGCTATTGTGGATTGCGCTGCTCCAAATACAGGATTACAGATCACCTTCTCATATGCAGATTTCATTTCTATTGGGTATATGTATTCCTAGCAGTGGGATAGCTGGGTCATATTGGCAGATTTATTTGCAATTCTCCAAGCACTCTCCACACTGATTTCCACAGTGGTTGTACTAGCCTACACTCCCACCAGCAGTGAAGGAGAGTGCCTTTCTCCCCACATCCACGCCAGCAGGTGTTGTTAGTTGAGTTCTGAATGCAGGCCAGTCTCACTAGAGTTAGGTGGTACCTCACGTGGTTTTCATTTGTATCTCTCTGATGGCTAGGGAGCCTGAGCATCTTTTCATATGTCTGTTAGTCGTTTGAATCTGATCTTTTGAAAAATGTCTCTTCATTTCCTTTGCCCATTTTGTTGGAGGGGTGTTTTCTATTGTTGCTGTTGTTGTCACTGAGTTTCTGCAGCTCTTTGTAAATCCTGGATATTAGTGCCCTATCATTTGTGTAGTGTGCAAAAATTTTCTCCCATTTTGTTGGTTGCTTCTTCACTTTGCTAATTGTTTCCTTTACTGTACAGAAGCTTCTTAGTTTGATGTAGTCCCACTTGTTCATTTTGGATTTGACTGCCTTTGCTTTTGGTGTCTTTTCTAAGAAATCTTTCCCTGTTCCTATATCTTGGAGTGTGCTTCCTATGCTTCCTATGTTTTCCTTTAATAGTTTGATGGTTTCTGGGTGTAGATTTAAGTCCTTGATCCATTTAGAGCTGATTTTCGTATAATGTGACAGGTGTGGGTCTTGCTTCTTAATTCTGCAAGCTGCTATCCAGTTGTCCCAACAGCATTTGTTGAACAGACCAAGCTTTTTCCCTGGATTGTTTTCAGTTTTCTTGTCAATTAGTTGGTTATCTATGTGTGGGCTCCCTTCTGGTGTTTCTATTCTGTTCCTTTGATCATCTTCTCTGTTTCTGTACCAGTACCAGACTGTTTTGATACATACCACTGCTCTGCAGTATGTCTTGAGATCTGGAATTGTGATTCCTCCAGCTTGATTTCTATTCTTCAGGACGGCTTTGGCTATTTGTGGTCTTTTGTGATTCCAGATGAACTTTTTTATCATTTTTTCTATTTCTGAAAAGAATGTTGTTGGGATTTTGATTGGGATTGCATTGAACCTGTATATTACTTTTGGTAATATGGTCATTTTGATTATGTTGATCCTGCCAAAGTGAGGACTTAGCCACTAGGCTACTATACTGGGTCCAAAAAAAATCTTTAAAAAGAAAAAAAACAAAATCTTGTTCTAAAAATCACTCCCAAGAATCCAAACTCAAGGGCTTTTATATTTACAATGTTCTTTAGTTAGAGCTGAGGTCCAGGACCCAGCATTTGTAGCGCAGTGGGTAAAGCTATCACCTGCAACACCAGCATCTCATATGGATGCTGGTTCAATTCCTCACTACTCCACTTTCAATCCAGCTCCCTGCTAATGGATTTGGAATAGCAACAGAAGCTGGCCAAATTGTCACAAGCTCTCCTGGCTTTGGCCTAGACCAGTCCCAGTCATTTCAACTATTTGAAGAGTAAACTAGCTGATGAAAGATATTCCCCTTTCTCTCCCTTTATTTCAAATGCATCAACTTTTCTAAAAAGCTGAGCTTTAAATTGGCCCTAAACTGAAGCACAGTCCCCTAGAAGAGCTGGAAACAAATGACCGCAACACCATGAAAACTACAAAACACAAATGATCTACCAGATCAAGAATAAGTTCATGAACAAAGTGACACAAGCACTGAGCCCTAAAGATTAGATGAATCCATACAGAGGATCAGTTACAAGACGGTATAGGGGACCAAGAAAACATGGCAAACTGCATGTCACCTGTTCTCAGAAAGAACACTGAAAACTTGATTTGCAAGGCCAGAATGATGAGATCTCATAGAAGCCGGGTCTGGAGGCATACACTGAGCCTAACAGTTAAGATGCCTGTACCCAACACCACAGTGCCTGCGTCCTGTATCTACTTCAGCTTCTTTAATACAGGACCCTGGGAGACAGAGGTGATGACTCAGGTAATTAGGCTCCTGCCAGCCACATGAGAACCAGAGTTCTCAACTCCATTTTTGGCTTGGCCCACCCTTGGCCACTGCAAGCAACTGGGAGTTACTTAAGTCTTTCTCTCTAACACATACTTTCTCTCAAGTATTTCTTTTTTTAATGCAGGGTCTGGATTAACAAAGAATCTAGCAAAATGCTTAGCTCTTCTGAACATCGTCTCATACTACTGAGTGCACATATGGAAGGAGAGGAAATGAGCATAAATAGGAATTACTACATGAACATTCCCATGGGAGGAAACAGAGCTACACAGGCTTCTGGCCAAGGGCCTCAGCTTCACCAGGATGAAGAGATGTACTCACTCACAGTAGAAATGGAGTATAACAAAAACGTTCAGATAACTTCAATTAAGAAAGATGCCAATAATTACAGCCAGTTATCCTGGAGGGTCATATTCACAACACCCTCCATCATTTGTAAAAAGTGTACCCCAATATTAGAACAAGCACAGATGGACATTTGACAGTGACAGCCAAAGTTCAAAGGAATCTATAACAATGATGAAACAGGTGAATTGTATTAATAACAACAAACCTTTAATCAATGTTTGATAAGTGAATGATAAAGCAGTAATAAAATAGCCAGTATTTATCAAGTGGTTTCAATGTACTCTGCACTTGTACCCAACACTTGTGCTCCTTATCTAACAGTACTCTTACAACCACCAGTAAGGTGCGTCATCTTTCCTACAGAAGAGCAGGCAGTGTTTCAGGAAAGCAAAACAACTTAGTCAAGAATACAGAACCAGTAAGTGGCATAATCAAGATGGGACTCCAGGGACTGGCATCAGGACAGTCGAGATACTGCCACCCTTTTTCTTAAAAAAAAAAAAAAAAAAAAATTAAATCGGGACCAGTGCTGTAGCACAGTTTGTTAAGCCAAAGCCTGCCATGTCATCGTCCTGTATCTCAGTGCCGATCTGAGCCCTGGCTGTTCAGCATCTGACCCAGCTAGCTGATAGCACTGATAACACACCCAGGGATACAGGAAAATATGGCTCAAAACCTTGGGCCCCACGCACCATGGCAAACCCAGATGGAGCTCCCAGCTGCTGACTTCAGCCTGATCCAGAGCCACTGCTTCAGCAGTCACTTAGGGAGTGAACAAGGGAATGAAAGATGTCTCTCTCCATTACCGTCTTTCAAATAAGCAAAATACATCTTAAAACAGTGCAGGAGGAATGGAAGCAAAGGAAAATGTTCTGGTAACGGGCCTAGCAGTTAAGCCACAGGTGAAGACCCCTACATCTCATACCACTATCTGGGTTCAATTACCAGTCCCAGATTCTGAAAACAGCTTCCTGTACTCAACTGTGACGGTTTAAGTCATTGCTTTCCCATCACCCACATGGCACATCCAAATTTCCTCACTGGAATTTTGCACATGGCTTCAGTCTAGTCCAGCCTTTTCTAGGCACTGGGGTATGAACCAAAAAATGGAAGATCCATCTATCAATCTGTCACTCTCTCTGTCTTTTTCCCTGTATTTCTAGGTTTTTAAACACATCCATCCATCCATCTATCCATCAATCAAACAGCACTGGAAACTAACTACCCACCTGCAGTGCTGGCATCCCATATGGGCACTAGTAATAACCCAAGCTGCTCTACTTCTGATCCAGCTCCTACTAACGCACGAGGCCCTGGACCCCTGCACCCCCACAGGAGCAGCGGGAGCAGCAGAAGCAGCTCCTGGATCCCAGGTTCAGCCCAGCTCTGGTCATTGCACCATTTGAGGAGTGAATCAGCGGATGGAAGCTATGTTTCTTCCTACTGTCTGTCTGTCTATTTGTATAACTCAAGTTTTTTGGAAAATTAAAAATTAAAAAATAGATTAATGTAACATTTATCCAACTTTTTCTAATAGTTCTCATACAGAACCCTAAAACAGAAGCTAAGTAACAATACCTTGCTTCTAAAATAATTTTGCCAGCTTCTAATTATGTTTATGCAAAGGATCTTTAAGAAATTCATTGAAAAAGAAATTCAAAGTTTATTTTGCTTCAGAAAGTTTTGAAATTCAAGTACACGTGGAGTTTTCAAATAAGTTAATGGAAAAATATGTACTATACAAAAAAACTGTAGATTTCAATTTTTTTAAACACTGATTTTATTTGAAAAGCAAAGAACAAGGAGATCTTTCACTGGTACACTAGTCCACTCTCTGAAGGCCACAAAAGCCAGGGCTCGGCCAGGCCAAATTCAGGAGCCAGGAACACCAAACCAGTCTCCCACACGGGGCTACCTTTTACTATTCTTCCCAGCACACTGACAGAGAACTGAATCAAAAGTAAAGCAGCTGAGACTTGAAACAGCACTCTAACATTAGATGCTATTTTAGCAAGTAGCACCTTAACCCTTTGCACCACAACACCAGCCTGATTTCAAAGTTTTTGCATCAAAATAAACTTAACTTGGGGGGAGGGGGGGGCTGGCAGGATAGCTCAACTGGCTAATCCTCCACCCACAAGCGCTGAGATCACATATGAGTGCAGGTTTTTGTCCTGGCTCTACCACTTCGCATCCAGCTCCCTGCTTGTGGCCTGGGAAAGCAGTCAAGGACAGGACCCAAAGCCTTAGAATCCTGCACCCACATGGAAGACCTGAAAGAAGCTCCTGGCTTCAGATCAGCTCATCTCCAGTCATTTTGACCATTTGAGGAGTAAACCAGTAGACGGAAGATCTTTGTCTCTTCTCTCTGTAAATCTGCCTTTCCAATAAAAACAGATCTTAAAAGTAAACAGGTAAAATTATAATTCAATTTTATATGAACTTTTGACGTAGCCTTATATTCACTGCTAGCTAATGGCCGAAGAACATATTTGCCCCATAACCACCTGACTTTCAGATCAAACTTCAATACACTGCATAATATTTGTCTGGCACTGATGCCAATGTGCAACTGATGTTAAATGCATCTTTACTAATAAGCATTCCAAAGTTTGTGGGACTTTTATTTATTTATTTGAAATGCAAAGTAAAAGAGAAGATAAAAGGAAAGAAACAGAGAGAGAGATCTTCATCTGCTGGTTCACTCCCCAAATGGCCACAAAGGCTGGACCAAGGATGGTCCGAAGCCAGGAGCAAGAGCTTCTTCCACATCTCCCACTTGAATACAGAAGTCCAAGCACCTAAGGGTGTACTTTGTTGCATGCACATTAGCCAGAAGCTGCATTGGAAACAGCATCTGGGACTTGAACCAGTGCCCATTTAGGATGAAGGAACCAACCGTAGGCAGTGGTTTTACGCTCTAAGTCACAGTGCTGGCTCCAAAAGCTAGTTTCAAATCGTCATAGCTGATTCTAGCTTTACTCTCCATTTTTGCCACAAGTTAAGATCATGAACCTATATTTCGACAATGAGAATGGAAATTCACTTAGGAATATATTTTATCATTCACATACTGCCATTTATTTCCCGCAAATATTCCACCCTGCTTACCTTTTTACGTACTCCTTCTTGAGTGCTGGATAGCTTGAGCAGAACGGGAGGAAGGAATTTAGATATAATATTCTGTAACTGTTCATCCGTTTCAGCATGGCCAAGTCGTAAAAAGACCCGTTCAAGCTGATCTACAATTTAAAAAGGAAAAATAAAATAATTAGCAAATCAAGTATGATCAGGACTATTTTTATAGTTTATTTTGTCTTGTACTATAAAGCCTTCATTTAAAACTTTACCGTATCTTATCCTAGACAGAGATGACTCTGAGACAGCAACACAACACTGAAGACATACCAGTAGTTATCACATACATTACTGTCCTTCTACAGCCAAGAATAGATAAAATTCTGTCCTAAATCACTGAAAATGATTTAGTTTTTCTAAAGGATTCGGAAACTAGAAAGAATGTGAGAATTCTGAAGGAGTCTAGACCGAGCTAGTAGACCAAGGCAGGGGACCTTGAACCAGATGGCAGGGGCAACACATCTTTGGCAACACCTTCCCTCGGACAGCGTCACTGCTCTTTAACTGCGCTAGGGGGAGGGAGATGCCTAACCCCCTCAACAAAAGCCAGGGTTGGCTACAAATATATATATACACCATGAGAATGGCTCTCTGCATGCAAGTCTTCGATTTTTTTTGATATTTTCTTTTGGTGTATGGAGAGACAAAAAATTTCTTTTTTAACCTTTTCCCATGGAGAAATAAAACTTATCAAACAACACAAAACACAAGTACACAACTGTGTAATATAAATCATAAAAATTCATGTAACTATGTCCCAAGCAAAAAAAAATTACTTTGAAATCTACCTAAAGACTTGTACACAGGGCCCAGGGCAATAACCTAGCAGTTAAAGTCCTCACCTTGAACACACTAGGATACCATATGGACCCGGTTCTAATCCCAGCAGCCCTGCTTCCCATCCAGCTCCCTGCTGTGGCCTGGGAAAGCAGTAAAGGATGGTCCAAAGCCTTGGGGCCCTGCACCCGCGTGGGAGACCCGAAGAAGTTTCTGGCTCCTGGCTTCGGACTGCCTCGGCTCCAGCCATATCAGCCACTTGGGCATGAACCATCGGACAGATCTTCCTCTCTCCCTCTCTGTATATCTGCCTTTCCAACAAAAATAAATTTAAAAAAAAGATTTGTACACAATAGGAGAGCAGGGAAAGATTGTTCAACACGAAAAAAAAAAAGCAGTGAGTTCTGTAGAGTCACCAAAGGCAGCCAGCTGCAGTGGTCTTCAGCGTAACATCTTCTCCTGCACCGTGCAACTATGTGCAACACTGGCCCTGTGCTCTAGAAGTTCTGCTTGAGAAAATGCCCAAAGGTTCCTAGCGTGCTTCCCATTCAGGTAGGAATTTACAACAAACGGACCAATACACAATTTTACAGTGAGAAAACATCACTAGAGAAAGGTCACTGCTATGAAGAAGAAATCAACAGGCAATGTGACAAACTGCAATTCAACCTTCCTCTTCCTCCTCCCTCCCTGCTCATATGAATCCACCCACACATCCTGAAGCACTCACTCCCTAAGTCACTCATTCATTGGAGAGTGTGGGAAACCCTACTACAAGCCAGAGTTTGGCAGCCATGGGTATGATGGGTGACGCAGGGCATGCAATTACCAGGTTTACCTCTCTTGTATCTCTATATGCAGGTGAATATAACTATAAGCATATTTATGTGTATGTCCATATGTTTGTATACATAATACCTGCAATACACCAAGAAAATACCAGGTTGCTTGCGAAAAGCTCCACGTAAGAACAGAGGAGGTGAATCTGCAGAGGAGGACACGCAATACATAGGGCAGACAAAAGTAGGAAGAAACTGAGGATGGGATCAGTAAAATGAAAGCTTCCAGGAGGGAGAAGTGAGTCATTTCAAATGATGCAAAGACAGCCTGCAGGCTAACAGAAGAGAAGCCAAAGCTTTTCCTAAGAGACCTCACACCTCACCGTGGGGAGGGAGACAGGACACAGTGGAGGGAGCAACCGGACGGGGAAGGATGTGGGGAATGCTGAGACAGTTGTTCTGAAAACTTCAATTACAAAAATCAATGGACAGGTGATCATTACCTTTCATTGATTCAAATGAAAGCTAAGTTTAAATGACAAATGGAAAAGCCACCAGAGAGAGAGAAATTACCGAGAAAATCCCTAGAGTGGGACTCTGAGAATAAGGGAAGAGTCAGGACCCAACACAAGGCTGAAAGAATTGTTTTAGACAGAAGGCAGGCCATCTCTGCCCTAAAAACAGGAAGCAAGCGGTACCACAAACAATAGTGTTTCACAAACTTCATGGAAATAAAATTTGCGGAAGAATTCCATTCTGCTGGCTCTCCCTATTTCTGTGAACACAAGGCCATGTCCTCTGGAGAGTATCAGAGGGGGGAGCGCCGATGAGGTGTGCCAGGAACAGGTGAAGGGTTCCAACTGTCACAGAGAAGAGAAGGACGCCAGCAAAACGACCATGTGCAGTGTGCAAGACCCAACAGCGGTTGGCACACAAACTTACAGCAGCCCTGGTCCAAACAAACTGAAAACAAGCCTGTCCTTTCTTCCTTCTCTTCACAAATCACTCAAACCAGTGCCTAATGACCAAAAAAAAACATAAACACACACAGCCAAGGATTTCCAAATCTGTCAAAGGTTTCACATCAGCCAATAAAGAAGAACTTCTGTCAAACATCTAGATTTTGTACATGCATTTACAAACACCTACATGAAAAACATAAGAGCAATTTTAAATGGGCAATTATTCACAAACTGTAATTACTAACACTTGTGAAAGCCCAACGATTCGCTGGGACAGTCTAGGAGATAAGATGGAGCCAATGAAGCTGTGTTTTCATGGCAGCTTTCCTGCTGGGTTCAGTTAATAAACCAAAAATCTCTAAGGAACGGTTCCTCAACTGTAAAGAGCAACACAAGACGACTGCCCTGCAACACTGGCCCCACTGACCACAGCCTGGGAAAGCGGGCAGGGCCTGGGCATCTGGCCGAGGAAATCATTTGGGGAGTGAAACAGCAGATGGAAGATCTTTGTCTAAGCAACAGAGAAATCAAGGAAGGCAGGCAGATCCTTAAACACAGGGTTAGAGCTGCAGCTTTGAGCCAGGGGACTGCAAGTCAAATCACAGACACGGATTCAATCAGTCACGCCAAGTCAATGAAAGCCTCAGTACTGAACCTCACACATCAGGACAGCAGAAGTGTTCCATCTGGAACCCTCCCTAGCCTTGCCTTCCACCTCCTGTCCTCTATTAAAACGGTCACTCAAATGACACTACTGAGGCTTGGCGCCGTGGCCTAGCAGCTAAAGTCCTTGCCTTGCAAGCCCCGGGATCCCATATGGGCGCCGGTTCTAATCCCATCCAGCTCCACTTCCCATCCAGCTCCCTGCTTGTGGCCTGGGAAAGCAGTTGAGGACGGCCCAAGGATTTGGGACACTGCACCCGCGTGGGAGACCTGGAAGACCTGGAAGAGGTTCCTGGCTCCTGGCTTCGTATCGGCGCGCATCGGCCCGTTGTGGCTCACTTGGGGAGTGAATCATCGGACGGAAGATCTTCCTCTCTGTCTCTCCTCCTCTCTGTATATCTGACTTTGTAATAAAAATAAATCTTTAAAAAAAAAATGACACTACTGAGTCACTCAGGCAAATGACTGAATCAGAAAAATCTGTGGGGACCCCCAATGTGTACACAGCTAGTCAGATGTAAGGACAGCCTTGGAATTCCCAGAACCCAAGAGTGATATTAGCTGAGGTCCCGTGGAGTACTGTGCTTCTAACCTGTCAGGTTGGTTAAGTCTTAAGTAAACACACATTATATAAAATGTGTGTGTGGCACAGGAGCACTTGCACGCACGGGGATCCCATATGAGTGCCAGTTCATGTCTCAGCTGCTCCACTCTGCATCCAGCTCCTTTATGTGGCCTAGGAAAGCAGTCAAGGACAGGGCCCAAAGCCTTGGGACCCTGCACCTGTGTTGGAAATCTGGAACAAGCTCCTGGCTCCTGAATCCTGGCTTCGGATCGGCTCAGCTCCAGTCACTGAGATCACTTGCGGAATGAATCAGTGGATGGAAGATCTTTTTTTTTCTGTCTCTCCTTCTCTCTATACTGCCTTTCCAGTATAAATGAGTATTTTGAAAAACATATGTGTATTTGTAGCTATTAACTCCAAGAATACATTATTCCTTCAATTCTGTCCCCTTTTATCTTGAGAAGCAGAGAAACAGACAAGCAGAAAGAGCTCCCATCTGCTGACTCACTCCCCCAGTGCCCTCAACATCTGGGACTAGGCTAGGGTCAGACCCATCAACCAGGAACCCAAGCCAGGCCTCTGACGTGAGAGGGCAGACTCAACCACTTGAGCCAACACCTGCTGCCTCCCAGGATCTTCAATGACCGTGAAATTGGAACCAAGAACCCGAGCAAGGACTCAAACCCAAGCACTCCAACGTGTGACATGGGCATCCTGATACCTTAACCAAATGCTCACCTCCTCTGATTTTAATAATGCAAACTACCATGATTTCCTTCAGCTGGAAATAAAAAAAAAAAAAATGAATTGGATATCAGCAGAATTGTACTCACAGTAACCCCATATGTTAAGAGTCCCATTTATTACCCCCAAACGAAAACTGAGCCAGGCCAAAAAATTAATTAAGACCCACACAATAACAACTCAGACACAAGAGTTCGTCAGATGGAGACAGTCTTCACATAAAGTCATAAATAAAAGATACCAAAGATATTTTTATTACTTCCAATGACACACCACAGTGATAAAACTTGGAATTAAAACTTGAAATTTAAAAACTTGCCTTTAAAAACAAGAGTCATTCTAAAGTACAAATATTTAATGTGCTATTTCAAAAGCTCTCCATAGTGAAAAATGTTAACACCTTATGAATTCCCTGGGGAATTCTTCCCAACCCTTCTCAGCGAGGAGAGAGGAATGTGGGAACACTGCCTGTTGTTTTAACAAACATAACCCTAGGCCAAACAAGGGTATCCCAAAAAACACGCATGGGAGCAGATAAAATATATTGCTCACGCACACACACGTAAAATCATAAGTAAAATACAGGTACGTATTTCTTAACCTACGGATATGTTCTGAAAATGTGTGTAAGTAGCTTCACTCATCATTACACTTAAAGTGTCTACAACATCACTCAGCAATATAATGTCACAGGACTATCATCACATGCACAAGCTATGACCGACCAAAACAACTGTTAGGCACCATACCTCACTGTAGCAAATCAAAACCAGTTATATAAAAGGGAAAAATGAATAATAATGACAAAATTTATTCCCATAATGGTCTAATTTAAATATGTGCAATTAACCACACTGATAAACAACAATCAAGATCATCAACATATTCAGAAAGGTATTATGAAATCTTTTTATTAATTGGTACTTAGTCGAATGGCAAAGAGAGAAAGACACTGTCATTCCCCAAATACCCATAACAGCCAGTCTGGACCAAGCCAGACTCAGAACTGCGCCTGAGCCTCCCACACAGGTGACAGGGAGCCAGTTCCTGCTGGGGGCCAGGGTGCAGGAAGCTGCCTCAGAAGCAGAGCGGAACTCCAGAGGATGTGGGTCTCCTAAGCTGTGTCCACCCCCAGGCCAAGTGTCTGCCTCAGCAAAGACAACTGATCATACTCAATATCCTAGGAACAGAGCTACCTTGATCTAACAAGGGAAAATTTTTTTTTTGGGGGGGGGGTTAAAACATGAAGCAATTCATCCTGAATTCAGGAGAAAGACAGAGATGTTCACTATCACCAGGTTCTACTCATATTGGTGCCCTGTTTTAACACAGGGCAATGAATCAAGAAAAATGAGAACAGCTGATCCCAAAGGAAAATATCAAAATCCTCAATGTCTTAATTGCCAAGCCAAAACCAAAACTAAAACACATGCGCACACATACACACACTTTCCAGTTTAGCTTATGTCAACTATTACATTCAAGAGGAAAAAAGCTGTTAAAAATATAATACACAATGCAGTCATTTATTTTGCTTTATTTCTTCGTCTCTTCTCCCTACCTCCAAGGGGGGGAGGGGAATGACCAAGAAAGACTAAAGGAATTCATTGTTACCAAAGTTCAGTCAATTAAATTTATGAAAATACTATTCCCAAGAAATAAAACTATCAGAAAATTTTAAGTAATAAAAATACCCAAGCAAGTTACTCTTAAGGTGGCTGTAAAACATATAATTTGGCTTCTGAGTTAAGAAAATATAGCTATTTTCTCACAGAACTTAAAAGGAAAAAACACCTATAATTACTAACTTTTCATGTACCTCATTACTTATGGGTAAAATATGTGAAAAAGGAACAAGCAATAAAACAGTGTCCTTCAGTATGTCACCTGCTGAGAACAACCTAGACACCAAAAAATTCCTCAGAAAGTGTGCCCAGAAAAAAAGCACACATGCAAAACTAACAAGACTCTTCTATGTTTCATTCTACACTCTTCTTGATATAATTCATGAGCATTAATTACTTGTGTAAATAGGAACAAAAAATGGTTATTTCTGGGTGACAGGTTTCAGATTTTTTAAGGCTGCTAAAACTACACAGAGAACCATATTTTTTCTAACTCTAATGAAAAATTTTCGAACATATCAGGTTAGAAGTCTTAAGTAGAAGCTGAAATAGAAGGGAAGTTGAAAATACCTAGAGTGCTGGCCCTTCCGTTATAAATGTGTTTGAAAACGGGTTAAAGCATCGGTCCTGCACCCAGACGTCTCTGCCCCCAAGACGAGCTTCCTCCTGGTACAGACCCTGGGCAACAGCAACGATGGTTCAAGCAACTGGTTTCTGCCACTCACAAAGGAGACCCGGCTTGAGCTTCTGGCTCCAGGCTTCCACCTTAGCCAAGCACTGGCCATCGCAGGCATTTGGGACACCAGGTAGTAGAAGAAAGTTCTGTGTTTTTCTCATTATCTCACTTTCTTCCTCCTCCCCACGCCCTTCTAGTAAAATTATTTTTGTGAAAAAGATCTGTTATCATGGAGACATACTAGACTATAACAGAAGGAGTCAGGAGTGGGGACGCACACAAGCATTTGATGCAGCAGTTTAAATCACCACTTGGGACACCTGCATCCCATGCAGAGTTCCTGGGTTGGAGTCTGGGCTGCACTCGAGCCCAGCTTTCTGGCAGGCAGCAGGTGAAGGGCTCAAGTACCTGAGTCCCTGCCAAGCACACAAATCCAGAAGACACTGATTTGAAGAATGACATGGAAGAACAGGGAGGAGAAGCTTGAAAAAAAACCTGAATGACTTCTAGGCCAAGTTCTGAATTCTTGAACCTTCTCTAGGTTCCACAGGACTCTCTGACTCCTTCTAAGTTCTTCATTTTTACTTAAACCATTCTACAACTGGGTACAAATACAAAGGGAAGGTGTTACCAAAGAAAAAGCACACAATTTCAAATGACAATACTATTTCAAATGTCTCAGTCAGGGCCCTGCACAATGGCTCAACAGCTAAATCCTCACCTTGCAAGTGCCAGGATCCCATATGGGCGCAATTCGTGTCCCAGCTGCTCCACTTCCCATCCAGCTCCCTGCTTGTGGCCTGGGAAAGCAGTTGAGGATGGCCCATAGCCTTGGGGCCCCGCACCCATGTTGGATTGTGAGGAGGCTCCTGGCTTCTGGCTTTGGATCAGCTCAACTCTGGCCTTTGCAGCCATATGGCGAGAGAATCAGTGAATGGAAGATCTTTCCCTCCTTCTCTGAATAAATCTGATCTACCTTTCCAAAAAAATGAAATAAATCTTAAAAAAAAAAAACTTTCAGGAAAAAAGTGGTAATCCCAAGCCTTGAGTGACTCTGTTTCACAGGAAAAGTAGGCCAACCTTGCCCCCAGGGACCTTCCCTACCACTTCTGCTGTCACTGCTTAGCACCCACTCAAATCCCAACAGCTATTTAAGCATACAATTGGCTCTCCAAGCTCAACTCTTCTGATCAAGCAAGTCACTCAACCAGAAACACTCAATTGCTTCAGACTATCCTCCATCCTCACAACCCTCAAATTCATCCCATACAGGGTCCAGCTCAAATACAATATGCCAGATACACACACAACTTGCCCTCCTTCACCCTGGTTCTGCAGACTCCTATACTGCGCCTCCTGGCACTTGTTTTCTCTGCTGTGTGATAATGTAACTGCCCAGCCTCTCCTGGTCTGAATATGATCTCACCTCATTTCCCACTGTTTATCTCTATCACCTGCAGATCTAGTTGAAGAACTGTAACTTGGTCCCAGCAGTTAACTCAGTGCCTTGCAAAGAGTGGTTGCTCAGGCCTGACGGCTAAAAGTCCTCACCTTGAATGCCCCGGGATCCCATATGGGCGCTGGTTCTGATCCCCGCTGCTCCACGTCCCATCCAGCTTCCTGCTTGTGGCCTGGGAAAGCAGCTGAGGAAGGCCCAAAGCTTTGGGACCCTGCACCCGTGCGGGAGGCCAGAAGAGGTTCCTGGTTCCCGGCTTCCGACCAGCACAGCACCGGCCGTTGCGGTCACTTGGGGAGTGAATCATCGGACAGCATATCTTCCTCTCTGTCTCTCCTCCTCTCTGTATATCTGACTTTGTAATAAAATATTTTTTTTTAAAGAGTGGTTGCTCAAAGACCTGTTGAATGCTTGAAATAGTAACTCTTCATGCATTAGAAAAGCTGTCAGAAGTTTGTACATCTAACACCTGTAAAAAGAGAGGAATTTATAATACCTGATATCTGCATCTCTTCCAAAAGGCACCAGGTTTTTAATATCAATGCTTAGGGGTTTTAAAAATTGAAAATTGAGATTTCTGAGGACCTGATTGTGAGGCAGAACTACTCTGCTCCAAATTGAGAGAGATTAATAAGTCACTGTAGACAGCAGAGACAGACAAACGGAAAAAGCAAAAGACTAACAGGGACCAAAGGATGGATGGAACATCAAGCAACCTTAAAGCAAATCCTTTCATAGGATTCATGACCTCTTCAAGAGTTAACTCCTGGGACAGGGACCGTGGCACAGCATGGTAAGGTGTGCGACTCTGGTATCCTCTATGGGCACCAGTTCAACTCCCAGCTGCTCCACTTCTGATACGGATTCTGCTAAGGAGCCTGGGAATTCAGTGGATGATGCCACAAGGACCTCTGCCCTGTCCCCCATGTGGAAAACACTGATAAAATTCCAGGCTCCCAGCTGTAGCCATGTCCAACTCCGGCCACTGGGCCATTTAGTGAGTGAACCAGTGAATCAAAGATCTCGGTCTCTCTCCCTCTAACACTGCCTTCCACAAAATGTCTTAAAAAATTAGCTTGTGGACCCAGTGCGGTGGCCTAGAAGCCTAAGTCCTCACCTTGAACGCGCCAGGATCCCATATGGGCACCGGTTCTAATCCCGGCAGCTCCACTTCCCATTCAGCTCCCTGCTTGTGGCCTGGGAAAGCAGCTGAGGACAACCTAAAGCCTTGGGACTCTGCACCCGTGTGGGAGACCTGGAGGAGGTTCCTGGCTCCTGACTTGAGATCAGTGCAGCACTGGCCATCGCAGTCACTTGGGGAGTGAATCATCGGGGGGGAAGATCTTCCTCTCTGTCCTCCTCTCAGTATGTCTGACTTTGCAATAAAAATAAATCTTTTTAAAAAATTAGCGTGTAGGTATGTGTTGTAAACCAGTGAAATAGGTGCTCCTTTCTAAGCTCACTTGAGTGGAATGAAAGCGGCACTTTTCAGAAATATAGCTAATAAAAGTATAAATACATCAAGAGAAACAATGAATTCCAAGTGACAACTGAGGAAAAAGGAAAAATGAGCACTTTCAGATTCTAAAAATCTATAAAATTAATAATTTGAGATGAATGCTATGAAGAAAAAAGGGATACTGGCTGGTGTCTAGAGTGCACAGGAATAATCAAGTTTTGGGGACCCACACTGCAGCATCCTGGATGAAGCCGCCACCTGCAAAGCCAGCACTCCACAAGAACACCAGTTTCAAGTGCCAACTGCTCGACTTGAAATCCACCTCCTGGATGATGGCCCGGTACAAGCAGAGAGAGACGGCCCAAGTGTTTGGGCCCCTGTTAGCTCCAGGGGAGACTGGGATGACTCTCCCACCTCCACACTTTGACCTGGCTCAGCCCCGGCCTTCCTGGCATCTAGGGAGTGAACCAGCAGATGGAAGATCTCTGTGGGTCTCTCTGTGTTCTCCATATATCTCCCCAACCATCTCTAATTCTAATTTTCAAAATAAATTTAAAAATCTTTTTAATAAATTATTTTCTGGTGGTTCAATCTTACAAATTTTAAATCTAATCAGGTACTAACTAGCTAAGTCCACTTCACCTACTGAACCCTAAGCACCATTTCTTTTTTTCTTTTAAGATTTTTTTTCTAAGATTTATTTATTTTCATTACAAAGTCGGATATACAGAGAGGAGAAGAGACAGAGAGGAAGATCTTCCATCCTGATGGTTCACTCCCCAAGTGAGCCGCAAGGGCCAGTGCTGCGCCAATACAAAGCCGGGAACCAGGAACCTCTTCCAGATCTCCCACACGGGTGCAGGGTCCCAAAGCTTTGGACCGTCCTCGACTGCTTTCCCAGGCCACAAGCAGGGAGCTGGATGGGAAGTGGAGCTGCCGGGATTAGAACTGGCGCCCATTGGGATCCCGGCGCTTTCAAGGTGATGACTTAGGCTTCTAGGCCACGCCACCCGGCCCCTAAGCACCATTTCAAATCACTAAATGCACCTCTAATCTTGGCAAAATCCAAATCAGATAAGCCAACACTTTCTCTAGGAACTAATGCCCATAAATCTGATCCTGATTTCTGTGTGTGTTTTAACACAGGCTTGTAGGGCTGACATCATGGCATAACAGTCTAAACTTCAGCCTACATTCCATATGGATGCCCATTTGTGTCCCAGCTGCTCCACTTCCCATCCAGCTCTCTGCTTATGACCTGGGAAAGCGATGGAGGATGGGCCAAAGCCTTGGGACTCTGTACCCAGGTGGGAGATCTGGAAGAAGCTCTTGGGTCCTGGCTTTGGAGCTCCCCAGCTCCAGACTTGCAGCCATTTGGAGAGTGAACCAGCAGATGAAAGATTCTCTCTCTCCCACCCTCCAACCCCTTCTCTGTAAAGTATTTCAAATAAAAGCAAATCTTTTTTTTTTAAGATTTATTTATTTTTATTGGAAAGGCAATTTTTTTCATTTACATGGTAGAGCAATTCTTTATTTTCCCCCTTCTATTTTATTTTTAATTTTATGATACAATTCCATAGCCTCTGGGATTCCCCTTAACCCCTCCCCAAATTTCCTCCTGATTTCCCCCATATTATTACAATAGCATACTCCTTCATAAGCAGTCATAATCCATCATTCTATTTAAGTGTGTCCTGACACTGCCAATACAGACAATGGCAGGCAGTCCAGCATCCTACTGTCAAGATACATCCAACAGTCTCACTGGGAGGCCTTCTTTGATTTGAAGCAGAGATGTATACTGCACCGTATCTTCACACCTGGATATGCAAGTCCCTACTACGTAGTTACTATACATTCCCTTAAATGAAAAGCCATCAAACAAAATCAACAGGAATAATGTTTTTAAAAAATTACAATATCATGAAGTTAAATAACATGCTACACAATAACCAATGTATTAATGAAAAATATAAAACAGAAAACAAAAAACCTTCCTGGAGAAAATGGTGCTACTATATCATCTGTAAGTAATGAAAAATTTAGTAAGAGAAAAGAAACCATTTTGAAGAAATGAAAGTAAAAGCAAAAACATGAAAACTTTCAAATAAAAGCAAAAAAAAAAAAAAAAAGGCTGCCACCTACAGTGGCATCCCATATGGGCTTGGGTACAAGTTCTGGCTGCTCCACTTCTGATCCAACTCCCTGAAATTCATCCTGGGAAGGCAGCAGAAGGTGGTCCCTGGGCCCCTGCACATGAGAGCTCTGGGCTCCTGATTTGTGTCTGGTCCAGCCGAAGTCACTGCAACTATTTAGTTATTTGTAGAGTGAATAAGCAGATCAAACACTCATTCATTCTCTCATGTTTTCATATTCATTTTCTTTCTCTCTCTCTCTCCCTCTCATTCTATCTCCCCCTTATGTAACTCTACCTTTCAAATAAATGAATCTTTAAAATAAATAAACACATAAATAAAACCCCACCTTCATTCGAGTTTTAAGAAATGCATTAAACACACATGGGCTGTCAGGTGGTCCAACAGTGAACACAAATGTAACAAGTTGAGGGGAAGGAGGAGATCCATTCCCAGAAAGCAATCACCCATCACAGCTCCTGCAGGAATTGCTTCCCTGCAGACAGAGCATCCCAGGAAGCAACGAGCAGTACCTGCAGAGGCAATGAGGTCTGCAGTAAGAGATTCCTGCTGATGCAGCCCCCGCTAGCACTCCTGTACCCCAGAATGAATTCAATTAAACAGTCCTCCCGGCTCTGCAGTCCATCCATCTGCCCACTCCAGGGCCCAGGTAGATGCCCCTGGAAACCGTTCAACTGAGGGCACTCAGCCGTCAAAGCAGGACACTTCCAAAGTCACAGACTTCTGTACAGGCTATTTTAAAGCCCATATCCACCCAGCACAGCAGAGAAGGCCATCGCTCCTGCTCACAGCACTCCTTGCCATTTCTTCCACTACCCCCAACACACACTCACTCACTCTCTCTCTTTCAATCTCTCTCGTGCCGGGGAAGCAGGGAAGTCATCGGAGCAGCCAGGCGGATCTGGGCAGGTGCTGAGAACAAGGAGTGCATCTGTACTCTACATTTAAGGTGGAAGCACCAGTTACCTGACACAATGAAGTCCATAACACTTCCATCTCCCAGGCAGGCCCCGTTCCCTGGAAAGAACAGCTGGCCAGCACCAAGGCAGAAACGGGCTCCAGCAAGGCGATGAGAAGAATCATTTCAGCTAATGAAAACTAGCTTATGGGAATAACACTCATATATCAATGCAAGAGTTCAAACTGCATTAAAGCCAAGCCCATAATAGTTCAGTCCCACCCAAAGTAGCAAATTACTTGGAAGAGCAATGCTTGTTTAGATGACTAAGAACATCATTCTTAGTCACCATTTATACCCCAGAGTGTGTGATATGAATACTTGTCCTAGTGTGTCCTCACAGCATTGACATGCCTATGGCAAGCCCAAAATAACGTCCTCTTTGCTCTGTAATAATTCTTCCAGCCCCTTCATTTTCCATCTCTCTACACTTCAGAAACAAAGATCCATGGAATAGAAAAACAAACCAAAGTTAGTCTTAAAGTTGTTTTCTCAGAAGTAACTTACACAAGTTAAGCCATCCTACAACAGCAGCAATACACAGACCAAGAAGTAAGAATGCAGAGAGCAGAGGAGGATTCAACACACAAACTGCAACGAGGTGGTAACATGCACTTCTGACTTGACCAGAGGGCCCTAGGTGTTCACGGGATACCGTGATGTCAGGGAAGTTCATCTGAACTCTGTGTTAGTGCAGCACTCAGCCAAGCCAAAATGACACCATGCTCTGTTCTGCATCAGAATGAAGTAAAATTGAACAATATGGGTTTTTTTAATGGCAATCCATTTGAAAAAAAATGGCAGAATTCTGAATATCCAGTTGCCACAATGATGCTTCCTTCAATTCCACTTTTCGCAAATAAAACGAGTTCATAGTAATATTACTAGAGCATGCAAAATCATCCTTTGCGCTTGTGGCAGACAATGTTACTTGAGAACCATCACCCATTGCCTTTTCTTTACCCACACTCTAAGCAACATCTTCATGTTTAATCGTTTTATTGTTTCTTCCTAGCTTTTTTTTTATATTTACCATTATAGAGAACAAAAGCTTCAGCATTTACAAACTGACACAAACATCACTGATTCTCTCAGGACAGCTAGAAAAAGGAGGAAACATGAGAACCTTGGGAGAAAATTGCTACCTTACACACCTATGCATTTTAAAATGCTGCTAGAGAAAAAGAAAACAAATCCTAAAAAACTAAATCTACTAACCTCTACAATCAATGTGATACATGGTTTATCCAATCTTGACAAAAATCCTCGGGGTCACCAATGGTATGTTCATCCACTCGTACATATGCAATTGTATAAAGAATCTATTATTTAGAACACCAAAAAAAAAAAAATACAATTAAAAGCTTTATACACATGGCTACCATTTTAAGAAAAAAAAAGCAGTTTTCATTTCCTACTAAGATCTTTGATGCCCTGCTTTGCAAATTCAGAATAAGGAGGAAAAAATTATAGCAGTCACCAAATTTGAGAAAGAATATGGAAGAGCTTCGTAATCAGAGCTTACTGAGAATGTGCTGATGTTTAGCACGCTAATCACTGAAAACAAAAAGAACTGAAACATCAATATAACATGTTTGATACATATATAATAAACATAAACCCTTACATTAAAATTAGAAGTGACTGAATTACACAATAGTTTTATAGCCAAAGTGTTGATGTGTTACTGCGACATTACAATGAAATGGCTAACTGGCCTCTCTCGGCACTAACCTCCTTCCCTCTTACTCTTCTTCTACTGGTATGTAGCTCCCAGATACTGTCCACTCCTGGTGCCTGCCCCATCACTTCCACCCCCTCCCAAGCTTCAGAAACAAAGCTCCCACAAATCTGCAATGTATGTGCCAAGCATTACACCAAGTTCCACACATGCACTAGCTCATCCCATTCTTATAAAAATTCTTTGAGACACACTGTGTTAACAGTCCAATTTTTAGATGAGAAAATAAAAGTTGGGTCTCCAATTCATGGACACAATAGCTAAAGAGTGGCAGTGTTAGGACTCAAAACTGGCTCTAACTCCAATTCATGAAGTTTTAGCCACCAATTTCAGCAAGTATTCCTAAATAATTCAACCCCAGTGTGTCAACAGCTCAACCCACTTATTCAACAAAGTGTTTATTTACTGAGTACAAACTTGTTCTTGTTTCTATGCTCCTAAGCACCCTCCCTCACTTCACTCATCAGTCTTTTAGATTCAGATTCGCAGGAAGTCTCTAAGTTCTTCCTTCCTTCCTTTAACAACCCTCAATTTGACCAACACTTTCTACCCATATCAGGACTCTAGACTACCGTACCAAACCCTTCCACTGTGTAATTCGAACCACTGTGATGCCCTCCTAATTAGTCTTGCTGCTCTTGGTCTCCAGTGTCTTGTAATCAATGTTACACCACTGCCACCTGTTAGCCTCATAAAACAGATCTGCTCATGTTACACCCATGCTTAAAAGCCTTTGATGGCGCTCTACCATCTACAGAACAAAGCCGAAACATGCTGGCACTTACTCCTGCAACACACTGGTTCCAACCCATCCTCCCACTCCAAAACTAGTAACTTATATACAGCTTACCTGTTGACACGGTACATACATCAAGCCTAACAACACTCTGAATTAATCTTGTTATTTCAATTTTATGAGAAAGAAACTGAGACTTGGGAGGTAAGGTCATTTGACACCAAGATCTCAATAAAGGCAGCATGGGCCAAGTTCAAACTCCCAACCTGAACCCCTTCCTCAGAACTTCATATGACCACAGCACCCCCATTCCCATCATATCACATTCAGCTCGCATTTTCCTTCCTCCATGTCTCATAAAGTTGTATCTCCTCTAACCTGGAATGCTATTCCTATTCCTGGAAGTTTCCCAAGTACTGTGTGTTAGTTTTTATATTATGTTTCATATTAACTACATATATATTCTAGAACTATAAACCCTATGAGGAAAGGACCATAAATTCTCTACACAGTTTTAAAAGTCTGCTTACTGAGCTGGAAGATGTATAAGTAAGACAAGCCAGAAAAAAAAAAATTAAGGCAGAGAGTAGAAAGATCTAAATTGAGAGATTAGCAACTCAATTAAACCATCAAAGCACACTGGCAGTGCCCACAATTCTCACATCTCCTGAACACAGTCAACGTCCCAATGTCAATCATTCTCAAGGACAGAGGCCTCTTTCAAATACAACAGCTTACAGAAAAAACAATTCAAAATAAAAATGCGAACAAGTGAAAAACTGGAAGGAAGGTAGCCAAAAAATAGAACTATCTTAATTGTTTCCTGTATTTGGTGATATAAACAAAATTTTAAAGAGACAGGCTTCACTCAGCCTTTCCACAAAAACCAACTGAGCAGCAGATGTAACTTTAAAAGGATCATCCTCTTGGAGCTAAGTCAGTATGCCCGCAGAACGACTCAACTGCACAGCTGCACACATGCCTTCCCACATCTCACCCTCTAAGGGCGCCAGGGCGCCAGGGCCCCAGGCACCAGAACAGGCTCTCCGAGAATCTACCTTACGTGCAACCAGAAGTCTCCAACTGCTGTCCAGCAGTCAAACAGAATGGCACACACTTGAAGACTACAGCTGCTGCCCCTTCATGAGTTGCCTATCCCAATGATTAGTTTCTAAGGATGTGTTCAAATTATAAAGCCCAGAATACAAGACCACCCAACAGCTGACTAGGTGGAAAGTCTCAAATGCTTTCTTCCCTCAATCAGAAATTTCTACCAGCTGTGGAAATGTAACAACAATATCAACTTTTCAACTAGCCACATGCCCTGCATTGAATTTTATTTCATCTCCAACAGTTAAGTTACTCCAAATTCAAGGAAAGAAAAGACTCTGACCTTAAATAATGACAAACTAGATTCCAGAACTATCTTTAACCATCAGAAATAATTTGTTTTTTTTGGCATGTTACCCAAAAAGCCTATTCAACAAACATCAGATATTGCCATAATTTATACACCACAGTAGATTCCTTCTAGAAACCAGTAAGACATAGGTAGGGAGAGTGACCTCGACCTTGTCATACAAACAGTAATGCAACAGTAGAGCAGAATTAACATGAATGTGGAAAATAACCTGGTACAGTATGGGCCTACGGAGGCAACACGAGCAGCAGCAAACCCCCAGGGTGGCTGTGAGGCTTCAATCAGCTGACAGATGGGAAGCAATCAGAACACATGATAAGTTTCCGATAAGTATAAGCTTTACTAATACGCCAGTATAATCACCTGACTCACAATGAAGTTTGTGAAAAGGGAACAAACTCTAACAAATGAATTCCAGGAACATCCCACAACTTTTCTGACCTTCAGGCAACTTTCGTGCTCAAAACAAAACAAAAAGAGGGGCGGAGGTGGGAGTAAAGGAAAAGGGAAAACCGGGAAAAAAGGACAAGCTCAACAGCCAATTCTGCTTCTCAGGTACTCCGGCAAAATGGACTGAGAGAGGCTAGAGATTCAACTCAAACTGATATGACACGTATATTACTTACTTCAAGTACAAATGCAACACATGTTGATTTGAAATCTCCAGAAGTGCAGTTCTACCAGCTACACATCTCTAAATTACAGACTTGGGAAACACAGGTGCTGGTTTATTTCCTAAAACATTTTGTCAAAGATTTATCCAGTTTTATTTGAAAGATTCAGAGAGAAGGGAAGATAGAGATGATCCATCCACCAGTTCACTTTCCAGCTGGCTGAGTGACTCCAAACCAAGCGAGAAGCTTCTTCCGGTTCTTCCATGCAGGTACAGGGACCCAAGGCTCTGGGCCACCCTCCACTTCCATCCCAGTCTATAAGCAGGCAGTCGGATTGGAACTAGAACAGCCAAGACACATGTCCATATGGGATGCCACACCCTGCAGACAGAGGCTTAGTCTACTATACCACAGTGCTGGCCCCTTATTTATTTATTTGAAAGGCAGAATTGGAGCATCTTCCATCCACTGATTCACTCTCCAAATGGCCACAATGGACCACTGCTGGACCAGACTGCAGCCACAATAAATCTGGAGTTCTTTCTGTGTTTCTCACATGGATGACAGAGGCCAAGAGGTTAAAACACTTGCTCCACTCTCCAGCTGCTTTCCCAGAAATATCAGCAGGGAGCTGGACCTGAAATGGAGCAGCTGGAACTCAACACCTGCACCCATCCGGGCTGCGGTACAGCAAGCAGTAGCCCAATACAATGGGCCACAATGCTAGTCCCTACTTCAGTTATCGGCCATATGTAATAATCTTAAACATTTTGGTCCTTACCTATTTTGTATATATATTCTTCCTCTATAACATCACAAACACTTTCACAGGCTTTAGTGGTTGCGTCATTTGTTCGTTCACTTGCTTTTTGTACCCGAGAGCGTAACAACAGTCTCTGGCTTAAAGCAGCACCTAGTTGAGGCTCAAACAATACATGTGTCTCCCAGAACACAGACAACAGTGTACAGAGCTAACCTGGTCTCAAGGCTGCCTGTGAGCTGGCTGCAGTCTGGGACGTCCAGTTCCAGCACCACGTCCAGCTGCAGGACCCAGGGGACCTAGGAGTCTGTTTCTCATATCAAAAAGAACCAATAACAACTTAATCTACCTCCTAGCACAATCCTCAAGTGTAAAAGAACATATTCAAAGCAAAGCTGGTTCTGAAATATTTAGGAACAAGTGTGTTGATGCCATCAATTTAATCTGAAATGGACCCCAGGGTGGCCCGTGTTGTGCCTCAGAACAGCAACCTGACACCAACAATGATATCCCACATGCGTGCCATTTTGTGTCCCAGCTGCTCCAGGTCTAATCCAGTTCCCTGTTAATCACCTGGGAAAGCAGCAGCAGACGACCCAAGTGCTTGGGTCCTCAAGACCCACCGGGGAGACCCAGATGGAGTTCCAGACTCCTGGCTTCAACAGGGCCCAGCCCCAGTCGCTGTGGCCATGTGGTTGAAGCTCTACCTCTTTCTCTGTATAACTCTGCCTCTCAAACAAATTAATACATCTTCAGAAATGTATTCTAAGGGCACAGGGCAATGGTTGCATTGTCAGGATCTCCTATGGGTAACCAGTTCACGTCCCGGTTGTTCCACTTCCATTCTAGCTCCCTGCTTGTAGACTGGGAAAGTACCAGAGAATAGAGAGAATAGCCCAAAGCCTTGGGACCCTGCACTCATGTGGGAGACCCAAGGCGGCGGGGGAGAAGGGCGAAAGTTCCTGGCTCCTGGATTCAGGTCAGCTCAGCCCTGGCCATTATGGACATTTGTGGAGTGAACCAGCGGATGGAGGATCCTTCTCTCTATAAATCTGATCTGACTTTCCAATAAAGATAAATAAATCTTTAAAAATAAATAAATAAAAGAAATGTACCCCAAAAAGATGGGTTACTTAGTGCTACTGAATTGTGCACTTAACAGTTAAGAGGCAGCCATTTGGCCTAGTGGCTAGGACACCCACACCCCATACGGGAGCTGCAGGCAGCAGAGACAGCTTGGGTTCCTTCCACACAGGAGGCCTGGATTGAATTCCTGGCCATTGTAAGCATCTGAGGAGTGACCAGGAAATAGGATCCTGCTTTCTCTCTCTCTCAAATAAGTGAAAAAATTAAACAGTTAAGATGGTAAATTTAACACTGTATCTCAGCACATTTTAAAAGAGAAAGTAAAAGCAAAATAATTTTAACATGTCTAGAAATTGTAATTGAGTTTAAAGATGGACAGATGAAAAAACTATTAAATCATCAGTGGTAAAATCCATGTGCGGTATATAAACTCCTGTATGTTTCAACTTTTCTGTATATTTGAAAATGGTTAAAATAAAATATCAGAGGACACAGGGCTGCACTGTGACACTCCATACGGATACCTACTGGGGTCTGAGTTAGTCTACTTCCGTTCCAGCTCCCTGTTGATGCGCCTGGGAAAGCAGCAGAGGACGGCCCAAGTTCTCAGACCTTGCACCCCACACGGGAGACCTGGAAGAAAACTCTAACTTGGCCTGCCCCAGAGCCACCAGTTGCTGCAGCAATTTGGGAAATGAACCAGTGAACAGAAGATCCCCCCGCAACGCCAACTCTCTCTCTGTCTCTCTCTCTCTCTCTCTCTCATTCTTTCTTTACCTCTGTCTTTCAAATTAAAAAATTCTTTAAATAAGAACTAAAGGAAAAACCAACTTTGGTACCTAGTGGTTTGATTTTACATACTGGTCAGAAATAACAGTGAATATTTGAAACTTAGCCCCCTTTTAGGGGTAGAATTTTAAGAAGCATCTTGTATTATAGCCACTTTAAAAGTAAAAATAAGTTTTTAAAACTCCTTAACCAATATATACAAGGGAGCTTCAAAAAATGCACAGAGAATGAAATAAAAAATAAGTTTCGTTGGGTACAGAAATTTGAAAGTCATGCACACTTTCTTTATTCATGTTCATATTTTCCATTAACTTCTGGTGAGCCCTCGTGTGGCTTCAAGTTATTTATTCTAAGATACCAATAACCAAGAATTTAATCTCTCTTGAAGAAATACAGAGAACAAGTCAACACAAACTTATTGTTTGTCAACAACTTATGAATTGACCAAACAAAACAAAAAAGTAAAGACAAGACTGGAGGGCCCAGAGCAATGCCTCAGTGGTTAAATCCTCGCCCTGAATGGGCCAGGATCCCCTATGGGCACTGGTTCATGTCCTAGCTGCTCTGCCTCCCATCCAGTTCCCTGCTAATAGCCTGGAAAAGCAATGGAGAATGGCCCAAAACCTTGGGATCCTGCACCCATATGGGAGACCTGGAAGAAGCTCCTGGCTTTGGATCAGCACAGCTCCAGCTGTAGTAGCCACTGGAAAGTGAACCAGCAGATAGATCTGTCTCTCCTCTCTGTAAAATTTACCTTTCCAATCAAAATAATAAAATAAATATTTTTAAAATGCTGGAATTATTCTTTCCTATCTTTTGTACTAGCTGCTAAAGCCAGTAAATGCCCTAACCAGACGCACAGCCAACACGTTACCACTGCAACAGGTGTCTATCTGATACACAGGAGAACAAATCCTAGCTCAATCCTCTAGCTTTCTTCCCCATTCCTGCTGGGAATTCAGACCTTAATGTGCTGTGTGCTACAACAGGAATGCAGGCATCATGCCTTAAGTTACTTTAAAAAAAAAATCCACGAGGGCCCAGTGCAGTAGCCCAGAGGCTGAAGTTCCTGCCTTACATGTGCTGCAATCCTATACAGATGCCAGTTTGTATCCAGGCTGCTCACTTCCCATCCAGCTTCCTGCCTGCGACCCAGCAAATCAGCAAAGGACAGCCCAAAGCCCAAAACTTGGGACCCTGCACCCACGTGGGAGACCCAGAAGAAGCTCCCGGCTCCTGGCTTCGAATCAGCTCAGCTCGTCATTTTGGTCACTTGGGGAATGAACCAATGGATGCAAGATCTTTCTCTCTGTCTCTCTTTCTCTCTGTAAATCTGACTTTCCGATAAAAATAAATATTTTTCTAAAAATCCATGAAGTCACTTTAAAAAAAAAATGAAGTGGCTAATCCTCCGCCTACAAGTGCCAGCATCAAATATGGGTGCTGCTCCACTTCTTATGCAGCTCCGTACTGATGGACTAAAAATGCGATGGAGATTAGCCCAAAGCCGTGGGACCCTAAACTCCTGTGGGAGACCTGGGGTCTTAGGGAAACGGGGAGACGACTAGCTCCTAGCTTCAAATTGACTCATCTCTGGTTGTTGCAACATTTAGGGAGTGAACTAATGGATGGAAAATCTTTCTATTTCTCCTTCTCTCTGTAAATCTGCCTTTCCAATAAAAAATTTTAAATCCTTAAAAAAGAAAAAACAGCCAACAGTCTATTCCCATTACCAGGTTTCTTACTGATAATAAGAGTAACAAGTATTATGGAGAAGGTGGAGAAACTGGGACCCTCATGCAAGGTTGGTGGGAATATAAAATGGTACAGGCACTGCAATAAACTAAGCACACATGACCAGCAATTCCACTTCCGGGTACATACTCTAAAGACCTGAAGGCAGGGTCTCAAGGAGACAGCTGCACATCCAAGTTCACAGCCTCATTGCTCACAACTCTGATATGGAAACAACCCAAAGTGTCCGGAAATGGAACGGATAAGCAAATTCGGCATACACACATGGCCAAGGGAATACAACACCACTGAGCCTCCGAAAAGGAGACAATGGTACAACATGGATGCACCTTGAGGACATTACACTAAACGATATAAACCAGTCGCAAGGCCGGATGCTGTGCGACTCCCTTCCTATGAAGCACCTACAGTAAAGAGACAGCGAGTGGGCAGAGGGCTGCCAGGTGCCGGAGCACATCCAAAGTCCTGGCGATGGACAGCGGTGACAACTGCGCAACAGCGTGAAGGTTCTTCAGGCCACTCACCTGGACACATTGGTAAAGCTAGACAGCAAATCCTATGGAATGTGCATCTTACAAAAAAAAAAAAGAAAGAAAAATAAACTCAAGGAAGTCATCTCCAGAGGCCTGCTACTGGAGATATTCCACGTGAAATGGACCGTCCGTCACCTCCATGGCTAACAGCCCACACATGCCTCAGGTCACACCACCAAGTGTTTACTTCAGTTTCAGAAAAAGAGCAAACAGCACTCCGGCTCTGTGTCAAAGCAGCAAGGACTCCACTAAACAGGCCTCCACTTTCCAAAAGCAAGAATTCCTACCCGCCTGCCTCACGAGGTTGTGATGAGGGCAAGGGTGAGCTCACACACCATAAACGCAGCTCTGCACTACCAAGCACCAAGCATTATGTTTATAACCAACCGCTTTCACATGGAAATTCATAAGGGGCTTACACAACCTAAGCTTCATAAACATAAGCTTGCGACACCTCACCCGTGCTTCACTCCATTTAAAACTGACACCATGCCCAAAGCACTTCCATCAAACCACCCAAAACGCAATCGGAAACTGACAGGTCCGGTGAACCCAGTGTGGGCCCTGCAGGGCCAGAGACTACACTTCCCACAAGCATCGGGGTGCACGCAGGCGGGAGGGGTGGATTCAGGGTCACCACAGCTGTCCCTAGGAAAACCGCAGCGTTTGGGGTCCAGTGGGCCCTGCCTCTCCTTGATTTCACCTGTGGTTCTCACCGCGGCCCTCTCTGCCCTCCTCCAGTCCTCCCAGCTCCCTCTGAGAGGTCACGCCTGTCCGTGACCTTTAGGCTGATTTCTAGGATGTCACGGGAGAAAAAAAGCACCTTCGCCCCCTTCCCGAAAGCTCCAGTTCTAGAACTCGTCCAAGAGTCAGGACCTGGGACCGTGAAGGGGTCAAGGCCGGTGAACAGATGAACCCTGCCTGCCCAGGGACACCGCAAGGCCGGGGGGGTGGGGGGGGTCTCAACTCCCCCACCCCTGGACTGGGGCGGAACTCGGGCAGAGGTGGCTCCGCCCGAGGCTCCGGTTTCAATTTCACAACGTGACGGTGCAATCCTGAGGCCTACACTCGCCTGGCGGCAGCGTCCTGAGCCCCACCCGCCAGGCCCGAGCAGCCCCAGCCCCCCCGCACGCCCGCCGCGACCACCGGCCCGGGCAGCCCCTCCGGTCCTCCGGCCCTCCGACCCGGGCCTGGCCGCCGGCCCCCAGTCCCCCTGCCCGGCTTCGCGGCCGGCTGGGAGTCGCAGGCTCGGCCGCCGCACTTACTCAGCTCGTCCTGGGAGGCGGAGGCGGCGGCCGCAGCCATGTTGAGCCCGGGGAGGGAACGAAGGAGGGGCCGGGAAGGGGGAAGAAGGGCGCGCGCGGGGGATCTCGGGGCTCCCCGCTGCAGCAAGGGGCCCTCGAGCCGCCTCGGGGGTCACCCCGTGCTGTCCGCGCGGTGCCCACCAAGCCCGCTCGCCGCCGCCGCCGCCACCACCACCACCACCGTCGCCGCCGCCGCCGCCGCCTGCGTCCTCCGCGCCGTGAGCGTCGCTCTCGCCGCCCCCCTCAGCGAGCTCGCGCCCCGGGCGCTCCCGCAGCCCCGCGCCTCTGCGGAGCCGCCCGGAGCGGCCGAACTGCTCTGCGCCCGGCTCGCCCGGCTCACGCCGGTTTTATATTTAGAAAGAGCTGAGCCATCCTCCCAGCGCCCCCCCGCCCCGTGCCGGGCCCCTCGCGCGCCTGCCTGCCCGCCCGCCCTCGCTCGCTCGCTCGCGGCCCGTCCTGCCCACCTGCCGCCGCCCGCCCCGCCGCGAGCGCTCCCCGCGCCGACCCGGCACACACGGCGGGCGGCTGCGAGGGTGACCCGGCCTAGTCGCCCCGCCGCGGCCCCTCCGAGGGCCTCTGACCTGCGTCCGAGCCGGTCTCCATGGCCGGGGATGCTGCCCTGGGCGCCGCGAAGATGGGGGCGGCAGAAGGGAAAGAGGCTTTCTCGGCGGGCCGCGCGCTGTAGTGTTGTCACGGGGCCGAGGGAAGCTCCTCGAGGCGTGGGCCGGGCTGTCCCTTTTGAAAGGTCTGCGGCCGTCACGTTGGCCGGGTCCGACCTGAAGAAACACGCCTGTCCAAAGGAAGAGACGTGGACTCGGGGGAAAAAAAAAAGTAGAGCCGGGTTCGGAGTCGGCGGGAGGAAGCCCCGCCCTGCGCCTCCCGCCGAACTTCTCAGCCCGGGCGCTGACTCAGGCCCCGCGGCGAGCCCCGGAGTCGTGCGGGCGGCCCCGCCGGCCCGTGGGCAGGTGGAGGTGCCCGTTGCCCTGAGAGACCGGCTCCCGAGTGGAGACAAGTCCCCGGAGCTGCGGAAGGTTAACCAAACCAAGGTTGTTGAAGTTCAACTGAAGCGTACCAGCGTCTGTGCTTCAGTGAGCTGTGAGGTTCTGTTTACCCCCAGTGCCCGTGTTTCCTTTTTGGTGAACCCGAGTGATTTCTGTTCGGCCTGCAGTTGAAACATAGGGTTAGGTACCCTTGTAAAATAGATTGAAATAAAGAGCTTGTATAATTGCCGCTCTTTTAAGTCTTGATACTGCCACAACAAGTTAGGGACTAAATCAGATACTATTTTGTTTTGTTTTTTTGGTTGGGGGTGGTTTATTTTGGTTGGTGTAGGAGGAGGAAATCATGATCCTACATGGATGGAAATGGCCTTTATTCCTGAACGCAGAAATTTGTAAATTTTTCATGAAGGTCTTAAAACCCTCATGCATGTCTTTGAGATGGAATATATGACGTTCCAGATGTAGCAGAGGCAAGTACGAGGAATTTAACACTAAAAAAAACCAAGTATTTCCTTTATTGCTTTTATGAATGGAATTATTTGACAGTGCCAGCATTGTAGCACAGCGGGTTAAACACAGCACCACCACCAACCAGATGGGCTTCCTCTGTGGGCACAGGATTCAGTCCTGGCTGCCATTCCTGGGAATTCCACAGGTGCTTGGACCCCTGCCATCCATGTGGGAAACTGGGATGCAGCTTATATCCATTGGGAAGATCTCTCCTTGTTTGTAACTCTGCCTTTTGGGAAAAAAGTTTGTTAGGTACAACCTTTTCTATGTCTCTGTTCTGTGACTACATCTGCATGGGTTTCAAAACATTTTTTGCACCAAAGTAATATTTTAATTCCATTTGCCAGGAACCTTCTGAAGTACCTCTTACATGTGGATATGGAATTGCTAGGGGGAAAACTAAGTTTAAAAAAAAAAAGATTTATTTTATTCAAAAGGCACTATTACAGAGGGAGAGAGAGAAAGCTTCTGATCTCTGGCTCATTCCCCAAGTGGCTCCACCAAGGCAGGGTCAGACCTAGGCCGGGAGCTTCTTCCATACCCCCGCATGGGCACAGGGCTCCAAGCACTCGGACCATCTGCTGCTGCTTTCCCAGGGGCATTAGCGGGCAACTGAACTCAAACTGGTGCTGCAGTAGTCTGATGAACATGCCAAGCCAATCACCAGTGCCAAAGCTTTCTTTTAACATGTCATTATTTACACTAGTTTTTATAGGTTACAAGGCTACCTTGTGATTAATATGCTTCACCTCTTTTAATATGTGCTTCTCCCTTCAAACTACTCATAGTTTCTTCTTCTCACCACATAGCGTCGTATTCCTGTGAAACACTGGTTTGGAAGGGTCATCTGGAATTTAGTCCAGCTTTCACTATCCTACACAGAAAGAACTGGTGGTAAGAAAATAGAAGAGGAGGCAATGGCGAAACCAAGTAAGATATCACAAAAGCCAAGAACTAAAAACTTCTCTGTTTTGCTTCTAAGCAAGTCCTCTAACCTGGACAAAATAAAGAAATAAAGGGGTGCATCATATCTCAGAGCATGCCCCACATCCGGGACTCGGGGTGGGCGGGAAACCGGGTGGGGTTTCTCCATCAATATCCCCCTTTACCTCAGATACATGATGGAAACAATATGGACATAATAGTATTACCCACTTCCCTATGCCCCCTGAACCTTTTTTTTTCTTTTTCTTCTTTAACTGTAATCAACTATGTAAAAATTGTCAACAATACAATAAAATAGATTTAAAAAAAAAGAAATAAAGGGGTGCACATTGTGTGAACAAGTCAGACATTCAGCTCTGAAGTTCTAAGTCAACATTTCCCTTTTACCTATGTTTGTGCACTAACCTTCTCCATCCATACTTGTTTTTTCAGAAGGTGGGAAAAAGGAAAGTGTGCTGTTTAATGGAAGAATATTTGCAAGGTGGTTCTGCTGCTACATCATACAGTTTCTCCAGGGATAGCGATTGTCATTGTGCTACTAGAATCGAATATCATCAACAGAGAGGCTCCTGATTGACCATCTGTCACTGTTCTGGAGGTTGGGTAGTCTGAGATCAGGTGTGGCATGTTGGTGTATAGACGCAGACCTGGCCTGCTGCTTGACAGCGAACTTCTGTATGCACTGGCACAAGCAGAAGGGCGGCAGGGTTCTCAAGGGGCTCTTTCATTATGGGTACTGCTCTACTTTGACTATCTTCCTAAGATTTATGTATTAGAATCTCATACCAGAGGACTCAAAAAAAAAATTCATGGAGAAGTAGAATTAAAAGATCAATTTATCTTGATATAAAAAGTTTGGAACCAATTAGTAGATTTTTTCATAATTTTCATTTCCGTGTAATTTTTTCTGTGTTAGTGGTATTCGGAGGTAAGCTTTTGGGAAGTAATTAGGATGAAGTGAGATGATAAAATTGAGGCTCTTATAATAGCATTAATTTTTTTTGAAGATTTGTTTCTTTTTATTGGAAATGTAGATCTACAGAGGAGATAAAGATCTTTCATTTACTGATTCACTTCCCAAGTGGCCACAACGGCCAGAGCTGAGCCAGAGCTGAGCCAATCCAAAGCCAGGATTAGAAGAGTTGGTTCCAAGAGGCAAGCATGCTCCCGGTGTCTCTCTCTGCTCTCTGACTTAACACAGGATACTTGTTCTGCGCACACTCAGCAGTTGCTGGCCTCCACAAGACACCAGACCAGTGGAGTTTCCTGATCCTAGAATTATGAAATTGGAAACCAAATAAACCTTTTCCTTCCCAAAAAGCTCCTCTCCGGTATTTTTAAAGTAATGAAAATCTGGCTAGTACAGGATTCTAGCATGACAAAAATCCCCAACTAAGACAATTTAAACAAATGGAATTTATTGGCTCATGCAGTTCAACAGTCTAAAGGAAATTATTGAGAGATTTGCACTGTCTCCGATTTCTTGGCTTATTGTCCTTTATGTGTTGGATTTGTAAAGTGACAATAGCAAAAATGACTACAACAATTTCAACTATGTGACTACTGCACTATACAATGCAAGTATAGGACACATCTCCTCCGTAACATGTCTCATAAAAAAAAAAATTCTATTCTGTAAGCTCTAAAACAGTGCCCTGCTATTTTGAATAGGATTTGACTCCTCAGCTTACATTCAACTTTAAACATCAAAGCCTCTCCTGGGTCTCCTACACAGGCTAAGGATCCCAAGATTTTAGACCATCCTCCCCTGCTTTCCCAGGCCACAAGCAGGGAGCTGGATGGGAAGTAGAGCAGCCAGGACATGAAGCAGTCCCCATATGGAATCTTGGCATGTGCAAGGTAACATTTTAGCCACAAGGCTATTGCATTGGGTACACATTAATGGTTCTGTAAGAAAAGGAAGAAAGAGGCTGGTTTGTGGTACAGCAAGTTAAGCCACTGCTGATAATGCCCCTGGAGGCCGTAGATGATGGCTCAAGTCCAAAGTTCCCTGACTCCCACATGGGAGGCCTGCATGGAGTTCCTGGCCCCAGGCTTTGTTTTACCCCACTGTGGGTGCTGCGGGCACATATGGACTAAACCACTGCCTGCAGCAACATGAACAGGGTTGGAAGAGGAGACAACGCACAGTCGAGAAAATAAGAAATGGGACAGACACGAGAAAAAGAATACAAAAGTGGACGGCCAGAGGGAAGCCACCTTTTCTAAGGATGGAAGTCAACCTGGAAGGCTCACTGCCTCAATCAACAGTGTAACCCTAGTGCAGAAGACAGTACATGACTGTCGCAAGGATATCCTACAACACAGCCCTGTGGCCTTGGCCCATCGCCCAGCTGCAGACCCCCAGCCACAGGCCTCAATCCTGCTCTCAGACTTTTTCCCACTCTCAGAACATTGCCTGCAGAGTTTGACCTCTGTCTGGCACCAGCACTCTGTGATATCAAGATTCCAGACACAGTTGTCCTGTTGTTGTTTTTTTTTTTTTTAACCAAGTCACACTGTTATTTTTTACAAACTGCCTACAGAAGCTATGTTTCTCTCTACCTTTCAAATAAATAAAACTTTTTCCCCCAAAATGTTAGTTATTTATTTGAAAGTCAGTGTTACAAAGAGCAAGAGAGACAGAGATCCTCTATCTTTTGGCTTATTCCCCAAATAGCCTCAATGGCTGAACTTGAGTCGGTCTGAAGCCAGGAGTTTATTCCAGATCTTCCTTGTGGGTGCGAGGTACTCAAGTGCGTGCATCATCTGCTGCTGCTTTCCCAGGTGCATTAGCAGGACCTGGATTGGAAGCAGAGCAGCTAGAACTTGAACTGGCATCCACATGATATGCCAGCACTGTATGTAGCAGCTTTACTCACTGTACCGCAGCGCTGACCCCTAAAACCTTTTTTAATATACGTATATTTTACAGATTTATTTGGGTTTTTTTATGAGAAAGAACTACAGAGAGAAGGAAAGACAGAGAGAAAGATCTTCCTCAAGTGGCTGCAAGGGCTGAAACTGAACCTATCCAAAATCAGGAGCCAGGAGCTTCTTTCAGGTCTCCCATGCAGATGCAGGGTCCCAAGGCCTTGGACCATTCTCTGCTGCTTGCACAGGCCACAAGCAGGGAGCTAGATGGGAAGTAGGACAGCAAGGACATGAACTGGTGTCCATATGGGATCTCAGCTCATGCAAGGAAAGGACTTTAGCTATTAGGCTACTGTGCTGGGCCCTAAAAATTGTTTTTAAAATAAATACTGTAGGGTTGGTGTTATGGTGTAAAACATAAGCCACCTGCCAAGCCTGCACCCCATGGGCACCAGCTCAAATTTGGGCTGATCCACTTCCCACCCAGCTCCCTAACAATGCATCTGGAAAAGCAGTTGAAAACAACCCAAGTCTTTGGGCCCCTGCACCTACATAAGCCACCTGAGATCCTGGCTTTGGCCCAGTGCAGTCTAGGCTATTGCGGCCATTTGGAAAGTGAACCAGTTGATGGAAGATTTCTTTCTCTGCAACTCTGCTTTTCCAATAAATAAATAAATCACTAAAAACTATCTGTAAAGTATGTAATTCAGAGAATATGAGTAAATATGATAATTTGTTTGAAAATACAATACATGTTTTATGGCATTTGTGAGACCACATGGACAGTGATTCAGAGTACACGTTCTTTGAAGTGAGGGTACCTGGGTTTTCAATACTGGTCTAACCACTTAGGAGCTGGATGGTTTTGGGAAAGTTGCTCAACTTCTCTGTGGCTTGGTTTCCTCATCTCGAAAACATAGGTAATGCTCGTACTCACTTTATAGGACTTTAGGAGTGGTAGTACTTGCTTGTTCCTTGGTTTCAGAATAGGCATCTAGTCTTCCGTGCTATGTACTATCCATCAGATCAGGAATCCTTAGTTGTGCCCTGTTCTTTCTCTTTTACACATTTATTCATTTACTTATTATTTACTTACTTATTTGAAAGGCTGAGAGACAGAGAGAAATAGCAAGAAAGCAAGCATTCCTGTCTACTGGCTCATTTGCGCCAGGAACACAAGCTAGGTTTTTCTCATGAGTGTCAGGAACCCAACTCCTGGAGCCATCATTGCTGCCTCTCTCATCCGCATTGACAGGAAGTTGGGGTCAGGAGGTGGAGCCAGAAATTCACCCAGGCACTCAAGTATGGGATGGGACTGACTTAACCCATATCTTAACTGCCAGGTAAAGGCCCACTCCTTTCATTATTCCTTTCTCAGTAGCACTGTATAATTTTTCATGGATGCAATGCCTTCTCTTTTTATTTTATTTATTATTGTTATGGTATGTTATTATTGTTCTGAGAATACCAATAAAACTTTGTGGACCTTTTTCTCTTGCACAGCTCCTGTTTTGTCCATTATATTTGTTATCCTTCCATTTGACAATTCAGATCTCTTTTCTGTTAGCTTTTTTCCTTGAAAATAGGGTGGTCCTCAGCTATCCATTACTCTGAAAGAATGAAGCATCATAACACTGATTTTAAACTTAACATGCAGGGACTAGTCTTTTCACAGTTGATTCTTAGAATTATTTTTCTATTTGTTTCTAGGAGATTTATTTATTAAAATTCATTATTTGTGTATTTATTATTTTGTCTATTTATTAAAATGTTTATTTGATTGGGAGGCTTAGCACTTCTAAATATTTTTTCTTGCTTCAGTAAGTGTTCCCTGAGAAAAGCTTTTACTTACAAGGGAGGGGAATCTTTTCCCTGCCAAGTGCCATGTGGGCATTTATACCATCTTCTGCAGGCCATACAAAGCGATCATTCGAGTCCCACCTGCAGCTGCCTTGGCAGGGGCAAACCACATGATTTCATGGGCCTGACAAGGACTCTAGAGGTGGGATATGGGTGTTTCATCATTGATTACTAATTTTTTGAAGAGTTATTTATTTTTTATTGCAAAGTCAGATATACAGAGAGGAGGAGAGACAGAGAGAAAGATCTTATATCTGATGATTCACTCCCCAAGCGGCCACAATGGCTGGAGCTGTGCCAATCCAAAGCCAGGAGCCTGGAATCTCTTCTGGGTCTCACACACGGGTGCAGGGTCCAAGGCTTTGGGCCATCTTTAACTGCTTTCCCAGGCCACAAGTGGGGCTGCCAGGATTAGAACCGGTGCCCATGTGGGATCCCAGCGTGTGCAAGGCAAGGACTTCAGCCGCTGGACTATCACACTGTCCCCTGCCTTTTTTTAATAAATTGTTTTGCTCTTGCCTTTTAATGTTCTGTTGTTGTAGGATTTCAGTATCACTTTATGAAAGGATTAAAACTAATTAATAGCTACTTTTAATTCTCTTGTGTTAGCTCCTGCTGTCAGATCAAGTATGTTAAATGGATTATAGCACATCGAATTTTTTCAAAAGAGTTTATGATGATATGGACATGATATGGACACAAAAAGGGGAAGTGGAGTCAGGGAAAGCTCGTTTCTCAACAAAAGACTGCCAGATAATAATCATACAAGGATAGAAACAGAAAAATTGCTATTTTTGCAAGCTCCATTATATCACTGATTCAAAGAATATCAATGGCAGCCAAAATCATTGAATGAAATACCGCCAACAAATAAGTCATTTAAATATCCTTGAAATACACCTCGCAATTATTTATTGTTTATGGTGGAGAAAGACACTTGGTTAAATGCAATAAATCCAACAAATTCTAAAGGTTTCAACAAAAATGAAAATGTGCATGAGTGTAGTATATGTGGCCATGTGTGTGACAGAAAGGACAAAGGTGACAAAATGTTATCCCTAGAAATACAAATGGAGAATATTGCAATATTCATCCAACTGTTCTGTTTTGTTTTTGGTTTTGTTTTTTTTTTTTTTTCAGGGCAGAACTTTTCAAAATAATGAATATTTTCTTTGAAAGACAAAATAAACTGAAATTTACATCAGTATCCAACAGTACTAAATTATACTCCCAACGCGTTATTACAAAACACTACTAGATTATGCTAGTTTTCTCTTTATTAGGTTAAGTGAAAACACACCATGAGGCAGAGTTCTAGACATAATTGAACCACAATAAGGCAAACTTACTGAAAAAAAAATTGACACTGATTTTCTTTTTACTCTCCGTTTTTCCTCAATAAGCAGAGGTCTTAATAGAAAAGACAACGTAGTTAATAAGCAAGCTTCAGCAGCAAAACAATGCATCAGTATTTTAAAAGCTGAAGTTTGCTTTGCAAATGTCCTACTAAGAGGAATCTAAAACATCTAAGCCTTGTTTTGGTATCTGGGCTACCCTTCCAGGGAAGAACAAGAAACAAATTTCAACATGAAGTGGAGAAACTGTGACGTCATTCCTGTGCCCTGTGGAGGTTTCTGTCTTTCATCATGTGTGTCTTTCCTCTCCTTGCTGTGTGGAAAGAACTTAGTAATGCAATGTATTGAGCTTGCAAGACAAGGTACAGGTGCATGTGTCTTGTAGTTGCCCCATTCCCAAGGACTTGAGCCTTCTTCCAAGGCTAAATGCGTCCAGGCTGCCCTCTGCCCTTCTCCCTGACGCCCCCCTCACCACCCCAAGATCAGAGATCCTCTGATCCTACACCTGTGCTGGTGATTGGGAGCTGCGTGTAACTTTGTGAGGCTGGGGAGGCCTGACTGGGCTAGACTTAGTCCAGGTTCTTGTCTCCCACATGGAAGACGACAACTGCGCGAGACCAATAGAGATGAGCAGAAAAGCAGGATTCACTGGAAGGCAAAGGGATAACACACACTGATATAAAAGTGTGGACAACCTTGTGAGGGAGAATTGACCCCCCAACACCAGGCTAAAGGGAGAATTGACCCCCCAACACCAGGCTAAAGGGAGAATTGACCCCCCAACACCAGGCTAAAGGTATCTTTTTTAAATGATAATGGGTGTTGCTCAGGACAGGGTCTGATTAAATGTTCGAAGGATGTGGGTTTTGGGGTGGTACTGTA
This sequence comes from Ochotona princeps, assembly GCF_030435755.1. NCBI lineage: Eukaryota > Metazoa > Chordata > Mammalia > Lagomorpha > Ochotonidae > Ochotona > Ochotona princeps. The sequence goes on along the minus strand of NC_080845.1, from coordinate 18,605,365 downwards.
GCACACCTGGCGATCTCTAGTGTCCTGGTGTCTGGTACATCTTACAAAGCGACACTTAACTGCATGTGTGACAAGCCTCCAACCACGATGAACTGGCACGGAACGGGATTGGATTTGGGTGGTGAATGCGGCTAGGGGGTTAGCAGTCCTGAACTCCTGCCACTCACTAACCACTTGACTCATCGCATCACAATCTGGTGATTTCCTACCTCACTAGGAAACCTGAAGAGCAGAAATAGCAGAGAACAATTTTGAGAAAGGGAAAAAAAGTAGAAATATTTTAGAGTCCATTCCAACAGGGTTCTGGGGGCTCAATAGAGAATTATAAAAAAAAAAGTTGTTCCTTACATTGTATACACATGGCATATTGGTACAGTAACTAAACTACCTAATTTGCAATCCCAATTCTGTCACTCTATCAGCTGTCTAATGCTGATTAACTGAGCAAGCTTGGGGTGAGTCATAGGTAAATTGGAAACAATAATAGCAACTACCTCATGGGTTCTGAGCACTAAACATGTTCATGTATGCAATGTACATAGTGAACACTGTACTCAGTGGTTTGGCCGATCGATTACATGTATGCTTGTTAATTTTTTTTTCAGATAATAGTAGCTGTGCATCTTTCTTGGCATCCCAAAAGTTTGTATGTGAATAAGTTCAATCTCTGAACCATCTGGAGACTGAGAAAGGACCAGACAAGGACTTGAGCCTTCTTAAAGTGCTAAAAAGTTGTGCAGATTCATGCATTGGGTACAGGTCATCCTATTCAAAATGCTCACAACAGAAAGTCAACGTTGTCACTTGATCACTTGGTACACTATAGACTTAGATTTATGGTGGTTTTTTTTTTCTTTGTCAGAATTGTTTGAAAACCAGAGTGACAGAGCAGCCAGAGCTGGGCCAGATGGAAGCCAGGAGTTCAGAATTCTACCTGGGTCTCCCTCATGGGTAATAGAGACCCAAGTCATTGGGCCATCATCATGTTATCCCAGAAATATCTTTAGTAGGAATTCTGGACCAGAAGCACAGAAAAGATGGGACTTGAACCCACGCACTGATATGGAGTGCAGATGTCCCAAGAGATATGGCTTAACCTGCTGAGCCACAGGCCCACTCCAGTACACTGGATTTCTACAATCAAAATTACAAAACATTTTTCCTTGGGACCTTTATCAGAGAACTCAGCCTGAAACAGATTGTATCCATCAAAAGCATGTTTGCGATAACTGATACCAAGACAGGCAGAATAGAATTGATAGCCTTGGCCTCAAGTTGCCTCCATATATTGTAAGTTTGATTTAAAAGTTTCCCAGCACAAATGGAACTGTAACTTGCTGTTGTGTAAACAGACTATAAACTTCTCGTGTAGTAAGTAGCTGAGTCTCAGCCAACCACAGTGGCCACCTGTTCAAATAAAATAACACAACGCTGCAAACCAATTAAGCTATCTCTGTGGATCACTTCCGTTTCCTATATATCACTTCATTCTGCCTACTAGCCCATGTTGTATGGGAAGGGCATTCTGAAATACTTTTGGTGCCAACTGTTGCTTGATTATGGCATTGCAAATAAAGTCAGTTAAGATCTGCAGAGTTGGGCCCGGCACAGTGGCCTAGCAGCTAAAGTCTTCGCCTTGAACATGCCAGGATCCCATATGAGCGTCAGTTCTAATCCCGGCAGTTCCACTTCCCATCCAGCTCCCTGCTTATGGCCTGGGAAAGCAATCAAGGACGGACCAAAAACTTAGGACCCTGCATGTGTTGGGAGACCTGGAGGAAGTTCCTGGCTCCTGGTTTCAGCTTGGTGCAGCACTGGCCATTGTAGTCACTTGGGGAGTGAATCATTGGATGGAAGATCTTCCTCTCTATATCTGACTTTGTGATAAAAATAAAAATAAATCTTAAAAAAAAAAAAAAAAGAGCTGCAGTTTAACCTAGCGGTTAAGGTGGCCATTTCTCATGTCAGAATACCTGGTGGCTTTAATACCTGGCTTAAACCTGACTCTGGCTCATGACACAGCTTCCTGTTAAAGCAGACCCTGAGAAGCAACAGTGGTTGCTCAAGTCATAGGGTTGCTGCCACTCACAAGGAAGACCTGGATTGAGTTGCTGGCTCGCAGCTATAGGTCTGACCCTGCTGCCTGGCCCAGCCCCAACAGCTTCAGGCATTTGGAAAATAAACCAGTTTCTCTCTCTCTCTCCCTCCAAGTGCCTCTGTGCCTCTCAAACACATAAATAAACCTTAAGGGGTTGGCACCAGTCTCATGCAGGTACTGGTTTGAGTCCTGGCTGCTCCACTTCTGATCCAGGTTCCTGCTAATGTGACTGGGAAAGCAACAGAAAAAGACTGTCTTTGGACCCCTGCACCCACGTGGGAGATCTGGAAGAAGTTCCTGACTCCTCATTTCAGATGGCCCAGCTCAAGCAGTTGTGGCCACTGAGGGAGTGAACCAACTAGTGGATGGAAGATCTGTTCATCCTCTCCATTACATTGCTTTTCAAATAAAAATAAACAAGTCTTCGAAAAACAAATTTTAGGAGAACTCTGCAAATTAAATTTGTTGTAATTTTGTGTTTTAACAATGCGTGGTTGATGACGTGTTCTAAAACGTCCCACTTTGGTTACACTATTTTCTTAAAATCGAGCTCACAGCAAACCAGAGTCCTTTGCTTTGTTCCATTTAGCTCGGCCAGCTCCTCTCTGGGGGAGGTAGGGCTTTGCCTAGGGCCTTTACTTAGACTCTCAGAACTGTTTTGCCTGACTGAAATTCTTTATACTTCTTAAAAAAATAATAGTCCATTTGAAGAACTTGACCATTTTGTTTTCCAATGTCCTTACCCACAGAATAGCTTTGCCTTGATTTTAGTGCAGGGAAAATGTTTGAATGTCAGGAAAACTTGAATGTTTCATTTTATTGCTGTGGGGTGCAGCCAGTGAAAGCCAGCACCCATTAACAGTGGGCACATGGAATGTGGCTGTATCCCCCACCCACTGTCCATTGCTTGGGCGAGTCATAAAGATTTAATGTTCTTTATAATTCTAATTGCGTATTTTCAAAAGAGTTCCAGGAAGGGTGCAGCCTAATAGTAATGAAATGTTAATTCCACCTTTAGGGGGACGCGCTGTCTCGCATTCCTCCCTTCCTGCTTCCAGTTACTGAAGTTAATCAGAAGTATTGCATTGTATAATAAAACATTGTACTGTGCACCTTTCAAACTAATTAGAGGGTGAGAGTGTTAGTTATTTAAAGCAGAGTTCTAGTTCATACGTTATTACAATATTACTACACTATTTCCCTCAACCTGGCTCTTTACCGTGAGCTGAAAACAACAGCCGAACCAGGCATCGTAGGTTTATTCCAGCAGGGCAGGAACAGGACAGGGTGGTGGGAGAGCAGCAGGAAAACAGGAAGGAAGGAAGGGAAGGGGGGCTGGAAGGAGAAGAGAGAGACAGAGCCGCACCTGGGGGCCTTTTTGTCACTCAGGTGAGGCTGCCAGGTGTGGGGGGCTGGGATTGGGAGAGACAGAGGGCAGGCCCCAGGGGATTGGTGCCTGAGACTGTTACAGGTGATTGCCTAAGAATGATTGGTAAGTGGCCGGAGCTGGGGAAGGGGCTGGGAGATTGGGGCTGGGGTTCTCAGGTGAAATGCAGGGTTACATCTGATTGGTGGACAGCTGGACTGGCATGAATTTCGTGAGCTGTGAGGAAGAGAAAATGGCGCCGGTCCAGGGTGGGATATTCGAAAAACTCCTTACATTCCTCCATTTTATTATATATAAAGGAAGAGGGGTATTGTTCTCCATGGCTTCTTCAAGCTGAGTTTTCTCTTGGCAGTGGTTGCAGCCTGGTGGGAGGAATGGGGGATGGAGGGATGCTCTTAGTCCTGCAAAAGAAACTGGTTAATGGTTTGATTAGAAAAAAATTTTCTTTTTCCTACATTTGAGTGGATGTCACAGGAATGGAAGGAGGGTTATTAACAGTGCTTTTGAAAAGGTGGCTTGAGTTCTTTTTCTCTTAGCCAGGCCTTCTTGTACTTCGTTCATTGATTCTTCATTACTCCTGAATGGTCAACAACAAGGTAGCTTCCCCAGGAACCACAGACCCTGACTGCCTATCATCCTATCTAACTCCTCACATTTCCAAACAGAGGAATGAACCCCAACTGCATTTAAGGACAAAGGGACAGCGACCACTCTATCTGCTGGAGCTGAAAGGGGGTGTTGTTAAGTAACAGCAGCAGTAGGGGGTTCTAGAAGTTACTGGTAGCAGGTAGAATTCATCAGGTGTCCGAAGTACAACCTGGCACTTGAAGGCTTCTCTTAGTTGAGGTCTAGATAACAAAACATAACCTAGTGAGAATCTTTCCTAACCTAGCAGATCGTGAGTTCAGTTAGAAACCCAATTGTAATACTTGGGCTTTCAAGTCTAGATATAAAAGAATTGTCAGGTTTCAACCTTGCAGGCTCACCTGAGCGACAAAAAGGCCCCCGGTGCGGCTCTGTCTCTCTCTTCTCCTTACGGCCTCACTTCGCCTCTTTCCTTCCCTTTTCCCCGCTGCTCTCCCACCACCCCGCCCCGTTCCTGCCCTGCTGGAATAAACCTCCTAAGATACCTCATTACGTCTGTTGTTTTCGGCTCACAGTAAAGAACCAGGTTGCGGGAATTAGTTGCGTGTAATATTGTAATAACGTATGAACTAAAACTCTGTTTTAAGTAACTAACACAGAGCTTAAAAACCCCTGACTTGTGCCACTCGGTGCAGTGGTTCCTGGAGTGTAGCAGGAGCTGCTGTCGCCAGTAAAGACTCCTCCTAACATCCTACAGTTGGGTCAGGCGTGATCTCTCTCGCACTCTGCAACATTATGAGACAATAAGAACTAAGGAATCCATCGTGTTTTTCTTTTTGGTTTTGACTGTTGGTGTCTAACTGCATTTAATTGTTGTATCACACCCAATTCCCTTGTACACTTAGATGTTTAATAAATGTGAAAAAAGCAAAGGGAAGCCAACTAATTTCAGCTGTGTATCTGGCTTTCCAATAAAAATAAAATAAAAATAAATCTTTATTTTTTAAAAAGTGCGTATCTTGGAACAGAGATCTGATAGACAAGAACAAAGATTATCAGCACAGGTTGTGAAGCAAAAAGAACCACACCCAGTCAAGTGATGGGCAAGTTGGATATTTCTAAGCCAGCAAGGACATCAGTGGGCAATCATTTGTCCTTGTCACATGACCCTGCATGGATGAGGGTCCAGTCCACGAGGCCTGTTGAACAGGACTTGTGTCTGTCACATCAAGCACAGAAGCTAACACCTGCTCCTGGGGCTGAGGAAAAGACCAGGGAAAGCAGGAACAATATGCTTAGCATGGTTCACGGGGAGGGTGGGGCTTCACAGAATGGCTTAAGCCCAGGGTCCACCCAGAGAGATCCACTGTGCTTCTGCCCAGAGTATCTTTAGAGTTGGATGGGAAACCTATGAGACAAGCAGGAGTGGAAGCCAAGCAATGCTGTTTTTTATTTCCTTACAAACTGTACTACTGATACTATCAGTTATTTTTAATTGCTGAAACCCAGTTTGAATTATCCCCAGGCGAAGAAATTCCTTATAATACCCAGGCTCCAACAGAGGTGGTGTGATACTCCAGTTTCTGTGCTAGAAACCACCCCTTTCCTCTGTACCTGTTGTGCAGCTATGTCATGGATCGTGAGAAAAAATGTACAAAGTGCATATTTGTATCACATAAATTGGTAGGCTATAACCTCAGATGGACCCTTAACATTTCAGGGAAATCTGTGTTTTCCTGGCCAGTTTACATTCCTACTAATAGTCATTTCAAAGTATTTGGAGAAATGTGTTCAATTTTTGAAGTTTATTTATTTCAAAAGTGGAGACTCAGAGAGAGTGAGAAAAAGAATCAGAGTCAGAGAGAAGTTTTTTTTTAACTGTTGACTCACTTCCCAGATGCTTGAAGCAGTTGAGACTGAGCCAGGCTGAAGAGCCAGAAGCCAGAAACTCAATCAGGGTCTCTCCTGTGGGCGGCAGAGACTCAGCCTCTCAATCTATCACCTGCTGTTGCCTGGTGTTTATCAGCAGGGAGCTGGAATTTGGATGCAGAGTTGCGACTTATAGCCAGGCTTTCTAATACAAGCTACTAAATCCTACTACTACCATTTAAACCATCTTATTGGTCATGCTGCCATCATCTCTCCTGGATTATTGCAGTGGCCTCTTAGCAGAAGTCCAGCCTCACTTGTTTCCCATCTACTTTTCATTATGAAGTAGTAAATATGACCCACTAACTTAGGTATTTTTTTTTTATTTTTTGGTAATGTTTACATAGTTGACTAGCGTCGGAAGGGTTGAGAATTAGGGGAAAGTGGGTGAGACCATAATTTCCACATTTTCTTTTTCTTCTTCCTGTATCTGGGGAAAAGGGGGAAATAAGGGGAGAAGCTGCACCCAGCTTCCTAACTGCCTCAGTGCCCCGAGATGGGGAACAGCCACCTGATGTCATCCCAGGGTCCTGGATGGGGAGCATGTTTTGAGTTAGGTATTTTTAAATATGCTTATCCTGGTGAGAGATTCCACCACATTCCTTACACCTGAATCCCATCACTTGTGATTTTTGGTTCCTTATCAATGTATGGTCCCTAGACATTAGTATAATGAGTTCATCTCATCAGAAGTTATAGTTTGTACAGATCCAAGGGGATATAGTTCTTGGTAATTCATCCACATGTAAAATTTCATTTAGTGAAAGCATTTCAATGAGCACAGTATTTCTCAAATTATAGTTCAAGGATTTCCTACTAAGCACAGCAAGTTGGAAAGGAGGAGAGCTGGAAGGTTGCAAAATTCACATGGAAACAAGGATTGCCATGTGATTATAAAACAGTTTGAAGTTTGAGAGCCATGAATGAAAGTGTCTCTGTCTTACTGAAAATACTGGCCCAGTAGGCATTGTGTTCCTCTCCAGCTTCTCCCTGAAGTCCCTTCATCTCCAGCCAGCTGAAGGGAGTTGGGTAGAGAACAACAATTTGCATTTGCATTTGGAATTAGAGTATTTCTTTCTTTTTAAAAAAATAAAAAATTTTGTCTGTTGACTTTGAAAGGCACAGAGATCTCATATCAGCTGGTTTACTGCCCAAAGCCTGCAACAATCCCTGCTGGATCTGGCAGGAGCCAGGAAGCTGAACTCAATCCAGGTCTTCGATGTGGGTGGCAGACACCCCGTTACTCAAGACACCCATCACCCATGTTGCCTCCCAGGACGTGCACTATCAAGGAGCTGGGATAGAGAGCAGAATCAGGATTTGAACTAAGGCACCGTAATATTGGACATGGGCATCACAGATGAGGTCTTGGACCGCCCCCCCAACACACTGAACTCCTGTCCTTGTTGTTCCTGAATTTCAGGCAGTCCTCAGCTTGATTTCCTACCTGTAAGATGAACTGAGGGGATCATTGTTTAAAACACTTACTTGTTGAAAGACATAGTTACAGGGAAAGGGAGTGAACCATCCATTGGTTCACCCCTCTAGTATAGCTATAAGAGCACTTGCGGGGCTGATGTGATGGTTACTGGCTAATCCCCAGCCTTAAAGCGCCAGCATCCCATATGGACACTTGTTCATGTTCTGGCTGTTCTACTTACCATCCAGCTCCCTGCTTGTGGCCTGAGAAAGCAGCGGAGGATGTCATATACTTGGGACCCTGCATCCACACAGGGGACCAAAGGAGTCCCCCGGCTTGAATCAATTCAGCTCTGGCTATTGTGGCCAGTTGGGAAGTGAACCAGCAGATGGAAGATCCTTCTGTCTCTCCTTTCTGTAAATCTACCTTTTCAATAAAAATAATCTTGAGAGAGCGAGAGAGAGCGAGCATGAACTGGCACTCAAATGGAGTGCCAGTGTTGCAGGTGGCTCCTCCACAGGCCAGGCTGACAGTACTCAAGAGCTGAGTTAGCTCCATCGTTTTGAAGTCTCAGAACTTGACTTGCTCTGCTCCTCTGTCTAGAATATCTTCCCCCACCACGCAAGCATCGCCCCCCAGGAGTTAGCTGGTTCTGAGGACTCTTCCAGCGCACCCCAGTGTTCCTCTGCCCTCTTTTTGCTGTGCTCCTAGTAATCTAAGCAAGTTCTCATTTGTGTTTTTGACAAATATTTGTTGAGTGCCTGCTGTGTGCCAGGCTGTGTTCCAAGGTCTGGGGATGCAACATCAAAAAATCCAGATAAGATTGTTGTGGAACTGATGGTCTGGTGCAAGAGACAGTCAATAAGCAGGTTTATTCCTTACTGTAGGAACGTGATCTGCTGTGTTAGAAGAGGACATGGGGGAGGGGTGAAGGTGAGAGGTAGTACCCCAGCCACATGTGTCACACAGGTTGGAAGGACAGGGACCATCCTGACTGCAACAGGGGAAGAGGAAGAAGAGGCCAGAGAGGGTGTGAATGATGAGTCTGTCAGACCAAGGCCCTTCAGGCTGCCTAGCCTGCTGTGAAGGTTTGGGAGCTTTTACTGGGTGAAATGGGAAGCCTGTGCAAGATTTTAAGCAGAGAAAGGACAAAATTTAGTTCATCTCTAAAATGTCTGACTGGCTACAGTGTGGAGAATGGACACATCAGAAAGCTGGTGAAACCAAGAACCTGTTGCAACAGTCCAGGTGAGGCGTGATGTTTGGATCATGGTGGTGGATGTGGAAGTCACAGGACGAACATTCCTTTGATTTAGTTGTGCACGAATGACGCTACGAACATAGTGCATAAGTCCACTGCAGTAGTGGACTTATGCACCTTGTCAGGTCAGGGAATGGTAACACAGGGGGACAGCAAAGGTTTGAAGTTACCAAGGAGACAGAGCTTCAGGGATCTGAAAATCTAAGAGGGTTGGGGCCTCCAGGCCTCTGGCGCAGCAGTAATTCCGCAGCCAAGCCCACCAGCTGCTGCCCAGCAACCATGCGCAACAGGCAGGGAAGGAGCCTATGGAAAGCGCAGGACTTTGGCAAAGACGGGTGAGCGCATCCCGGGAATGGTAGTTCCGCGCCTGTGCGCAGACGCGCTGGAGCTCACAGGCTTGCGCGCGCAACGCTGCAGGACCAGCTTCTGGAAGCTCTTTGCGGTGGCATTGATGCTGGCTGCGGATGCTGGTGCAGGTATCGGTTGTCCCAGACCCCTAGTTTTTAGAGCTGCGGCTGCGGCCCCCACGGCGAGCGCGTCTCTCGGGGGGGATGGGGACTGAGAGTCGGTCTGGCCGTGCCAGGCGCTGGCTGCGGCTTCGGTAGGAGGTGGGCACCCTTCTGGGAGACTGAGCCCCTGTCTCTCCGTGCTCCTTTAAGTCTGCAACTTTGGCGCTTTTTGGCCTCGGCGGCGAGATCCCTCCTTGTTGTGCGTTGGATGGGGGTGGGTGGCTGTCCCGCTGTTGCGAGGATGTTTAGCGGCATCCCTGTCTTCATGCCCCCTAGCTACCAGTAGCACTTTTTCCTGGCTCGTGATCGTAAAAATATGTGCAGGCATCGCCAAATGACCCTTTTGGAGCACCAATGCCCGCTCTCTTTCTGGCTATGGTTGAAAACCTCTGGCTGCGTCACGTTTTCTCCGAGCCTCCCTTCTGAGGTGTCTAGGAGACAGAAGCGAGCGCAGTCACCGCGAAGTCGCAGGTGTTCAGGTCCTTGGTGGCCGCCTAACATTTGATAAAAGAACAAATGGCGTCATGCCAGCCGAGTGCCTGCCTCGGTACTGGGAAAGAGGTAATTACGGGTGCGTGATCGGCAGTGTCAGTCAAGTAGCTAGCTCCTGCTGATCTGTCTTCGTCTGCCCCATCCCCACGGTGCCCCGTTCGCAGTTCATTGTAGATGCTCGGTCATTTGTAGAATGAGTGAATGAATGCGGGCAACACAAAGCAAGCTGTGTGCAAAGGAGCTCTTTGGAATCAAAGAGAGCTTCGCATTAGAAGTGACAGTTGAAAGGAGTCAAGTTTTAAAGCATGCCTGCAACTCTGGAAGGAGACAGAGCTGAAGGCGGCATTTGCAGCAGAGCGTAGAGCCCTGGTGCAAAGACCGGGAAGCTATAGAGAGTGTGGGAACTGGGAGGCGTTTGTGGCTGCAGTGTCAATCAAGTAGCTAGTGCTCCGAAATGAGGTTGTCCAGGCGGTGTCTCCAGGTCATCTCCTTTGCTCCGGGCTGGTGTGTGGGTTGTGGGGAAGCGTGAAGGATTCTAAGCAGGGAAGTGCTGGGATCATTTTTTGTACCCTGCAAGGAATTCTTTTGCTGCAGTGTGAAGCCAGACTGAACCTGTTGCTGGGCACAATCACGACATCTAGTGATGCTGTTCTTGGTAGGAGGAGAGGTAGAACTCTCCGAAACCTATTAATTTTGTGTGAATTCAGGAGGGGAAAGAAAGAAAAGGGGGTTGGGGGAGGGAAGGAGCGGCCGGATGGCTCACTTGGCTAAATCCTTTTTGCAAGTGCTGGGATCCAGTAGGGGTGCCTGTTTGCATTCTGGCTGCTCCACTTCCCATCCAGCTCCCTGCTTGTGGCCTGGGAAAGCAGTGGAGGATGGCCCAAAGCCTTGGGACCCTGCACCCCTGTGAGACACCCAAAAGCAGCTTCTGGCTCCTGGCTTCAGAGCTGTGCCTCTCTGGCCAGTGCAGACATCTGGAAACTGAATCAGTAGATGAGAGATCTTTCACTGTCTTCACTTTCTAAGTAAATCTGATCTGCCTTTCCAGTACATATAATTAAATCTCTAACAGCAACAAAAGGGAGGGGGGAAATCTAGCAGTGGAGCATGAAATATGACTTCTGAGCTGAACTCCTGCTGGGAGTGTGTGGCTGTTCACTCAGGCTGGGATTTTCCAAAGGATATATGCCTGCAACTATTGTGGTGTTTCTTCCTCTTCTCTTATTCCTTCTTGGGATCTGCACCCCTAGCCCTACAACTTCCCCAAACCTTAACCCGAATCAGTTCTTCCTCCCTCTTTCCCTCCTTCCCTCCCTTCCTTCCTTCCTTCCTCTCTATCTCTCATTCCTTCTCTCTCTTTCTTCCTTTCTTTTAAGATTAATTCACTTTTGGCTCGGCGTGATAGCTTAGTGGCTAAAGTCCTCACCATGCGTGTGCCAGGATCCCATATGGGCACTGGTTCTAATCCCAGCAGCCCCACTTCCCATCCAGCACCCTGCTGTGGCCTGGGAAAGCAGTCGAGGACGGTCCAATGCCTTGGGACCCTGCACCAGCGTGGGAGACCTGGAAGAAGCTCCTGGCTCTTGGCTTTGGATCAGCTGGTGCAGGGTCTAAGGTTTTGGCCCTTCCTCCACTGCTTTCCCAGGCCACAAGCAGGGAGCTAGATGGGAAGTGGAGCAGTCAGGACATGAGCCAGCAGCCATATGGGATCCTGGCACATGCAAGGCGAGGATCTAGTTACTAGGTCATCGTATCCGGCCTGAATTTCATTATTTTTAATGGCTGAGGAATATTCCGTGGAGTGGATGTACCACTAACCCCACCGATTTTTTTTCTTTAAAGATTTTCATCTAAGTGTTGGAAAAGCAGAGTTACAGAGAGAGAGAGAGAGAGGACAAGACAGAGAGAGCTTTCATCTGCTGATTCACTCAAGTGACTGTAACAGCCAGGGCTGAGCCAGGTTGAAGGTAGGAGCCAGAAACTTCATCCAGGTCTTCAAAAGGGCTCAGGTTCTTGGCCCATCTTCTGCTGATTTCCCAGGTACATTAGCAGGGAGCTGGATTGCAAGTGGAACAGCTGGAATTCTGACTTTGCTCATATGGGTAAGCTTCATATGACTGGCTTCAAAGGGGATGCTTAACCTGCTGTGCTCTAAGGCTGACCCCTAGATAATGTTTAAACTGAGAACAGCATCTTTCAGATTCACAGCAATTAACACATTGTTTGCATTTATTTCCCATTTTCTCTCTCTTCCTGACAGTTTCTGCAAGACTATAAGCTGATCGCTGAAACCCTTGCTGTGTTGGTGTATGTGGTGTCTATTGGTGAACTCTCCTGGTGCTCAAATCTGTCTAAAGGGGACTGAATTCCTACATTCCCGCTGGTGACGCAGTGCAAGCTGTCATGCCCTTGAGCAAGATGACAGCCATGTCCCCAGATCCTCAAACTCTGGCCTCTCGTGCGAGCAACAAGGTCCCGAGCAGAAATCCTATGAGGGCTCAGGAATCTCTCCTAAGAGGAGATCCGGAGTCTTTCAGACGGAGGTTCAGGTGGTTTTGTTACTCAGAGGTGGCTGGACCCAGGAAGGCCTTGAATCAGCTCTGGGAGCTCTGCACGCAGTGGCTGAGACCGGACATTCACACCAAAGAGGAGATCTTGGAACTTTTGGTGTTTGAGCAGTTCCTGACTGTTCTGCCTGGAGAGATGAGGGTTTGGGTAAAGTCTCAGCGTCCAAAGAATGGGGAGGAAGTGGTAACCCTAATAGAGGATTTGACTCACGTGCTTGAAGAACAAAAGGGTGAGGTTTGTGTGAGGAGGGGGAGAAATCACCGGTAAACCCCTCAAAAGAAAGCAGCTTACTGTTGCAAGGACTCCTAGGCTTGAGACTCAGGGCAGCATTTGAATCAACGCACACAGCATACTGGTCTTGAGCAAACTCTATTACCTGGCAGAATTTGAATGAGTCAGAGGGAGGTAGCTTCTTCTCCTTGATTTTGTTTTGCAGACTGGGGCACACAAGGGTTGTGTCTTTCTCCACTTTGAGCAGGAGATAGGCGGGGTCCTTAGGACCGGAGAAGAGGAAGTTGCCTGTGTAGGTGATGGGCAGTACGAATGTTTCACCTGCCAGTCCTCAACTTCTGGCTCTGGGTATGCACTCTCACATTTCTAGGACTGGTCTGTCCCATATCGGGTGATGGAAATGGTTTGCACTTCACGTTAAACACATGATATGCAGCCAGGGCAAGTAAGGAACTGGGCATTTCATGCAATTTAAATTGTAAGTGCCAATCTCTGAGCCACAGGTAATCTGTTTTGGTCGTGTAGACCCACAGCCTCAGTGGAGGAAGAACTGAATTATGCTTCTTTTAATTATGTACCTATGAATTACAGATAAAATATGACCTCTGAAATAAACAGAATGATAGCATTATAAAATCTTCATGTAACGACTTCTAGGGTTGAAAGCCTTAGAATGTGGTCAACTTTTATATTAAAAAAAAAAACCCTTAAATATGTTACAAATACTTACTCAATTATTTGGGGCACGTAATTTGCAATCGGGCTTTGTAGGAGAGTTCCCCACTAGATGGGGACGTAGGCTATGCCTACATACACTTCACGTGCTTGGTTGGTGGATCTGAAACTGGAGTTTCCTGATTTGCCCACTGTAGCAAATTGGGGCCACTGTGTGGAGGCCCTGAAATAAAGACCTGGGTGCTTGCATTCTGTTAGATATAGTGGATTCTTTGCATGAATACCTTTTTTTTTTCTCTCTTTGGCTGCTTGTTTTTAACTTTTCTTTGTTATTGATTGTATTGAGAGTCTAATCAAGAAAGCTTCCTACAATCTTTTTCAAAAGGAAGTAGGGAATATGATTCAAACAAAAACATTTTTCCTTCTTTGAAAAAAGAGCTGTTGACGTTGGAGGGTCATTTAATGCACTGTGTTTATGCGAGACCAGGTCCTTGAGGAATCTGCTGGTAAGGTCAGGTTTGAAACTGTTCAATCCTGTATTCACTCAATGATTTTGGGACTCTTGAGCAAGTATTTGCTAGAATCCGGGAGAAAATGAATTCACAGACAAAAGGATTGTGCTGTTCTTACTTACAACAGTTTATAAATTAAAAATACAAGCTCTTCATTGTGCAAGTTAAATATGTATTTTTAAAAGGTTGATTTATTTTTATTGGAAAGGCAGATATACAGAGAGAAGGAGATACAGAGAGAAAGATCTTCCATCCACTGGTTCACTCCCTAAGTGGCCGCAATGGCAGATGCTGAGCTAATCTAAAGTTAGGAGTCAGAGGCTTCTTCTGGGTCTCCCACATGGATCAGGGGCCCTAGGCTTTGGGCCATCTCTACTGCTTTCCCAGGCCACAAGCAGGGAGCTGGATGGGAAGTAGAGCACGTGGGATATGAACAAGTGCCCATATGGGATCCTGGTGGATGCAAGGCAAGAATTTAGCCACTAGGCTATCACACCAGGCCCAAGTTAATTATTTTTAAATGGAAGGCATATGGAATAAAGGGAGCCAGTGAATTAAAAGAATTTATTTTTATTTTTATTTTTTGGTGGGGTAAGGGCAAATCCTGGGCTTTGATAGGGAACTGTATCTGAGCACTCTGTTTTAAAGACAGGGTAGACTTCAGGGTCCTTGTACACTTTTCTCCACAGAGGCATGACGTGTTGTGATGTTATGAACAACAAACACACTGTGACCTTCCTCCGTGGTTGCTGACTCCCAGCTCCTCCTGCCCTAGTAGTTCTCTAAGTGACTGGACAGTAGTGTCTGTGGTTAAAATATTTGGCCTCTGTGCCCATTTCTGTAACTTGTTCCAGAACAGTTGCAGAACTCTGCTGTGCAAAGGCAGCCTTCTGGTTGTTTGTAACAGGCCCCTGCTGGTCTCACCTGAGCTGATCAATGGGAAGATTTTGGAGAAGTGTGGATTGCCACATGCTGTGGGGGCTGGGGTCTTTGGGAGAAAACCTTTTGCTTACAGGGTTGGAACTCACCTCTGGGAAAGTGAAGGGGGTTGAAGGTGGAGCAGATCATCAGTAGCCCATCACTGACTGGCTTATGCCTGTCTGTGAAGGCTTCATAAAAAAGAAAGGAGGGAATGGAGCCAGTATGGTAGCCTAGTGGCTACATCCTTGCCTTGCATGCCCTGAGATCCCATATGGGTACTGGTTTGTATCCTGGTTGCTCCACTTCCCATCCAGCTCCCTGCCTGTGGCCTGAGAAAGCAGTCGAGGATGGTCCAAAGCCTAGGGACCCTGCACCAATGTGGGAAACCCAGAAGAGGCTCCTGGCTTCAAATGTGCTCAGCTCTGGCCATTGCAGCCACTTGGGGAGTGAACCAGTGGGTGAAAGATCTTCCGCTTTGTCTCTCCTTCTCGCTATAAATCTGACTTTTCAATAAAAATAAAACCATATTAAAAAAAAAAAGTGCAGGGAGCTTCCGGGTAGCGGGACACGTGGATGTTTCTGGAGGGTGGAGTATCTGCAGAGGGCACCAGTTCTGCAGCCCCACATCCCTTCTACATATTTTGTTTTATACATCTTTCCAACTGCATCCTTCAAAATGCTTTTGATAAGAAGCTGGTGAGCTCACTGCCCTGGTTCTAGCAAACTATTCCAACCTGAGGAGGGAGTCATGGGAACCCTGACATACAGCGAGTCGGTCACAAATTCTGGAGGCCTCGCCTTGTGACTGGCGTCTGACATTGGGGACAATCTGTGGGGCTGAGCTACCTCCAGGTGGACTGTCCAAGTTCATTGAATTAAAGGGCTCTTGACTAATGTCCACAAGTGCATCTAGTCCAGGATTCCCCACTTGGCGTGTGGGTCAGCATCCTGACATTGGGGACACCCTGACGTTGGGGACAGAAAGTGACTTGGGTTTCGTCCTGTTTATTTCAAACACTCATAAGGGTTTTCCATCTAAATAATCCACTGGAAACCTCAGACTCTTTCTCCCCACTCCCTAGACCCTGTCTCTCAAGATTCTAATGTTGGCCAAGAGACCTCAGACAGAGACAAAACAATTGCTGTCCATCCAAATGCTGAGTTTCAGGTAAGTAGCCTTCCGCTGGTTAAGTGAGTACTTAACTGGACTCTTAACTCTCGGCATACAGATGAAAAATGGTCAGACAAGGACAGTATAGCTCCTTTTCCACATGCTGTTTATTTCAATTCACAGAATATGTCCCAAGTTTGACTTCAAAGTCATTTCTTAAATTCCAGCAATTACTCCTGATAAAATTAATTCAGTAGAAATGGAATTAATTGTATTTCCTAAATGTGATAAAGGATGTGTCCAATTAGTGCTCCAAGACAGAAAGCAATCCTTATAATGTCTGAGAATCACAGCCATTGTATTTCCTGAATACCCTAGCCAATGCAGTGCAGTAGGAGAGGTATAAGCATTAGTGTGTAAGAGGCACATGCAGACTGCTCACAAATAACATTGTTTTGGAAAATTCATAGAACCAGTGAACAAATACCAAAATTGATATAATAGCTGGGAAAAGTAGCTGCTTACAAATCAGTTCCTATATGCTAAGGGAAAATTAGTTAAGGGAAAATTAGTTAAGGGAAATTAGTTAAGGGAAAATTAGTTAAGGGAAAATTCCTATTAATAATTGATAGTACTGTGGTGGACCAGTAATAACTATAAATGCTTATTTCTTAATCCCTGAACCTGCAAATGTTACTTTGTTTGGAAGAAGGAGCCTGTAAGGCTGATTCAAGATGCTAAAGGATGGGCAGTTGGCCTACTGGTTCAGGCAGCTGCCCATTAGGAACACCCCGTGTGTTGTATTGGAGTGCCTGCGTTCAGGTTCCATCTCCAATTCCTGGTTCCAGCTTTTTGCTGAGGTTGACCCTGAGAGGCAGCAAGGATGGCTCAAGTAGTTGGGTTCATGCTGCCCATGAGGGAAACCTAGCTCAAGTTCTCATTCTAAGATTCAGCCACCTAGTCCCAGTCATGGCAGGACATGGAAGAACTCGGTATCTCTTTGCCTCTCAAAACATTTTTAAAAAGGATTTGGGGGCTAGTGCTATGGCAAATCAGGCTAAGCCTCTGCCTGCAGTTGTGGCATCCCCATATGGGGGCTGGTTTGAGTCATGTTTGCTCCACTTCCTATCCAGTTCCCTGCTAAAAAGCAATGGAAAATAGAAGAGGATGGCCCAATACCTTGGGCCCCTGCACCTACATGGGAGACCTGCAGGAAGCTCCTGGCTCTTGGCTTTGGGACCTACCCTACTCCGGTCCTTGCTGCCATTTGGGGAATTAACCAGCAGATGGAAGACTTTCTCTGTACTGTTTTTCAAATAGAATTAGAAGTAATTTTTTAAAAAGATTTTTTAGGATGAGGAAGTTATATGATTGTGTGGGCAGACCTTATGCTGGCACAGGTGTTCTGATTAGAGAGGCAGAGGGAGATTGACACGCAAAGGGAGGAGGGTAACGAGAGGAAGTGACAATGTGCAGTGATAGGCCAGCGAGCCAAGGAGCACCATGAACTAATGGCAGCCACCAGAAGCTGAGGGGACAAGGAATAAAGTCTCTCCATGCAGCCCTTCCAACCCCTAACCTCAGAATTCTGGTCTCTAGAGCCATGAGAGCAGAAATTTCTGTTGTGTTAAGCCCCAAGTTTATGATCATTTGTTCCAGGGCTCACAGGAAGTTATTCCAAATTCTAGCAGCCACTCTGCTGTACTACCTCAAAACTACCTGCAGAGGGCACTGTAGGAAGTATATTGAGTCCCATGCTTGTTAGTAATTGTAGAGCAGTTGACACTTGTATTACTAAACCTTTTTTCAGTGGTTGTGATAGAAAATTATTGTTGTGTGCACCTGAAAGTTAACATTTGGAAGATAGTTTCTGATATTTTGTTATTATCTATACTAGGCTTGCATGAGTTCTGCAAATTTAGGTTTGGGATTAAAATTTAATAATTTCTTTTCATCCTAGAAATCAGTGGGTTTAGGGTTAGGCACTTTAGAGGATTCTTATGTAACTTTTGACAGCAGAGACTGACTGGGAAAAGCAGGGATTATGTAAAACTCTTGCTGTAGCTCTTGTCATAGTCCTAGAATACCTGCAGCATAGCTAGCCATGCAAGTTTTAATAAGTAAATATAAATAAATTTAAACACCCCCCAAAACAAAACCAACCAAACAAAAAAACTTGAGTAATATCAGAATTTTTATTGTGATGTATGTGTTTGGATGAGTGGTTAAGATGTGGGTTGGGACTCCAAGCAGAATGGCTGGTTCTCCTTCGGTTCCCAGCTTCCTTTTAATGCATTTCCTACAGTGGTGGCTCCCACAGTGGGGTGCCTGCCACCCACAGGGGAGACCTGGGTCGAGTTCCTGGCTTCAGTTTGGCCCCATTCTGGCCTTTATGAATATTTAGAGAATGAACCTGTAGAGTCAACCAGTAGAGGCTCTGTATTTTCCCTTTGCCTCTAAAATAAGTATTTTCTAAAAACCACTAACATTTTTTTATATCCTTCTTAGAATTAGTTTTGGTCCATTTGGGGCTAATGGAATGCAAGTTAACTGTGTTAGGAGTCATGGAGTCCAGAAGAGAACTGTGTCTGTTCTTCTAGGGATCTATAACCTTCAAGGATGTGGCCATGGACTTTTCCAGAGGTGAGTGGAAGAAGCTGGAGCCTTTGCAAAAGGAGCTGTACAAGGACATACTTCTGGAAAACATCAAGGACCTGGAATTTCTGGGTAAAGTCATCTTGGTGTTCTGGCGTCTCAGCTGGGGCTCTTTTGGTTCCCTGCTATATTACTGCAGGAGCAGTACTCTGGGAAGTACTTCCCCCGGTTGTGCTGGCCACTCAGGGGCTACTGATAGGATTTATCTGAAATATGGTTTCTAAAAACAGAATTCTGCAGTATCACCTGCAATAAACTCCTTTATTTCACTGCATTGGAAATGTGAAACACCGTTTTGCTGTCAACATTATCATAGCGTCTCCCACGTGCTCCTTAGATTCCAGGGTTGCCGTCTGTGTGTGCGTCAGCATCTTATTCTCCCTGGAAAACCAGAGGCTCAGTGTGCTTGTTGGTATGGCTTTGTTCTGTGCAGACTCAGCCACTTTCCATTCTTTTCTCTATGTGCAGGTAATCCGGTTTCCAAATTGGACTTGATTTCCCAGCTGAAGTGGGTTGAATTGCCAAGGCAGCTGGAAAAAGAAATCTCAAAAGGCTCCAGACCAGGTGAGCTGGTGAGAGGTAGACAAGGAAGTGAAAAGAGGTGTCTGCTAAGTGACATCTCTGCTAAGTGACATGTTGGGCAGGCTGGCTGCTAAAACATAAAGATCATTGGAATACAGGTCTGGCTTTCTCAGAATGTTCGATTTAATTGGGGAAACTAGTGCTTTGGATTCTCTGAGAAGTACATGCTAAGACATGATCAGTCATGCAAGAGGTTTATGGCTAGGGATTGCAGTGAAGGAAAATGGTAGCTGCAAGAAGCAGGGAAGGCTGCCTGACGCACACCTTGTGCCGCCTCTGAGTGAGACCGGGGTGAAAGGAAGGAGGGAGAGGCAGAGGCCTTGAGCAAGTGCACTTTTCTTTATGATTTGTTTTTAGTTATTTGAAAGGCAAGGTAACAGGGAGAGAGACACACACACAGAAACAGAAGGTGAGGTTAAGAAAGTAGGCAAGCCCAGGAAGGAATGCTTGAGCAGGTGCACCTGTCAGAAAAGTCCTCCTAAGACTGCCTGGACTCCCTCACCACAGGGGACAACCTGAGGGAAAGCAGCCTTGGCCTGAGCGCAGAGGCGGGGGTCCAGCGCAGCAGCAGCGCTGTCAGGCCCTCTCCCACAGGAGAAGGTCAGAGAGCCCATTATTTTGGATAACACAAACAGGAAGACAAATGTGATGTGTGCCAAAATAATGGCACAGGTGAGGAGCTGTAGGAATGCGATGGTCCCTAGGTTCACCATGCCTACACTTACTCTTGTGTGCCACGGATGCACATTGAATGAGAACTGCATAGTGGATTTTGAGCTTTGCTCTGATGTGTGGTACAGAGCTGTCAGTGCTGGGCAGTGCAACAAGCCACCCTCCCTGTCACTGCTGCACTCGCAAGAGGGAAACAACCCTCCTGAGAGTGTGTCCCGTGTCCTGTGTGGCCAGGCGAGTGTGTTTAGGGGGTCAGGTGTGTTAAATACGGTTCTGAGTTAATGGCCTCTTCAAGTTAGAGTCAGTATAGGGGGTTGTAAGCCCTGTCAAGGTGCATCTATTCATAGGCACAAGGATGCAGCATGTGATTTGAATTTTGAAGGATAAGTAAGAATTTGCCTTATAGTAATTCCAGTTTTGCCAAAATGGGATACATGCGTATATATGAAAAAGTTCATGGGAAAGTGGCATTGAGAGAGAGTGCCCAGTACCCGTGAGCTCTCTGAAACCTGCTTGAATGTGCCCATGTGTAAATGTACAGCTCTGGGTTGTAACACTGAAGAATATTTCCGTTAAGACCTGCTGTCTTTGATTGATGACACCTTTTTTTTTTCTTTATCCTTCTCTGTATCATCTTAAAATTTAATGACAAATGATTAAATTTACATTTAAAAATAATGCTTTATTACACAGATCAGTGTTTTCGCTTATTTTAAGGGAAAACGAAAACTCCATTGTGTTCTAGTCCATCCTCTAAGCCATTTTTTCCAGCTGGGCTATCAGCTGTTTCTTGTGTAATTGCATAAATAAATGTTAGAGTAGCATTTTGAAGAGTACCCAGTAATGGATTCTAATATTTGTCCCTGCCCCTCAGAGCCGCATGCCAAAGAAGCATCCTAGAGGGACAGCTTGCTCCTAGAGTCATTTACACATGCTGAGGGATGCTTCTCACAGACGAAACAGTCAACAGCCGTCATTTATAAACAGCTCATACAAATCAATAAGAAATACCAAGAATGTTGGCAAAATGGGCAAAGAACTCGAAAAGATAAATGGCAAAATTAAACATTTGTGAACAGGATAAATATGTTCACTTGTCAGTTGTGAAAAACAGTTCAAAAGCAACCGTGCTGTTTATTTGGAAAGCAAAGATTTGAAGAGTATCTAACCAGTGATGTCTCAGGTGCTTTTCCTCCTTACATATCATGTCAAGTTGGGAATACCTTTGCATCTTTGGTTCAGTAATTCCATCTTTAACACTCTTCCAAGGAAATTTTAACTATCTGAAGCACATTCAATGAGAGAATGACTGAATCCATCTATGGGATGGATTATCATGCCACCGAGTAAAATCATCCTTATGAAGAATCACTAGTGAGATGGGAAATATTTTTTTCAAGATTTATTTTATTTTTATTGAAAAGTCAGATTTATAGAGAGGAGGAGAGACAGAGAGGAAGATCTTCCATTCACTGGTTCATTCCCCAAGTGGCCACAATGGCCAGAGTTGAGCAGATCTGAAATCAGGAGCCAGGAGCCTGTTTTGGGTCTCCCATGCAGATGCAGGGTCCCAAGGCTTTGGGCTGTCCTTGACTGCTTTCCCAGGCCACAAGCAGGGTGCTGGATGGAAAGTGGGGCTACTAGGATTAGAACCAGTGCCAATATGGGATCCTGGCACGTGTAAGGCAAGGACTTTAGCCGCTAGGCTACCATGCAGGACCCAAAATGGGAAATAATTAAAAGCACTTTATGCATACAATTTTTCTCTTGTATTCTACTTAGAAATACTTAGGAAGAAAACACATATCATTTCAGGGTCATGGGATTTTGAATTTTGTAATTTTGTATTTTGCAATTACCTGTTTTAAAAAGTTTTATGCAAATGACAAACTGACTGGATGAATCAAAGCCTGGATTATATGGTTATATGGTTATATGGTTAGTAAAAGCCTGGATAATATAGTTATATGGTTAATAAATACATTCAAAGTTCTGAGAACAGTCAGTAGAGTATGGTTATTGAGGAGAAATTTTAGAACTTGAACACTAGACCTTGTCACACTTATGCTGTGTAGGATAACGGGAGTGCTATGGGATTTTAGAGTAGGAAGTAGGAAGCACCAAAGATGAAAAAGTGGGCTTAAAAATTCCTGTAGGTGGGCCCTGCATGATAGCCTAGCAGCTAAAGTCCTTGCCTTACATGCGCCAGGATCCAATATGGTGCCAGTTCTAATCCTGGCAGCCCCGCTTCCCATCCAGCTCCCTGCTTGTGGCCTGGGAAAGCAGTTGAGGATGGCCCAAGGACTTGGGGCCTTGCACCTGCGTGGGAGACCCAGAGAAGGCTCCTGGCTTCTGGCTTTGGTTTGACGTAACTCCAGCCATTGGGGCCACTTAGGGAGTGAATCAATGGGTGAAAAATCTTCCTTTCTGTCTCTCCTCCTCTCTGTATATCTGACTTTGCAAAAAAAATCTTAAAAATTTTTTTTCTGCAGGAGATAGATACCCGAATAGAGTGTTTGTCAGGCTGCTAGAGCCAGACTGTGGTCACCTTTGAAAGCAGTACGTAATGTGAAGTGTCAACATTTTCCATAAAGCCAGTGGCATTTACCTGCTCTGAGGATTGGAATTATGCCATTGGACTCAAAAGGGTGGACTTTGGTGTAAAACAAAGCTTAAAAAAAAAATCTTGCTCTTGTATTTAATAATACAGAGCCCACAGGCAAGCTACTTATGTACCAGGTTGTGATAAGTGTAAAACAAAGATGGTAATAAGACCTACTTTACAGGGTGGTTGTGATTATTAAGTAAAAACAATGCAAAGAAAGAGCTTGAGCTTGAGGCCTGGCATGTTTGTGCTATCACTGTTCGGACAGGACCCTTTTGGACCTTGGGAAAGGAGGTTTGAACTTGATTTGGAAATTCAACATGGGCCTGAGAACTTGTGTCTCTTAAAGTACAACCTTTGTACCCCCGACATTTTTTTGGTGTTGACTCTTTTTCCTTGTATGGCTTTCCCTTCTGTATTTTATAAAACTGTATGTGGGAGCTGTCCAAGCCATACTCCTTCTAGTCATTACTGACTCTGTTCTTATTTTCTTCCCTAGAAGAGCAGATTCCGTTCCTGTAAACAGGAAATGTTCTGTTTACTTTTTTCTTTTAGAGTGTGAGCCTAGAGGTGAGCAGGAGACATCTGCCCAGACTCCTCAGGTTCTGATGGAAGAACTGACTCTGGAGAAAATAATAGAAAGTGGCTTTAGGGATGATGGGCACGACTTGAGGGCAGAATTCGAGAAATACTATGGCAGATCTGAGAATGAGCAAGGCAGATCTTCCAAAGGAAAAGCCACACAGAAGAGAAGTAGGAGAGGCAAGAAGGGTGAAGACACAGAGAAGAGCCCCTGCGGGAGTACAGTGAAGCGAACTTCGGATGTCGTTAAATACTTGAGAGTCTACTTAAAGAAGAAGCCTCGGAAGCAGAATGAAGGCAAGAAACCCTTCAGTTTCCATTCCGATCTCATCCTGAATCGGAAGGAGCATGCTGGAGAAAAGTCACGGAAGCACAAGGAAGGTGGCAAAGGTGGAAGTCGTGCTGCGTCTGATCATCAGAAACATCCCAAAATCTATTTGGGGAATAAGTCCCGGAAGTGTAACATGTGTGGGATATCCTTTACTCACGGTTCCTGCCGTCCTGAGAGAAGGAGCTCCCCTACCTGTCGTAAATGCTGGAAAGCTTTACATCCAGACCCACCTGCCGATAAAGATGAGGCCACGGAGAACGCTCCGAAATGTAGGAAATGTGGGAAAGTCTTTGGTCCCCCCACCCCGCTGCCTAAGTCCCACAGAACTAACACTGGAGAGAGGCCCTCTCTGTGCCAAGAATGTGTCAAGGCTTCCCGTGATGCCTCATCTCCCACGCCACCTGCTAGTCAGAGCGAAGACAAACCATTCAAATGTGATGACTGTGGAAAAGGATTCACCCTCATCGCCCACATCATTAAGCATCAGAGAATTCATACGGGGGAGAAACCCTACAAATGTAAAGACTGTGGCAGAGCCTTCAGCGATAGTTCATCTCTAATTCAGCATCAGCGCATTCACACCGGAGAAAAACCCTACAAATGTAACGATTGTGGCAAATCTTTCAGTCACAGCTCATCCCTTTCCAAACATCAGAGAATTCATACTGGCGAGAAACCCTACAAGTGCGATGAGTGTGGAAAAGTCTTCCGACAGAACTCTTGCCTTACCCGGCATCAGAGAATTCACACTGGAGAAAAGCCGTATTTGTGCAATGATTGCGGGATGACTTTCAGCCATTTCACCTCTGTTATTTATCATCAGAGACTACATGCAGGAGAAAAACCCTACAAATGCAGCCAGTGTGACAAAGCCTTCCCCACCCACTCTCTCCTTAGTAGGCATCAAAGGATTCATACTGGTGTGAAACCTTACAAGTGCAAGGAGTGTGGGAAGACCTTCAGTCAGAGTTCATCACTCAATGAGCATTTCCGAGTCCACACTGGAGAGAAGCCCTACGAATGTGACTTCTGTGGAGCCACCTTTAGTCGCAGCTCGATCCTCGTGGAGCATGTGAAAATTCACACCAGGACGAAAGACTACGAATGCACGAAATGTGACAAGATATTTAAGAGTAATTCAGGACTTATCCGGCACCGGGTGTATCATGCCTCAGAGTAATTCTGGGAGTGTCATAGGGTGTGGTGGGGTGGGGATTGAGTCCACATGGTCCTTATTAAAGCCTGGGATATAATGTACCATGACATTGATAAGGAGCTGCAGTATTGCTATATTGGCAGCTGGGAAAAAAAAGTATCGCATTTCCCATATATTCCTCTTATTTCCAAAGAGGTTAAGTGCTGGTAAATAGTAGTTAGGATATCAAACTATGTGCAAAGCTAAGAAAGTACTGTGTGATATGAAATGATCCTGAGAGGCTAGTCTGAAAGCTGTTTACTTTCTTTACTTCATGAGACTGCCTTCTCCTACCGACTCTTCTTCAACTGCTCATTATGTGAGAAACAGAACCTGACCTTACCCAGAATAGCCTGGGTTCTGCCCCAACTTTGCTGTGCTCTGTGGAGCAGTTGGATGAATCACTGGACCTTTCTGAATTTTAATTTCTTGGCCAGGAGAGTGAAGGGATGATATGATGAAATATGTATGTAATTTCATATGTATAATTCATTAATTATATATGTATATATATGTATGTGTATGTATATATACATATATATATAGAGAGAGAGAGAGAGAGAGAGAAAGAGAGGAGTGTAGCCGCCTTTATAGGAGAACATCTCATGTGCAATCTGACGCCCGCATTGTAGGCATTGGATGTATGATTGCACATGATCTGGAACATACATAGACCAAAATCTAAGACAACCCTGCTGATGCAGGTAAAATTCAGGAGGAGTGTAGAGTTGATGCAGAGTGGGTTTTCAGTTAAACTTTCTGTTGCATTTTACTCAAAGGAACAGAATGTACAGATATTGCTGAGTTATTCCTGCTGTATTTCATTGGTGAATTAGGAATAATAATTTCTAAGTGTGAGAGGAATGAAAGGCCCTGAGCGACTTAGGTTTGGGACCAGGTCTTCATGTCTCATACTCTTGATAGAAATTTGTATTTTTCTATCTCTACTTGAAATTCTTTGACAGAAAATTGTCAACCATATCTGTCATATGTTTGAGGTGTTAGGCAATGAATTAGCATTTCTGTGTAAATTTGAATATTCTTGGAGACAGAATGTATTCATAGATTACTTGGGCAGTAACACAACTCATCTTAGGCTAAAGAAAAATACTTGAAAATTTTCAAATTTTGAATCGATTCATCTTTAATAAGTAGAAATATATGTATGTATATTTTATGAGCAACATGCAGTTTACCCATGTATATTTTATGAACAAAGTTATTCAATGGCTGAATT
Organism: Ochotona princeps; assembly: GCF_030435755.1. Classification (NCBI taxonomy): domain Eukaryota; kingdom Metazoa; phylum Chordata; class Mammalia; order Lagomorpha; family Ochotonidae; genus Ochotona; species Ochotona princeps. Next base: position 18,579,807 of record NC_080845.1, on the reverse strand, counting down.
GAAAGTTTCAATTTTTGTGAATGTCCTTTAAAATCTTTTCCTCATAATTTTATAAATAAATTATAAAAGCTCTTCATCTAGGATTTTTTTTCTCTAAGATTCTCCTTTGTATGTGCATGTCAAAGAATTTGGCTATGGTATCTGGTCAAGTTTACAAACTCATGTCCTGTTAAAATTTGCTTAAATTGTTTTTGTTAGAAATGTGCTTCTCATTCCATATTTGACAAATTTTATGGATCTCTTTTTGGACTTTAAAATTTTGAACAATTACATAGATTTAAAGTGTTGTCTTGAATATTGTCTGGTGTATTAACACTTGAAATCAAGAAAATGTTTTGTTCTGCTATAGTGAACACTGTACTAATAGTCTTTTTTTCTTGACTATTTTGTAGTATTGACTTGTGTGTCTCTACTGAATTCAGCTTTAATTGTAAGCCTTTATTTACAATTTATTTCCCATATGTTAAGTAAAAATGGGTTCATTATCATTCAAACATTAGGTATCTCAATTTATGATTATGACTTACATATGTGATACTGGGCTATCTGCATACAAATATTACAGTAAACACATTATGATACTGTAACAGTGCATAGAAAAAAGTCAACTGAAGGGAATCAGTGTGTTGATACTGACTAGATTGGTGATGTGTTTGTGTGACACTAGAAATGCATGTCCCCCTGCAAGTGTCACTGCCCCGTGCAGTTCAATGTCCTCTGTGATGCATTGGTTAATGTGAGCTGTAGTTCTATCAAGACAATAAAGTTGTGTTTAATGAAAAAAAATATTCATTCTGCTTCTGTTTTTCTCAAGTATGAAATGGGACACTATTTGCATTTTCGATTCTCAGTGGCCTCCAGCAGCCACTATATTAGAACAGAGTGAGAGAAAGCCATGCTGGGCTCAGGGAACCCATATAAATAAATTCAATAGGAATTTATTTCCCAGGCAGCCTTCTAGCATTTTGGTGTTTCACAACATCTTGCAGCACTGCTGCCTGGAATGTGTGACTTCCAGGTTTCCAGGGCCAGGGTAAGAAAGAACGGGAGCTTCGTGTGATGTTCAGAAGCACTGGTCCCAAACCAAGTGCTAGGGTGTCCCAGGGCACTGTGGGAAACTTAGCAGGTCTTCCCAGGCTTCTTAGTTTTGAGGATAACATGGCTATGACCCTTTGGCACTGCAACAACTCTACTAATGGCTTGTTTGGAAGAATTCAACAGCTGGAACTAGCAGGTATTTCTTTCGGTCTGGGGTGTGCTGTGGATAATCGTAATACTAAGGATGCTTCCAGGGAGTTTGGAGACCACCAAGAGGTTTAGAAACCACTTCTCTCCATTGGCCAGAAGCCACTCATGGCCCTAACACATCTGCAGGGAGGTTGGTAATGCAGTTTTCCCTCTATCAAGGTGAGCGCATAAGTGATTTCTGTCTTTGTGGTCACTACGCTCATTCTTCCTGCACAGATTGCACATTTTCCCCAAGGGAGACATTTCAAAATTTGAAATTTGAATTTGTCCCCAATTCGAGGGTTAGGGTATCTGGAGTTGGAGACTTTGAATTTGACTTGTTATATGTCTTTGGGACCTGCAATGTCAATACCCATTCATCTTCCTTGTAGCAAGTCCATGTGTACAGAGCGAGGTCTGGCTTCTCTCCAGAAGGATCTCCTAATATGTCAGGGGTTGTGGAGGAGGCTGAAGAAAGCTGCATGCTGAGGTAGCAGTTAGAGTTCACCTCCTGTGATACAGACTTGTACTTAAGCTCCAGGTTTTGGTTTCATATTTCATTTCTACCGCCATTTAGGTCCAGAGGATCCAAATGAACAGATTTTAACTCTGTTTCAATCCTTCTTTCTTGTAGAGTTGCAGATATGTTCATTGTAACCTGAGAAACAAGTCAGGAGACTCAAACAGCTCTTAGGCAGAGTTCCATCTATATATTTTAAGGCAGATTTATAGGAAGGAGAGACAGATCTCCCATCTGCTGCTTTACTCCACAAATGGCTGAAACAGCTGGATCTGACACGGTCTGAAGCTAGACCTTATTCTGCATCTCCCACACAAGTGCAGGGTTCCATGACTTTGGAACATCCTCCTCTGCCTCCCAGGCCACAAGCAGGGAGCTGGATGGGAAGTGGAGCAGCCAGGACATGTACCTGCAGCCACATGGGATGCCTGCATTTACAGATGGACACCTAGCCAACTGAGTCAATGTGTTGGGCCATCTTAACGCAGATTTTCAAGCAGCTGTTTACCTTTTAGCCTCTGTTTTTCTATTTGTTTCCATGGCAGAACTTAATGTCCCTGCTTCCTAGTTCTTTACAAATTGCATCAAGACCCAGTAGAGCACTGTGGTGCTGGATGTGGAATTCAATTTTACACCTTTGTTCTAATGGGAACCCTTTTACATAACGCCAGCATATTTTTTTTTGCATGATTCAAGCAATCTTTGGGCACTTTCTTGCTTTCTGATATAAAACATTGCAGGCTCCTCCTCTTGTGAAATCTGTCATGAAAGACAGATCTTCAGTTCACATCAGTATCTCCAATTTCACCTTAACACCCCAATCCACTTCCCTTCCCTGACAGTACGAACCCACTGGCTTCCAATATCTTTAATCTATTTGTTAATCCGATCTTCCATATGCATCCAACTTCCTCTTGCAAGCAGCTCAGGGCTGTCCAAGGTATCCTTGGAGACTCAGAGTGTCTGGCACAAAGTCCAGGGTCACCTGCTCTCGTAGAGTCCTTCCTACACTCTTCAGATAGGATGGAGTTCTCTACCCAGGAGGACCCATTGCACACTGGGCAGGGCCTTTAGAAGTCTCTGTAGGGAGAGGACATCCAGGGTCAGGCCACTGGAGGCAGACTGTGCTGCTTGCAAGTCAGGGCTGACACTTGCAGCACTGGCAGCCTTACCAGTCTTTCCTGGAAAAACTCGTTGACAGGCAGCAAAGTTCTCACTACAAATCAAAGTGGAGGGAGGGTAAAGTATGTGGCTCCTGAGCAGGTATAGAGCCCTGGACTACCTGTTTTAGACTCATGTTGCACAATGAAGAAAATGCTTTTTAAGACCAAAGTGGTATTGTTTTAAGGTGACACATCACACCATTCAGGCATGGAAACTGTATCACCCATTGTGTTCCCTGGTGAGAATCTCTGAGTTCCTTCTCTCTCCTAGATGATGGGTAGGTTGTCATTGCTCTAGAGTCAAAACGCCTCTCTGCTTCCAGGGTGATTGTCTTAAGCTGATCTGATGCATGTGGGGTGGACTTTAGGGGAAATACCTGCCTACCTGCCACAGTATTACAATTATGTGATGACTGAGTGTGAGTTGAAGCCCCTTAACATCTTCATCTTCTTCCCTCTTCCATGTCTTGGTTTGAAGAAATGCTTGGTAATATGCTTACTGAGCACCTTTTGTGATTCAAGCATGTTTTATACATATAATAATAAACACAACACACAATATAAAATCACTGATGGGAAGAGCATGATTTGCTGTTGGATATTGTCAGAATGAATACCATTTGAGGTATGACAAGTCTTTGCACTCTAAGAAGTAGAGCTGTAAAGTTCCAGGGACACAGAATGCATTGGATGCTAACTCTGCTGGCCCTGGATGAAGGGCTGCCAGAGACCTGGCCACGCCACATCAGACAAGAGCTTTTCCTTGTCACCGTGACTCAGGAAAGCTGAATGACTCTGATGGGCCGAGTCATGGTGATTAGCCTAATCCACATCACATAAAAACACACTTGGAGAGATAAACTGTGCATGGGAGTATCCAGGAGCAAGATCTCCTCCATCCTGTTCTGAGAAAACAAAACCATGTTCCACACTAAGCTCCAAGCTAGCTGCCTTAGAAATCAACTCCCTCAGAACAATCAACTACACAGGTAATCAAAGTGTGCGTTGCATCAAGTACGGGAGGCATGCTGCATGTACAGAGCACGTCATTATTTAAAGACTTGTTTTACTTGAAATCAAAGAAACAGAGGGAAAGAGAGAGATAGACAGACAGACAGACAGAGAGAGTGAGTCTTCTTTCAGTGGTTAACTCCTCAAGAGTCTGCAATGAACAGACACGGGGAATCTGCAGCCAGGAGCCGTGGGCTCTTCCAGGTCTCCCACATGGGTTCCGGGGCCCAACTGCTTAGACTTCTTCCATGCTTTCCAGATCATGTGCAGGGAGCTGGATAGGAAGTGAGGCAGCCAGAATTTGAACTATTGCCCACATGGGATGAAAGTACCACAACGGAGGATTAACCTGATACCCCACCATGCTGGACCCCAATCCCCCAGAAGTCATTCTTATCTGTTTGCTGGAAGTTCTACTCAGATCTTTTTCTTTGACAATGCGATTTGGCAATTTTAAACAGACTTCAGTCCTCTTTCTTCTCAATCACTTCTCTCTCTATTCTTCTGAGAAAATGTGAAATTATTCATCTGCACTGTCCTCTCCTTTTCTTAATTCACTATCTGTCCACAACATTTGTGCAGTTTTCACCACTTAGCTAGTGGGAATAACGCTGCCACAAACATGCATGTGCAAATATCTGTCTGAGCTCCTGCCTTCAGTTCCCTTGGATATGCACCTGGAAGTAGGATGGTAGTTTATTACTCTTGTTGAGGAACCACAGTCCTGATTCTCACAACGGCTGCTCCATGTCACACACCCACACTGCTCCCGGCTCACAGTTTCTGCACATCCTCACCAGCACCTGTTATTTCCTCACAGTGGCTCTCTTACTGAGTGTACTTCTAACTCCATTCCTCTGATGATGCTGATCTTGCCTGCCTTTCATGTACTTACTGATACTTGTGTGCTTTTTCAAAAAGTACTGATCCAAGCCTTTGCCCATTGCTAATTGAGTTATTGTCCTTTATCTGTTCTAGATGATACTTCCTTACAAATATTTTTGCCTATAGCTTAAGTTACCTTTTTAGTCTGCTGAGTTTCTTATTGATAAGATATATTTTTTAAATAGAAAAATTTTAAAAATAGCATTTTATGACATATGAAAATTATGAAATTCCAATTTCAGTGTTTATCATAAAGCTTTACTGAAACAGGTATTTATATTGGCGATGACAAGAATGAATAGGTGATACACAGAGCATCTGCCAAAGCTTTGGGTATCTACTTTCTCACTCCTGAATCAGCAAACAGCACATCAGTGTTAGACATCCCTGGGATGTTGTTTCTTCATTCTGGGGTGGTGAAGAAAACCAGTGTCTGTGTCCTCACACCAAGGCGAGACCTGGCAATAGTTGTCTGTTTGAGCCCTCCTCTGGCTCCTCATTCCAGCTTCCTACAATGTGGGTTTTAACTACAAGAGCAATGGCTCAAGTAAATGTGTTTATACATCACCCGTGGCAGGCCTGAATTGTCTCTCAACTCCCAAATTTGTTCCCCAGACTGCACTATTGATGGCTTGGGAGGGAACCAGTGGATGCAAGACCTCTCTGTTGGCCTCGCAAACACATTTTTGAAAAAGAGAGCAAGACCATAAATAATGAGTAATCAAGGAAAATATTGATCATTTGTGAATCTAAGCAAAAAATACCAGAAAGTGCTTTCCAGTAATATTCTAACTTTTCTGAAAGTCTGAAATATCATCAAAGATGATTAAATGTTAAAGCTTGACCTTTACAATAGACTAATACCAGAGTCCCCACTGAATATCCATCTTTGAGGTTCTATTAAATTTGAATTGTGAACATTGTTCCATAAACCTTACATATTTTTCATTTAGCTTTAGAAAAACTTGTCTCAGCAGACAAATTTCTTTTTTCTTTTGGGGAGACCTGAGGATATGAATAAAAAAGTAAAATCCACACAGTTCCATATTTAACAATGATTCACTTTCAGTTTTCGAGCTTTCCGCAGGTGTTAAATAACACATGTTCAGCATAATTTAGACTTTGTACTTTCACCCTGGACCTTCTCCTGGGCTAGCCCTGTGCTGGCCAATCAGCTTTTGGGATTCTGTGAACAGCAGGAGCAGATGCTGCCTCCAACTCAGCTAGTTCAGAGGGGGTTTGAGCTAACATGCTGTCATTGGATGTTACGTTGCTCAGTTATGATGTTTGGCAGGCTAGGAGCGTTGAATGCATTTGTGGCCTACCACTTTTTCAATCTATAAAGGGCTCATTGAGAGCGTAATCCCATGAGAAGGTAACCTAGTGAAATGTCTTGCTTTACGATACAGCGAAGCATCTTAGGATCATACATTATTTCTTATCTATGTCTTTTTAAATTTTTCTTACTTCCTGTAAGTTCTATCTCTCATCCTTAAGACTTGGAAGTTTTCATGTTTAGTAAACATTCTACCACTCCAATCCAGCATAGGTAATGGGATATTGGTGCTGCAGCTGACAGTTGTATCATTGCCTTAGCATGGGCCCGAGTCACTTAACTTATCAGCTCAACTAACTATCTACAAGATAGGGATAAGCATAGTGCAGAGCATCCAGGTTAGGAGAAGCAGATATCTTTATTGAAGAATAAAACAAGTCAACAGGCCAAGCGCTGGATTAGTACAGACTCGCAGTGAATATCCGTAAACACACCACCACCGTCTGTGTGGCTTAAACAGCAGGGATTTGCTGCAATTCCTGCAATTCATGTCCTGGCTGCCTTGCTTCCATCCAGCTCCCTGCTTGTGGCTTTGGAAAGCCTTGGGACCTTGCACTCAAGTGAGAGACCCAGAGAAGGCTCCTGGCTTCATATCATCTCAGCTCCAGCCATTGAGATCACTTGGGGAGTGAATCATTGGACGGAAGATCTTCCTCTCTGTCTCTCCTCCTGTCTGTATATCTGACTTTCCAATGAAAATAAAATAAATCTTTTTAAAAAATCATGTAAGTAGGTACTGGGTGTTTGTGACCAAGCATCTGCTCAATATAAACAAGACAAATTTACCTTGGAACCCTCTTTCAGTTCTAATTCAAGTTAGGTACAATGCCTGTGAATCAACCTCCAACTTGGCAGTTTTGTTTTTTTTTTTTTAATTTATTAAAGGAAGTCATTGCTACAATGAGTCATTGAACAGGTTATACAAAGATTTTTTTAAAATGACTGTATATGCCCTCTTAAGTTTGCTCAGTCTGACTTATGGGTATTTGAGTTATGTTTGCCTTTCACATCAGAGAAGTTATAGTGTGGAACCAACAAACAAAAATACACGAAGGCACCTATGCACTGTGTAATGGTGGAAAGAGCAGAAAAACCAGCTGTAAAACTGCTCTGGCCTTTTGCCTGCTATGTACCTTTGTGGCTAAGTCCTTCTGTCTCAGGGTGAACTACATCACTTTACCACAGGATAATACACACATGTTCACATACCTGACAGAACTGTAATATAATACATATGAAAACAGTGCCCAACCTCAGAGGGCTGTACAAATAGAGTTTAAAAGCAAAAACAAAACTTTTTGAGATCCCATTAGCCAGGATCTCCCCCAAAGCCCATAATATCCAAGGTTGGGCCAAGGCCAAAATCAGGAGGCACAAATTCAGTAGAGGCCTGCCACGTGGATGGAAGGAACTCTGCCACTTGAGCTATCATTTGCTGCCTCCGCAGGTGCACCCAGGTCGGCAGCCAGCATCTGGAGCAAAGCTGAACCCAGCAACTCTAATACAGGGGACAGGTGTCTCAACAAGGGGTCCTAATTGTTTCATCAAACATTGACCCCTGCGGCTTTATTGTTATTAACACAGGGATTGATTTATGGCAGAAAAAGAGTAACAGCTGACTCTGCTAATTTCCATTTGCCCTCTAGACCCCAGGAGTCATTCCTCACCTGCAACCCACTCCCTCACCAGTCACTCCTCCCATACATTCCATACCTCCTTCCCTTAGCATTATACAGTCCTTAGGCCGGGAGCAGTGGTTTACCAGCCCAGCCTTCCCAAGCCCAGTCTTTTGGTGATGAGCTGTGCTGGCCTGGAACTCTGCCCACCCACCGGGGACCTAAGTTCCTGGCATAGATGCTGTCCTGGGACCTTACCCTTCCGCCAAGCCAAGATGCAAGCACATTCACAGTTCCCCTAGCCCAGTCCACCATCACACTGTGCTAACATGCTAACCCAGCTCCCACTTTAAAATAAATGGGAACCATTGTCTGTGGGAGCAAATAACATGCCTTGTTACCTCCTGAGCTGAGCGTGCTCATTATATATCTTGATTGTTCCTTAAGGTTTTGGGGGGTTCTGAAATGCAAACCAAAAAAAGGGAGGATTTTACCCAGCATTCTTCTAGTCCCCAAGATGAATGAACTTGAAAGATTTCTTACAAATGACTTCTGAACAAAATCAATTCTATTCCTGACATTTCCACCTCTGACTTGCGGTTTTACAGCATTTATGACCATGGCAATCATTTGAGAAAATGTTCCACTATGTACTTATTAAGTGCACCTTGGGAAATACTGGCAATTTTGCCATTTTACTCATTGAAATGCATATTTTTTAAATAAAATAAATCAGTTTACATGGAATTTTGTACTCTATGAGGCTTCAAGATATCTACTGGGGACCTTGAAACATAAGCTTTAGAATAAGGGAGGCGAAACTCATGTATTCTGGGAGGGTGGAGGATTCCTACTCCAATTTTCATCCATTTAAACAATTGTCTACAATATCTTTTTTTTTTTAAAGATTTATTTCATTTTTATTACAAAGTCAGATATACTGAGAGGAGGAGAGACAGAGAGGAAGTGGGGCTGCCGGGATTAGAACCAGGGACCACATGGGATCAAGGCAAGGACCTTAGCCACCAGGCCATGCCGCCAAGCCCTACAATATCTTTTTAAAAACTGATTTCTCTTCCAAAATCAATGTACTTTCGTATCTCTCATTTAAACTAAATGCATAAGGTGGTCCAACCAGGTGATGTTCAGGTAGGAGCCAGAGGAACAACCCACCTGAGGACAGAGCAGCAGAAAGGGAAATGGATGCCTGGGAAGTTTGCCTAGAGCCTGGAGCACAAGACACGGGGGTGCACCCAGGGTTGCCTGGAGGAGCTGTGGTTTCTGCTAGAGAAACGTCATGCACTTGTCCTGACCCACAGCAAGAATCAGCTCTAGATCCCTGTCCAGACCAAGCACAAGCTTGAGAGAAGCAGGCAGCTTGTGTAGAGCAGGAAAGAGAGAGGTTCTAGAAGGCAAATGGAAATTGAGCAGAGTCAGCTGCTCCAGCATATCCTTGGAAGTTAATATTTATGTACTATAAAGCACGTTGATCCCTGAATTAATTGCCTAACCTGGGTTAGAACTTTAGGGAAGATCCCAATGTAAATTTGATTTAGTTATATTCAGCAAATATTTGGTCACAAAAACCCAGTCCCTACTTGCATGTTTAAAATGTTTAATTCACAAGTGAAAATTAGGTGCGTTGATAGCATGGAACATAACGTTCTGTTATATGTGAATGTTAGAAAGGACTAGGGCAGGCTTCTTAACATGCTCATCCTTAGAAAGGGTAGTTGGGGTGGCCTGGGTCCTGTCACTCAAAGGCTTTAAAGGCAATAGGTGCAATGGGACCATTCTTAACTTCCTGTTGTGCCTGGAAACGCAGGAGATGAAGTTCACATGTGAAAGATACAACATATCCCCCAAACAGGAAGTCAACCCTGGGAATTCCTGCCATATCATCATGAAAATTCCTCTTCTTCTCCTTGCGTTATTGAGTGGCTTCTAAGTAACCTACTAAATTTTGACCAATTTAGTATGTAAATAACTGACCCGAACTGATTCTTCAGGACTTCATTTCTTTCTATTTTTTAATTTTTAAAAAATTTTTTATTGGAAGACAGATTTTGTGGAGGAAAAGAGAGAAGATCTTTATCTGCTGGTTCTGTTCCTGCATAGCTGCAATGACTGGAGCTGAGATGATCTAAAGCCAGGAGCCAGGAGCCTCTTCTAGGTCTCCCACACGGGTGCAGGGTCCCAAGGCTTTGGGCCATCTGTGATCAGCTTCTTTCCCAAACCACAAGCAGGGAGCTGGATGGGAAGCAAGGCAGCCAGGAAACGAACTGGCACCCATATGGGATCCTGGCACATGCAAGGCAAGGACTTTAGCCACTAGTCTACCACGCCAGGCCTGGGTCTTCATTTCATTTTAAAGGCTCTTGTGTCACAGAAAACTTGTATTAAATAAAGCTGATAAACTTGTATTACATAAAGCTGATAAACTTGTATTAGATAATGCTTTTCTCCTGCTAATCTGCCTTTGTCAATTTAAACCTTGGACCCAGCAGGTGCCAGAAGAAAATGGAATTCTGTTTGCTCCACATCTCGCAGACATATTTGTGCATGTGATGAAAACATTTAAAGTCTCTCTTAGCAACTTTAATAACAACTCATTAACTGTAATCACCTAGAAGTATGATAGAATGCTTGGATTTGTTCCTTCTAGTCTCGTGAAAATATTTTGTCTTTGGACCCGGTGTGGTACCCTAGTGGTTAAAGTCTTTGCCTTGCATGTGCCAGGATCACATATGGGCACCAGTTCTAATCCCAGCGGCCCTGCTTCCCATCCAGCTCCCTGCCTGTGGCCTGGGAAAGCAGGCGAGCACAAATGGCCCAAAGCCTTGGGACCCAAGTGGGAGACCCAGAAGAGACTCCTGACTCCTGGCTTTAGATCATCTCAGCTCCAGCCACTGTGGCCACTCGGGGAGTGACTCAACAGACAGACGTTCTTTCTCTCTATCTCTCTTCATCTCTGTATATCTGACTTTCCAATAAAAATGAATGATACATCTTTAAAAAAATTGTCTCTTTTGATCAACGTCTCCCCATTTATCTCATTGCATGCTATGGGTTTATTTACTATACCACAATTCTGGTCCTAATTATTTCAAATTTAAAATTCAAACAAATATTGCATGTCCTGCAAAGGATTGGCTATACACCAATTAAATAGGAATACTTGGGAATCTTTAAGAGAGAACTTAGTGGAAATATAGAAAAAAGTAACGAGATGTAGTTTGAGTTGAATGTATCCAAGTATCTTGGGTTGAATGTAAAGCAGGAAGTCATGCTTTGATACAAACTCCTACCGAAGCAGCTTCACGTACAGTGGGCCTACATCCCCCGTGAATTCATTACAGATGGAGAGTCTTGAAAGTTAAGTACATTCAATGCACATAAGCTGCCAAGCATCATAACTTAGCAACATAGCACCCGCTACGGAATAAAATGTTTTCTCCCCATGACAGCCTGGATGAGTGGCAGCAGCAGCTAGCTCTTGCTGCTCCAAGCATCTGTAGAGATGAATGGAAAATGCACCCTTCCAGGAAAGGGTCCCAACTTACAATTCAAAGTACAAGTTACACTGAAGCGCTGTCGCTTTCACACCGTGGGAATTCATCCGTCGGAACATCGCAAGTTAGGAGCTATCTGTGTGTTTCATTTTGCTATCCATACACCCGTCTCCCAAAAAGAAAAAAGGACAAGTAATTTCTCCACTGAGACACATTTGTAAGAGCCAAGGCAAAAATTTGCTGCTTTGAAGAACAACACTTGGAATTAACATTTTTTTAAAAGATTTATTCATTTTATTACAGCCAGATATACACAGAGGAGGAGAGACAGAGAGGAAGATCGTCCATCCGATGATTCACTCCCCAAGTGAGCCGCAATGGGCCAATGCACGCTGATCCAAAGCCGGGAACCTGGAAACTCTTCCGGGTCTCCCACGTGGGTGCAGCGTCCCAATGCATTGGGCCGTCCTCGACTGCTTTCCCAGGCCACAAGCAGGGAGCTGGATGGGAAGTGGAGCTGCCGGGATTAGAACCGGCGCCCATATGGGATCCCGGGGCTTTCAAGGTGAGGACTTTAGCCGCTAGGCCACACCGCTGGGCCTGGAATTAACATTTTATACAAGGTCTAAAAACGCTGCTCTTGGAGATTCCAGTGGCAGTATTCTGTACACAATGAGTTTTAATATTAAATCATTGATATAATTATAGGCTTTCAGAAAAGTTGCAGAAATACTGTAAAGCACAGAAATACTGTAAAGCACTCCTTGTACTCTTTACTTGACTTCACAAATAACCAATACTTTCCATTTGCATTCACAATGTGTCCTTGCTCTGTTTTGAAAGAAAAACAAAAAAGAAACAATGTATTTGAAAGACAGAAAGCTCTCCTACCTGCTGAATAAATGTGAGATGTGTCCCAGGCTGCGGAACCTAAGCTGGGATCAGGAGCACACGTCAAGTTTCCTTTGTGAAGGGCAGGAACCCATCACTTGAGCCATCACTGCCGTCTAAAGGTGTGTGTATTGGTGGGAAGTTGGAGTCGGGAGGCAGGACCTGGAATGGCACTGAGCTTCTCCAGGGTGAGACGTGCAAGTCTTCCCCACCAGGCTCCGTCCTCAGTTCCTTCCTGTGCTTTCCAGGCTCTCACCCTGCTCTGGCTCTCAGGGCACAGAAGGAAGCCCTGCCAAGACACAGTCAGCTAGATGGGAGGAGTGACTTAAGGGGACATAGTGACTTGAGAGACACTCAGACATCTGCACTGCAGTACTGCCACCACTACAGACAGTAATTTACAAAAACTCCCCAAGTGTGGCCTTCTCTAGGATTGTTCACATCTGTTAGAGGAATCTGCCTCACCTGTGCCTAGAGGGGGATAGGAAGGAGCAAAGGAAGTGGTTTTGGAAGAAACGCCTTAGTGTCAGCTCTCAACCCTGCTGTGTGATCTTATCTGAATCACTTTGTTGTTGAGAACTCAGTTTGCTGAGGCTCTGAGGAAGAGAACAGCCATCCATGCTCCCTGTTTGTGTGAGGGGAATAAACACCCACTCCCAGGTCTCTACTCCTGTAGGGCTCACGCTTGGTGCTGCGGCAGCCGCCGCTCCTGTGTGCTCTGGGGGAGACATAGCCACCCTGTGCTTATCGACTCCTGCTGCTTATCCACATGTATTTACACTTTAGGTACAAGCCTATTGTTCAGTTTATAATGATTTCACTCTTCCTCACCAGGCTAGAGGAGTAGAAGTGGTTTAGAAGAAAGAGGGGAAGTTTGCTGCCATAGTAAATGATCTCAGCAAAAACGCCCCCAAACGTGACCGTGACATTTGCTGTGTGAGCGGTACCATGCCTGGATTACTTGATAAGACGCAAACTCTCGTTTGGTGTAATTTATTGTTTTAGGTGAATTGTTTCCCAAGACAACTCTATCAGGACTCACTGAGATCTAATGTTAGACCTGCATGGAACGTGGTTTTCTTGTCTCAGAGCAAGGTGATGAGAATGGTTCCTTGATGCTCTCATCCACGATCCATTTGAGTCTGTGCTTCTGTGGTGTGAATTAGGCTAATCACCGTGACTTGGCTAAATGCAGTCATTAAGATTTATTGGGTCACAGAGACAGGAAGGTCTTGTCTGATATGGCATTGCAAGGTCCAATTCAGACATTTATTCGGTGCCAACGGAGATAATAATATTCAAGGAATTTTGTGCTGTCACTTCATTACTGTAATTTTTAGTTTGCAAAGACTTCTCATATCTAAAATGTGATTAGGTCTTCCAATATACAAAAGCCAAAAGCGTTTTTCTCATTCTTGGTTCTATTCTATTCTATTCTATTCTATTCTATTCTATTCTATTCTATTCTATTCCATTCTATTCTACCTAAAATACTTTGGGATCACATAAAAGGCTCAATAAGTATATTGCTAAGAAATGCTTTATCAAAGGATGGAAGGGGAGGAAAGTGAACATATCTTGGGTGTGATGCTGGCCACTACTTCACACAGCAAGCCACACTTAATCTGTACACAATCCCATTGCAGAGCATAGTGGATGCAGGAGTTTTTGTTCCCCAAAAGGCCAGCCTGTGTGCTCCAGGTAAGCTTCGACAATCACCTTGCAGCAGACAGGTCTCTATGCTCAAAGAGTGACAACCTGTCCTTCATCTAGGAGGGAAAATGTTGGTACACTGTCACCGGGGAACACACTGTGAGTGGCACAGGCTCCATGCATCAGGGTGTATTCTATCATCCCAGAAAGAAAGCTAGGACAGCTAAGAAACACTTTTCTCTTTGTGAAACAAGGAGACCTCAACAGGCAGTCCAGGGCCGTGCACCTGTTCAAGTCCAAGCAACTTCATTCTTCTGAACCACAGGAGTCTGTCATTTCAGATTTCTGCTAGTAATTTGTAACACCTGTCACAAACCCCAACTGCTGGAAAGACTGGAAAGCAGAGAACCGGCCAGATACTGCAAAAATGAATGCAGTTGGGAAGTTGACTATGGATATAGTACTGATGAAGGGGAGTGTGATTATTGAAAGGGCTGTCAGAATCGTCAACAACCATTGGCTATATTCAGCACCAGAGAGGATATTAAAGCCTTTGATTCTGCCTCTTTGTCAACCTGGCAGTATTCTTGCTAGAGAAAGCCAGGGCTCTGTGCACCTTAGACAAGAAAAGACAAGTGGGTGTTACCATGTGGGTCAAATAAAGAGGGAGGGAGAAGCAGCCTTTCTTGTTCAATAGAGCTTGACTGTGGCAGAGTTTACCCTGCCAAGAGAATGGGAGGAGGCCCTGTGCTTTCCTTACTCTTGGCATTTGTGATTTGGACCCCAGGTGTTCAGGTTCAAGTTCATCTAGGTATTTTCATTCTGACCACTGGTTTGCCAAACTTTGTTAGTATTTACTTATGAGCATCTAAAAACTTTCTTCAAGTTTTCTTTTTTCTGCTATCTAATAATTTATGTAATGCACATGCAGGTGTTTAAAAACCTTACATTCGGGGTCCGGTGCGATAGCATAGTGGTTAAAGTCCTCGCCTTGCATGCCCGGGATCCCAAATAAGCACCGGTTCTAATCCCAGTAGCCCTGCTTCCTTTTCAGCTCCCTGTTTGTGGCCTGGGAAAGTAGTTGAGGATGGTCCAAAGCTTTGGGACCCTGTACCTCTGTGGGAGACCCGGAAGAAACTCGTGTCTCCTGGCTTTGGATTGGAGCAGTTCCAGCCGTTGCGGCCTCTTGGGCAGTGAATCATCCGACGTTAAGATCTTCCTCTCTGTCTCTCCTCCTCTCTGTATATCTGCCTTTCCAATAACAATAATTAAATCTTAAAAACAAAACAACAAACTTTCCATTCACTGGTTCACTCCCCAAGGGGCTACAATGGCCAGAGCTGTGTTCATCCAATGCCAAGAACCAGGAGCTTCTTCCAGGTCATGCAGGCAAAGGGTTCCAAGGCTTTAGGCCATCCTCCACCGCTTTCCCAGGCCACCAACAGAAAGCTGGATGGGAAATGGAGCAGCTGGGACAAGAACCCATGCCCATATGATATCCACAGTGTGTAACCTGAAGTTTTAAACACTAGGCTATCATGCCAAGCCCACATATAAGTTATAAAAAACATGTCCTTTCATGATGCATACTGTGGGCAAATGCTATTTTGTTAAATAAATGAATGACAACATTCTTTTCTTTTGAAAGCTTAAATACTTATTTATTTATTTTATTTGAATGGCAGAGTGAGAATGGTGATCCAGAGAGGATGCAAGATCTTTCACTCCCAGGTTCTTCCCTCAAATGTCTGAAAATGCCAGTCCTGGGAAAGGCTATGAAGGCGGGGCGGAAACTCAACTCACATCTGCTATGTGGGTGGCAGCAAACCTCCTACTTGAGCTATATTACTTGCTGCCAGCCAGGGTGAGCATTAGCAGGGAGCAGGAGCCAGGAATGAGGCAGGGACACTTACCCAGGCCTGTGAAATGGGATGTGGGCACCTTATGTGCCGTATTCAGCTCTGGGACAAACCACATCCCGACATGCTTTGACTTTGGCAACTGGAGTTGGATTCCAGGTCTCATTGTGCTGATCATTCCTCTGCACCCTTGTCTATGCAAGATCCATGCATTCGTTTATGCACTTAAAACCCAGTGTCCCTCCACGCCCCTCCCGCCATATGCCCACAGCCCTGGCACGGTAGCTTAGCATCTAAAGTCCTCACCTCACACGTGCCGGGATCCCATATTGGTGCTGGTTCTAATCCCAGCAGCCCTGCTTCCTCTCTGTCTCTCCTCCTCTCTGTATATCTGACCTTCCCATATAAAAAAAAATAATAACTCTTTAAAAAAAAAGTACATGCAGGTTTTTGGCATCCTGGAACTGCCCTGAGTGTTGGCAGGGTCCATGGTCACACCTAGCTCAGTCCATCACCCCATCTCTTGAGTTAACCAGCAGGACTTGTATTTGCACTGGGTTTGGCCCACTATCGCCCACAGAATCTACCCCTGGACCTGGTTCTCTCACATGCTGGTTAGTGTCATGGCTTTGCCCAGTGTGACCTGTCCTCTGTTCCGACATTCAGTTACTTGAATCTAGTCCTGCTAGACAGGCCCCAAGCCCTAGCTTTCACGTGGACTGGCATGTGGTCAGCCATGTTCCATGCTAACAAGCCCAACTCCGGATTCCCATGTGGGCTGGTGCATGAGTCTGACCAAACAGGTCTTCCAGTCTCTCCCCTCCAAACCACCAAGGTACCCTTGCTTACCTGAAAGTACAGTGGCCCTGTTGTTCAGTGTCCCTCAGGATTAATCCCTCACCTGCACATACTGTGGCCTTATCTATGGATGTCCCTAGGCAGTAATTCCAGACCGCCAAGACCCCAGAGCTTGCTGTCAGGCAGCCAATGTGTGAGGCCCAGCTCCTTATCGCTCTGGCTGCCCGCAAGCCCAGGATTTGCCAACGCTTGGCAAGAGTGAATGGGGAATCAGATCTGGGAATACCTCTAGGTCTCTTTGGTGATCTCCCCGATCGAACTGCTGGACTCAGAGCCCTGGCTAGGAGAGGACGGAGGACGGAACGGGTCAATCAACCACCTCAGCTAAACGTTGGGCAGCGAAATACTGGGCAAACGAGGACTCCATGATGGACTGTGACAATCAGTGGCTTCTTCAATGACCTAATTGAGCTGGGAGGGATATGACTGGCAGCGATCCATAACTGGAGGACTATAAAGACCACTTGGGCAGGTATCTCAGCATGCCCCACATCTGGGACCTTGGGCGGGTGGGAGACTGGGTGGGGATTCTCCCTCAATGTTCCCCTTCACCTCAGATATATAAATAATATAATAAAATATATATTAAAAAAAAAAAAAAAAGAGTGAATGGGGAGTAGGTTCCCAGCAGGAAGCCTGGTCCGGCACAGGTTCTCTCAGGCACAACCACACGGCGGGAAGATTCAGACCCCCATATCTCTGAGCAGACTTACCTGGACTCTGCCTGAATCAATAAATCTTTACAAAAACCATGAAAGTTTGAATTTCATAAATATCATGTGTCATAAATTGCTATTTTTCATTTTTCAACTTCAAAAGATGCATCGAATCAATGAGAAAGCCAGAAGGATGAAAAGGGAACTTACGTTATGGGAGGAAATATTTTCAAAGAGGGCCTGGCACGAAGGTCTAGTGGCTAAAGTCCTTGCCTTGTACTGACGGGGATCCCATATGGGAGACAGTTCATGTCCTGGCTGCCCTGCTTCCCATTTAGCTCCCTGCTTGTGACCTAGAAAAGCATTGAAGGATTGTCCCAAAGCCTTGGTACCCTGCACAAGCATGAGAGACCTGAAAGAGGCTCCGGGCTCTTGGCTTCAGATCAGTTCACCTCCAGCCATTGCAGCCACTTAGGGAGTGAACCAACAGATGGAAGATCTTCCTCTCTGTCTCTCCTGTTCTCTCTCCATATATATGACATTCCAATAAAAAATATAAATCTTTTAAAAAATTGTTGTCACAGAGCTATCATCTAGAACACATAAAAAACAACTGAACTAGAAATGGGCAAAGGCTTGGATCAGTACTTTTTGAAAAAGCACACAAGTATCAGTAAGTACATGAAAGGCAGGCAAGATCAGCATCATCAGAGGAATGGAGTTAGAAGTACACTCAGTAAGAGAGCCACTGTGAGGAAATAACAGGTGCTGGTGAGGATGTGCAGAAACTGTGAGCCGGGAGCAGTGTGGGTGTGTGACATGGAGCAGCCGTTGTGAGAATCAGGACTGTGGTTCCTCAACAAGAGTAATAAACTACCATCCTACTTCCAGGTGCATATCCAAGGGAACTGAAGGCAGGAGCTCAGACAGATATTTGCACATGCATGTTTGTGGCAGCGTTATTCCCACTAGCTAAGTGGTGAAAACTGCACAAATGTTGTGGACAGATAGTGAATTAAGAAAAGGAGAGGACAATGCAGATGAATAATTTCACATTTTCTCAGAAGAATAGAGAGAGAAGTGATTGAGAAGAAAGAGGACTGAAGTCTGTTTAAAATTGCCAAATCGCATTGTCAAAGAAAAAGATCTGAGTAGAACTTCCAGCAAACAGATAAGAATGACTTCTGGGGGATTGGGGTCCAGCATGGTGGGGTATCAGGTTAATCCTCCGTTGTGGTACTTTCATCCCATGTGGGCAATAGTTCAAATTCTGGCTGCCTCACTTCCTATCCAGCTCCCTGTACATGATCTGGAAAGCATGGAAGAAGTCTAAGCAGTTGGGCCCCGGAACCCATGTGGGAGACCTGGAAGAGCCCACGGCTCCTGGCTGCAGATTCCCCGTGTCTGTTCATTGCAGACTCTTGAGGAGTTAACCACTGAAAGAAGACTCGCTCTCTCTGTCTGTCTGTCTGTCTGTCTATCTCTCTCTTTCCCTCTGTTTCTTTGATTTCAAGTAAAACAAGTCTTTAAATAATGACGTGCTCTGTACATGCAGCATGCCTCCCGTACTTGATGCAACACACACTTTGATTACCTGTGTAGTTGATTGTTCTGAGGGAGTTGATTCCTAAAGCAGCTAGCTTGGAGCTTAGTGTGGAACATGGTTTTGTTTTCTCAGAACAGGATGGAGGAGATCTTGCTCCTGGATACTCCCATGCACAGGTGAGATGGGCTTCGGAGGGTGGCTTTGGATTTGGGGCCAGTCATCTCACGGCAATATCTAAACTTACAGCTGGGGTGGAAGGCAATGGTTCTTGAGCAGTGCAATAACTGCACCAATAGCTGTTTTGAAACTAGTAAGTATTTCTTTTGGTCTAGCGGGGTACTGTGGGTAATCGTAGTACTAAGGATACTTTCCTCTTGAGTTCTGAGACACTTTGCTGGAGTCACCTGCCATGACCCAGAGGCTGTCTGCATTTGCCCTGGGCTAAGTTCTCCAGACCAGGCTCAAGCACACATGCAGGCCTTCCAGCCTGTATTCCTGCTCTGGAGTACATACACATGTGCTCACACACTGCACGGGCATGGCTCAAGCCATGCGGTTCCTCCATGTTGATTCTGAACCTGTTCTGGGCCACTGAAGTTCTTCCCTCAACGACTAACCTGATACCTTCCCCTGGATTGAATAGTTTGGGTAAAGAAGAGGATGTAAGGAAGCAGGAAATTTTATTTTCAATTTGCGTTAGGAATCATGGGCAAATAACTTGTTAAGATTCAGATTTCAAAAGGCATTCATATTTTTCTAAAGGTTTTACACTCACACTCTCACCCCACCCATTGTTTCAGTGTATTATAACTGTTTAATCTCTTTTGTATCTGTAATGTAGTGTTGGTCAACAGATTTGATGCTGTTCAGATGGCCAGCCTTCCTTTCCAAGAGCATGGTATCCCATCACATGTATGAGTCTTGTTTTTATACATCAGTAATGATTTAAAGCATTCTTATGAACCATGCATATTTCTTGTAGGTACATGTATATCCTTGTGTTGACTTGTTGCTATTGTGAATGCTACATTCCTTTCTGGTCTATTATATTATTAGACTCAACTACAGGGGACGGGAGTAGGTTGCTTGCAAGACACCTGCACTTAACGATTACATCTTAAGGCACAATCATAAGCAGCAAGGCTAGCAATCCTGTGATTTCAAATTCCAGACTTCTGCAAGCAGGGAGGCAGGTCTTAGCCTCACTTCACAGATGAAAATGCAGAAATTCAAGTAAACTTATCAACTCCAAATTCATCATGTTTAACCCCATAAGGAGCTGCATATGGCAGTGAATGGAACATATGTTGTCGTTCACTAGGAAATTTGCATTCTCTGCCAATAATTACATCCATTTGGTTGTTTGTTGAAATTTTATTCATTTATTGAGAAACAGAAAGAGAGAAAGAGAGAGAAATCGCATCCACTGATTCACTTGCCAATGCCTGCAGTGGTCCAGGTTGGCGGGGTGACAGAAACTCAATTTCCTGAGGCATGCACTGCCTGATCCCAGGTTGTACATTAGCAGGAGTGAGGAGGCAGGAGCTGTAACCAGGTGTCCAACCTCAACGCTCTGCACTGGGGCACAGGCATCTTCACTGCAAGACTATTCACCCTTCCCTTGCATCCATTTAAATGTGTTTGTTAATATCAAACTCATTGCAATTGTTATTTTTTGGATAATTAAGGCAGTATGCATTTTTACTAATTGACAGAAAAAATTAAGTAATCTGGATCCTGCAATGATTTCACATGTCATGTTCTTTTACATTTTCACTATTGCTTTCCCCACGTTGTCTCCTTTCAGCATCCCCATAAATGCAGCAGGCATGTTATCGAATCCCTCAATGACGTATTCATGATACTGGATTTTACCCTGTATGAAAACAACAAATTTTAAAAGGTTAATTTTCCAAATACTACACTTCTATTACCCTAGCAACAGGTACATTACATGCACTTTATTTATTTATTTATATGAAATGGCGACCTGGTTATTGAGGAGCAGGTTCAGCATACAATATGCATAGGGGTAAGATCCATAGACTAAGCATACATAACAGATTACAAAGAACATTCAGAAAGACTCTTCAGATCAATGTTAACAACAGGAAAATGTCCATTGACAATGATTATGCCATTTCTAAGTCAATCTTAAGTGGAAGCAGATGGAAGGAGACATGTTTGGGTACTATACCATTGTAATCACTTCCAGTAATGTGGATTCAGGGACTGCTCAGGAAATATACATCCCATAGCAACCTGAGAATGTTTTCAAAGATTTATTTATTTTTATTTGAAAGACAAGTTTACAGAAAAAGGACAAAGAGAGAAGATCTTTCATCTGCTGGCTCTCTACCCAAATGGTTGCACGGGACAGAGTAGAGCTGATCTGAGAATCAGGAGTCAGGAGCTTCCTCTGAGTCTCCCACATCAGAGCAGGGAACCAAGCAAATGGGCCATCCTCCACTTCCTTGCCAGGCTCTAAGAAATGAGCTGGATTGGAACAGTAGTGATGGGTACATAAACCAGTGCCCATATGAGATGCCAGCACCACAGGTGCTGCACCAACCTGCTGGATAATCTAAGAATTTGTCTCTCCTTCAAGCCAAGAGCCTTTCAACACATCTTTATCATTTATTTAAGATTATGGGAGACAGGGACTGGTGGCAAATCTGTCAACTTAAACTACATAACCATCCGGAAAGTACATGACCCAGGAGTGGGAGTGGCCTAGGAAGGAAATAATATACACCTCCCTCCTGGGTTACCACTCCCACTGGAGAGCATGAAAACCAGGACTGGGGCAGGGGCGGCTGGACAGAATGGCACCCATCAGCATGTGTGTGGCTGGATAGTGGAGCTATCAATGCCCACTGACATGTAGAAGAGCCAAGTGGGATGTGGGACAGACTGGACTAGTCTGCTATTCATTCTGGCAAGCGAGGGAGCCAAGGCAGGGGGTGGACCTGGTGGGGGTTACTGTGGGTCGCTCCGACTAGGCTGCAGCTCCCACTGGTTTATGTGAGGGCTGAGTATGTGCTGGGCAGAACCAGGCTGGACTGCAACACCCATTGGTTCCAGTGGAAGACAGGGCTGGAAACAGAACTGACCCAGCAACTGTGACCACTAGCTGATTGGGGTGATGGACTGTGCCAGGCCCTGAACTGGCAAGTACACACAAGAATCTGGTCTGCGATCATCTCAGACAGTTTCTTTGGGGATCTCCCCAATCAAACTGCCAGACTCAGAACCCCAACTATGAAGAGAAGTGCAGGTTCCATGTTCTGCCGTGGAGTAAAAATGCCAGAGCCGAGCCTGTTCAGAGGCTCAGACGGAGCAGGGGACAGCACAATCAGTGAAAAACTGGGCAAACGGAGACTCTAAGGTGAACTGAGTCGGTCAGTGGATTCTGCAGCAACTTCATCATGCTTGGAATGGCAAGATTGACAGCCGTTCATAACTGTTGAACTATCAAAACCACTTGAGCAAGACCCTCGGAGCATGCCCCATATCAGGGACCTGGGATGAGTGGCAGCCTGGGTGGGGCTTCTCCCTTTATCTCCCCATTTACCCCAGATACAGAAAAAGAAGAGAATGTAGAAATAATCGTCTTATGCACTTCCCTTGAACCTCTGTGTCCTAATTAACCATGTAAAGATTATCAGAAATAAAGAAAAAAGAGAATATGGGAGACAAGTGTTCATATTAGTGTGGGAGGTTTTTCATTTCTTCATCTACAATAAAGCACATAGTCTACTAAGTAAGGACTAATGACTAATTTGCAGTCTCATATTTAAGGGTTCAGGGGTCAGAGTGTGGTGCAGTGGGTTAAGTTACCACCTGCAACACCAGAATCCCCTATCAGTGAGTTCTAACTGCTTGATTTCTAATCCGGCTCCCTGCTAATCCGCTAAGAAAAATAGTAGGGTAAAGCCCAACTTTGGGACCCTGCAACCATGCAAAAGATCTGAATGGAGTTCCAGGCTGTTGGTTGCAACCAGACTTGGTCCTGACCATTGTGACTCTCTGAGGAGCGTCTATCCCTCTTCCTTTACAGCTCTGTCTTTCAAATAAAGAAATAAATGAATCTTGAATGGGTGGGAGGAATCTTTACAGAGACCTGAGTTACCTGATATGACTTTTCTTCTTAATGTATTCCAGAAATGGCTAGGCACCATTTATGGAATTATGACTGGTTAATGAGTAATAGCTGCACATATTTACAGGGTAAGGTATAATATTTCAACATATATATTAATAAACTGACCATATCAGGCAATTGGCATTTCTATTTCCTTTTTTGTTTGGAGCTTACCACCTCCTCTCTTCTAGTTCTTCTGATTTATTTTAAAATGTCTTTATTTTTGAAAGCAGTGTAAATGAAAAAAGGGAGAATAAAGGGAAAGAAAACTCTTACATCTGTTGGTTTATTCCTCAAAAGGCTACAATGACTAGCACTAGGGCAAGTCAAAGCCAGGAACCTGGCACATCATCTGGGTCACACAGGTGGGTGGTAGAGTCCCAGTTATTTGGACCATCCTCTATTACTTTCCCAGCAGCACTATTGGGAGCTGGAATGGAAGTAGACCAGCTGTGTCCTGAATCAGAATCCACATGGGATGCTGGTGGTAGTGTAACCCACTGCCTCTCTGCTCCAGCCCCTCTTGCAGCTCTGTACATAGTCAGTAATATATTACTGGAAAGCACAGTCTCCCCGTGGTGTTGGGTAGCACTGGTTTGACTATCAACTGCGTAAGCGAAGATTTGAATCCTAATTTCAAAACACAGCTGCTTTTCAAAAGGCAAAACTCTACATAGAGTAGAATGAAACGTGACCCAGCCATCCCACTTTCCATTTCATGGGCAGAATCCTAACACCCTCCCTCTGCAAATGAAACTGTATTTATTTATTTTTTTTGCTGGGATTTTTATAGGAGTTTTAATAAGTCTGGATAAATACTAGGAAAACCATCATTTTACAACATAATCTTCTAATCTGTGAATGTACCATATCTCTACGTATTTTCTTTCTTTTTTTTTAACATATACTTTTATTTCATTTCCTTTTTTTAAACTAATTTCATTGCATTATGTGATACATTCTTTTATGCACTGGGATTCCCCCCGCCCCTCCCCAAACCCTCCCCCCACGGTGGATTGCTCCACTTTGTTGCATTTCCATAGTTCAAATTCAGTTGACATTCTTTCATTGGAGGTATTTACCAAGCATAAAGTCCAGCATCTTATTGTCCTGGTAAGTTCAATAGTTTCTTGGTGAGACCATCTCTGGTCTGAAGGTAGAGCCGGCAGAGTATCATTCCAATCAATTAAAAGTCCCAACATAATATTTCCAACCATTTACAACATTATGGCATTAATTGACATGGTATTGATTAACCAATATGTTAACAGGAAAATGCAGGTTCTCAACCACAACCTGTGACTTCTTCATAGACATTTCAATTTTGGTTTATAGTCAACCATGTTCTATACACCTTAAAATGGCTTAGATTGTTATTCAGCTGTCTCATGCCTATTTTAATTTTAGTCTTTAGCAGTTTATAGCATTGAAGCATGATTTCGCTGAACCTGGCTGTTTTTCGGGTGGTCTAACTCTATAATTCTAACAGGATATATGTCAACAGTTTAGGTGAGCATGTTTTGGAGGGGTGTGCAGAGAAATCTTCCATACCCCAGTTAGGAGTAACTAATCTTTGTGTCCCACCCAGTGAGGTATAAGTGCATCCCCGCTGACTGTGCAACTGTATTTAGAGACAGGGAATTCACAGAGGTTAGTAAATTAAAACAAGGCCATGTGGGTGACTCCCAATCATCAACAAGGACACAGACAGAGAGAGATGGGCAAAATAAAGATACACGGGGCCTCAGTCCCAACAACGCTGCTCACGTCCAACTCTTGCTCTAGAACTTTCAGCCTGCAGAGCTGCAAGGGCATAAGAGGAGGGGAGAGGAGAGGAGGGAAGGTGGGGAGAGGAGAGGAGAGGAGAGCAGAGCAGAGCAGAGCAGAGAGGAGAAGAGAGGAGAGAACAGAGGAGAGGAGAGGAGAGGAGAGGAGAGGAGAGGAGAGAAGAGGAGGGGAGGGGAGAGGAGGGGAGAGGAGAGGAGGGGAGAGGAGAGGAGGGGAGGGGAGAGGAGAGGAGGGGAGAGGAGAGGAGGGGAGAGGAGGGGAGAGGAGAGGAGGGGAGGGGAGAGGAGAGAAGGGGAGAGGAGAGGAGAGGAGAGGAGAGGAGGGGAGAGGAGGGGAGAGAAGAGGAGGGGAGAGGAGAGGAGGGGAGAGGAGGGGAGGGGAGAGGAGGGGAGGGGAGAGGAGGGGAGGGGAGAGGAGGGGAGGGGAGGGGAGGGGAGAGGAGAGGAGAGGAGGGGAGAGGAGAGGAGAGGAGAGGAGGGGAGGGGAGAGGAGAAGGAAAGGAAGAAGGAAGGAGGCAGTAAGGAAGTAAAGGAGGAAGGGAGGAAACAAGGAAGAAAGGAGAAGAGAAATGATGAAAAGGAAAGAAAAAATTGAAGAAGGAAAGAAGGGTGAAAAGAAGAGAGGGAGAAGGGATGGGGAAAGGGCAAGTTATTCTGGCCCAGCTGGTGGAGCTGCTGTTTGGGAGGCCCAGTTCCCACATTGCAGAGCAAATTGGAGTGCCAGATACTCCACTTGTAGTTCTGCTCCTTGGTAATGCACCTGGAAGGTGGTGATCCAAGTACCTGAAGCATTTCCACCCATATAGGAGACCCAGAAGGAGTCTCTGGCTCCTAGGTTTTGACCAGACCTAGCTGTTGCAGCCATCTGGAGACAACAGGGAGACAGAAAATCTTGCTGTCAGCCTCCCTTTCAAATAGATGAAAGTAAATAAACATAAAAAGAAAGAAATTGTAAGTAGACAAGAGTTCACTCTATTTTGTGATAGATAGGGAGCAATGAAATGATCTACTTTAGTAATGGAAATAAAGTCTAGAGAGAATGCTGTTTTCCTTTATAATTTGGGAAAGGTAAGAGTATTTATTGAGAGAAACCGATGATGCTGTAGAGAGGGAAGAACTGCTGGAATGACCAGCTAGAGCAACAAAGGGAACAGGATCTAGTGTCCAACGAGTGTTGACTCCGCTGTTCCTTACCTCTAACACCCATTTCAGCAGCTCCTTCAGAGCCTTCTGCTTAACTTCTCCTTGCCAACGGGTGCAAAGAAACGCTTCAATGCGGATTTCTCCATAGATCATATGCTCTGGGGATGGGCCTAGAAAGAGAAGGGTATATGTGGGTGACAGGGTCCAGGAAAGTGGCTACCATGGCAACCAAAGCAGGACAAGCTTTTGTCAGTGTTCTCTAAGCGCCTCACTCCCAACTGCCTCCACTCCTTTCTGATTCCTGGGTCACCTCTAATCAATACATGGTCTGTTGTGGGCAACAGCATTCCATCCAAAGACGTTCATATTTCTAAACTCCAGAACTTGGGACTATTTCACCTTAATAATAATGTATTTGCAACTATAATTATATATATATATATATATATATATTTGTATATTTATATATTTATATTTATATATTTACAGGGAGAGAGAGTGACAGAGACAGATCATCCATCTGCTCGCCCACTGCCCAGATCTACACAACATCCCAGGCTGGACCAGTCTGAAGCCAGGAGTCAGAAGCCCTAAGGGAATATCTCTTCAGCTATGAAAGGAGAGAGCTATATAAGGTCAGACCGGGGTGTAGTGAATGTTAACTCTGTGGTTGGTAGAGCTTTTGGATCTGTGTGAGTGTTGAGAGGGAGAGGGGAAGCTTCAGTATTAGAGAGTGAACAATGAATGAATGAAAAGTACGGGAAGGACCCAAAAGACATGAAACGCAGACAGTGAGGGAATGCAGGGAAATGCATGCTCCTTCCCCTGGTGGTGGAAGCTGTGAGCCTGGTGAGGTCTAGGGTCTGGCTGTCCAGGAAGCACTGCCATGGGCTATTCGAGGAATGTGGCAGCCTATGCTGCTTTTCACCTGCATCGAGGCACCTCTATCCATCCCTGCACTTGCAGAGGTATCTCTAGCATCCTGAAGGACCTGGTATTTTGCCAACTGAACTAGGATGTTCTACTTATAAATCAAAATCCTGGATGTCTTTTTATAAATGCAGAATGTTGGGCCCGGCAGCGTGGTCTAGCAGCTGAAGTCCTCGCCTTGAAAGCCCCGGGATCCCATATGGGCGCCGGTTCTAATCCCGGCAGCTCCACTTCCCATCCAGCTCCCTGCTTGTGGCCTGGGAAAGCAGTTGAGGACAGCCCAATGCATTGGGACCCTGCACCTGCGTGGGAGACCCGGAAGAGGTTCCAGGTTCCCGGCTTCAGATCGGTGCAGCACCGGCCTGTTGCGGCTCACTTGGGGAGTGAATCATTGGACGGAAGATCTTCCTCTCTGTCTCTCCTCCTCTGTGTATATCTGGCTGTAATAAAATGAATAAGTCTTTAAAAAAAAATAAATGCAGAATGTCTTTTTGTAAATGCAGAGAATTATAAATATCTAGAATTTAGAAACTATTCTTCCACATTTTTGCTATTTCTATCAATATCTAATGTAAGCTGATTTAATTATTTCATCAAGAATCCCAGAAAACTGTTCTAATATCTTGATGGTCACTGGCTTATCCCATCTCTATGGATGTTCTCCTTATCCAATCTTCCTGCATCTATGGTCATGTGCATGGATCCATTACCTGGGGGAAGCTGGCCAGTACTGTTATACATGGAGATAGCCCCACACATTGCAACTCTTCCAAATTTCTTCATCTGTTTGATAACAGTATTTGTAAACTCTCCACCTACCTAAATAGAAAAACAAACCTAAAGTGATGTAAACACTAAGATGCTTAGTAGACTCAGTTTGTCACAATATTACTTCAAAATACTGATTTTAGCAGTAATAAAGTTGATTTATTGATCAAAATATTACAGAAACTAGTTAGAAAAACTGGTAGGAATGGATATTTCCATTTGTCTTTAGGAATATATCTTAAGGAATTTATAACTCTAATATATTTATATCTCTGATTGTCCTAACAATTGCGCCATACTCAAGTATGCAAAAACACTCAGACATATGAAGAAATCACACTTTCCAGTCTTAAGACATAATCTAAAACTCTATTAACCAATACAGTGTGAAAAAACAAACATCAGTAAAACCAAGAGTCTAACAGTGGTGGTGCTCATACGATTTTGTTATTCACACACACACACACACACAAAACCATTGAATTCTACACTTTGCTTTGTCATTTTCTGTTTTGATTTTTGTCTGTGTTTACAGTTTGCTTATATAAGGAAAACAGATTTCTCAATACGGACTTAGCAGCATACTGAAAGGAACATTACCCCTCCCCCGCCCATTCTCCCACCCACCACCCTCTTTATTTTTTACAATTTTTACAATTTTTCTAATTTTACAGCTTATAACTTCACTTCACTTTGCAATCAGACTTAACGCTCCAGTAAGTAAAGTTGTCAACACATACCAAGTAAAACATTTTTACAAAAAACCTACTGTTCCTTATCAGAATAGGCAAAAGCTGTAAATGATAATCCAGTCTCATAGTGTAATTCTTGCTTATATACATTACATCTTTCTGTACTTTGTGTATCAGTTATCACAGACCAGGGGAAAAATAAAACATTTTTCTTTGGGGATGGATTATTTCACTAACCACATCCATTCAGCTGCAAAAGAAATATTTCATCCTTTTTTTGACTGATATTTCATAGTGTATATATCCCACCTTTATGCAATCATCAGTTCATGGTTATCTGGGTTAATTCCATATTATATCTTAGTTACTGCAAATTGAGTTGCTATGAACATGGGCGTGCATATCAGTCTCTCATGCCCACTCCATTTTTTTTTTTTTTTTGATAAATGCCTAGGGGTGGGATGGCTGGGTAGATGGTTTTTCAAATTTCTGATTGATTTCCATATTCTCTTCTACATTGGTTGCACTAATTTACATTCCCACCAACAATGGATTAGCATACCTTTTCCCCCTGCCACATCTTAACACCATTTATTGCTTTTTAATTTTTGTAGGACAGCAGTTCTAACTAGGGTGAGGGAAAACTTCACTGTTGCCTTTTGTTGAATTTTCCTGATGGCTAGGGAACCTATTTATTCAAATGTCTGCTGCCCATTTGAATTTCACCCTTTTAAAAATATCTGTCCATGTCCTTTACCCATTTTGACCAGATTGATTTTTTGTTGTTGCTGAGTTTCTTAAGCTCCTTACAAACCCTGGATATTAATCCTCCACCAATTGAATAATTTGAAAAGCTTTTCTATTGACTGTCTCTTCACTTTTTTGGAAGTTGCCTTTGAAGTACAGAAATTTTTTAGCTTGATGTAATCCCAATTGTTCATTTATATTTTCATTGCTGGTACTTTTTATCAAGAAGTTTTCGCCTTCAACTATATCTTCCAGAGTTTCCTCCAAATGTTTTTGTCTAATAATTTGATGGTATCAGGTCATAGTTGGTTTTTGTATAACATATACTATAGGAATCTTCTTTCATACTTGTTTCACACTTCTTCAAATGTAGATTCAATTTCCATGAAAATTTATTGAAGAGATTATCCTTTGTCTATATATTAATTTTGATTTGCTTGTCAAAAATTAGTTGGCTCTAGATGTGTGGGTTCACTGATGAGATTTCTATTCTCCATTGATCATATAATAGGATTTAGAATCTTTTTATTTGTATATGAGAAAAATCTCATAGGTATTTTGACTGGAATTACATCTAATAAATAACTTGCTTTAGGTGAAATGGGCATTTGGGTGACATTAATTATACCAAACTTATTTCATGTTTCAGTGTCTTCTATTTATTTGTTTAATTTTCTCTAATTTTCATTGTAGAGATCCCTTTCATTCATGGTTAAAATCATTCAAAGGTATTTAGAATTTGTGCAGTCATTGTGCGTGGGTCTGTTTCTACAAGCTCTTTCTGAGCTGTAGAATTGCTTGCATGTACAAAAGCTGCTGGATTTTCTTTATATGTGTTGATTTTATATTCTGCTCAGGATGTAACGATGCTTATGGATGCATCACATCCCAAATTAGGGAATGATAATCACAATAAGAATGGAATGTTACAAAGTCCAATAGTAAAGGTACATCTTCACATACTAATGTGAACTTCACTGGGTATAGCAAACTGGGTTGGCAATTTCTTTGTCTTAGGACTTGGATTATGTCTTTCCAGTCTCTCTTAGCCTGCAGAGTTTCTGATGAGAAATCAGCTGCCTCATTGGAGATCCTTTGCAAGTAACCTGACTTTCTTTGTGCATATTTTAAAGTCTTTTCTGCATGTTTTATTGAGAAAATTTTGACTGTAATGTTTCATTGCAGGGATTATTTCTGATCATGCCTATTAGGAATTCTATGAGCTTCCAACATCTGGATGCCCCTTTCTTTTTTCACTTTAGGAAATTTTTTGCATTAATTCACTGAATATGCCTTTTAATCCATTCGGTTTTTCCATACTTTCAGGAATTCCTAAAATATGCATTTTTGGTTGCTTGATGGTATCCCACAAATCTTGGCCATAGTTTTGAGGTTTTCTAATTTTTGAATCTTATTTGTCAGACTCAGATGTTTCCAAGATTTTTTTTTCTTGTATCTTAGATATTCTTTCTTCTGCTTCCCCAAACCTGATGTTGAGAGGCTTTCCACTGAATTTTTTTCTTTGGTATATTGAAATATTCATTTATAATATTTTGCTTGACTATCTTTTTTAACATTCCAATATTTTTGCAAATTTTTTATCCATATCTTTTTTGAACTTATTTCAATATCTTGCTTTTGTATGCTTCTGAGTAACCCTATGATTATTTTTTGGTAAAATTTTGATTTTATCTTAAAGCCGGAGTTGCAAAAAGAAAAACAGAAGTCATCCATCCACTAGTTCTCTTCTCCAACGGCTGCACCAGCACGGCTAGACAGGGCTGAAATCAGGAGCCGGGTGCTTCTTTTGGTCTCCCACGTACTTGTAGGAGCCCAAGCACTCTGCTGCTTTCCCAGGTGCATTATTAGGGAGGGTGATTGGAAACAGAACACTTGGTATCAGCTCCTGTATGGGATGAAGGTGCTACAGGTAGCAGCCCTGACCTATATGCAACAGTCCTGGCCCAAATATTTTTTCTTTCAATTATTTTTAGGCATTTCATCAATCACTTCATCTTCACTTTCTAGTAATCAGGGTTGTTGTGTTCCATTTGAGAAGCCACAATGTCTTCCTTGTTTTTTACACATTTTTTTAGGTCTATCTGGAAGCATTTGGTTTTCTCTTCCGATGATGTTTATATTTGAACTAGGCCTCTGTGGCTTGGTGCAGTGACTGTTTCTTTTGTGGATATCTAGAGGTGTTTGCTGGTTGTGGGCACTGGTTTAGCACTCTGGTCAGTGCTCAAGTGCGGAGTGAGAGCTCAGGTGACACCCAAGTTGGGAGTGGTAGATCTTTTTAGAGTCAGCATGGGGAAGGCAATGACCATGACTGTACAATCACTAATTTGCCTCCTCTTTTTCAAACTGATCAGTGGCTAAGCTTAGCCCATGGTGGCTGCAACATCCACTCATGCCCATGCATGAACCATACATGAACCACAGAAAAGATCTGTGCAGTTATGTGTGTCTAGAGACGCAGCAACATACCATATACTGTGTGTATTCATGGAATTCCTATAAACTTTGCACACAAGACTCCCACAGTCACAAGGTGCTTAAGCTCTCCTCAGCCCCAACCATGGACAGCAGAGGCCTCCCCATCCCCACCTATCTCTGAGTAATCTGCCTTAACAGCTAGCACTGTCAAGCCCTGCTTCAGGGCTTGTAAAGGGTGGGGTTATGTGTATGCTTCACAATCCCAGATGGGTATGCCACCTCCTGTCAGGCCACCAGCTCCAGTTCAAACAGAACAGAGAAGCATGGAGTTATCCTTTCAACAGAACTACCTGATAGCATGTACCTGTGCCACAGTAATTCAGCTGCGCAATCTCTGTCTCACGTCATCAATCATTCCCGGCAGGACTAGGTTATCATCAACATGGCGGCTCATCCCCTCTGGTCTGAATGCTAAGTGGAAAAATATGTTCCTTCTCCACAGAGATCCAGTGGAATGCTTCCTTCCCTCTGGCACCAGTCTGAATGTGGAGTCCATGTGGACTGCGAAACTCTACCAGTGACTGGTTGCCGAACTCGGCACCCACCTCCTTCTCTGGATCTTCAGTATTATTCAGGTTGCAGCATGGAGTCTGTTAGGTTGAGGTCATGCTGAGCTGGGCGGGTCCTGGATGGTTGGCTCCCCCTGCATGACTTCCAGCAAGCCGTGCTTCCAAGTTCTGTCTTTTTGCTCCACAGCATTCACACTTTCCTATCACTTCTTTTCAGAAAACTTCTATCAATAGACTACCAGAACTGCAGCCCTGCTTTCAATCTTTTCATGTCCCAGAGCAGTCTAACTTAGTGTGGCTATCCACTACTAAGCCATCTTGGAACTCTGGCAACCAAATTCAACACCTTAAATGAATGAATTTTATGATGTGTTTGTATCTCAATAAAGCTGCTTCTTACAATAGATGATAGAGTTGTTTCTAAAATATTCCAAATGGAAAACTAGAAATATAGCTGATTGCAACTTATCAATAAATCAGATTTCAAGTCTAATTTGTACTTACATTATCAAAATAGCAATCATAACCATCAGGAGCAGCTTTCTTCAAAGTTTCTTCCAAGGACGTCACTGTCTTGTAGTTAAAGGCAAAATCAAATCCGATCTTCTTAAGGTACTCAACCTTTTCATCAGACCCTGCTGATCCCACAACTCTGCAGCCCTAAGTGAGAAAATGGAAAGTGTCAGTCAGTCACAGGTGTGGATCAGCTTAACTTTTTTCATAGTGCACCCAGGGACCCTAGGAACACACGTTTAGCTGCTGCCCATATGGAGCATAGAGGTGACCCTTTGATTCATAGTATTCCTCAAGTCCATTTCCTGATGACCAGATTGTTCCTCTGTATTTGGTTTGCAGTTTAATTTCACTAGCTGTCTCATCAGCTTAGTAATTTGATTTACTTGCTGCTTTATCTGGGGACTCCCCTTTCCTTACAATGAGGCTCGCTCTATTTCTTGATGTACAGGTTCTTGAGCTTATTATTTTGGCTTAACTTTTAGGCAACCATACCATAGAAAGCTCACTTGCAATTGTACCTCATGTTTTGCCTTGGTCCAAAGAACTGGACTGGATTCTCACAAAAGTACTGGTAGGCCTTCTGCAAAGCACTTTCAAGAAGGACCAGTGATCACACAGACATCCAGCAAGCAGCTTTGCAGAAAGTTTGTTGCTACTCTGTTGTGAAGACCAGAACGTGAATCTCTGTGTTTTCTGACACTAAGACCTCAGTGTTCACACATGCATCTCTATGGAAACAGAATCAGCTGTGCAGCTTGGTTCATACTTCTGAGGCTCAAGAAGAACTGACTTTGCAAGAGCACCATCCATGCTCCTTTGCCCTGCTCACCCTACAGATTATTCAAGGATCATCTCATTTGCTTTTATGACCTCACTGCCTCCTGCATGTAGATGATTCCTTCATCTATTAATCTAGCCCATGCCCCTGTTCTGACAGCCATATCAATATTTCCAACAACCTATAACACATCTCCACTCAGACAGCCAATAGCTACCTCATAATTGATGTATTTGTTTTCCCCTTTCACTTATTCATTATGTTTTTTATGATTTATTTTATTTGACAGAAGCATTACAGAGTGAGGGGGAGGGACTCAGAGAGAGAGAGAGCAGAGCAAGAGAGAGAGAGAGAGAATATCTTTCATCTGTTAGTTCACTCCTCAAATGGCTGCAATGGCCAGAGCTGGGCCATACCCAACCAGGAACTAGGAGATTTGCCCAGTCTTTGTGGGTGCAGGAGCCCATGCACTTGGGCCATCTTCTTCTGGTATCCAAACACATTGCTAGGGAATAGACTGGAAATGAAACAGCTAGGACTTGAACCTGTGCAAACACGGGATGTTTACAAAACCCCAGCCTCTTGCTCCTTTTCTATTCTCTCCTGTAGAAATGATTCCATTCAGGTATCCAAATCTGAAGCACGTGACTCAAGGAAATGCTTTCCTTACCTTTGCTCTCCATGGCCAATCTATAAGATTTTGTATTTTCCTATCAAAGAAGCTTAAAAGCTAGCTCTGACGTCTCTTCTTTCCTGTCAGTGCACTAGAATTTCCACTTCAAATTTAAAATTACAAAAGTTTCCTCAAAATTGTTTTCACCTACTATCAAAACCACTTGAGCAAAACTCTCGGAGCATGCCCGACATCCGGGACCTGGGATGGGTGGGAAACTGGGTGGGGTTTCTCCCTCAATATCAACCTTTACCTCAGATACATGAAGGAAACAATATGGAAATAATAGTCTTACCCACTTTCCTATAGCCCTTGAACCTTTTTACCCTAATTAACTGTGTAAATATTGTCAAAAATATAATAAAAATGAAAAAAATTGTTTTCACCTTCATTATTCTGAGTGTCCAACACTGTGCTCTCAACAATCAATGGCCTAAGTGATTTTACACCAAAGTGAAAAGCATGCTAACCCTTGAAGACTGAGTTCTGCATTCTATTTAAAATGTCAACAAACCAATTCCAAAGGCATAAATTCACACCAAATGTGAATACAGTGTATTCTAAGAGCAGGAAAAGGGTTTCATGTCACCAAATACATATAATTCATCAACTGTAAAATTAATGTGACAGATGCTAAAATGACATTTGTAAAATTCAATATTCTTCTTCTTCATTTACTTAGGTAAATAATTTCTGCAACCCTATTTGCCTCCTATTTCTACTCCAATCTCCCTTTAGGGCTGAGACTCGGATACTGGCTGCAATTTGGTACGAAGATGTATTCAATCCCACTCATTCCCTAGAAACAAGATTCTGAATTCTGACTCAGGCAAGCTAGATTACCTTAAGACAATCCTCCATGATAAATCCTGACAGTGGCTGAGCCAACTGATGTCCCTCACACCCACCATGAGAATGGATTCTGGAGCACAGAGCTGTCCAAATTAGAACCAATATTTCTGTGTCAGGTAGTCAACAGCCATGACCCCAGGCTCTGGGCCAGCTATCCCAATTCTCTAACACAACCCCCTTTGAAAGGGGGCACTGTGGAGAGCAAACTCTTGCTTGCCTGTTTTCCAGTCCCTCCCTTTAATACTGCAGGCGGTCAGGAGACCAAAGATTGTGAGGGGGCAAGAGGCTGCTCAGCACACACTGAAAACAGTCATTGCTTGCAAACTCACTCTTCCAGATGGAGGCCCCTCCTGACAGTACCTGCAAGGCTATGAACAGTGTTCACCTCTTTGCTACTTCGGTTTGCCCATCTCCCACATATCAACCCTCAACTTCTGACAAGATCCCCTGGGGTATAAACTCCTGCATGCTGAGAAGGTTGGCTGTGCTCACTGTTGCATTGCCAGGGCCCACTGTGAGACCTGAGCAAATGCTTGTTACTGTAGCAAGACACTTACCTTGAGCTTAGCGATCTGTCCCACAACAGCACCCACGGCTCCGGCCGCTGCGTTCACCAACACCGTTTCTCCACTTTTCACATCACAAATGTTTAGGAGACCAAAGTAGGCAGTAAGGCTAAAGGAATAAGATTCATAATATGTTAATATGTTTATTTCTTTTCTCCTGTAACTCATTTATATTTACTTTGAAAGCCCAGTTCCACAGGTTGGTAAAAGATAAAAGAATATATAAAGTTAATATTATCAGTTATTGATCTATTTCCACACAAAAATGAAAGCGATGTGAACCGGGAAGCTGGGGAGAATTGAGACAGGTGTTTGGAAAGTAGCTGTGTCTTTTTTTTTTTTAAAGATTTATTTTATTTTTATTACAAAGTCAGATATACTGAGAGGAGGAGAGACAGAGAGGAAGTGGAGCTGCCGGGATAGGAACCAGCGGCCATATGGGATCAAGGCAAGGACCATAGCCACTAGGCCACACCGCCAAGCCCAGTAGCTGTGTCTTAAATATGCTCAGGCAAAATCTCAGGAGTGAACGAAATAGATCCACCTTCAACTTTGAAGATCCAAGAATAGAGAGATTGGGGTTCGTTCCCATATGAGTATTTGGGGATGAGCATCATGGAGAAAGGCTCCTTGTCTTCAAAGTGCCAAAGGTACAGAGCAGACACAGGGCTATGGAATGTCTGGGATAAGGACCACTGGGATCATCTGAAGCTTTTGTGGCCCCAAGGCAAAAAAGAAGAATTTTTGAAATTTCCTCATATATCCCCAGTAAGATTGCAGGGAAAGCACTACCAGGTACAAGCACTCAACACCCAACAGTACTGCTGGGAAAAGACACCCCCACCCCCAGCTCAGTGCACTACCAGTTTGGAAGGGGCCACAGCTGAAGATTCAATGGAAAAAGTTATTCTTTATGCAGGACGCCAGCATGACACAAACAAAAGTCACTATCAAAAAGTCACTATGTGGCATGTTGTCACCCATTCTCTAGTGCTGGGTTGGGGTTAGAGCTGAGTCTCCAATTTCAGCTTCCTGCTAATTTATTATCTAGGAGGCAGCAGGGGGTGGCTCATGTAGTTGGGCTTCTTCCACCCACATGGGAGAGACCCAGACTGAGTTTCCAGTTCTCAGGATTTTGGGGAAGAAACCAATGGATGAAAGATCTTTCTGTTTGTCTCTAAAATTAATTAACTTGGTTTTTCTTCATTTTTCAAAGTAATAGGGTAGAGAAAAAAGAAGAGCACTTTCACCTGTTGATTTACTACCTAAATGTCAGCAGAGAAAGGCTGAAGCTGGGAACTTGGGAACTCAATCCAGGTCATCCACATGAGGGACAGGAACCCAGCTACTTGAGCAATTACCACTGCCTCTACTTTGTGAATTAACAGGAAGCTGGCTTCAGGAGCCAAAGCTGGTACTGAATCACAGGGAACCTGGTGTTGGACACAGACATCTTAAATAGCACATGATCAGTCCTGAATTTGATTTTGAAGATCTATACATATCAGTGAGAAGATGTGCTGTTTTTCTTTCTATGCTTGGCTTATTTTGTATTCCAGATCCATCTGCATTGCCACAAATAACAAGATTTCTTTTTTCTGAAAGGTTAATATTAGACATACCACTGCTCCTTCGCCCATTCTTACACTGAGGAACACCTAGGTTGAGCTTCCCTTTTTTGTCCTACTATCTTGTGTAATCAGCCTCCAAACCTATAATACCACATCTTGTCCTACTGACCAAGTTTTGGATAAATCAATTAGAAAAGCCAAGAGTATCTAGCATTCAAAAGAATAAAATATGCCCCCATTACTCACCCTGGCATGCCAACTGTCCCCAGGGCCAAAGACAGTGATAAGGAATCTGGCCACTCTGCAAGCACCTTTTGCAAAGCTTGTCCATCAGAGATGGAATGGGTTGCCCAACCAGAATGAGCCAGGACAACAGTTCCTACTGGAAATGCTGGGTTTTTGCTTTCCACAACTCTGAAAGACAAAGCACAGGAAGACAAGTGACAACACTTCCTTTTAGAGAGCTTGCAGTGTGATGAATATTTGCAAATGGGTGTTGAGATTGATATCCCACGATAAATATCCTACCATATCTCTCCATTAAATCCTTAACCAGCGCCATAGAGACCACCAAAGAAGTGCCTTTTCAGCTGAGCCAGCCCATGTCACTGTCCGGATTACAGAAAAGCCGTCATTTTGAAAGGGGCCTGATCCTGCCTGTAACAACTGCTTACATGAGGTAAGTGAAGATCTTGTAGTTGCAGGAGGAGGTAGTGAGCACCCCAGCTCGCTGCAGGCACATGCAACTAGATAGTTTTCCTGAAATTATAAGCCCATGCTTGCTAGTGACTTTGGGTCAGGGCTCATGGCCTGGCAGGGCGGGGAACATGCCTCCTGGACTACAAGGTGTGCACATAACACGACTCCTCTACAGGCCCTGAGGGAAGCATGACAAGATGCGAAAGAGGAGAATTCAGAGGCATCTAAGGCTAGGAATGCCATTGCTCATAGTCAGGAGAACTCACAGGGCTGTGTGTAGCTTCAGCACTCTGTGACTGTGGGAGTGATGTACAAAGGCTGAGGGAATTCTGTGGCTGCAAGGTAGCACAGTGTAGTGTGAAAAAGCACAGGTCTTTTGTGATTCATGTGCTGCCATGAGTGGAGCTTGTAGCTACCACAAACTGATCTCAGGCACTGACAAGCTTGAGAGAGGATGTGAGGCTATGGCTCCACTAAGAGTCATGGTCATTGTCTCGCCCACGCCAATTTGGGTGTCACCCTGGGATCTCACCCTACTTGAGCACCAACCAGAATATGCACGCACCTCCATATATCCACAGAAGCAACAGTCACACCACCAAGCCACAGAGACATACTTTAAAGATAAAAGCTATCAGAGGAGAAAAACAAGAGCTTCCAGCCTAAAAATAAACATATGAATGAAAGAAACAAAAACAAGGAGCACATTATGACTCCCCAAAGGATCACACCTTTTCAATTTTAGAAAGTGAAGATGAAGAGGTTGATGAAATGCCTGAAAATGAATGGGGAAAAAATGACAGGATTACTCACAAAAACACATGAACAAAATGAAGAAAACCACACATGATATGAATGAAAACTTTGGCAGAGATTGAGATTTTGAAGAGAAATCCAACAGAAACATTAGAAATGAAGATTGAATTTGTCAGATAGAGAAAGCCTTAACAACATGCTTGGGAAGTAAAAGAATATTCAAGATAGAAGACAAAATCTTGGAAACATCTCAGTCCAACAAAAAAATCAAAAAGAAAAGATTAGAAAAAATTACAATAGGGTTCAAGGCATATGAAACACCATCAAGCAATTAAACATATGTAGCCTAGGAATTTCTGAAGGTACAGACATAGAGAATGGGTTAGATGGCTTGTGCAGTGAAATAGTAAAGAAATTTCCCTAATGAGGAGAAAGGGACACCCAACTACAGAGAGCACACGCACCTCCTAATAGACAGCTCAGAAAACATCTGGACCACGACTCACTAGTCACATTCTCAACAACAAAAAAGACATAACATTATCTAAAACATGTCCAAGTAAATTCCAGGTTACCTTCAGAGGCTCCCCACTGACAAACAGCTGAATTTTCATCAGAAGCCCTACAGGCTAGGAGAGAATGCAGAGACATAGTGCAGGTCCTAAAAGAAAGAAATACCCAACCCATGTATATATCTATATATTAAATTATGCCGTATCTTATCTGACCACCAGGGAATGAAGCTGGGAATCAAGAACTCAGAAATTCTAGAAAATATGCAAACATATAGAGACTACAGAAAACAAGCTTGAATGAAAAGTTGGCAATAAAAAACAATAAGGAAATTTTTTTAAAATCCTGGAATTAGATGAAAATGAAAGTGAAACATATCAAAACTTAAGGGAATGAAGAACTATACTATAGCGATGATATAGGAGAACTCAGTGAGGGAACTGGGGAGGGGATAAGGGAAATTCCAAGGCCTATGGAAAAAAAAAACTTAAGGGACACTACAAACAAAGAATATTCCAGGACCAGACGGCTCCATTGCTGAATTCTACCGAATTTTTCAAGAACTAATTCTAATATTTGAATTATTCTCAATTATTAAAGTGGAGGGGCTCTTCCTAAACTCCTTCTATGAAGCTAGTATCACTTTAACTCCAAAACCAGAAAAAAATGCAGCAAGAACTATTGAACAATATCCCTAACAAAAACAGATGCAAAAAACCCCAGCAAAATACTAGCGAATCAAATGCAAAAACACATCAGGTAGATCATTCATCTTGACCAAAGGGGATTTATCCCTGGTCATGGATATCATATTTATATACACAAATGGATAAACGTGATACATCACATTAACAAGCTGAAGAGTAAAAATCATGATTTTCTCTACAGATGCAGAGAAAACACATCTGATAAAATACTACATCCTTTCATGCTGTACCTTAAGTAAACTGAGAAGATAATTCCCCAAAACAACCAAGACAATGTATCAAGGAAAGAAAAACATAGCTAGCTAGTATCATATTAAATGGGGAAAAGTTGGGTACATTTCCACTAAGATCTGGAATCAGACAAGGATGTCCACTCTCACTCAACCATTGATTAAGATCTTGTAATGCTTAACCAGAGTCTTTTGGCAAGGAAAAGAAATGAAAGGGACACAAATTGAAAAACAAAAAAAAAAGGAAGTCATGGCATTTCTGTTTGCTGAACACATAATCCTAAATAATGGTGAACCAAAAGACTCTATTAAGACATTAATTAATAGATTACTAGAATTCATAAGATTGTTTGGTACTGTTGTAAGTTTTAAAATCAACACATAAAAAATTTTTAAAAATAAAATCAACACACCAAAATTAGTAGCTTTTGTATACACAAGCAATTCCACAACTGAGAAAGGACTTAAAAGCCCAGTCCCATTCATGGTAACTGCAAATAAAAGAAAAAAAAAAAAAGTAAAGACCTTGGGATAAATTTAACCATGGCTGTGAAGGATTTCTATGATCAAAATTACAAAACATTAAAACATTAAATAAAGAAGTAGAAAGACACCAATGAAAAATTCTTCCATGCTGTGGAATGCTATAATTAATATCATCAAAATATTCATACTACTGAAAGCAATTTATAGACTCAAGGTGCTCTCATTCAAAATACCTATGACATCACTCTCAGATTAGACAAAATGATGCTAAAATTCATATGAAAGCACAAGAGACCCAAATAGCTAAAGCAACATTAAAACTCTTTATCTTAATGCTCTAGGTATCACAATGCCAGACTTCAAGACCAGACTTCATATTGTAATCATATCAGCCTGATATTGGCACAAAACATTCATGATGGCCAAGGGAAGCGAAAAGAAATCCAAGAAATGAATCCACACATCTGCAATTAATTTTTGACCAGTGCACTGAAATCAATCCAAGGAAGGATTCAACAAATGGTGCTGGGAAATTTGGATCTATGTCTGCAGAAGTACGAAACAAGAATTCTGACACACATGTTACACGACAATCAACACTATAAGTGGATTAAGAACCCAAATCTATGACTGATACATCAAATTACAAAAGGAAAATGGGGACATTCTGTAAGGCATAGACATAGACAACAATGGCTTCTTGGAAAAAACTCTGAAAGTACATGCAAAGAAAGCAAAAATAAACAAATCGGATTACATCAAGCTAAGAAACATTTTCACTGCCAAGGAAACCATCAGTGAAGTAAAGAAATACCCAATAGATTGAGAGAAAAGATTCGCAAACTATCCACTAAAAGATTAATACTCAGGATCTATAAAGAGCAACAAACTCAGCAACAACAAGCCAAACAGTCCAGTTAGTTAATGAGCAAAGGATTCAAAGAGTCATTTTTCAAAGGATGAGTGAGTTAAAATGGCCAACGAACACAGGAAAAAATGCTCAGCTCCACTAACCATCCGAAAAATGCAGATAAAACCCTTCCTCACCTCCTTCCCTAGATAGAACAAAAGGAAATAAAAGGAAAATCAGAAGCATTTGTCCCACGCACCTTCCACCCTCCCTAGACTATTCCATGGTCTGCATGGGCCTTCATTCTTGTCAACTATGTAAGCAACATCAAAAATAAAATGAAAAATTTAAAAATTCAAATAAAAAGTACAGTGGGGGTTCACCTCACCACAGTTAAAATGGCTGTTATACAGAAATAAGAAAACAATAAATGCTAGTGAGAATGTAGGAGACTTCCCCCAAGCCACTGTTTTAGAGAATATAAACTAGTGTAACCATTATGGAAGACGCTATGGAGATCTCTCAGATATCTGGAAACCCATCTACCACATGATCCAACCATCTCACGCCGGTTATCTGTGCTCTATTTACATACTGTCAATAAAAAGCATCCATAGCACATTAAGTAAATAAAATGCATTTACATAAGGGCATACAATGTAATGCACCAAAAAGAAGTATGTGCACTAAACAATTTCTGAGGAAAAAAATGGTCATATTTAAAGGTCAAACAATGGGAAAGCTTACAGTTTACAACACAAAATTTTTATTTTAGGTGAAGTTATACAATAATCATGAACATGATGAAAACAGTATCGTT
This sequence comes from Ochotona princeps, assembly GCF_030435755.1. Taxonomy (NCBI): domain Eukaryota; kingdom Metazoa; phylum Chordata; class Mammalia; order Lagomorpha; family Ochotonidae; genus Ochotona; species Ochotona princeps. The sequence continues at coordinate 18,537,841 of NC_080845.1, read as the reverse complement.
TTTTTATAATCAAAAGTAAGGATGACAAAGCGAGGTTGAAATGATGATGTTTTCATATCCTTCACAGACTCCCAATTACTCAGGAAGGCGACAGGATTTCCCAAGAAGCTTCGAACATCAGTGAGTGAGGCATACAATATGAAGAATTGTGGGAGAAAGGACAAAGAGCCAGGGGAGAAGAGGAGACACATTGTCCAAGCACTGGGACAAAGGGAAATAATCACCTGGCCACTTGCTCTCCCAACATTGTGTCACCTTCTTTCAATCTTCTGGATGCCAATCTGAAAAACAAAACAGTCCATTCTTTTTTTTTTTTTTTTTTACTATTTATTTATTTATTTATTTATTATTTTTAATTCATTAATTACATTGTATTATGTGACACAGTTTCATAGGTACTTGGATTCTCCCCACCCCTCCCCAAACCCTCCCACCATGGTGGATAAAACAGTCCATTCTTAACACTGGAGGTTAGTTGGAGGAACATCTGGCGTTTCAAACCAAAGGAAAAACCCCAGGGCAGGATTGGAACTCAGACACACTAGGGCAGCAGAGGTGCACTGGAGGAAGATAACTGATACAGGCAGTTCAGCTCTGTAACCCAACAGAAAAATCCCCGTGGTATTTCTCTGTGCTTGAACAGAAGATCCTCCTACTGTGGATAACTGAAGGTAAGTTTCTCAATGAAGTTATAAAGTGGAACCCACACAGCACTGCCTACTTATTTCTCAAAACCATGGCCCCATAAAAGGGAATGCCAGTTAATACTTTACAGCTGTGATTCAAATCCTTATCAATCAGCTATGAAAACAACAAAAAAAAATTCTTACCGATCCATTGACTGAGAAATACACTAAGACCCCAGCAGCCTGTGAAAGCTTTTTATTCCTCTCCATTTCCAACCCCTAATTGTGTACTGAGAACACAGGTTTTGAGTCCACCACAGACCACCGAAATGAAGATACAGCAGGCCAGTGGAAGCCAAGGAGAGCTGGTGTCAGTCTCAGTAAATTCCTTTACCCAGATTATTTGCCAGGAATGAAAGAACAATTGGTATTTGGCTTCTTTTTCTGTTTGGTTGGTTAGTTGGTTGGTTGGGGCTTTGTTTGTTTGTTTGTTTTCTGGAAGTAATTCCAGTAAGCAACAGAGATGATTGTAAAATAAAAGGCTAAGAGGAGACTTTTGTCTACCAAGTATCAACATTCATGAAGTGCATCTTGAGAGAACACCATGAGCATCAGGCGGAAATGAATGTTGGCAAGCGCTTGGATATTTTAAAGGTGAATGTCTTCCAGAAAGGGTCCAATGTAAGAATTTTTTAGAAGGAAAACAATACCTCATGTAAGGATCCACGGAGAGGAACAAAGCTTCAAGCAGGACCTCTGCAGAACAAAGCAACCCATGTGCAATTAGAACCTCAAGACTTGGCTTTGCAGTATTTCTAATAAGCACAGATCATCTAAGGCTGCAAGTTGCCCTCTAGTATTTGCTTTCCCCAGAACAGACTGAGGATTTTTGCATGTTGGACAAGTGCAGTTAATAATAATAACAAATAATGTTTTTTATTCAGCATCACTCTGTGCTTTACATGGATTATTTCAAATTTTACTTATTTGAAAGACAGAGCAAGAGACACACACACAGAGAAAATGTTTCAACCTTCGGGCTCACTGCTCGAATGCTCAAATTTTGCTGAAGTCGACGGCTTGGAACTCCATTTGGCTTTCCCACATGGGCGACAGGGATCCAGCTACTTGAGCCAACATCAGCTGCCTCCCCGGGTGTCATTAGCAGGAGTGGAATTGAATCCAGACTTTCTGATCCTGGATATGAGAGTCTCAAGTGGCATCTTAACCACCACACCAAATACCTGCACCTCCTAGTATTATTTTATGTGATGTTCTCAACAATCTTCTACTATCACCATGTTGAAGTCTAGGTTAAGTAGTTGTTTAAGGGTCCGGCGGCGTGGCCTAGCAGCTAAAGTTCTCGCCTTGAAAGCCCCGGGATCCCATATGGGCACCAGTTCTAATCCCGGCAGCTCCACTTTCCATCCAGCTCCCTGCTTGTGGCCTGGGAAAATAGTCGAGGACGGCCCAAAGATTTGGGACCCTGAACCCGTGTGGGAGACCTGGAAAAGGTTCCAGGTTCCCGGCATCGGCGCGCACCGGCCTTTGCGGCTCACTTGGGGAGTGAATCATCGGACGGAAGATCTTCCTATCTGTCTCTCCTCCTCTCTGTATATCTGACTTTGTAATAAAATAAATAAATCTCTTTTTTAAAAAAAGTAGTTGTTTAAGCCCATGTGTAACCATTATAGCACACAGCTCTCAGCGTATTTTATTACCAGTCTCAATAATGTTAAGGAATTGTGGATGGGACAGCATTGTTGTATGATACGTTAAGCCACTGACTGTCACACCTGCATCCAATATTACAGTACCAGTTGGAGTCCCAGCTGCTCCAGTTCCATAACACACCTGGGGATGCAGTGGAAAAGCAGAGGAACACAGTCCACTGAATTGGGCTCCTAGATTGAGTTCCAGCTCCTAGATAGAGTTCTAGGCTTCAGGTTGGTCCAGTTCCAACAACTGAAGCCATTTGGAGAGTGAACCAGCAGATGAAAGAAGATATCCTTTCTCTCTCTCTCTCTCTCTCTCTCTGCTGCCTTTCAAGTAAATAAAATAACTATTTGTACTTTGTTGGCTTGACCCTCATGCGCACAGTCTGGGATTCTGAGCTCGAGACGCAGCCAAAGAGTTTAGATGAGACTCATAACTGTCATGCTTCTTGGTTGACCTCATTTTGCTTAAAATGTGCCTACATGTAAATACCCATCACACACCGCTTACTGTCTGAGCTCTGCTATGCCTGCTGGTCACTGCTAAAGTCACTATCAGCATCAGGCTCACTGGGACAGAGAGCACATCCTTATCAAAGCCCTGAGAAGCAGACACACATGCGTGAGTCTCTGTTGTCAATGAAAGCAGAGGGATCTTCCAACACGACATCAAGGCGTCACTCAGAGTGACCATCAGGCCTGCTGAAATCTTGTCCACACCTTCAAGTCAGTGGCACAAGAATTGCCCAGCCATTTCCTAACTGGTTAAAGACCACCAGTGTGGAACATCTTACCTCCAGGTCCCCGCCCAGACAAGGAGGGGCCAGGGAATGTTGAAAATCCCACATCCTTTCCTCAAGACTTTGGTGTCTCTACCTCTCTCTTTCAAGAGGCTCCCCATCTCCTTGCTCTCTCCTGGAGGTGCTTTCCCTTCCCTCTTTTTTTCCATGTTCACCTGGTCACTATGCAAATAAAACTCTGCAACTGATCCCCAGCTTTTTGTTTATAGTAAACGGAGGAAAGAACACACTAAGCTTTCCTGGCAATACATTTTCCCTGGCGTCCAAAGTGGGGCTCAAAAAAGACTTCTTAGACTGGAGCCACGTGGACCAACTCAAATGAGAGAAGACTTCACAGGGTCAATATTCCTCCCCTCAAATGGGACTGCTCCCGTGGAAGTGATCCTTGGCACCCCATGCCTCTGTGGGACCAAGGAGGCCCCTGGCCATGGCCTAGCGATGGGTGAATCTGCAGAGGGATTGTATTATTAGGGGGTCATGTTAGGAAGGGAGGCTGTTTAGGCCTTCAGAGGCTCTAATTCAGTCAGATTCTCCACAACCGACCTGCAAACCACTGGAGGATTTGAAACTGCTTTTCAGAAAGGCACCTGCCAAGCAAGTTTCGCAACCAAAATATTGGCTCCATGGGCAGGAAGTGCATACCACATGGCTACAATCCAAAATATCACACCTGAAAACATCTGCTGGCCAGAGCAGACACTCTTAGTGTCTTGAAGAATAAGCGCTTAGTATGGAAATGGTATTCAAAAAGTCTGCTTCATTTGGACCCTGTACTCTCAGTTGTCTTATGTTCTTTGTTTCTCGATTAGGGTATTCAGAACTAAGATGGCCCAATCACGCAAATTTGTATGACAACCAACTTCTGTCACAGCAACCTGAATTACCCAAACCATCACTCTGTGGATCCCGATACCTCCAGGGGCTCCTTTACCCAAACTACACCCCATGTCAGCAGGAAGAAGGCGGAAGACCTCTTCGTCCTTTACCCCTAAGAAGTAGGATGCGGGATTCCAAGAGGGGGATCTGAGACCAGCAGGAGTTCTAGTTCTCACCACATGAATATAGATTTGGACACAGGACTTGATTTGACCAATGGGATACTACTAAGAATGACACATGTTGAGGTTGCAAAGTGCTTACATATTGGACTTTGCCAACTCCTGAGGGTCCAGAGCCATGAGACCACCCCAAGAATAGAGCTCCAGCTAGCCAGATAGAAAGTCCACATCAGGGGAGCTAATCTATGCATCCCAGCAATCCTAAACTAACCAGTTAACTCAACCCAGACCTAGAGAAAAGCCATTCAACGATACCCCCCAAACCCACAAAGGTAGGAATCAAGACATGATCGCTGCTGACCTCCCAACCAGCTGGGGGCAGTGTGTGATGCAGCACAGGCTGCCTGAGACAATGTCTTCTGGCACTGACATCCCAGGACCTGGACTTACCTCCATTGTTTAGGGGTGGGAGGTCAACTGTCTTCAACTCAAAGTCACTATTCTTCGGGAAACCATGGAAGTGTGTCTTCAGGGTCCATCTCTTAGCACGAACCATCTTGAGGCTCCTAGGATGCCCTAAACACAGAATCAACTGCATGAGATGACATGACTCTTAACACTCACAGGGCATCACCCTGAGGCTAGTGCTTCTCACTCACCCCAAGCACATTCCTTTAGCATTTACCGTGTGTCTATCGCTGTGCTAAGCTCTGCAGATGTAATGTGTCATTGTGTCCTAATCTCCCAGTAAAGTAGCTGCTCTTGTCATTGAACTCTACAGATCAGAACACTGAAGCTCAAGGAAATATTCAAGGAAAAAAAATGGAAATGGACACAGAAGTCCCAGCCTCTAGACTAAAATATCTCTCAACTGACCTCCTATCGGGGGTGCAAACACCACCAGTGTCTCATCTCTCACGAGACATATCCTAAAACAAAAGCATCCAATGCCAAGAACCCACCAGAAGCTCACACACCGGTTTTGGACCTAGGAGGCCCCGCGCTCTAAAGAACTCGCCGGAACACATGAAGACCACTGGGGGGCGCCGCTGCCGCTTTTCAGGCGCGAACTGGCCGGTAATTGAGAATTTGCAGGATTCCACTTGGCTGGAACTCCTCCTCCTCACCTGGGAGCCGCCCCTTCCACGGAGGAAATCCGCCCGACAGCCCCACTGCAGGAAGAAAGGACCTTCCCCGAGGCGAGCCTTTCCAAATTTTAATCGAAAGTCATAACTGCTTCTATTTAAGGGGTGCATTGTGAGATTTGAAATACATACACACACACTCACACACATGATTAAATCAAGTGATTTAACATGGCCAGCGCCTACATCCTTATCACTTACATACGAGGCTGTTGAAATAACCCCTACGAGACAACGAAATAGTCAAGACCTGCTGGCTGCCCGCACCCACCCCTCAGTACTCTGCGTTGCCAGGCCTGCTGTACCTGCCTTCCTGAACCAGACGCCCGCCCTCCCGCCAGCTCCTCATTCCTTCCCTGGCCCCGTTGGTAACCACAGTCTCCACTCCTAGGAAGAAAGCTCTGTAACACTTCACCTGTTCTGGATCCCCTTCTCCAATGGAAACCGCTTTTCCGACCCGCTCCCAACTCCCACGCTCCCGCCCTAGCGTCCTCTTGCACTGCTCTCGGACTCGGGTGGGGATCGCTGGTGCCTCAGCTCCCGCCCTCGCCGCGTCCATTTTGTGATCCCAGCGCCCCTGGCAGATTCCCCTCCTGGGCCTGTCTTCTACCTCCTGTGCAAGGGATCTGCAACCTGCACGTTCTTCCACCTGCCCCTGCAGGGTGCAGGCGGCCCTAGGGTGCAGCAGCCGCGCCGGGCCTCGCCTTTCTTTTCCGCCCGATATCGCGCCGTCCCCAAGGACCCGCAGAGTCCCAGAGGCCTCCAAGAGCCGGATCCCGAGTGTCCTCGGGTGCTCATGCTGAAATCTGGCTGCACGAGGAGAGGCAGGGCGGGACGCAAACGCTGGCTACCCGGGGAGATTCGAAACCCCACGGGAAGAGTAAGAGTGCGGGAGCCGGTGCAGGGAGGGGCGGGGAGAGACAGCCGAGCAGAAGGTGTACTCACGCGACTCCGCAGGTGCACTGCTGAGAAAGGGCGGCCGGTGGAGCCCCAGCACCGGAATTTATGGCCTGAGATGGAGGAGGCGGGGTTTGCCGAACTGTCCACCAGAATATGCTAGCCCAGCCCCCAGGGGAGCCCCAGCCGGACCATCTGGCAAGGAGGGGTGCTTGTGACCCCTGTGCTCGTGCCTCCAACAGGGTGTAGGTGGAAAACTTTCATGGGCCAAAGCCCCTATCGAAGTCCTGCCCAGCTGGGACTGTGCCCTCACCTGCAGGCAGTGCCTGTCCCTTCAAGAGAACCAACCCGAGTCACCAGGGCTCAGGCAGGCCCGGAGTTACAGTGAAAGAGAGAGGGAGAGACAATGAGATGGAGAAGAGAGAGATCTTTCTGTTGCTGGTTCAGGCCCCCCGAAAGCAGCAGGGTGGGGCTTGGCTGGTCTGGAGCCAGCAGCTTGTTCTTGTTTTCCCATGTGGATGCAGGGATGGATATAAACATAATCACATGGATTGGGGCTCACTCACATGCCCTTGCTTACCCTCAATTTCCTCTTTAGAGGCCCCGTTTTCTGGGGGAACTGCTGTTGAGGTGAGACTAACGTGGAAGAGGCAGCGGCACAGTCCTGTCTATTACAAGATGTGTAAGATGTGACAGACAAGCACTTTGGTAAATACACAGTAAGACGCAGCAACTGGGGGCACTGGGTTTGATGAGCATAAGACAACTGCATGGATCCTGCAAAGACAAGGCTTCAGTGTACAGATCAAGAGAACAAGACATGAAATCCAAACGCTGCTCCAGAAAGTTAAAGCGTGTTGGGGCTGTCCCGCAGGTTTGTCCCACGGGTTTGTCCCACAGGTGCAGCACCACTCTGGATGCCCACTTCCCGTATCAGAGGGCATGGGCAGCGGTCCTCACTCCTTGGCTGACTCCAGTTTCCTACATGGGCCACCTGGCTGGCAACAAGCCACAGCTCAAGTACTTCAATCCTTGTCCACTCCTTGGGACACGTGACTTTAGCTCTGGCTTGGAACATCAGCCCGCCAGCCCTGGCGCTGCAGGCATTTACGGAGTGAATGTACAAGTGAAAAGATCTTGCCTTCTCTCTCTGTTCCACCCTCTCCCACATCCACATTTTTTAGATTTTTTTTTTTAAATTTGCAAGGCACATATTACAGACACAGAAAAAGAGAGAGAGAGAGAGAGAGAGAGAGAGAGAGAGAGAGAGAGGTCTTCCATCTGCTGTCATTCCCAAAATGGCCCCCACAGTTAGAGCTGAGCCCATCCAAAGCCAGGAGTCAGGAGCTTCTTTCCAGGTCTCCCACATGAGTGTGTAGGAACCCTAAGACTTAAGCTCTTCTCGGCTGCTTTCCCAGGTCATATGCAGGGAGCTAAGTTGGAAGTGGAGCAGCTGGAACATGAACCGGCGCCCAATGGGATGCCAGCACTGCAGGCACATGATTAGCTTGAAACACCACTACACTGCCACCCCTTTTAAAAACAATAAATGTTTATTTTTAGATATTTAAAACTGCACACCATTCATCTTCCCAAAAAGCATGTGCCCACAGTACACATCATGTAAAATATGTTTGTCAAAACTGCAAAAGAGGGGCCCGGTGTGGAAGCCTAGTGGCTAAATTCCTCGCCTTGAACACGCTGGGGTCCCATATGGGTGCCGGTTCTAATCCCGGCAGCTCCACTTCCCATCCAGCTCCCTGCTTGTGGCCTGGGAAGGCAGTCGAGGACAGCCCAAAGCTGGGACCCTGCACCTGCATGGGAGACCTGGAGGAAGTTCCTAGCTCCTGGCTTTGGATCGGCATAGCACCGGCCATTACGGTCACTTGGGGAGTGAATCATTGGACAGAAGATGTTCCTCTCTGTCTCTCCTCCTCTCTGTGTATCTGACTTTATCATAAAAATAAAATATTTTTCAAAAACTGCAAAATACATTAAATATATCACAATAGTTGCCTAGAATAGGAGAAAGAGGAAATTTGGGGCAAGTTTTAGGAGGCGCATAAACTGATAACAGAGAATTTGGCAGATTAGTGGTGATAATAAACTCAGATGGGCTTAGTGTTCAGCTCCTGAGGTCCAAAAGTCAAACACTCACGGTGAAACAAACCGCGAGAGCTCCTCCCCTTCTCTTGGCAGCGTAGACTTGCCAGAGTCCAGAGTCCAGCTCTGTGGCACAGACCGACTACCTCTCCGTTTTTACCTATTTGGCCCATGTGGTAACACCCAGTTGCAGCTTGTCCTTTTCTGTCTGGGGCAGAGAGAGCTGTGGCTGTCTCTGTTTTCTAACAAAAATGCTGTAGAGTTGGCAAAAGAGCAAGTAATAGGATGAATGCACAAAGCCACATACAAAGACTTTAAAATCCTCTTGGGCTGGATATAGCCGGTGGTAGATCGTGCTGGTTGCCTGTCCCTTAAACAGCAGTACCTAAATAGCCAACTTGGCTTAGTGTAGCAATATCAGCCCAGATCTCTACTTCACAGGCCTTTTGTAGTTGGGGTCGTGAGAGTTGTGATCAACCAGGCAGAAGCAGAAATCTGAGAAGGTAGACTTTTTTTTTTCCTGATTAAAATCTCAAGTGACAAACTCACTAAGGCACTCTGATGGTTCTTTCTCCTTCTCTCCTCTTTCTTCCTTTCCCATTTTTTCTCCTCCTTTCTGCCTACAGCGAAGTTCTTGAGGCCATGGAGAAGAAACTCACTACAGACACAGTGGAGGAAGAGCAAAGCACTTGGCTTGGAGCAGGTACACCAGCCCTGAACTCCTTGAATTGGATCCCTTGTTGCACGAAGGAAAAGGTGCTTCTGAAGTGGCTCTGGTTTGGTTTCTAGGATGACAGAATCCACCCTGGATGCATGGAGCCTCTGCTGCCCCTGTATTCCCTGCTGACAGTGTCTGAGTTCTCTCTCCTGGATGAAGGGCATGTTGTCACTGCTCTAGGTTCAAAAAGCCCTCTCTGCTTGCAGAGTGGTTGTCAAACACTTACCTGGTGCACCGGGGATGAATTTTGGGGGCAGTGTCTGCGATGCCCACTACACAATTCAACAGAATTCTGTAAAGTACTGGCCAGCAGCAAGGCCTCTAAACATCTTCATTTTCCTCCAGTCTTCCATGTCTTGATTTTTAAGAAATACTTCAAGATGTAAATATTGAGCACATTTGGGGGATCCAAGCATATCTTAGATATATAATGCAACATATGGTCACTGATGAGAAAAGCATACTGCTTTTGCATATTGACAGAGCTGATAAAATCTAAGTCTTTGCAAACTAATAAATAGGAAAATACAGTGCGAAGACACGCAATGCCTCACGTACCAACTCCCTTGGCACGAATAAGACCTGCTGGCCAAGCCATGTCAAACAAGACCTCGCTTCTATCTCCGTGACTCAGTAAAGCTGAATAAGGGTGATTAGCTGAGTCATGGTGACCAGACAAATGCTCAGACATAGACACCGCTTGCAGAGATGGACTGCGGCTGAAGGAGGCAAGGAACGAAAGAGTCCCTCTACCTTGCTTTGAGAAAAGAAAACCATGTTTTGTGCATTCTGACCTTAGACGTCGCTGAGCTCTGGTCTGGCACCCTGAAGAAGCACTTCACTTAAAACAGTAACTTACACAAGTCATGGAGGTGTGCTTCTCGTCCAATAATCCAGTCATGCTACTGTGTACAAAGCAACAGTCGTTACCTGCTTGGCAGAGGATTCCGCTGAGATAGTTTTCTATGGCGACGCCCTCAAAACAGACTCCACCTTCTCCCTTCCCTACTGCTTCCTCGTTTTAGTCTGGTGAGAATGCATGAAATCATCATAAATTGAATCATTCTTTTATTCCCATAATGTAACTGCATGGATGGGACAGCAGGAGAGAATAAGGTTGGCTGTGCCTCCCCCAGAGCACACAGGAGCGGCGGCTGCCACAGCACCAAGTGTGAGCCCTGCAGGAATAGAGACCTGGGAGTGGGTGTTTATTACCCTCACACAACCAAGGAACATGGATGGCTGTTCTCTTCCTCAGAGCCTCAGCAAACTGTCATTCCCAGTGACAGAATGACTCATATAAGATCACAGAGCCTGTCAGCTGCAGGGTTGAGAGCTGACAACTGGAAAGTCCTTTCTTTGCTTCATCCCATTCCTCCTCTAAACACAGGTGAGCCAGATTCCTCTCACACCTCTGACCAAACCTAGAGAAGGCCACACTTGGGGGATTTTGTAAATTACCGTCTGTAGTGGTGGCAGTTCTGCAGTGCAGATGTCTGAGTGTCTCTCAAGTCACTATGTCCCCTTAAGTCACTCCTCCCATCTATCTGGCTGTGTCTTGGCAGGGCTTCCTTCTGTGCCCTGAGAGCCAGAGCAGGGTGAGAGCAGGGAAAGCATAGGAGGGAACTGAGGACGGAGCCTGGTGGGGAAGACTTGCACGTATCACCCTGGAGAAGCTCGGTGCCATTCCAGGTCCTGCCTCCCGACTCCAACTTCCCACCAGTACATACACCTTGAGACAGCAGTGATGGCTCAAGTGATGGGTTCCTGCCCTTCACATGGGAGACTGGATTGTGTCCTGGGGTCCTGCCTCCAACCCTGGAACATTCCTGGCCAGTGGAAGCATTTGAAGAGTTAACCACTAATTGGGAGCTCTCTGTCTTTCCATCTTTTTTCTCTCTCTCATAAACAAATGTAGGGAAATTTCTAAAAAGAAGCATATTTTTATTCTAGTATATAATAAAATATGCAAAATATAAGGGAAAATAATAGGATCCTAGTCCAAGGGTACAGAAGTCATCTTCAAGAAGCTTCCACTGGCCCAGTTTAAGACAATTTGAACATCAATGCAAATTTTAAAATTCCATATTAGCAATCATATAATTAACAATAACCATGTTTGTGAAATTAACCCACTCAACCACCCATAAAATAAGTTTCTCTGAATTCATAAACAGATAAGAGAAGAATCTGCTTTATAGATGAGTGCCAACTAATAAATGCAGATAGGATGATAGAATTAGTTAATAATTGACTCAGGAAACAGTCATGAAAAATGGGTGAAAGTGTGATGACAGTGGTCTACATGTTTCTCTTCAGATTAGTTACTAATAGGGAGAAAGGTAACTGAGTACAGCAAACCTGTGCAGCATGTGGTCAAAGTCAACATCATCTATAAGGGTAACTGATAGAATCTTGCGTTTTCTGCCATTAGGCCTTGAGAAGGACACATTAGCTCTGTGGTATCCTGTTTAAAAAAATGTGGCAGCAAAGAAGATAGCATAAAGCTTGCCATTCTGACCATTTCTGACTACACATTTCAAGAGTGTCGACTCTGCTTATGTTGCTACGGAGCACATCTCCACACCTTTTTCATATTGCAATCAGAAGCTCTGCACTCACTGGACAGCAACTCTCCAGCCCCCTGCTCACAGCCCCCATTCCACTTTCTGTGTCTCAGTTTGACAACTTCAGGTATCTCCTCTAAATGGCATGATGCAGTATTCATTCTTCTGTAACGATATAACATCCGTGTCATAGCATTTGACAAGTTTTTTTAAGGGCCAAGTAATAGTCCATTGTATATGAAGACCACATTTTCTTTATTTGTCTAGTATTCAGCTGTGGTGAATCATGCTGCCATGAACAACTCAAATATCTTTGAGAGATCCTGCTTTCAGTTTTCTTGGGTGAATACCTGGAAGAGGATGGCTGTATCACAGGACAGTTATTTGTTTTATTTTTTAGAGGAACCACCATCCTGTTTTCACGTTTCACAAACCCACAATGTTCCAAGTTTACAATTTCTCCATAACCTAACCAGCACTTGCTATTTTCTCACAGAGACACTTTCTCTTTTTTTTAGATTGCTGGACAGCTATTGCTTAAAAATATATTATTCTACTTTTATATAGGATTTATTTATCATCATCATCATTATTATTATTTTGGAAAGTCAGACTTACAGAGAGAAGAACCAAGGCTGGGAGTATCCCAGACAAGGTCAGCTTACAGTATCTGTCAGCATATACATGGGTCAGGTCTGGGGTGGGCCAGGTTGGACCAATTCATAGCTCCCACTAGCAGAAGTGAGAACAAGGAATGTGTGTAGGATGGACTGGGTTGGGCCACAATGCCAGCCAGTTTACATTAGAGCCAGAACTGAGGGCTGGCTGGGCTGCACTAGGCTATAGCACCCACCAGCATGAGCTACATCTGGGGACGGGCTGGGTTGAGCCAGGCTGCACAATGCACTGGTGGATGCTGAAGTGAGGTGAGCCGTGCCAATCTAGGCCATAGCTTCCTCCAGCACACACAAGACCCAGGATGGGGGTGAGCCCAGCAAAGGAGCCCCTGCAGTTCCCCTGCTGGGGTGCTGCTCCCACTGGTAAATGTGAGAGCTAGGACTGGAGGCAGACTAGGCTGGTCAGGACTACAACACCTATTGGCCCACATGTGAGATGAGCTAGGGTAAAGCAAGTCTGGGCTAAGTAACTATATTCACTGGTGCATGCATGAGCCAGAGGAAGTGCAGGCTGCTTGGGGCTTTGTTGCAGTATCAGCTGGCAAGTGCTGAAACTGGATGCAAGTCCTGTCAGATTAGACTGTAGATCCACCTGGAAAGTGCAAGATCTAGGGCTGGGAGTAGGCCTAGTAGTGAAAGGTACCTTTCTGATGGTGAACATGAGAACCAGGGCTAGGGGCGGACCTGGATAGACATGTGGTGGTACCTACAAGCATGAATATGGGCTGGATAATGGGGTTGGTTGGGTTGAGCTAGGCTCTAATGCCCCGGATGTGTATGAGAGCTGAATGAGATGTAGGACAGACTGGACCAGTCTGCTGCACATACTGGCATTTACAGGAACCAGGTCTGAGGGCAGGCCTAGTGGGTGTGATTGAGGGTTACTCTGACTAGGCTGCAGTTCCCACTGGTGTATGTAATGGTCAAGTGTGTGGTGAGCACGGTTGGGCTGTGTCACAGCATTCATTGGTTTGTGAATGAGGTGGGGCTGGGGATAGATGTGACTAACAACTGCAACCTTCAGTGTGTGCGTAGGTTTATGTGAGTGTTGGACTGAGCCAGACCATGCACTGGCTGACACATGTAGGAGTTAGGCTGGGGTCAACTCTGGTGAGGTTTCTTTGGGGAAACCCCTCCCCCACTGAATCACTGGACTCAGAACTCCAACCATGGTGAAAATCACAGGATCTGTAGTCTGACCATGGAGTGCATGTGTCAGAACTAGGTTTCCGTGGTTGCTAAGGTATGTGCGGTGGACAGCATGCTCAGATGCTAATGGGGAACATGAAAACCAGTTCGTTGAGGCCTGCAAAGGACATCTAGTAACATGGAGGGCAGAACGAATTGTACAGCTCTCTTAGACAGGTAGCTGGGTGAATGGAGACTCTAAAGTGGAGTTTGTCAGCCAATGGATCATGGAAGGATTTCCTCAACATTGGAGCAATGAAATCAATAGCATTTCAGAACTATCAAAACCACTTGAGCAGAACACTTGGAGCATGCTGCACATTGGGAACTCTGGGATGACATCAGGGACTGCTTCCCATCCTTGGGTACTGAGGCGATTGGGCTGCTGGGAGCAACCCTCTCTCCTTCTTTGTCCTCTTTCCCCAGATACTAGAAGAAAAAGGAGATTGGAGACAGTTGTCTCATCCACGTTCTCCCATTTCTGAACGCTCCCCACCTTAATTGGTGGTCCATGAATCCCTCCCAGCTATGTAAACATTATCAAAAAATAAAATGATTCCATTATATTTTCAGCAAAAAGTCATCCTTTACGCTGCACTAATAATAGAATTTTTCAAGTGAGTAGCCTTATTTGGTGCTTTTGTGAAATATTAATTGGAAGTGTCCTTAAAAGCAAGAAATTCTTGACATGCTATATCACAATTTTTCTTAACAGGGAGTTTATCTTTTGTTTTCGGGGGTGGAGTTGGGGTGAGGAGGCCAATGTGCATATGGATAACAAATTGAAACCCACACAAATAGTCCCCAACTTACAACAGATCAGCTTAACATATTTTGCAGGCTTGAAAATGACCTATGTTCAGTAAATATCGTGCTTTGAGTTTTCACTTTAAGCCTTCTCCTGGGCTGGCACTCTGCTGTCCAATCATCTGTTGGGATGCTATGAACAGCAACTGCAACGTCCACTCAGCCAGGAGTTCAAGGGAAGATAGAGCTAATACGTTGTCATCAGGTGCTGTGTTACTCAGTCAGGACATTTGGCAGGTTAAGTGCATTGAATGTGTGTGTGACTGCAATATTTTCAATCTATACGAGGTTAATTGGTAATGTACCCCCATTGTAAATGGAGGTGCATCTGTAGGAATACATAACTCGTCATGGTTTCCTGCTTTACGTTAGAGCCAAGAAACTCAGACTCCAACCCAAAATATGTCTGGTTACACTCTTCTCTATTTCCTACGAATTCTCTCTTGTGACTTTCAATTACCATATGTTCATGTTTAATTGCCATGCTGCCAGTCCTTTTCAAAATAGGCAATACTTTTTTTGAATTTTAAGTTTAAAATGTTCTTCCTATAGAATATATCTAAAAGAGTAACTGCCAAAGGCAAGTTGATTGAAACTGATGGTAAAAGTTTCATTGCAGTCTCTAATTTGTGGTAAATATCATGTCCTGAAAGTAGTCTCAAATGCTAAGGATTAAATCATTTACAAAAGGAGGATGCACTCTCTACTTCCAAATCAAAGAATGGACTCCCACTGAAACTGCTGGATGTAGTTGACAATAGGATGCTGGGCTGTCTGCCATTGTCTGTACCAGAAAAGTCAGAACACACTTACATAGCAGAATGATGGACTTATGACTACTTATGAAGGACTATACTCTTATAATATGGGGGAAATCAGTTGGGGAGAAGGAAATTTAAAGAGCAGGTAGGAAAATCCCAGACCCTATGGAATTGTACCATAAAATTAGAAATAAAATAGAGCAAAGAGAAAAACAGAACTGTAATACTGTGACTCTAAACAAAACACACATTTCAATACACTTAACGCATGGAATTGACTTTAAGTGGGTTTATAGCGTAACACAAAAAACAAACAGAAAGAAGGGTGCACACAGAAGCATAAAAGGTTTTGAAAGGAATGTGTTGAGAGTGGAAGGACAACAGTAAACTCAGGTTTCAAATTTTTATTCAAGTATCTAGAAAATACAGATTTAGAGAATGGCTATTAGATTGATTATTATGATCCAATTTTCTTTTTTTTTTAGGTTTATTTTGTTTATCTGAAAGGCAGAGTTACAGAGAAATCTCCAGTCCCAGATCCACAGATCCCATCCAATCCTAATACAGATCCCATCCAGAATATTCCTTAACCATGCATTTTTCCTTATTACCTCACCTACTGTGTGCTCCAAGCCACCATTATCTACCACGATAACCTACTACTCGTCCCCTTTTGTTTCACTCCCGACCATTTCCAATCTTTTTACTTCTAGAGAAGGAACTTGTGAAACACCAGCTATGACCAGCCTTGTGGCACACTGGGTAAAGCAGCTGCCAATTATGCTGGTAATCCATAAGGGTTCCAATCCAAGTCGTGAGCCCCAGTTGTGTGAAGCAGGCCTCGATGTTGTGGCCAGCTGGTGGAATGGGCCAGCAGATGGAAGCTCTCTGGCTCTCCCTCAGATAAATAAATCTTTAAAAATATTAAAATGAAATTTACATTGTGCAACTCCTTTTGAAAAATAATTTTGTCCCCCTCCCTTCTGTCCCTCTTTTGCTTAATACTTAGCACTTCAGCATTCCTAACTGATTTCAAATCTTGGTGCCATTTTTCCTACTTCCACTTAACCATTACACTCATGCCAAGATGGCTTTCAATCATGTCTACAAAAAATAAGTTCTTTGAAATCTTTGTACATGTTGTTTGTCTTATCTAGAATATTCCTTCTGTTTCCCTTTACCTGGCTGCCTCATGCTCATTCCTTAGATTTTTGCCTAAATGTCAATCTTCAGAGTCCTTGCCAGGCCTTCCCTATTTACCTGTGTCATCATGCCTTTTCATGATTTGTGATTACCTAATTATTTGGTTTCTCATTTACTATCTGTGTCCATATAACTTATGAGAACAATAGTGGCTGTCCTGCTCATTGCTGTATACCCCCTGTCTAGCCAGACCTTGGCAGCAGAAGGTCCCTAACACAGTCCTTGAACGCATGAATACCTCAGTGTCACCCAAGTTCTTGGGCAGACATGCTGAGACTTCATGGGTTCGTAGCTTTTCTTGACAAAGACTTAAGAGGAGTCCTTGCTTCGGGAGCACAAATACTAAAGTTGGAATGATACAAAGAAGGTTAGTATCACGCCTGTGCATGGGAAGACTTCAGAGGAGCTGGGACCTGGGATCGCAGCACAGAAGGCTAAGTCACCAGGTATGGTGCTGACATCCCATAATAGAGTACAGGTCAAGTCCTGGCTGCTCTGTTAATGTGTCCTGAAAGCAGATGATATCCCAAGTGCTTAGACTCCTGCCAGCCTTGTGGGAGACCAAGAAGGAGTTCCTGACTCCTGGGAACCATTTGGGAGATTGGTAATACATAGCAGACCTCTCTCTTCTGTCACTCTGCCTTTTAAACAAATAAGTAAACAGATTGTTTTTTCAAATGAGGAATTGATTTGGGTTCTGCATATAGCCAAGGGGTCCTATTTAAGGCCCCCATTACTCAGGCAACAAGGCAGTATTTCCCCCCTTTAAGAGGCTGGAACTATAATTCCTGAGAATTATCTTTGACAGTAAATGTCTTACCAAGAGATTTCATTTGGAGTCAAGGAGTTGTGCTACTACAGGAGATGGGCACAGCAGACACTCAGGCTTTGTAGGGCACAATGAATTGCTTTGCTGAGGAGAAGGAAAGCAATTTAGAATACCAATTTTAGAAGAAAAAAAGCAGTGAAAGAGTGGAAGAAAAGGCCCTGTGTTGCACAACAGATTCCTTCTCATGGTCTCTTAGTTATTCGCAAAGTCATGCCAAAGATTTCTACGGATCGAATGAGTTAATTGTGCAATCTGGTGAAGAGATCAAATGCCACAGTTTATCTTGGAACAAAATATGAAAAATCTTCAAGAAGATCGTGGAAAATGAATGTTAAAAAATGTGAATTAAAATTTTTTTCTACCAAAATAAATTTATCTTTTAATTACATTTTCCATGAACTTTCTAAAATGCTCTTACAGAGACTGCAGATTTTAAAAATAGTAATATTAAACAAAACAGAACAGGAGAGATGGCCCAGAACTCACTGCGGGAGGACTCTGGACCCCCACGGAACATGGACCTGGGACTTGAGCCAGGTTGAATCAGATCTCTGCAGGGCACAAGAGCTTCCCACAGCTGGTTTGGGATTATATCTGGGTTTTCTTTGTCAGATTAGGGACATTGTTTAGTCACTAGGTATTAGTCAAGGTGGACTGTAAAATAAGAGCCTTTAAAAAAATGCAATTTGAGGGCCCGGCGGCGTGGCCTAGTGGCTAAAGTCCTCGCCTTGAACGCCCCGGGATCCCATATGGGCATCGGTTCTAATCCCGGCAGCTCCACTTCCCATCCAGCTCCCTGCTTGAGGCCTGGGAAAGCAGTCGAGGACAGCACAAAGCCTTGGGACCCTGCACCTGCGTGGGAGACCCGGAAGAAGTTCCAGGTTCCCGGTTTTGGATCGGCACAGCACTGGCCCGTTGCGGCTCACTTGGGGAGTGAACCATCAGACGGAAGATCTTCCTCTCTGTCTCTCCTCCTCTCTGTATATCTGACTTTGCAATAAAAATAAATAAATCTTAAAAAAAAATTCAATTTGAAAGAGTTGCAGGGTTGAGGTGGGAGACAGATAGAGGTCTGCCATCCACTGGATCATCCCTCAGATAGTCGCAACAAGCTAGTGCTGGGCCAGGCTGAAGCCAGCAGTCAGGAGCTTCTTCCCACGTGGTTGCAGGGTCCCAAGGACTTGGGCCATCTTCCGTTGCTTTCCCAGGTGCTTTAGGATGGAGCTGGATCAGGAGTGAAGCAGTTGGGACTTGAACCAGTATGCATACGGGCTGCAGGCAGTGCCTTTACTGGCTACACCACAATACCAGTCCCAAGGGCTGTTTCCTAATTGGGATTTGAGCAGCAAGCAGAAGCAGGACACCTGCTGGCGGGGATTACTCACTATCTAGAATGAAGAGAGCTTGGGGGGAGCTTGTAAGCGACCCTCACTAGTGTTTCATTTGAGATCATTATTTCATTATTCGAGATTATTATTTCATTCAGATAATTTTGAGAATTCATGTGAGAATAAGAGCAATCTGTAGGAAAAGAAAGCTTGATAAGGAACAAGTCCAGGCTCAGAAAGCACAGTGAGTCATTCATGGTCAAAGTGCCTCACTTCAGTCCACACTTGGGCTCATGCTCAAATTCCAACATAGGGAGGCTCTAAAAAACAAACAAACTAACTAAAGAAAAACCCGAAAACAAAAAAACAAAAAACAAACCTTCAACAAGTGGTTTCATCGAAATTGGAGGATGTTTGAGATTAACCCATGATTTTCTTAATTGTTTAATTTATACAAGGTGGATAGATTTCATGTATTTTATATATACAGATTTAGAAGCATACTGATACTTTTTCCCTTCCTCCTACTTCCTTTTTTATTTTTCTCCAATTTTAACAATGACATACAATTTATTTTATGATCACAAACTTAACCGTCCACTAAGTAAAGGATTTAATCAACAGTAAGCAGATAAGAAATGCATCACTGTTCCTCAAGGGTATAGACAAGGGTTGTGAACAATAACCAAATCTCAAAATGTCAATTTTGCAAATATAAATTACTTTTCTATACGTTGTATTTTGATTATCAGGAAAAAGCATAGGATACTTGTCTGTTGAGGACTGGCTTATTTCACTAATT
This sequence comes from Ochotona princeps, assembly GCF_030435755.1. Lineage (NCBI taxonomy): Eukaryota > Metazoa > Chordata > Mammalia > Lagomorpha > Ochotonidae > Ochotona > Ochotona princeps. The sequence continues at coordinate 18,518,677 of NC_080845.1, read as the reverse complement.
TCACTGGCTTATTTCTTAATTACGATTATTTTATTTTTCAGTTTGAGAGGCTGAGAGGAGGATAAACAGACAGATACACAGACAGACAGACACACAGAGGGGGAAACGGGAAGAGAGAGAGAAAATTCCAATCTGCTAGCTCACATTCCAAATGCCAGCAGTGACTGGGACTGGGCCAAGGCTGAAACCAGGATCGAGGAGCTCCGTCTGGGTGTCCCAGCTCAGTGGCTGGAACTCGATTACCCGAACCTTTACTTTCTTGCTCCCAGGTCTACAGAGCCAGGGACTGAACCCAGGTACTCTAATGTGGGATATGGGCATCCTCATAGAGTACTAGACATAGGTCAGATGTCTGTGCAACCCCTCGTATTTGCACGGTCACCAGGACTCACAAGCCTCAGTACAGAATGGTGCTTGCACCTGGATTCCATGCAGCAGTGTAGTTAGGAAGGAAAAGGCTCAGGCGCAGTCTGAAAACCTTCATGAGCCGAAATCCTGTTCCTTCCCATGAGGAACTGCACAGTGTGTTCCCTGGCAATAAGCATTGGAGGTTTCTTCCCAGAAAAGGGTCTCAGAACTCAACATTTTTCCTGGGGAGCTGATCATGTAAGCTCCCTGGTTAGGATGTGCCAAAATCCAGACTCCTGGAGGGAAAGCAGGTATCCCACATAAAGCACACTGTAAAGATGAGTGAGTTGCCCTATCAGTTAGGCAATGGTGATAATTCTCCAAATCCAAGCCCTAGATGCTAGCCAAAGTCAAGGCTTGTCTATGACTCCCAGTCTCAGGCCTGCTAGGATAATTCTTCTATATACCAGTAAAATATCCAGCAACAGTGAAGTCATGAAGAGAAGTTTCAGCCTGGGCATTTTCTTTTGGAATTGCTAATGTCATGTCATATCTGTGCAGAAATTAAGACTGAAGTTAGGGCAGCTTTTGTAATTGTTCCCTAAACAAAAAATATAATTAGAGCTTGACACTGGAAAAAGAACATAAACAAGGATGTAGCCACTACTTCCACATTTGTTCCTACCAGCACAGCTGAAAATTAACCCTTCCTAATGGACTTTAATGTCGGGGGGACAGGTGGGATCCTGGCAGATGATGTGCAAGGTGGCTTTGATGTGCATGGTCATGTTAGTGGGCACTGTAAACATGGCACAATGTAGCCAGGAATGTTTACCAAAATATCTAAACTTCTAGCAAAATAGTGCCATGGAGTGCAAGTAATTTGAGCGAAAACTGATTTAGGGCTAGATATTACCCCACAACGTAGCGCCATATGGCAGAGACAGACATGGTTTCAGAACTGAGAGCTAATGGGGCAATAGGAGGATAGAGGGTGAATATTTCAGAACAATAGTCATTACTTTGAATTTATCAGGCCTTTCTTCATGCATACAGAAAATGTCAAAGTAAGGAAACATAAAGAAATCATTTCACAGGCCCTGTATTCTCCAATACAGAAATTTAAAAGAATAGGAGTCATTCCTGAAAAAGAAACCAAAGACCTAGGACAAGTTAGAACAGCAATGGACTCTGGGCTGCAGCCAGGTACCAACATGAATTCTGAGGACAGACATCTGGAATAGTCGTTGAGATGCCACTTGGGACCCACATCTCATATGGCAGTGCATGGTTCCAGTTCTGGTTCTGTTCCTGATTCAAAACATCCTGCTGATGTGCAGCCTGCTAGGCAGCAGGTGATGGGTGAAGTCCTTGGGTCTCTTCCACCCCATAGAATACATGGATTGATTTCCTGGTTCCTGGTGTAGAGGTCACCCAGCTCCAGCTGTTGGGGAAGGCTTCTTTCATTCTCTCTCTCACTCTTGATCTTAGCCAAAAGGCTGAGAAACAATCTTTCTCTCTTCTTTCCAAATAAATTAGGTGCTTTGAAAATAAGATGAAACTGAGACTTCTGTAGACCTGTCTAGGGGAAGAAGAAATGCAGATTAAACGCACGCTGAGCAACACAGCAATGTTGTGTTATGGGACGGAAAGTCAAGGAAAATGAGACTAAGACGATGCAGAGCTATGTGTGGGCAATATGAACGGAAGCCAGAAGCTCTGACACTTCTTAAATGATGCCACCTTCGGAACAAGATTTTGGCAAAGGAGACACTACCGAGGAAGTGTGAACTGAGCTTCCAAGCCTCCCCATTGAGCAAGGGATTGCGTGAAATACTGTGAATTCTGCTGTCATCTGTGAAGTTGATCTCAGAACTTTCACACAACAGCAAACTTGTTTATGGAGTTATAATTGTCTCATCCTCCTCGCTGATATTTTTCAACTTCAGGGGCTTTTCCTTTTTTTTCTTTTTTCTTTTTTTTCTTTTTTGTAGCATTTCAGAGAGAAAAAGGCATTTGTGGGTTTGATTTGAGCCAAATGGTTTTCCCATTTAGAGAGAAAAAGACAGTAGTGATACATCTATGCAGACAAAAAAAAAAAAAAAAAAAACAAGTGAGAAAATTAGAGTTGTCATGAACATGATCTGCTTTCCAGCACAAGTGCCTTGAAAACAAAATTTATCTTGAATCCTGTGTATACAACACGGTTGTTCTTAGATTGTGTGTGTGTGTGTGTGTGTGTGTGTGCATTTTAAGAAACACTGATTTAGCATCTTTGTTTCTACTCTGTAAAAAAAAAAAAATCAAGAATTTCACATTGTGGCCAAATGATTAAGTCATGAACAAAATTTTATTTGCACAGCCTGTAAGTGGCGACGCCTAGACTCAAAATCAGAGCTCTTGCACAGTTTCTGATACCAATGAACTTAATGACAGCAGACCGAGGAGGCCATGGTCGAGTCTATCTCAATGATAGTAACAAACTCTATTTCCTAAAACAACATTGATAATCCGGAGAGAGAAAAACAATCAAGTCTTTTAATAATTTTCTAATAGTGATTCTACATGGTCTTGGGGTTACAGCTTGCGGTTAAGGCATCACTATCTTTGCTTAGCGAAATTTAGAAGCATACTAGTTGCTCACAAGAGACAGAACACGTAAAAATGTAAACCATATTATACCTCTCTTGGCTGAGAATCTTTTGTCTTTGACAGTGATATTTCAGAAATCCCCATATGCCAGTAATTCATAGCTGAAGAACCTGCTGCATTCATAAGCCGCATGGCATGTAGGCTGTCACTCCAACCCAATGAAGGCAAAACACAACGCCCAGACCAGCATCCTTTGGACTCAGTGCTGAGTAAAATGCGTACCGGCAGCAGTGGGGATAATGATAACGGCCATGGGCCTGTTGCTGCTGCTGAGTTTCTTGGCAAATGCAGTTACAGAAAACACACTAGGATGAGGCAGAGCAAATGCTCTCAGTATCCAAAAAAAAGAAGACAGAATACATTCCACCAGACAAAAACTTCTCAGGTGGTCAGGGACCCTTTGGAACAGATCGGGGCAGTTAGGAAAATTCTTTCTAATGCTCTTATGTTGACTTTATTAGAGATCTTAGACTGGTGTGGCCTGGGAAACATATATGAACATCGTTATGCATACATCATTTTCTGCATTCTTTCTTTTTTTTTAAAGATTTTTTTTTCATTATTATTATTGGAAAGCCGGATATACAGAGAGAAGGAGAGACAGAGAGGAAGATCTTCCATCCGATGATTCACTCCCCAAGTGAGCCGCAACGGCCGGTGCGCGCCGATCCGATGCCGGGAACCAGGAACCTCTTCTGGGTCTCCCACGTGGGTACAGGGTCCCAAAGCTTTGGGCTGTCCTCAACTGCTTTCCCAGGCCACAAGCAGGGAGCTGGATGGGAAGTGGAGCTGCCGGGATTAGAACCGGCGCCCATATGGGATCCTGGGGCTTTCAAGGTGAGGACTTTAGCTGCTAGGCCATGCCGCCAGGCCCTGCATTATTTCTTTTTTTTTTTTTAATTTTTTTTATTAAGTATAGCAAACATTTATTAAATTGTGATAAAAACATTCCATCAAATTACAAAACCTGAGTAAGAAAAACAAACAGCACATGCTTAACTGTAGTTGACATTCAAATAAAATTTGCATTCCCAAAATATTATACAGTAATTAGAAAATACCAGCCAAAGTAATATTAGGATACTTATACGTGCGGTCTCAACAAATTTGAACAGAAGCAAATTTTAACAAAGGTAAATTTTACAGTGAAACATAGCAGTAGATTAAGGATCTTAACATGTTTGTTTTACTGCTATTTGACACTATGATACAAAAATAAGAGGATTTACTTGACATTTTTAATAAATATCTCATGGGCTGTTGAGTGCCTTACTGGTGGAAAGATTTAACTGGCTAATCTTATCAATCCATTTTGTACATTTAGTAAGCATCATCTCTGCCCTACATAACTCTTAATGCAATTCACAGCACACAAATGGTTATCTTATTAAATACATAATCAACTCGGACTTCTCAACAACGAGGAAATTAGTAAACCATCAAATGGACTGCTTACCATACACTTTCCTCATAACTAAATAACACACAAAAAATCAAAATAATATTTGTCTGCATTATTTCTTTAAGATATAAAGTACAAGGTCAAAGGATATGAATGTTTTCTGTGAACTGAAATAATACCCGGGGTTTTCTATTGCAAGTATTATAGATACTGTCTACTACACGTATTACAGATATAAAACAGATTACTTTGCAAACAGTTATCCCAGTTATTAATTTATGAGTCCCCAAGAAAAGTGGAAACCTACCCTTTTTCACTGACCATGTTAACATTGGCCATTGAAAATCTTAAAGTCTTGGCTAATTTTGTGCATTAATGATAACTTGTGGCTATTTGCATTCCTGTAATAACCAGTCAAATCAAGTGTTTCCACTCTACTAATTTCTTTATCTTCTTTTTCTAAGAATGTCTATTCAAAAGCATTGCTGTTCAAAATGACTTTACAGTCTTTTAACTCATAAAAGTATTTGTAGAATTATTTATATAAGCCTACTAACCCTTTGTCATATTTTTTTTATCCATTTGCAACTTGCTATTTGTCTTTCAGTGAGTTTTAAAGCACACAACTGTTAAATTTCACAAAATTCATGTAAAGAAAATGGAACCCTTGTCACAGAATTTAATCATCAGACATTTGAACAGTGTGTAGGAATGGGCAGCACCCTCTGCTGGACAATATAGGTACTGGTATGATCTCTGATGGATGCCCTGAAAGTGGGTTGAGGGAGGTTAGCAGTCAGGTTGTTGTTCTGCAAAAGTCTTTGGCAAAAGTCCTTGAAAAGACAGATCCACAGAGAGAGAGAGAGAGAGAGAGAGAGAGAGAGAGAGAGAGCGAGAGCGAGAGCGAGCTGGGCATCAAGTCAGCAACTGGTTTCTGCATCTCTGATGAGCAGGTCAGGATCTAAACCCAGGAAGATGGATGGTGTGAGCTCTATGATTCTCCTGCTTGCCCCAAATACGAGAAAATTGCCAAATGAGTTCCTCCAGCGAAGTGACCCAGTGGGCTCAAGAATGAACGGCAGTGGATGTGGAAAGTACAGCTGACGCTGGCAGATTCCCTCCTTTCTTCAAGTGGGTGCGTTTCAGGAGAGAAGATTAAGAGCCGGATACTTTGAAAAAACAGCCACTACATTGGGGAAGGCAGAGAGCACACTCATATTCACATAAGTCTGGCCAAAGTACAAATTAGGGTGGCAATGAACCTGGAGGTGTTCCAGTGCCTATATCACTCCATTCTCTGCACAGCCCACCAGCCTGGCAATCCACCTTCTGTGAGATGGACAGGTCATCAACATGACCCAAAAAGGACATTGAAGGACAATGCTGATTTTGCAAATTTATGATCAAAATACATGTGCATGGGAGCATTATTTTCTTTGCTTTAAAAAGAACGATTTTGAGACATTCTGATATGTATGCGAACTAACCGTGAGGTTACTGGCAAACTTGCAAACTCTGATTACTAACTGAGACCTGTATTTTGGAACTAAGTGTGCACACTAAGTCTGTGATAAGTTAGTATCAAATCAAATGAGCTCATGGAAGTCCCAAGTCTATATTGACACTAGTAAATGTTAATTGTGTTCCATACGCACTACCATTATTGTCTATAAAATTTCAGAGATGCTGTACAGGTCAGTCCAGAATCTGAACCACAATTGTAATCAAACTGTTAATCACAAATTCATGCCAGCCTACAGGTTCACTGAGTCATTGAGGTTGTCTGGCCAGAGCATCTCTGCAATCTTTGTTTGCTGTGCTGATTAGTTCTCCCTTTATAGACATTGCAGAGAAAGGTTGAGTGCAAACAGACCACTAAGGAATGGAGCACAGAGGCTATATACCAAAATACACCTGTGGTCATCTAATCTTGAACATTGGACCAAAAGAAACAGAATCAAAGGCCAGAATTTAAGTAATAAGAATGTTTGGAGTTAGCCTGTTATTATTCAACAATACACACTGGTCAGAAAACAACCCTTTTATTTTTATTGCATTGACTTACTGAACACATTGACCTAAGCAACTGAGCCAAGAGTAATAAAGAACCCACACTGCAGTCTTTGGCCTGACCTAGTATTAAATAAGACAATAAATGATAAGCTTTCTGCCTCTTCTATCATGACCTTGGGAAAGCCTGAAAGAGGGCAATGTGTTCTGTGGGCAGAGATTGCTGGGAACACGTGATGGTATGACCCTGACGTTGCAGTCACATATCCAGACTGTACCTTACACTGTAGGGCTCTCCCTAAGATTGGGAAGATAAAGATAGTTCCAGGAGAGCCAGAGACATTAAACTTGCCATAGATGACACTATTTCAAACATTTAACAAGCATTTTTCTTGCTTTATTCATAGCTTGCTAAACTCTTTACAAACAAAAACCTACAGAAAAGTTGTGCTTAGCAGAGAATTTCCTGTAAGACCAGAGCCGGAGGGGGAAAGCGCCATTGCAATATATTACTATTGCAATAGAAGGATTATAGAGGACAATATAAATTATCAATATTTGCAAATGACGTGAGCATCTAGAAAACTAGCAAAATCAACAATCAAGCTATTATATAAGGTTTAGCAAGATTATCAGATTCAATCCAGTGGAATTAATGCCATCAATCAGTATTATCAATAACCAACTATAAAATATGTTGTCTACTACCAAATATACAATATTCAGCATATATAGGTTCTCAGTAAATGCTTGTTGTCTTTTTTTTTTGTGAAATACCTATTCTGGTGCTTTGACTATTTCTTTACTGGGTTGTTTCTTTTTTGTTGCTGATATCTTTTCTGTTAGTGTATTAATTATTAATTAGTTGAATACAAACCATTATGTTCCTGCAAGACTCACACTGGATCAAGACCCAGAATTTAAACAAAATGGATCCAGTTAACTACTACTACTGTCTTCTTGTTTTGCCCTTATTTGGTTTTAAGGCTAGTATGCCACTAACCTTATAAAATGAGTGATGCTTTTTATTATTTGTGATGGCTTTTTTTTTTAGGAGAGATGGTCTCTGATAACTGAAGTTTCCATTACATTAATACAAACACTGACTTTGATGTTCTGTGTTCTAGAAACTGTTGCATTTCATCAAATTTTCAAGTTTCCTAACTACCCAGTGGCTTTCTCAGGACTTATTCCACATTCTTAGAGTTTCCTGCTGTGAGACAGGTACAATAAGAGCTGGAGCAAGCAGCTTTTTGAAGCACATTTCTTCCATCTTTGTGTAAGGCAATCTCTGCAGGATGTGTCCTACATTATTAGTTTAACGTCTGACCTTGTTTGACCTGGAACTCCTTCCTGGCTTTCCAACAGCTCATGTATGTTCCTATCTAATGCAGAAATCGGTCTCTGCTGAGATCCAACACCTGCTTCCAGCAGGACAAAGCCTTAAGTTGCATTAGTGTCTGCCTCCTGTTGAAATAAATTACCACACGCTGGATGACTTAAAACCACTGAAATTTACCATCTCACAATAATGGAGGTGACAAGTCTGAAATAAAGGCATCAGCATGTTCTGTTCCTTCTAGAACCTCTGAAGCTGTTCCATGCCTCTGAGCTAGCTCCTGGTATTACCAACAGATCTTGGCATTCCCTGGTTTGTGGCAGCCTCACTCCAATCTCCGCTTTTATCTTCATAGGATAATCTTCTCTGCATGTCTGTCCTTATTTTGTCTTTTTATAAGGACATGAGTTACTGGATTAAGATGGGACCTCATTTTTTTTTTTTTTTTAAGATTTTATTATTATTGGAAAGCCGGATATACACAGAGGAGGAGAGACAGAGAGGAAGATCCTCCATCCGTTGTTTCACTCCCCAAGTGAGCCGCAACGGGCCGGTGCGCCAATCCGAAGCCAGGAACCAGGAACCTCTTCCAGGTCTCCCACGCGGGTGCAGGGTCCCAAAGCCTCGGGCCATCCTTGACTGCTTTCCCAGGCCACAAGCAGGGAGCTGGATGGGAAGTGGAGCCACCGGGATTAGAACTGGCGCCCATATGGGATCCCGGGACTTTCAAGGTGAGGACTTAGCCACCAGGCCACGCCGCCAGGCCCAAGATGGGATCTCATTTTAACAAAATACCTCTGAAAATACCCTATGTATTTCCAAATAAGATTGCCAGCACAGCTACCAGGGGCTAGAACTTGAACCAACCTCTTTTGAGTGATGAGAAGACATAATCCAACTCACAATGTGGAAGCCTTCACCAATGTAGTATCAAAGAACTGACACCAAACCCCTGCAGAACTCTGCCCTTTGATCTGATCGTTTCAGGAAGAAATGTTCCCTTTTCCATTTCCATCCTTGTAATGTCCTCCAACTGTCAGCTGGTATTGGGGAAAATACAGTCTATAGAGTGTAGTTCCTGGAGCAAGGGGTGAGGGAGTGTCATCACGTAATGACTGGCACAGCCAGGAATCAAAGCTCTGGCCGCTTTCACAAGCGCCTTCACTCACCTCACTATATCCTCTGTTTACATCTGTAGTTGTATTTTATTGTGAGAACATGTACCACAAGATCCACCTCTTAACAGACTTTTTTTAATTGGAGAAAAAAAAAAGGTAGAGGTGAGGTAGAGACATGGTAAAGATGGAGATATATACATCCAGAGAGACAGAGAGAGAGGGAGAGAGAGAAAGATTGGGTTCTTGTCTCAGCCTCATTGTCCAAATGCCCAGCACAGCCACTGCTGGGCCAGGGTGAAGCAAGGCACCCAAGTCAGCTCTCCCCCACGGATGGCAAGGACCCAAGTACTAGGGACAGCACCTGATGTCTCCCAGGGTCCACATTAGCAAAAAGCTGGAGGCAGAAGCCCGAGCTGAGTGCCAAGCCCAGGTAGGATGCAGGCATCTGAAACACTGGGCCAAGTGCCTTCCCCTCAGGTTCTTTTTATTTTTTAACAAACAACAGATTTCTAAGTATACAATCACACAGATTATAATCTACAGACACAACGTTGTGCTGTCATCTCTAGAACACGCTCTTCTTTTGTAGCTTCAGCTTCCTCCCTGTTGATGAGTAGCTCCTGTTTCCCTTCATCCCCAGCACTTGTTCCTTCGTTTCTGCGAGTTTGACTGTTTTAAGTACCTCTAAATCAGCTGCGGGACTCTGACCTGGAAAAGGCAGAGAGTGTCAGGGAATGTCTTCCACACAGAGGAGACATGTAAGCTAAGTGCTGCAACGCAGGGGAGTGCAGAGCACGAGGCTGGGGGAAGGCTGCTTCCAGGCAGAGGAACTGGAATGAGACAACACAAGTGTCTGGGTTTTCCCACAACCCAGAATGTCATCTTAGCCTGTTCATGCTATTACAAAAATACCATAGATGGGCGATTTTATAGATAACAGAAATTTCTTTCCCATAGTTTTGGAGGATGGAAAGTTCAAGGTCAAGAAACTGAAGAGCCCAGTTGGGCTTGCTCCTTGCCTCCAAGCTAGCATCTTGTTACTGTGTCCCTTAAAGAAGAACATGATGTCTTTACTTAACACATGGCATAGAAGGGTGAAAAGGGGGAGGTAGTTAGTTCCTGCATCTCTTCTATAAAAACATCAATCCTTTCTTGAGGGAAGAGTGTTCACATCTGTTAGCTCATTGCCCAGATGGCCACAACAGCTAGGACTGGGGCAGGCCGAACTCAAGAACTTGGAGTTCCATCCAAGTCATAAGGGTGGCAAGAGCCCAAGCTCACAGGTTATCTTCCCAGGAATATTAGCTGGGAGCTGCATTGGAAGTAGAGCAGCTAGGACTAAGGCTGGAGCTCAGGTGAGTTGCCAGGGTTGAAGGTGCCAGATTAACTCCCTGTGCCACATGATATGCTGTCCTGTTCGGAACAGGACTATAACATACGAATGTTGGAGAGACACTAATATTCATACTGCAACACCATGCTAAGGTCTTTGAATTCTGAAGGTGAAGTTTGGTGGTGGTGACCAAACCTGTAATACAGAAGATTTCCTCTTTCTCAAGGTGGATGGGAATTTTTCCAGGTGGGAAAGAGAGCCCCATATAGATGGTAAGGTGCTTCCATAAGAGGAGCTAACCATGGAGGAAGTGGATTGGGCAACCAGCATCTCCTAAAAGCCAGTGTGGGATGGCTGGCATCTCACACATGAAAGCATCACCCTAAATCAAAAGACTACTCTCTGTGGTCCCTACTTCAGGGATAGTACCTGGGCTGCCCCAAACAGAAACCTGAACATGACCCCGATTCTCCCCTTTTCCTCGCTTCTGTAGCATCAATGACTAATTGCCCATTTTGCCTCAAAAATGTCTCTACCTTCTTTTTTCTTTTTCTGCTCTCAGTGCCACTGCTTGGAACTAGGTTATGTGATCTGCTTGATACTGTTATATCCTGTACAGAATATTGTTTTTCTGACATTTTCCAATTTCTTTCCTGAAAGCAATTGTTCTGAGATGATTGTTCTTTTTTAAGATTTATTTTATTCTTATACAGAGAAGAGAGACAGAGAGGAAGACCTTCCGTCCGATGATTCACTCCCCAGGTGGCCGCAATGGCAGGCGCTGCACCAACCTGAAGCCAGGAGCCCATGCGGGTGCAGGGTCCCAGGCTTTGAGCCATCCCCTACTGCCCTCCCAAGCCACAAGCTGGATGGGAAGTGGAGCCTCCAGGATTAGAACCAGTGCCCACATGAGGTCCCGGTGAGTGCGAGGTGAGGACTTTAGCCACTAAGCGGGGCTGAGATGATTGTCGTTAAGATAAGGAGCAACATTACTGCAGAATACAGTGACTCCCTCAAGCACACTTCTCTAATTCACCTCTTTGCTCCTGCTCCTTGTTCCTAGACATACCCGCTTTCATTTCCTGAAGAGCTTCACTTCTCAGCCTTACCTTGGCACTTACAAGGCTCTTACCCTTAAATTCTCCTCCCATCCCCACTCTTCAGGTCATCCTCCATTTGTCCTTCTAGGACAGTATGCAGTCAAGAATCAACATTCATAGTTGACTCTAACCGTGATAATACGGATCAGATGGCCTTCGTACATGCTTCCACTAATTCTGTGTCTTTCCTTTTTTGCACATTTATAGTGATGATGCTGAGGCTATTTAATGACTTGTTTCTGAAAGCATATTTGAAGGTAGAATGTCCGTCTCCCTCCCCAGAACACACTCTCTGAGACGCAGCGCCTTGCCCGTCCTGCTCCTTACAGCATGTCCAGCGCCTGGCTCAGCGTAGACACTCAATAAACTGTATTTGAATGGCAGGTATAATCTTTGAGATAAAGTTCTAAGTGTTGCTATCCGGAACATATTTATACCCAAACTATTACTTACTGTTTATCTGAAATTCAAATTTAACTGAGCATATATCCACCACCTCCACCACAACCACCCCGGCCCTGGAAACCCTATCACCAGTAGATGTTTTATCATCTCTAGGAACGTTTGTGCTTGTCAAGCCCGGGGCTTGTGGTTGTAACTGCAAGCCAAGTGGATTGTCCATCTTCCATTGCATGGGACAGCCATTCCAAGGCAGAGAATGGTCTGGTCCAAATGGCGAGGGGTGAGAAAGCCTGAGCTATGCGGTTATGAACTACCAGGGTTCCTGGGAGACCACGCTTAGAACTCTTCCAGGCCCATTGGTTTGGAAAGCAGTAGGGGTTTACTGAGAGGAAGCTGTCCTCGATCAGAGATATGCTTGCTAAACCTTAATAACAGACGCAAGAGAGGCACCAGGCTGAAGTCTCGTGTCTTACACAGATAGTGTCTAACGGGCACCTGTGCTCGGCCAAGCTCTCTGCACACCCTGGCCAAGGGCGCCCAGGACACAGAAACATCCTCCAGGTACAGCCCAGTACCAACCCTCGGGCTGCTGGGACCCAGCAGGCGTTCCGGAGGAAACCGGAAGCGGCCGAGGGCCGAGGCGTCCTTCTCCCCTAGCAACGGGTCGTGCAGGAAGCGGCCGCGTGCGCCTGCGCGGAGGCCCTGCCTGCAGACGTGGAGCTGGGCCCCGGCGGCCGAGCCGGGCGGGCGCGCAGGGTGGGAGGGCGGCCGGGATGGCGGCGCCGCTGGGCCGGCCCGGGCGGCCCGGAGCTGGCGGCCGGCGCTGGGGGGTGCTGCTGCCGGCCCTGCTGCTGGGGACCATGCTGGCGCGGCCCGCGGCGGCCCTGGTGGAGGGGCTGTACTGCGGCACGCGGGACTGCTACGAGGTGCTGGGCGTGAGCCGCTCGGCCGGCAAGGCGGAGATCGCGCGGGCCTACCGGCAGCTGGCCCGGCGCTACCACCCCGACCGCTACCGGCCCGAGCCCGGCGACGAGGGCCTGAGCGCAGAGGCGGCCTTCCTGCTGGTGGCCACCGCGTACGAGACTCTCAAGGTGAGACCCGTGGGCGCGGACGGGCTGTGGGCCACCTGCGCGGGGAGCGCGGGGCGCCGCTCCTGCGGCTACCAGCCCCTGGCCCGCGCGGACAGGTCCTCCGTGGCCCGACACCTGCTAAGCGTTCCCCACGTGGTCCTGAGCCCTAAGAGCACAAGGGAAGGGAGCCCATCGGGCAGGGTGGGGTTGGGGATGGAGGGAAGCCAGCCCCCAAGCTGCTTTTTGGTGACAGTCGCTGTCTGATGCTTTTGGCGACCTTCTGATAATCTGCAGTGCATGCTCAGACAGCGGGCTCATTCTTACCGGGATCTGGGGTAGGACAGCGGGAAAGATCTCGAAAGTTGAATGACCCTGATTGCGCAAATTTGAAAGCGCAGAAGTTGGGATTCTGGGACGGTATTGACGACGTGTAGCTTGGGTTCCGAGAAGTGGGCCAGCACTAAGCACAGCGAACAGCCTTGGAAGCCGGGATGGCTGGCTCTTGGCAGAGACCCCTCTGATTGACTTTGGACCTCTCATGTGGAGGAGCGGTTTGTTCTTGGGCAGAATTAAGGCCCCGGTGTCACCTCGCACCAGATGGCAGGGCTGGGAAACCCCTTGAATAGCACCCGTACGTAGGTGCTCAACCTAGGCATGAAACAGAATCTCTAGCAGGAAGTATCTTGTGAATAAGTTACATCATTTGGCCAAGGTTTTGTGTCCCATAGCGATGTGGAAACGTAGGGAGATTTAACCTGACACTTGTTCGTTCCATGTCTGTAAAAAGTTAAAACCATATAAAGAAAAAAGTCACCAAGCGCATTTCCTGCTCTAAGGGTCCAATTCATTCTAGGTGGTTTCCTCATCTTTATTTCCAGGCCCTAAAAAAAGCCCAAAAAACACACCTTCCCGAACTGTTACAGTATATTTCTTTCCCGCTGTGCTGTGCGTGGGCATACATAACTTGGCCATGGACTGATTCCTGCGGAGTGGCTTCTCTCGAGCTGAAAATACCTCATCAAGAGATTCTTCCTTTACACCTTCTAGAACTTTTTTCTCTCTCTCCCTCTCTCCATCCTCAATTTTTAAGTGCATGGAAATATTAAAGAAACTTTTTAGAAACCTCTTATCTGGAGACTGATTCAGATAGGTTGGAAATGCGAAGTGGATGTTTGGCCTTTTGACAATGTCATTCCCTTTGCTGTTTCACACAAATTAATTCTAAAGAATGCTATAGGTAAGTAAGTTGGATGATTGTGAATGAAAAATTGCTTGCATGAGAGGAAAATTACACTTTTAAAAGTCCCGAGGATTTTTAAGTGAAAGTAACCACTTTTGGCTGCAGATAACTTGGGTAAAATGAATGAAATATGAGAAATGGTACAGAAATAAGCAAATGTGGGTGTAGCTAGTGAGACTGCACTTAGAAAAGCCATGACTGGTAGAAAATGGGAAAGTAGTAGAATGGGATAGCATTTTGCAAGATCCCCAGAGAACGGCAGAGAAAAGGACTTGGGAATGTCATGGGCCTGAAGGTGCTCTGATGCGCTGGAGAGGAGGGGTGGAGGGAGCCTTCTGCCCCTAGCTTCTCTCAGGAGACGTAGTCATGGCAGCCTTCAGCATCTTGTCACTGGTCTGGGTGAGGCGGCAGGGCAGGGTAGGGCAAGGCAGGGCATCAGCACTTGCGGGGAGTCTGTCAAAGAGGGGAGCCCTGTTGCATTCCTGCTTGTTGGCATTTCTTAGTGCATTGTCTGAACAACTGGTACGGACAGAAGTACTGAGCAGGAGACCGTGGAGTGGCACAGTTCCTGACTTGACGCGCAGGAGACAGGTAGCTTACTGTTGGATGAGTATGTTAGTTATGTAATGAAAGCACTTGTGGATTGCATCGCAGCGCTGGGAGGAAGCAGTGCTTTTTTCTTGGGATTAGAGAAGAATGTGTTCTTTGAACTAGAACACAGTTACCCGGATTGACAGTGGCGGGAGGTTTCCAGAAGAGGGAAAACCAGATGAGTAGAAACGGGCAGTCATAAATAGGCAGAGTTCGAGGAGTGAGAAACTTTGGTGAGATTGTAACAAGCGTTTTGTCCACCAAGAATCACAGGGACTCTCATTTGGGGGGAAAATTCAATGTAGGTATTAGTGTTACTTCTCAATGTCTAGGTTTTAGTCGGTCATCCATAATGATTGAGCAGTGCCAACTCTCTGCATCTAGATTGGATTCAACCAAGCATAGAAGGAAAATATTTAAATATATATTTTATATATAAATTATATAATAAGTATATAGCATATATCTACATATTATATTCTATATTATATAATAAAACATGCATGAATATATGGATATATCTTTAAATAGCATTATGTCCTGAAAGTATGCAGACTTCTTGTCACTATTGTATAAGCAGTGTAACATTACAGCTATTTGTATAACGTTTGCGTGGCATAGATGTTACAAGAGATCTAGGGGCCAGGGCTGTGGTATAATGGACCAAGTGCTGTCTGCAGTGCTGGCATCCTGGCTAGTGTCTTCCAATGCAGCTCCCTACTAATGCTCGTGGGAAGACAACAGAAGTCCCCAGCACTTGGGCCCTACATTGACAGGGGAGACCTGGATGAATCTCCCAGCTCCTGGCTTTGACCTGGCCCAACCCCAGCCATTGCAGCCATTTGGAGACTGAACCAGCAGATAGGAGATATTTCTCTCTCGCTCGCTCTCTCTCTTTCTCTGCCTTTTAAATAAAATATTTTGAATTGTTTTCAGAAAGTAATCTAAAGATGATTTGAAGTATATAGGAGAATGTATATAGGTTATATACAAGTATTATGCCATTTTATATAAGGGGCTTGAACGTCCATTTATTTTGGTATTTGCAGGGAGATCCTGGAGCTAATCCTTCTGGGGTTCCAAGGGATGACCATATTCATGGAAGGATTATGCAGTTCTGTACATTTCTATGATAGTTACAAGGCTGATGACCATGTCAAGCAAGTCTGTCACTGTGAGGGAGGGGCAGTGGTTTTCATTGCCGTGCTCTTCCCAATTGCTTGTATGTAATCATTTGAAGCCTTTTCCTGCTCTGGGGTTAGTGGGAAAGAATGGCATGTTGGTGGTGATCTTTCCCCTGGGCCAAGTGGAACTTGGTGGCCTGTATGCCACAGTGACCGTTTTTGTTGTGAAATCCCAGTGCTGTTTATTTTTTGTGGAGTCCCTAATTTCAGTTGTTACTCCCTACTTAGGACAAAGGTTGATTATATACCAGATGTACCTAATTTCTGTTCTCTGATCGCTTGACACATGACATCATCAGCAACCAATCAGAGCTCTCGAGCAGCCTGAAAATTACTGAGCAGTCTTTCTAGCCAAAACCGAACACTTGGTGTTTTAATTTAGCTTGTGCAGATTTCTTCTGGGAAAATGGGACATTTGGAGCTGTTCACAGAGCGCAAAGATCCTTGGTGTGCCTTTCTTGGACTTCTGGAACACTGCGTCTTTTAGACTGGGAGATGGGAGGGACACTGCTTCAGGAGCTTGGAACCTAGTTTGGGGTCAGATGAGGAATGACCCCTTCAGCTGTGCTCAGGAATTTGAGCTTTGTGTATTTTAGAATTACCCGAGTCTTTAAAGTGGAGAAAAACAGTCTTAACATCTGTTTCAAAAAATAATATGTGGGGGCCCGGCGTGATTAAAGTCCTCTCCTTGCACGTCTGTGATCCCATGTGGTCACTGGTTCTGATCCCGGCAGCCCTGCTTCCCATCCAGCTCCCTGCTTGTGGCCTGGGAAAGCAGCTGAAACGGCCCAAAGCCTTGGGACCTGCACCCGTGTGGAAGACCTGGAAGAGCTCCTGGCTCCTGGCTTCAGATTGGCTCAGCTCCAGCCGTTGCAGTCACTTGGGGAGTGAACCATCTGATAGAAGATCTTCCTCTCTGTCTCTCGTCCTCTCTGTATATCCGCCTTTCAATAAAACTAAATAAATCTTTAAAAATAATAATAATAATAATATGTAGGCTTGGCCAGATAACATAGTGGTTAAGGTTCTCGCCTTCTATGCCCTGGGATCCCATATGGACCCTGGTTCTAATTCTGGCAGCTCCACTTCCCATCCAGCTCCCTGCTTGTGGCCTGGGAAGGCGGTCGAGGACGGCCCAATGCATTGGGACACTGCACCCGCGTGGGAGACCCAGAAGAAGCTCCTGGCTCATCTCTGATTGTTGTGGCCATTTGGGAGTAAACCAGCAGAGGGAGGATCTTTCTGTCTCTCCTTCTCTCTAAAAATCTGATCTGCCTTTCCAACACAAACTTAAAAGATCCTAAGTCAGCTGCCTCTCACCTGTAGCACAGTTGCCGGTAAGTGAGCATGCCAGAAATGAGTCTTGTTACCCTTGTTAGAACATGAACTTTAAACAAGGCTGTAATATACCCCACTGCAAAGTGACCATATGTGGCAGATTTTCTCTAACTCATTAGTTAATGGGAGGACCAGTAAGAAACGTGGACAGGTTCAAGAGAGGAGTCCCACACTTTTGTATCAAGCGAGGAATTCTGGCAGGCCTGTGAGGTTGGCCAGTGCCCGCCAAGCAGTGATCAGCTCTCTTCCACTGGACACCATTTTTTTCTTCTTGATGAGCAGAAGTTATTCAGGCTATTTCCAGTTTTTCCCAAGTTCCTTCTGTTTTGACATTTAAACCTAATATCAGTGTTTCTCTGCAGGCTTCAAAGAGTGAAAGGATTTACAGCAGTTTCTTTTTTTCTCCTCCATTTGAAAATCTCCCAAAGTTTCCACACTTGTCTTCACATTTGCTGTCCTCTTCCCCACTTCTGTACTGTACAGAGAAACATGTCCACAGAGCAGCTATGATTGGAAACTTCAGCGCCATGTTCGACATTCTTTGCATTCACCCGTACCCCTTCATGATCAGGGCCCACTGTTGCGCTTCTTAGCCACTGACACATGGACTCCCTCATTCTGCCTTTTTGCAATAGTGCCAGAGTAGTCTCCTAGAAATATACTTCTACTCAGGGTTATTTTTCTCAGACTTTAAAAGATTTGTTATTGAGGGCCTGGTGGCTAAACTTCTCACCTTGCACGTGCCGGGATCCCATGTAGGCAGTGGTTTGCGTCCTGGCTGCCCCACTTCCCTTCCAGCTCCCTGCTTGTGACCTGGGAAAGCAAAGGAGTATGGTCCAAGGCCTTGGCACCCCGCACCCACATGAGAGACCCATAGGGGAGGCTCCTGGCTTTGGAGCAGTTCAGCTCTGGCTGTTGTGACCACTTGGGGAGTGAACCAGAAAATGGAAGATCCTTCTCTTTGTTTCTCCTTCTCTCTGTAAATCTGCCTTTCCAAGAAAAAAAAAATCTTAAAAAAAAAAAAAGATTTATTGCTTGAAAGGCCTGACCAAGTAAGGGAGAGAAAACTCTTCCTTCTGCTGGTTCACTCTTTGCAGAGCTGGGAGCAGGCTGAAGACAGAGCCAGGAACTCTCTCCTGGTCTTCCTGGTGGTTGGCAGGAGCCCAAACACTTGAAACATCTTCCACTCCCGTCCCAGGTGCATTAGCAGGGAGCTGGATTGGAAGCAGAGCAGCCAGGACTTGAACCAGCACTCTGATGTGGGGTTCAGCATTTCAAGTGGCAGCTTAAGCCACAGCAGTGCAACTCTGGCTTCAAACTATCTCATCTTTTAATAGTATGCACAGTAATTCTCTGTTTGGTATGACATGCAAGACCTTTCACGGTTCTTATCCAAACTTACTTTACTTTCTTAGCTAAATTTCTGACTCCTTTCTGCCTAAGCTTCCCCGGTTCTCAAGTTTCAGTGGAGCTGTTCTGTTCTTGAATGCCTCTGTTGCTTAACAGTTGCTGTTTCCTTCACACTCATCACACTTTAGACCCAGCTCTCATGTCTTCTCCCTGGGACTCCCACGGCCCTTGGCCCAGGCAGTCCGTCTGTCCCTTGTTTCCTGGTGCAGTGACTTGTGCTTTTCTACATGGGAGGGTTTTTGAGGCTAAATCCTTATCTCGTCTGGCTTTGACTCCTCTTTCTGTGCTTAGCACACAGCCTTGCATCATCATTTGGTGAGTCAAAATTGACCAAGGTTTTCAAAAGGTCAGGAAACTAAATAGAGGGGGTGTATTAATAAGTTTGGGTTCTGAGCATATCGAATTGGAGATATTTATTTTACATTTAGAAAAGATGGGCCATAGCTGTAGTATAGGAGCAAGCCAAAACAAAAACCCAGATTTGCCTCTAGTGTTCAGGTAATGTTCCAAATGGTGCAGACTTTTGAGACCACAGGTGGAGTGGGGAGTGAAACCCCACGGGCAGGTAGCAGCGCTGAGGACCGCTGGCGGGTGCAGGAACAGAGCTGGAGTTGAGAGCAGTTTTCTTCCTCTGTAGTGGGACGTAACAGCTTAGAAAAACTTGGAAGAGGACAAAAGTTATTTTTCTAAATATTACTTGTGCTGGTGTATATGTTTTTTTAAATAATATATATTTTTAAATATGAACAACCTATTTTAACATTTTCCTATATTGTCAGTTCCCAGCCTCTACCATTTCAAGAAGGATTTCTGTACTCTGTCATAGAAGCCATTCTCACATAACACTTGCTGCAATATTTGCTTATTGCAATTGACATGTATCTCATGATCAGAGAAGTCATCATTTATCTCAAGGGCGCAGGCGCGTCTGTTGGCCTCGGGGTGGGGGATGGCATTCCCGGCAGAGGAGGAAGGATTCCGTGCTCTCTGTGCTCGTGGGTTTCCTCTTGTTCCCTTTTGACCTAGATATTGGTGGTTATGTTCCAGTCCTCCTGCCTGTGTCCACGAGGATTGGGAGTGGAGTGGACACCAGCAGCAGTAGAGATTAGAAACAAGGAGCTTATTGCCCTGCTTGTCCAGGCTCAGGACAGAGAGGAGGACGAAGCCAGTGTAAAGGTTTTGGTTTTGGAAAGAAGTTGGAATCTCCTGACCCTGGGACCTTAAAGATCCACAAAATTGCTGAAAGGAAAAAGTACTACCTTATTGAAAGGTAAGATATTAAACTGTTTTAAGGTTTAAGCTATTTTAGCCACATAAAGCATATTTTCTGAAGCTGTAAATCCAAGCATTCATTTTTGGCAAGCTGTGACGTAATCACCCATCCAGTCCTGCTGGTGAAAGTGGAGAGCTGTGGCTAGTGAGGGAACCCCTGTATAACATGTCACTTGTTTTTAAATGCCAGGCATCGTGCTAGGCCTTGGATATACAGAGGTTAGGGAGCTGGCATGCCTACCTTCTGAAAATTCTGGTTCTGGGGAAAGAAAAAGCTGGTGGTTACAATGTGATAAGTGCTACCATGCTTAGCAAGAGAGGCCCAGCTGGAGCTGAGGCAGTAACATCTGTTCTCAAAGGATTCATAGGAACACATGAAGTTGGAGGGCAGGAACAGGCTTGCAGTGAGAAAGAATTGTTTTCAATAACTCAGATGGCAAAAAGCTTGTCAGAGGAGAACATATCAAATTCCAGAAATTGCTCTCTGAATGTTTGTTCTGGCTGCAGGGGAAGAGGGTGATAAGAGAGGTTGTTAGGTAGGTGAGTTTGGGCCAGTTGTGGAGGTCTCGTTGCATGCTGAGGAAATTTTCGCTTTGGCCATGGGGAAGCAGTGGACATAAAAAACAAACCTTAGTCTGGGATGGATAGGAGAAACCCAAAATATGTGCTGTTAGCTCTCTGATTGGGTCCTGGAAAGAAAGGTAGCCCTTGTTTTGTCTTTACTCTGCTAATATCCTCATGCTTACTAAATTAATCCTAAACTATAGGTTGCTAAAGAGGGCTTTTTGATTAGGCCGTTGAGAGCTCCTTTATTACCTATGTGTGTGACCTTGAACTGCTGTTAAAGTGTCTGCATGCCTCAGCCTAAGGATCTATTTCCTTTTGTGTAGAGAAAGCTGGGAGTCCTACAGTGAAGAGAGAATAGATGATGAGATGCTATAGCAAGGGTGGTGGTCAATTCCAATTAAAAATGGAAGGTGTTGGGGGGAGGCGGGCAGGGAAGGTTTTTCTTTTTGAGACGCAGGTGAGGGAGAAAGCTCCCGCTTAGTTTACTCCGGAAATGTACCCAGTTGCTGGGGCTGGAGCTGGGAGCTGGCAGCACAGTCCAGGCCTCCCACTGGAGAGGCCAAGGTCTGAGCCATGGCTGCCATCTTTGTACTGCATCTGAGGGAAGCTGAGGTCAGGAGCCAGAGGCAGGAAGCTGACAGGACAGCAGTGGCTTACCCGTCAGCCTGATGCTTGCCAGGGTGGCCAGATTTCTAGTCTCTCCAATCATGACCCAAAAGCTGCCATCAATTTCATGACTTTGAAGAAAAGTAAACCACCCTAAGAGAAGTCTGACTTGACCCTGAAACCTTTTGTGGGAACCAAGTGGTTTGAGGACTCGATAGGGGGGGGCCTGAATGGACCCAACAGGCTCCTCTCACTGTACAGAGGCCAGGGGAGAGAATCTGGAGCCGCTGGTGCAGAGGATGGTTGACTGTCCTCTTGGAGGAGCTCAGGGTGTGGTGAAGTAGCAGTGAGATGACGACAGTAACCCCTGGGGCAGATCTGGGCAAAAGGCTTGCAGGGTTTGGGATCTGCAACCTACAGTACATGACCTTCACCTAGATAAGAGAAGAGTGAAGGGAGGGCCACTGTTGACCACATGACATGCATTGAAGACCTTGCTGTCTGCTCACAGCCTGACTGGGCGCAGGGCTCCGGGTAAGCCCTGCCCTGCTGGAAGATCACTGAAATCTGATCTTAGTGTTGCATGTACTCCACAGTGTGCCTAATCCAGTGGGAAGAACCATGTTGAAAGAAATACATTTCAGAAGGTCTCTGCCAGGATTGGGAGGATGAGTTAAAGTCAAGGATTTCAGAACACAGGGCAGTATTTATAAAATTACTCCAAAAAAAAAAAAAAATGAGGGGAAGAAAAGGATATTTTGAAATACGGGAAAGGAAATGAGACAAGAGCTGTGGCCGTTAGTCCTAAAGACGGCCTCGGTGACCGCTGTGTGCTCCTTCTAGAAGGGAGGCTTAAAGACAGTGTAGGGATTGAGCCTAAGGCAGTTGCTGGCAGAAAACCCTTTAGAACAGAAGGCACATCCAAGGATTGAATTGAAAATATCTTCTCCTTTTGTAATGGGTAGCTCTCATACTGCCTTTTCGTATCTATAGTACCATGTAGTATTCTTTAAATATATGCATATCTAATTAAACTAGATTTTTGAGTTAGTATAATCTTTTGTTTCAAATTCAAATCCTGGATACAAAATGTTATAATGACTTAATGGGTATATTTTGACACTAGCCAACTTCTTATTGTAAACCTCAGAAATGACATTGAAGAAGGCCCTGAACAGACCCCAGAACGTCTGCGTGGGTAGCAAAGCACTAGGTTTAGATCTAGAAATGGTTTTGGCTGAGAACCCACAACTTTACAGATTTGGAGTAAGTTCTTCTGAAAAGAAATTT
Organism: Ochotona princeps; assembly: GCF_030435755.1. Lineage (NCBI taxonomy): Eukaryota > Metazoa > Chordata > Mammalia > Lagomorpha > Ochotonidae > Ochotona > Ochotona princeps. The sequence goes on along the minus strand of NC_080845.1, from coordinate 18,496,405 downwards.
TCTCAGTTAAAAAAAGATTTTTGATTCTACAGTGGCCTCTACTTTAGCCAAATATAGACAGTAAAGAAGTTTTGTCCTAATGCTTCACATTTTTAAAAATGGGCTAAGGTGAAAAATAGGAGTTCCTGTGAGAAACAGATCACCTTCGTAACCTACTAGAGTAGCTCCTCCTCCTAAGTAATGCACTACAGCTTCGGCGCTTATCCCTGTTAGAAATGGATCCAAGTTAGAGATCTCGTGAAATGCTCTGTGAGCATGCGGAGCAGCACTTCCGAAGGCTATAATTCTTGCATTGATCTGTGCGTCACTGCGTCTGTGAGCTGGGCTGTGACAGAGTGTTAAAGCAGTATGCACATCTTGGGTTTGTAACTATTTTTGTAGACTGTATGTCATTTGTCCTTTAAAGCAACCATGTAGAAAAGGTAGAGTGACTGGCATAAATGAAGAATGAGGCTCAGAGAGGCTGAATATTTTAACCAGGGTGCAGATGGACTTTGACCATTCTCCTACATCAGTGAAATGGGGCGTAAGTCAGGGATATGGGCGCAGATTTCATCTGCGTTGCGCTTAATCATTGCTTTCAACAGAAACTTGAACATGAAACTCAAACATCATTGTGAATATGCATGTATATGTAAATATAGATGATAGATATTTTTTCTGACGGTCCTGGAGAATAGATGTCAGCCTGCCGTAAAGGAACATGTGACATCTTTATGAGCACCACAATAAGGGCACCATTAGTCATTATTAAAACGTTGCTCCTTTCCAAGCAGGAGTAGCAGTACTCAAGAATCGGGGAAGTATTTCTAGTGTGCTGTTATACCTCACGTTAAGGTTCCGGAAATAAACTTACGCATGCCATTGAGAACTTTGTTGATTTTAACAGTTTCCGTTCTTTTTACTCAGCTTAAAATTCTAAACAGATGATAAACTGAGGCCACTGAATGAACTTGCTATCTTGTCATGTTACAGGATGAAGAAACGCGGAAGGACTACGACTATATGTTGGATCATCCGGAAGAGTACTACAGCCATTACTACCACTATTACAGCAGGCGCCTGGCCCCCAAAGTGGATGTGCGAGTAGTGGTTCTGGTCAGTGTGTGTGCTGTCTCAGTGTTTCAGGTGTGTATCAGTGGACGTGTGCACGTGGCATAGTGCCAGCCGCTGAAACTGAGCTGCAGATACTCGTCAAATTTTACTTACAGTGAAAATTTATATTTTACACTAGAAGAAGATTTATTTGGCCAACTAAGGGTATTGAATTGAGATCTTTGCCGGGGGATATTCAAGAAATCAATAGTAAATAGTATTATGTAACTCTAAACAAACAAACAAAATACCTGAGTTTTTTGGTTCTCATTGCTCCTGCTCAAGTATTTCCCACCTAGCAACCAGAATGAATGGCAGCCAGCTCGTAGCATTGACCTGTGTATGCCTGTCAGTGATTTCCTGTTAAACCTGAGAAGAATCTGAGTTCTTTAATGCTGTCTCAGCAGTGCTGCCTCCCCTCCAGGAGTGCCTCTGGCATTTGCCATCACTGGCACAGTCACAGCTCCACTCAGGGTGCTTCTGCTCAGCTGGAAAACCACTGAAATGGATTAGAAGTAACTTTTTTGTGTGTTGTTTTAAAATTCACAAAAATGTAACTCAGTCTAGAGGAAAAGAAAGATGACTGCAATGAAGCAGTTTGCTGATTTGAAATTTACTCTGTGGCTCAGTTCTCAGAAACCATCATCTGTCTGGTGAATGAGTGCCTGTGGAAGCTCTGGTGGTGTGATTTAAACGTGTCAGTTTCCATTAAAGATTGCCCTTCCGGTGGGAGACCAGAAATCACAATTTTCTTATTCTTAATGATTTGCTATGTTACAATTTTAGGATGTTAATTCATTCAGTAATGCATGAGCTGAAATATATAGACATACCTTGCAAGGATCAGGACCGTTTTGACGGCAAAATCCTTTGTAATGGAATATAGTTATGAAGTCAGTTAATGCTTTCCTGTCCAAATCAGAATTCAAACATACGGAATCTTTCAGTTCAGACTAGAATAAGCTTTGCATGGTTCATGTGGATGGCTTCATAAGGAAGTCAGAAAGAACACAGTCATTCGAATGTATTCCCTCTTGAGTTTTTAAAACAAATTCCTCAGCTAGTTTTTGCCATGTAATTTTTCCTCTTGTAAGTAGGATGTAGTTAGAAAAAGAAAACCAGGTTTCTTCGTAGTAATCCAGAGAAGAACCAAATCAATGATGAGGACGTGAAAACACAGGTGTGGTGTGGTGCCATGGGTCCACCCACTGCTCGTGGGCATCTCCTGTCTGCCGCCAGTGGGTTCCCCTTGCTGCGTGAACCCCGAGCTCCCGTGGGCACAGGGGCATTATTCAGCTTTAATCAGAAGGGGTTTCTTTGGTGACGGTGTTCACCCAGCTTCCCTGCTCTTGCTTTAGTTCATGTGAGTTTTGTTGTAAAAATGACATGTTTTTCTTTGTTGACTCTTCCAGTTTTTCAGCTGGTGGAATAGCTACAATAAAGCCATCAGCTACCTCGCCACGGTGCCCAGATACCGCATCCAAGCTACCGAGATCGCCAGGCAGCAGGGACTGCTCAGAAAGGCCAAAGACAAGGGCAAAAGCAAAAAGTCCAAAGAGGAAATCCGGGATGAAGAGGAGAACATCATCAAGAACATCATCAAAAGTAAAATAGACATCAAAGGCGGGTACCAGAAGCCCCAGATCCGAGATCTGCTCCTGTTTCAGATCCTCCTCGCCCCTCTGCACCTGTGTTTGTACATAGCCTGGTACTGCCGATGGGTCTATAATTTTAACATCCAAGGCAAAGAATATGGAGAGGAGGAGAGACTATACCTCATTCGTAAATTTATGAAGATGTCAAAATATCAGTTTGATAGCCTAGAAGATCATCAGAAAGAAACATTTCTTAAAAGGGAACTCTGGATCAAGGAGAATTACGAGGTGAGTGGTGACTGTGCAGTCAGGGACCGGGTTGGGCTCCTTCTGAGGTGGAGCAGTGGCCATTTAACATCTAGTTTCTTTTCAAAGGATGGACTGCAGATACATTATTAATTCTGAAAATAGTTTTAACAGAGTCTGATTTGTCACTACACTGCAGCTGGACAGAGTGTTTGGAAGAGGATGCACCAATTGTAGTGGAGTCCTCAAGGTTTTCTGCGGTTAGTGTAAACCTAGCCACAGATGTTTTTTAAAAATCACAGCAAAACCAAGAGATGGAAATTTTGTTCAAAGAACTGTTTCTTTCAATTGGGCATAGATGGTATTACAGAGTAACAAATATTTGGAAAATTGCTTTTATTTTATTAATATAAATTGACTGTAAAGCCCTTAAACTCAGGCATTTTCACAAATACAAGGCTAGTACACAGTGAAATCCATGTGTCGGGGTGGGGGTAGTTTATTCCAGTTTTCATGGTCATTTTTATAGGTGATGTTTTAAGTAGATTTTAATGAAAGTGAAGTTTTGGTCTGAATGGTATTTAAGTAAACTAAGTTGTCAAGTGTTTCGGAAAGTAGATTTGTTAAACCAGATTATAGCTCTTCAGTTATTTGTAGTTTTCCAAGTAGCCCAGTCCATAGCATCGTGTTGCCCTTTGAGTGTTGCCATGTGCTGATTTACATGTGTGTTATACGAGGTTATTTTAGTCATTGCTTCCTTGTACTTGAAAGTCAAACAGTTGCTTTCTGAGGCCTAAGGTGGAGTAAGCCTTTGGGCAGTGGCCTAAATGCTGCCAGGGACACCTGCAACCCATATCAGTCCCTGCTTTCATGGCTCAGCTCCACTTGTAATTCCAAATTCCTGCTGATGTGCAACCTGGGGAGCAAGGGATGGCTCAGATGCGTGGGGGCTGCCACACACGTGGGAGACCTGGAATTGAGTGTCCTCGTCACCATGGCCTGCCTGGCCTGCCTGGCCTGGGCCAGCCTCTGGTGTTGTGGACACCTGCAGGGTAAACCAGCCAATGGAAGATCTCTCACTGCCTTATTGCCTTTTGAATAGTTTCCATGAAATAAAGTCTGATGTGGCCGTGAAACCAGCTCTGTCAGCTCGTCTGTTTAGCTTCAGGTGACATGCACTGAAGTTACAGAAACAGAGGTTCCTTGTTCTTTATATGGGTGTTTTATTTAACCTTCATTGAGAACTTCAATTAAAAAAAGTTTTGAAAAGCCAATATTTAGAACTTTGAATATAAAAATAAATGCAATGGGCCCGGCGGCGTGGCCTAGCGGCTAAAGTCCTCGCCTTGCAAGCCCCGGGACCCATGTGGGCGCCAGTTCTAATCCCGGCAGCTCCACTTCCCATCCAGCGCCCTGCTTGTGGCCTGGGAAAGCAGTCGAGGATAGCCCAATGCTTTGGGACCCTGCACCCGCGTGGGAGACCCGGAAGAGGTTCCTGGTTCCCGGCATCGGATCGGCTCAGCACCGGCTGTTGTGGCTCACTTGGGGAGTGAATCATTGGACAGAGGGTCTTCCTCTCTGTCTCTCCTTCTCTGTGTATCTGACTTTGTAATAAAATGAATAAATCTTTAAAAAAAAAAAAAGCTGAGAAACTGGTCATCGCAACCTTCTTTGTAGGAATATCAGAACAGGAGACAGCAGAGGTCTAACTTGCCACTATCTAAAAAAAAAAAAAAAATGCAATTTCATTTTGGGGAAAGTGTTTTGTTGCTTCTTTTAGGTCACCAAATCTAAAGTCATTAGTTAAATTTACACAAGCAGCTCGTTACAAATATTAATAGTTGATTCTCTGATATTGTAGAAAGGAATTGGCAAGCTCTTTAAACTTTGTTCATAATTTCAATGAAGAAAAAGTATTCCCAGGTTACCGAAATCAGTGACAAATAAGGTGTTACTTTTCCTTTTTAACAATGAATGCTAAAATCCTTAATTTCAAGCTTGTTATTTTAGAAGACAAGTCATAAAATAAACCCGTTGGAAATTTGTATCTGAAGTTATGCTTGCAAAATGTAAACAAGCCATAAAGCTAACGGTCATGTCACCCATGAGTTGTAAAGTCATTTAGTGTGATTTATTATGTGCGTAGGTGTATAAGCAAGAACAGGAAGAAGAACTAAAGAAGAAGCTGGCCAGTGACCCCAGATGGAAGAGATACAGGAGGTGGATGAAGAATGAAGGGCCTGGGCGGCTAACGTTTGTGGATGACTGAAGACTGACAGGATGCTACTGTGCCAAACATTCATTGTGATGTTATTTTAATAACTGCTTTATTTTAGAAATTTATCAACTGCTCCTCAGCAGTAACTAAAATCCCTCAAGGATCTGATTCAACAGAGCACCGTAGACATTGAAACTTCCCCGTAAAACTTTATACATAAGACACTTATGATTGTTCAATTTTTATAACCTATTTCTGGCTTTTGTTAAAAGATTTGACATGAAAAGTTATTCATTGTCATTTAAAAATTTTATATGTTTAGTTACAAGATTTGACATGAAAATTTATTAGATACCATTTAAAATTTTTATGTGTCAAGTGTTTCCTTATTTTGTGTTGCAGCATCTTTCGGCTTTCGTGGCTTCTATATTTTCACAAAACAAAAAAAATATCGACAGTATTGGACTACATGTTTGTGTCTTTCTAGACACGAGCTTCTTTACCTACATGGTTTGATTGTCCTGTCACCTTCCCATGATCGTGTTAGGGTTCTCACGTGCGTGCGGTCTCCTCTCTCTAGGAGAGTCATCTGCCAGAATAGCTGTGTGACAGCCTCCGTTACTAGAATTCTGAACCAGATCAAACTCTCCAGGAATGTGGGGTGGTCCTCTTGACACTCCTCTCGCAGGACTACAGTGGGGTCCTCTAATGTTCTCCAGAAAGGACCTGGTATAAAAAAAGTCTCTGCCCCTTTCCTTTCAGTTTAAAAAAAAAAAAAAATGGCAGGGCAGAAATTAAATACTAAGCTGTTTCTAAGGTAGTGAAGTCCTTGAGTGGTGTAAAGGCCTTTCATCCGTGTAGAAGGGGCCATAAATGACTCAGAATTCGCTCACTCAAGCATGCTGCAAATCCATAGGCATAAAATGGCTGTAATGTATTGTAAGTTTGTTGGCATGGCATTTTAATTAAAGGTGAAGATACTGCTTTTGCATCCTATAGTTTTAAGAAATGAGTGAAACATAGTATAGATGGGGAATTTGAGCTGCAAAGGTGCAGCTCAGAAATGTGGCTGGCAGAAGGAGGCAGGAGGGCAGAGCTCCATCCTTGCTGGTCTGGCCAGAGACTAGGCCAGTCTTTTGGAACTGTGGTCAACGGTCTCTCTTTGCCAGGACTGTGACTCTTCAGTCCCCTGCCCTCAACAGACTTAACTGTGTATTCAGAATCCTGCAGCAAAGGAAGGGCCGTTACTTGTCGTAGGTATCACTCGTGTTTTCCGAGTATTTCTACTGTTTGCATTCTCTGCCTGTCCCCTACCAATGAAAGCTTTTCCGCTTTAGAAACATTTGAGGAGGAATCTGGATAGAGGGCTCAGAATTCCACTAGTTAAGACAATGTTTCTCATGCTTCGTGTTAGAGTTGCAGCTCTTTGCTCTGTGGTTAGTATTGTAGGATTTAGAGAGTGGCTGATCAGTGCTTGCTGGTCATCCCATCACGTACAGGAGGTCTGCAGGATAGATTCATGTCATGTCCTCGGAGCACAGCCCACTGCTAACCCTTACCTCGTTGCTCTTCTTTCTGAATTCTCCAAGTTCTACAAATCATAGGCTGTAGTGCCATAATACATCTAGAGGTATCCAGCATCCCAGACACTGTATTTGCTGTATAGTTTTTAAATGTTACTGGAAAAAAAAGTTAAATTTGGAGAATTAAATATTTTAGTACCATTAATTTAAATTATATATATATATATATATATATAATTATTTGTTTATTTGGCCCTAGAGGACAGTAAACTTTTTGGCTCCCAGAACTTGAAGGTACTTTGCTCAAATGGAAGCCAGTTGTCAAGCTAACACAGTGTTTAGAACCAGACTGCTGGCTACAAATGGAAAGTTCTGTGGAAATTAAGGAGAAGTGGATGTTATTAGGCAGTTTGAGTAAATAAAATACAACCACTGTAAGATTCTAAACAGGGTCTGTTGAGTTATAATCGGTGCATTTGAGGTGGACTGATCAAATAAGTTATAACTGATCAAATAAGTTACAACTGATCTTACCTGCAAAATGTTATGCTCTTCACATCTAAATGTGGAGTGAAGCCAAATTTAAAGCTTAGCAACTAGTAAGATTTGCTAACCTTTTGGGTTTCCTATGAAAAGAGAGGGATTTTCTAGATAGGATTTTAAATTGTATAATCTAAACATGCCTGATGCACATGGATTTAAGGCACAAAGTATGTACATTGGCTGCAAATGAGACCAGGTAAGGTGTTAAGTTAGAAATGTAGGTAATTAAGGGGCCAGCGCTGTGGCACATCAGGTCAACCTGCCACTGGTGATGCCACCATCCCAAGTCATGGCACCAGTGGAATTCCAGCTGCCTCGATTACGAATGGGGCTGGGAAGGCAGTGGCTGTTGATGCCTCTTGCCCTCCATATGGGAGTCAGTTTGAATTACTGACTGGCCTGGCCTAACTCAGACACTGTTTCCATTTGGGAAGTGAGCCAGCAGAAGGAAGGTCTTCACTGTCTGTCACTTTCCCTTTCAAACAGTTTAAAAAAGAAAAAAACCTACGTTACTGTTATAAGCTGTAAATCATTTCTTAATTCTTGGAGGACCTAGGATCTGGACAACAGTGTGCCAAATGGATCATGGGATTTTAGTGTGATGGATTTTTTTAGAGTCCTCCTCCCTGATTTCATTGGGATAAAGATGTTGTTGTCACACGACAAACTCTTCCAGAACCTCTAGAAGAACAATGAAATGGCCCTGGCTTTCTAATCAGACATAGACCCAAGTTGATTTGAGATTACTTTGATCTCTGAACTTCGTTTCTAGGGTGTTTTTTTTTTTTTTTTTTTTTTTTTTTTTTTTTGAGGAGGGGGTGGTATGACAACTATGAATTAGAGGGTCATACAGGAGTAAAATACCTGGCAAAAGCTGAGTGTGCGGTACATATTTTTTTAGAAGTTGTTTTTTTTTTTTTTTGGTGGTCGGGTGGGAAGTCAGATATACGGAGAGGAGGAAAGACAGAAAGATCTTCCATCTACTGGTCCATTCCCCAAGTGGAAGCAGCTGCAACAGCCAGTGCTGCGCTGATCCGAAGCCAAGAGTCCGGAGGCTCTTCCGGGTCTCCCACGCAGGTGTAGGGTCCCAAGGCTTTGGGCCATCCTTGATTACAACCATGGTGTCCAGTTTGCTAGCAGGCATGTCCATTCCATTCCTTGTGCAGAGGTCAGAGAAAACTTGGACTGCAATTGTGTGATTGAGAGCCAGCAGCCATCTGGCTTGGTGCCAGCAGAGGCGAAGCAGCTGCGACTTGACAAGGAACGAGTTCAGAGGGATCAGCAGCTGGCCAGCCTAAGGCCTGTGTTTGCTCAAGGGCCATGTGCTCTGAGGAACAGTGTCACCAACAGACATGCTTGGGACAGTTGCCCAAAAAGCTAGTCTTTTTTTTTTTTTTTTACAGTATGTCATACTGTGGTATGTTAAGTGTCGTAAACTTTCCTGTTTCTCAGTCATTTTGGAGAATGACACAGGTAGATGTTTATGTCAGTCTGATAAGGAAATACCTTCCCCTGGCATCATTCTGCTTACATAGCTGGCTAGGCACAGCCCCTTTTCTGCCAGGGTAATTCACTGTTAACAGAAAGGTGACAGACAACGAGGCAAGAACAAAGAATAGTAATAACAGGGAGATAAATGAATGCAGTGTGTGTGTGTTTGTAGGAACACTGACGTTTCCAAATAGCACTGGAATTCTGGGAAACTGGAGCTGTGTGGTTAGTTTTGAGCTGAAGTGTGAAGAGTCTGACTTCAGAAATCCCTAAGCATGGTGCTGGGCAGGCGATGCCCCAGGCCGTGTGTACCTCCTTTTGGGACTCTTCTCCCTGAGGTTGACACTGGGGGCCGAGGAGGAAGCCCTCCTGTGTCATGCCAGCCGGCATGGCGGCGCAGGTGACTCTCACGTCAGCATCTTGGCTCCTAAGCATTTTCTGTGGCTTTCAGGTCATGTGGGTAATGGTCCTGTTGAAGACCTAGTTTCTCCCACTCCTCACCACCAGCCTCATTTCCTCGTTTCTGGCACTGACCTGGCCTCCTGCTTCAGAGCCTGCCTTGTGCAATGCACAACCACCCCAGCTGCTGTGTGTGTGCATGGATGTGTAAGATTTATAACGTATTTGAAAATCTGACACGGATTTTCCACGTGCTGATTCACTCCCCAAATGGTGATGGTGACCCAGGACAAGCCAGGCCAAAGCCTTGAGCCTCAAACTTAGGTCTCCCACGTGGGTGAAGGGGATGTTGTGTCATTTTCCCATGCTGTGCAGGCGCATTCGCAGGGAGCTGCGCTGGAAGTGGAGCAGGCAGGACCCCCTCAGCACTGGCAGGGCACTTCTGTCGGAGGCAGTGCACCCCTCTGCACCCCGTTGCCAGTCCCAGGCTTTAGCATTTGTCCTCTACGTCATTCCTACCCTCGCATGGCCCCATCCCAGGCACTCCTCCCAGGAACCCTAGTCTCACTCCAGCTTCAGTTGCGTCTGCATGCTCAGCACAGCTGAACGTTCCTGAAATGTTTCATCTTGTGGCTCAATGTCTGCTAGAATTTGACTTCTTTTATTTAGATTTTTCATAACTTCTAGTCTTAGCAGCTTTAGATGGCAGCCCTTCAAAAAAGTTAATAGAAAATGTGTATTATCAAAAAACTACATGGATTGAAAAATACTTTTGCACAGAAATAAAACATCATTTATTCTGTTTTCTACAGTATCTAAAGAACCCCCATATCCCCTATGGTTTACTAGAGCCCAATACATTTTTTTAAGTTTTATCTATTTTTAGTGGAAAGTCAGTATGACAGAAGGAGATACAGAGAGACCTTCCATCTGCTGGTTCACTCCCCAAGTGGCCACAATGACCAGAGCTGAGCCAATCTGAAGCCAGGAGTCAGGAGCTTCTGCTGGGTCTCTCAACGTGGGTGCAGGGTCCCAAGGCTTTGGGCCGTCCTCGACTGCTTTTCCAGGCCACAGGCAGGGAGCTGGAAGGGAAGAGGAGCAACCGGGATTAGAACCACTGCTCACATGGGATCCTGGCGCGTGCAAGGCAAGGACTTTAGCCACTGGGCAACCTTGCCAGGATCTAGAGCCCTGCCTTTTATTCATTCTACATGCGTGCATGGCCATCTGCCCTCTTCCACACTGGGACGTTATTTCCCAGTCCACTTGCCAGATGTGTGTTTTCAGGTCCCAGTCTCACCACTGACAAGGAGCCGTTCCTCTCTTCCTACTATGTCCTGAGTTCTTTGTCAGGTCTTTCAGCCCTTCTGGTTCTCTTCACTCCTACTCTGAGCACTCTGCTAAAATACATGTAAAGGTCTTTGTGAAGAGGAAACTTGTCCCTCAAGAGAGGGACAAGACTTTTCAAAAGAACAAGTCTGCTTTGTCACTGAGGAATAGCTGCTTGCCACTCTAAAGGTCATGCCACGTACCTCATGGAATGAACACAGGCAGTGTTCAGCCTCAAACAGTTAAAACTTCTAAAGGAAGTGGTTTTTTAAAAATTATTATTTGAAAGATAGGATGACAGAAAATTAGGAGTTATGGAATAGAATCTGCTGGTTCATTCTCTAAATGCATAGGCCAGCCAGAGCAAGAAGCCCAGAGTGCCACCTGGGTCTCCCATGTGGGTGGCAAGGGCCCAATCATCTGCTGCCTTCCAGGATGTATTGGCAGGAAGTTGGATTTGAAGTGGAGCAGCCTGGACTTGAACCAGCACTCATGCAATGCACGTGTTCCAAAAGGTGGTTTACCCTGCTATACCATGACACCTGTCTCAGTTAAGACACTTAAGAGACTTGAGATAACATTTTTTATCTATCAAATTGGCAAGAAACCACAATATGGAGTTGTGAAGGTACACAGAATACTTTTACAGCCTTTCAGAGTATCAGTTTATACAACCCTCTGGAGGATAACATAAGGAATTTTGAAAATTTTTTATTTTTAATATTGTTTACATGGTTGAGAGGGATGCATGTCCATGTGGACCTCTGATTACAGTGGTGAAGTTCAGGCATGGAGGAAGATGGGTGGGACAAATGTTTCCATTTTTTGGCTTGTTTTTTTTTTGTTGTTGTTGTTTGTTTGTTTGTTTTCTCCTGTGTCCACAGGGGAAGGGTGGAAGGGAGTGTTCTTTGCTGTCAAACTACAGCACAGCATTAAGTTATGGTCATTTGATGATGCCTGAGAGACCTCAGTGTGAGGAAGAGTGTTTCAAGGGTGTTACTTGAGTGGTTTTTATGGTTATGAAAAGTTGTTGGTTTCATTGCTCCAGCAGTGAAAAAAAAAATCTTTCCAAGGTCTGTTAGTTGAGAAAGTCCACCTTAGTGCAACCACACATCCAGGAACATGCTGCAAAGCTTGGCCAGAATTGTCCAACATATTCTGCCTTTCATCCTCTGAGAAGGCAGTCAACATCCCCTGCTGGTCTAGATGAGCTAGTTGTCATGTCCCCCATGTGCATCTGGGCATGCTGACCACTGCACAGGCATCAGCAGCTTATACAACCCTGTAGGCCCAGTTCCAATACATACTCTCCAAGGTTGGACAACACATATTGTGATTTTTTTTTCCCTGTGGCATGTCTGAGTCCAGCAGTTGAGTTGTGGAGTCCCCCACCAAATTTTGCCTGAGGTGACCTCACGTGTCAGTCAGTGCAGACTTATTTGTGGCTTGCTTGACCCAACCTGACCTTCTCGTATGCCAACAGGTGTTACCACCTTGTCCACTGTGGCCTGTCCCCAGTCCTAGTTTTTGTGCTCACCAGCAATAGGTATAGCCTACCAGAGGAGTGCCCACTGTTCCCTTGCCAAGCATGTTCCCAGCCCCAGATTTTGCACCTGCCAGAGGATACTGTGGTCCAGCCTGACAAGACTTGCCCTCAGTCTCGGCACTTGCCAACTGCTGCTGCTGCTGCAACCTAGCACAGCCTGACCTGCCCCAACACCAACCTGTCCCCAGTCCCAGCTCTCATGCTTACTACTGGAAGCAGCTGCCCAGCAAGAGTTCTCAAAGTTCCCTTACCAGGCATGCTCCCAGCCCCGGGTCAGCAAGTGCTGTGGCCCAGTCTGAGATGGCCTACCTCAAGTCTGCTTATTTGTCAGTAGATGCTATAGCCTGACTCAGCTGGGCTTGCTCCCACACCCAGCTCTCACCAGCAACCCTAATGTGAACTGGCAAGTGTTATGGTCCAGCCCAGCCTGACCTACACCTTGTCCTGGCTCTCACCAGTGTGCTCTGGACTGACCCTGTCCACTCCGGCCTCAGACCCAGCTCACATATATGCATGGTCTAGCCTGCTAGCAGTCCCAGCTCTTGTGCTCACCAGCAGGAGCTGTGCCTGGCAGGGAAGTTTCCCTATCAGGCCTGACCCCAGAAACAGAGCTTGGATATGTAGATGAGTGCTGCTATCCAGACATGGCCAGCCCTCAGTACTGCACCTAGCCCAACTGACCTGTACTCATTACAGCTCTCACCTAAGGGTGCTGGATCTTAGCCCAGTCTGGCCCACCCTCAGACCAGCGCACACACTGATGCATGATGCAGCATTCCTTGCCTTGTCCACCCACAGCTCTGGCTCTTGCACTCACTAGTGGGAACTGTAGCCCAGCAGGGGAGTCCCCAGAGTTCCCCTACCAGGTCAATTCCCAGCCCACGTGTACTGGAAGGTGCTGTGACCCAGCCTGGCACGGCCCACCTGCAGCTTCTCAAGGTGGGTGCTGCAGGTTAGCCCAGCTGGGCATGGCCCACACCCTGTTGGTACTGAGAACTGGCCCAGCCCTGAATGTCCCAAGACCCAGCTCACACAACTCTGAGCGTTGCCCGTTAAAGTAAAGGAAAATCAAAAGCCCACAGCTCTGGCTCTGAGGCAAAGGTGGCAGAGCCCCACTGCACATCCTCCTCTGTGTCCCAAAGATGGGAGGCCTGGGATTTCACTCCAGATCCCATCATCACCTTACCACACCGGGTGCTAAGATTTCCACAGAACGATTGCAGGCTCACAGACCACCCGGGCACCGGTTCCTGGAAATCCTGGGACTGCTCTTCAGTGTCATCCTCACCTGGACCCTAGGTGACAGAATCCCAGTTCTCTCATTGAAAGGTGTATAGGCGTCCTCCGCACTCTGCTCCGTGCCCGTCTCCAGCTCGCTCACCGCGCCATCCTGTGGGCCTAGGATAGGCGGCATCTGGCTCTCCTTGGCCAGCCAAGGACCCCGCAGTGTTCCCTTGGCTTGCGGTTCCCTGCGGGCTCAGGCGTCAGGGGCGGGCGCCACTGCTACCCCGCCCCGGGGCGGCGCCGAGCTTCGGGCCTGCGACCCAGCCTCGCTCAGCTGCCAAAAGAGCCCAGCGCCGTCGCCATGTCTTCTGGGGCCAGCGTGAGCGCCCTGCAGCGCGTGGTGGAGCAGCTCAAGCTCGAGGCCGGCGTGGAGCGGATCAAGGTGCGGGGTCGGCGGGAGCGCGCTCTCTTGGCACTGCCGCCCGCGGTTGGCCGCCGGCCCGCCCCGGGCGCGCTGGGGGAGGAGGCCGGCGGCCCGGGAGGAAATGGCTGCTGACCCCGGCCCTGGAGCAAGCGGGAGGGCACTCGGGCGGCGGGGAGGCCTCCGGCCGGCGCGGACAGCTCCGGATCGGACGTGGGGGCGGCGGGGTCCGAGCATGCGGAAGGCCGAGCCCGGGCCTGCCAGCTCTGCGCGCGGAGGCCGGGCCTGCTGGGCCCAGCGATGCCGGCCGCCTCGCGGGCGTGGCCCGGGACGCAGTGCCACGGGAGCGTTCCCACTCGCGAAAGCTCGGCCTGGTTGTTACTGCGTAGACGGAGCCTGGGGCGCTAGGCGGGTGGCCTGCAGCTGGATGCCGCAGGAGCACCGGGTCCAGAGCTGAAAAGGCCACTGCGTGGTCAGGACTTGGTGGCTGATGGGGCGTGAGCAGGAGGATGCTCGGGTTTCTGGCCTGCTGACAGGAGCCATAGCGCTGCTCTTGCGTCACGTAGCAGGGTGGTGGGGAGCGGGTTGGCTTTGGGAACTTGAGGCGCGTAGTGCTGGCTCTGTGGACCTTGAGGAACTACCCAGGAGGGGTTTAGCACAGCCCAGGGCTGCAAGAGGATATTAACATGTGTGGGAGTTGAAGACGTGTGCTACATGAACAGCGCAGAGGACCGGGGACAGACCAGAGAAGCCTGGCCAAGGAACGGGATGCTAGGGACAGGAAGGCCGTCGACACGAGGATGGAGGGACATTTACAACCACAGGGTTGTGAGGGGCACGTGTGGTGGCCCCCCGCAAGGCCTATGTTGGAGTGCCTGGGATACATAGCTCCTTGTAAGGCTCCTGGGAGGCAGCGGGGATGGCTCAAGTACTGGGGTTTTCCCGCCAACCCACATGGGAGAGGAAGGCCATTGTCAGTGCCTTCTAAGTCTACTCAGTTGGCTAAGAAAGTGCCTGTCGTGTGACTGTTGAGCCACGAGTCGGCATGGTGTACAGAAGGTAAGAGAGACACTGCTGTGGCCGCCCCCTGGATGGGGCTGTGCCCTTTCTGTGTGCCCGGCCCCGTGCTAGGGAGTAAGCGGATTTGGTGGGGAAGATGTGCAGCAAAGGAGCCCGTCTGTCAGAGCAATAATAACTCAGGATCATAAATGGCACAAAGATTATAAAATTTAAGGTGGAGATAAGAGAGGGTTCTAGAATGCAGAGAGGTTTCAGAGAATCTGCATTTTTAATAGATAGTGTTGGGTTTAATTGCTTACCCCCCCCCCCAAAAATGTCTTTTAAAGAGGATTTTTAAAAATGGGAAAAGTCATATATTGGGTGGAGAAGTGCAGGGGAAGGAGCTAATTCTAGTTTTAGGTCAAAGGCAAGTTGCAGCTGGAGAATGGAGGGTGATGATGGGTGCTAGAGCCCCTGGGACTGGAGAGATGCTGCCGAGACGGGAAATTAGGAGGTGGGATATATGTAAAGGTATGTTTCTAAGTATTGTTCCCTCCATTGGTTCACTCTCCAAATGGTGTAGAATCAGGAACTCCATTCTGCTCGCCCACATGGGAGGCAAGGGCCTGAATACTTGGGCCATCATCCACTGCCTTCCCAAGCGCTGGGTTCACTGAGGGAATGTGCTAGACAGGTGGAGGTGGACTTGGAGGGCACCTATCCCTGGTGGTGGCTGGAACAACAAGGGAAGAGGCCATGCCTAATGATAGTAGTGAGGTCAGAGAACACGAGAAGAAAGGGAGTAGTGCCTGGCCAGGGGGTAGGGGACTGAGGTGTGCAGGGTTAGAGTGGTGCAGTTTCTGGTGTTTGCTGTAGCTAGACATATCGAAAAGAAAGTTGCTTAATTAAAAAAAAATACTTATTTTTATTGGAAAGGCAGATATATAAAGAGGAGGAGAGACAGAGAGGAAGATCTTCCATCCGATGGTTCACTCCCTAGGTGGCCACAACAGCTGGAACTGAGCCGATTCGAAGCCAGGAGCCTGGAGCCTCTTCTGGGTCTCCCAAGTGGTTGCAGGGTCCCAAAGCTTTGGGGTGTCCTCAACTGCTTTCCCAGGCCACAAGCAGGGAGCTGGATGGGAAGCGGGGCCTCTGGGACTCAAACCAGCACCCATATGGGATTCTGGCACATGCAAGGTGACGCCTTTAGCCACTAGGCTACCGCGCCAGGCCCATGTTTGTTAAATTTTTAAGATGCTTTTGGGACCTGAAGTGGAAGGAAAGCTGAGTCAAATACCCTCCTATCTTGTGAAGTCACTAAGAAGATATTATTTATTAAAAAAAAAAAGATTCAGGGTTGGAGGAGGTGGCAACACTGTAATACGGCAAGTCAACACTTGCCATTTCAGCATTTCATAACAAGTCCCACCTCTTCCACTTTCCATCCAGCTTCCTATTAACACCCACAGAGCAGCAGATAGTGTCAGCTGCTTGGCCTCCCAGGAGACAGATGGAGTTCCTGACTCCTGGCTTCAGCCTGGCCCAGACCTAGCCGTTTGGGCACTGAACAATCCCATTGAAGATTGAGCTTCTCTTAAGCCAAACTCGGCACTTCTCACTTGGGAAATCACAGATTGAAACAGCCTCATCTTGGGACTCCACTTCAGCTGAGCACATCCAGAGATGTCTCCCTCCCCCACTGCTTAAAAATTTGTTCTATTTTACTTGAAAAGAGTTACAGATAGAGAGGGAGAAACACGGAGAGGGATCTTCCATCCACTAGTTCACTCTCCAAATGGCTGCAGTGGCCAGAGGTGGGCTGGTTCGAAGCTGGGAGCCAGGTGCTTCTAAGTTCCCACAGGAATGAAGTGGCCCAAACACCGGGGCCATTCTCCACTGCTTTCCCAGTCCATAAGCAGGGAGCTGGATTGGGAAGTGGAGCAGTAGGAACACAAACTAATGCCCATATGGGATCCCAGTGCTGGCAGGCAGAAGGTTAGACTGCTAACCACTACGCCAGCCTGAGATGTTTTCCCTTTGACAGAATTGCTATCTGAAAATAAACCATAACACCAAATCACCACTAGACAGTGGAGGCCACACCTTCCAGTGACTGCAACACCTGTCATCCTGCCAGGACTCCTTTGGGGAAGCTTTTTAGAAGTTTCTGGGTAACCTGGATACAGCAGCCAGGTGCTGTGGGTGGGGAGTACCCACCTGAAAGGGGACAGCTGGCGTAAGTCCTCCCCATCCCGAGTCTCTGTCCCTTGATCATGACACAGAGCTGCTGACCATTCATCTGCATATTTTCTTTTTATGTCCCTCTGCATTGATCTGGCTGACCACGGGCTTCAGGCTAGGTTCAGATTCATTCATGAGAATGTGTCCTTCGGGTCCTGGGAGACGGAGTTCAGCTGTTCCTTGTCACGCAGAAAGTAAGCATGAGTGCAGTTGGTTCCAATTATTATTGTTTTAAGTTATTTATTTTAAAGGAAGAGTTACCGGAAGAGGGAGGAAGAGACTCTTTCATTTCCCAAATGGCTGCAAACTCCAGATGGAAATGAGGAGCCAAAACTCCATCTGGGTGTTCTCTGTGGATGACAGGGGCCCAGGCCAGCCTCTGTTGCTTTCCCAAGTACATTCAGGGAGCTGGATCAAAACTGATCCAGCTGGAGCTGGAACCAGTGCTTGTGTGGGATGCTGGCATTGCAGGTGGCGGCTTAACCCACTGTGCCTCAATGCCAGCCCCTCTAGTTCATCTTGAATTAGCAATTCATATACAACAATTGACTCCATTGATAACTAATGTGAATAACTCGGAGCTTCCATGGACCAAAGAGTAAGCCTAAACATTACTCTGGTAATATTCCGTGTCTATATAGTGTAAGCTTATTACACAAGTGCAACCAAAATTCCTCAAGTAATCCAGGAACCTGACAGTGATTATAGCATAAGCAATTGAAGTTAACACAAATGAACGGTAATATTTGAAAAACAGTTGGAACTGTATTTCATACAACACAATTGAGTTTCTGCAGCGGTAGCTGCAAGAATATTTGTAAAGGGAGTTTTAGAAATGAGCTATTTCTTTACCAGCTGAATCTCAAAATTAGTCTTCTAAATAGATCAATGATGCTGTTTTCTTACCTTTGTTGAATAAAAATTAGATTAAAAATATTCTCAATTGGGGTTCATAGGAATTGTACTCTTTCTACTCAGAATTCAGTTGTTAGAACTCTACAAAATGTGGCATGGGGGGGGGTCACAGCAGGAGTGACATTGCTGCCAATGGACCGAGGCCGTGAGCCGGGTCATGCAGCCGGTGGACGCGGCATAGACCGTGGCCGTGAGACTGGCTCACGCTGCCGGTGGACGCTGCATAGACCGTGGCCGTGAGCCGCCAGTGGACGCAGCATAGACTGTGGTCGTGAGCCGGGTCACGCCGCCGGTGGACGCGGCCGAAGCCATGAGCCCGGATCACACTGTCTGCTTTGCTGCAGGTCTCCCAGGCAGCTGCGGAGCTTCAGCAGTACTGCATGCAGAATGCCTGCAAGGACGCCCTGCTGGTGGGTGTGCCGGCTGGCAGCAACCCCTTCCGGGAGCCCCGATCCTGTGCCTTACTCTGAAGACCGGTGAGTAACACTGCACAGTATCACCTTGGCCTTGTGGCCACCTGTCCCAGGGCTTACCCAAGGGTTTGGGCAACATAGGTTTGCATAGCTACTGATCTCACAGACCAGTAAAATGTACACGTGTCCACTGTGGGTAACTCTTGCCTACAGTGCTCCTTGGTGCTAGTTTGTGATGCTGATCTTAGGTACCGGAGCTCTGTAACTGATCGCGGGTAGCAACTGCATCACCTCCTCAGTGTTGGGATTTGCCACTTGGTTGCAACTCTTGTGACTGCGACCTTCCAGAGTAGGGGGCATGATCCCTACCACCGCTGTGATTCCTTTCCTAATGGCTTTCTGAATATACTGCTGTGTGTTAATGGAGGAAGAGCTGCAACTACCAGGGAAAAGTTTTTCACAAGGGTTAAAAGAGCTTTAAAAATAACTGAACTGGGTCCTGGCATAATAACCTAGTGACTGAAGTCCTTGCCTCTCACAGAGCAGGATTCCATATGGGCACCAGTTTGTGTCCTGACTGCTCCACTTTCCTTCCAGCTCCCTGACTGTGGCCTGGGAAAGCAGTCAGGGATGGCCCAAAGCCGTGGGACCCTACACCCATGTGGGAGACCCAGAAGAAGCTCCTGGCTCCTGGCTTTGGATCAGTTCAGCTCCAGCTGTTGTGGCCACTTGGAGTAAATCAGTGGACGGAAGATCTGTGTCTCCCTCTTTCTGTAAATCTTTCCTCCAATAAAAATAAACAAGTCTTTAAAAAAATTAATAAATGCATAAACAAAAATAACCGAACTGGGGCTGGTGTGACGGTTCATCTGACTAATCCTCCACTTTGCAATGCTAACATCCCATATGAGCACCAGATCATGTCCCAGCTGCTCCACTTCCCATCCAGCTCCGTATTATGGCCTGGGAAAGCAGTGGAGGATGGCCCAAAGCCTTGGGACCCTGCACCCGCATGGCAAACCTGGCAGAAGCTTTGGATCAGATCAGCCCTTGTAATCATCTGGGAAGTGAACTGGCAGGTGGAAGACTTCTTTTTCTCTCTGTAAAAATCTGTCTTTCCAATAAAAATTAATAAAGCTTTAAAAAAGATAACTGAAAACACTTTCAGCTAACAT
The DNA here is from genome assembly GCF_030435755.1 of Ochotona princeps. NCBI lineage: Eukaryota > Metazoa > Chordata > Mammalia > Lagomorpha > Ochotonidae > Ochotona > Ochotona princeps. The sequence goes on along the minus strand of NC_080845.1, from coordinate 18,477,032 downwards.
ACCAGAACTTGCATAGTTTCCAGTACCATGTTTTGAGGTATTATTCACATTTTCACTGTCTTAAGATTTGTTTATTTGAAAGGCAGAGTGACAGAAGGAGAGGAAGAGAGAGAAAGACATCTTCCATTTGCTGGTTCACTCCCCAGAGGCTACAGTGTCCGGAGCCTGAGCCGGACCACAGCCAGGAGCCTAGAACTCTCTCTGGGTCTCCTTCATGTGTGGCAGGGGCCCAAGCACTCAGCCATCTTCTCCTGCTTTCCCAGGCATCGGGTTTTTATTTGTTTGCTCTTAGATTGTCTTATTTTTATTGGAAAGTCAAATTGACAGAGAGGAGGAGACACAGAAAGATCTTCCATCTGCTGGTTCACTCCCAAAGTGAGCGCAGCAGCCGGAGCTGATCCAATTCAATATGAAGCCAGGAGTCAGGAGCTTCTTCTAGGTCTTCCATGCAGGTGCAGGGTCTCAAGGCTTTGGGCCATCCTGCTCTGCTTTCCCAGGCCACAAGCAGGGAGCTGGATGAGAAGTGGAGCAGCCAGGATACGAACCACTACATACATGGGTTCTTGGCACATGCAAGGCAAGAATGTACCCATTAGGCTATTGTGCCAGGCCCTCCCAGACATCTCAAACCTGGGCTCTGTTCTGGGATGCAAAAGTCCCATGGGGCAACTTGCTTTGCCATAGTATCAACCCTTTTGCTATTTTTTTTTAAGATGGTCAAGAGCATGGATTATTAGAAGTCTAAATATTTAAAATTATGTGTTCAGTTTATATAGTAAGTAATCATCTTAGTGTCCTTTTTTCACATAATTGCAAGAACAAATTTTTCACACTGAAAAAGAAGTACTTCTACTGTCAGGTAAGATTGTGCCTTTTAGTGGGGATGGGTATTAAAATACTATTCTTGTTTTTGCCTAGCATTTCGCTTTTACAAAATATTTTGTATGATCTGGAATTTGGAACTTAAAATTAACCTGCTATTTCCTACTGTGTGGATATTAAAGTGCCCTGTGAAATGATGAATAGGTAATTCATGAGTAAATCATCACTCAACTGAAACCAACCATTCTTTCCCCAGTAGGGAAGAAGTTCAGTGGGGAAGGCCTTCAAGCAAAAAGTGATGCCCACTGCCTCCAAATCTCCAGAAAACACTCCGGCCAAATGGCCTGTAGACATGGCAGACCTTCCCCGTGGCTCGGTCCCTCACAAGGTCCTACAGAAATCCATGAGTTTCCACTCAGTTAAGGAAATTGAGTGAGTTTTAAATAATAATGGCCTGGTTTATTTGGTGAAGTGTTTTATATCAAGAAAAGCAGAACCCTTACTACCCAACACACACATGTTTTTCATACGTGAATGACTGGTAATTCTGAACCTGGAATGGTTTTATACACTATACATTTACATCGTAGAAAGAAAAACATTTTTGTTTAAAAATGAGTATTTGTAAGATTTTTATACCATAACAAAATTCTTATGAATTTATAATCACTAAGTTAACAAAGTATAAAATTAGGGGACACAGTAGGCTTTACTAACCAAATTATGTTGATTTTCTAAATGAGAAGATTGTTACACTTTTAACACTAAATGTGGTAGATGTATCATAGCAAATCTGTTTGGAAAGATTAGTGTTCTGTGTATTAGGTTGCCCCATTCTGTGTGTGACACAGATTTTATTTTTGTCTTCTTAAGTTTATTTATAATTGTAGTGGTACTTCTAAAAAATGTATTACTTTATTCCTATAAAAATGTTTAAAATTTGGCCTATGTATAGAGCATTGCAAATTGTTAAAAACAAATTAATGTGAAAATATTATAACCTAAAGTAATTCTTCATTCACAAATGTTCTACTTTGATGATGTGCCTTTGATTTAATGTGGGACACTTCTAGGATACTTGTGTTTGTAATTATGTTTGGAGAGCTTGGAAATAAAAGTTTGTGTTTAATTAGTCACTTTCTATGACAACAACATTTTGTGTCTGATTTTGTTGCAAGTTTCATGGGTTGCTCTTTCCTTGTGGGATTGAGCGCTCGAAGTGGAATATGAACATTTTGGTTTTATGTATTTTTTTAAAGATTTATTTTATTTTTATTGGAAAGTCAGATATAACAGAGAGGAGGAGAGACAGAAAGATCTTCTGTCTGATGATTCACTCCCCAAGTGACCGCAACGGCCAGTGCTATGCCGATCTGAAGAATGAATCGCTAGGAGGCAGGAGATGATAGTTCAAGTATTTGGACTTCAACTACCCACACAACCCATACAGAAGCTCTGGGTGAAGTTATAGCCTGTGGCTGTTGTAGGCATTTGGGGGAGTGAACCTGTGGAAGAAAGATCTCTCCCTGTCTTTCAGATAAACAAATACATATTTTTTTAACTGAAAACTCTCTACCTTCAGTTTGGCCCTAGGCTTTCAGCCTTTTGGTGGAGTAAGGTTGTCTGTGGTAATCTTCAGAAGTTGAACTGTGACGATGACTGATTTAAAGATTGTAATGTTCCTGTGAATCTGGAAGCCACTCTGATTTTTATGATGATTATTATGCTAATTGGTACATTAGAAATCTTACTAAGATGCTAGCCCTAAGGCAGTAAATGTGACAACGTGGTAACACTGAGACATTTAATAATTGCATTTTCTTTAACATTTGAGAAAATAAGATAATTTTGCCAATGAACTTTCACCACAACCAGCAGAATATGGGATGAATCTCTGCCCTTTATGCATTTCAAAAAAATCTCAGCCGGGTTTGTCCATCAGCTCTCCCAGGGACTTTTTCATATGTGAGACGTCGCTTCTTGAACTGTGCTAATTGTGGGTACATGAAATCTGTTAAAAGCAGAAAAAGGAAAATTATTTTCTTGCTTATAATAATAAAATATAATCTTCCCCCTAGCTATTCAAGTAGATTCTCTTTGACAACTATCTTGAAGTGTTAAAATTTATAATTTGGGACACAGCGATAATTAAAAGCAACATTTTAATCATAAATACACCAGCACTTAATCACCCAGTATTAGAAACTAGTGCTAAATTACATGTATTTGTATGCCTATGCCTTGTACAAACATCTCTCAGGACTTCAATTTTTTTTTAATTTTATTTTTTCATAATACAATTCTGTAGGCTCAGGGATTTCCTCTTCCACCCTCTCTATTTCCCTCTACTGCCCTGAGTTTTCTCCTATAATAATATAATAAGATGAAGAGACCTCTGTGATATATCTGAAGGTTTCTAACACACCCTCGTTAATTAGCACACAAGTTTCCTGTGGCCGTTGAATCTAACGCACTGACACCGTTACAGGTTCCTGTGTGCCTTCTCTGCATCTGTCTGTGTGATGACAATATGTAAGTCTGCCACTTTTTTTTGTTTTTGTTTTAGTTTGCCTTTCCTATTCCTGATTGTAGATTTTTTTCAATTGATTATTCTCACACATTTAAATTCTTTAATCTTTGGGAGATCATATTCACTGAAGATGTGTTTCTTTTCTTTTGGGGAGTAATGTTCTTAGGAATCTGTCTGAAAATTCATATTTGGTATGTTTACAAACAAGAATAATCAGACAAAACACAGGGGAATAGATAGGAGAGTGGTCCCATACTGTGAAGCTTAGGACAGCCTGTGCTGGCCCCAGCAGTAAGCTATTAAATGTTTAATAACCAGCTCTTGGGGTAACAAGAAAGGGAAGGAGTGAAAGCCTGATTCGCAGTATTTGTTGATTTCTGTGGTATTAAGATCTCCATGGAGAACCAGAGGACTCTCCTGGTTCTTGGTTCTGGACCAGCCCAGCTCCAGTCACTGCAGCCACACGGGGAGTGAACAAGCGGATGGAAGATCTCTAACTCTACCTCTCAAATAAAAAAAAAAAAAAAAAAAATATATATATATATATATATATATATATTTTAAAAGGACTCCCATTATGACTGATTTACACCTATCAATGTAATATGTGTAGACTGTATTGGTACCCAGATATCAATACTTTTCCACTAATTATAAAATTTCTGAAAACATTTCAATTTTTATAAATCTACCAGAAAGCTTTCCCATGAAATATTTATCTTCTGCATCTAATTTCTATTTATTATCCATATACTATTTATGTATAGATATACATATATTGCTATCCAATATAAGATTTCATCGTAGAGCACCCACAAATTCAAAGTGAGCTAATTCAAAATGTCCCAAGGAGCTTCATAGATGTGAGAGCAGCCTCACAATATGAGCGAAATTTGGTACATCTGTTGCCTTTGCAATTTATCAGCAGGAAGCTGACTCAAAAGCAGAGGTGGGGCTCAGTCCCAGATGCCCTGATATGGGATGTGAGCATCCCAAGCGGTGTCTTAGTTGCCATGCAACACTCATCCCTTTAATATACCATTTAAACTTGGTTTTGAAGCTCTCCCATGTTAACCATGTGCCTTACCCTATAATTTAGAAAGTGTCCTAAACCCTTGGGCAAGATAGGTGATGATAACATGGACATTAACCTTATATACTATCATGTCTGACACATTAGCCTGAAATACACTAGACTTGAATACTTACAAAGGTCATTTGATTAAATACATGAAAAAAAGGATATTAAAAATTTAATATTTATCTACCTACCTCTCAAGCAAATATTTATGTTTAAATACATTTTTTAAAGCAATTAGATCTTTGTACTTATTTTTCTGGACCCAAAAGTTTTGATTTTCTCTTTGGTCCTTTCATACAATTTAAAATGTGGTAATTATAATTTTTTTCTTAATTTGGAAACGGTTCTATCAAAATTAATTTGAGAGTAGTTTTAGCACCTATTACATAGTGTTACCTGTCAGTGCTTCCTTGACTCCTGAGTTAGATGAACTTTCAAGATGTCTTTTCTGACCTATATATTCTCCAGTTCTTTGGTATAAAGAAATGTTATTGAATTCTTTCTTATTTACATTAGAATCAGGAGCATGGGGAAAATCTAAACTGGGAATGGACGGGAAGCCTCCCCTGGAAGTCCTTTGAATCCCAGCATCTGGCCTCTGCCACGTGAAGTCTCCTGACTCCCCCAAGCGGTATTTCGGTTGATGAGTGACTGCGTTATCTGGCTGAAAGCAGCACTCCTGCCATGTAGTCTGTTCTAAGCCACAGTGCAAGTGGAACGAGTAAGCCTGTGGTGCCCGTGCATTTCTCTTCAAGTTCAAGTGAGGAGACTGACAGCCCATTAGTGAAAAGATGGGGGCAAATACTTCCTTGTTTGTGGGTCCTTTGGCTTCCTGTGCTTGCTTTTTCTGATAATTTGTAAAACGAGGGGCAGCTCCCTTCTGAGGGTCAACTGGTGGCATTGTGTCTTCACAACTGATCTGTGTTTGACCCAAAGAAAAGACATCTGAATCTGAATCATTCCGGTTTAGAAATGAGCTCCAAGCCGCTCTCCTTGGTGCCATATTCACTGGACAAGGATTATTTGGGATTATGTCAGGTCTACAACCAAAGTCTTTCCAGTAGTTGTTCTGGTTATAAGAATCTGCAGATGATAAAATGGGAGGCATTTTTCTTAATTCCACGTGGGAAATATTGTAAGTTGAAGTGGTGTCTGTGTCCTCCGGCACTCTGGCCCCTGAATCTGAATATTGGTAAAAGGCATTGTATTGTTTAGTGATGGAGTCTGAAGAGTTGCAAGGTAAACTCTGAGAAGTAAAGGCACTGGTCTGATTCCCGTCTTCCTGAGGTAATGAAATTTGAGGTGATTCTGTTGTGGAAGAATTAATCTTGAACAAGGAAGTGATGCTGCAAAAATGCTAAAAAGTTTAAAAATTAGTCTATACACTACTACTAATTGGTTCAGTAAATTCAAATAATTATGTTTACAAGGAAAGAAGGTAAGATATACATAAATAATATATGCATAGGTATACTACATTGGTCCATGTATTAAAAACAAAATAGAACATTTTATTGAAATATTTATAAATATTAAGAACATAAATAAAAACGTAATTTTCATCTGTTTTCTAATCATTTATATAGGTAATAGTAACTGTCTTTTTTTTTTTTTTAGAACAGTGATAGGTTCACAGCAGGTGTAAAAGGATTTCTAGTTACGAAAGTTACACATAAACACTGCTTCGTTAAAATGGTAGCAATAAGACTAAAGTTCTCTCTACTAAAGGTCACCAGGAATGTTTGGGAGAGGAAATATAAACACATGTAAATAGGATGCATAATTTACTATTCATGGCACAATATTTCAAAATAACTTAAAATGTGGTAACCTAACTGAACATCTATGTAAAATACCTTTAGAATATATGTGGTTGATAGCCAATGAGAATGCTATGTGAAACTCATTTTACGTAAACTATTCTTTTTGCTTCATGAAAGCCAGAACAATGAAATTTGTATACTTTAATCTTGAAAATTCTGTGGTTAAAATAGATTCTCAAATGGAAAGGACAGAAACTTACACAGGAATATGAATTTCAAATAACTGACCTTTAACACTTTTTCTGGAACTTCAGGGAGAACTTCCTGAAGCTGACACAGATTCGCTAATAACAGCCCATGCAGAGAAGATCCTTTATTTAACATGAGCTGAGCCACCAGCGGGTTAATACTGGGGAAATCAAGTAAATACAGTTCTTCCTAGAAAAGAATTTAAAGAATACTCCTGAAATATCATTTTACTCTATCATGGAAAAATGGTCAAGGAAAAATGGAATTAAAAGATAAGTTTGGTGCGAAAAATTTTGAAATTTATGCTTTTTTAAAAGGTAATTTGTATTTTTCCATCAACTTTCAGAACAGCCCTTATTTGTATTTACTTTGCAAATATCTGGCTTATACAGTTAGGAAACAAACCTTAGATGGTGAAATTTCAAGCCAGGATTTATTCAACCAATCATGAGGCTCTCTCTTGGAGGTCATTAAACTGTGGTCAGCAATTTGTCGAATTATCAGTGCAGTTTCTTCTACTCCTGGGGCAATTATAAGCTAAAAAACATATTTTTACATGCTAGATTACAAAAAAATATTGTCAAAAATAGTCTTTAGTCAGAAAATAAAATTTTAAGTGGCAGATTCTAATCCTTAACACTATATTAAATATAACTGAATTTATGTACATGAAATCCAGGACAATCATTTGTGAGGCTTGTCAATTTTTCTTTCCTTCTTTAAACATTACATACTTGTGTTCCAATTTTTTTGTAACTAAATAATTTTTCCTCACTTACATTTTGGCATTTACTAATAGTTTTTTAATATATTTAGTGTTATATTTCATCTATAATAGAACAATTTTACTACATTAGTAATATCTAATATTTTGCTTTTATAGTTAATTGAAAGAAAATTTTAAAGTATGGCACAAAATTTTTCAAAACAGATTATACTTTGTACATTTAAATCCAGTTTGAAAGAAAATGTTAAAGAAGAAAAAAAGGATACTTGCAAGTGAATTTGATGTCATATTTTTAAAAATAAGATTTTGGTTTAAAGTATTCATTCAGGGCTGCTGCTGTGGTGCAGTGTGTTAAGCCGAGTTCTGGTGAGTCAGCATCACATGGGCCAGTTTGGGTCCTGGCTGCTCCACTCCCTTCTAGCTTCCTGCTGGTGTGCCTGGGAAGGCAGTGGAAGATGGCCCAAGTGCTTGGGCACCTGCACACAGGCAGCAGAGCCAGAAGAAGCTCCAAGCTGCTGGATGCTGCCTGACTCAGCCCTAACTGTTGCAACCATTTGAGGAGCGAACCAGCAGACAGAAGCTCGCTCTCTCTCTCTTCCACCTTTCTCTTCCTTTCAAATAAATAAAAATAAATCCAAAAATAGTCATTCCCACTATTTTAATAATCGTTTATTAATGTTGGTTTATTGGAGCCTAAGACATACTAACCATAACACTGGGATGGGGAGGCACAAGGAGTATAAACCTAACTCTAAAAAGGAGTTTTCTAATAGCCTCCACTTGCTGTCTGTAACTGTTTCCCCACCCCCACTCATAAAGAGTTATTTATTAGAAAGGCAAAGAGAGACAGAGAGAGAGAGAATTATGCTCAGGAATGAAAGTTACATCCATGTATGTTTGAATCTATGAAGTGGTAGCAGAAGAGTATTGAGTCCTGATATGTCAAAAGATTTCCATTATGTAACAGATAAAAGCTTAATATGTATCTCATAAGGAACATTTATGATAAAGGGCTATTTATGTTAAACCATATCTTGCCATGCTTTTAAAACATTTTAAGTAGTAATTAAGAAACATTGCTTTATGCTTTAAACTCATTAAACTAAAAGCTTTTAGAACAGAAACTTAAGTGATAAGAATTTTAATTAGAAATTGTTCCTAATTGGGTTTTTAAGAAATTTTTCACTTACCCATTTGATGTTTCTCCCAAGCAGGCAAATGCATTTGAGTGGCATTTTCATTTGTGAAAAATATTTATAAACAAATGTACTGGAAAAGAATACCTTTACATCCAGTTCTGCAGATTTTAGCCCAGATGAAACCAAAGCTGCATATATCAGTGCTAGATGATGAAGCGTCTTTTCTGTAAGATGGTACCTGAAAAGAATTCTATTACTATATTTCTACCCAGTTTATATCTGATTGTATTAAAAGTTCATTTTGTTTCCTGTGTTTGGTAATGTTACTAGAACAACCTGGCTAAAGCATAAGATAGTGGACTCTTGAACAATGATTCCCACCTTCTTTCTTTAATAGTACTATTAAAGCTAGCAGATGTTGAGGACATGAGCTTGGGCGAGGTGTGGGAGTGTGGGAGTAATTTGACCCATTTCTCTATTGATTCCACTATGGCTGTGACAAAACATAAGCAACTAAAATATTCCACCCCAATGGTCAGACTCAGATATGAACACATGACTAAAAACAAGATACCTAGAATCTACTTTGGGTCTTATTCCTGAACTAGACTCACCTGTCTATAGCTATTACAGTCCAGAGTGAGCACTGAGCTGTGGGTGGTATTTTATCATGTTTACTCCATATACTCTTTGCCTACACACAAAGTATTCGTTCATGTTACTAAGAAGTCCTGGGGAAGGCACTATTGGATCCAAGGGCTCAAAGTCATTGAGATCGGGGTGGGCCAAAGCTTTGAGCCAGGAATTGAATCTCCTTCTCCATCTGGGTGGCACGAATCACTTCCTTAAGCCATCACCGATGCCTCTCCTGGTCTACATTAGGAGAAAACTGGAATCAGGAGCTTTCTGGTCCTGACTACTGAATTCAGGTACTTTCCTTCCCAACCTTGGTTGACATTTTAAAGTGAATGCCTTGAATATTAAGGCAGATAGCACATATGCATTCAATAATTAAAGAGGAATCAGTGAAGGCCTCTTAACATACAGAAAGAATCAGCTTTATTTTAGATACTGACTGACTATATGACAGATTGTAGACAGGAATATCAAGAGGCATCTGGGGGTGCGAAAAAAGCAGTCTCATAAAAAATCACATGAAATATGACATTCTGAACTGAAACACTGTTAACAAGTGGAGGGAGGGAAAGGATATTTAAATCTACAGGACTGTTTCCCAGACTTAGTGATTGAAAGCAACACGTACCCTCAGAGACAGCAAGTGATGGTTCTAGTGCCTTGGGTTCCTGCCACCCACATGCGAGACAAGGACTGAGTTCCCAATCACCCCCCCATCCTCGTATTGCGGGCATTTGGAGTTAACCCAGTGGATAGATCTCTGCTTGCCAATCTTCCTTATTAACATATTGGAAATATATTATATTAAAATTATATAAATCATTTATACATTATTAAATGTATAAATATATTAAAATAATATATATGAAATGTTACATTAAACCATATTAAAACACCTAAAAGCAGTTAAAGAATACAGATAGTTTTTAAGATGATTATAAGAAAGTTACAAATGACCTCTGAGTGACAGGGATCAGTGTAGAGGCAGAGAGAAAAGCCAATGGCAGGGGAGAAAAGGAGAAAGAGTATTTGGTCTAGCAACACTCAGAGACAAGGGAAAAGAGAGACACATGCTGACTACTTGAGTCAGTGTTTTGAAACGGATTATTTTAATGCTTTTTCATTTAATCACATCAATAAGAAGGAAGCATAGAAATATGATATTTAACTAGGCTAAATTCTTTCTGTAGAAGACAAGTCTAGAATTTCAAAGTAATAGAACACTTGCACAGCATTTCTTACTGAGATAAGGATGGGACATGTATCGGCCCCCAGATCACAGTTGATTTTCCTGTGAACATTCCTCCATCTTGAGGATCTTTGATTTAAACCAGATGAGCAGCAGAAAATTTGCATTGCTATTGCTATACAAAAATAGGACTGAATAATTTAAGAATTATGAATATGACTTTGGGTGAAGAAATGTTTACTTACTCTGAATTTATTGTTTCTTTTTTATATAAAATTAGCCAACAATAGCTGTACTGAAATGACAAAGCCATGAGTCTCATAATGATATTGTCTGATGCCTTCTCATAATTCAGTTCTTCTAGGTTCTATCAGAAAGTAAATAATATATTAGCTGTTACAAAATTATTATTATTTTTTAGGAATCAATGATATATAAATAACAATCTGGAAAAAAAATCCATAGAGGTCCAGGTCCCCATTGCACAGAATAATTAAAATCACACAGGAAATGACAGGAGAAAAAGCCACAGTAGACAGACAACCACTAATGGTAGCTTCAGTGTGTAAGGCTCAAGGATCTCCCAACATCCAAGATACAGAAAAAAACAGCCTACAAAATAACCCGATTTTGGCAAGGGGATCTGGCTACTCCAGAGGCAAAAGAAAATACATTTTAAAAACTATAGGATCATTTCCTCTGCACGTTTATTCTAGAGAATTGAGAAAATAACAGTAAACAATATAACTTCATTACCTAATGAACTGGTATCCCCTAATTCTTTAACACAAGTGATTTTTGATAGAGTAGTAATTCAGTAAATGTCTTTCCTCTTAAAATAAGCTATATAGCTGTGGTTTAAATCAATTCTGACAAACAGAAAAAGAATTGCTTAAGAAATTTAAATATCCAAAGCAGTACCTCTTAGGAACCTCTCAGAACTGTATTTTTCCATCTTGTAATTCTTACACAGAAACATTTGCTGGCAAATCAGATTTGTACATTACCATGTTTGCCATTAACTTTCACTGTGTAGCATCAAACCATCCAATCTGTTCCCCACTCCATTCAGATCAATTTCTTTGCAACTGGTGCTCCAATCAAGGAAACACACCACAAAGATTTAGCCAAGATTTTACATATCTGAAACTCTAAACTGTGTGGATATTTGAAGAGAGTTTCTCTGTTTAGAATCCAGCTTTCTGTGGCCTGTATGGAGTCACAACAGGTCAAACATAGTTTGCAATGACGGCCTCCCATATGAACACTGATTATAGAGTCCCAGCTGCTCCACTCTGCTCCAGCTCTCTGTTCATGCACCTTGGAAAGCAGAAGATGTTCCAGGGCAGGGCCCTTTCCTGCCATGTAGAAAACCTGGATGGAGGCCTCTCACTTCAGCCAGAAGCCTCTGTTGCAGCCATTTGGAAAGTGAACCAGCATTCAGGAAAACTTGTTCCCTTTCTCTGTCACTCCTTGTCTTTACCTGCCTTTCAAATAAATAAGTAAATCTTAAAAAACAAAACTAGCTTAGAGGAAATTCCATATTACCAATGATCAATTATACAGTGGCTGGGATTTGCTTTTTAAAGTTTTCAATGCTATAGTTATCCTTTATTTGTTTTTTAGAGATTTATTTACGTTACTTGAAAGTCAGTTACAAAGAGAAAGACAGGCCCCAGAATGATAGCCTAGTGGTTAAATCCAAGGATGAAGAAATCCTTCCAAGGTCCATTTGTTATCACAGTCCACACCCAGAGTTTCCATTCACACAAATATCTGCAGTCAAAGCTTGGCTGAGGTAGCTGACCAATTTCTTTTCTTCCTCTGCTATGGTACCAGATGTCTTCTGTCGATCCAATGTGTTTCCATATCCTCCATGTGCTTCTGGGTACACCATCCACTGCTCCATCTTAGCCATTGAGGAGGCCCAGTTCTGACACATGCCCTCCATGGTCAGATCACAGGTCCTGCTATTTTCCCCATGGTTGGAGTTTTGAGTCCAGCAGTTTAGTTGAGGGATCCTCAAATGGGTGCTGCAGCTCAGCCCAACCCTCCCCACCACATGCTTGGCCCCCATGTCCATCAGTGTGAGCTACAGTCCAGTTAGAGTGAGCTCCAATAACCCCCACCCCAGCCCGGGACCAACCGCAGCCCTCGTTCCTGTGCCTGGCAGCATGTGCAGCAATTGGTCCAGTCTGCCCTATATATCATTCAGCTCCTATACCCACACCTCTTGTAATAAAATGAAATGTAAACAAAACACAAATAAAATCTCATAATAAATAAATAAATCTCGTAACAGAATCTTAAATAAATCCCATAATAAAAGGGGAAGAGACAGAGAGAAGGATCTTCCATCTGCTGGTTTACTCCCCAAATGGCTGCAATCTGAAGCCAGGTGCCAGGGGCTTCCTCTGGGTCTCCCACATGGGTGCAGGGGATCCAAGGTCTTGGGCCATCCTCCACTCTCTTCCCAGGCAATAAGAAGAGAGTAGACTGGAAATGGCACATCTGGGACTTGAACCTGTACCCATATGGGATGCTGGTGCCATAGCCACAGGATTAGCCTGCTATATACCACCATGCCAGCCCCTCTATATTTGCTTTTAAAAATAGGTCAACATACAATATTAAGTATTTGCTTTTTTAAAATGTTATATATTATAAGGCATCAAAAGACCTTGGTAATCAGTTTTCTACACTAATGATTCTAGCATTTGCAAGCTACTCACAAGGTTTAAAAGAAGTCATAATAAGTTAAGGTGAGCATCCTGGTCTTTCATATACATATATGTATACCTATGCATATGAACTTATATTGTTACTATATAGTTTTACCTGCAAAACGATGGCAGTGTGCTCATCGACTGTCACCACTGCATAATGCTCTGTGCTTCCAAAGAGCTTCAACGACTCACTGCAGCCTCTCTCCACCAGAAGGATATTGTAACTGTGAAAGACAAGATTCTTGAAAACATGAAACAGCTAAGAAAAATTCTTCAAAGATGCATTGTCCTGCTGCATGCTAATGTACATGAAACATTGTGCTTTTTCCTTTCATAAATCAATGTATTCTATTTCATAAGCTTGAGAAATGAAATTATGATTTATTCAGCATATGAAACAAATTAGTTCAGATGTGTTGCCTAAGGCAAAGTGTTAAATATTATTTCACATAATACCATTGTAAATGTCTTGACCAATTTATTAGTTCCTTAAGTAATAATGTTTGAAATCAAAGCACTGTTACAAGACTGAAACACTGAACATTTGCCATAATTTTCTTTTTCCTTGAAACTGACCTACATTTATCCACCTTTTATATAAATATAGTTTTCTATGAATTCCCCTGCCTTAAGGTATATAAAGCAAAAGCATGGCACACAGACTTGCATTTCATTAACTTCACAGCCCAGTTATCCTTCTTTAATATGCAGCCCAAGGCCCAACATTTCTGTGACAAGTTGTGTGCTGAAATAAAGCATTTCATGATTTCAAAATAGGATCTATGTGATCTTAGCACTAAAGGTCTACAGACTGCAGAATCAATTTAGAACTTCACAGTCTTGATTTCCCAGGTAGTGTTTTAGGTCTCCCTAAACAGGGAGCAGTGTCGTAGCGTGTGGGTGTAGCGGCCACGGGATGATATCAGCATTCCATAGGAGGAGATGGCTGAGTCCTGACTGCTCCGCTTCAGATCCAGTGGAAGATGGCACAAGCACGAGGACCCCCGTCATCCATGTGGGAGAGCAGGATGGAGCTTCTGACCCTTGGTTTGGCCTGACCCAGATTTGGCTGTGCAGCCACTTGAGGAGTCATCTCATGGATGGAATAGGATGTGTGTGCGCTCTCTCTCTCTTCCTCTCCCTCTCTGAGTTACTTTTTCTTTCATATAAACAGATTTATAAATTTATTTTATTTCAAATAAAATATTTTTTAAATGTTCCCCACATAAGAATACTTATTTTCAATGTTATCATTAACCAAAGATATGACCACATAATTCACTGGGAAAAAAAAATCATATTAGCAGGTAACAAAAGAAGCATATACAAAGCATAAATTAAATAATTAAATGTTATTTTGCCCGTAAGTAAATACTGTCAAAAAAGATATTCAATAATTATAAGGGTATAATACAGAGAAAAGATGTATAAATCAATATAAATTCTCTGGAAAGCTATTCTTATGCGATATAATTCCAGGCTTGAATCAGAGAGGTAAAAGGCCACATACAGAGCTGAATATAGAGCCTGACAGAGCATGCATACATCTTCACTATGATTAGAAAACCAACAGCCTACTTGGATTCTAGCAATTGAAGTATTTCCGGAGTATTAAGAAGTCCATCAGATGCAAAAAACACATATGGAATCTGAATTTCCAAAGGAAAGCCATGAAATGTATCCAGTGAAGTACTTCCTAAGAAAGAGAAAATTTGTGATTTTTTTTGTGTGTATCATCCCATCTCCCCTCCCCATTTCTTTTACTTTAAATCTGAAAATAATAGATGGGTACTTCAAAAGTTCATGGAAAGACATATTATCTTCTAATTTTGTACTCCCACAACCCCTCATCCTCTTTTTAAAGCTCTCTGAGAGGCAGAGTGAGAGACACAGAAAGGCAGAGAGAAGCAAAGCGTGAGCTCCAGTAAGCCATGCTTACACAGGCCTTCTCAAATGCTCACACTGACCATAAATGGGCCTGACCAGGCAATCTAAGCCTCCCAAATGGGTGGCAGAAACAGTTGTGAGCCACTGCCACTGTCTGCATTACCAGGAAGCTAGAGACAAGAGGAGCTGGGGACAGAGGAGTGCTTGCTTCAGCAGCACATATACTAAAATGGGACAGAGGGACGGAGCATTTTTTTTCTTAAGATTTACTTGAAAGACAGAGACCTTTTTTTAGATCTTCAAAATTTTTCAAAAGATTTATTTTGAGAGAGAGAAGAAGAAGAAGAGCGAAGAGAAGAGAAGAGAAGAGAAGAGAAGAGAAGAGAAGAGAAGAGAAGAGAAGAGAAGAGAAGGAGAAACACACCCACACAGATGTTACATTCACTGGTTCTTTCCCCCAGTGCTGGCCATGGTCAGTCTGGGGCCGGGCAAAGGCCAACAGCTCAGAGCTGCACCTGGGTCTCCCACTTGGGCCATCCCTGTTTTCCCAGGCACATTCACAGAGCTGGTTAGCAAGAGGAACAGCTTAGACTTGAATCAGGCTCAAGTAGGAGACTGGTGTCACTACAACACAACACACACTCCATGGGAAACAACATCTTGTCCACTAGGCTAAAATCTTTTGAAATAACCTTGTAGTTGTTTCTTCAGCGAGTAGCATAAAAATCATAATCATTCTAAAAAACAAAAGGCAGAAATCAGAATATGGAAAGGTCTGAAGCAGAAAGTAAAAGTCATCTTATCCTCCTTAGAAATGAAAGTGTTGGTAATTCTTACTAAAAAAATAGAGCTTGGTCTATATATATTTGGACTTTTTCCATATTTTTGCTTGACTGTACTCACACATGCCACTACTAAAAACGAGAGGAAACCACATGATCACTCCCTACATGAAACATTATATTTGTTATATAAATATACGCTGATATACATCAAGACCTTTAATTATTTACATTAATATGTGGGAGAAATATTTCACAGATAAATAGGTAAATAAAGATTTGACTAGATAGACAAAGACATAAAGAGGCAATTAAAAAATGCCTATGTAAAAGAAATCATAACTGAAGATACGAATAGTAAAATATACAGAAACTACTACGACTATAAAGTGTTTTTGCTTATAATTCTGTCAATGAATAAAAAGACTAGTAATACACATAGTACAGATGGGGTAAGAAATGTTCTCTCTCTCTTTTTTTAAAGATTTATTTATTTTTATCACAAAGTCAGATACACAGAGAAGATCTTCCGTCCGATGATTCACTCCCCAAAGACCACAATGGCTGGTGCTGTGCCGATCCGAAGCCAGGAGACAGGAACTTCTTCCAAGTCTCTTCTAGGATTTTCTTCTGGGTCTCCTATACAGGTGCAGGGTCCCAAGGCTTTGGGCCGTCCTATACTGCCTTCCCAGGGCACAAGCAGGGAGCTGGATGGGAAAAGGGGCTGCCAGGATTTAAACTAGTGCCCATATGGGATCCTGGCATATTCAAGGAGAGGACTTTAGCCACTAGGCCACTGCGCCAGGCCCAGAAATATTCTCAAAATTTCGTCCGTGTCAATGTGCACAGCATTCTTGGAAGGCTTTTTACCAATACATCAAAGTGTATATATCTTGTATCTTTGACCCAGTGTTTCTTCTCACTTCTTGGAATTTGCAACATTTAGTACACAGAAAGATTGTAAATAGAAAATTTATTAAAATAAATGAGTTCATCTTTGAAAGAAGACTCTCAATATAAATTAGAATGCTTCTTATATTTTACCCTTTTGTAGTTCCACATTGAAATTATTTAATCAATTTAATATTTAATTCTACATATAAAAACTCCAAGAACGAACTTTTAGTGTATTTTTAGGATTGAGTTGCAATATCTCACAGTCTAGTTAGATTCCCCCCCCGTATTTGATAATAATTACAGCAAGTACAGATAATAATTACAGCAAGTACAAAGAGATACATCATGACTAAAAAATATATAGGATTTGGGCCTGGTGTGGCAGTTTAGTGGCTAAAGTCCTCGCCTTAGATGCACTGGGATCCCATATGGGCACTGGTTAATATCCCAGCTGCTCCACTTTCTTTCCAGCTCCCTGCTGTGGCCTGGCGAAGCAACTGAGGATAGTTCAAAACCTTGGGACCCTGCACCCATGTAGGAGACCCAGAAGAAACTCCTGGTTTTGGATCAGCTCAGTTTCGGCTGTTGGAGCCACTTGGGGAATAAACCAGCAGATGGAAGATCTTTCTCTGTGCCTCCTTCTCTCTGCAAATCTGACTTTCCAATAAAAATAAATAAATCTATTAAATATATACATATATATATGTATTCAGCATTTATGGATCTGAGAACTTACAGCATTGGTCATAAGCAGAGTTACTAAGGAATACAAAGAAATCAGATAATGCATGAAGGAGTTTTTGATTTTATAAGTATCTGTGAATAAGTTTTGTTACATATTAAAATGCTTGTTACTCAACATATCATTACATAACTTTCCCCTAAAATTCAACAAAAATATAACAACAAATAACAGCATCAGCTTGAGATTGGATCTTACTGTAATACATTATGCTATTATGAATAAAATGTTAGAAGAAAAGATGAATACAAATATAATTAGTAGGGCCCGGCGCTGTGGCCTAGTGGCTAAAGTCCTCGCCTTCAATGCACCGGGATCCCATATGGGCGCTAGTTTTAATCCCGGCAGCCCCGCTTTCCATCCAGCTCCCTGCTTGTGCCCTGGGAAAGCAGCTGAGGACAGCACAAAACCTTGGGACCCTGCACCCGCATAGGAGACCCAGAAGAGTTCCTGGCTCCTGGCTTCAGATTGGCACGGCACCAGCTGTTGCAGTCACTTGGGGAGTGAATCATCAGACAGAAGATCTTCCTCTCTGTCTCTCCTCCTCTCTATATCTGACTTTGCAATAAAAATACATAAATCTTT
This sequence comes from Ochotona princeps, assembly GCF_030435755.1. NCBI lineage: Eukaryota > Metazoa > Chordata > Mammalia > Lagomorpha > Ochotonidae > Ochotona > Ochotona princeps. The sequence continues at coordinate 18,459,277 of NC_080845.1, read as the reverse complement.
AAAAATATATATAATTAATAAGTCTTACTTTACAAATGACAAGAGACATGTCAGTTCATGACTTGCCTGAGATCATACAAATGTGGTGCAACCACAGCTTGAAGTTAACACTTCATGCTGCAGCTTATTTTCTTCTCACAGATCATAACCAGAAAACAGAAATTTTTTTATCCTAATGGTGCAGCAACAGGACATGTTCATATACTTACCCTGTAAAACTGTGTCTGGAAGAATCACTTTTAAGCGTACGTAAGGGATATTCAATTTTTTGCAGTGTGTAGTCCAATAAGAATTTTCTACGTAATTGTATTCCACCACAAATGAGAAATTTCCCCAGGGGAAGTTGGCTCCAATATATTGATTGTGTATAATTACACAGGAACTTGTACTGAAAACCAAAGAGAACCAAGAAAATGTAATGATATTTATCTCACTATTTGGAATGCTAAAAGAGGATTGTTTCTTGCTATTCTTTTCTATTTGCTCAGTTAGGGAAGACTCTCCAACTCCTCTCATCCTTTCTGAACTTTCTTTTTGATGATGACACCTTTTTAATACATCTTCAAACAGCAGAGAACCTGAGCATTATCTATAACAGAGATCATTACAAGAAACCAATTTCATTTTCTTACATAGTCTGAAACTTTGAGAATCTATGTAATAAAATATTATCCAGCAACTTTGAAAACAGGTTATGTTCTTCCTCAGTGAATTTCAAGTTATTTAATAACAGCAAAAATGATGGAGGCTTAAAATAAGTTTAGCTTTCCTAATATCAAATTTCATATATCAGTATCTAGGGCCCGGCGGCGTGGCCTAGCGGCTAAAGTCCTCCCCTTGAAAGCCCCAGGATCCCATATGGGCGCCGGTTCTAATCCCGGCAGCTCCACTTCCCATCCAGCTCCCTGCTTGTGGCCTGGGAAAGCAGTTGAGGGCGGCCCAATGCATTGGGACACTGCACCCGCGTGGGAGACCCGGAAGAGTTTCCAGGTTCCCGGCTTTGGATCGACGCAGCACCGGCCTGTTGCGGCTCACTTGGGGAGTGAATCATCGGACGTAAGATCTTCCTCTCTGTCTCTCCTCCTCTGTATATCTGGCTGTAATAAAATGAATAAATCTTTAAAAAAAAAAGCTGCTGGTAAAAAGGAGGCTAAATCTAAATAGGTATTTGTGCACTACTGCTAACAGTAACATCAATACTTCACAGATAGTAAAATATGACTGAACCAGATCCCTACACATTAACATAGGTGATACACACAATTTCTAAATTAAAATGTTTTATTTTAAGAAAGCTGTTTTTTTTTTTCCAGGAAGAGAGCACAGATATTTGTTAAATTGCAAATTTTATTAAACTTTGTAAGCTAAATTCTAGGAGAAGTCTTGTTTTTCTAATGGAATTGGTATGTTTGCTCTTTGTAGATGAATAAATACATTTTTACCCATTTAAAAGAGGACTAGATTCCAGAAACTCTTTTCCTTCATCCGAGTGATAGACAGTAAGTGTTAAACCTGTTGAGGGGAAAAGAGGTCTCTTAGTACGCTTTTTTGAATGCTAAAACACATTTTTGATGTTTCATATATTTCAATACCATATAATAGATTAAAACATCTGTGGACAAGGAAACTGCTAAAAGTGTAATTTGCTGAATTTTCCACATCTAGTATATTAAGAATATTTGAGCTATAAGAAATATTTCTGATGTGTGTGTGTGTAGAGTGTGAGTAGACATTCTATTTTTAAAATCTGAAATAATAAAGTAGATCAAAAATGTAAAGTAACCAAATTAAGCACCCTATAATCTTATTGGCATTAAGTCTATTTTGTTAAAGATGGAAAATTTTACCTTTTTTTATAGTCAAAATCTAACTACATAAATAAATAGCAGAGATTGTATTTTAAGTTGTAATAATTCACAGTAATGGTTAACAATTTCATTTAAATTTATATGACTTCGGGCCCGGCGGCGTGGCCTAGCGGCTGAAGTCCTCGCCTTGAAAGCCCCAGGATCCCATATGGGTGCCGGTTCTAATCCCAGCAGCTCCACTTCCCATCCAGCTCCCTGCTTGTGGCCTGGGAAAGCAGTCGAGGACGGCCCAATGCATTGGGACCCTGCACCCGCATGGGAGACCCGGAAGAGCTCCCAGGTTCCCGGTTTTGGATCGGCGTGCATCGGCCCGTTGCGGCTCACTTGGGGAGTGAATCATCGGACGTAAGATCTTCCTCTCTGTCCTCCTCTGTATATCTGGCTGTAATAAAATGAATAAATCTTTAAAAAAAATTTATATGACTTCACAACTTTTGACACATTAGCAGGGAGCTGGATGGGAAATACAGCAATTGGATTTTAACCAGCATTCCAATATAAGATTCTGGCATTGCTAGAGTGGCTTAAATCACCATATTACAATGCTGGCCCCCATTTCTACACCTTGAAAACACATAGAAAGTGGGACCACATTTTTACTTCATAGCACTACACAGAAAAAAGAGATCTGGTTTCTACTGGTCTGGGTTTACAGATTCAGTAAATAGAGTCAGTATGTCAATATTTTTGTCAATAGGCATTATTTGTGTCAAGATAATAACAGGAATAATAATGATATAATCTCAAATACAAAAAGAAACAGATATTCAGCAGGCATCCCAGATAAGACATACAGCAGTAATCTATCAAAATAAGTATATCCCAGATGATATTAAAGGAGAAGGTGCCCAGAACTTACATGGTAATATTCCTCTGTGGAACAAGGATGTTTACTGAGCTTCTTAAACATGCCTTTGGTATTCAAATCCATGTGTTTATAAAATGCTAATCAGCATTTTCTTGATTAAAAAATAGAAACAGAGAAACAGAGCTCCATCTGCTGGGCCACTTCCTCAAAGCCAGCAAGGATCAGGACTAAGACAGGGATGAAGCCAGGGGCCAGGAACGCAACTCCGGTCTCCCACCTGAGTGATGGGAACTAAACTCGTTGAGCCATCACTGCTAAAATTATTAACATTGCTCTAATATTCTGATAGTAGTAGAATCTTTTTTTAAGATTTATTTATTTTTATTGGAAAGTCAGATATACAGAGAGGAGGAGAGACAGTGAGAAAGATCTTCCGTCTGATGATTCACTCCCCAAGTTACTGCAACAGCTGGTGCTATGCTGATCTGAAGTTAGGAGCCAGGAGCTCTTCCAGGTCTTCTATGCGGGTGCAGGGTTCCAAGGTTTTGAGCTGTCCTCGACTGCATTCCCAGGCCACAAGCAGGGAGCTAGATGGGAAGGAGGGCTGCCAAGATTAGAACCGGTGCCCGTATGGGATCCCAGTGCATTGAAGGCGAGGACTTTAACCACTAGACACTGCGCCGGGCCCAGTAGTAAGAATCACAATGATTTTAGAAAATATGACTTATGTTTCCCAGAAGTGAAAAACTGAATAAAATAATTAGAAAGACCAAGATTGCAAATGTGGACTCTGGGCACATGATCACATAATTAAGAAACAGCTCCATGGGGTTGGAGTGTAGCATAGTGGCATCCCACAGGGGCACTTGATTCAAGTCCCAGATGACCCAGCTCTAATTCAGCTCCCTGCAATGTGCATGGGAAAGCAGCAGAGGATGGCCCAAGTGCTTATGTCCCTGCACCCAGGTGGGAGATCTGGAAGAAGTTCCTGGCTCCAACAGAACCCAATTCCAGCCTTTGCAACCATTTGCAGAGTGAATCAGCAGATTGAAAATCTGTCTCTCTACCTCTCTCTCTCTGCCTCCATTCTCCCCTCTCTGTCTCTCCTCTCTGTAACTTTGCCTTTAAAAATAAATAAATCTCCTTAAAAAAATTAACAGAAATAGCACCTTATACTGCTCTGCTTGAAAGAGCTTTCTTCCCTCACATTACTACATTTTAGAACAGTATGTGACTTGACTATCTCCACTGAGGCCTGTTGCTTTGTATGTATAGGTTTCAGTCCAATCATGTCACTAGTCTTACTTTGGACTAGGTATAAAACAACTCTTTTATACATTTATCTAATAAACTTCTACTGAGTGTCTTCTCTACTGTACACATTTTCCTGAACTCTAGGAATACAAATTACTCAATAATCCTTATTCCTCAGAAGCTGACATTCTAGTGAGGAAAACAGACAAGATAAACATGATTTATTCAAGGCTGAGGTTTAAATGGAAAATAAAACAGAAGGACAAGACCAATTAAAGTGATGGATCAAATCACTAACTGAGGAAATTAAAGAAAATCAAATACAAAGGCATTTATATATTCTAGATCCCTAAGATGTTGGAGATCATGAGGGAGCTAAAGGTAGCAGTGGACAAAAAGAGACTTAGGATCAAATCTTGATTCTGGTATTTACTTACTGCCTGACAGATTTGCCATGCTGTGTCACTTTTATGAACTTCAGTTTCAACAAGTTTGTAAAACTATGTTAATAAAGTTTGTTATTAGAGTTGGGGGCTGGCACTCTGGCAAAGAAAGCTAAACTTCTGCCTACGATACAGGCATCCCATTTGGCCACTGGTTCAAGTCCTGGCTGCTCCACTTTTGATACGCTCCCTGCTTGTGGCCTGGGAAAGCAGCAGAGGATGGCCCAAGTCCTTGGGACCATGCACCCATGTGCGAGACCCAGAAGAAGCTCCCGACTCCTGGCTTCAGCTCAGCTTAACTCTGGCCGTTGCAGCTATTTAGGGAGTGAAGCAGCAGGTGGAAGACATTTGTCTCTCCTTCTCTCTCTGTTACTCCGCTTTTCAACAAAAATAAATAAATCTTAAAACAATAGAGTTGTTGTAAGAAATCAATATTATTTAGCAACAAATAAGCAAACTCTAAAACATGTCAATTATTAATAATACATATATACATATATACATAATACATATATACATATAATACATATATTACATATTTATATAGCCAATTAATAATCCAGATTGATTTAAACATGATTACATCTGAGTTTTATTCTTTTAAAGGGTGAATTTTATGGTATGATACTATCATATTAATTAAAGAATCTGACTACATCAAAACATTTTTATATATTCAAGCATTTGTTGCCAAATAAGTATAATTTAAATTTGCCTACCTTCTATTTTGGATAGGATTTTAATGAGTAAATGTTTTTCAACATCTGAATCCATTCTTATTATAATCAGCACCTAGCCAAAAATAAGAACTTCATGTTTATGATGTGAAAAATTTTTCATAGTTTTGTTTCCATGGCAAAATAACAAACTGATCACATGAACCTAATATAAGCTTACAATGTAAATATTTCTGCAGTAAAAGATGTCAATGCTTAAATAACACAAATAAATAAATTTTGACAAGACAATGTCACCTCAGGGAGGAAAATACTGAGGATTAGTATATTATTAGCTTTCTTCAAGAATTCCCACATACAAGGGGTCTTTAAAAATTTTCATGGAGGGGTCCGGCAGCGTGGCCTAGCGGCTAAAGTCCTCGCCTTGAAAGCCCCGGGATCCCATATGGGCGCCGGTTCTAATCCCATCCAGCTCCACTTCCCATCCAGCTCCCTGCTTGTGGCCTGGGAAAGCAGTTGAGGACGGCCCAATGCATTGGGACACTGCACCCGTGTGGGAGACCAGGAAGAGGTCCCAGGTTCCCGGCTTTGGATCGGCGTGCACCGGCCGTTGCGGCTCACTTGGGGAGTGAAACATCGGATGGAAGATCTTCCTCTCTGTCTCTCCTCCTCTCTGTATATCTGGTTTTCCAATAATAATAAATCTTTAAAAAAAAATTTCATGGAAAATAGATCTTATGGAGAAACTATGAAAGTATTCAAATTTTTTACACCCAAGGAAAGTTGTCTTTTCCATTTTTCTATAGCCTTTTTAAGGTGTCCTCATATGTGACTATCAACACACAAGTTATCTCTGCCTATTTTCACAGTATTAGTGTTAACCTCAACCCAGACATGTTTGAATGGTTAAGAGTCAAGCTAATTATTTGCTGCTGTATTTTCCCAATCAGAAAGGCAAATAATTTTCAATTAAAATTCTTTTACTTATTAATTTGTCTTAATAACTTAAGAAAGCTGCACCACTTAAAAGGGGCATAACGAGAAAAAAGGTGAAAACGGTCGCAAAAGTTTATATCTAGATTTAGTATAAGCAAATTGAAATGCCTTTCTGTTTGATGTTTAAAAAGCATTTTCTCAAAATGTTCATTAACATAACATAAAGATGCTTGACACAGCAGGTCAAATGACTTGCAGTACACCAATATAAACTAAGTGATACATATGAGTTGCTGGCTCAAGAACCAAAAATAAATTGCTGTAATTCTCTCTATACATGTTCTTGGAAGTATATGAGGCACCAGATAAAATTCTTGACAGCTAAAGAACTAATCCATAAAAAAAAAAGAATAGAAAGAGAAATATTGTCTAAATTAAGAAACACGAATAATGATGCCAATTATCCTTTTCCTGCACCTAAATTCTATTTTGTTCCCTTACATAAGGAGAAAACTGTCAAGTGACCAAATAGTACAGACATCCTCATCATTTCAAACTGAAACGCAAAATTTTATCTGACATAGGTTTCTTATTTAAACTGGTTATGTTTATCTGCATTATCCCAATACCTAACCTTAATTTGCTGTTGATCTTGCATCCAGTTTAAAATCTGACATTGCAATTCCTGTATTCTGTAGTTAACTTCAGACTTTTTGTCATTAGTAAACTGTACAATGTCCAGCTGTCTCCAAATGTCATCCAAACAAGAGCCCACAATACTTCTGTAGACATCTTTTGCATTTGACAAATATCCTGTTACAGCAAAATCATGAAAAAATCATAAGCCTTTTTGTTGAGAAAATGCATGGTAAAGATATAAAAAGAAAATGAGTCGTAACAGCAACTGTTAAAATTTTATTTAATATTTTATGATTTTAATTAAAGATACTACTAGGCTGCGCCACCTACTGGTAGACGTGAAGATCAGGTCTGTGGCAAGCTTGCTGGGCTGGACACCAGCACCCACTGGTTCACGTGAGATACTGGCCTGGGGTGGAACAGACCAGGCAGGTAGCTGCATTCACTGGTTTATGCATTGCAGGGAACAGACTGCACTTGACCCTGCACTGGCTGCCACACCTGAGTCAAGTCTGAGTGAGGTCACCCTAGTTGAGGTTTCTTGTGGGCCTCCCTAACTAGACCAGTTGACTCAGCCCCAGCCACAGGGAAAATCACAGGATGTGTGATCCAACCTTGGACAGCATGTATTGGGAACTGGCCCTTCAGTTGCTTATGCCTGTGCAGTGGTCAGTGTGCCCAGATGCACATGGGGGATATGACAGCTAGCTCATCTAGGTCAGCAAGACACATCAACTGCCTTGTCAGGGAATGGAAAGCAGAACATGTTGGACAGCATGTTTCTGGGTGTGTAGATGCACTAAGGTGAATTTTCTCAACCAACAGACCTTGGAAAGATTGTTTTCAACCCTGGAACAACGAGACAACTTCTCATTACTATCAAAACCATTCAAGTAACACCCTAGGCACACTATTCCTCATCAGAGTCCCCAAGGCATCACCAAATGACTGTCCCCACATCTCAGATGGTGATTTAATTTGACAACAAGGATGGCCCCCTCCCTCTCCTCTCCTGCAGACACAGGAGGAAAAACAAATTCATTCCACCCATATTTTCCTATACCTGTTCCTCCCTACTCTAACCACCCGTCTCAACCATGTAAATTGTTTCCAAAAAAATCCTAAAAAATTAAAAATTCAGTGATATATCAGGGTCATAAATTTGAAAAAAGCTTCTTGAGTTTTACATCAGAGGAAAAGTATTTACTTTAATTATTTGAAATAAGTTCTGGAAACTCTAAATCATAAAACACAACCTCACAAGCATATCATCATAAAATGAATATAAAGAATCCTGCAATAGGGAATTCAAGTAACAATACGGTAAAACATATATTAATTTGTTTGGATACATTGGGAAAAATCCCCCAAATTTTCAAAATTTCTGCTATGATCCAAAGTTTGATTTTGTTATTTAAGAATATTAACGTATGCTACAAATAAAAGTGAAAGATCATACTCTTTATAATTTAGTTGTATTTTATCTAACAAAGAATCAGAACTACAAACATGAAAGGAGAACCTGAAATGTGTATAGCAGCAAAATGTCAAACCACACATTAAATAGTCCATCATGTCCTCATTTTGGCAGCGCATATAAAAAAAAGTGGTACATGATAATGATTATGCAATCAAAACTGCTAACAGCCATTAAGATTCTCTAATTCAAACCTACATTATTGAATCCTGAACTTACTTTTCTAGATGATTATGGTTGTAAAGACAATTTCTCTTAACAAAGATAAGCAAAAAAGTGTGTATTTTGCTATATTATGCCAAAAAGTTTATAATAGACAATTATATTAGACATATCTTTTTCAGAAAAATTATTTCAGATGAAATGTGTCAATAGAAAGGAGGAAGTAAGATTTCCCCTACCAACCTAATGCTGTGTCTAAGCTGCACGTTAGAAGCACATCCCTAGTAGTTACCAGAAGGTGCAAGACAGCAGCGTACTTGAACGTCATTTCTCTTTCATCATTTGTACCTAAAGCAGCAAAAATATTTAAAAACATAGGCCATGTATTAGTTTTGTATATATGCAAATATATCAAAATCTGCTTAGTAATAATAAGTAACATTTATTAATGAGTGCTCAGTAGATTCCAGGCTGTATACAAACTGCTTATTTGATTTAATCTACAAAAATAATCTTATAAGGAGAATTCATTATGAGTGTCATCTTATGAATGAGCAAATACCAACAGTCTTACTGAGGTTACTAAGAGTTCAAGGTCAACTAGTGAGTAAAAGGTGGAACTGGCATTCAAATACAGACAGCTAACCTTAGAGTTCCTGCCCTGTTGTTTCCAATGATTATTTCTATTGTTGGGAAAAGTTCAAAGATTATTAGCTATGAAACAAAAAGGAAATTAAATTCATAATTTTGCAGTCGGTTAAGACAAGAATAGAAGAACACTGCATTAAAATACTTTCAATTGGAGGTGTGAACCTGGGGATATTTTCCAAAGATATGATTCAAACAAAAGATACATTCATAAGAATAGGCAAATTGCCTGATTATCGTGTCCTATGCAGTTTCAGAGCTTTCTGAAACCAAGAGATGAGCATTTGGTCTAGGAGTTAAGATGCTGAATGGGACACCTGCATCCCATAACAGAATGCCTGGGTTTCAGCTCCAACTTTGCTCCCAACTCCAGCTTCCTACTAATGTCACCCTGGGAAAAGCCAGGTGATGGGTGCAGCACTGGGTCTCTGCCACCTACCGAGACACCTGTATTGAATTCCTATCTCAGGTTCCAGCTGGCCAGGCCCTAATCACTGTGAGCACTAGAGAAGTAAACCAACAGATGGTAGCATTCTTTCATTCACTCTCTCTTTCTCTCCTCCATCCCTCTCAAATAAATGTCTAAATAAATAAAATCAATTATGCTCCAGATAACATAGACTAAGCACACTGTGTCATGTCTGAGCAATTATCAGTGGCATAGAACACATGGAAGAATATCTGAGGACTCTGAAAAGTAAATGGTAGTTGCAAGATTGGAGAAGGAGCTCAGATTTCAAACTCCCACTGAACAAGTGCTGAGTTTCCTTTATGCCCTATTTTAGGGCCTGGACGAAGTGCCACTGTCATTTTCAGATAACTCTGCTACCTTCGTTAGTTCTGTTATTTTTTTTTTTTTAAGATTTACTTTTTATTTGAAAGGCAGATTTGCAGACAGAAGGAGAGAAAGATCTTTCATCAGCTGGTTCACTCCCCAAGTGTCCTCAATGGCCATAGCTGAGCTGATCCAAAGCCAGGAGCCAGGAGCTTCTTCTGGGTCTCCCATGCAGGTGCAGGGTCCCAATGACTTGGGCCGCCCTCAACTGTTTTCCCAGGCCACAAGCAGGGAGCTGGATGGGAATTTGAGAAACCGGGACAAACCGGCACCCATATGAGATCCTTATGCGTGCATAGTGAGGATTTAGCCACTGACACATCATGCTGCGCCCCTGGGCTTGTTTTGATTTGTTCTCATTATAAGCTGATTTTCCTGACTCTCTGTGTGAGAGCTAAACTAACTGGATACCAGACACTGCAGATATTTCCTTGGTAAAATATCCAGATATTGCAGATATTTTCCTGGTAAAATTTCCTTGGTAAACTATGTATTTTTCACATGAAGGCTCTAAAGCTTTGTTACCATATGCAAAACAAAGTTAGTTCCTTGGAAACAGATTTTTTGGGTCTTGCTTTTATCATATGTTAGGCAGCTTCAGAACATGCTAAATCTATGGACAATTACTCCCTACCTCTAAGGCAAGACTTTTGTAGGTATCTGTTTCAACCTGATGAGTTATGAGCGTTTCCAGTCCAGCTAGTGGGAACATGTATTATCCCCTGGCTTGTGTGACTGTGACACAGTATTCCCTCTAATTCTTTAAATGATTTACTTCCCCAGCCACAGGCAGTGTCCTCACGTATATTCTTTGATCAGTTCTCTGCAGAATACTTGAGTTCATGTGCACATCTCTAGGATTGTCTATGTGAGGCTGTCTGCTCTCTTATATTCTAGTCTTAAACCATACCCAATTCGATTCCTTCAGACTCTCGCTTTGTTTCTTCAAAGTCAGTCTACCCACTGGACTCTGCCTTAGGCATTTTCCCTGTATCATGGCTTGGCAACTCTTCCAAGTCAGTAATCTAGGTATAGGTAGGGCTCATCTACTTGTTTCCCAGGATCAGGAACCACTGTCCCTCATTGTCTGATGTCTATAATCTTAAATGGTTTCTGTCTTTTGTTGTTAAATAACCCCAGTCCATTTTATTTCATCTTTGCCAAAAGAAAAAAAAATCTTAAAAACAGATATTTTTACTCCTCTTTCAAGAGGGGACCAAATAGTTCAGATTATAAAAATGATAGGTTAACTAGTTTCTGTTATAGGATTTTGATAAGATATATATGTTTATTTGCAACATACTAAGAAACAATGCCAGATAATATTTCTTACCCTTTTCTGCTCAGTTTATCCTCCAGTTTTGGTTTAGGGAACCAGAGTAAGTTAAATTTACAGTAACTTCTTTCCATAGCTAATGTCTGTATCTTCTATACTCAATTTTTACCAACTTGATAGAATGAACCATAGACACTTAATTTTAAAAACTGTGACTCTGATTTGACCTCACCTTGGTGAACAGCATCATTTATTATTTTTTCTTGTTCCTTTAAGAAGAACCTTGTTTCATCAAAAGTGACAGTGGCAAATTTCCAATTAGTGACAGGGAGAGGCCAGAGGCACGCAAGCTTTTTCAAGACAGGAGCAGCTGCAGCTTCTAGAAGACAGTATGCTTGGCACTGACTCTCTACAGAAATAAAAATATTAAAAACAGTGTTTTCATTATGACGATACGCTCTTTTTTGATAAAAACATCTGAGTATGTTACTTTAAGAAAATTTATACAAATTCTTTGCTGAGTTAAAAATGATGAATTAACAGACTTATTTTTGCGATATTTACGATAAACTTACAAAACAAATAATCATTATAGAGTTAAATGGTTTTATGATTATCTTATTTATTACAAATAATTTATTCAATAAGTAGCATGGCATTTAGGAAGTGTCAGGGTAAGATAACCACAGTTTTTGAATAATCATTGACACAGCAAAAAAAATTGAACTGAAAGGATAAAAGGATACTGGAGGATTAGTGTCATCAGTTCCTTACTGATTTTAACGAAAACATGCTGCTCTTAAGCAGATCATGCTTTGCAAGTCAGAGTATTCTCTGCAGCAAAAACAGAAACATTAAGTGGAGAAACTGGTAGCGACTTCTTGATGTCACTCTGAGACTGTGGACTAGAACAGAGGGGGCAGCCGTGAGCAGTTCATTCTCCAGGCTGAACTCCCTCCAGCCGGAGGAGTCCCAATCCACAGGTTTTTCTCTGTTACAGAGAGAGAAAGAGCAGCAGTTTAAACCAAAGAAGAAATGACAGAGTACATAAGGGCAAAGAGCAGGGGCAGAAGAAATGCACACGGTATTCTCAATCTGAAAAGAAACCTGAAAGAAGGAGTGGAATGAAGAAATATTTTACACAAAGAAAACTACGTAGAAAATAAGATCTGTCCTGGATATCTGACAGGGCTTTCAGATCAAATAACTCCAAACACATTTTAAAAGCATGTAGCATACCTGATGCTTGAATTTCAATGACATTATCTACTCCCCATTTTGGAATTAGGTTCTCAGGGGTTTTATCAGCAGAGACAATAGGACTTTTTTCCTGAAGAGGCAATGAATATTCTTCTTTATCTTGAAATTCTAATAAAATAATAAATGTAGATGGGTAAGGGAAAACTTGATGTTGCTTTACCTTACTATCTTCTAAAATATGATCACAGCTATTACATTTCTTTACCCCGACACATCAGTAATAAGTATCTATTTCGGTTTTCTGTGACCTTCATTTACTCTTCAGCTGGCTACTACATCATCCCCTCTGCTCAAACCTGCTCGGTCTCACGTTCCCACTACTCACCTTCAGCTCCCAGACACCCTCTACTAGAAAGCTGATGGAATAACCGCCTTACGCCAGGCCAACACAACGCCCTTTCTATCTGATCCTTTAGTACTCTGTGTATGCCTCTCTCTGGCACTTCTCACATCATATGGAAATGACTTATTTGCAGATGTGGCCCACTATGCTATACCATAAGCCACTCAAGGTCAGCATCAATATCACATTTATCTCTAAATGTAATTTAGAGTAATGCAATTCCCTAAATGTAATTCCCTGGCACAGCGTACTCAATATATGTTAGTTATAGTTCTTTGGTAGGATATGCATGCGTGTGTGTATATATATAAATATATTTTTTAAATTCTGTTTAATTATATAGCAATGTTGCCCATCAATATATAATTACAAGATAACTTGAGAAACATCATCTTAAAACATTTTAACATGTTTAAAAACTAAAAACTAAAATGAATATATAAAACTGAATTATGATTTCCATCTAATTCTCTCAATTAACTAAACAATTGGATTATATATGAACAAATGATAATAATTTTTGGAAATTTTGAGGTACATAGTAAATTATAACATTTTTTGCTCCTGAATCAACTGTAAAATAAAACAAGAAGTAAAATAAATACCAGAATGTTACTATTATTGTTAATAAAGACTAACTAGAGAACAGAGTTTAGTTTGAAAGTCAAATGAGCTTGGTAAGTAAATAAAAGAATCCCCTACCAAGTCCCAGAATATGCTGGACTGAGATAAGATTTTCTATTTGGAAAAGAATCATGACACAGAGCAGTAAAGGATGCCTGTTCCTTCTGGGCTGCTCAGTTCCACAAAGTTACTCCCAAATTATTTTCAAATCTACAGTAGGTAAGTCTTTCCATCCCTTAGGAAAGAATGTATAACGGGGCAAGGAGGCTAGGGACGTAATAGTAATTGAAGAAATATAAGGGGTACTGAAGCATTCCCATCTAACATTAATATTTCTTTAGCGCTTTTGTAAATGAATGTATATTTCTTTTTTTAAAAAAGATTTATTCATTTTATTACAGCCAGATATACACAGAGGAGGAGAGACAGAGAGGAAGATCTTCCGTCCGATGATTCACTCCCCAAGTGAGCTGCAACAGGCCGATGCACGCCGATCCAAAACCGGGAACCTGGAACCTCTTCCGGGTCTCCCATGCGGGTGCAGGGTCCCAATGCATTGGGCCGTCCTCAACTGCTTTCCCAGGCCACAAGCAGGGAGCTGGATGGGAAGTGGAGCTGCCGGGATTAGAACCGGCGCCCATATGGGATCCCGGGGCTTTCAAGGCGAGGACTTTAGCCGCTAGGCCACGCTGCCGGGCCCGTATATTTCTTTTACTTGAAAACATTCTTTCTGTTTTTCCCACTTTCTCACAGTTTTCCATCATTTTCTGTCACTAATACAACTATTAAAAGACATTACCACAAGCATGACAACCAGAAGAGCGTATCAGTATTACTTTTGGCATGGAATCTTCTATTTTATGGATGAACAGAATTTGAAAATATTAACCAACCCAAGAATAACAAGTCCTTTTTAAAATTTCCATTTTTGTAGCACAATTACAATCTTTTGTATTTTACTCATTCTTTTATTTAGAAGTTAAGCTTATATTGCAAATACTGGTTAGAGGGATCTCAGTTACACTAACCTACTAAAGTAAGTAATAAGGTGATCAAACTATTCCATAGAAATGTAAGGTGAATATCTGTAAACATGTTTATATAATATTCCGTATTTTCACCAAATATTTTGCTGTGAAAACTATACTGAATGAGAAAGCAATATAACGTTAAGCAGATTTTCAAAAGGTTCTACTATGTTTCAATCTTGTGTCTCTCAGTGTTACATAGGACAGAAAGCCATACTCTTGATCACATAAATGGGCAAAAAGTCCTAAAGTGTATACTCAAAAATAAGTTAAATCACTGAAAAAGGAGTTTCAATTAAAAGGTAATAAAGAATGGCAGTATAATCAACAAAAATTAGAAGGATCAGGAATATTGATAGGTCAGTTGTAGACAACAAGTTTTATACAGAGTGCCTTCCAATACAAATTCGAATACATCCTTAAAATTCTTGGAAAACACATTTCCATATTCAGACCAATCTATATATTTATAAGAAATATCAAATTGGGCCTGGCAGCGTGGCCTAGCGGCTAAAGTCCTCGCCTTTAATGCACCGGGATCCCATATGGGCGCCGGTTCTAATCCCGGCAGCTCCACTTCCCATCCAGCTCCCTGCTTGTGGCCTGGGAAAGCAGTTGAGGACGGCCCAATGCATTGGGACCCTGCACCCGCATGGGAGACCCGGAAGAGGTTCCAGGTTCCCGGCTTCGAATCGGCACAGCACCAGCCTGTTGCAGCTCACTTGGGGAGTGAATCATCGGACGGAAGATCTTCCTCTCTGTCTCTCCTCCTCTGTGTATATCTGGCTGTAATAAAATGAATAAATCTTTTAAAAAAAAAGAAATATCAAATTAATGAGATTTATTGTGAAAAATATGCAATCTCATTTAGAAGAATTTTCTGACTTCTGTGATAAATTACATACTAAGTCCTTGAACTTACCACATTAATACCAAAATATTATGAAATTACCCACCCTCTTTTTCGTCATTGTTTGTGACTTCAGTTCTTGATGTACAAGTCATATGTTTATTTCTCAGCATAATAAAATCGCTTAGAGGGTCCAAACATTTATCCCACTCTTTATGGTGCTCACAAGGTGCTTTGCTAATTCTTGAAGATAATTCAGTAGATGGTCCTATGCACTCAAGTTCAAAGAGATCGTTATTTTCATTTTCATGGATTATTCCATCAACTAGCTCTTGATCATTCTTTGGTGTTTCTTCTTTTGTTGGTATTTGAGTAGAGACAAAACCATCAGGAAAACATATTTCTGTCACTTCTGCCATAGGTGGACTATTTTGTGGAGGTGAAAAATGAACATTTGTAGATTTCTCATTATTAAGTATAGTAGGTGATGAACAACTTTTATTCTCTAGACATGCTGAAAACAGAAAACAAACAAACAAAAAACCTTAAATTATCTCCATGCCTAAACAAGCATTTGATTGGGATAACTATTAGTTGCATGTTTTTATTAATAGGATTTGATCCTTAGGAGTACTTTATTTCCTATTTTTTTTAAATGTTAGTCTGAATAAAATAAATTTCTAAAAGGATAAAAATTTAGATCCTTTTTTCCTGTTATATAAAACCAGATTAAAAAGCAAAAAAATTAAAGATAAGCCCTGTTGTTACACAGTTTACATTTGTACTAAAAGTCAAAAACATATATGACAAAAAAGCAAAAGAATGAAAAAAAAACCCACATGAAACACAAAATTTGACAAAGAACTGTATCCAAAATATATAAATACAATATTTAAAAATCAACCTAATTGGGCCTGGCACAGTGGCCTAGTGGCTCAAGTCCTTGCCTTGAATGCTCCAGGATCCTATATGGGTGCAAGTTTTAATCCCGGTGGCTCCACTTCCCATGCAGCTCCCTGCTTGTGGTCTGGGAAGGCAGTCGAGGACGGCCCAAAGTCTTGGGACCCTGCACCCGCGTTGGAGACCTGGAGGAAGTTCCTGGCTCCTGGGTTCGGATCTGCAAAGCACCAGCTGTTGAGCTTACTTGGGGAGTGAAACATCGACAGAAGATTTTCCTGTCTCTCCTCCTCTCTGTATATCTGACTTTGCAATAAAAATAAATAAATCTTAAAAAAAAATCAACCTAATTAAAAAAATGCCAAAATGGGCATTTGGCACAGTGCTTAAGACCTAAATTGGAATGCTTGTATTCCATACAGGTTCTGGATCCCCTTCTAATTTCAACTTCCTTTAGTCTATACACTAAGAGGTAGCAAGTGATACCTCAAGTTCTGGAATTCCTAACTATACGAAAGGATCGCTTTGAGTTCTAGCATCTTGGTTCCAGCCTGGTCCAGCTGAGGCTGTTTCTGGCAGTTTAGGAGTTGTACCAGCAGATGGAGGATCTCTTCCTGAGAGAGAGAGATATCTTCCATCTGCTGGTATACTCCTCAAATGGCCACAACTACCAGAGCTGGGCTGATCCGAAGCCAGGCAGTAGAATCTTTCTACAGCTCTCCCACATGGGTGCAAGGGCCGAAGGTCTTGGGCCATCCTCTGCTCCTTTCCCAAGCCATAAGCCGGCAGCTGGATAGGAAGTGCAGCAGCCAGAGCAGGTCTGACATCCATATAGGATGCTGGCCCCATTACTGGTCCCCGCCAAAGTTTTGTTTTTAAAAAAATGTATAAAATAGGGGTTGATGCCATGGCGTAGTATATTAAACCTCCATTTGCGATGCTGTCACTTTATATGAGCAGTAGTTTGAGTTTTGGCTGTATCACTTACAATCCAGCTCTTAGGTAACAGGCCAGAGAGGGAAGTGGTGGTGGTGTAATGCAGTACTGCGGTCTACCATATCCAGATGTGAGGGCATAATACAACATGCATCCCTGCTTCCAAACAAAAGATGGATTCCCAATGAAGCTGTTGGAAATGTGTAGACAATGGGATACTGGACTGTCTGATACTGGCTATACCAGCAATGTCGGGGTACATTAAATAAGAGACTGATGGAATTATGATTCCTTACAAAGGACTATACCATTGTAGCAAAATTGGAAAATATGTCGGGGGGGGAGTTTGGGGGGGTAATTCCAGTATATACGAAATTGTACCACATAATTCAATATATATATATATATATATATATATATACCAGCACATTGTAAATCTGCCAGTGTGGAGCCAGAGCTAGCAGAAATTCCTCCAGGAGCATCCCAGGAGCAGTTAATATGGGAATGAATAGACAGGAGCTTCCTTAATCCACAGGTTAACAGATTTAGGAAAGGAACCTGCTAGAGGAACAGATTGTGTATTAGGGGACTGCCTCTTGCTGTTGAAATGTAAATGCCTCAAGCCACCCTGATTCCTATGCGACAACCTCTTTTAAAATCTGATGCTATGCCTTGTTAAAGGTACAAGCCAGTTTGGACTATCCTAAAATTCACCAAGTTCAGTAAAAATTATGCTTCAATACTATAAACTGCTAAATATAAAAATGAAAATAGACATGAGACAGCTGAATAGTACCCTATAGTCATTTTAAGGGGTATAGCAGCCAGTTGTATATAAACTAAAATTGAAATGTCAATGAAGTAGTCACAGGATGTGGCTAAGAACTTGCATTTTAACATATTGGTCACTCAATACCATGTCAATTAACTCCACAATGCTGTAAACTGTTGTTGAAGTTATGTTGTGGCTTTTCATTGGAGGGGATGATATTCTGCCAGCTCTACTTTCAGACCAGGGTCTCCTAAAGAAACTGTTGAATTTATCTGGACAATAAGATGCTGGACTCTATGCATGGTATATGCTTGCAATGAAGGAATCATGACTGGATTTGAACTGTGACACTGCAACAAGGTGGAGGAATCCAACATGGGGGGAGGACATGGGGAGGGATTGGGGGAGTCCCAGAGCGTATGGAACTGTGTAATGAAATGAAATTAAATTTAACAAAAATCTGATGCTAGTCCACGCGTGTTATTATCTTCTCCATGCAAGTCATTTGCTGCAGGACAGCAAACACAGAGGCTACTGTTTTTGTTTTGTTTTTTTGTTGTTGTTTGTTCTTTTCATCCTGAAAATCTTTAAGTCAAATTTAATATTATGCACTTACATTCTATTTGAACAATGTTTTCTGGCAAAAGCATATCCATTTCGGTGTCACTGGGATCATGACATAAAGGCATGTCTGGGTTTTCCAAAGTTTCTGTCTGGTTTTGAGTCAGACTTGCTTTCTCCCAGCACTCTGCCTTTCCAGGCTCAGCTGCAAAGTGTTCTTGAATAGAAAGCATATTTTTAAAATATGTAACTGAACACTGATTGTTGTACTCACAAACAATGGTGCTTAAAACAAATAACCAAAAAACAAATAGCCAGAAATAGCTCACAAGGCAAATAAAACAAAAAACACAATAAAAAGAACCACCGTAGGATTTCATTATGGACTATTTTCACGTTACAAAAAGATAAAACTTGAAGTTATAGTGGTCATTTGTTTTTAAGATACTGATATCTGTAAAAAAAAAAAGTCAAGCCATATGACAATAAAAGTCACAAAGAATTTTTAAAAACTATAACTATCAAGAAGTTAATTATTTTACATTTAATAGGAAAAATAAGCCATTATTTTATTTGACCACTTTTGATTACAAATTAATATATTTAACTATATTTTGGGGGTCAGTGCAGTGACTTAGCTAGCTAGTCCTTTGACTATGGAGCCAGCATCTCGTATGGGTGCCAGTTCAGTTCCCAACTTCTCTATTTGTGATCCAGTCCCCTGCTTATGGGCTAGGAAAGCAGTGGAGACTCAAGTCATTGGGCCCTGCATCCAGGTGAAAGACCCAGAATAATCTCTTAGATCCTGGCTCAGCTTTGGCCTTTGTACCCATCTGGGGAGTAGACCGGCAGATGGAAGACCTCTCCCTGTGTATAATTTGCCTTTCAAATTAAAATAAAAGCAATATTTTGGTTATGAGATTTATTCAGTTAGAAATTCCAATTCATTATAGTTAGTCTAAGTAAGAAAACATTTATTTAAATTTTATGAGCACAATATTGAATACTGTGGCACACAGATCTCTGATAATTACCTTTTAGCCTACACAGGGATAAATAATAACATACTGAGGAACTGAAATTCAAGGTTTCTGGGGCTGGCAGAAACCTATGGAGTGGAAGTCAGCTTTGGTGTTTACTTGCTTCCCAGGGTTCTTGTTTTCATTTTGGTTTTGGTTTTTAAATGCAACTTAGTAATTCTTTAAAATTTTTTTCAAGAACATTTTACTTAATGTTCCATTTCCACAACAGAGTAGCTAAGACACAAAAAAGAGTCTAACTTATTCAGATATATTTTAAGTACACATGAGAATTTTACATTCAACTAAAAACTATTTGGTTAAACTGTAAATACACCTGGTTAAAATATTTTTAAATACACTTATTTGAAATTCTTAGAAAGCCAAGAATTTTATCCTTATTTTTTAACATTAGCTATGTGGACATTTTAAGTTTATAACCAAGTTAAAAACTTGCAAATACAAACTATACGTAAGGGACTGCTTGATGTATTACCTTTATTTTTTCTTCTTTTTTCCCTGTACATGTATGAATTATCCAGAAACCCAGAAAAATATAAATGCAAATAATTCAGCAAAATTAAGACCTTGTCGTATCTTCCTTTTGAGAGATCGTTTAACTTTGAGATGCATTATACTCTACATTAAGAAATGGTCAGAGAAAAAATGTTTTCCCATATTTTTCTGATTGCACCTTTTCACCTGTGCTTCTTATTCACCATTCAAAAGCAATCACTCTTTACCAGCAAGCATGAGTGTGTCTGAAGAGCTTGGGCATCTTTCTGGTGGCTCCACCATTGAGCATTTCTTAGCTGATTCTTCAGTAGTAAGCGAGCTACTAAAAAGAGATTAATGTTAAACACACTGATAATGAAGTTTTTTTTTCTTTGCATGATAAAATTTTAAGAAAAATATTTTTCCAAGACTTTTCCACATTCAAAAGCAAGTGAAAAATTAACTATTCTATAAATGTAAAAACGGAAATAGAGTTCCATAGACCAAATTTCACTTATTTCTTTGTTTCCTGGAAAAAACTCCTTAACTGCCTGTGTTTGCCTATAAATTCCTCCTACCCCTACTTCCTTCAGTGGAGCCTGGGGACACAGCAGGCCAACTTGTGAGCGTTTTAACACTTTCCTTCATGACTGAAGCCAGCACCAATCCTATAAAACACTTTGGATAAAAATACACAATCTACCTAAAGTTACGTTTTACCATGCAAATACCAGCTTTAACAACATTTTCGCAAAACTGCCATCCTCAATCTATTCTATATAGAAATCCTGGAGATAAAAACGAAACAAACAAAACTCTATCTGTTCTACCTACCTTCTTTGGAAATGGCAGATTCCTAAGGTTTAGTTTACGTCTTTCAATTTTAGTGGATATGTAATATTCATCTGTGTAGGCATGCGTCTTTGGGGGAGGAAATATGCTTGGCTATCAGTGTAAATCACTGCTCATCTGGCTACATATGAAGCTATTACTCTTGGTAGAGAAAAGTTAATCACTCACAAACCTTTCACTACATGTCCCAAAAGCCAGTGGCTGCAGTGAGTCACCAGCTCATCCCTACCTCAAGACACCCCGCCTGGGGACCAAAGAAAAAAAACAGAATTAGAGAAAGAGGAGAGAGAGTGGATCACAGCATTGCCTGATGTAGACTCACAGCCCACACTGACTCTGGGTTTAGACTGCAGCCAGAGAAGGGAACGGTTCTGGCAGATCGCCTCGGGAAAGGAGTACACTTCATTCTCCCATTCTCCCACAAAGCTTGGACCAGCCAAGAGAAACCACAGGTTTGAGGGCAGCCGGGTCCTGCCGGGATTGATCACCACCTTGAGTGTGAGACAAATGAAGGTCTTAGTGGTTGCAGTGGCTGTGGCACAAGCCTGTCTGCATGCTGCACATGATTAGGATAAATCCACATTCCCCACTGTGTCTGAGACAGGGCTGGTGACCTCGAAGGTGGAGGCTCGCGCATCTGGGACTGTAAGGCATGCACACACCCTCCCTTCAGCCTTTCACAAGCCTCAAGAAGAGGCGTGGCAGCACAAGCTGCTAAGGCGGAGCACTGAGGCAGCTTCTGCTGAGAGCACCTCTGCTGTGTGAAGTCGGGGCAGCAAGGTCGAGGGGAGTTCAACACGCTGCTTCGGTGAAAGTCTTAGGCACAAAAATTAAGGAAATGTGAAAAAATGTAAATACCTTGGAATAGATTTTAACCAAGGATGTGAGAGTGCTCTACAATGAAAACTGCACAACATTAAAGAAAGAAGATAACATGGAAAAACCTTCCATATTCATATTCATGGATTGGTGAGTACATATCAAAATATCCATAATACTGATAGTTATTTGCACATTCAATGTGATACCAATAAAAATGCCTATCACATTCTTTAAGGATCTAGACAAAATGACGCTAAAATTTATGTGGATAGGGCCCAGCATGGTAGCCTAGTGACTAAGTCCTTGCCTTGCACATGCTGGGATCCCATACGGACGCCAGTTCATGTCCTGGCTGCTCCACTTCCCTTCCAACTCCCTGCTTGTGGCCTGGAAAGCAGTAAAGGATGGCCCAAAGTCTTGGGTCCCTGCACCCAAGTGGGAGACCTGGAAGGAGCTCCCAGCCTCTAGCTCTACATCAGCTTGGCTCTGGTTGTTGCGGGCACATAGGGAGTGAATCAGCAGATGGAAGATCTGTTTGTCTCTCCTCTCTATAAAACTAACTTTCCAATAAAAAAGATAAATCTTTCAAAAAAGTCAGGTGGCTACACAAGAGACCAAATAACTAAAGCAATCATAAATAACCAAAATAAAGCTGGAGTCTTCACAATACCAGACTTCAAGACATATAGAGGGCACTTGGGCAAAGACAGCAACAAAGCTATAGCAGACCCTACAAATGGCAAGGTTGCAGGACTGTCAAACTAAGATACTTGGGTTGAAATGAGACTGCAAAGACTTGGCCCAACAATATGAATTCTAAGATTACAGGCCTTTCTCGGCAGTAACAATGGGGTACTAAGCCAACTTGGGGATCAAGCCCCAGCTCTACTTGCATGATTTAACACTTAGACCATATTGATAGAGGTGAATGAAGTCAGAGGATATCCTCCATTAGAGATAGAATATGACACTTGATACTCCTATGGGAAGTAGGTTGATAGTCAAATCTATCCATCAACCACTGTCCATTCTAATCTATGATCCGTGACTATTCCCAGACAGGGATCATGACATAAGTTGTAGAAAAACTCACGGCCACCGTATGAGGTGGATGCTACTATGACTCCAGTATTACAGATAAAGAAAATGAAACACAGAGCAAATAAAATTCTCTCAGCTGGTGGGACAATTTGGTCCTAGTCCAGAGTTTTAAAATCTCATTACATTCTGGGATACATACAACCTCCTTCAAATTCATATGTTGAAGCCTTAACCTCCAGTACTTCAGAATCAATACTTGGAGACAGGGTTTTTTAAATGATAGTTAAGTTAAATATGGCCATTAAATTGTACCCTAAGCCAACATGATGGTGTTCTAATAAGAAGAGATTAGGAAATATAAGGATGGAGAAAAGAATGTATGAAGACATGGGGGGAATGGTTATCTGCAAGCCAAAAAAAGAGGCTGTTTGAAAGAACCAGCCCTGTTGACATTTATTCTTGATTTCTAGCTTTTATAATGTGGGGAAATAGATTTCTGTTCCTTATGCCACTTAGTTTATGGCATTGGTTATTGCAGCCCTAGAAAACTTATACATCATTTATATATAGTGCCTGCCAACAGAGGTAGTGCCATTGGCAAGTATTCAGGGCAAGGTGCTAAGCATATTATTGTTAATGGCAGTATCTTAACATTTTCAAGGTATTTGTTTCTAATAGTGATACATTCACATTAAAAATTTTAAATATATGAAATGTCATGCTGTAAAAAAATCTACCTCTATTAAATTGCTACCCAGTTTCCTTTTAGACACAGTCAATGTTATCTGATATTTTGTGCTCCTTTCTGGAGACAGTCTATGCATAAAATCAAACATACACATACATATTCATATAGCTTTTCTAGTCATTTACCATATAGATATGATACTATCTCTTACATTTTTCATAAGATATCTTAACAACTGCTTTTATGTGAAAAATTTTAAAGACAGCTTGTTCTAATTAAAAATTTGGTTCTAGATATAATCTTCACGTACATTTTACAAGCAGGAGATAATGGAACTGTGTGAAGGCCTGCACATAATGAATTCACTGAAGAATGTTGATTTGAAAGGTGTGGCTGACTTAGAGGAAGTTCTAACTCTCCTGAAATACATGAAAATTGAAATTACATAAATATTAAATAAAATTAAGTATAATTTAGAACCCTTGTAAGCATTATGTTATTTCACTCTCTCACCACAAAACTACTTCAATAAAAATAAATTTTGAGGACCAGCATTGTGATACAATGGATAAAGTTGCTGTCTGCGATGCCCACATCCCATATGGATGCCAGTTCATGTCCTGGTTGATTCACTCCTGATCCAGCTCCCTGTTAATGCTCTAAGAAAAGCAGTAGCAGATGGCCCAAATGCTTGGGCCCCACCAACCACATGGGAGACCGGGATGAAGCTCCTGACTCTTGCCATTACCTGGCCCAGCCCCTGCTGTTGCAGCTAGTTTGGCAATGACTGAAACAGAAAGATCCCTCTTTCTCTTGCTCTAACTCTGCCTTTAAACTGTGTTTAACAAAGTTCAACAAAACTTTTGTTATGAATTAAACAGGATATGGCTCTCCAAATTGACACAAATGTCTGAACCCCAAAGTGTTACTATTAACAGTTAATGGATTAGTGCTAACTGTTGATTGAAAAAGATGTAACTTAATCTAACTAAGGCAGCCAGGAGGTTTTTAGGTCACTAGAGGCATGTCCATGGAAAGCAGTTCTCGGCCAAGGGCTGATTATTTAAACTAAGCTCTACCTTCTCTATGCTTCCTGGCTCACCATATGATCTCCACAATTGCCAGCCTCCACTAAATGAGACCTCTGGATTTTGACGAACCTCCAAACCTTTTTCTTCCCAAGAAGCTCTTCTCAAGTATTTTAAGAAGTGAATATCTGACTAATACAACTGCTTACACTGAGATAAAACCGAAAATTCTATTTGAGGTGCAATATTTTAAGATCTCTATTTTGAATATTACGTTTCCTTCATTCCTTTCCCCCAGGCTTTGTAACTCTGCTTTGTATTAACTCAACCTTGGTACTGGTAGGATTCTGAACTAATGATAGTAACAAAGACAAATGGACAAAATTTTGAAAATTAGGTTTACAGTAATCAAATTTTAAACATGAAAACTCATAGTAGAATATTTTGTATTTGCACATTGTATATAGGTAACGCTTGATAAACTCAGTGACTTATTCAAAATTTCTACCTGGTTCATCAGACTCTGGCTCACTCTCATTTTCAGTGGTCCAAATCTTTGCGGAACTGTATTTCTTATCCTCAATTTCAATTCCATACTTGAAAATAATGTCTAAAAATATAAGAAAATCCATTAACCACAAAAATACCATTAAGTTAGCATTTTTATAACTTTGCTCCACAGCTTTTTCCTTCTGAAGTTTCTTCAATGCTTTGATGGAGGAGAATGCTCCTTTTAGACAGAAGTGCAGATTTAGCTTCATGAAGAAAATGCGGACTTTTAAATAAATTTGCATTATCTCTCATCTGTCAATCAAAATTATCGAAGCAAATTAAAATGGAAAAAGTTACACAGTCATTAGAAGCTAGGTTGTAAGTCACAAATTTCAAGAATAAGATCACTTTGAAAGATTTATTCGTCATCAATATTTGACTACTTCTATGTTCCATTCAGCTGGAATTCTATTTGTCTGTATAAATACTGCCACTTCGGTTGCTGGTCTTTTATTTTTTTTAGCTACCACACACATTTTTTCTGTCTCTATTTTTCACTTTTTGGCTTTCTTGTTAAGATACACCCTCTTTAACAGTAAACATGATAGTTCCTTGACTTTAAGACACAGTTGTTCCTGTTCTTTTGGTTATGAAACTACTATGCATCTGACCATCAGTATGTGCGTTTAGAAAGTTTCTTTTATATGTCAATATTTTTATTAAGTTGATAATATGCTTCGAGTTGGTAGGATCTTAGAATCACAGAAATATGGTAACTACATTTACTTTTTAAAATTTAACTTAAGGGGCCTTGGTTGGTGGTCTAGCAGCTAAGGTCCTTGCCTTGAACGTGCTGGGATCCCATATGGGCACCAGTTCTAATTCCGGCAGCTCCACTTTCCATCCAGCTCCCTGCTTGTGGCCTGGGAAAGCAGTCAAGGATGGTCTGAAACCCTGGGTACCCTGCACCTGCATGGGAGACCTGGAGGAAGTTCCTGGGTTCTGGCTTTGGATCGGCTCAGCACCGGCCATTGTGGCCACTTGGGGAGTGAATCATTGCATGGAGGATCTTCCTCTCTGTCTCTTCTCCTCTCTGTGTGTCTGACTTTGCAATAAAAATAAATAAATCTTAAAAAATTAAGAATAGATCTTTTTGCACATACATTTCAATTTTGACTTTTTCTTTCAATAGAAAGGCAGCATTCCAGTTCACCTAGTCACATGTAGCACATTCTCCCACTAACACTTTTCTCCCCTAAGATCTCAGTTTCAGTAGATTAATCTATATTTCAAAGCAGATGATCATAATTAATTTCTTTCAAAATTATATTTCTGGCTTCTATCAAGACAGCACAAAACACACATTAGCTCTG
This sequence comes from Ochotona princeps, assembly GCF_030435755.1. Taxonomy (NCBI): domain Eukaryota; kingdom Metazoa; phylum Chordata; class Mammalia; order Lagomorpha; family Ochotonidae; genus Ochotona; species Ochotona princeps. The sequence goes on along the minus strand of NC_080845.1, from coordinate 18,433,173 downwards.
CTTTCTAAATCCTAATGGAATAATGATGAGGTAAGAAGGGAGGGAGGGAAAAATGTATCTGTTAATCAGAATAACAGGAGAATAATAATAGGAGTTTAAAATTAAGATGAGGGCTTGGCAGCATGGCCTAGTGGCTAAGGTCCTCGCCTTGATCCCATATGGCCGCTGGTTCTAATCCCGGCAGCTCCACTTCCTCTCTATCTCTCCTCCTCTCAGTATATCTGACTTTGTAATAAAAATAAAAATAAAAAAAATTAAGATGAAAATTAATACATAAAACAGAATGAAGGCAGTTTTGCTACTGACCACAGCTTCTAGTGGACTAATATTTCTCTAGAAGATCTAAAATTCTGAATAAAATGACCACCTCAGGTACCCAATCTAAAACAGGTAGAAACTGGAAAGGAATTGTCCGTCATTAAAGGATTTTCCCATTTTTTTTTAACATTTTCCATCTTAAGGGAAAAATAAGTTGATGCTACTTAGCGTCACTAGAACACAAAACAAAACAAAAAACTCCTGCAATCTTATTAGCTCACAGAATGAGAGGACACTTGTATCTGAACTGAGTTCAGGATTAACACAGCAGCTAGAAAATGAAGGTGAGAAATCCATGAAAGGGTAAAATAACAGAGGAGGAACTCCAAACTCCACATCGAAATTCTAAGTCTCTGGCTGTTTTTTCAAAAACACCTGTTTCAGGCAGATTCCAACATATGAGCTAAGGTTTAAAATTCTGAACACAGATTTTATTTCCTCCCCACCAAAGGGGAGAGAAAAAATTTACAATTCGAGTTCAGAATAGTTAACATCCTACTAAAACAAAACAAAGCCCAAACAAGACAAGACAAAACAAAAAACTCAATTCTTTTCACCAGACCATATTGGAATAGTTTCTGTAATCAATCAAGTATCATCTCTGAATACTCCATATATGTTCAGTATACTAAAAATAGAGAAAAATGACAAACTCAACAACAAAAACAGGTCAATGAATATCAAGCACCTAATGATTCAGTTTTTGAAATTAGCAATATGAGGGATTTAAAGCTAGGAGCAGGGGCTTGCTTGGTGGTGTAGTGGGTAAAGCTGCCACCTCTGACATCTCCGTGCCATCTGGGTGCTAGTTCATGTCCTGGCTGCTCCACTTCTGATCCAGCTCCCTGACAGAAGGCCAAGTGCTTGGGCCCCTACCACCCATGAGGCAGACCCAGAAGAAACTCCTTGCTTCTGGCTTTGGTCTGCCCCAGCCCTGACTTTTGCAATCATCTGGCAAGTGAACAAGCAGACGTGTCTGTCTGTCTGTCTCTCTTATTAGAATATTAAATAAATAAATATTTAAAGAAAAGAGCTGGAGTAGGTATTCAGTTTAGTAGTTAGGAACACCCACTTCCCACATTGAGGTGCTTGGGTTTGACTCCTAGCTCAAGCTTGTGACTCCAGCAATCCTGCCAAAGCAGACCATGGGAGGAAGTGCTAATGGCTCCTGTAACTGTATTCTTGCTGTCCATGTATGCTTCCAGTATTACATTGCTTGTTTCTGTGTTACTCACACCCATGCTGTTGCAAACACTAGGGGAATGAGTCAGCAGATGGGAGTTCCCTCTCAAATTAACAAACAGATCATTTCAAAAAAAGTATGTTATTCCCTGATGCGCAGCATGGGTCAATACACATAAATCCATAAATGTGATATATGGCATTAGCATAATGAGGGATGAGAATCATATGATTATCTTGATACAGAGAGAGTACTTGGCAAAATTCAATACTCTTCTGTGATTATAACACTCAAAAAACATATTTCCACTCAGTATCTATGCAATATACATATACATATACCTCCTAAAGGCCCTACCAAAAGTCTATTAGAATAAAGGAATTCAGGAAAAATGAAAGATACATAATCAATATACAAAAATCAGTTGCTGTGCTTTGCACCACAGAGTAGCAAGCTAAGCCTCCACCTGTTGCGTCAGCATCCTGTATGGGTGCCGGTTTGAGTCCTGGCTACTCCATTTCTGATTCAACTTCTTGCCAGTGCAGCTGGGAAAGCAGCAGGATGACCCAAGTACTTGGGCCTCTGCACCTACACAGGAGAATATGAAGTGCCTGATTCCTGGTTTCAGATCAGCCCAGACCCAGCAGTTGCAGACAGATATTTTGCATTTAGATTTCGTAAACGGATGTTCTCTGTCTCTCCTTCTCTGTCACTCTGCTTTTCAATTAAAAGCAAACAAATCTTGTCAAAAAGTCAGTTGGGTATGTATATATTCACAATGAATGATCCAAAAAGGGGAGCGGGGTTGCTGTCGGTCCTTATAAATTGATGCAACCACTATGGAAAACAGCATGGAAGGGAGAAAGGGAGGAAGACAGCAGGAAGGAGATAGGGAGAGAGGGAGAGAGGAAGAAAGAAAGAAAAGATCTAAATGAAAAGACTTGTGGAACAAACCTCAGGTGATTTTTCTAAGAAATGCATTTTAAAATTAACTCTCACCTCCTTGTAGCTGTTCATTTTCATCTACATACTGTATGTTTTCTGGCATTATGTCTAATGACTCCTTTAGGTCTGACAGTGATGAAATACCAACTTCTTGTTCAACATGTGCAGATATTAAGGATTCAACGGCAGGAAGAAAAAGCAATGACTGAAATAACATGCAGTTAAAATAATTCTTAAAATTTTTTCCAAATACATATTTTTAAATAAAAAATGGATATAGTTGTTTACACAGTATACCAAATTTTAAATTAATCTCATACTAAAAAAAAGTTTTAAGGCTAAAAATATTTTTTAAAAAGTAGAAATGTAGCAGCAAAAAAATATACTTATAAAGAATATTGTCCCTGAAAAATGCATTTTATGGTCACTTGTCACATGAGTGATATACAACACATGCAGAGGCAGAAATATCTTCTTTCTGGCTAGTAGCAAACTTCTAAAATTCTAAATTAAAATCTATCACTTCATCAAATGAGAGGTGGTGAATGTAGACATACAATGCATGAAAATCATGTCTGGGAAACCTGATAAAAAGAGGATGGCAAGCGGGTTGGGAGCAGGGGAGTCGGGAATGTGTGTATCTTCTTGGAGTTGTACTGAATGCATACATTCTGTTATCTTGATCTTAAAAACTGGGGAGATAAGTAGAGATGATGCCATGGAGTAAATCTAAACTGTACTCAAAGAAAGCTTTCCTTTCATTCATGTAGAACTGGAATCCCTTACACCATGTGAGACGACACACCCATTGTCTCAGTGTTGATGGGGAGCATAATAGAGTTGGAGATAAGAGGCCAATCAGAGAGTTAGTATTTTTACTATGTTAAGTTTTAACTTAGTTTAATTTTAATATTTTAAGTCCACCTGATACACATGCTTTGGACATATTAAGAAAAACCCCAAATGTAAGATGTTTCCCATTGTTCTCCCCATCGCCAGCAATTTTTAAAGTAACTCTGAATGTATCTAATCTAAACAGTCCTAAAGTTTTGAGTCTAATAAACCGCATAAAGTTATCTGCACTTCATCTGTGATAATTTGTTGTTTACTTGTAGCACAAAAACAACTTTGCGTACTGGAATTGTATGATGCAAAAGGAGAGCTATCCGATAATTTTAGCTTTAACCAGCAAGGATGTTATCTGCCTACTAGACACTGACAGTACCTAATATTCGGTTTTGAGTTACCCAGACTCTCAGTGCCTCAATACGAAGAATGTCACTTCTACAGTTCAAGTGCTAATCACTTTGTGTATAAATCACGTATCAACCTTCCAAGCACCAGCCTCTAATTTCAAGGTAGACGTAAGTATTTACTTTCTTGGTTTTAGTATTTTTTATACCTTGGCAGCTTATCACATCAATTAATCTCTCTCTCTCTCTCTCTCTCTCTCTCTCTCTCTCTCTCTCTCTATATATATATATATATATATATATATATATATATATATAAAATATATAAAAATTCCTTAGGGAGTCCTACTGCACAACCAAGGCTAAGAACCAAACAAGCCACTATTGAGAAGTAAATTTGATTTCTTAGTTGATTTATATTCAATCTATTATCAAATGTCTTTAGTTCATCACAAATAATGAATTTTAATAAAGTTTATAGAAGTATACCTCATTGCTTTCACAAAAATAATACCAAATATAGGGGTTGGCACCATGACACAGGAGGCTAAGGCTCTGCCTACAGTGGTGGCATCCCGCAGAGGTGCCAGCTCATATTCCAGCTGCTTCACTTCCTGCTCAGGTTCTTGGGCCCTTGCTCTCACATGGGACACCTTGGCTTAGGATCTGCCCGGCTCCAGCCTATTGCAGTCATTGGGTAGCGAACCAGGGAAAGGAAGATTGTCTTTCTGTCTCTTGCTCTTTCTGTAACTCTGCCTTTTAAATAAAAATAAATCTCATAGGAAAATATTACTGAAAACAAATATTTTAACCTCATCTAAATCTTCATCTTCTAGTTCCACTTTACAAAAGGTCTCTGCAGGCACAGAAAAATCTTCTTTTGTAAAAACTTCCGTATTTCCTTCAACTGATAAAGATTCCCTTAAAAGAAAAACAGCATTAAATAACTTGTGATTATAAAAAGTAAATTTTGTGCCAAATATTGCCAGTTAAAGCACATCATGACTAAAATTACACCAATATGAAGAAAATATTATTGATAATATATAAACCTGTGATCATACAAAAAATAATTTCTGTTCTTAAAAACATTTATGGCACTGACCAATTATCATCTTTGAAGATCTGTTTGAAATCATCAAGCGGATCCTTTATGACATATAGTTTTAGTCTACTCAAGAGAGTTTTCACAGTTGGTAGTTGATTTCTATAGTTCTTCAAACTATCCACAAAAACAAATTCTTCATCAATAAATAAATCTGAAAATAAATAAGAAACATAAATAAAAAAGTAAAAAAACTCAACATTATACAAAGTGATCTGCTATTTATTATAATCAGCTCTTAGATACAATCGGGTTTGCAAACACATTTTTAATTCCTTAGTTCTCCACTGTACTGTGCACATAAAGTGTATGGGATAGTACAGAAACACAGGAAGAACTCTATAAATTCTAATATTATGTGTTACACTGAGGAGTAACCAAGAGATATTCAATCTGCTGGTTAACTGCCCAATGCTGCCAACAGCAGACATTGGGTTGGCCAGCTTAATCAATATGGGATGCTATTACCACAAGCAGTTACTTAACCCACTGCACCATGATGTCAGCTTTGTTTTCTCTTTACATCCTTTCACCTCTTAATGTCTGCAGTTCAACTACAAGAGACCCTGACATTTTAGGAAATGAAGACAGTTTATGCAGCCTACCAATAAGACCAATCCCAAGTCTGTTATTTCAAAGTTGCTCGTGCATGGACGCTAATAGATCAGTTACAACAAAAGTTATATAGCAAAGTATCTGAGAAGTGTGGTATATCTTACGTATTAGGAAACACTACTGCTTACAGTAAATTGCTGGAATAAATTCATCCCTATTATGCCCACCCTGCCATCTTTGGGTGACCTTTGGGTGCTGGCTTTAACAGTCTCTGGGCCACAGAAAGGAACGTAACACCTTCCCACACTCTTTAGTAAGCTCCTGAGTACAGAGAGAAAGCAAGATTAGTCAAAGAACTACTCAGAAAGCAGAGCTCCCCAAAGGGAGAGCAACCTTGAGGGAAGAAGCAATGTTCTCTTGCTCTGTATAGTGGCCTTTCTGTTAAATGATGGTAGGATGGCATGAGAGAGAAATTCTTGGTAGTTTCCAGTTGACAATGTCTCCTATGTGTGTAACAAATGTGTGGTCCAAGATAGTCAGCCAGCTGATAGTCCTTTGCCTGCTGAAGGCTAACTAGATATGCCAAAAGAGAACTTCTGATAGAAACTAGCCCCCCCACCCCAAAAGACTGTTTACGGGCCTGGCGGCGTGGCCTAGCAGCTAAAGTCCTCGCCTTGAATGCGCCGGGATCCCATATGGGCGCCAGTTCTAATCCCGGCAGCTCCACTTCCCATCCACCTCCTTGCTTGTGGCCTGAGAAAGCAGTTGAGGACAGCCCAAAGCTTTGGGACCCTGCACCCGCGTGGGAGACCAGAAGAGGTTCCTGGTCCCCGGCTTCGGATCAGCGCGCACCGGCCCGTTGCGGCTCACTTAGGGAGTGAAACAACGGATGGAAGATCTTCCTCTCTGTCTCTCCTCCTCTGTATATCCGGCTTTCCAATAATAACAAAATCTTTACAAAAAAAAAAAAAAAAGAGACTGTTTACATGAATCTGTTAAGTTTCTGATGATCTCAAGGCCAGAACACACCAGAGAAAGCTACTCCATCAATTTCATGTCTAAAAGGGTATATCTGAGAAAGTTAAAGATGACCAGTAAAATCTGTAAGTATTAATGAAGTTATTAATAAAAACCCAAACATCATTTATTTATATCTCCAGCTCCACCAACCACTTCCAGATACTCTCCAGCTGTCTTCTTTACACAGAACATCACTCTTTCATTATTATTATTATTTTCTGAGATGCAGTTTTGTAGGTACAGGGGTTCATTGCACCCCCTCTTCTTCCTCCCTTCCCATTTCACTCTCCTGGCATTTTCCCCTGTATTATTGTAGTAGTATACTCCCTTAGCAACAGTTACAAATGTAATTTTCTGCTATTCAAATGTATTCTGATATGGAATAGGCAAAGGCAGAAAATCTGGTATTCTGTTCTATTTAAATGTATATTTAAAAGTCTCCTCAGGAGTCCTATTTTTATTTGGGACTAGAGACGCATACTGTAAAGTACCTTTCCTTCCAGATATGCTAGTCTTCTTTGTACAGTTCAAATACATACATGTATTCGCACAGATGAACATCATTCTTTCTGGAAATACGCAGACACACTCTGTGTCAGTTAAGAGGCTCAATTTCCAGCTCCTGTTTGATGTAGCCTCTTGAGGGCAGCATCTCACCACAGCAAATGCCCTTAGTAATTCTAGACAGGTTTTACCAAGGAAGCTACTTAATTCTTTCAGCATTCAGGAGAGTTTCTGCTTTATTACAACCACTACATGTTCTACATTGATTTAAGGAAACTTTTTGTTATTATATGGGAGTGTTAAGTTGTCACCAGAAAACAAAATTATCACTGGTAATCTATGGAAAAAAAAACAGAAAAAAAGGAGGCCTATTGGGAGGGAAAAAAGACAAGTTTATTCTTTATAGAAGATAATTTTGTCTGCCTTAGAAAACCCAAGGTAATGAAATGAAAACAAAGGAAGTTACTAAAGTGTCTGATAAGGACAGTAAAATTAATGTTTTTCTGCCAGTCTCCAAAGACACACACGTTCTTCCTAATGTGTGATAACTGGAGCACAGAGTACAGGGAAAAAAATGTGACCTGGAGGTGCAAGAGTGAATTGCTGGGATTTGATAACTGTGTATAGCCTTTGATTATAAACCCAGGGAACAGAAGATTTTTTGCCTGTTTGGTTTTTTTTGGTTCTGTTATTTTCTGTCATGTGATATCATTATCTAATGGAATGCTAACCCTATAAAAATTTAATTAATGGTTTCCAATACTTAAAATTTAGTCCTAAAAATCAATGGAAAAAATTCTTCATGGCTACCAATATTTGAAATACAAAGGAGCAACTGTAATAAAAATGCTCGGAGAATACATGGAAGAAAATAAAAAAAAATTTTTTGAGGACTTTTTTTTCAATTAATTTGGAGAGCCATTTTTTTTCTGGCTAAAAACAAAAACCGTGGTAAAAGTTTAGAGGATCCCAACACTGCTTCAATTTCCTAAGAGTTTCAAGTTTGGAATCTTGAAACTTTTCAAAGTAAAACTGGAAGAATCTCATAAAATTACAAGAGCAGCAAAAAACAATGAAGAAAAGGAGACTGTTACAATCATATGTTATATATTATATATCTCACACCATATGATCACAATAACAGGTAAAATAATAAAATAATAGAAAATTCAGAGATAAATTCTAATGTGGACAAGGATTTAGTATGACATAAACAGCATTGCTAATCAATAGGAAAGGAAGAAATATTCCATAAGTTGTCATGGGACAACTGGTAAAATATTTGGAAAACATCTTGATTCCTACTTTTAAATATATACCAAATCTGAAATAAAATAATACAAAAAGTCAAAGAAAATACAAGCAAATATCTACATTAGAAAGTACAAAGTATAAAAGCAAATAGAGAAATCAGAAAACCCTGAACTCCTTAAGTCAAGTTAAATTTGTCTGCAGTTGATTCCTTTACGTATAAAAATGACATACGGGGACAGAAAAATGGATAAAAGAGAGAATCACCAAAAGATACAGCTGCAGACTATCAATAAATACCAGTCATTTTAAAAATGCGAGTAAAAGTACATTTTTTTTGGTCTGGTACACTTCTTTAAATAGATTTTCACCACATCAGCAACAAAAGGGCCAATGATGAGGTCAGAGTTGTGGTACAATGGGGAAAGCAATCCATAGCAGAGCACCAGTTCAATGATAATCTTGATAACTGCTGGTTCTACAACTAAAGTCTGAGACTATGAGGACACTTGATGCATGAATATATTAAGAGGAGATTTAGGTAACCACTAGACAGGTTCAGTATCATGTTCTACATATGAAATACGAAGAAAAATAAGAGAAACAGGAAAGAAGCATTAACTTCCTGGAGTAAACTAAAGAAATGATTAAGACCACAACTCCAGGAAGATTTCTCTCTCTCTCTTCTAATTTCTCCCGTCTGTAACTCAGCCCTTCAAGTAAACAAACAAACAAACAAATAAATCCTTTTAGAAAAGAATTCAGAATAAGTTAACAAATTATTGAAAAAAGACCTTAAAAACCACAAAAATTTTCCTCAAGTCATACGACGACAACTTTTCCACTTCTTGTTCTAAAGGGGAGGCTGCCTTTGCTGCTTCAGGTGCCTGGAGCAGCCAGGGCTAAAAGACTCCAACACGGGATGTGGTTTCCCAAGCAGCATTCCACAAAGTATATTGCGCTGTACCACTTGCAAGCAGCACATTTGGATTGAAAATTTGTATCTTATGACTCCAAATTCAGGCTTTTTCTATCATATTATGTTCTCAGGTTTAGTCTTTAACTTCTTTATCCTCAAATTGAAAGAATTTCTGTATATTTCACTACTCACCTATTTGCCAACACTAAAACTTTTACACATAATTTTTGTATATGCATAATATACAATAAAATAAGCACATTAACTTCCTTACTCCAGCTGCAGCATCTCTTAAATAATCACATCTTAAATAATCACAGCAATTACATTACAAAGCCTGAAGTTTGACACTTTAAAAAGGGAATAGGCTATTTTATACACACCAGCAAGGCAGTTCTCCTTAGCATCTCACATGGTTGACAGAATTCAGCACCCTCTAGTCAGATGAAATATGTGGACTATAGTTGGGATAAAATATACTTTTAATCATTATTTAATCTATAAAACTGAGTGTGTATATCCTGATTTTATGCTACAATGACTCCATCCCTATTTTTGATGTTTGGTTTCAGACAAATTAGAAGACACTGAAACATTCAGCATGTTTTGAAAAATGAGATTAACCATCACATTAAAATGCAGTAAGCTATCATCATATTGAATTGCTATGTCATAAGATTTGCAAATACAAGCTAATACTACAACAGCACTATGCTGTAAGTACATTAAGATCAAATCTCGTAGATTATTTTGCAGTTCAATAAAGTCCAAAACTAACCCAACTGATAAAAGAAGATTAACATGAAAGAGAAGATGTTTTATTCAGGTAATAAAGCTTAAAACTATGATTATGTAGGTAGATGTCATTAATAAAACAAAAAAATAAAAAATCAATTAGGCACAAACCTTTGAAATAAAAATCTTGGTGTTAGAACTAAATTATAAGAATTAAATACCAATTATAATACCTTGGACCTTCGACTGAGGTGACAAGCATTCTGAGTACTTGACAGGTGTGAAGACCTCAAAGCAGTCCTTGTGGATACAAAACGTGTTTTCTTCTTCCTCAGGCTGCGAGTTTGGATTTGAACTTGGAACGATTTCTTCAGATTCACAATTAACTTGAGTCACCATTCTTGTAGGTGTTTTTCTATGACATTATCAAATTATTGATTTTACAAATGTCTTATTCTAGAATATTTTTATTAATAGATTGTCTATAACAATATCAAATTCACAAAGACACAGAAAAATTACATTTCAATTGAGATGAATGCAGAAATTATACAAATGTTTGTCGTTTTTGAACATGTTAAAATTAAATCGACTGGGCCCGGCACGGCCTAGCAGCTGAAGTCCTCGCCTTGAACACACCAGGATCCCATATGCGCGCCGGTTCTAATCCCAGCAGCTCCACTTCCCACCCAGCTCCCTGCCTGTGGCCTGGAAAGCAGTCGAGGGCGACCCAAAGATTTGGGACCCTGCACCCGAGTGGGAGACCCAGAAGAGGTTCCAGGTTCCAGGTTCCCAGCATCGGATCAGCGCGCATCGGCCTGTTGCGGCTCACTTGGGGAGTGAATCATCAGACGGAAGATCTTCCTCTCTGTCTCTCCTCCTCTCTGTATATCTGACTTTGTAATAAAATTAATTAATTAATTAATTAATTAAATGGACTCAGTATTCTGCAGCCTGTTTTTTTTTTTTTTATTATATTGTTGACAATCTTTACATAGTTAATTACGGTATAAAGGTTCAGGGGCTATAGGGAAGTGGGTAAGACTTTTATGTCCATATTGTTTCCTTCATGTATCTGAGGTAAAGGGGGATATTGAGGGAGAAGCCCCACCCAGTTTCCCACCCGCCCAAAGTCCCGGATGTGGGGCATGCTCTGAGATCCTTGCTCAAGTGGTATTAATAGTTCTCCAGTTCTGGGTCATGCAGCCTGTTCTTTTGCACTAAATAATAAAGCATGAGAATACTTACAAGCCACTCAATTACATTCACTTCATCTTTGAATTTGCATCAGCAAATCATAATTTATTCAACCAGTTCCCCAATACTGGAAATTCAAATTTTATTTTGTTATTATTAGCACTAATGCAAAGAAAATTTTTTACACCTTTCCAGACACTTTCTTTAAAAAAAAAAATCTCCTAAAGGCAGAAATAATGAGTTTAAAATTATACAGTTTCTCAGGTTTTGCCATGCATTGCAAAACTGCCTTTATGACACATAGTCAATGTTCCTTGGTTTCATCATCTAACTTTTTGTATTTTGATCTGCAGCCTGAGAGGCTGACCTCTGTGAATCAACTAAGATTCCATGCCTATGGCGTCTAGTTGGGCTTAGCTAATGAGATGCACTGGTAGGAAAGAGAGATGAATCAGAAAGCTATTCCATCCAAATCTTCTGGTCTAAGCCACAGGTAAGCAGCTGCACCCTTCCACCAATGGTTATCTGTCTTGGCGGATGGATTTCTCCGTTAGCTGCAGCTCCTGCTCGATTTCGCTCAGTTCCCTTGCTTCTACAGGCTTGGGACAGTAAGAACATCTGCTGTCACTAGTGCTGGGGATTTTGACTTCCTTAACCTTCCCCATACTCATTTCTTAATTGTCAGGCAACTGATTGAAGCAAACCAGAAAAAGTCATGTAGTGTATGACTTTTTATATAAGAAGAGAAATGGGAAACAGAGAATGACTGATTCCAGGTATAGGATTTCCTTCTGTTTTGATAAAAAATGTTCCAGTACCGATTGGGATAATAACTGAACAACTCCACGAATGTATTAAGAACCACTAAGTTGAACATTTTAAATATAATGTATATTGAATTACATGGGATATAGCTCAACAATGGTGTTCTACTCAAAACACATAACCACAACAAAAGAACAAAAGGTTTGAAGTCCCATAGACTAGGGCTTAATCTTAATTCCAGTTATTTCCTCACTGCATAAGCTTAGACAAATCATTTATACCTTTGATCCCTAACTTCTTTCTACAACACTGTGATAGTAATACTTACATCACATAACTATTAAGAGGAGTACAAAAAATAAATACACGTGCAATGTCCTGCATGCTATTGAATGCAGTAAGCTACAAAGAAATATAAAGTAAAATTATGTTGCTTTTCTTGCTCAGTTTGGCCATGTGCTTTGTCTTGAAAACTATGAAGTTTATTCCATAGTTTTACCTAATATTTTCACATTTTTCTTTTTCATAATTCAATAGCTTCAATGCCTATTTAATCTGTCCATTAAGCTTTCTTCACCTTTTTTTTTAAAAAGTCTCATATCTATTTTAATGTGTATTTACTTGCTGTAATGTAACATGTATTTTAAACTAGTGTGGTGTTTTTAAAATTAAATGAAATAAAGAAAGAAAGAAAGAAAAAGAGAGAGGGAGAGGAAGGGAGGGAGGGAGAGAATAAACAACTATGCTAGCATACTGGTATGTTAATACAGATTTGGCATTAACCAGGCCCAAAACGCTCAGCAGCTACTGGCTGTTTTTCTCCCACCAATGTTACACTTGCCTGGATACGAGGCAACCTAGGCAGTTGCCTACACCTGAGGTGTGTGCGTGTGTGTTTAAGTCATTATTAATGTCTATTTGTCTCATACAGTAAAAAGTAAAAATTTGTTTTTTAATTAATTTGGGAGCTATTAAAGTTTTTCAGTGGAACTTCAGAATAAACCTCTGGCTATAGTTTCACATAGATTTCCTAAATCTTCCTCTATTTCTCTTTCTCATCTTTCTTTTTTCTTATTTTGGCATTTCTTAAAATAGATTTCTTTCTCTTTGTTTTTTCTCCCTCCCCTCCCCTTCCCTTCTTTCTTAGCTATGTGGAGAAGGGAGGGAACTAGAACACACCACCCTAGCCTCCAAGCAGTGAGTGGGGGAGGGGGTGACTGCAGATTACCCAGAGATGGGGGATCTGGGGATGTATTAGAGTGGAGCAACTAAGGTGCATCAGGCTGGACAAGGTAGCAGCACCTGTTGGTGTATGTGAGGGCCAAGTCTTGGGGAGGTTGGGAATTGGGCTGAGCTTAGCTGCAGTATCTACATGAGAGTCAGATGGGATTGGGGCTGAATCAAGCCAGACTGCCAGACTGCCAGACTGCAGCAGAGGCTGGTACATGCAAAAACTAGGGATGGGGGCAGGCCTGGTGAGGCCTGCTAGGTCACAGCATCCACTAGTATGTGTGAAGACCAGGTCTATGGCGGGCTGGCTGATTGGGCTACAGCACTCATAGGTTCTATGGAACTGGGGCGGAACTGAAGTAGGCAGCTGCATTCACTGGTATGTGTGTTGGCTGGTGCAGGTAACAGACCACACCTGATTGCACAAGTCTGAGTGATGTCACCCCAGGAGAGGTTTCTTGGGGGGACTCCTCAACTAGACTACTCCTCAACTAGACCCTGACAAGATGTGTGGCCTGACCTTGGAGTACACGTATCAGAACTGCAACTCCTCAAATGCTGGTTGTGAGGTGGACAGTATGCCCAGACGCACATGGGGAACATGATGGCCAGCTCTCCTAGGACAGTAGGGGATGTCAACTGCCTCATCAGGGGATGGAAAGCAAAACAGGTTGGAAAATTCTCTTGGCCAAGTTTTTTAGCATGTTCCTGTGTGTGTGGATGCACTAAGGTGGTCAACCAATAGACCTTGGAAAGACTTTCTCAACCATGGAGCAACGAAATCAACAACTTCTCACAACTATCAAAAACACCCAAGTGACATGCTCAGAACACTCTCCCCCAGATCAGGGCCCCAAGGATCATCATAACCGTCCCCTATCCCCAGGTGCTGACATGGTTTGACAGCAAGGAGTGCTCCTTCCCTTTCCTCCCCTGCAGAGGGAAAAATATTTTGTCCCACCCACCTTCCTTGGTATCTGACCCTTCCCAGCCTAGTCGGAGGCCCACATGGGCATGCATCCCTCTCAACTATGTAAACAATATTTTAAAAGAAAATAAAAAATTAAAAAATACACGCACACACAAAATTCTGGAGGTTATAGGTTCATGTCCCAAAAGGCAAGTTTCACAACTTGTCAGAACCTGGGGCTCCTTCTGCTTCAGTCCACCGTTCCTAGATTTGGTTCCTATCAGCACAGCTGAGGTGGTTGCTGGAGACAGTCACCACATTTGTATTTCATTATTAGAAGGAAAAAAAGTGCAGGATGAAAATACATCCTTTCCCTTTAAGAACATTCTGCAGACTGAGCTAGAGATCACGTCTTACTCGTTTTTATACCATGTACCCAACACATAGGATGGTACCCAACAAACATTTGAGGAATAACCTAACTAATAACATTTTGACAAACTGTTAGAGAAAATATAGCTTTAAATTTGCACTTATTCTACAGAGAAAATGACTAATGTTAATATAAAGGATTTCCTATCGGCACTTTCTACAGAAAGTTTACTTACTAAAACCTAATGACTGCTTCAATTCTGTGTCTCTTTTTCAACACAAATGTGCACACACACCGCAGATAAGATACATCAAAAATGAGGGAAAAGATAAAAAGAGGATGCAGACCACTTGTATTAACCTTTCCTGTGTGGAACAATTACAGCTTTTTCTTTAGATAACTGAAGAAAATCTGAGGAGATAAAGGAAGGGTTTTTTTCCCCCTTCTTAAGTGTCTGAAGAACTTACAGTTAATCTTCTAAAGGAAAATCTGAGATTAAGGACACATACTTCTCGACGGAATCCTCCACAGGGAATACTGCTTTCCATTCATCCCACACTGTGTTTGTCTCTCCCCAAACCGAAACAGCTGAGACTAGGGAAAAAAGAACAGCAAACATTAGTTTCTAGAATATTTTTAAACATTTAGCCTAAAGGAACTTCTATATCATGGTGCTCTCTTTAACGTTTACAAACTTAATTTTTTCTAAATTATGCCTGATAATCATTACATTATTATGACACACCCGTACTCCAGAACTCAAATACATTCAAAGCAGTAACACCAGAACATTCTAGCCCCAACTTCACAGCTTCTTTTGCTTGTGCAGCACTGCCATTCCAGACAGTCCCATTCAACAGGGTGTTACGAGGCTCTATTAGCCATTCCAGCTCACTCTAACACATGCCCCTCGAAGGCCTACAATGCTGTTAGTAAGATTCTTTCAATATGTAATACGATATTTAAAATTTTAGGTATCTGTAGCTTGTCTCTTAAATTATACTCATGGTTTGTTAAGCAGAGGTACCAGTGACATAAAAATCTACTAGAGTCAGAATAAGTGCATAAATTTTAAAATTTTATATTTAGTATAACCAGTACAATTTAAAGTAGTCCTCAAACACTGAGAAAAATCTTAGTAACACAGGAAACACTTCTAATATTTCAATATTATGATATTTAATAATCTATACCTTTTATTAGTTTTATTCATAATTGGGACAAGTTTCCTAAATTATCCTCAAATTTTGTGATAAGGACAGCATGTAATTCTGACACACATAAATGCAGTGAATTTTTATTTAATGAGTGAAGCACTGCATTTTATTAATAATTGGCCATGCTAAACTCTGGAATAATTTTTAAAATACATTTTTGAGAAGTGAAAACAGAACATACTTCTTGTCCATGGCCTCCTATACTTAGTATCAGTGACTCCCACAAGATAATTTCCACCTTGATAGAAACTTGAAGGCACTCGCAGCATTAAAGCATCTCTGTAAAATCTCTTTCTAGCTTCATTCTAGGGAGAAAATTAAATTATAACATCTTTTTACATACAGTATTTTATGCATCAATATTCAGAATACTAAATTCATTGGTCCTTGAGACATTTCTTTTTTTGAAACATACTCTTCTTCAAAAGTAGTATATGCTCATTATAAAATATCAAGGGAACACAAAATTGAGAAAGTCGAGGACCCAGTATAGCAGTAATAGATGTTATTTTCCTATAAAGTTTTTTCAAGATTAGTCTGAAAAATGTGTTTGACAAAAAATGGGATCACAAAACTTACATCATTTAAACAATATACTTTTTTTTTGCAAAATGGTATAATGCAGATTTCTAAAATTTTACTTTCTATACCTACATTATTTTCCTTTTTTTTCAAGTTTTATTTTAGATTTTTTATTCAAAAGGTTGAGTTACAGAAAGAAGGAGATCAAAGCGACAGATCTTTCACCCTTTGGTTCATTCCACAAATGGCTGCGCTAGCTGGAGTGGGCCCCTTTGAAGCCAAGAGCTTCTTCCTGATCTCCCACGCAGGTCCAGAGGCCCAAGGACTTGAGCCATCCTCCACTGCCTTCCCGGGCCATAAGCAGGGAGCTGGATGGGAAATGGGACTTCTGGGATTAGAATCAGTGCCCCATATGGGATATGAGGCAAGGACCTTAGCTGCTAGGCTACTGCACTGGGCCCTAAGTCTCAGTCTCTCTCTCTCTCTCTCTCTCTCTCTCTCTCTCTCTCTCTCCCCCTTTCTCCCTATGTTTTTTAAAGATTTATTTATTTTTATTGGAAATACAGATATACAGAGAGGAGGAGAGACAGAGAGGAAGGTCTTCCGTCCAATGGTTCCTAGGCTTTGGGCCATCCTCGACTGCTTTCCCAGGCCACAAGCAGGGAGCTGGATGGGATGCAGGGCTGCTGGGATTAGAACCGGTGCCCATATGGGATCCTGGCGCATTCAAGGTGAGGACTTTATCCACTATGCTATTGTGCCAGGCCCAATATATATTTTGTAGGATTTATTTTATTTATGTGAAGGGCAGAATTAGAGAGAAAAAGACAAACGGAGACAGGTCTTTCACCAACTGGTTCACTCCCCAAATGCCACGAGGCCAGGGCTGGATGAGGTCAAAGCCAGGAGCCAGGACTCCTTTCAGAGTCCCTAGCCAGGTGCAGGGGCCAAGCACATGGGCCGCCCCTGCTGCTTTCCCAGGTGCATTAGCAGGGAGTTGAGGGGAAGTGGAGCAGTCAGGACTTGAACCGGCTTCCTTCTGGGATGCTGGCATTGCAGGTAACAACTTAACCAGCTATGGCCCATTTGTCTTTCATTTTAAAATACATACTTAGTAGAAAATTTATTTCTTTAAAGGACTTAGTTAAATAAATTTATAAATCAGTCAAAATTCTCTCAGATTTGGCTCTGCCCTAATTTCCAAACATTATTCCAACTCATAATTTCCAACTCACTACTCCAACCATTCTCTCTAAATGGACTAGTATCTCCACGAACCTCCCTTAACATTCGCAATGGCTCCTTCAACAGCACTACAGAATTCATCTTTCCATGTATTTGTATAAACAACAGTCTCTTGTACTTTAAGAGTTTTGTGTTTGCTGAAGTATTAAATCACAGTTTCTCATTATCCAAAAATAAATGTTAAAGATCACCTATGATAATTTACATAAAACGAAAATCAAAGGTTCATAGTAAACAGGAAACAAGGCATGATTGATCCTTTACATAAAACTTGGCCTTTCAAATAAATAAAATTTTAAAGTTATAAAAAATAAGTTTGATATCTAACAAAATATTGTTTAAAATTAGCTTTGCAATTGGTTTTTCATAATCATTTCATAAATTGTATGATATGTATATTATTTAATTTTGATTATAGAGAAGATATTTTTAGAAAATTTCAAGGACTTTCCCAAAGTATCTCCGACTCTTCGCATTCAGACATTTCTCTTCCCCTTCCCTGTTAACTGATCTAATTTGGTGCAAGATTTTCATTTGATAATAGCTTGACTCAATGCTTGAGCATTTTTTAACATTATTCTCTTGCTTTTCACAAGATCCTCTTTTGCAAGATTCGTGCCCTATTGGAATCACATCATGGAGAGCGGCACACCAGCAGGAAGCCAGAGACCACGAGCAAGTAGAGAAGTTGGAGGATGTTTGAGTCTAGCCTAACAGTGCAGCTCGCTGCACTATGCACAGATACGTCTGTACAATCATTTCCGATTTTCTGTCACACACTTCACATTTGCTTGCTGTCCTCAGTTGTGAGGGAATAATAAAGATTGGAAGAAACCTTTAGTCATTTTTATTAACTTTATAGCACAGCTTCCGTCATATTGGAGTAACCCCTTTTGTTCCTGACAGATGAGGTTAGTATTATAACAAAAACAAAAATGCAATTTGTCAATTAAGATCGTAAGAATCACCAATGGACCTTGGAAGGAGTTCCTCAATCTTTCAGCAATGACATCAACTACGTCTCAGAACTATTGAAACCACTTAAGGCAGTACCCTCAGAACCTGCTGCACATCAGGGGCCCTGGGATGACGTGTAATGGCCGTCCCCCGGCCCCAGGCACTGATGTGCTCAGGCTGGGAGCAGCCCTCCTCCCTTCTTTCCCCTGACTCCCAGATACAGGAAGAAAAAAAAAAAACAAAACTGGAACCAATTGTCTCATCCTCTCTCCCCCATTCCTGGGCCTCCCCACCCTAATCAGCAGTCCCTGTGGGTATACATCCTTCTCAACTACGTAAACATCATCAAAAGTAAAATAAAGTCATTTTAAAAAGAAGGATCATATGACTTATTTTATGGCAACTACGGGAATTTCTCTCAGCTCTGATACTGTTCCAAGTTATTTCACCTCACTTGACATAAGTTTCCTAACCTGCTTAATTGTAAAACTTGTACAATAACTATCTATGTGCCACTGTGAGGATCAAGTAATGTTAATGAGAAGAGCAGAGTATCTGGACGTTCTGAGGGGTGAATATGCTCTTACTATTACAGTAAGAGAAGTAGGATTGCTTTTCCCCACTCTTTTCAACAAAAATCATTTCAGATATTCATAAAGATACACAAAATTTCAGAGACTTTCATTTTTTTCTATTAAGAGCTCAATTCATTTACATTATTTAGATTCAGCAATTTTATTTCCAAAAGTAAATTATTTTCTGGTACATTAAATGCAGTAAGTAATGTTGAATTAATTATAAAGCAGTTAGCTAAAGGATTACTACAAAATCACATACACTGACTGCAGATAACTTTTTATGTCACAATTCTTAGCAAATAGGTAGTAAATCAGTAATGCATACCTCATATTCATAATTTATTGCACAATATTTGAGTGCTGGAAACATCTGTTTTTCTAAAGAAATGCAAATGTCAACATCTGGAAATATAAAAGTTATAATTAAATGCTAGTAAAAAAAATGAGAAAATCTCCCTTAGCACAAAACTGGTTCACTCGTTTTTAAAAAGACTGACAAAAATTAACCACAGCGAGACATTTACAAGAGTATCTCAAAATGTCTGTAAAAGGTAAAATTTGAAAACTAAATTTATTTTGGTGGGTTAAAAAAAATGGAAATCCATGAATTGCTTTTTCCTAACAAGCGCTTTCACTGAACTGCTACTACCCTCTCTCACTCTTAACGCCAGCACTACATTTTCTTACTGATGATTATTTCTGAGAATATTTCAATCTTTGCACTTTTCTGCTTTTTTCCACACAGTGCATCAATAATATGTTTGCAGCAAATACTGATTAGGATTTCATTTTTTTTAAACTACACTTTCAGCAAAAAAAATTACCTGATTCTCATTCTAGAAGACACTTCAAAAGGTGAAATCAACCCCAATTCTTCCTAGTTTATCTAGTCAGTTTGTTACCAGCATTTGTCTTAAATTTTCCTTTCCGTGAGGCTAATATCAGCTCTCGATGCATCGCCCTCATTCAACTACTTTAAAAGAATTATCTTGGTATCAAAGTCAATCATTGAAATTCATGCTAAACAGACAGTTCTAAAGAAAGATACCACGTTATATTCACAGTGTCCGAAATTCATTAGTCAAATTCACTTCATTGGATTACAACTAAATCCATCTTACAGTGACGGATGAGAAGTAAGAGGAATTGTTTCCACAATCAAAAAGCTAAGTTATTTCTAAAATCAAAGGCACGGAAGAAACAAGCAAACTCACGGATAAAGTTCTTTAAAACGATCAACTCCCGATTTGCACAAATCCCTGCAATCGCTCCCTAGGCTGCTTGTAAAGTTGGCTTTCCCCCGTGCTCCGCACTGGCCCCTGCCGGCCCACAGTGGAAGCGCGGGGGCGCACGGGGCGTCGCTGCCCTGACGCCTCCCGCTGAACCCCGCGAGCCCGCGGCTTCCCACGCTGACCGGTCCCTCAACCCCCGGCGGCGGGCTCAGGTCGCACCGGCCTTCCTGCACTCCCCACGGGCAGGCAGAACGCCGCTTGGGGCTCTTGTTCCCACATCAGCCAGGCCTCACTCTCTTCTTCAGAGATTTCTGGCTTTCCATACGCGAGGCCTAGCCTGAGGTTTTGTTCTTTTCAACCCCAATATGCCTGCCCTTCTCCTTGTCATCAGCTCCTTTTACCTGAGGTAAAATCGCCACCGGGCGTCGCCACGGCTCCAAGTCTCCACATGCCCCAGTGGACACTCGACCACTGAGCCTGAACTCTATGTTTTTATACGCCCGCCCTTCGACTTCCGGGGACTTCTTTGCTTATGTGCCCATTCCCCGGATCCCTCCGCCTGGAGGCTCTGAGGTCCTGGCAGGTGAGTAGACAAAGATGGTGCCGGGTGGGCCCTGAGACGACCGTGGTGAAGGGCCGGGACGCTGGGACCCCAGGGGAGTGGGCTTCCTCAGCAGTGGGGTTCTCGTGGTGTTAGAGCTGGGAAAGCGTGACAGGCCAGCACAGAGGGCAGGGGTGGAAGTGGTCCAGAGGCCACAGTGACAGAAGGTTGCCGTCAGCCATTGAGGGAAAGCAGAAGGGAGGAGTCAGTCCCGCTAAAACAGGCTGGTTGCGTCTTCATGGAAAAGAAGACGATATGGGCCCAGCACAATAGCCTAGTGGCTAAAGTCCCCGCCTTGCACGTGCCAGGATCCCCTTGCCTTGAATGTGCTGGAATCCCATATGGGCACCAGTTCTAATCCCGGCAGCCCTAGTTGCCACCCAGCTCCCTGCTTGTGGCTCAAATCCTTGGGATTCTGCACTGCGTGGGAGACCTGGAGGAGTTTCCTGGCTCCTGGCTTTGGATTGACGCAGCTGCAGCCGTTGCGGTCACTTGGGGAGTGAATCATCGGATGAAGATCTTTCTGTCTCTCCTCCTCTCTGTATATATCTGCCTTTCCAATAAATAAGTAAATCTTAAAAAATACAGTGATACTTCCAATCCTACCCCCTTCCTTCTGCTGTCACTTCCCTTCTGACATTCTCTCAATTTGCTTTATAATCACAATGTAATCCTTCACTAAATGAGGAATTCAGCAAGCAGTAAGTGGGGAAAACACCGTGTCTCAGGAGTATAGGCAGGGGCTGTGAATATTAGATCTCAAAATGTCAGTTTCATTCATATACACTCATTGCTTATACTTGGTTACCACAAATCAGAGAAAACATGACATTTGCCTTTTGGGGACTGGATTATTTCACTAAACAGAATGGTCTCCTCTTGCATCCATTTTGTTGCAAAAGACAAGATTTAATTCTTGTTTTGTGGGTGACTAGCATTCCATGGTGTATGGATGTACCCCGTTTTCTTTATCTGGTCATCTGTTGATGGACATTTGGGCTGACTTGAGCTGCACTGCCATCCGGGTACAGATACCTCATTTGCTGATTTCACTTCAGTTGGGTAAATTTCCAGGAGTCAGTGGCTGGGTCGTATGATGTATTTTCAGATTTCTGAGTAATCTCCATATTGTTATCCGTAATGGTTGCACTAGCTCACACCCCCACCGACAGTGTGGTAGCGAAGTGTTTTCTCCACATCTTCTCCAGCATTTGTGGTTATTTGGTTTTGGGGTTTTGTTTTTTTGGGGGGTTTTGGTTTTTTTTGTTTTTGTGGTTTTAATTTGCCTTTCGCTGATGGCAACTGGTTCTGGGCATCTTTTTCATGCGTGTGTTAGTCATTTTTAGTTCCTCTTTCAAAGAACGCCTGTTCATATCCTTAGCCCATTTCTTTACTAGATTATTTATTTCATTATATTTTGAATCCTTCTACATTCTGGATATGAATTCTTTGCCCGATATATAGTTTGGGAGTTTTCTCTCTCTTTCTGTCAGTTGTCTCTTCACTTTGTCCAGTGTTTTCCTTGCCGTGCAAAAGCTTCTTAGTTTGATATAATCCCATCTGTGATGCTGGAGTCAAATCCAAGCAAATGTCTTGGCGTGTTCTCTCAATATTTTCCTTTAGTGATTTGTTGGTTTCAGATCCTAGGTTTAGGCCCATGATCCGTTGTGTGTTGATTTTTGCATGGAGTATAAGGTAGGGATCTTATTTTGAGTTCTTCCTGTGAATATTCAGTTTTCTGCATACTATTTGTTTAGCGACTTACTTTTCCAGGGAATGATTTTGGTTTGTTTGTCGAAGACTAATTGGTTGTAGATGCATGAATTAATCTCTGTGGTCTCTAATCTGCTCCATTGTTCCACATATGTATTTTTGTGCCAGTACCAGGATAGTTCAATTATGACTATCCTATACTTGAAATATGGTAATGTAATGCCTTAAGCTTTCTGTTTATTGTTTAATTTTGCTTTAGTTATTTGTGGGTCCTTTGTATTTACCTATGAATTTTAGGATTTTTTTTTAGATATGAATAGAATGTCCTTGGTATTTTGATTGGGATCACATTGAATCTAAATTTCTTTGGGTTGTATCAACATTTTTATTACATTAATTCTTCCAATCCATAAACATGCAAGATTTTTCCCTTTTGGGGGGAGTCTTACATTTCTTTCCTTATGTTTTGTAATTTGCATTGTAGAGATATTTCACGTCCTTGGTTAAATTTACACAAGATATTTGTATCTTTTGTAGCTATTATAAATGGAACTGATCTTACAAGTTCTTTCTCCACAATGGCATGATTGTGTCTAGGAAGGCTACTGAATTTTGAGTGTTAATTTTATAGCATGCAACTTTGCCAAACTCTTATGAGTCCCAATAATTTCTTTGTCGAGTAGTTTGTTCTGGAATGTACAGGATCATATCACCTGCAAACAGGGATAATTTGATTTGTTCATTTCCTGCTTTCCCAGGTTACAAGCAGGGAGCTGGATTGGAAGTGGAGCAGCCGGGACACAGACTGGTGCCCACACAGATGCTGGTCCTGAAGGTAGGGGATTAGCCTGTGAGCCATGGCACCAATCCCATATAAAGTTCTGAAAACAAAATACTCCCTTTCTGCCTTTTGATGCTGTTTGTTTCCAGTCCTGTGTTTAATGAGCGTGATGAAAGTGAACATTTTTCTTGTTCCAGATCTGAGAGGAAATGTTTTCTTCTCTCCCTCACCAGTATGGTATTGGCTGTTGGTTTGTGGTATACAGCCATCATGATTTTGAGGAATGTTGTATACTTAACTTGCGGAGTGATTTTTTTTTTTCGTCACAAAGAGGTGTTGAATATTACCAAGCACTTTGAATCTACTGAGAAGACAGTATGATTTTCATCTACTGTATTTATGTGATTTAAATAGTTTATTGATTTGCAAGTGTTGAACCATCCTTGCATTTCTGGGATATGTCCCACTTGACCATGGTATATGATGTTTTAGAAAGATGTATTTACTTATTTAACATGAAAGTCAGAGCTGTAGGCAGAGAGAGAGAGTTCTTCCATCCCATGGTTCACTCCCAGAATGTCCTCAACGGCCACGGTTGAGCTGATCTGAAGCCAGGAGCTTCTTACGGGTTTCTCTTGTGGGTTCAGGGACCCAAGCATTTGAGCCTTCCTCCTCTGCGTTCTCAAGCCATAGTCAGGGAACTGGATCAGGAAGTGGGGCAGCTGAGACTTGAGCCAATACTCGTAGGGGGTACCAGCACTGCCTGTGTAGGATTATCATGCTGTGCCACTGCACCGGCCATGTACGACCTTTATGTGGCTTTGATTTACTGGGATTTTGTTGAGAACTTTTGCATCTATGTCCATCAAAGATATGGGTCTATAGTTTTCATTTTGTGTCTGTTTGTTTTTGGTATCAAAGTAATGCTACTCTTTTTTTTTTAAAGATTTGTTTATTTTTATTGCAAAGTCAGATATATAAGAGAGGAGGAGAGACAGAGAGAAATATCTGCTGGTGGTGCGCTGATCCAAAGCCAGGAGCGCAGATCCTCTTCCAGGTCTCCCACGCAGGTGCAGGGTCCCAAGGCTTTGGGCCGTCCTCAACTGCTTTCCCAGGCCACAAGCAGGGAGCTGGATGGAAAGTGGGGCTGCCGGGATTAGAACCAGTGCCCAAATGGGATCCCGGCATGTTCAAGGCGAGGACTTTAGCTGCTAGGCCACAGGGCTGGGCCCTAAAGTAATGCTATTCTTTAAATATATATATACTATTCTTTAAATATATATATACTTTTATTTCTTTTATTGGAAAGGCAGGTTTATAGAGAGAAGAAGACACAGACAGGAAGATCTTCTGTCCGCTGGCTCACTTCCTTAGTGGCCACAGCAGCCGGAGCTGAGCTGCTCCAAAGCCAGGAGCCAGAAACATCCTTCGGGTGTCCCACCTGGGTGCAGGGTCCCAAGGCTTTGGGCCATCCCTTAAGGCTTTCCCAAGCCACAAGTAGGGAGCTGGAAGGCAAGTGGGGCAGCCGGTACAAGAACCAGTGCCCATATGGGATCCCAGTGGTTGCAAGAAGAGGATTTATCCACTAGGCCATCGTGCTGGGCCCAGTAATGTTGCTCTAATAAAAAAGAGTTTTGCAGAGTTCCGTATTGCCAAATGTTTTGTAATAGTTGGAGGAATATTTGAGTTATGTCCTCTTTGGATGTTTTCTAGAATTCAGAGGTAAAGCCATCAGCCACTGAACTTCCCTTGCTGAAATAGTCATAACTGCTTCAGTCTCACTCTTGTGATCGGTCACTTCAGGTGTCCGTATCTTCTTGATTTAATGTTTATGGGTTTATGAAACTATGTCATAAAACAAAACTAAATAAAAAAATGTTGATGGGTTTTTGAATCCAGGAATTTATCCATTTCTTCAAGGTTTTCCAGTTTATTAGTTTATAGTTCTTCGCAGTGGTTAGTTTCTTATGATCATTTGTATTTCAGTGGTGTCAGTTGCTATGTCTCCTTTTTCATCTTTAATTTTATTTATAATTTTTTTCCCCCTGTTGGTCTGGCTAGAGGCTTATCTCTTTAAAACCCCCAACTTTTTCTTTTGTTAATCTTTTGTATTTTTTTTAACCTTCATTTTCATTTGTTTCTGCTGTAATCCTCTTTATTTCTCACTTCCTGCTGATTTGGAGTTGGGTTTGTTTTTATTCTTCTGAACCTTCATGATGCATCATTAGATCTTCAGTCAAGACATGTCCTTTTGTTAATGTAAGCATTAAATGCTATGAACTTCTCTCTTGATACAAGCTTATCTGTGTCCCACATGGAGTGACAAACTGTGTTTTCATTTTCGTTTATTGCAGGAAAGTTTTTGATTTTCCTTTTGATTTGTTCAGTGGCCCACTGAGCGTTCAGTAGCATGTTTATGAGTGTTTATGAGTGTTCTCTCCTTGTTGACTCCTAGTTTTACTCCTTTATGATCTGAAAAGATACCTGGCAGCACTTCAATCTTTTAAAATTTTCGGACACTTCCTCTTTGGCCTCATGTGCGATTTATCCTGGAAACTGACCCATGCGCTAACGAGAAGAATGGGTCTCCCGTAGCAGGTGGACACAAGCCCTGGGAGCATCTTCGCTGCTCATCCAGTCCCCTCCTGGGTGTTGGTCTGTTGAAGTTGTCTGGGTCTTTGTGCCTCAATTTTGGAAAGTTGTCCAGAAATCTACCATTTCTTCTAGATTTTTCAGTTTACTGGCATATATAGCTGTTTGTGGTGATTCCAGATGCTTCTTTTCATTTTTTTTTTCTGGTATAGTTGTAATATCTTCTTATTTAGCTCTTATTTTGTTAATTTGAGACCTAATTGTCGAGGGAGCGTGATATTTGAACCAGTGGCTTTTCAGTTTTGTTTCTTCAGTTAACTGTTCTTTTAATCTTTTTATTTCTTTTTGTTGTTGTTGTTCTCTGATTTTTATTATTTCAGTTTTTTCTACTGAGTTTGGGTTTGTTTTTCTCTAGGAACCTTATAATGTGTTGTTTTGTTTTAATTTTATTTTTACTGTTTTTTACATAGCTGAAAATGCAGTTACATTGTTTACTTGATGCCTTTCCAATTTCTTTTTGTAGACAAGAATTGCTATAAACTTTTCTCTTTTTATTAACATTCTTTTGCTATATCTCACAAGTTTTGGGATGTTATGCTTTCATCTTCATTCACTTCTGGGAAATTTTTATTTCCTTTTTAAATTTCTTCTGTGATCTAATGTTCATTCAGGAGCATATTACTTAGTCTCTATTTTGCCATATTTTCTAGAGTTTCTTAAGTTACAGTTTTCAAAGACACATGGTATCATTTCATGTTTTTGTCTCTTTTTTAATGGAATTTGTTAAGTCTTTTCTTATGACCTAGCATGTGATCTGTCCTAGAATAAGTTCTGTGCTCTCATCAAAACAATGTGTATTCTGCAGCTGT
Organism: Ochotona princeps; assembly: GCF_030435755.1. Lineage (NCBI taxonomy): Eukaryota > Metazoa > Chordata > Mammalia > Lagomorpha > Ochotonidae > Ochotona > Ochotona princeps. The sequence goes on along the minus strand of NC_080845.1, from coordinate 18,406,663 downwards.
AGGATGAAATATTCCGTGGATATCAATTAGATCTATTTGCTGCATAGTGTAGCTGTGTTGCTTCTGTGTAGATTTTTTTTGTCTAGTTGTTCTGTCCATTAATGGAAGTGGAGAATTGACATCTCCTATTATTACTGCGTTGGATCCTCTGTCTCCGTTTAGATCTGTTAGCATTGACTGTGAAGAAAGAACTGGGTATGCTAGCATTGGGTGTGCACTCATTCACCACAGTCGTCCTCTCCTGTTGAATTGGCCCTTTGTTCGTTACATATGATCTTTTTTCATCTCTTAACAGGTTTTAAAGTCTATTTTGTCTGATATCAGGGTGGTTACTTCTATTCGTTTTTGATTTCCGTTAACATGGAATATTTTTTTCCATCCTTTCATTTTTAGTCTGTGTGTATCTTTGTTGGTGAGGTGTGTTTAGTGTAGGCAAAAAAAATCCTAAATGCTCATTTGTATGTCTTTTATTTGGAGAATGAGGTCATTGGTGTTCAAGGCTTTTCACGACAAACAACCTCCTGCTCATATTATTTTCCTGTGAATATTTCTCTTGTTTCTTTTCAATATCTTCCTTTTACTTGGAGTTGTTCTGCTTTTATCTTCGTTCATGATGCTGATTACCGTTTTCAGTTTCTGTGTGTAGTACACCCTTGCGTGTCACTTGTAAGGTTGGCTGAGTGGTGACAAATTGTTCCAACTTCTATTCATTTTGGAAACTATTTTGCCTTCATTTATAAATGAGAGCTTCATGGGTATAGTAAGCTGAACTTAGGTGTTTATGTATCTATTCATTTGAAAGGCAGCATTATAGAGAGATGGAGGAGACAGAGATCTTCTACCTACTGCTTCACTCTCCTGATAGCCGTAAGAGCCGTAAGGGGCCAGGCTGAAGCCAGAAGCTTCTTCCAGGGTCCAACCTGAGTGACAGAAGCCCAGTACTGGAGCCCTAACAGGGAGCTAGGTCAGAAAGCGAGCAGGCAGGACTTAGAATCTGTGCCAATATGGGATGCTGTTGTTGCAGATGGCTGCTTACTCTACTTTACCACAGTGCCAGCCCCTCTTTTGTACATTTTAGGATCTTTATCTTTTACTTTTAAAGTTTGACTATAATTTGTCATGGTAAAGTTTTTTTTCTCATGTTTCTTAGTTGTTCTGAGTACTTCCTGTACTTGGATATCCATATCTTTCTGCAAATTAGGGCAATTTTCTGCTATTACTGAATAAATATTCTAATCCATTCTATTTTTGTATATCTTCAGAAACTCCTAAAACATATATCTGGCTGTTTGATGGTATCCTATTTTTGAGATTTTTTTAATTTTTGCTTTTTTTTAAAATCTGAGATTTTTTTTGTTTGTTTGTTTTAAGATCAGTTGAAAGAGAGAGAGAAAGAGGGAGAGACAGTAAGACCGTCCTCTACTGGCTCACTCCCAGGATGGCTGCAGTGGCCAAAGCTGAGCCAGTCTGAAGCCAGGATCCAGGAGCTTCTGTTGGTTCTCCCATGTGGTGTAGAGGCCCAAGCACTGGGCCATCCTCTGATGCTTCCCCAGGACTTTCATGGGTAACTGGATCAGAAGAGAAGCATCCAGAACTTGAACCGGTTCCTGTATAGCCTCCATCACAGACACTGCAGGCAGTGGCTTTACTGGTAAACCAGCCTCTTGTTGAGATATTTTCAAAGATTTGTCTCCTCACTCAGATACTTTTTCTTTTGCCTCCCCAAATACGTTATTAAGGATTTCCACTATATTCTTTTTTTTTAAAGATTTATTTATTTTTATTGGAAAGGCAGATATACAGAGAGAGGAGAGACAGAGAGGAAGATCTTCCATCTGATGGTTCATTCCCCAAGCAGCCGCAACGACTGAAGCTGAGCCAATCTGATGCCAAGAGCCAGGAGCTTCTTCTGGGTCTCCCATGCCGGTGTTGGGTGCCAAGGCCTTGGGCCACCCTCGCCTGCTTTTGCAGGCCACAAGCAGGGAGCTGGATGGGAAGCGGAGCCTCCGGGGTTAGAACCGGCGCGCATATGGGATACCAGTGCATGCAAGGCAAGAACTTAAACCACTACGCTCTCGCGCCAGGCCCAGATTTCCACTGTATTCTTTATTTGACATGTTGCATGATTTATTTCTAATGTTTGTTCTATTCTTTTTTTTTACTTTGTGTTGGTCAATTTATTTTTTTTAAATATGGATTTTTTATTGATTACATTGCAATATGTGACACAGTTTTGTTCTATTCTTTTTTCAATGTCTATCTCTCACGTACCCTTGGCAGCCAGGGCTGGGCTAGACTGAAGCCAGAAACCCAAATTCAGTGTGAGTTTCCCACGTAGGCGGCAGGGACCCAAGCACTCCCTCCTTCACTGCCTCCCAAGGTGAGCATTGGTGGAAATTTGGATTGAAACTGGAGGATCTGGACCTTTAGTCAGGCATCCCAACACAGGATGTGTCGATCTGGCGGCAGGTGTCCAAATCTGTGTTTTACCTTCTATGCCAAACACTTGTTCTAACCCAATTTTTTTTTTTAGATAAGATTCATGAATGTGCCTCAATTTATCTAAACATTCCACTACTGGTGAATTGTTTCCAGTGTTTTATCTTGACAGATCATGGGGTGGACATGTGCTCTTGAGTAATTTTTATGACATAGATTGGTTTTAGGTGGCTGGCTTGCATAGTAAGAACATTCAAAATTTAATAGATTTTTGCCAAGTTACCTTCAAAAAAAGTTTTTTAGAAATTTGCTCAAAAATACATGAGAGAGATTGTTTTCCTGAGCATTGAACAGTATTGTATATATTGCTGTAAAGAAAATTTTACCAATCTGATGCCTGAAGAGTATCCCCTTAATAATGAATGCTTACTAATGCTTAGTAATCCCTTACTAATGCTGAGATTAAACACTTTTTAGGCGTTGATAAGTCCTTTGGGTTTCTTTTGTGAATTGTATAATTTTATCTGTTCATGTGACTAGTTTTGCAGAGTCAATATGTTGTATATCAGTGTGTGGATATGTGTGAGATTGGGTGATTTTTTTCTATTGAGGAGGTTATTTTTTGGAAACTCCATATCCAAGCATGTTAGTTAGAATCAGATTCGATAGTATACATAATGAAAAATTCTGAGACACTGTATAAATTTGTCTCCCTTATATGTAAATGAAGCTCAGAGGTAAGGAATTTCGGACGAATCTGGCAGTTCCGCTCCCACAAGCCCCTCCGAGACTTCATCTTTGTTCTGTTCATTGCTCTGATATTTCTGAGGCCCTTGTTCTCATGGGCTTAGGTAGAAGCATGTATGTTTCAGGGAGCAGGACAGAACAAATGTATAAACAAGGACATATCAAAGGCAATATGTTTCTTTGTGGATCTATCATTTAACCTGTAAAATGTAATGTTTATATAGAAAAATGCATACAACAATGTATGCATTTGTAAAAAGTTTTTAAAGAAATATCCGTGGACCCTCCAGTCCAGTCAAGAAACAAAACATTGTAAGGGTTTCGGAAGTCCTATGTTTCCTTTTCTAATCACAACTCTTCTTAGAAGAAGCCTCCCCCAGGCCTGGAGATTGCTATAATTCTGATTTTGCAGTAATCATTGCCTTGATCTGCTTTACAGCGTCTCACCCCAGTATGCATTTCTAAATGACATAGTTTGCCTGTTTTTGAATCTTTGTGTCTGTGTTATTTTGGTTCTTCTGTTCAGTGGATGTTGTTGTGTATATGTATATTAATTCAATTTCATTGTTGAATTCTATTGTATAAGTATACCTTAGTTTCTTTATTCACTGTCCTAATTTTTAAGATCTATTTATCTTGCATGAAAAGCAATTAGAGAATCTTTCCTCTACTGGTTCATTCCCCAAATGACCACAGTGGTCAGGGCCAGCCAGGCTGAAGCCAGGAGCCTGGAACTCCAGCCAAGGATCCCACATGAGTCCAAAGACCAAACACATGGCCCATCTTCCCTTAACTTTAGCAGGTGCATTAGCAGGCAGCTGGATTTGAGATGCAATGGTTGGAATATGAGCCAGCATCCTTATGGGATGCCAGTGCCACAGACAGCAGCTTAACTCACTATACTACAGCAGTGGCTCCTAGCCACTGTACTGTTGAGGGATCTTTGGATTATTGCAAATTGGGGCTACTATGAATAATGCTAATATCTGTATCCTTATACATGTATCTTAATACACATCTGCATTTTTGTAGAGTGTGAATTTATGGAAAATGTATGGATTGTTGGCTACATATCCTCACATCTGTTTAATATTGGCAAACATCCCCCAAATAACATCAATGGAACATGCGCCCACCAGTGCTTAGGAGTTTCTTTTCCTCTAGGAGTTGGGGCCTTTTTCTGCCAAAGGCCATTTGGATATTTATGACATCATTCATGAGTCATACACATTTATCAACTCAAGAATTAGTCTGGTATAGATTTACTGAATTTTAGGTCTCATCTGTCTTTGCCTTGGCAGGGCAGACCAATGATTTCATGGGCCTTATATGGTCTGTAAGCCAGGTATTTCCCACCCCTGAATCCTTGCCAGCGCTTAGGAATGTAATAATGTTGAGAATGTTGTAGGTACTTTTTTTTTAAGTTTTTCATAAGCCTTCATACTTCTGCTTACATCTCATCGGCTTGGTCCTGGTCACATGGTCACACTTAGCTGCCATGAAGGCTAGAATTTACCTTGTTTTTTAGTGTTATTATTTTATTTACAGAACTTTTTATTGTAGTGAAAGTTAAAATGCTGTTACAGTCTCAATGTGACTGGGAGCCACATGTGGCTGACTCATCAATCACAGCCACCCACGCTATAGTCTTACACAAAAACCTAATGCTTAGGAGTCTGTCGGGGAGAGTCCCCAGGCTGGGTGGTGGGTGACCAAGAGGGACACCTGGAGGAAGGCCCAATGTCCCAGGAACTATTCTTTGGCCTAGTGAGTGGGTGGCTGTCCTTGGGTTTCTATCATAGCTACCTTTTTTCTCTCTTAAAAAACAAAAATGAAAAAACAAAACAAAATAAAACAGCAACCAAATCCATGGGCAGTCCAACCATTTCTGCTTAGGCCATCTTTTACTGCCTCCCCAAGCACTTTAGCAGGGAGCTGACTCAGAATAAAGCAGCTGGGACTCAAACCAGCACCCACATGGGATGCCAGTGTTACCGGCAACAGCTTAAATTTGCTATACCACAATACAGGTCCCATCCCTGCACATTTTTAATTTACCGTTATTCACATCATTGTTATACTGAATCGATATGGAAATAAAATGTTTAGACACACACTTGGGTACAGACTAAGCCAAAGAGCTACGATATAAGTGGAGCAAACTCTGCTGTTCAGGCCAATTGCACCAATTTATGGAAACCTCTTGGTGTGATACTAGGCTTCACTTGCTGCCCCGTTGAGGCCATAGTCATGATGGGTAATGTTTATTGAGAACATAAGTTGTGTCAGGCATAATACTAGGCATTGAGGAGTTTGAGAAATGTAAAAATCTTACTTTCAAAAAGATAAGAAAAAATATCCTTAGCTGAAGTTGTTCTACTTTCTGTCTCTCCGGACTTTTGCACACTGTGGCTACCAGGATAACATTTCTAAAACAACTGAGAACATGCCGCTGCCCTAGACACACGCCTTTAGCTCTCGGCAGCTGAAACTCTGAGACCCTTAACGTGAAACAGCTACTCATTCTGCTGCTTGTGTGGAACCCTGGATCGGTGAACATTCAGCACATCTTTTAGATTTTCCCACTCAGCTTTTCCTGCTCTTTTAGTTTGTACTCTGATTACATGTTGAAACCTTATTTAGTCTCTGTTTCAATTCAGCTGCTTTGAATTAGTTGCTAAATTTTGCCATTCCTAACAGTTTGGAGTCCGTTTCCTGCTTTGGGAAGTTTTACAGGCAGTTGTTTTGTTCATGACTGTCACTGTGATTTGAGGCTATAGGCCATGGACCATGTCTTAAATATGTTTATGTATTGCAGTAATTAGCACAATGCTTATCCAGATTAAACACAGAAATGAGGATTTTATCTCACTCACTTTTTATTATTATTATTATTTTTTAATAATCTTACTTAGTTGATTAGGGAACAAAGTGTCAAGGGCTACAGGGTGAAAGTGGGTAATACCATTGTTTCCACTTCAATATCATTTTACCCTGTATCTGGGATCAGGGAAAAAAACAAAGGGAAAAGCCCCACCCAACCTCCCACCCATCCCAGATCCCCAACGGGAGGCGCGCTCTGAGGGTCCTGCTCATACAGTTTTGATAGTTCATCAGTTCTGGATTGCTGCCAATCTCTCAGTTCCAATCGCAATGAACCCTATTCAGAATCCACTGGCTAACAGTCTCTTCATGGTTGGGGTTCTAAGATCAGCAGTTCAGTTGGAGGGATCTCCAAAGAAACTTCGTCTGAGATGATCCCAGGCCTGATTCTTGTGCGAGTTTGCTAGTACAGAGTCCGACACCGTCCGTCACACCAATCAGCTTATGTTCATGCTGGTCGTTGGGATTGCTGGGTTCGTTGTGTTTCCAGTCCTGTCTTCCTCGTGAACTAACGGGTGTTGTAGTCCAGTTCGATCCTGCCCACTTCATACTTGGTCCTCATGCAAACCGGTTGGAGCTGCAGCCTGGTTGGGGCGACTCCCCATAACCCCCACCAGGCCTGTTCCCTACCCTGGTTCCCATGCTTGCCAGTACGCACTGCAGGCTTGTCAAGTCTGTCCCACATCCTGTTTAGCTCTCGCACGTGTCGATGGGTATTGAAGCCCAGCTCAACCCAACCAACCTACTGTCCAGCCCACACACCTACTGGCAGGTGCCCTTCTGTACAGCCACCCCTGCCCCTGTCCTGGTGTTTGTGCTGTCCAATGAGTGGTAGCCCCAAAGGAGGTGCCCACTATTTCCCTTCTAGGCCACACTCACTCCGAGATTATGCACTCTCCAGGTAGTTCTGGCATTTGATTTGACAGAATTAGCTCCCAGTGCCAGCCTCTGCCAGCTAGTACTGCGGCTAGCCCAACCAACCCTCACCCACTCTGGTTTTTGCTTGCACCAGTTGGAACAGTCAGCCCACCATGGCCCTTCCCTTATCTAGTCCACATGAGGCCCACAGGTGTAACAGCCCTGCCTATTCTGATCTGCCCCCATCCCGACTCACGCTTTCCAATGGATGTAGTTGTCCAGCAGGGGAACCCACATTCCCCTGTCAGCTTTACCTCCTCCCCCTGATTATCACATGTGCTGTTTGGGCGCTGCAATCACATCTGGTACGGCTCATCTCACCTTGGCATTCCTTATTGTGTACTAGTATGTGTCGCAACCGAACCTGGCTCGACCCACACTCTGTTCTGGCTCTCGGACTCACCAGCGGGTGATGTGAACAGGTTCAGCCTGGTCTGCCCCCAATCCATGCCATGTGTACACCAGTGGGATAATTTCCATAACCTGTTCTGGGCTGTTTCCTATTGTGCTTCTTGCGCTTACCTTCAGGGACTGTGTGCTGCCAGAGGAGTTGCCCAGGCTCCTCCATCAGAAACTCTCCCAGTGCCAGGTTTCACACATACCAGTGGGTCCATGAGCCAGCCCTGTTCAGTTCACCTCCTGTCCTAGCAGGAACAGTGGTGTTTCCTGACTGTTCTTCAACCCAATCTGGTTCTTATTGTTGGATGTTTCAACCCAGCCATGGCTCTTCCATACCCCCATACAGCTTACACATGGTTCAGTAAGGGCTGAGACCTAGCCTAGTCTGTCATACATTTCCCCTGGTCCTGCAGAGCACCAGATGGTGTTGGGGTCTGGCCCAGCTTGGTACTTCCAGTCCCAGTCCACACCTGTGCCAAGTGGGATTACACTCGTACCCTGATTGGAATGCAGCCCCATTTACAGCCCATGCGCTCATTGGTGGGAAACTCAACCCAGCTAGAGTATCCTCTTAGCTGCCCAACTGGGCCTATTCCCAGCTTGGATCTTGTGAAGGCCAGTGTTTGCTCTGATTCAACTTGGTAGAGCCCCTCTCTTGTCCTGTCCCCTTAGATGCTGTGGCTTAGCATCCCTGTCTTACGCAGATCAGTAGGCGCAAGGACCTATTGGCATGACCTGTGCTCCAACCTGATTTCTGTTGTTTCTTGTGAGTTAAGATTTGCTAGCCCTGCCCATTCTTTCCCCTTCCAGTGGCAGCATTGCCCACCCCACATCCTGTTAAAGGATGCACTTTCAGGTGCTGCTGCCTTGACCTGCGCTGACTGTTTTGGGTTCCTGCACCCGTGTGTGATGGCAGGTAGCATGGTCACATCTAGCTTAGTCCACCCCAACCCCAACTTGCGAGCTAACCAGGGGGAACTTGTATTTCCACAGGGTTGGGCCCACACAACCCCATAGAGTCTACCCCCAGACCAAGTTCTCTCGCGTGCTGGATAGAGTCTTGACCCTGCCAGATGTGACCACTCCACCACTCCACCAAACAGTTGGGTAATGGTACCCATCACTGCCAAAGAGGCCCCCATCCATAGCATTGGTGTGGGCTAGTGTGTGACGATCAGTGATGTTCTAGGCAAAAAGGCCATTTCTGTATTCCGAATTGGGTTGGTGTATCTGACTAACCGTAAGTGTCTCCTGGGTACTTCCCTCCAAACCACCAGGTCTCAGTCCCCACGCCTGCCTAAAACTTCCATGACCCTGTCACTGGGAATCACCCAAGATTCACTACTCACCTACACTAAAATTGGACTTAGTCATGGGTGTCCCCAGGCAGCAAACATATCTTAAAAAACCCCAGAGTTTGCCGCCAGGCGGCCAGCAGGCTAAGCCTGGCACCACTTGGTGCACTGGCCGCCCTGGGGGAGGCCGGGGACTCGTTCACTGCCTTGCAGCAGTGTCTTTGGCGTGAGCCCCCAGCATTGGGTCCAACCCGGCGGGGGCACCCCCCACAGCCGCCACACTGTGAGGAGCGGCACTTGCCCCCAAACCCAAGGCCCGATCTCACTCACTTTTTAAAACTTTGAAATAACAAGTAACTATCCTTTTTTTTTGCATTTTTTTTGTTAGACTTAAGTTTCCAGCACTTTTGAAGGAACACTAATATACAGGAAGTGCCACACCTACATACACACACGTACACATTCATGTGCCAAAGCGAACATGGCATGAAAGGAACAGACAATAACTCGAGACAAAATTGACAATGAGCTCAAACCGGATTATGCAGAAAATCTGGATATCTAGAATGAAAAGAACATTGCACAAATGTGTTGTGTAAGTCACATATTGTCTTGTGGTTGCTAATTTATAGGTGTAGCCTCATGCACTATCATTTGATCATCATTAAGGGAGTGTTTTGCATTAAGAGATTGAGATAAAATGTTTTAGCACAACTGTATTCAGTGCAATTAAACTAGATAATTGCTGCAGAAAGCCTGGCTAGCTTCAGCTTGGAAAGGACATCTAGCAAGAAGGCGAACATGTCATATTCATGCAATTTCTTTCAAATACAAGAGACCAGTGATAGCCTATTTTTGTAACATATGTCTCTGCCAATCACTTTTCTCTACCTCAAATGTTAAATCCCTAAACATTTTTCTTATTAGGAACCATCTCACATCCATCTGTTTGCTGGATGTTTTATATAATTTGAAAACCAAAATTACATAAACTAAGATTCTGGCTAGTAAAAAAGCTTACCCATGCCTAGACTTGCCTCTGTAATGCAGAAGAATCATTGTCTGGAAAATACAGGGATAATTGGGTCACTTTTTTTTTTTTTAATAGAAGGCTAACTCATAAGTTCTAACATTTCCCTGGGTAATACTAATTCCCATACTTCTCACATTTTATGGTCAAGTGAAGTTAAGCTATTTGCCCCAAATTATATAGGTAGATGTAGAACTCAGATTGTCCAACTTTTATCCAGTGAAGTGTGTATTTATCCACTCATCGATTTACCCATCAGTTACTTTGAAGCACATGTTAAATGAAAGAAGGTATGCCAGCTGCAGAAAGCAAATGGATTCTATCTACTGCAGTGTGGTGGGGAAAAGAAAGACATTTACATAGAACATAGAAGTATAAAAAACAAGTAATACTTATTGTTTTAACAAATAAGTTGTAATGATGCGAAAGAATAAGATTATATTATTCATCTTTTGGCATTTCACCAGATTAATCACACTTACAGAAAAAATAATTGTTCGAACAACTACAGCCATAAAATAGCACCTAATGGAAAATAACCAATTCGCAAAGTAAACAACATCCCATGAGTTTCAAGCTTGCAAAGTCAAACTAAAGTAAATTACAATAAGATAGCCAGCACCGTCCTTGTAAAATGTAGAAAAACTATTATTTCTTTTTCTTCCCCAAAGAAATCAATGTTGTTTGAGGTGTTGCTGATTGATTTTATATCAAATATTTCAAAATGGAGGAGATAGAACATTAAATTGCGTTAACTTGGGAAGAAGATTATTACAGTAACAATAATTCCATAAGCAGGAAAAATAAGGAAAAGCTGAAATGGTCCTTTTCCATTCATCTAAAATAGCAATTCTCATTACCTCATATTTTAAATTTTCGTTTGTATCTTATATCTCAGGATATAAGTTAGCCAATTTTAGTATCTCTGTGCTCATAATGTGCAAACTCAACAGGAGGCTATACAATTGGTATTGTCTCTTACAGGAAAAAATATAGCTAGAAGCGATCATTTCTAATACTATTAATCTCCTCTTTCAGATGGCTTCCTCCTTTGGTTTCTGGCTTCCTGGTTTCTTTCACTTGTTCTCCTGTATCATTTCAGGAGAAAAAAACCAAAACCACAAAGTCAGGCTTATTGGTTTCACTAGAAACAGTTGCTATACAACTTTGGTTGGACCTTCAATGCCAATTATCAGGCACTCACACTTATTCAATATATAAAGAAAGAGTGCTGCAAAGTATCAGCAACATTGTAAGTATGAGAAATAGAGTCTCAGATGAGACACGGCCAATGTGTTCATTTCTAAATGCCTCCTGATCATATTCCAAAAACATTCAAACCAGTGTTTGCCTGTTCTAACTGGAGGGAATCTTGTTCCTCCAGGGGACATTTGGGCATGGCTGGAGACAAATTTTGGGTTTCAAAATGGAGGAAAACAGTATTACTAGCATCTAGAGGCTAGGCAGGCTGCTAGGCATCCTACAGTGAACAAAAGAGTCTCCACACTAAAAGCTCTGAAAGAATGAACCGGTCCTAAACATCAACACTGTCAAGAAGGAGGACTCCTGATTAAAACAACCTGTTACCACAGTCTCCACGTTTCTTGTTCTTTCCCTGCAGATGACCTCACTTCACTCCAGTGGGAATTTGTGTTTATTTTTCTTTCATCTCAATATATCCATGTATCTTTATGTGGCATTTTCTTTTTTTTTTATTCTAAAGATTTATTTATTATTTTTATGGGAAAGTCAGATATACAGAGAGAGACAGAGAGAAAGATCTTACATCCGCTGATCTACTCCCCAAGTGGCCACAATGGCCAGAGCTTAGCCAATTTGAAGGCAGGAGCCAGGAGCTTCTTCCAGGTCTCCCACATGAGTGTAGGGTCCCAAGGCTTTGAGCCATCCTCGACTGCTTTCCCAGGCCAGAAGCAGGGAGCTGGATAGGTAGCGGGGCTGCCAGAATTAGAACCGACACCCATATAGAATCCCAGCTTGAGCAAGGCAAAGACTTTAGCCATCAGGCTATCATGCTGGGCACTGTGTGGCATTTTCGTACTCCTTTCTGTAACTATTCCTCTTTTGTTTTGAAGACCACTCTTTCAATATTTATGCCCTCTTATTTCTCAAAGTATACTGCCAACAAAAATGCATTCTGTATTGCAAGATGAGAACAGAAAAGAAATAGGGCAAAGAGTACTATCTCATTCCTGTTACCTCTCCAAAATCTGGCTGAAACATTTTTTCTCATGTGTATTGTCACTGTGTCCCCAAACATGACTATTCTCTCTGGACTTAAAAAAACACTTCATTATATTCTATCCAAAGATACCCTTTCCTTGTGACAGTTACATGGGCTAATAGTTAGGGTTAGATCCTGTTGGGATGAAGAGAGGGGAGTCCCTTTAAAAGTATACATGATGCTTGTTTCCGCCCAGAAAGCGTTTTTAGCAGGATGAAAGTGACATCTTCCCATGTGAGTTTCTAGTTTTATCATGAGAATAAAAGTATCAATCATGCCCTTCTGATGGCTTTTTGCTTTATCTTTTTTTTAAAGATTTATTTATTTTATTTCAAAGTCAGATATACAGAGAGGAGAGACAGAAAGGAAGATCTTCTGTCCGATGATTCACTCCCCAAGTGAGCTGCAATGGTCGATGCACGCCGATCCGAAGCCAGGAACCTGGAACCTCCTCCAGGTCTCCCACGCGGGTGCAGGGTCCCAAGGCTTTGGGCCGTCCTTAACTGCTTTCCCAGGCCACAAGCAGGGAGCTGGATGGGAAGTGGAGCTGCCGGGATTAGAACCGGCGCCCATATGGGATCCCGGGGCTTTCAAGGCGAGGACTTTAGCCGCGAGGCCACGCTCCCAGGCCCGCTTTTTGCTTTATCTTGAGCAAGCTGTACAGTATTCAATTCCAGCCTTTTGACGTGTTTTATCCCCTCCTTCTCATTGATTCATAGCTGCTATTCTTATTATTTTTTTTTCAAAAATTATCCTTGAAAAACTTCACTTCGACCAAATTTTCAGGTCTTCCTCCCCTGGAGCCCTTAACTGCTGCAGCAGGAGGTTGTTGTATTTAATAAATATCTCTTTGCTCACTGATAAGTCTGCATGGAAATTCTTCTTTTATGTGAGACAAGATCTAAGATCATCTTTCCTGGTTTCCCATACCACTGTTATCTTGGTCCTCCTACCTTTTTACTTTTCTGTATACCCTCGTGCTCCACTGCTTCTTGCCTAGACCACAGTTATTTTCAAGCTCTTCTAGTCTTTAATCTAGTCTGCTTAGAGCTATAGAGTTGAGACTGCAACTCTCATCTAAGTTCTTAGAGTTGACCAGTGCCTAGTCTGAATAACTATGATATGCCGAGATTCCTTTACATACAAGCTACTGTGTTTGAAACTTAAGTTTGTGCCTCCATTCCACAGAAGTGGAAACAGGTTTAGGCAAGATAAATGGCTTGCTCAGAATCAAACAGCAAGGAAGTAAGGAGTCAGTATTCAAATCCAAGTCAGTCTTCCTCTAAGCTCTACTACACATGCCCAAGGCATCAGGTACAACTTCTTTAGCGAGGCCTTCAGAACTCTTATGTTCTGGTTCAAAAATGTTCTCAGGTACTACTGACCTTCATCCAAGCCACGTTCATGTCAAATTACCAACCTCTCTGCATCCCTCCCTTGCTCACTCATTGTGTCTTCTGTCTACATTATCCTTCTCATACAATTTTGTTTGCATCTTTATGTGTTCAGATACCTACCTATACCTTTCAAAGCCCAAATCAAGTGTACCAAATTCCCTTATCTTCTCTCACCTGTCATGAATTTGTTTTGTAATATAACTTTTCTCACTTTCAACATTTTTTCATAAATGTAATATATATTTTTTTTTACCTTTCCCTTCCTTTTCATTACTTTAGAGAAGGGGATAATAACATCTTTGTGCAGCACTCTACAGGCATGTTTTCCTATACACTGAGAACCTAACAAAAAGTGGGAACTCAACAAAACTCTGTTTGCCCATTTGGCTCTAATGTTCACAACAACTCTAGAAGTGAAATGACTTGCCCAGGGGCCCCAAGTGTTCCAGGCACCAAGGGCCATCAGGGAGTTACATGCTCAATTGAGAGCTCTTCCTACTGCACTACCTGTACCTTTCAAGTTTCATTTACCCTGAATATTTTAGTTCTATGTCTTAACCTTAGTATTGATTGAATAATGTTGAACCACTAAACAGAAGCTTATTAAGAATATTTTTTTCCATTGAAAATCAGGAGAGATTTGTTGGTCACCAGAATCAGAATATTCTGGGGTATGACTCATCTTCGCACCTGGTATTTATTGTTCATTTAAGCAGAGGAAAATAAAGCCTCCCATAATGATTAACTATCCTAGCCAACATTATGCAGAGGTCTGTGTCATTCACTGAAGTACCTCACATCACACACCTTTTTTTTTTTAAAGATTTATTTATTTTATTTCAAAGTCAGATATACAGAGAGGAGGAGAGACAGAGAGGAAGACCTTCCATCCGATGCTTCACTCCCTAAGTGAGCCTCAACGGCCGGTGCGCGCCGATCCGAAGCCGGGAACCAGGAACCTCTTCCAGGTCTCCCACGCGGGTGCAGGGTCCCAGGGCTTTGGGCCGTCCTCAACTGCTTTCCCAGGCCACAAGCAGGGAGCTGGATGGGAAGTGGAGCTGCCGGGATTAGAACCGGCGCCCATATGGGATCCCGGGGCGTTCAAGGCGAGGACTTTAGCCGCGAGGCCACACCGCCGGGCCCAACATCACACACCTTTAACAAACATGTATTTGTGTGTTCTTTAGAATCAGTGTATAGAAGATGGAGGGATTCAGTGTTTGTTTTTATGGTACAAAATTGATCGTGCTTCTCCTTGCTGTCTAGAGCTATGCTTAGAAAAACCACCTCCATCGTGAAGATTCTATAGAAATATTCAGTTGTATTTCTATTTTGTCACATCATTCTTTACACTTAGAATATCTAGGATTCTGTGCACATGTGTTTGCATGTGTGTGTGTGTGAAAGGCATGAACTAAATTTATAATTTAGTATTCTTATATACTAGTTGTTACAACTTTGATTTCCCTTTTTCATGTAAATGAAGTTTTTATAATCTATTCCTGTGTGTTAAATTCATGTATTTGTAAACTTTTAGTTTGTTCTGTTGATGGTTTACTCTTGAACTAATATCATTGTTTTGATTATCAAAGCTTTAATTTTTGATATGGTAGTCTCACTCATTACTGTTTAAAAAATATTTGTGTACTTATTTATTTGCAAGCAAAATGACAGAGAGGAAGAAACTGAAAGGTTTTTTCGTTCTGCTTGTTATTCCCCCACATGACTACAATACCCCGATTTAGACAAGGCGGAAACCAGGAACCAGGAACTTGGCCATTGTGAAGCTAGAAGCCGGGGACTCCAGTCAGATCTTCCACATGGGTTGCAAGTGCCCAGTCCTTTGGCCATCATCTGCTGCTTTCCCAGGTACATTAGCAGGGCACTTGATTACAAATAGAGCAGCTGGGACCCTAACCAGCACCCCAATATAGTATGCCAGTGTTATAGGCGACAGTTTAATCAACCGTGTCACAATACCAGCAGCTACTCTTTTAAAAAATATTTCTTGGCAGTGTTATGGCATATCAGGCTAATCCTTCGCATATGGCACTGGCATCCCATATGGGCTGCCAGTTCTTCTCCTGGCTGCTCCACTTCCCATCCAGCTCCCTTCTTATGGCCTGGGAAAGCAGTGGAGAATGGCTGAAGTCCTTGGGCCCATACATCCATATGAGGGACCTGAAGAGGCTCCTGGCTCCTGGCTTCAGATCAGCTCAGCTGCAGCCATTGCAGTTGTTTGGGGAGTGAACCAGTGGATGGAAGGTCTCTCTCTCTCTCTCTCTCTCTCTCTCTCTCTCTCTTCTCTCTATAAATCTGCCTTTAAAATAAAAATGAAAATTTTTTTAAAATCTTGGCTACTCACTAAGGCTTATTTTTTAAAAATGTAAAAAAAATATTTTATTAATGGGCCTGGTGCGGTAGCATAGTGGTTAAAGACCTCGCCTTAAATGCGCCAGGATCCCATATGGATGCCGGTTCATATCCCGGCAGTCCCGCTTCCCATCCGGCTCCCTGCTTGTGGCCTGGGAAGGCAGTCAGGACAGCCGAAAGCTTTGGGACCCTACACCAGCGTGTGGGAGACCCGGAAGAAGCTCCTGGATCCTGGCTTCGGATTGGCTCAGCTCTGGACATTGTGGCCTCTTGGGGAGTGAACCATCCATCGGATGGAAAATCTTCCTCTCTGTCTCTCCTCTCTATATTTCTGCCTTTCTAATAAAAATAAATAAATAAATAAATCTTTAAAAAATATTTTGTTAAGATCTTATGCTTGTTTTACTGGGACTTTGATTGAGATAGAATAAAAGTTATGTATTACTATGGAAAATCTACTTATTTTAACATATGAAGCTTCAAAATTAGAGAATGGGTTGTGGTTTCTATTTCCTCAAACCTGATCTCATTTCTCCCAGCTTTCCAGTTGTTTATGCATGTGTTTGTGTTTGTATACATTCAGACTTTAGCACAGCAGGGTGCGTTGGGTTCCAGCCCCATCTTCATCATTGGCTCGTTGTGTTAGCTTGTTCTTTACCCTTTCTTCTTCATTTCCCCCTCCAGTAACAGGAGAGAGAGCCACAGTAATTTCCACTGAAGTTACTGTAAAGGGGCAGGCATTGTGGTATATAGCAGGTTAGGTTGGGAATCCACATGCCATGAAGGCTACCAGTTTAAGTCCTGGCTGCTCTGTTTCTGACCCAGCTCCTTATTGAGAAACCTGGGAAGGCAGCAGATGATGGCTCCAACAGGGACTCCCTACCACCGATGTGGGAGACTCAGGTGGAATTCATTCTGGCCTGACTCAGGCCCAGCTGTTGTGTCTGTCTAGGAAATAAGTCAATGGGTGGAAGATTCTCTCATTTTCTCTCTGTGTCTCTGACTCAACATTTCAAATAAAATAAATCTCAAAAAATAGAATCATCATGAACCTCAAATGAGTTGGTCCATCAAGAGTGCTTGAAACAATCTTTGGCACACAGTGAGGCCTCTATAAGCACTTCCTATTTTATACACATGTATTTACACTATACACACCTCATGCTTCACATGAAGTTTATTTCTTTTTCATATACTATATGAATTAGATCTCCTTTTTTATTGCTACTATTTGCCATTGGCTTAATCTTGATTATGCAGCATAATTTCAAGAAACAATAAACTTTGAAATCTCAGCCTCCAGAGGGCTTCCCTTTCTTGTAAATTATTGCTGTTTTGCACAGATTATTTTAATGTCATTTTTGAGCCAAATAGTGAAGCAAAAAAATAAGTTACTGATGCTAATGAGAGGTCAAGTGCAGACGACAAGTAAAGACCAATAGCTAGACTAATGAAATAACTGAAAGAACAGTCCTTTTGCAAAATCGACGATGAAAGGGAAAACAAGTGAAAATTGCAAAAAAAAAAAAAAGAAAGAATATAAATATCCAGAAAAGGTTTAAAGCAGTACTCAAAGTTTAACTTAAAGCAAAAGTCTTGACAGAACACACTATCTAAAAACATAATCAAGACTCTAAGGTGGACTATGTCAGCCAATGGACTTTGGAAGGATTTCCTCAACCTTGGAGCAACAAAATCAACAGCGTCTCAGCATTATCAAAACCACTTAAGCAGTATCCTTGGAACATGTTCTACATGGGGGACCCTGGGATGACACTAGATGGCCTTCACCCATTCCTGGGTACAGATGCGGTTGGGTTGCTGGGAGCGACCCTCATCCCTTCTCTCTTCACTTTCCCCAGATACCAGAAGAAAAAAGATTGGAGGCAGTTGCTTCATCCACTTTCCCGCATCCCTCAAACTTGCACCCCAACTGATGGTCCACCTGGTATGCATCCCTCTCAACTATGTAAACATCATCAAAATAAAATGAATTTATTGTATAATATTACATATAATTTTATAAATAATTATAAACTATTTTATAATATTACATATAATCATATAATACATTATGTAATATTATGTAATTACATATTATATAATATTGTATAATATTATATACATTTATATGTAATATAATACATATAATATTAGGAGCAGAAAATTGGAACTGAATAATAACCATAGAAGAAATGTGAAAACTACCAAAGATCTAGCACTGAAAACATACATATCAAGACAACTCATTTTACACATGAATTCTCTAACTTGTTTAGAAATAGTGCTGTTTACAGATCTTGGAAAAAGATAGGAAACTTTATCATCCATCATTCTGTAAGGTTAATAACACTTTGGAAAGAAATTAGTGCAGAATAGCAGAAAAGAAGGAAAAAATGTGTACACTAATTTTAATAACAAGAATCAGTTTACAGATTCCAGACAAAACCTTAGCAAACTGAATAAAATGTAATTTTATAAGTTGAATGCTTCATGACCAAATGGGATTTTATCAAGAAAGCAAAGATACTTTACCGCATTAAGAAATGAGCCCTTATGATTTATACTTAAACAACGAGCAAATTTTCGAGTATCTTATAAAGTTGGCTACTTTGGTGACCTCTGCCTAGAACACATTAATTTCTTGTCTAGTCAGCCAACCCTTGCTCAGTGTCCCAAGTCCAGTGTCAAGTCCAGTTCCTCTCCATCTGAGAACAAGAAGCAGCTCTGTCAGTCACGTCTGTAGCACTTTCCGTGTACCTCTATCCTAACACCTGCTGTCCTATGGTTGCTGTAACTTCTTTGGCTGTCCCACAAAGCTACACTTTGTGAGGCAGTTGCAATTTCCTTTCGTTTTCTGAATGCCAGCATATAAAAATCTGGCTCTCAGTAGTGACTGTCAATAATTCTTGGGTGACTGGATGTATTTTTGGCCTTTGTTCCGATAGTAATTATGCTTTCATTATAAGTTGATAAAATCTTTTATAGCAATTTCAAACAATTTGCTTTTTACGCAGTAAGTATGAGTAATTTTATTGTACTTATTAGGTCATAGGTTAAAAATTATTGTAGGGCAGAAAATATTCTTAATGGTTTAATTCTCATAGTGTCCAGAAATGAAAATGATTGTCACAATCTTTCCACCTGCTTCTAACATAATTCCAGTGAGCTCGGTTGTGAGGTTAATTACACCATGAATTCATTAGACAATGATCTAAATTATTATTTTAAAATCTGTAAAATATTAGTGTTCACATTCAAGAGAGGAAGCCATTTATCATCTGCTGTTAATGTTTTCCTTAATATTTCTGAGTAAGCAAATCATTAGTAAAACCAGCTCATTGCTTATGGCCAGGAAAATCAACGGAGGGTGGCCCAAAGCCTTGGAACCCCAAACCCACTTGGGAGACCTGGAGGAAGCTCAAGGCTCCTGGCTTCAGATCAGCTCAGCGCCAGCCATTATAGCCATTTAGGAGTGAACCAGAGGATGACAGATCTTTTTCTTTCTTTCTTTTTCTTTTCCCCTTCTTTTCTTTTCCTTCTTTCTTTTTATAAATCCAATCTACCTTTTCAATAAAAATTTTAAAATAACAGTAAAGTCATTCTGCCAAGGCAGGCAGAGTGGCACAGCTAATTAAGCTCCTGCTTAGCATGCCTGTTAGTCCTAGCTCCTCCGTTTCCAATTTAGCATTCTGCTAATGCATTCTAGAATGGAGGAGGCTGTCAAAAATTCTACTGAAGATGTTTAATGCTTTTCTTTTAATTAATTTGGAACGATTGACACAACCTTCTTAAAGGAGTACCGTAATATTTCTATATCCATCCATTTGAAGAAAGTATAAATATAAATCTAAATTTGTACCTATTAACATGTAATCCTTGATCATTAGAAAAAAAAAAAAAACCTGCATTGAAGCAGACATTCTGCTCAGCAGGTTGAGCTGCATTTGGAATACCTGCATCACCTATGGGATGCCCGGTTCAAGTCCCAGCTACTTCGCCTATAATTCAGCTCTGGCCATTTTGCCAGCATGCCGGAGGGACTGAGCAGGTTATGGTTCAGTTACCTGCCATCCCCATAGAAGGCCTGGATGGAATTCCCCCATCCCCGCTCCAACCAGTGCTGGCTGTGTGGGCTTTTGGAGAGTGAGCAACTACATGGAAGATAGTTTCTCTCTCTTTCTCTCTCTCCCTCTCAAATAATTAAAAATAATAAAACTTTACCAAAAAATGCTACTTGGACATGAAACCAGGACTTGGGGCACTAGATTACAGACCAGATGACTGTATGACTACTGTTCAATTTTGAAACTTCTACAAAAGAAAGGTATAAATTAAATAACATACAAGAACAATAGGAACACACTGAAGCTGTGTCAGTCTATCAGGGAATACATAGTTGCCCTAATTATGAAGCACAATCTGTGGGAGTATATTGAGGATTCCCAAGTGGTAGGAGAAGGGACACTGGAGATTTCATCTGTTTTTTCATTTCCCTTCCTGATTTCCCCAGTGTTTCCTAATGTCTCCTCCAACATTCTCTCAGCTACTTTTTCTCGTTCTTGTGCTTTAACACATAAACTGGGTTTAACATAAATAAAACCCTAAGGCTGTTTTCACAGGTAATTGTTCTTTTGCTTTTATAGCAATCTACACTCATGAGCAAAACAAATCTAGTTTTAGGGGAATCCCAGAGGGGTTACCGTGTGACTGCCAGAAATAAAACATTTTGTAAAAGGTGAATCTGTTAACTATTTTCCTGTAAAGAAGGAATGTACACCCCCTTTCTCCTGTGTTAAAAAAGCCAACAACATGAGAAGATGAATTTAAGATTGAATGTGGTCTTACGCAAAACAGCTTGCATCAATCAACAAAGATCTTGAATCTGTGCTATGTGGTACTCACACAGTTCCTCATAATTTACCCCCAAGCAAAGGCAGAACAAGTCTTCCTTATTCATAAATCTGTGTTCGCATGCAGAATTTCCAAGGGGTACAAATCACGCATGTCACAAGACATATTCCTGCCTTCACGCAGTTTACCAAAGAAGGGAATTTATCATTGCTGTCCTGATGCCCCTTAGGAATTTCAAGAAAACATCGGTACCAGAAAGGTCAGAAGGGAGGCAAATGAGGGGAAACAGATGGGAGTATGGTTCTCAAACAACTTTTGAAAACTGGCATCTATAATGGAGAGGTGCCCTTACCTACATAAACACCTGTTTTCAAGTGCCTTTGTGGATGGAATGTAGGAATTATTCATCTTTATACTGTCACCACATTTGCTTCAGCACATGAGAATTATTGTCAGAAGAAAGAGGGAACAGCCTTCTCAGGGCTGTTGTAATGTAGTTAACAATGATTAAAGGAGTAGCCAACACTTGCCTGGAACCAAGGGCTGGTTTTTGGTTTGTTTGTTTTGTTTTTCACTATTATCTCAAGAGATGTGTCTTTGAGTGATATGGGCCTGGGTCTGAGTCCTGAGACTGTCATTCTACAACCATATGTTCATGAGCAAGAAAGTTCCTGGACTTCTCTAATACTGAATTTCTTCAAACATAAGATGTTTTCAGAATTGTTAGAAAAACAGGTTAGGTCAAATATGCACAAACACCAACAATAGCACTGGCACATAATGGTACTTTTCCTCTGTGTTGGACACTTGGTGAGCCTCAGAGACACACACTGGCATTTGTGAAAGACTGTCTAAAAGACATTGAGTAGTTAGATCATCTGGTACCAATTATGTGGGACAGTAATATAAGTACCCATTGAATTTATATGTCTCAAGGCTGGCATTATGGCCACAGCGGGCTGAACTACCACTGAGGCTAGCATCCCATATTGGAACAGTGGTTCAAGTCCTAGTTAGTCTTTTTCAATCCAGATCCTTCCTCATGCACCTAGAAAGCATTATAAGATGCTCCAAGTATTTTGGCTGCTGCCACCCACTTACTATACCAGGAGGGAGTTCTGTGTTCCTGGCATTAGCCTGGCTCAGCCCTGGCTGTTGCAGTCATTTGGGAAGTAAACTAGCATATGAAGGATATTCTTTCCTTCTTGTCCTCCTCCACCTCCTCCTCATCTTCCTCCTTCTCTCTCATGCCTCCCTTTTTCAATAACTAAATGAAAATTATTTTTTTTTAAAAAAAGATTGTATACCTCTTTCTGCTTAGGAGAAATGATCCCCATTTAAAAGACTTATTTTCCACTAGCACTGTAAAATTTAGAAGCAAAGATCCTAGTAGGCTTTATCAAATCCACAGGTATCCACTATGAAGTCTATATCAAGAGTTGATTTCTATTTCTTTCCTGGGTACTGAGATTTAGGGTTGTGTTTTCCCAGAAGATCATTCATGGAGAAGTATCTAAATGTCTGTATGGTATATTTCTCACAACCTGGTATTCATTGAAATATAGTGTGTCTTACATGGTTTCCTTTTGTCAAAAACTTCAGATATATAATATGTACAGCTTTCATCCCTTACCAATAGAATAGATGATCTATGTTTATAATGCTTAGTATTATGACTTGCTAATTAAAATAGTCAACAGCTGCTAAAATGTTTGAAAAGTTAGCCTGGTTTGTAATTAATCTCAATTGTCAAATGAATAAAGGAATAGGAACAGAGAAAGAGATTATAGAGCCTTCAAAAGCTACTGTTTATTTAACTGTTTATTTATTTGAAAGGCAGAACGATGGAGGAGAGACAGGGAGCTGTGAGGAAAGACAGAGACAATAGTATCTTCCATCTGCTAATTCATTCCCAAACGATTGAAACCAGGAGCCAGGAATTCCATCTAAGTCTCCCACATGAGTGGCAGAAACCAAAGTACTTGGGCCATCAGCTGCCTCTAAGGTGCATTAGCAGGGATTGGAAGCACAGTGACTAGGACTCAAATTAGACACTCTGATTTGGGATACAAGCACCTCAGGCAGTGGCTAAACCTCCTGTGATACAACTTCTGCTCCTCAATTATTTTTCACGTTATTGAAAAGGTACAGAGACAAATGGAGAGAGATCCTCCATCTGCTGATTGGCTCCCTCATTTACCCAGAACAACCGAGGGTGGGCTAGGCCAAAGGCAGGAGCACAGAACTCAGTCTGGATCTCCACACGGGTGGCAGGGACACAACTGTGTCAGTCATCATCTGCTGCCATCCGAGTGTGCCTTAGCAGAAAGCTGGGTAGCAAGTGGAAGAGAAGTAGCTTATATTCACACCAGGCTCTCCGATATAAGATGGCAGGCATCTCAATGGTGGTGTAACTTCTATACAAACACCTTCAGTAATTTGGGGGTTCTTTTGTGTGATTATGCTGTGGGATTCAGAACTGGATTTTGTTATTGTTGTTTCTTGCATAAGATAATTAACAAGAACAAAATAAATGATGTTTTAAAATTACACATATCTGTATTCATACAAGTAAAATATTGGGAAATTCCCTTCTTAGTAAACTACCTTTGGATATTCAAACAATAAGTACATCATAGTGCAGAAGCCAGGTAAATTCCTCTGGGGGACTTGTGTTTAGAACACTTGAAGACAAAGATCACTCATTTTCATGTGATGCATGTTAACCTATTCCTAGCCCGTTCAAAGAAACTAGATAAAGGCAGCCATCAAAATCATTCTCAGTGCCAGTATTTGCTAAAATCGTGGCATTTGCCTCTGATCCCCCTTCCACTTGCTTGCATGAAGATCCTGTTACTTTAAGTTCGCAGCATCATGAGATCTGTGGTGTCTTCACTTCATACTGTGGTTTTGAAAAATGATCTTAGCCCTGACTCTATCTAGCTACTACAGTGATAATAGTATCTATCTATCTATCTATCTATCTATCTATCTATCTATCTATCTATCATCTGTGTAATATTTTCAGATATTGAGGGCTGTTTTCCTTTTGATGATTGTGTTTTCATGAACAAGATGTCCTCTTCAGGTCACTGAGAGGGCATCAATGGCTTCTAAAGGCATTACCTGTAAAACCAAGAACAAAAGTCAAGTTCTTGGCTTTGCGTTCTAAAGTAGGCTTTGAAATACATACTAGAGCCAATAGATTTACAAGCAGAGACTTTAAAATCGTGACAGTGGGCTGTTTGAAAGAGAAAGTATTTTTATGTTCAGAAGTTTGGCTTCAAAACTCAAGAGTCAAAATCCAAATATAAAATATAGACCTTAAGTATCAGATTCTAGAAGAATGTAGCATGATTTAAGAGTCATTTTGCAGCCAAAAGGAAGTTGAATTTTTACCACTTGGCAGAGAATAGAGAAGGAACTTGGCCTTGTGACTGTAGTTTCTGTCTTTTCCAATCTACAAGGTAGTCTTATAAAGAATATGGAAGGATCTCGTAAGCTATCCTGCTGAAGTATTTGGGTTCTTGGGCAGGAGAGAGATCATCAGGCTCTCCAGAGTATTGCCCACTGGGACAGCAAAGCTTGTGGTGAAGCCTAAATTTCATGCTGTCCAGCACAATGAACCATAGAGCAACTTCTCACAGATGGCTGCCTCATGTCAAAGTACAGTGGTTCCTCAAAATGAAAATAGAACTATATGATCCAGCAATTTCACTTCTAGTTGCATATGTCACACAACTGAAAACAGGAATTCCAGCAGCTTTTTGTATACCCGTGTTCATGACAGTATTATTCTGGACAGCCAAAAGGTGAAGCAGCCCAAATGTTGATCAACTGATAAATGGATAAACAAAATCTGATAAATCCACACAATGGAATATCATTCAGTTTTAAATGGGATGAAATTGTAGTAAGTACTACAATATAGATGAAATATTATTCTAAGTGAAATAAGCCAGCTGTAAAAGATATGATTTTATTTATATCAGATATTTAAAACAGCCAGAATCACAGAAACAAAATAAGGATAGTGGTTACCAGGGCTGAAGGAAGGAAGAGGAGAATGAGGAATTGTTCTTTAATACATAATGGTTTTCAGTTTGGGATGATCAAACAGTTGTAGCAGTGGCTAATGGTAATAATTGTTCTATAATATGAACATGAATCATAATGTCTCTGAATTACACACTAAATGATTAAAATTGAAAATTTCACATCATGCATATTTAACAAATTTTAAAATTTTGACTTGGAAGGCAAATTTTACAAAGAAGGAGAGATAGAAAAGATCATTTGTCCTCTAGTTCATTCCCTATAAGACCACAATGGCCAGAGCTGATTCGTGTGAGTTCACGGGCGTAAGGACTGCCGGCCTCAGATGCTTTCCCAGGCCATATTAAGCAGAGAGCTAGGTCAAAAGTAAAGCAGCCAGTATCCAAACCAGCACCCATAGGGGATGTCGGCGCCACAAGGCAGAGGATTAGCTTACTGTACTGCCACACCATTCCCTATTTACTAACATTTTAATACCATAAAGTTGAAAAAAAAATCTCGTGCCCCTAAAAGGAGGATCAAAATGGAGAGTTCAGAACAACAAGGCGAAGAATGACTTGTGATTGGTAATCAGTGAGTCGAAGGTGCATAGACTTTTCAGCATGATCACGTTGGGTAAGTGGGTGGGGAACAGGTAGCAGAGGAACGAGAGAAAAGCAAGTATTCACTGCAGCAAAGGCCAGTCAGGTGGTCTGCTGATGACCATGAACTGTATTTCTCTCCCTCAAAGTTAGAATGATAGACCACCCAGCACCTTGAAGCATTCAGAGCTTAGATTACTGCTAAGGGGATGGAAAGAGATGAAAGGAGAAAATCCTAACTTGACTTTATCAAAAAAGATTGAGTTTAAAGTGGAAGTAATTGAAATTACTTTTGGATTATAGGGTTAGATTTTCCATCACCAATGAAATAAGAGCTCCAGAGCTAAAGTAAATTGGATTACAGGGTTGAGTTTTCCATCACCAGTAAAACAATTCCATTGCCATAGTTAGTTATAAGGAAGTCACTTCCATTTTACACATTTGAATGTGTGTGCCTGGGAAATATATTTCTATTAATTATCTGTATTCTTTTTCTAAACCTAAAGCTATGATTTTTAAGTCCTCAAAATCATGGCACTAGATGGCTCTTTTGCAAGGAATAAAGAGTTAGTTCTCCTTTAAGATTTTCATTGCTCCTTTTTCGGACTCAGCATCCAAGATGGCCATCTGGTCTCATTGCTGGCCTACCTCTGAACCAACTACAGGATATGAGAGCTATGTCTTTGGGATACTTAAAATTGGAACAGTGACAAAGCATGGCCCTCCAAGTCCTAGGTTGCATCTTGGCCATTGAGAACACATTTATACTGATTAGACTATTGAGTAACCCTCCCAACATCATCTTCCGGTGGTTAATAAGATTCCAGAAGGGCCTCTTGAAATAGTAGCTATTAATAACTACCAATATGTATTCTGTGCCGTGCTGGCACTATGCTAAGTGCTTTACACAATTATATCACTTAGTCCTCAAAAGAAATTGATGAAATATGTCCTCTAATTCATTGCATTTGGCAGAACAATATTCTGAAGGCTAGTGGAGACCAATAACTTTTTCAGAGTCACACAGCTTGAGTGACAGAGCTAGGATGAACTTAAAAAGCAACCTAACATTTCAAATGTCAATGATGGCATTCTCTTGTTATTAGGACATTCTCCTCACCTACTGCAAAAATCTAGCTTCCCACTCGTCACTGACATGAATATTCCTTAGACAGAATAGTAAGAACAGATTGAGCTACTGGATCCTATTGAAGGAGTGTCAGGTTGATTACTGATCCATATTTACAAATAGGACTTGTGCGCAATACCCAAAACCACTTCCTTGAAATTATGAAGTAGGAATTCACCTTGCAACCAGGAGATGCCCAAAACGCGCAGTGATTCTGACTACAAATTCCTTATCCTTGCTATTATTTCTGAGCTGCCACTCAAAGACTTGCTTTATAATTAGGCGGCCAGAGTGCTGAGTAGTGGAAACTAAAAATCTGATAGGAAGGAAGGATGAGGAGAGGTAGCTGCAGATAAGGAAGGGAGACAGAAGAGAAATAAGCAATAAATTCTCATTTAAAATAAACAGGAAGCCAAAAATCTCAACATGCAAGTTTATTGCAAGTAAACAAAACTATTAAAATCTACTGTTGGAATAGGAATTCAATCCAGACAAACTCTGCATGAAATGAGCATGACAAAGACTTAGCCACAAATATGCTGAGGATGTTAAATATAAGTTGAAGTACACCTTCCTTTTCAAAGGCCATTAAATTGTAAACAAAATAGGTAGAAATAAAACTAAGATGGGTATCTTAAAAAAACTCAATCTAGAATTTAAAAATATAATAATTTTATATATAATAAAAGAATGAACAGTTGATAGTTACAAAAGGGTGAACCTCAAAAATATGATGGTAAAATAAAGAGTCAAGATGCAAAAATCCACCTGTTGTATGATTGCATTATATAAATGTCCAAAAGTGGCACAACTATAACACAGGCGCAAAAATAGATTAGAAATCGCCTGGGGCAAAGCCTTGCAACAATGATTGCATGTTAGGGTATCTTTCAGGGAAAGAGTCACAGCCCTATAGATTTACTAAAAATATATTCAAATTACACACTTTGCAGGAATTTTTTTGATATGTAAATTAAACCTCAATGAAGTCCATGAAATTACATCACAATTGGAACTGAAATGTTTTCATTAAGGGTATCTCCTAAACTGGACACAATTGCATAGGAATTAAAGTTATGACTAAGAAACTCATTTGTGGAGAGGCTAAGAGGTATAAATAACACAGAGCATGAAAAGACATTGAAGATAGATTTTTGAGGCTCCAACAATTGTTTTATAATAAAAGTTCCAGATGGAAAGAATGGAAGTTGATTGCAGCAACTATCTTTGAAGTGAAAACAGCTAGGAATTTCTCTTTAAAAAGTGGAGAGACTTTGATTTATTTAAGAAATATTCATCAGATGCCTCTTCCGTGTCAGGCACTGGAAATTAAGCAAAAAACAAAATGAAATCTCTTGCTTCTTTCAGAGTAAATGTGCATTTTCAGGGTCAAGCAAGATAAATAAAAATACCAAATGATCTCATAATAAAATGGGGGAATGTTAAGGATAAAGACATAACTTAAAATCTTACAAAGATAGAGAATTATCTGTAATGAGAGACCAACAGCAGACTGAGTGTCAGTAGAAGTGAGAAAATAGGAACAGTGGTATTTATGAGAAATGCCCATCACACAGACTCTTTACCCAAGTTATGATTTGTTGATAAGATGGAGGAAAGATCCGTGAAAATTTACTCATACCGCTTCATTAAAAGAACGTTTAGAAAAGGAGGATACAAGCAGAGAAAAGATATATATAACATTTTTTAAATGAACAAGATAAGAAATTTAACTTTCCCATTTAAAAAAAACCCTACGGTCTGTATCTGTTTAAGTAAGAATGTAGAGCTGGTATTATTCAAGACATCCTAATCCTATGTTTGGTTTAGGAATATAACAGAAACACTGAATTACGATGGACTTTAAAAAAAAAATCTGTTACTTAAGAAGGTTTATAAATAGAAACATCTAGAAGTAAATTAATGGTTAATTGAGAGTAGAAAGAAAATAATAGTATTTTATTTTTTATAATTTATTTATATACTTACTTATACATTTATATGAAGTGAAGCAACTTCACATATATTACAATATATATTTAGGAGTTAAGTGTCGCTTCTCACCCTATCCCTGCTGCTGCCTGATCCTTGACCCATCCTCCTCCTTCCTTATTTTATTTTTCTAGTTCTTATAATAACATTCTTTCATTTGACTTCTCAGCCACAAGTTTTAACACTCCATTAGGGAAAGATAGCAATATATGGCAAGTAGAAAATAATAATAATAATGGCAAAGAAAAAGAACCACAACAAAAATTGTACTGTTCTTCAGGTGTGTAAATAAAGACTGTGCACAACAACGAAATTTCAGAATGTCACTCTCACACCTGTAGATTGCATTTTCTTAAACTCTATGTATTAGTCATTACAGATTTGAAAAAACATGATTTGTCTTTTTGTGACTGGCCTATTTCTCTAAGCATAATGAATTCCACTTAGATGCAAAAGACAGGCTTTCATTCGTTTATGGCTGAGTAATATTCCATAGTGTGTATGTACCCATCTTTTCTTTATTCAGTCATCAGTTGATAGGGAGTTAGATTGATTCCATTTCTTAGCTATTGTGAATTGAGCTGCTGTAAACATGGGGGTACAGATAACTCTCATATGTTGATTTCATTTCATTTGGATAAATTCCCAGGAGTGGGATGGTTGAGTTGTGTGGTGCAAATATCAGAGATTTGATCATGTATGAAGTAACAAAAAAATACAAGAAAAATGATAGCAAGTAGAAAAAAAAACAAAATTGTATAATTAAGTTAAAATGTCAATTATAAAATACTTAAGTTAAACTTACTTGTATAAAGACAAAAAATTATTAAATTGGGGTAATGAAACAGTTAGTTCTTGGCATGACAGACACACCTAAAATAGAACTACACAAAAGTGCTGTGTGTAACAACACAGCAAGCTGCTTGGGATACCTGCAACCCATGTCTGAGTGCCTGGATTCAAGTCCCGTCTGGAAGGAGGTCTGGGTTCCTGGACTTGCATAGGCCCAGTCCTGGATGTTGTGGGCATCTGGGGAGTAAATCAGAGGATGGAAGATATTTCTCAATCTTTTTCACACACTTCTTCTCTCCAGGTCTGCCTTTCAAATAAATCAAAAATAATTTCTTTTTAAAAAAAAGGTTTTCTTTTAGAAAGATGCAGCTGAAAGTAAATCAGGTTATTTCAGTATTAAACATACAAAAGCTGAGGCAGCAATATCATATAAAAGACAAATATTTAAGACTAACAACTTGGAATGTGGCATAATTTTAATTGATACTGTAAGAAACTAGACCTTGATATTAGGAGTCGGTTCTTTTATATAGCTTGGAGATCCTAACCCTAGAGGAGAAAATGTAATCCTAACATGCTACTTGGCCCAATGTTGGACACTATTCACATGTTTACACTAACAAAAATGCTATAATCTTAGAAATTGAGAATGAGGTGGTGGGAAGTAATGTTTTTCTATCATAAGCAGATATATTTGATTATCTATAAATGACCTCAGTAAAAGTAAAAGTTAGAATTAAATTTGAGTTTGGGAGCTGTACCACAAAGTACTTTTTCTTTTTGGGCCTCTGTCGTTTGTTATGCAGCTTAAAAAGCCATTGTGGCTGTAAACTGGAGCCACTAGCTGAATATGGCTTCAGAAACCCTCTATCTCCCCAGGAATTCTCTGGCTCTTTTGATATTAGTGTTGACATTAAGTTTTGGTTTTACCATTGTTGCTAACAAAACCAAGTATCACGTCAACTATTATTCAGACCAGTGGCATTGGGGCCCTTCCTATCTTGAATGGCATATGGGCATTTCTGCTTCCATGTCTGTAGTAATCCCAACAATCACTGGGACTTATTCCTGGCCATAAAGAAGTCTGGCTAGAAAACTTGTGAGAAAGTTTGCAAAGTAGAATATTCTTTTCCATTGAGAGAAAATTTTTCTCCAAGGCTAAGTGCCTCTTAGAAGGGAACTGGAAGGCTGAATGACAGAAGTACGAGGAAGAACTACTTACTTCATATACACCGGTACTTTTCAAATTCAGAGCATCGGTTTTACTTTTTAATATTTTTTTAAAAGCTTTGGAAAACTCCCCTACTTTAAATCTTAGGTTGATCTATTACTAATGTTTTAAGGTCTGTTTCTATAATGATTTTTAAGAAGAGTTGGATGTTCAGAGCCTCGGCCCAAAGACCTTGTTGACGATTTTACAGGGACAGCACCCATAAATATTTGCTGATGTTGATATTGTTATGGCTGGTAATGATTATGACAGTGCCAATGATAATATGCACCAGGGCCCATTGCATCACTTCAGAAGCCACGGCACTGGAGCTTGGTGAGGAGTCAACGCCACAATTTGCTGAAACTGGTGTAGTTATTGCTTTGCCTGAAGGCTGTGCACTGTCCTTGATGTGACTTCTGCTTGGTATGCTGAGTCTTCCTCCTGTGCTCAGTGTATCATTCTGTCCCTTAAGTTTTCCAGTTGCCTCATCATCGGCTTTGGTAGCCCTATGGTAGCCCTAACTCTAGGAAATCTCTCCACTCAGTAGAATATGCTGTGGTTGTATTGTCCCTTGGGAGGAGTCTGTAAATGCTCAGTAGTCAAGCAAAGCATCGGGCGCAGAAAGCGTATTATTAAGTGATATTTTCTTATCTCTCAGGTGCCAAGCACATCTACTAGAGCATTGTCTGATGATTGCAGACCTGCGGATGGAGATTGTGAGACATACAGAAATTATCACCACCTAGACCTACCACTTAGCTCAGTTAATTAGGCATCAGCTGGCAGAACACATACTTGCCCTAGGCTGATCTTGGAATTCTATACACCTCATCACATAGAAATGTTATGTGTCACAGAGTTCTCCATCTCTGTTCTTCCAGCTCTCTTTTCTTCTCTTTCCTTTATCCTCCCTTCACCCACCAGATATTCTTTGAGCACTGATCCAATAAAAAGGTGCCAAGAACCCCATGCCAACTTCCAATCAGTAAAGTCTAAACCATTAAGCTATGATGTGGGTTTTTATCAGTCTCCACCATAGGAACAGTGAAACAAATACCAATTAAAACCAATCAGCTCCCATCAGAGTTGCATCTGCAGGAATAACTCCAACCCTGGCACCTGATTTGGTTGGTAGGATTATGCGGGCAACTGTATGATAGGTGGGAAGAAATCTTGCTCCACCTGCATTTCTGAAGGAGGAATAGCTAGGTCCACTGCCAAGGATGATTGTGCATATTAGTCTGTGCAAAGGGATGGCTGGGGAATGTGAGTGGGGACAGAGATCCAGCGCATGCTGTGTTCACTGAGCTCACTTTCTCATTGTCACAAATGTATCATATAAGGGTACTTAAAAGCTCACGGACCAGCACACTGGGGAGTAAAGTTACATTAATGGTTAATGATACACATCTTTTCTCCTGAATAAAAGCAGTACTTGCATTTTGAAACTTGTAAATATGCCCATACAGCATAATACTGGATTTTTTTTTCCAACTCTACCTATGCTTACCACATCCTGATATGTTACATAGCAGAAAGTTAATTTTGTAACTGTTACTAAGAGACTATACTAATGTGATGATTCAGGGAATAAGAGTGAATGGAGGGGAATAGAGAAGGAGGAGGGGGATGGGGAAGAACACCTATAACTTTAAAACTGTAATAAATAAATAATGATAATTTAAAAATTTTAAAAGCTCATGGAAAAGTGAATTAAAATATGAATTTATTTTGGTGCAAAATAATTTATTTTCATTCTATATGGAAAATGCATCTTATGAAAACACATGGATTTCGAAATATACCCTTAATTCCACTTTTGCATGAGCTTTTTGGATACAGGTTTTTCCTGGATATACCTGAGAAAATCTTAGAGATCCTAATGCATTCCTGGCATGAGAACCACACTTTATAATGGATCTTTTATTTACTACCCGGACACTCCTCACATTAGTCTCACTGACTTTTATCTCCTCGGTAAATACACCTCCTGTAGGTAAATACATGTTTGTTTGTTTAAGATTTATTTATTTTTATTACAAAGTCAGATATACAGAGAGGAGGAGAGACAGAGAGGAAAATTTTCTGTCCAATGATTCACTCCTCAAGTGAGCTGCAACGGCCGGTTCTGTGCTGATCCAAAGCCAGGAACCAGGAACCTCTTCCGGGTCTCCCACACGGGTGCAGGGTGCCAAAGCATTGGGCCGTCCTCGACTGCTTTCCCAGGCCATAAGCAGGGAGCTGGATGGGAAGTGGAGCTGCCGGGATTAGAACCGGCGCCCATATGGGATCCTGGCACATTCAAGGTGAGGACTTTAGCTGCTAGGCCACGGCGCCAGGCCCTGAATACATGTTTTTTATCTTCATTGACTCTGTCATATGGAAAATGTCTAGAGAATCCCCTGAAACAAGCTATTTGGCTTAAACTCCAAGAATTTCAGGTAGGCAGGCATAGCAATGTTAATTCCCCAGAGTTAACCTTGATGCCTACTGATTACCCTACCTGGACAAAGGACCCAAGTTCCTAAGTCTTAATCCTCGCTCTGGTTGGTCTTGAACGTATCTGTATTTGACTCTTGGTTTTATTCTCTTATTCTCTCCAGTAAGAGCAGTTGACTTTTCTGTCCTACCATGGTTATACCCATTTGGGCTCCAGAGGTTGGAAGCATAAAATCAAGGCAGCAAGCTCTTTGTAGCCATGTACAACCTGTGTCTAGAGGAGATGGAAGATATCATACAAAGTGCTCCGGGATGAACCATGAGGACAAAGAGTTCCAAACAGCTCTCCTCATTTAGTGTGTGCCAAGCCGATCAAAGCTTAACTGGCCTTGGCATACCAAACATTACTGTATTTACTTGCTCCGCAGCTTCTCTTTTTGTTCATTAAGCCCTTGTGGAAGTTGCCATCCCTCCCACCTGCATTTAGGTATGCAGAATGCTACAGAAAAAAAAATGCAGTAGCTTTGAAATCCTGGTTCCACCCCTTATTAATTATGTGACTGATTCCAGTTTCGTAATATGTAAAGCAGAAATAATAGTGCTTATGTCATGGAGCTGCTGTAAGGATTAAATGAGATTCTGGTTGACACCTGTTAACTTCCTTTCCTCTCCTCCCACTTCTTCCCCCCTCCCTTACTCCCTCCACCCTACTCCTGCCAGTGTGTGCACATGTCAGTAAAAACTGTTACAAATCTGCACCCTGGAGGAGTGGATTGACTGACTAATGACACAAGCTCAGGCATGAGACAAGTATGCACTTCTCTATCCCTAGAAACAGTTCTCACTGTTTCAACTGGAAGTGTCTCATTAGGATGATTTTAAAAAATGCTTTCTTTTTGTTTCCAAGACTGTAGGTGCTTCCAGCTGTGTTGAAAATGATCATCTTAAATGTGTGGGAGAAAAAGATTAGTGTCCAATGATGAGCTCAAATGACATGAAATCTCCTTAAGTTTCAACCTAAGTGTTCTGTGATGTTTCCTGCAACCCATAGCTGATCCATACTCAACTATCTTGTCTCATTAGTTGTGAGCTTTCTATCTTATTTTTAAATTTTCGAATTATAAAAAATTTATCCATGGAGCACATACACACACACACACACACACACACACCCCAGCTGACAGAGGACCAAGGAAGAGCTCCAATTCATTGGTTCACTCCGCCAAACGTCTGAAATAGCCAGGTCAGGTTTGGAGCCACCACCAGAATGAGCCAAGAACTCAATCCAGGTCTTCCACGTAGATGACAGGAACTCAACTACTTGGGCCGTCGTTGCCTCTCAGAAACTGCACTGCTAGAAGCTGGTTTCAGGAGACAGGCACTATCATGTGGGTTATGGGCATCTAAGCTAAGCTAAAAGTCAACTCCTAGACTATTTCTTTTAGTGACATGTTCCTTCTGTACTGTAAGCTATAGTCTTTACCATACACAGCTACAAAGTTAGTATGCACTTGTTAAGAGCAAGGCCTTTATACTCAGAATGGCTCTCTTAGTGTTATTTAGTAGACACTTAATAAGC
Source organism: Ochotona princeps (assembly GCF_030435755.1). Lineage (NCBI taxonomy): Eukaryota > Metazoa > Chordata > Mammalia > Lagomorpha > Ochotonidae > Ochotona > Ochotona princeps. The sequence continues at coordinate 18,372,305 of NC_080845.1, read as the reverse complement.
TAGTTGATTCTCAGTTTCCTCATCTAAAAAAGGAGTCCAACTGGATGAGTCTGTTGTGAAGATTAAGTGAGTCAATATATATGAAGTATCTGGTATGTAGTAAGTTCTCATAAATGTCTATTATTACTGGTGATAATTATCTCTTCTGCACGTGTTAAGTTGTCATGTTCTAGAACAAAGGTGAGAACGGCCCACAAAACTACAATAGAATGGAATAGGTGGAAAGGAGCCAGTACTAAGAACTTAAATGGCCCATTTCAAGGATATATCCCAATGCTGGTCCTAGAACTCTTATTTTGAGACAAACCATTATGCTTGGAAGGAAGCCATGATAGCACGTGGAAGACATGACTATTATTCAATGTGAAGGACACTGTCTTGCACATGAATCCCCTACTGGACCATGTAAGTGAGCTCAGGTGCCTCTTGCCAGGTTAGACACTTGAGCACAGTAAGGCCAGAATGGCCATGAATTTCCAATGATCAGCCATCTCTATACTATTGGACTTGGAACTTCTAGGCCAAGACCTTTACCTCCATATACTGCTGTGAAAAGTATATGCAGTTTGGATTGGTAACAAATTGGCTCTTCCAGGACCTAGGATATGGACCTAGACAATTCAGCAAAAGAAAAATACCAAAGAGCTTTTCTTGACACTGATTGCATGCCTAAATCCTAAGAGTATTATCAATTTTAGTACTAAGTTTTTATCATCAGAGAGCACACAGCAGAGATTCTGTTGATAAGGACTCCTTTGGTTCTTAGTTTGCTCTGCAATGCCAAAAAAAAAAAAAAAAAAAAAAATCAGGAGTCAAGCTGTTATAGGATTACTAAGGCTTCTGGACTGTCAGAATACACAATCACAGCCCACTCCTGATGATTTCCAGCTTGCTAGACCAGCTGAGGAAATCTTGAGTACTCACAAAGTGTGAAGGAATTATGTAACCTCATCAGAATCCAGGAAGGCGGCCTTACAATGACTCAAGCAATTGGAATGCTGAGGGATATCCTCCAGTTTTTATGTTGGAAGACAGTAATTGTAGTATAGAGAATGAGGAGTACATAAGGACTGAATTGGTTGGGGGAAAATCCCCTGTTGGAAGTAGTCTACATACTTCCTTTTTACTTCTAAGACAACTTGTCCACTTTCTTTCCACTTCTACTCTGGAACCATCCATCCCATAATGGTTAAAGTTTTCTATTACTTCAGCTTCTTCCTCCTGAAACACTAACTCAGATAATCTCTCTGAGGCTACTACTTGTTCCATTTCTCTTTTTTGACTTTTAAAATTTTATTTTTATTTGTTTATTTTATGATACAGTTTCATAGGTTCTGGGATTTCTCCTCCCCCTGCCTGAATTCTCTCCCCTTGTTGATTTCCCATATATTATTTTAATAATATAATCCTTCAAAAATTGTCATAAATCCATCACTATGTTATTTAAGTGTATCCTGACATTGTAGGTATGGAGAGTGGCAGAGAGTCCAGCATCCTATTGTCAAGATATATCATATGTTCTCTCTTTTATAAGGCAATCTTCATGCAAAATACAAGATCAATACATATTTGGGTAAACATGCATGTACATATAGTCATCTAGAGGAATTGTATAGTAGAGATGATCATATTGAGGTGTGAAGATACAGTGCAGTATGGGTCTCTACTTCCAAATCAAAGATGGACTCCCAAAGAAACGATTAAATATATCTTGACCATTTCTCTTCCTATTCTATCTACCGCAAATCCCAGAAATAAGAAGTTCTCTTATATCCCAACGCCCCTAGACACCTTTAATTTTATATCCTCAAGTTAAAATTTGTCCTCTTGAATTTCAGTTACTTCGCAGCTATGATGCAGAGTGCTGGCTCACGCCTCACTGCTCGATCTCCAGTCCAGCTTACTGCTAATGCATCTAGGAAGGCAGCTGAAGATGACCCAAGTACTTGGGCCCCTGTCAACCAGGAGTGCAGGATGGAGTTCCTGGCTCCTGGCTTAGACTGTTACAGCCATTTGGGGAGTGAAACAGTAGAAGGAAGATCACTTTCACTCTTGCTGTCTCTTGCTCTGCTTTTCAAATAAATATCTCTTTTCTTTAAAAAAAAAAATCATACAGCAAGAACAAAAATAAAACAAAAATAGGAATTGGGACTATACTTTTTTAAGTATGGAGTTGGACAGCCCATTCCAGTGGAAATGTCAAGTGGAGGGTCTGGAGATGTCTTTAAGAAAGAGATCGGTGCTGTATAGTCAACCGTCAGAATTCTAGCTTTCTTACTCTGACATATCAAAGCTAAGTAAGTAGGCATTACTTGAATGGGAGGTGTCTCTGAGTATTCCTCTTTTTTTTTTTTAAGATTTATTTTTTTTTTATTACAAAGTCAGATATACAGAGAGGAGAAGAGTCAGAGAGGAAGATCTTCTGTCCGATGATTCACTCCCCAAGTGAGCGCAATGGCCGGTGCTGCACTGATCCAAAGCCGGGAACCAGGAACCTCTTCCAGGTCTCCCATGCGGGTGCAGGGTCCCAAGGCTTTGGGTCATCCTCGACTGCTTTCCCAGGCCACAAGCAGGGAGCTGGATGGGAAATGGAGCTACTGGGATTAGAACCTGCGTCCATATGCGATCCCGGCGTGTTCAAGGCGAGGACTTTAGCTGCTAGGCCAGCCGCTGGGCCCGAGTATTTCCCTTCTTAGGTTTTTCTCCAAAAGTCATTCAAGTTAATTATGCATTTTATTTTTAAAGATTGGTTTATTTATTTGAAAGTTAGAGTTACAGAAAGACAGGGAGAAAGAAACCAAGGTCTTCTATCCTTTGACTCACTGCCCAGACAGCTAGAGCTGGACCAGTCTGAAGCCAGGAGCTTCATCTGGGTCTCCCACATGGGTGGCAGGGCTACCAGCACTTGGCATCCTCTGCTGCTTTCTGCAGGCCATAGGCAGGGCACTGGATCAGAAGTAGGGCAGCTGAGGTGCAAATCAGCACCATTGTGGGATTTTGGCATTTTAGCGGTGGCTTAACTTGCAACAAGCTCAGCTCCTGGGGCTATACATTTTAAATCATTTTTAAAAAATATTCAAAGATTTACTTTGTATTTATGGTTTTCCATGATACACTTTTGCAGATATAGGAATTCACCTCCCTCTCCATAATTCCTCCCCATTTTGCTCTCCCACTGATTTCCCCTCCTCTATTATCCCAATAGTATAATCTCTTAGTACAAGTTACAAGTTTAGCTTTCTGATATTTAAATGTATCATGACCTAATAAGTACAGGCAAAGGTACAAATCCTAGTATCATTTTATGACTGAACAGAAAAGGAGGAAAAGTTGTAACTCTGGACTCATATTACAATTCCTATATTGTTACGTCACTGAAGAACACTTAGGGACAATGTGCAATTATATTTACTAGAAGAAAGGGTTCTAGAACTGGTTAAAACCACTACCTTGATGTTGGCATTCCATATGATAACTAGCTGCTCTGCTTCTGATCGAGCCCCTGCAAATGGCCTAGGAAAGCAATAATGAGCCTCTGTCACCCGTGTGAGAGACCCAAATGAAACTCCTGGATCCTGGCTGCGGCCTGGTCTAGCGCTGGCCATCGTGGCCATCTGGACTCCTGGCCTGAACCAGCAGACGGAAGATCTCTCTCTCTCTTCTCTGTAACTCTTTCAAAATTAATAAATAAAACATTTTAAAACTCTTCTGAAAGTCTTGTTAGAAGATGACTTTCCTATTTCTCAGGGAAGAAAAACGAGCTCTTCAACAGCTGCTTCAGCCTCCCCTTTGGAGTAACATCTCCAAAGTACATGCTGCATGTCAAGTCCGGAAGGGTAGAGGCTGAGGAACCCCTGGATAGCATGACTTTGACCTTGGCTCAAATCACTCCTCAGAGGTTCACATTATTCTAGATTCCTTCTGATAAAATGGAATTTTACTTTTCTGATAAACAACTGCCTTTTCAGTCTCAGTAATTTTACTACAGATTTGAAAATTATTTTAGGTTACTTTAAATTACCATAATCAGTGCACTCTTCTTTCACGACAACACACTTTGCTTATAAGTATTTTCACAAAGTGCATTTGCACAGTCATCAAAAGCCTACAAATTTCCTGAAACCAACAGGATGGCATTCATCAGCAAAGTTGATCATCTGCCGTGCAGCTCTTCGAAACAATGCATCTGTTTATTCTTTGAATACTGGGTCATTGTACAGAAAGCTCAATAGATGAAAACCTAAAAATAATGTCAAGTAAATCCTCTTATTTTTGTATCATAGTGTCAAATAGCAGTAAAATAAACATGTTAAGATCCTTAATCTACTGCTATGTTTCACTGTAAAATTTACCTTTGTTAAAATTTGCTTTTGTTCAAATTTGTTGAGATCGCACGGAAAAGTATCCTAATATTACTTTGGCTGGTATTTTCTAATTACTGTATAATATTTTGGGAATGCAAATTTTATTTGAATGTCAACTACAGTTAAGCATGTGCCGTTTGTTTTTCTTACTCAGGTTTTGTAATTTGATGGAATGTTTTTATCACAATTTAATAAATGTTTGCTTTATTTAATAAAAAAAAAAAGAAAAGAAAACCTAAAAATAAAAAGATAAACTAGGAATACCAAAATGAAGAGACTTTAAAAATGTACCTACTGTCTTCCAAACAAACTAAAAAAGCCATTGCAGTGGTGATACCATCTATTTACATTCCTTCCTTCTCTGCTTTCCTCTCGTCACGTCTTCCTTTGTCTCCTCCACACAGAGACACACACATTTACTAAGCACTCCTAGTATGCCAGATTCTACATACAATATTAGGATACAGTAATGAGCAATGATCAATTTCTACTTTTAGTATTCTGTTTAGTAGAGGAGATATGTTATGTAAACCTGAAACCTCGGCAGCAAGTCTGTGTTCCTTAATTTAATCGTGTGGATAATAAGGCAATATAAATATGGAAGTGATGCTTGTACTTATCCTCTTAAAAATTAGTTATGTATTCAATCCAAGGCAAAGTTAGAGAGAGAGCAGTTCCATCTACGGGTTCACTTCCTGAATGGCCACAACAGCTGGAGCTGGGCAAGGCTGAGGCCAGGAGCCAGGAGCTTCATCCAGGTCTCCCTGGTGGGTGGCAGAGAGCCATGTGCTGGACCAGAAGCCAGATCAGAAGCAGAGCCAGCTGATATGGCTCTCTGATATGGAATGTTGGCACTGCAAGCAGTAGCTTAACATGGTGTGCCACAACACCAGCACCTTGTTTGCATTCTTTAAAAAGCAAATAAAGTTAACCAAGAAGGCAAGTGGGGAAGAGCATTTCAAACAGAGAAAAAAAAAAAAAACTTGCTAAGCAACACCAAACCTGAGTATCTAATAAGTCTAAGTGAGGCGCATGATTGCAGCCAAGTGCATCAATATAGATACAGAAATGTCTTGTTCATTCATTCTTAGGATCTTCCAGTAAAAGAAGATCAGCTCTTTGAACTTTTTTCCTTAGTAGAATCTTTCTAAAGCTGACAAGAATAAAATCCAATCCTGTTGTTTAATCAGAAGTGTTTTATTGCCAAATATATAGAGAAAACTCAAAAGAAATTGTTTTTTCAGCTTTCTTTGAGGACGAGTAACTCTTGAAGTCTTTCTTACTGCGCACTGAGAGCAAAGGTTATTCATAGGAATCATTTCTCAGTTATCCTCAGTAGAGTTTCCTGGCAGTATTTCATTCAGATCAAAAGCATGTTAATTGCATTTTTCATAAGATAAAGGAACATGATCAGTTGCGTCAAGTAGACCCAAAACCTCAAAGAGTTCCAAGTTAATTTGAATCAGCCTCAGGAAGTCACGATCTTTATCTGATGTGGCCTGTGAGTCCAGTTATATTTATAAGAAGGCCTTTTACGCACTGGCTATTTACCTCATTTTGTATTCAGGCACGGGAAGTGATAAATCTTAAAAGAAGGCCACACAACTTTTAGAACTGGTGTCACTGACAGTCCGTCTCTGTCTGCCTCTTGATCTCTACCCTTCCTTTTGATCTTCCTGTGTTCTCTCTCTCTCTCTCTCTCTCTCTCTCTCTCTCCCTCCCCCATTCCTTCCTTCCTCCCTTTCCATTTTTTCCTGTCCCAATGTTTTGTTTCTCTTCTTTGTTTGTTTGTTTGTTTTCTTTTTCCCCCTTCTGACTTACGTCTTATGACTAAAACAATTTCTGTTGATGATACTTGAGTTTGTTACTGCATTTTGGAAAGAATAATTTCAGAAACTTTTTTAGAGTGTTTACTTCACAAGGACTATCCTACCTTGTTTAATGATTTTATGTTTTCCCACCCTCAACAGAGCCATGCTTAGAACAATGGAATCACAGTTTCTGGGTCACTGAGGAAAGTCACTGGAGGATCCCGTCATTGGCCCTGCCCTGTTCAGCATTTTCACAGGAATATAGATGAAGACTCAGGCAGCAGAATGACCAAACCTGCAGGTGACTCCAAGTCAGGAAGGATAGCTAAGACTATACATGATAGAATCAATTTCTATAATGATCTCAACTCACTGGAATGCTGATATGAAACCAACAGGATGAAATTTAAATCAGACAGACTGAAAATCCAATATATTCCATTTTAAGAGAGTTTGCAGATTCAAGTCCTATATGGACTAGATTATAGGGATTATAGGATTTTTGTGGATTATTAATTTAACATAAGCCCAAAACACGAAGCAGTTGTGGAAAAGGCTAATGTATCCTTTAGCTTTGAAAAGTAGGGTATAATAGACCACAGCTGGCCCAAGGAAGGAGTTGTCCTCCTGTACTGTACACTCTCACACCATGTCTGAGACACGATATTCTTTGGTAAGGCAGAACAAGTGAGGCAGATGGAATGGGAAGGACAGTGAGAAGTAACAAACTAGAGGAGAGTGTAACAGTCATTTCAGATGAAAATGGAAGCAACAAATAGGAGAGCCGATGAAAGTCTGCTCCTGTTCCCCGATCAGGAGAAGCCAGAGAGCAGCTGGAGAAGAAAACAGTAACTGTCTCTGACCCAACTATGCCCGTGTCTGCCCAGATCCTTCTCTCCCTGGGAGTTATGAAATGAGTCCAAACTTCTCCCATCACACCTGCATCTCCGTCATAATTAAGGGATTGGTAGGCTCGGCTTCATGAGGGTATGATCAGTGCTTTTGAAGTACCATCTGCTCAGTTTAATGTCTCTTTTGTGAAAATTCTTTTCTAAATTTCTTTTCTGCAATTGAAATTTTTTATTATTTTTATTATTATTGGAAAGCCGGATATACAGAGAGGAGGAGAGACAGAGAGGAAGATCTTCCATCCGATGTTTCACTCCCCAAGTGAGCCGCAATGGGCCGGTACGTGCCAATCCGAAGCCGGGAACCAGGAACCTCTTCCGGGTCTCCCACACGGGTGCTGTGTCCCAAAGCTTTGGGCCGTCCTCAACTGCTTTCCCAGGCCACAAGCAGGGAGCTGGATGGGAAGTGGAGCTACTGGGATTAGAACCGGCGCCCATATGGGATCCTGGGGCTTTCAAGGCGAGGACTTTAGCCACTAGGCCACGCCGCCAGGCCCCTGCAATTGAAAATTTTAAATCATGTATTTATAGTGTAGAACATTATGCTTTCCTCTATGTAGAGTATAAAATGGCTGTCAGTCTAATTAAAATATCCATGACCTCGAATATTTAGTTTTTTGTGGTAAGAACACTTCTGATCTACTCCTTAGCCATTTGCAGGTGTCCAGAACATTGTTTTTAATCACAATTACCATGTTGTACAACAGAGCTCTTGAACTTTCTTGATATCCTTTTAAAAAGTGTTCTGGTGTTTTCATTTTGCACTGACACCCAAGAATTATGTAACTAGGTCTAGATGGAGAAAACATTCTTTTATCCTTAGACCACTTGGAGTTTGACAAAACAGATTTACTATGAAATTGTAGCTGCAAACAAAAACATTGGCAACACTTGTAGTAAGCAAGAATAAAAGTGCAGCTTATGGGAAGATAGACCAATGATGGGGCCTCTGCCACCACTTCGGAGATCCAGAGGCCCTGGCCCAGGCCTATCCATTAGTGGATGTTTCGGGAGCGAACCAGCACATGGAAGCTTCTGTCTCTCTCTCTCTCTGTGTATGTGTCTCTCCTTTCTAGAACTCTGCCTTTCAAATAAATAAATCTTAAAATAAAATGCAGGATATGTGAAATTTTAGGTAAAAATGATTGCATACCCACCTGCTATGAGGCTCTGCCTTGGACAGAATTTCCAGACAGAAGGCAATGGCAATTCATGGTCAGTCTACTCCTGAATCTATGATTCAAGAACTCTAATGAAACACCTACCACCACCACCACCACCACGTTTTTCAGCTTATGTTGCTGAATCTTGCTCTTCCAAGGCACAAGAGGTATAACATTTTAATGATGTGCCAGCTACTTTTAGTTTCAGATCTGCCACAGTGTAAATATAAGGAAATGGCTCCTCTTAGTGGAAGGTAAAAATCACTTTGGTTTTTCCAGTTTATATTTGAGCTGTGTATTTCTGTGTCTATTTTGGCCCGACCTTTTCCAAAAGGAACATAGTGTCATAACTAATGTGCTGACTGTGATAAATGTGGAGTAATTGACTACATGTCTATGAGGGAAAATGGTACAAGTATTATCCCTGAACACAGTTATTAGTGGAAACCTGAAGCTTGCACCTTCAATATGAAAGAAATATCTGAAGGTATGGGAAGTAAAACTATCTCATAATCTTGGAATTCCTATATATCTTTTAGTCTTTTAATGTTCTGTGAGGGAAAAGGTGAAATGTTTGGGTGGAGTTATTGTGCATATTTGAACATCATGTGTTGTGTCTGTGTGTAATGTGTGTATGGGAGGGAAGGAAGGGAGCTAGACAGTATAGGGATAAGATGTGTGATGTCATGTGACCAGGTTGGGGAGTTCGTGGTGGTGGTTCAGCAGGTTTGTTATCTTTTCAGGCTGAGTAGGGGCAGGATGTGGGTGTAGACATGTGTGCAAGAATATGTAGGGATAGAGGAAACCAAGTGTGTATTTGGATAGGATGGTGGGGCAAATGGTATGTATGTACATGTGGTCGAGGTTTATATGAGGGTAGACATGGTTATGATGTGAGGAAAGAAGTCTGTGAATGGACTGATCACAAGCATGTTTGCCTTTGTGTTTGAGAGAAACTGTTGGAGGCAACTAAGTATAAAGTGTGGGTAAAGTGATGGGGATGAAGTCTACAGCTGTTCGTGACAGGGTATAAGGAGGTGTCAACACATATCCTGTGTGTTGGAACAGACAGTGTGTATGGGAGGTGGGAGACAAAGGAGGCAGCTTTGAGACATCTGAACCCATTTCTAGATAGGCTGTTTTTTTAATGAGATGTGACTGTGTGTGTGTGTGTGTGTGTGTGTGTGTGTGTTCACAAGTATGTTAGAAAGGAGTACAGATATAGTGAGTGGAACCTTAGTGTGTTGGCAGGTGGTAGACCAATGAAAAGATTTATGACAAGGTGTGATCCCCACATGGCAGTGAGACCCTGTAAGAAGGAAGGCTAATCACCATTGTGTAGTGTTTCTGTCTGACCTGCTTATCCTGTTTCCATTGTCATCAGGGCTAGGAATGTATGCTAAGGGATGGCTCAGAGCAAGCTGATTGTAAGAGAAGACCTTTAACTAATCTCCCTGTGGATTAGTCATGTCTTAAACACAAGTGGGCATTGGGGTTCCAGTCCAGGGCTTCCTCAGTTATGCCCCTGGCCTGACCTTCTGTGGGCTTTCTGAAAGCCTGGGGAAAAACATACACCCAAGGTGTTTCCTCCCTGAGGCCTGTGGGTTCCTCTCAGCATCCCTGAGCCTGAGTCACAGGGCACACAGCCCTTTGTTCATGGACAGCGTTAATGTTTCATTAATTTGTAGACCCATAGAGTGTGAAATCTGGGGAAAATCTTCAGAGATGCTCTAACTAATTGTACTCACTCATGTTGATGGGGGAAGGGACGGAAATTGTCATAGAATCTGAGACTGATTGAGAGTAGGGTTCACATTCCAGGGAATTTTTAAAATGTTCCTTCGATAACCGGTTGTCACTGTCTCCTTGTCTAATTGAGACACCTTGCTGGTCCAACTCCTCCAACATACACACAGACACAAACACACATACACAGACAAAACACACACATGCTTATTTTAAAGAGGATTCTAAGGTAAGGAAGGTTAATATTCTCATTCAAAATGAAATGGCACTATGATGAGCATGTATTTTGCGATTTGAGGTTCTCTGAATCATTTAAGATCCATTTTATAAACGGGTCTGTATTTAGCTGGCTTCTTTTACGTAACCCTAAACATGATACTTGAACTAAATAAACATTCTTTACGAGGTTAGTTAGACAAAGGCAAGGGTCAGGGTCCACTACAACATAATATGGTATGTAGGAGAAATCAGAAATGTGCTGTTTTGATAAAAACTGGATAGGCATTATCATGACCTTTATAACGCCCTTTAAAATACAATTCATAATGCAATATAGACTAAAACTAACAGCCAGTGTGGCAACATTTTAACACATCAATGTGTGTCCTCTTACTAAGTTTATAGCTGGATGCCTCTGAAACCAGCACTTTACTGTTTTTGCCTCCCCAGTTTACCTTTATGCCTTCCCATGGAGATAGAGAATTGTAGAGAAAATGGTTTTTTGAACCTTTGCATTATCTCTCATTTCCCTTCTTCTTTATTTGATCCCAGGATTTTTCTCTGATTGTTCAAAAATATATAGCAATGGAAAAGAATCCATAATTAAAAGTCAAATAGTAGTGTGAGCCTCAGCGAGCTGCTTCACCTCTCTGCCTCCCAGCTTCTCCACTGAAGAAATAGCCCAACAGTGACTGCTATTAAATGGGATATATAACAGATCCATGGCCCAGCCTGGGCAGTGTGCGCGTGTGAGTGCCGTGCCTCTCTGCTTTTACCTACTGTGTGATGAACTGATTGTCCAATAGACAGTGAAGGGAGAAAATGCTCCAGGTTTCCCCTGTCAGCAGAGCCCCGAGGCCCAAGGCTGCAGGAAGACAAGCCGAGTGTTTTCCTTGGGCACAGAATTTTAGGAAGTACCTGTTTTTTTTTTATCACTAAGATAAATGTTATTTGTGGTAGTATTTTTTTTTAATAAAAAGTAAAGCTTTCAGGGATGAACATATTCTAAGAGAGCAGTCATAATGGTTATACAACTCTGAGTGTAAGTCAGTTTAGAAGGTATCTCATGGTACATGAACAGTATCACAATGAAGCTGTTACAGAAAAAGTCATTCAATCAAGGACACCAGATTGCAAACACTGCCTGAAAACCATGCAGGAGCAGGCGCACTCTTGCCTCCCTTCTGTGCTTTTAAGTTAGTGCCACAGGCACTAACTTCCCTGCAGTGCTTCCCCTGGTGAGAGTTTCCTGATTGCAGTTCCCTATGGTACAGAGTGCATGTCAGCTGAAGAGAAAAGGGGACGCACTCTGTAGTGAGGTCTGCCCAGGGTGAGGAAAGTAAGGGTTTGTCCCAGGTCCACCTCTAACCTTGGTGAAGACTTTAAAAGAGGTTTTTAATCTATTTGAAAAGCAGAGAGACGGGACAAGCAGACACTCAGGTAATTGCCATCTGCCAGTTCATCCCAGAATTGCTACAGTGACCAGAGCTAAGCTGGGGCTAACCCTGGAAGCCAGCAGCTGCATCAAGGTCTCCCACGTGGCTGACAACAAGCCAATTACGTGAGCCATCACTGCTACCTGCCGGAGCTTTGCATTAGCTGGAAGCTGGAATCAGGAGCAGCAGCAGGAAATGGACCCTCAAACAGGGACACAGGCACCTTAACTGGCATCTTAACCACTATGCCAACCACCTACCCTGTGAAACATTTGTAGTAACAGAAAAAGCAAATAATGAAATGAGCAATTGACACGCAAAATTCCTAAGGGGGAACAAAGAAACAGGGAGAAAAAAAAATGCCTCAGAATTGTTGGGAACAGAAAGCAATGACTAGAGATGAGGCTGGAAAGGTTGGTAAAAGCCAGATTCCAAAGGACCCGAGACATTATGCTTAGAATTTAAACCATACAGGTGGAACATCATGGAAGGATTTTAAAAGTCACCATGATGAATAAAGTTAAAATTATTGACACTGAGAGCTGATGAGGAAATGGGGTGGCCGGAATTTCTGAACCATTCACTGTAATCCCTATTAATACCCTGCAATTCAGTGATTTCCTTCTAGGTTTTATACCCCAGCAGAAGTCAATGCTGGCATCAACCAAAAGAGAGATCCAAGAAAGTTCATCACAGTTTTATTCATAATATCTAAAACTCCAGAAATGATGCAAATATCTGTCAACAAATGGTAAAACAGATGAGGTTTCAGAGAATGAAATATTACTTGGTAATAACAATAACAAGCTAGTTAGTTGTACATGCCACGTACTGGATAAATATCAAGACATGATGCTGCATGAAAGGATCATTTGTAAGACAATCTACTGTATGATTCTGCCTATGAGTTTCTAAAGTAGACAAAATTTGTCAGTGATGCCAGAAGTCAGAAGAGCGATTATCCTGGAGGTGAAAGATGACTCAAAAATGTTGGAAATGTTTGATATCTGAATCTGCCATAGATATTTGAAAAATATCAAGCCATAAATTAAAGATTTGGAAACTTTAATGTTTGTAAATTGTACCTGAATGAAACATCAAAATAAAAGAGAATGATATAACGAGACTTGCACGTTGCAATGACCGCTCCAGTGAGAGAATGAACAGGAACCAAGGAGAAAAAGTATTTATCTCAGATAGTGGTCTGAAAAGTGGGGGCGGGGGCATCTTTCAAGTAGAAAAGTCTAGGTACTTCCTGTGGATGGTGCATGAGGGAGAGGGAAGCTCAGAGGATGCTGAACTTGGGCAATAGGATGATTGGCAAATATATTCATTGAAACTGGGAGCACAGGAGGTGTGGCTGACTTGAAGTCACATTTACTAAATGAGAAAAACTGGGAAGAATTGGGTGTGCCTCAGACAGGCCATCCACTCTCTCTGGCTGGTGTGATGAGATGTTTGTAATCTCAGTTTGAGTCACCTGCATTTTATTAGCACTGGAAGAACAGGCTGCAGCCAGTCAGAGTAGTTGAGGGATGTAGTAAAGAGCCACCGTCACCTTGTAAATAGGAATTTGTGACTTGAAAACAAGGTCTGTGGAGGGGGAGAAAGAATGGATGTAAAGCAATGAGCCTCAAGCTCCTTAAGATGCCAGGAAATGAAAAGGGCAGACTATGTCAAAGTACACATTTAAAATGCCATCTTTAGCTCTGTGATGAGGGGGACAGATGTTGGGCCTTTGAGAATGCCTTTATGTAGCTGTGTGACAAGAAGGGTAGTAGCAAAGAGGAAGAGCTCTGGGGCCAGACACCAGTTCCTTTCCTGTTTCCACTGCTTACTTAGGTTGTGACTGAAGGCTCGTCAGTCAAACATCTGTAGCCTATTTCTTTGTAAAATGTGACAAATCGTACCCACCCTTCCAGATGTGATGTTACGATAAATTCATATATACAGGGAATGTTAATGCATTGTGAGTTCTCAATATATAGGGGTTTTCCTTTCCTATAGCTCAGGATAAAGTGTGTGTCCCCTGTTCAAGTCACTTCATCAGCCTGAAGAGTTAACCAGCCAGCCAGACCGTTTTACCAGCTTCCATCTGCATCTTCTGCAAACTGCGTCTCAAAATCTTATTCTACAACCTTTCCTCACTGATTTTCAAAATCTACTTTTCCTGAACATTCTTACAACCTTTCTTTTTTCTTTTTCCTGACCATTCTTGCAACATCCTCCTTTGATACAAAGTATTTAAAAAGTAACATTAAGAGCTCTGGGAAGTCTCTTTGTTCTTATCCATTTCATCTCTGACTTTTTGTAGGATTGAGGGACTGAATAATTGGTCATGTTGCCATAGTTGAAATTATTGATTTGTAATGTCTTAGGTTTAGTTTGGCATCATTTAATTAAAATGTCCTAAGGTTGGCAATAGTGACTCAAAAAAGTGTAAGTGTATTTTTTTTCTCTCACGTACAGAGTCTGAAAGCCACCTGTGACATAAGGCTTCAGCTGCTACTTTTTTGTCCACCATATAAGCAGGTGGCTTCCATGCGAAAGTTACACTTCACACCTCGAGATTACATGTGCAGCTTCACGTATCCTGTCTCAATTGCAGGCCAAAGAAGAAGAAAAAGCCCCCAAGGACAATAAAAGGTGTTCCCAGATGCAACAGATGTGAAAATTTCACAAGAAATTCCAATTTACATTTCAATGACCCAAGCCAAGGTCAAGGGAAACTAGAAAACATAATTCCAGGTGCTAAAATGTTTAAATAGTTTTTCATTATTAAGGGCCCTCCATGTCTGTGTGTTCTGTCTCTGGATTCAAAAACAGAGAGTCAAAAATATCCAAGAAATTATTACAGTGTTGCTGACATGTACTATGTAATTAAAACCATGATGCTTGCATGTACCACAAAATGTACAAATCTTTTCTTGCCATTATTCCCTGAATGACACATTAAAGCATTTTTTTACATAGCAATTGTATTGGATTAAATACTATATGTAATCTAGAGATGACTTATAATATATGGCAGGTAGTAAGTGTGTTTTCTGTGAAGCCCAGTATCTGTGGGTTTCAAAATTTCTTTCACCAAAATAAACTTATCTTTCAACTTCATTTCTCTGAAAATTTTTTGAAGTGCTCTGAGCTATATAATTGTATTTTCAATTTAAAAAAAATTATTATAATTCTTATTTTTGATTCTTTGATCACATTTTTTCCTCTGATTATTACTTTCTGCTTAACCTTTTATCCTCAGTTTAACTATAATGTGTCTATATTCTTTTGGGGTTTTTTTGTTTGTTTGTATTTTGTTTTGTTTTTATCCTGCTTAGGATTTTTTTTTGTATCTATCTTATCTTTCATTAATTTTGGAAAACTTTTGATCATTTTTCTGTTCAAGTATTTTTTCTAACTTGTTCTCCTGTCTTTCTGGTACTCCAATAACATATACTAAAGTTGTAACACTACAGCTCTTACATGTTCTCTTCTGTATTTTTCACTTCGTGATAATAATTGCTTAGATCATTTCTACTGACCTTTAATTCACTGATTCTTTCCTTAGCTATATCAAACCTGTTAAGATCACTGAAGGAAATTTTCTGCACTTCTTTCATTTTTCCTTAGTATTTCCATTTGACTTTATTATAGTTTCCATCTCACTAATGAAATTTAGATCTGTTAATGCATATAATCCACCTCTTCACTAGATCCTTTAACAGGTTAATCTTAGTTACATTTATTTAATTACTTATTTGAGGGTCAGAGAAACAGAGAGAGATGTACTGAGAGTTCTCATCTGCTAGTTCACTTCCCAAGTATGCACAATAGTTTGGGCTGGGTTGTGCTGAAGCCAGGAGCCAGGAATTTAATTCAGTTTGTCCATATGGGTGATAGGAACTCAGTTACTTGAAACATCAGTGCTGCCTTCCTGGGTCACATGGGCAAGACCCTGGAATCAAGGGCCTGAGCCAGATATCAAACTCAGCTACTCTGATATGAGATGCAGTCATCTTGACTCGTGTCTTAATGGTAACTTAAATGCCTACTGCTCTTAGCTATCTTAAAGCAACTATCTGATAATTTCAACATCTGATATATGTCATCTCTGAGCCTGGGCTTGTTAAGTGCTATATCTCTGGGAAGTGAATTATTTCTTGATTTTGGTGTAGCTCATAGTTATATATTATATGGTAGACACTGTGCACAGAAAAAACTAAAGACTTAGTTAAGAGTATTTATGCCCAGAAACGGTTACAGTTATTCTGTCCAAGCTAATGTTTGGGAGACTGAATCAGGGCTGGACTGGTTCAAAGCCAGGTGCCTCTTCTGGGTCTCCCACATAGGTCAGGAGCCCAAGCATGTGGTATGTCCTTCACTGCTTTCCCAAACATATTGGCAGGGCACTCAATCAAGAGTTCAGCGTCCAGGGCTCAAACCACTGCCCATAAGGGATGCCAGTGCTACAAGTGGTGGCTTGACGAGTCACTATGCTGCAGCACGGACCCCTGAAAACACTCTTCCGTCTTCTGGCTCCACTCTCAGCTTACAATGGTTCCTGTATCTATGTCTGTACCCGAGAGATACTTTCTGTCTGTACTCATACACCTCCTAAACAGCGGACCGCTGTTGCCTGTGGCATGGTCCTAGGTTCACTTGAAGAGACAGTCCCATTGTTCTGATCCAACTAGAGTCTTAGGTAGGCCCTGTGCTCCTGTACTCTGACACTCAATTTCTCTGCATTCCTGCCCTGCCTTACTACATCCACCTCAACTTCATATGTCGATTGACTTTGCCTTGTGTCCGTACCTGTGGTTTACCTTGGACATGAGTGTCTCATGCCCAGTAAGGTTGACAGAATTCTGCTTCATTCTGGGACACAATCTTGGGCCCCACAGAGGTTCCTTGTTCCTTCCTTGAGGACAAAGGATTCTCACTTCTGTTGTTATCCCAGCAGCACTGGTTCTTTGCCTCTGTCACAGAAGTGACATTTTTCTTTCCTCCTACTCCAAAAACAAACTGGTTTTACTTCTCCTCCTCTTCCAGAGGCAATGGCAATTTTTCTGGCAGTGGTGCTTACCACAGGGCAGGGAGGAGGCGCAGATAGGAAAAGGGGAAATGCTGATAAAAGGATACAAACTTTCAGTTAAACAAGAGGAGTAAACTTTATGGATTGGGCTGGCCACCTTTGCAGATAACAATGCCTCATGTATTTCAGAACTGCAAAAAGAGTATATTTTAAAAGTTGTGCTAGAAAAAAAATCATCATAAGTATGTGAAGTGATGGGCATTTTAATTAGTGATGTGATTGTTCCATAATGCAAACATAGAGCAAAATATCACATTATGTCCTATAAGTATATATAATTCTTTATTAATTTAAAACTAAATTTTCAAAGAATAGATTTTTTTTGCCCATTCCTAGTAGCAAAAGGGAAGGGTCTAGAACACTGAGTGGGGTTTTATGTCTGGTACCCCAATGGCAGCTCAGCTTATCATGATCTTACCTGTATCCTCTGAAGGGGAGCCTGTAATGAGTGCCATGTCCTGTCCCCATCTTTCTTGTGAATAACCCAAACAGAATATAGAACAGATTGGCGGTGAGTACAAACTCTCTTGTGTCTGGCCCATCTATGCATTCCAGATTGACCCACTGGGTCTCAATTGGTCCTTCAGAATTGTTAACATTTTAACCAGTTTCATCTTACATATTTTTTACAGTAATGACCTCCTTCTCTCATGATCTACTCAAGGTGAAAGACTAGATGTGTCATCTTTCTTCAGAGGTGTTCATTATTCTAAGTTCACTTTAATTGGTGGTCTCCTAGCCTCAACCATATGGTGGGCCCAGGAATGATTAAGCTGCTTATATAGATTATCTGGATTCTTAGGCTCTTACAGTGGAATTCAGGTTCTCTTGCGGCTGTCTGTATCAGAGGCAGAACTCACTCTTCCAGCTCCTTCACCAGAAACACACTTCTAGTAGGGAAATGATTCTAGGACGGATCTGATTGGCCTGGTCATAAGTAGCCTTCATCATATACTCATGCCTGCACCAATCACAGCTCACAGGAAATGTGATATGGTTGCCCTCACCTTGAACAGGGACAAGAGTTTCAGAATGTCTCATCAGAGGAATGGAAGGAAAGAATGCCTAACAAGCAAAAAGAGCATTCTGCCATAGGATAAATATCATTTTATGTATGAAAAAGGAATATATGCACAGGGGAAAATATTCAAACAGTGTAAAATGCATACAGTGAGAGGTGGTTCTCCCTTCCCAGTCATATGACAGTCAAGCCCCTCAGAGACAACCACTGTCAGAAATTTTCTCTGCTTAAACAAACACACACACATACACACACAAGCACATACTTCACTAAAAATAGATGCTTCCTTAACCAAACCTCCACTTAGCTGACTCATTAGATTAACCAACATCACTCACATTCCCTGTAAGACACACAGTGAATACTTAGGACATCCATATGTCTCCTACCAGGTGAGTTTCATGCTTACCAAGCCAGTTTGTACATATCTTAAGCCTGTTTATACCCATTTTGGTTATTATCATAGCTAAGTAATTCAATTAATTATTACATAAACTGATGAAAATAAACGCAGTGGCAGGCACTATGGTGCGGTGGTTAAGCCACTGCCTGTAATGCCTGATCTCATATGGGAGCCAGTTCCTGCTGGAGGCTCTGCTTCCAATCCTGCTCCCTACTTATGCCCTGGGAAGGCAGAGGATGATGGCCCAAGTAGTTGGGTTCCTGCCACACATGTAGGAGATCTGGTTGGAGTTCCTGGGTCTTGGGTCCTGGCTTTAGACTGGGCCAGGCTTGACTGTTGGGGATAACTGAGGAGTGACTCACCCAGGGAGTAAACCAGCAGACAGAAGATTCTCTCTCTCTGTATTTAAAACAAATCAATGAATCTTTTTTTTTTTTTTTTTTTTTATGTTTCTGTTTGAAAAGCAGAGTGACAGAGATCTAGGGAAAGGCAGAGAGAGCTCTTACATTTGCTGGTTTACTCCCCCAGTGGCCATAACAGCCAGGGTTAGGGCAAGCTGAAGCCAGCAGCCAGGAATTCCATCTGGATTTCCCATGTGCATGCAGGGGCCCAGGCATTTGTGCCATTTTCCATTGTTTTCCCAGGTGCACCAGCTGGGTAGGGATGGCAGCTGCCAGGAGTTGAACCGGTGCCCATATGAGGTGTCAGCATTGTAGGCCATGGCTGAACCCACTGTGGCACAATGCCACTCCCTAAAAAATAAACCTTAAAAAAATCGCCAAAAAAAGAGATCATTTATACAGATGCTTTGGGAAGAATTGATAAAGATGAGTTTTTTCTTTAAAAAAATTCTACCAAATTTGAGGCTAGTGTTGTGATACAGCACGTTAGATGCTTGCACACCAGCATCACAGAGCAGAGGCAAGTCCCTGCTGCTCCTCTTCCTTTCTAACTTTGTCATAATATGCCTGGGAAGGCAGCAGAGGCTGACACAAGCGACACAAGCGACTGGGTCCTTGCCACACACGTGGGAGCTCCTGGCTTTGGCCTGGCACCATCCTGGCAGCTGCAGTCATTTCAGTGAGCCTCTCTTTTCCTCCCTCCCTCTCTCTCTGTTACTGTGCTTTTGGGTAAGTAATTAGGTAAGTAAATAAACCTTTTTTTTTTTTAAAAGAAATCTATCAAATTAGCTGTGGGAGAAACAACTAGAAACTGTTGGGTAAAATACTTAAAAAAAAAGTGCTGAGATTTTGTCAAAGTGGTAAATCTGTATTATAATAGGAAAACCGTGAATAGGGTTGGTCATTTGGTGACACGTATACCACTTGGTTGCATGCATCCTAGTTCAAAGACTCAGGTTAAGTTCTGCTGCTTCTGCTTCCAAACCAGCTTTCTACTAACGTGCGCCCTAGAGGAAACAAGTGATGCTTCCAGTACTTGAGTCCACATGGGACACCTCAGTTGAATTCTAGGCTCCTGACTTTGATCTGACCCACTGTGTGAATGCATGCATGAGATGACCATCACACACACACACACACACACACACACACACACACGCACGCACATGCACACACACAGACACTCGTTCTCACACAGTATTTTAGTAATTAGTAGTCAGGAAATATGTCTGTAATGAAATGACATTTCATCAGAAATCTGAAGGAAGTGAGTCAGCTGGGCAGAGAGCTGATGGCATTCTGGACAAAGAGAACAAGTGCAAAATGTAATGTATGCTCTTGATGGCAGGTGACTAATTAAAGTCTGGGTCACTTATACACTAGAATGCTACACAGCTATCTATAAAAGCAAAACATAGGTTAGTTACCTTTCTATTCAACTGGGATAATGAGAATTTCATGTTTTATACAATGTTACAAAGTATTTGCACACACACAAAAACTATGTTGAATACAAAATGAAATGAAGCAAGAAGAGTAGTAGTATCTTAATTCAACATTATCAGTTGGTGGTATTAAGTAGACAGCATCTTGGTCTGTGGGACTCCCACCAGAATACAATAGACTTGGTGGGAGGGGTACTGTGAAGAGAGGTGTTTGCTTTTTTTTTTTTCTCAGTTCTGGGAGCTGGGAAGTCCAGGATGAAGGTACCAGCAGGTTCACTTTCTGGGTTCACAGGAGAATGTTGTGTCTTCCGGGTGTCCACGGGTGGGAGGAGGAGGCGTGAGGCTTTCACGAGTCTCTTATAATTACTTCCCAGTGTCACTGCATCCTAACATCAGCACACTGTGGGATCGGGTAGAATTTAAATGTGGAGAGGACACAGCCCATACCAGACTAAAAATAAAAATAGGTAATGAGGGAATCTGGATGAATTGATGAATGAGCATTGAAGAATTTGTATAAAGTCAATATGGGTGAACTAACAGGAACATAATTTGCACTCTAATATGTATGTTAAAAATAATTATAAGTTTCTCTTAGCATTTGCTAAAGTTATATTTTGTATTTCCGTATATATAAAATAAATATGTTTATATTTTGCATCTTGCAATGTTGACTAGAACTTGCAGATCTATATTAGAATGAAGTTTAAAGATGATTTAAGCCCTAAGTTATTTGACCACTAACACTCTGATCTCATGTTGCATCAATAGTCATTCCTATTTCATAACACTGCAGTTAATGAGGATGGAATATTAACCTAGGCAATATCATTGTTTCTGGCCAAAGTTGGGAAATGGAAGAGCAGGAGAAATTGAGCAAATGTAAAGTGAGACAAGAGTTAGGGGTAAGAATCTATACAAGATGTTTGCTTATTTCTAATTTTTAAATTTTCTATGCTTCTCTTCTAGTTAAAGGTTATACTCTTGTGTTTAATTTTTTCAATAAGGAAAAGGGGGACCATCATGGTAGCATAGTAGGCTAAGCATCTGCCTGCCATGCTGGCAGCTGAATTGTGTGCTGGTTCAAATCCAGGCTTCTCAATTTCTAATCCAGCTCCTTGCTTATGGTATGGGAAAGCAATGGACCTTGCATTCACATGGGAAACAAGAAAAAGCTCCTGGCCCCCTGCTTTGGACTGGCCCAACTCCCAGCCATTGCTGCCATTTGTAAAACAAATCAGCAAATGGAAGATCTCTCTCTCTCTCTCTTTCTCTCTTTTTCTCTCTCTCCTCTCTTTCTGTAACTCTGCTTTTCCAATAAAAATAGATAAATGCCGGGGTCCGTGTGATGGATGTAGGAAACAGGAAGGTGTGAGAGACATTGCTTCCATTGCAGGCAGGGCCACGAAGGAACTCCCCGCCGAGCAGGGCTCCGGCAGGACGTAGTTTTGATCACCTGAATGCAGCCCGCTTTCCATTGCCCGACACCGGACTTCCCCACTGAGTTTTCAGTAATCTGCCTAGGCACTGTCTGCCCCTGCGGAGTTAACAGTTGATGTATGGTATCTGTGGGAGCTTGGAAGTTGATGTTACTGATATTCGCCTTTAGCATAAAGGTTTTTATCTACTGCTGCTACAGCTGCCACCATTGCTATGTTAATCAAAGGTGTTCTGTCCCCAGGTGGCGGGGACTTGTTCACAGCCTTTCCTCTCCCATTGACGATATGCTAATCAAGGGTGCTAACTTCCCAGGTATAGGGGAAACCCATTCTTTCTCTCTCTCTTTGATCTTTTGGGTCCTGCCTCCGGACACATTCCTCCCTTAGCTGATTCAAGAGGTATGTGTTACTGGTTGAGCTTTCCTTAGGTGAGACAAACGGCAGAATTATCTTTAGCAACACCCATTTGATCATGACGTAAAAAGTCTGAGCCAGAGTTTGACTGACTGTATAAATAAAGCGGACGGCTTTATTGCATAGTCCACTATCATCATGGAATCCTAGTGGTCCGTCTCTTTCTTTCTGCGCCTCATCCACGCACCCTTCCCGAGTTCCGAAACCCAGGCTGGAGCTGGACTCCGGCAGATAAATTTTTAAAAAAAATTTTAATAAAGAAAAGTGAAAAAAATTATCAAAATGCTGAGAAAGATCCCATCAGGTCTGAGTAGGTAACTTTTTAAATAAAGATTTACTATTATTACCTAAAAGTCAGAGTTTTACAGAAAGAGGGAGACACAGAAAGAGATCATCCATCTGCTGTTTCACCCCCCAACTGGTTGTAAGGCCAGAGCTGCGCCAGTCCAAAGCTGGGAGCCAGGAGATGCTTCCTGTGGTTCAGGGATCCAGGGCCTTGGGCTGTCTGCTGCTGCCTTGCCGGGCCGTTAGCAGGAAGCTGGATGGGAAGTGGAGCAGCCAGGACAGCATCTGGTGCCTGTATGAGATGCCGGTACCATAGGCAGAGGATTAGCCTTCCTGCTCCTGGGATAACTAATTCTATTCATTTGTGATTTATTCGTTATTCCAGTACCTCATTTAGAACTCTTCACCCATTTCCATCAATAAGTTTTGTGTGGCCAATATTCTTTATATGTGTCAATTGGGTTTTAGTCTGAGGATTTTGGAATTTTACTAGTGTTTTCAGTGTTCATTTGTCAGTCCAATAAATCTTTATATAATATTGGTCGAATATTAGAGTTGGAAGCTGCATGCTTGTGTTCCTTTCAAATTCATAACTTAAAATAATAGTAATAAAAAAGATTTATGTCTTTGAAAGACAGAGTGACAGAAGAAAGACAGAAAGAGATCTTCCATCAACTGGTTCACTCCCAATCGTCCAAATTAGCTAGAGACTGGGCCAGACTGAAACCAGGAGCCAGGAATTCCATCTGCTTCCCCTAAGTGGGCAGCAGGGGCCTGAGTGTTTGCACCGTCCTCTGCTGCTTCCCCAGGATCGTTAGCAGAGAGCTGGATGGGAACCTTAGCCCCCAAGATTCAAACCAGCCCAACACTGGAATCTCTTCCCAAATTGGTATCTTGAATGCTAATCCTCACTGTGAGAGGATTTCAGGTGGGCCCTGGGGAGATGATTTAGTCAGTAAGGAGCCCTTATAAATGAAGGTAGTGTCCTTACACATAATAGGCCCAAAGAAGCTCATGCATCCTTTCCACCATGCAAAGACACAAAGAGAAGGCAGCTTTTAGGGAAATGGATCTCAGAGACACCAAGTGCCTTGATCTTGACTGCCCAGCCTCCAGCCCTGTGAGAGATTCGTGCCTGTTACTCAGCAGCCTCCCAGTCAGTGACACTGTGCTAACAGCAGCCTGAATGGACTGAGACACAGGCTGCAGCAGTACAAAAGTCAGGCAAGAGCCCCACGGAACAGAGCCTTCATTCTGAAGCCGGGCAGACAAAGAACAGAGATAAAGTGAGTTTCTGAATGTTTTTTAAAAATCAGACATGAGCACTTTGCAGAAAATGAAACCTAAGTAGCTTTTGACTTGATCATCTGAGCAGGTTTCTATGAAGAGGCGATACTGACGCTGAGAGTCAGCCAATTCAAAAGGCATCAATAGAGAAGCATGTGACTCCTTCAGTCATACCACTGCTACAACCATGAAAGTCAACTCAGTGACTCAAAGACCACATATTCTGTATACGAGCACATGACATTTATTCTCCCCACCAAACACACACCCACACCCCCCCACACACACACTTTTTCTCTCTAGATGGGGGTATACATTCTGGTTTTTTGTTGGTATATTCAGTGTTTAAGCAAACAATGTATGGTTATTTTAATATTTTTAATATTTTCTTATTTATTTGAAAGAGAAACAGAGACATCTTCTATCACTCCCCCCAAATGCTCACAGTATCTGGGGCTGGACCAGGCAGGAGCCTGAAACCCCAAATTCGGAGCCCCAAACTCAATCCAAGTATCTGGGTGATTGAGCTGTCACTGCTGCCTCCCAGGTTGTGTGTGTGCGTCGCAGGAAGCTGGAATCAGCAGCAGGGCCACGTCCCCAGGAGCATCCTAAAGCTGCGCCAAACTCCCATCCCTCTTCCTTTCAAACTTTTTGAGTGAAACCCAGGCACCAAACCTAACAATTCAAGGAGAAAAGCATCTTTGTAACCAGACTTTACTGGGTGTGATCCGGGTGGTCTCTCTGTTCCCTTTTCGGAGAAAGACATAGGTCTCTTACCTGTAAGATCTGCCTTTGTTTTATCCTTCCCAAAGCACTCACCGCCACTACAAATACACAAGATCAACTTGCTCTAGTCAAAACCAACTGAGTTTCAAATCATCACCTTTAACTGCAGAACATCTACTTTTGCCACTCACTGTCTAAATGAAACATAGTAACTTGGGAGCTTTGAAAACCAAGGACCTTCGGGCCCGGCGGCGTGGCCTAGCGGCTAAAGTCCTCGCCTTGAAAGCCCCGGGATCCCATATGGGCGCCAGTTCTAATCCCGGCAGCTCCACTTCCCATCCACCTCCCTGTTTGTGGTCTGGGAAAGCAGTTGAGGACGGCCCAAAGCTTTGGGACCCTGCACCCATGTGGGAGACCTGAAGGAGGTTCCTGGGTCCTGGCTTTGAATCGGCACAGCACCGGTCATTGAGGTCACTTGGGGAGTGAATCATCGGACGGAAGGTCTTCCTCTCTATCTCTCCAGCTCTCTGTGTATCTGACTTTGTAATATAAATAAATCTTATTTTTTTAAAAAAAAAGAAGCAATGCCGGTATGGGATCCCATTCTTAAAAAAGAAAAAAAAAAGAAAGAAAGAAAAGAAAACCAAGGACAAGTTCAGGAAACCAGAAATATCCTAGAGGCAAATCCTGATTTCCCTTTACTGAACTCCCTGGAAATGTAATGCTTGGGGTCCTAGGGTGATAGTCCTCGTTTGAATTCTTCTCGTTTTTAGTGTCAATTATGAACATTGTTCAAATGATAAAAATAGCAGCTCCAACTGGAATAGTGCCTTTGTTTTGGCTTTTACTTTTCAGGATTCAAAAGTGATCAAAGAGTGACTCAGCACAATCATCAAGATGGTTTAGTACAGTGGAATTGGAGTTTATTTAAAAATAAACGGTAATGCTCCATATGCACGGACTGTGAGAATTCATGATGCCGCTAGCCCTGAACAAGGTAACAAGGTAACATGCTTCCAAATGATCTACAGCCACCCTCAAAATGATTTCCTCTTTTAGCTTCTACCCTTAAGGAACTAAAATTTGTTTATGTTTGAGACAGTGTTACATACACAGAAGGAAATAACCTAAATCAGTTATTTCAAAATGTAAGCAAACATCTTAAGTCTTCCTTTCTCACCCGCACTCTCATTCAATTATGGCAAATTTTTGAATCTTTCCATCTTTGAACTCCATTACAAGGCCTCTGAGCGGGAGAGCTGTAGTTCTGAGCATCCAGAAGCCAACGTAAATCCCAAGGCCCTGATCTAACCTGCTGCAATGTTAACAAAATGCTAAGAGTAAAAACAAGGTTAGCTAATGGGGCCAGGGACCTCTGCTCCAGGTTGTGGCAGTGGGAACCATGTCCCCTGCAGACCGCAACTCTATGGAAACAGTCTACATCGAGAGTCTACACAGCTATTAATTTTGCATAATTTGTACATAAGGTAAATGTATCAGAAACAACTAATATACCTATCAAAAAATTATATAAGAATTATTCTTCCCTTAGCATGATAATGCTTGAAGTCTTTATCATTATTATTTTTAACATGCAGGTTAACTTTCCAAAGGTTTATTTACCTCACAGTGAAAACTGAGAGATTGTGTAAAATAAACAGAGCAGATTTTAAACTTAATTGATGACTTTTAAACACTCAGGTGCCATGAGGGAAAAGTTTGTCTCCATTTCTTATTGGTGGATAGCTAATAATTTCAAATCTTTTATTTCAATCTTTTTAAAATTTGATTAGTTTGTTTATTTTCACTTTATTTGAAAAATAAAGAGATCTTCCACCTCTTGGTTCAATCCCCAAATGCCCTGAAACTCCATCTGAGTCTTCCGTAAGACTGGCTGAATCCAAGTACTTGAGCCGCAATCTGGTGCCTCCCACAAAGCACATTGGCAGGATCCTGGAATTAGGAGCAGAGCAGGCGCGACTGAACCAGGCCCTCTGACAAGGAATACAGGTATCCAGAAAGTGCCAAATATCTGCCTCTAAATGTGTTTATACATTGTCCCTGCCTGGGGCCTAGTTAAATAGAACTGTAGCAAAAGGTAACCATGATTTTTGTTTTAAATGCTGTATACCAAGAAAAATCTAGAAGAGAAGGCTTTGGGATGGCTAGGAAGAGCCTTGGAAAAGCTACCATTATTCTGATAGCAAAATCAAAGCACCGCAACATCGTTTGTGACTATAGAAATACTAGTAAAATACTAGCAAGATGAATCCATCATAGAAAGCTAGGCCATATGACAAAGTAGGATTTACTCCAGGAACTCAAGAGTTAGTTTATAAAATCATTTTATTTCTAGAATAAAAGGTATCACATCATTATCTCAGAAAAGGAGAAGAAAGTTAACATCTTTCCATGATTAAATAAATACACACAAAATGAAGGAATATAAGGGAAAGTTCCCTACCCTGTAAGGGGCATTTATGAATAATTCATGGCTAACACACTTTGTGGACAAAAGCAAAAAGCTTTACCCATGATAATCAGGATCAAGATTGTGATGTCTACTACTTTGACTTCTGTTTTCATTATACTACAGGTTCTATATGTGGCAATTAGTAAAGAAAACCAGCAGAAGATACCCAGGTTGAAAAAGAAAGAAGTAAACCTATTTCTATTTGAAGATGGCATGATCATATACATAAACAATTTTAATGAATTCACACAAGATTTATTGGAACTAAACAAGTCCCAACAAGACTGCAGGATTCATAGGATCAACTAAAAAAAATCAGCTTTGTTTTTATACATCAGCAATAAATAATCCACAGATAAAATTAAAAATCCAATGTTATTTTAATAGCATCGGAGAGAATACAATACTTGGGAATCAATTTAAAAAGCACAAGACCTGTACACTTACACGTAGGAAGCATTGCTGAATGAAATTAAAGCTTCAAATAAATAAAAAGGAATCCCAGGCCTCATGGGGCAGCAATTTAATATTGTTAAGATGACAGTATTACCCAAATTGATGTATTTACAGGTTCAGGGTAACCCCTGTCTAGATCACGGCTATCTTTTTAATATAAATTGACATGCCCTCACTCAAATTCCTATTGAAAATGAAAGAGAAATAGGAGAATCACAGCAATCATGAAAAGGAATAGAAAGGTGGGGAACTCACACTTCATAATTTCAAACTTATTCCAGATTGACAATAACCATACCGGCATCAACCTGTCAAAAAGAAAGACATGTAGATCAGTGGAATGCAATTGAGAGTCCAAAAATAAATCTATACAATCTGTTTGTTCTTGACAAAGATGCCAGCACCACTCACTGGGGAAAAAACAATCTTTTGAACAAAGGTTTCCAGGCCAACTGCATATCCATATGTAAGGGAATGAAGCTGTATCCGTATTGCACACTGCACTCAAACACTAAGTGAAACTGAATCAGACTTCAACATGGTGCTAAGATCTAAAAATTACTAGAAGGAAATATAGGCATACCTTTGTGACCTTGAATTAGGCAGTGGTTTCTTTGATATGACACTGAAGCACAAGTGACAGAAAATAACTAAGTTGGATTATCAGAATGAAAACCTTTGTGCATCAAGAAACAAGACAACCCATGGAATGCTAGACAGTCATTATAAGTCATGTATATGACACGAGATTTATACCTAGGACATATAGAACTCTTAAAACTCAACAAAAAAAAGTAAAAACCAATTTAGGAATAAATAAAAATTTTAAAGGACATTTCTCTGTAGATTACCTACAAATGGTCAATAAACATATAAAAATATGTTCAGTATCATTGGGCACTAAGGAAATGCAAAACAACACATTTCACACTTAAAGATAAAACTGACTGTAGGCAGCATTTGGCCTCATGATTAAGATGCCATATCAGAGGAATCTGATTTGATGCCTGACTCTGGCTCCTGTCTCCAGCCTCTGGTAAATGCAGACCCTAGCAACCAATGGGGATGGCTTAATTGATTGGGTTCCTGTTACTCATTTGAGATACCTGAAGATTGAATTCCCCAGCTCTCAACTCCAGTTCTGGTCCATTTCTGATCGTTGTGGGCATTTGGGGCATGATCTCTCTGTCTCTCAAATAAACAGATTTTGTTTGGAAAAAACTAAAAATAAACTGAAAGAAGAAGAAGAAGGCAGACCAGACACAGAGAAGGAATAAGCCAATAGAGGAGTTAGAGAATGGAGGAAGGGGCTTGATTGAATCATGCTTGATCCTCATGTCCTTTAAATAGCATGTAGCCATGTGACTTGTTTGCCCAAGACAGTTTCATTGCCTAATAGTTGTCCTAACTTAATTGTTAATGTACCTCCTTTCTTTTCAGAAGTGACCTGGATAGATCATCATTTATATGACTATACTCCCTATAATGAAATGTTCAGGTACCTAACAATTAACTAATTAGCTAACCAACATCAAGTATTTCTCCAATAGTGCTGAGTCAGGCTGTTTTCTGGTGCACTCCCAGAATACTCCATGTACTCCATCAGATCATTCAGTTGTTTAAAATACTCAGATTAAAAAATAGTCACAGAGGGTATCCTGATTTTTATTATTATTATTATTATTTTTAATTCAGGTGACCTTCTTCTTGAAGTCTTCCAAAACTTCTCCAACTCTCACACAACCTTATACATCCCTCTACATCAGCACTTACTGCATTACAATGATTTGTTTCTGTCTTTATTTTCTAATGCCAATTGCGAGCTCCTGAAAAAGGAGTCATTACAACTTTCTATCCAAAGCATGAGAACATTGTGTACCTGGAAGGTAACACATTTTAATATTTGTTGAGAAATTAAGCAAGTAAATAGCTGGGTAGGAAAACCATTAGTTTGTGTAGTTTATCTTAATAATCTGTTCAAATCACTTTGTTCAATGTTTTCCATAGTTTATCAACTGACTATTAATGAGGGTTCACAAGTCCAGATGATTCCACAAATAGTTAACATTGATAACTGAATTTAAACGGGATCTTAGAGAGAATACGCCAATAGTTGTTTTTGTTTTCTTCAGTGGCAATATGGGTTGTTTTATGCTTTTTATTCCATTTTTTTTTTTACAATTAAGATAACTTACACCTACAGTAAAGCAAAGGCCTTAAAAACAATCAGATACAGAAATCAAGATGATGGAATAGGGTAAGGACACGTTTAAACAGACTGAGAAACATTTAATCAGGATGAAGCAGAGAGGACACATTCCAGGAAATAGGAGACAACAGAACAACAGCAGAGGGGTACCTGGAGACTGACAGACACAGGAAAGCAGCAGACAAAACGGTGTGGTGTTGCAGTGACTGATACTCCAGCAGCATTCAGCTAACCGTGATCTGAACTCCACCAGCAGCCGGAACTCCACCAGCCACCAGGTGGGAAGGGACTTTCACTGGGCGCTTGGGAGGTGAACCCAGACAAAGAACTGTCCGTTCTGCTGGTCCGTTTGATTTGACCAGGAGCAGAGACAGAACAGCAGATCCCAGACAGACAGTGTGAGAACAGGGTGGATTTCACAGCCTGGTCAGCCCCCTAGAGCTGAATTGGGCAACATTTTGCTTAAGGAGACAAAAGCAAGGGAAAGGACTGAGCATACGCTGAGCTGGAAGTAAACTCATTTTTGACTCAGTGAACTACATCAACGTGGCATTCTACAGGTTCCACCCAAGACAGCTCTGGATAGCCCTCAGACCTGATGGTCAGCAGACCAAGAACTCTAGTAGTGGTACGCCAGGTGCCATTTTGTACACTGTGGCAAACGCTTTAGGACTGCAGAGGACAACAGTGAACTGCACATGTGCTGAGCTCGCAAGGACTCACTGAGTTCAGTAGATTGTACTGGTCCCGCAGGAAAATAATATCGACTGTGGCATCATACAGGTCAAAATAGGTCCGTGTGGCACCCAGACCTAACGTCCAACAAGTTCCAGCAAGATCAGCGCCACCAACAACTTAGCTTAATAGGACACCTAGTGTCTCCCTAACCCTGGGACCTGCTTCAACCGGAAGTGGGAGAAAGGTTGCAGAGACAATGGTGCAGCCTCAGCACGGTATCACAGGAGGTGGAGACTGGTGAGCCAAGAGTTAGGGCTACGGAGTTCTTTGTGGAAATCTAACATAAGAACCCAGACCTGGAACCCGCTGAAGCGAGTGGCACAATTGGCTGCAAGCAAAGAGTTGTGTACCAACTGCAATAAGTAAAATCAAACAGTAGACCTGTGGGTGACAGAGCTTAGAAACCTGCCCCAAGGAGAAGACTCTGCTAACCAGAAGTACAATGACCAAGAGCAAAAAAAGAGACAAAGGCACAATGAATATTACTGAAAACTCCCCTGCAAAGGAACAAAGCCCTATGCCAACGTCAGAGTTAACTGAGGAAGACATCGAGAAAATGGGGACACAGAATTCAGAAAACTCATTTTAGAGCTTCTGATCAACAATGAGAAGCACATACAAGAGTTCAAAGAATTTAAGGAATATTTTACACAAGCAATAGCAGCAATAAAGCAAATCAAGGCTGATATATCAGAAATCAAGAATACAGTAGAGCAAATTAAAAGTACCATGGAGAGTCTCCAAAATAGGATGAAGCAAGCAGAAGAAAGAATCTCAAAATTGGAATATATTTTCTGTCACCAGGGGGAAGAAAACAAAAAGCTGGAAGCAGAGCTGGATCAGGCCAAAAAAAGTATTCAAGAATTGAAAGACACTATTAAGAGACCTAATATAAGAGTTATGGGAGTCCCAGAAGGTGCAGAAAAAGAAACTGGTTTTACAAATATATTTAATGAAATAATAAAGGAAAATTTCCCTAATCTGGAGAAAGAATTGGGAAACAAGATCCAGGAGGGGCACAGAACTCCCAACAGGCTTGATCAAAAGCAATCTTCACCAAGACACATGATCATCAAGCTCTCTTCAGTTGAACATAAGGAAAAGATCCTTAAATGTCCACGTGAAAAAACTCAATTGATATCTAAAGGAATGCCAATTAAACTCACAGAAGATCTCTCACAGGAAACTCTACAGGGAAGGAGAGAATGGAGTGACAGATTCCAAATCCTAAAAGAAAAAAATTGTCGGCCTAGGATAATATATTCAGCAAAGCGTTCTTACATCTTTGAAAATGAAATAAAATTCTTCCACAGTAAAGACAAGTTAAAAGAATTTGCCTCTTTCAAACCTGCCCTACAAATGATACTTCAAGATGTTCTCTTGACAGAGAAGAGGAATAGCACCAAACAAAGCCAAAGGCAAATGGGAAGAACATCCCAGTAAAATGACAACACAAGACTAAACCAATGAACAACCCATTCCTAAAATGGCAGGACCAAAGTACCACCCATACCTATTAACCCTGAATGTAAATGGCTTAAGCTCAATCAAGCATCATAGATTAGTAGACTGGATCAAAAAAACAAAACTCATCTATTTGTTGTCTAGAAGAGACACATTTCACCAACAAAAACCAGCAGAAACTATATCGCATGGGTTTTGATGTTTTCTGTTTCATTTCTTCAAAACACTTTCTTCTGATTAAATTCTTCAATGACTCATAGATCATACAGTAGAATCATTTTCTTCAAGAAGGTTCTTGATTTTCTTTCTTTTTTTTTTTTTAAAGATTTATTCATTTTATTACAGCCAGATATACACAGAGGAGGAGAGACAGAGAGGAAGATCTTCCGTCCGATGATTCACTCCCCAAGTGAGCCGCAACGGGCCGATGCGCGCCGATCCGAAGCCAGGAACCAGGAACCTCTTCCAGGTCTCCCACGTGGGTGCAGGGTCCCAATGCATTGGGCCGTCCTCGACTGCTTTCCCAGGCCAGAAGCAGGGAGGTGGATGGGAAGTGGAGCTGCCGGGATTAGAACCGGCGCCCATATGGGATCCCGGGGCTTTCAAGGCGAGGACTTTAGCCGCTAGGCCACGCCGCCGGGCCCGAAGGTTCTTGATTTTCATTTCGTCAGCTACACCTTAGTCATTTAGTAGTATGTTATTTAACCTCATGGTGTTGTTAATTTCTTTTTTCTTACTGATGTTGATTTTGCTTTGTGGCTTTTCATTTAAGGGGATGGATAGTAGTTGTGTAAAGGAGACTGTCATATCTAGTAACATGTCATTTAACTTCATGGCATTGTAAATTTCTATTTTTCTTTCTTTTGTTGACTTTGTATTATGACTTTTCATTTGAGGGGATGTGCAGTAGCTGTGAAATGGAGACTAACATATTCAGATGTGAGGATACAATGTAGTATGCATTTCTACTTCCAGACAAAGATGGACTTACAATGAAACTGTTCACTATATCTTGACAATAGGATGCTGGACTCTCTGCCATTATCCCTACCCACAATGATGGACATATAACTGTGTATGAAGAACGATACTTTAGTAATGATATAGAGGAACTAGGTGAGGGGGAGGGAATTGGGGCAGAGATAAAGGAAATATGGAATTGTATCATAAAATAATAATAATAAAATGTGAAAAAATCAGATATAATTTTGGAAACCATATAATTATGGTATTGGGAGAAGGCTCATATTCTTCACAAATTCATTGTTGGTTTAATACTCATTACTGCAAATGCACCTTTCTGTTCCCATAGGCAGCATCCCAATTCCAGCTCTCTAACCATCCAAAGCAACAATCAGTGGATTTCTATCTTTTCTTGACAGTCTACTTTCTTCTTTCTCTGCTAATTTATCCTATAACTATTTGCCACTTAAATTTTCCTAAAGCAATACATACACACAGAATTTCATACTGAAATCCTTCAATGGAGCCTCAGGCTCAAATTCTCTATCACAAATTTCTTGGCCCCAAGTTGTCTTTTTCTTTTTTTTTCTTAAAGATTTATTTTTTTTATTGGAAAATCAGATTTACAGAGAGAAGAAGAGACAGAGAGGAATATCTTCCATCTGCTGGTTTACTCCCCAAGTGGCCACAACAGCCAGAGCTGAGCTGTCTGAAGCCAGGATCCGGAAATTCCTCCTGGTCTCTCACACAGGTGCAGGGTCCCAAGGTCCTGGGCCATTCTGTATTACTTTTTCAGACCACAAGCAGGGAGCTGGATGGGAAGTGGTGCTGCTGGGATATGAACCAGCACCCATATGGGATCCCGGATCATGCAAGGCAAGGACTTTAGCCATTAGGCTATTGTGCTGAGCCCCCAAACTGTCTTTTTAATCTTTTTTTCACCTTGCTGCCTTAACCTCACCCTGATTCATGCAGTCAAAATAAATGAAGGTATTGAGAAAAAAAAAAAAAAAACAAAATAAAAAAAATGGAGAGGAAGGAGGAGGAGAAAGAGAAGAAGGCAGCATTTCACTGAATTTACTCATTTTGTACACTCTTAACTGAATTGTTCTCAAATGACAGCATACTTCATGAAACTTCACTTAATTGAAGAAAATGTTATGATAAAATTCGCAAAGTGTTTAAGTTTCCAGCGTGACTTAACAAGGTGAGCTATTTTCAATATGCTTTCCTATATTTCAGATGGTAGAGTTTATTTACATGTAAGACTGGTTAGCACTCTAAATAAGATCAGATAAAAATCTGCTTTGTACACTGAAATTTGTGGGTTGAATATCTACTCCCCATTGTTTAAATCAACTCAGTGTCGTATTTACATAGATAGCATTGGCCCTGGAGTTTGACAGACCTGGATCAAATTCCATCTCTGTCCCCTATCAGATATTGTCACCTGAACAGGAATGCTTGGCTTCCAATGCTGCATTTCATCACTGTTGCAAAAATCAAGTTAACTTTTTAAAAATTTGCCTGGCATATAACTTTTGCTCTTGTGTTCAATAAAACTCCTTTTCTCCCTCTCTCTCTTCCTCTTCCTCTCTCTGCCCACTTTTGCCTCTCTCTGTTTGTCTAAACATACACAAGAAACTTACAAGTTTTTAATTATATATACATGAACGTTACAGACATGCATGTGTGTGCATGTGCACACACAGAAAGCTATAGTGATTGTTTTAATGAAGTGCATTAAATCATATTGATTTGTTTTAACCATCTAAAAAGGAATAATGGTTTTTTTAAGTTAGGAAAATTATGGATACTTATACAGGGCATGTTTAGAACATTTTCCAGCTTAGCTTCAACCTAGGAAAAATATGGAGAAAATAAACTCACACAAGAACTTTTACAAGAAAAATGAACACGTGGCAAAGTAGATTTTAATTAGTCACTTGGCTAAGAGTTGGCTAAGTGGCTGAGAATGACATGAACTCTAGTGACCTCTAACACTCCCCTGATCCACACCCACATACACAAACACAACTAGTCCAGTGGTTTATCAACAAGATCAGATGCTGACCTGACAGTCTGACTAGGACCTTGACATCGTTTTAAGGCTGTTCACAGTAACTTAGTACCCTAGCACCTGAAGGCTCTTGTAAAGTTTCCATTCCATTGGTAGCAAAGCGATGTAAGTTTATCACCTGAGTAGATATTAAATAGACAAAATATTTTTCCTACTAATTCCAAACATGCTTGCTTGTGAAAGAGTAAGGGGTAAGCATCATGCTGTTGGAGTCATTGACCTTAACCTTGTCTTTAATCACAGAGAACTAAATTTCAATCTCTAAAATGTTTATATGAAAGATCCTTTAAATTTCTCTTTATATTTCATGTTTATTATTTTTAAAGATCAATCAATCTTTATTTTGATAGGCAAAGTTACAGAGGGACACACAGAGGACCAGGGAGATCTTTCATCCTCTGGTTCACTCCCCAAAGGACTGCAAAGCTGCTGGAGCTGGGCCTGTCCTAAGCCAGGAGTTCGTACCACATCTGTCATGTGGATGAAAGTGCCCAAGTTGGCGGGTCATCCTCCACTGTCTTTCCCAGGCACCTTAGCAGGGAACTAGATCAGAAGTGGAATAGCTAAGACTTAAACCATTGCCCATATGAAATCACTACTGCCAGAGGAAGCTACTTTACCTGAAGCGACATGTCACCAGTTCCCTGAAAGATTCTTAAAGATGGAAAAATGTGCCTAAAATTGAAACAAAAGTTATACTGTTGGCTCTGTGAAATACAGCACGAGTTTGAGAGGTTTCCAGGTTTGTGACCACATAACCTAAATCATAGCTGTTCTTACTCGAGCTTTTTTTGTGTCTTAATTTTGTAAGATGAAACAGGAAGCATTAATGTGTTGTATTTTTTTCCCCACAAAGAAAAACTAAACCATTTACAAAGGAGAAGGCTGGACAATTTTTTTCTTCAGTGACTTCCGTCAAGTAGTTTAGATTGTTTGCTTGTTTACTCATTCCGTAAATATTTGAGTTTGTACAAGGTGCAAAGCCCTGGGTGTGATAGCACACTAGTCTGGCTTAGTAATTCAGGCATAGTGTTTCCAATTACATATTTATATATTTATATAAAAAGATCCCATAGGGAAGCACTATTAAGAAACTATTTTCAAAGAGTAGTTTTGGATTCACAGGAAAACTGAACAGAAAATAGAGAATTCCTGTTTGCCCAGGTCCCCACTCTCCTGCACAACCAACATCCTGTACCGCAGCAATGTATCTGTCACCACTAAGCAACCCACAGTAACACATCCTTATCACCTAATGTCTGTAGTTGACTTTAGTTCTCGCTCTTGGTGGTGTATTTCCTACTTTACAGAGTCACACAGAATAGCTTCACTGCCTTAAAAATCCTCTGCCCTGCCCACCTGTGTCCCTTTCTCCCTTCTACCCCTTGGTAACCACTCATCTTTTTACTATCTTTACACTTTTCATTTTCCATAGTGTTGCATAACTGAAGTCATACAGCATATAGGCTTTCAGATGGATGTCCTGTAGTGATGTTTTTCTTAGACACAACCCAATCAAGAATCTCAATTATTCTAAATATGATGCTTGTATATAGATGTATATATGAACACATGAATATATGTATTATATACAAGTATATTACATGTATATAATATGAACAATATATGTGTGTACATATATGTATATATAATGCACCATTATTTTATATTCAACCAAGAGGAAAATATTTGATCATTAATTGTAAGATGCCATTGACTGTTAGGAGTACTTCCATTTCAAAAATGTTAAAGTGTGTCCAAGTATTTTTTTTTTGTTTTGTTTTGTTTTGTTTTGTTTGCACTTTAGAATATATTTTTGTTAACTAGAATAAATTTTATAAATTTCTGTTACCTTTCAAGCAGTTCATGGTAATTTAGAGGTTAATTTAATGTGACAATGAAGTTGTTCATCAACATCTATGATATTGACACTAATACAGAGGGTCTTATTCTAGTTTGTGCAAATTGCTGAAACTGGAAGGCACAGACTTAATTCCAAGTATTTTTAAAAGTAAGTGTTAGAACTGATTATTTTAAATCTATGGGCGTGAACTTTTAAAAAAGGCTTCTTTATGTATTTGAAAGCTAGAGTAATGAAAGAAGTGAGATTCTGCTGACAGTTCATTCCTCAAACAGCCGCCATGGCCTGGGCCAGCCAGGAGCAAAGGACTCCATCGGGTCCCCCACCAACATGGCAGGGAGCCCAGCACTTCAGCCATCAGTCACCTGCTGTTCCCAGGGTGGGCACTGCCAGGAAGCTGGGGTGGTAAGAGGAGTCAGGACTAGGGCTCAGGCCCTCCAAGAGGGGTTGCAAGGTCAAGTGGTGTCCTCACCGCTGTGCCCAACGCCTTCCAACCCATCAGGTTCCTGAGTCGCCTTCTGGACCACTAACTTGGGAAGAAGTAAAGGTATGGAGAATCCAAAATTGATTCTCAATCCAGATATTAAACTCTTTTTTTTCTAAGCTGTAGTTTAACATCCAACTGTAGATTGAGGTAAGTCATTCAACCACTATTATCTCTAAGAAACAGCAATGATAAAATAATTTCTTTTCAGAATTGGGTAGAACTTTTTAAATCTCTGAAGATGTCATGAGTTGTTTAAAAGGAAATAACTTGAAATCATAAATATTGTTTAAACATAAAACAGTAGTATAAACTCATCTAGGCTAAAGAAACAAACATTTTGTACCAGCATCTCCCTAGCTGGACATTTTTCAAAGAAACACTACTTTACAGTTACTCTCTCCATTTTAGAGCGGTGCCTATTCCACATGTGCAATTACATTTTTCTCCTACTTAGCCACATCTTAAGTTTTTGAAACGTGAAACTAATTTGCAGCTTAATATATCCAAAAATGTATCGTTTCAATATGTCACCCAGGTGACTGCTATTAACCAGATGGTCTTGGACCTCAGTGGCGTTAAGACAGCACAGCTCAGCTAAATTTGCTCCATTCTAGGCGTTCACACGGCCCCGGGTGGCTAATGTCTTGCCTGCCTGGTCAGTATCATTTGATTCTTCACATCCTGAACTTGAGAATCCCTTTTATAATACACACTACCCTTAAAAGGCTTAGAGCTCTGTGCAGTTCCTGGAGATTATTCTGCCCTTGGGTCTGTTGTGATTCAAGAGCCCACAGCATTCAGAGCAGCGAGAAAGCGACGGTGAAGAGAAACCTTGGCGACAGGGAACGTGGCCTGAAGGAGGATCGGGCTACGACCAGCCGTGCCCAGCTGGCAGGGCAGCAGAAACGCCAAGAGTAGCTCGACAGGCTGCCCGGAACCCCGTGTCTTTTTTTTTTTTTTTTTTTTTCTGGGGCGTCCCTGTGCTACAGAGCCAGAGAGAGGGACAGCAGCCTCCAGCGGGACAGGAGTCACCGAGGGACTGCAGTGCCAGTGCCTCCGCCCGACGCGGCGAAGTGCACAGCTGCGGAGACCCCAGCCAGTGGGCAAGGTCGACCTGCGCCCCTGGAGGGAGGCCGCCCAGGGGCGCACTCGCGCCGGGGACGCGGCGAGCGCGCGGGCGGCGCGGTGGGCGGGCAGGAGCGAGCGTACCGCCCCCAGGGGCCGGGCGCCGCGGCTCCAGAAGGCGGGGCGCGCCAGGGAGTCGGGGCGCCGGCCGCCGCTTTCCATTTGTGCGCGGAGCTGCGGCGGAGGACGGTGGAGCTGTGCTGCCCTCAGCCCGGCGGCGGCGAGGCGTTGGGGCGGCAGCGGCGTGCTACAGTCGGACCCGGGGCCGCCAGCGCCTGGAGAGGCGAGCCCGAGTGCTGGGCAGCGGCTGCGCTGACCACAGAGCGCGGCCCCGCAGCGCCGGCAGCTGCGAGCGCGCGCGAACGGGGGCGCGCAGGCCCTGCCCGCCCCTTCCGTCCCCACCCCCTCCACCCCTTCCTCTCCCCCCCACCTTCTTCTCGCCTCCCGCGCCCCCACACCGGGCGCCCACCCTGTGCTCCTCCGGCGCGAACGCGAGAGCGGGAGGCAGCGGCGGCCGGAGCGGGCCGGGCCGGGCCGGCGGGCCGGGGGATGGCGCTGCTGGACCTGGCCCTGGAGGGAATGGCCGTCTTTGGATTCGTCCTCTTCTTGGTGCTGTGGCTGATGCATTTCATGGCCATCATCTACACGTGAGTGAGAGGCAGCTGGAGGAGATTGTGGCGGGGATCGGGGCCGGGTGGGCGGGCTGGGGCGGGAGGCTTTTGCGCTTTGGAGGGCACCGGAGTTGGGTGAGGGGTGGAGAACAGCTGATGTTCACGCTCATCACCCCATCCCCTCTCTTGCTTGGTTGAGCAGGTGACCCCACAAGGGAAGGATTTTGGGCGAGTGAGGGGCTGCTGGGTTGCTGGGCTGCTGGCAGCTCCAGAGCCAGGGCCGAGGAGGCTGCTGTTACGTGTCAGGCGGAAGACTGCCGGCTAGGTCAGATTGTGTTAGGATCCGTGCGGTTTTTCGTCTGGGCCAAGATGTATAGTGTATTGTTTTTTTGTTTTTTTTTTCTTGTTTTTCTTTGGACATGGGCCCCAGTCTGTGCTGTGGTGACGATCTTTGCCGCTCTTCTGGGAGCTGCTCCCAGCTTCCTGGAGACCTCCTGGTAGCTTTGCCCTGGGAGAAGCTCTCAGTTGATAGGTGTGAAACACCTGTCTACTTGGGAAAATGTCCACCAGCCCTCCCTGCTGGCTGTGTAGCTCTGTCGAGTCAGGTTGGACATTCCTGTTTGGCTTTTCTTTCCTGTCTTGAATTCTCACCAGTGGGCTCGTTTAGATTGGAACTCTGCGCCCTGCCCTCCACATCTTTTCATCGTCTTGAATACTTGTGGAGGCCTTCTAGGTACCATTCACCATTCATGGGCTGGGCACACAGCAGAGAGCCGGACCAAATTCCTGTTCCCCTGGCACTTGTATGAAGAAGCAAAAGACAGATCACAAAAATCCAAGTGAAGCTATTTCAGATAGTGATATTGAAAAAAAAACACAAAAACCTGTGAATCAAAAAGACAAAAGGAAGGGATGAATGGAGACAGGGAACATTTGGCTAGCTTTGATACCTAAATAGTTAAGCTGGTTTGAAAATAAAATCTGTGTCAGTGAATAGAATTGCATAGAGCACATAGACAAGGATGCACTTAACTTTTTAGCCTGCAGAAGAAAAAATTTTTTATCAGCAGCTATAATAGGGTGTATGTTAGGAGAAGGAAAGGTTTTTAAAAATTACTTTTAACTTTTTTACAGAGACTATGATTTTCTTTCTTGAAAATATTGCATTGTGTTAGTAGAGTGGCATTTCTTGGGGCCGGAGGAAGATGCTGCTTGTATGAGAGGCACTGATTTATCTTTGAAAATGAAAGAATACATGCCTTTCTGGATACTGTTCATCTTAGCTTTCGGAGTTTGTGAGCTGTGGTCAACTGAACACATTCCAGAGTTCATCTGTAATAGAGGAATTCTTTAAAAACAATATTGTTACTTTTTCAGTGGTAACACACCATAATTTGGACCACATTCTGAGAAGAATAAAGA
Organism: Ochotona princeps; assembly: GCF_030435755.1. Lineage (NCBI taxonomy): Eukaryota > Metazoa > Chordata > Mammalia > Lagomorpha > Ochotonidae > Ochotona > Ochotona princeps. Next base: position 18,332,262 of record NC_080845.1, on the reverse strand, counting down.
AATGTATCCTATACATTGAAACTCTGTTATTTTGTTCACTTTTTGTAACTATCCTGTGAGTTCCTGCTCTGGATATGTGACTGAAGGAACCAGAAAGAGGCAGGGAGAGGAAGAGAAAGGAGTGGTGTTTTTTTAAAAGTCCTGCTTTTTAAAAATTCCTCCATTTAATAAATGCTGACTGGGAAGCAGTAGGGTACACAGCACTGTTCTAGGTCCTGGAAATCAGAGGGAAGACACCCCAGGCTCCAGCTTCCTTAAAGCTGCCGTGTAAAATATCATAATTTTTTTTTCCTGTCAGTAAGTGAATGATCTGTGCATCGTTTTTAATAGGTGCATGACATTTTAGTTCATGAGGTACTAGTGTTTATTGTTGACAGGCATATAGGTTGTTTCTGATAAATTCATATGAATGTGCTTTGGGGAGATGATTTCTGCTGTTAGGCCACAAGTGGTATACATTTTAGCTTTTGGTGTATCTTGCAATATATGTTGTTGGTTCTGGTAACATTGTATCATGGTACACATTTTTAGTTTCATTCCTTTAATTTTCATTGAATACTTTATCACATATTTATTTGCTATTCACATTTCAATATAAATTACACATTTAGTCTCTTTGCCTGTCCTGCAATCTATTGCTGATTATTCTTGTTGTTATGGAGATCACTTTTCCTGCTTGTCATAAGTTGCAGCTTTTTCCCAGTCTATTTTTTTCTTCCAACTTTGTATTTAATATTTAATATAAGAAAATTGCACGTGTGCATATGTGTTTTAGGTAATCAAGTTCAGTGTTTTCTGATTTGTGTAATTTTTTCTTTCCTTTCCCTCCCCCACTATGAGATGCGTTAATATGATTCCTTTTAATATTTTGACTTATCTTTCTTAATTTTTTAAAAAGCTTATGTTTTAGGTTACCTTATATTTTACTTTTTTGTATGATGAGATGTGAAGTGCTATTTTTAATTTGCCCAAAAACTTTAACTTGTCCTTGAGTTACTTACTGATGATTGATTGCTCCATTGTTATGAAATACTATCTTTATGAATTTTAGAATCATTTTTGCAGATTCTTAAATAATCTTGTTGGGATTTTGTGATCGAAAATATAAATGTGTAGGTCAGTATGGAGAAATTTTCTTTCCACATGGAATTGTGATGCATGGCTATGTATCTACATAATGAGAAATGCCATATTTAATTACGTTAAACCTGCTTAAATACTTTAACATTTCAGATAACCATCTGAAAGGATCTATACTCTTAGACTTGACTGAACTCCAGAACTGCGGGCTTTTGGAGGGCTTAATAATAACAAGTTCTCTTATAATGAATAGAAATTCTATATCTTTTATTGGAATTCTTTTTGATATAAGGTATAATATAAATAATTGAAATGGCCAGATATTGATATTCTCTTCCACAAACTTGCATTTACAGCTGTTAGAAATGGAGCTTGTTGTTAAAAACTTAGGTGGTTCTATATCTGGTAGTCAGATTAAGAAGCATAGTCAATGGACTTCTAATTGTTAAAAACGCTTATTAGAAATACATAGTAAGATGACAGAGAAAAACTGGAGCATTTAAAAAGCCAAATGGTTACTTTTTGGAAAATTAAATATAGTGTAATGGTGTTTTAATTAATTCAATTTGGGATTTGATTTTGCATTTCTTACAATGTGATAAAGAGTTAAGAATTGGTTTGTGTTTAAAAAAATAGAGCTGATTTGGATTGGTACAATGAACGCCTCTTGCTTAGTGAAATTATTTGTTCTGGTTTCACAGATGTTTTACAATTCCTATAAACCTGCAGCTTAAAAATGTGTTGTAACCTATGAATTACAAAACCATGATTTTTAATATTTTGAAACTGTCTCCACTAAGGGTTGCCTCTGCCAGTTACTTTGCTCCCTTCCAATTTTGATACTGCACTGGGGCTTAGTCATCCTGTCACATATTGTAGATGGCAGACACTTGCAGAATTTCTATCTATGATGTAAGTGTTCAGATTAGAGCCATCTGAAACTCAGCAGCGTTGGAGAGGGGGATCTTATTCCCCACATTTTGAAATTTCTGAAAATAACGAGTGACGAGAGCCTCCGCAGGCATGTTTCTTTGCTTTCTGTGAGGGCAAGCTTGGTTTGCGAGCGTGGGCACTCAGTGAAGTCATATGAAGTCTAAAACTAGTTGTTTCAGACACTGAAAAGACATCTATTACTAGATTGAAAGTGAGCCTAGACACAGCACCTTGCCTGTTCTCCCCATTCTGTTCTTTCTCCCCTCTTTTTGGCCCTCCTGCAGATGACATTTTTTTTTCTTCTTGTATATAATATCCTAATGTTTGGTCTTAGGCTTTTATCTTTTCTATAAATTGACTCCAGTTCCCAGGCTAATGTGGAAATACTACTTGTATCTACAAATACTTACCAGCCTCTAGTGAAACAGAGATCCTTTTCTTGGCCATTTTTCCTTTGGGGTTAGCTCTGCTTTCTACTAACAGGCTGTTGCTAACCTTTCTGGTATATCCACATTTATTCCTGATGTATAACTTTAAAATGGAATTTATGTACTTGCCATGTCAGGGTAACTGCAAGAAATTACTTGTCAGAAACTAGTTATATGTCTAATGTAAGTGTTACATGTGGAATATTATTTTAGATAGGATGACTTTTGCCTTACATTCATGAATACATGAGTGTTCTGAGCCTGGTAGAATGTAACTTGAGAGCTTGTTCTCTGGGCTGCATCTGAAGGGTATTCAGGGAGTGATCAAATGTTGATCACTGGGAGCAGTGCCGTAGGACCGCTTTTTGGCAAGTGAATGAGGCAGTTCAGGAGTTGGACTACAGTACAATAGCTTTAAAGAGCAAAATGAAAGCTGTGGTTCACTTTTCAATATCTGGTGGTAGTTCTATGGATTCCCCATCTCTTTTTCCATACACATCATTAGTCCATTACACCCTAGTGTCAACCCTGCATAATTGCATCTCTCCTTGCTGGTGTTCCTACCCCAGCCCTATGGCTCTTCTGGCTGATTGTTCCTATTGTAGCCTGATCTTTCTGGAGCACTAATCTTGGGACATGTTTTTGAAACAATTCCTCAAAGCCTTCAGGTTAAGATTCATATAGTTAAGGAGACAAGCACAGATTTTTGTTTTTGCAGTGTTCCCCTGAATGTGCAGTGAACATTTCATAGAATTGTGTGCTTCCTTTATCTCCTTTTGTCTTTTTCTTTCTTTTCTTTTCTTTCTTTCTTTCTGTTTTTTTTTTTCTTAATGAAACCGTTTTCATTCAAGTCATTTTTTAAAGTTTTTTTTTTGAAGATTTTTTTTTTTATTGGAAACTCAGATATACAAGAGACGAGGGGAGACAGAGGAAGTTCTTCCATCTGTTGATTCACTCCCCAAGTGGCGGCAGCGGCTAGAGCCATGCAGATCCGAAGCCAGGAGCCCGGAGTCTCTTCCCAGACTCCCAAGTGGGTGCAAGGCTCAAGTCATGGTAGATTTTAGTTCCTTAGTCTGTTGGGGACCCCCTGTGCTATCCTTCCTTAGCATTTTGGGTTTATCCATCTGAATTGTACATGGGGGTTCCGTTGCCGTTTTTCCCAAATGATAAGTTCTCAATCGTAGGAATACCATCTTATTTTCTATTATGGTTCTGATGATTACCAAGTACTCGGGTGTTATTTGTTGAATGAAGGTTTCTTCATTATTAATACTGGATTTTGCTTCTTCAGTCATTAGGTCTGTGTTGGTCATTTGAGTTAGATGTCCGGCAGTTAGGGTGCTTGGGGATGGCATTGTGACATAGTGGTTGAGCCACCACTTGCAATGACACTGATATTCCACATTGGAGAGTTGGGTTCAAGTCTCAGCTGCTCTGCTTCTGATCCAACCACCTACTAATGCACCTAGGAAGGCAGCGGAAAATGGCTTAAATTATTGGAACCTTCTCTCTCTCTCTCTCTCTCTCTCTCTCTCTTTCTCTCTGATTCTCTGCAACTATGCCTTTCAAATAAATAAGCAAAAAAAAGAAATATCGTTTAGAAAGAATTTGGGAGGCTTTCAGTAGTCAAAAATTCAAATGAAATCAATTGGACTGTGGAACTGGTATTTGGTACAGTCATACTTGAGTTAAGTCATACTTGAAATTCAGACGTCCCATTTGGGAATGCCTGGTTGTTGCACTCCCAATCCTGTTTCCTTCCGACATGCAGCCAGGGAAGCAACAGAAGATGGCTCAAGCGCTGGGGTCTCTGTCACTCACACAGGACATTCAAATTGAGTTCCGGGCTCTTGGCTCCGGTTTGACACCATCCACGCTATTGTGGTCATTTGGGGAGTGACCCAACTAATGGAAGTACACTCCTCTCCTGTCCCCTCCTCTCTCTGCTTTTTCATGCATAATGAAAAAACTAAAACAAAAACAAACAGAAAACTTAAATTACCTGGACCAAATTGAATCACTGTCTTACCACTTCTAACCAATATAGGTTAAAATAAAAACAGGGCCACTTCAATAACTTGTTTGCTTTGCTTACATATTCATTGTTAAGTCTGATTTTCTCCCCCAGCAATTGTCTAAAGGAATTGTTTGTCTTGCCATAAATAGTATCGATACCCAGATCTGCTCTTGAGGAATGCAGAGCCCAAGCCATTTGGAACTACTTGACAAATGACAGTCATAAGTGTCTCCACTCTTCATTGATAGAAATTTATTTTAAATACAAAATATTTTAATTTAAATTGTATTCAAGAAGATAGGGAGGCTTTTATTAGTTTCCTCTATTTCTGTGAAAAGAGTAGATTTTGAGTTTATGGATCTTTGAGGGTATCCTGCATTTTTGAGCAGGCTTCTGCATGCCTGTCCTACTTAGTAGCTAGCAGTAGGCTATGGTATTCTACCCATTTTCCAGGCACTGGGGCTAATTCCGTTGTCTAAAGAGTCGGTCAGTTGGTTTGGTTTGGTTTGGTTTGGGCAGGGGGAAGGTGAAGGGTGGTGAGGAGTCTTGTTGCCGTGGAAGTTCGGTTTCTGTGAGGAGGAGTCTTTTATGATCTTAGTATACAAAGCCACTATCCAGTGCATGTTGTTGCTCAGCCAGCTCATTACTGATTTTGTTGTTGTTGTTGTTAAGATTACATTTGGTCAAGGCCATCGCAATAGCCTAGTGGCTAGATCCTCGCCTTACATCTGCTGGGATCCCATATGGTTACTGCCCATTCAGCTCCCTGTTTGTGGCCTGGGAAAGCAGTCGAGGATGACCCAAAGCCTTGGGACCCTGCTCCCAAGTGGGAGACTCAGAAGAAGCTCCTAGCTCCTGGCTTCAGATTGGCTCAGCTCCAGGCATTGCGGCCACTTGGGGAGTGAACCAGTACACAAATCTTTCTCTCTGTCTCCTTCTCTGTAAACCTTCCTTTCCAATAAAAAGAAGTAAATCTTTTAAAATATGTATATTTAGTCAAAGATCTGTTTTGTGCTGCTGATTAAGCATATTTTGATGCAACACCATTTTAGAAATGCTAACTGCTGTATGAAAGTAACATTAGTCATGACACATTGATCATAAACACCGCAGTTCCAGCCTTGCCAGGCACAAGTAGAAGTAACAACAGCAAAAGCCTTTAGTCCCTGCACCTGCTGGCCTTGGCTATGCGAGGTAGGGACCTACTGATACAGCAATCAGCCTAATTTTTCATGAATTATTAACTAGCGTGGTAACATGGAGCAGAGGAGATAAATTCCTTTGAATCAGATAAATTGGCTCAGCCAACTCTCAGAGCAGAACTATAAAAACATCACAGTCAGGGTGTTAAGCAAGGTGATCTTTGTCCTTCTTATAGAAGCCATGTTCTATAAGGAGCCTCCAGTGAGCTGCTTGGGCCTTCCTCCCGCGCTGGCTGAGAGCCGTGTAAAGCAGACCCAGCTGATCCAGGAGAAAGAAACCAGCAGTGTTGGCGTCTGCTCAGCGTTTACTGCTCAGAGGGGTTTCCCTTCCTCCTGCTGGAGCTGCGTTACAGTACCAAGCTTCAGAAGTCATTTAAACATGGTGCAAAATCCTCAGACTGAAAGTAGAAAGGGATGAAACAATGACAGGGAAGCGATCAAAACAGCACGTATTAGAGTGAGCAGGTGTGGGGAAAGAAAATTCAGCCATGGTTAGCCTTGGGCCATGCCATCAGCTCAGAGATGGAAAACCTTCCTGTAGTGAGAGAGTTGGGATTCACAGCGCCAGAACCACTGGGAAGTCCAGCAGAAACTCCTTATTGGCAGGTGGCAACATTTTATTTTTATTACTGTTGGAAAGGCAGAGCAGATTCACAGAGACGAGAGACAGAAGATCTGTCATCCACTGGCTCACTCCCCATGTGGCCGCAATGGCTAGAGCTGAGCCAGTCTAAAGCCAGGGACTTCTTTGGGTCTCCCACACAGGTGCAGGGTCCCAAGGCTTTGGAATGTCCTTGACTGCTTTCCCAGGCCACAAACAGGGAGCTGGATAGGAAGTGGAGCAGCAAGGACATGACCCAGTGCTCAGAGTGGATCCCAGTGCTTGCAAGCTGAGGATTTAGCCATTTGAACCATAGAGCTAATCCCGTGGTATTCTTCAACATGTCCCCTGGTGAAAAGCAGGGACCCAAAGACCTCTTGTTTTTGCCTGTGATTCAGCCCCACAACCTTGGACCCTGAGTTGCCCTGGGGGAGACCATTATGCTCAGTGAAAGAAGCAATCCCCAAAGGACAAATATCATATGTTCTCTCAGATATAAGGTGACAGTCATGCAAGATACAAAACAGATGTATAGGTAAACATGTTTACGTATATTCTCATGGATGGACTGTATAATGGAGACTGGCATATTGGGAAGCGAAGAAATGTTGCAGTATACATCTAGTCCGGAATAAAAGGAGGACTCCCAATAAAACTGTTAGCTATGGCTTGACAATTTGATCATAGATTTCCACCATTAGCTATATCTGCAATGCCATGATACATTGAAATAGCAGAGTGTTGGACCTGTGACTGTTGATGGAGGGCTACTGTTGTAATAATATGGAGAGAACTGGTTGGAGGAGAATGGGAAGAGCAAAAGAGGAGGTGGAGGGGAGATCCCTATACATATAAAACTGTGTCAGGGAAAGTAATAGTAATAATTTTAAAAAGCAAGAAAAAATGTTATAGCAAAAATAGTATCTTTGTCTTTGATTTCCTTTTGTGTGTGATTTTTTAAAGTACTTTCTGTATGACTGTGTTTGATTCTCTCTGGAAGTAATCATAAAAAGCTGTCTAGGGAATGGGGCCGTAGGGAATGACTCCCTGGCTCAGGCTGGGCTGCGGTGGGAAGGCTGCCTTACAGCCCATTATCAGGGAGCTGGGTTGGAAATGGAGCAGGTGTGACACAAACCAGCACTATAATGGGTTACTGGTGTTTCAGGTGGTAGCTTAACCAACTGCACCACCAGCTCCATCTTTTAATCTTTCTTACTATATAAGGCTTGGTTTTACATTTATAAAAACCAAATTAATGGCCTAAACGCATTGATGAAAAAAATTTTTTTAAGTGTTAGAATTTCCTGTCTTACCATTTTGGTACATAAGTCTCACCAGTGTTTAACAACTCCAAGTGTCTGTGTAAGAGAAATTACACATGACAAAAAATGTTCTTGGCTAGTGTTGTGTCGTAGCATGTTAAGCTACTTTCTTTGATGCCACCATCCCATATGAATGCCAGCTCAATTTCAACAATGACTCTCCTCTGATCCAGCACCCTGCTGATGCGCCTGGGAAAGCTATGGAAAATGGCCCAAGTCCTTGGCCTTCTACACCCATGTGGGAGAGCTGGAAGATACCCCTGACTCCTGGCTTCAGCGTGGCCCAACCCTGGCTGTAACATATGTTTGGGGAATGAACCAGTGGATGGAAGATCTCTCTCTGTCTCTCTCTTGCTCAGTAATTCTGCCTTTCAAATAAATGTATTAATTATTTAAAAAATAGAAAATATTCTTATAATTACAGGTTTCCTCACTCCTCTTATAATGACAACTAATGATAGCTGTCATCACATGTTTATTTCATGGCTTTGTCTCCTGCTTCTCACATGTAGCCTTCGAGGTGGACACTATCAGCCGCAGTTTACAAAAAAAAAAAAAAAGAAGAAGAAAAAGAAAGAAAGAAATAATTGCCAAAGGTAAAGAAGTAGCGTGCCCAAGGAGACACAGCTGGTGACCTGAGCAACAAACTAGGCCACATACCACCAGTTCAGGTCTTAACCTCTATGCTACAGGTGGCCAGAGGCAATCCAAAATTCGCCAGGCAGTCACCCGTATCCATATGGGAGTATCCATATGGGAGTTGAAGGTTCCTATGTATGGAGCTTGTGCTTCTGCAAACCCCCCTGCATTCTCACATTTCTGTTGCTGAGCTTTTGAAAGGCTTCACATTTTCAGCCCATTCTGTAACTGGTGGTCTTTTCGTTGTTTCCATTGTAACCCTCGTCTATTTTGGCCACCTGGAGGGCTTTAAAAACATCCCACCGCCTGGGTCTTGGCCCCAGGGATTCCTACTGAATTGGGGCTTGCTTTGGAAACTCCCTCCCAGGTTTTGACCTGCAGCCTAGGCTGAGAACGACTGCCCAGGGCTGTTTATCCACAGTTTTATCCAACACCTGCCTACCCTTGGCTGCATTTAAAGCTCCACCTCGCCCAGAACCCACAGTTCATTACTACTGTCTTGCCCCTTGCCTTGTCTCCAGTCATATCAGTCTGCACTGTTGTACTTTATCCATCCAATAATTTATAGCTTCTCAACTTTCAGAATCCTGCCTAGGGTAGTCACACACCCGTGTGGGTTAGTACTACACCCCATTCATGGTCTCAGGTCTCAGCTAGCCCTCCAGGGCTCCCTGGCAGCACTTTGTTCCTATATTTAGCTCTACTGCCCATTGCTGATATGACCTCTTCAAAATCTTGCCCATTTTACCATATTCTGGCCAGATTACCTGGACTCCTGCTTCTCGTCCTGGACCCTGTCATGCAGTACAGTATTTTCTCTTTATGTTTTGCCTGGCTGTTTCCCTTAGCCTGTATGTATTCCCAATTGAGAGTGGATGTTTGGTGTGGAAGTCGAGACACCCGTTAGGACACCTCCCTCTCCTGTAGGAGCCTCTGGGTTCAGGTTCTGACTGTGCTTCCTAGCCAACTTCCTGCTAATGCACATCCGGGGAGGCAACAGGGGATGGCTCGGTACCACATCACGTGGTTCCGGACACTCATGTAAGAGACCAGAATTGGGCTGTTGGCTTCAGCCGGGCCCGTCACTGGTTGCTGTGGACTTCTAGCGAGTGAATCAGTGCATGAAAAAATCAGTATCCCTGTCTCTCCAACTTGAATAAAATGAATACGATGAATAAAATAAAAAATCAAGCCGAGAAATGTTCTGTTCCTCCTCCTTTCATTTGCTGTCAGGTTTGGAAGAAGCTAGTGTTTATTCACTGTTACCAGGTCACACATCCATTGTACTTTTTAGCTTGTTTCTGTCTGCCTTCTGTTCCAGTAAGTGCCCCATCTCTGCCACAGGTGCTCCAAGGCCACCAGGTACACCCTCAACAGGCATTCAGTTCTTATCCCGATGGTAGCTTTCAGTGATGTTCTTTCTTAAAATCACTGAAAAGGATAACTAAATCCTTCTGTGACTTGAATTTTATCCTGGCCATCTGCCTATGTCCTTAATTATCATTTACTCTTCCTCGTGCATTGCTGGCTCTGTAATAGTGGTTGTATTCATTCTTAGCTTCCTGCAAATAGTGTGTTCTATCTTGGGAAGCTTTATGTGTTTACCAAACTCTGAATAGCTCCCATGTATTTTTGTTGTTGTTGTTGTTAAGATTTACTCATGTATTTGTTTGAAAGGCAGAGTGATAAGAGAGAGGAGGGACAGAAGAGAGATCATCCACCTGCTGGTTCACTTCCAGAATGCCCTCAGTAGCTAGGACTGGGCCAGGGCACAGCCAGGAGCCGGGAACTCTGTCTAGGCCTCCAGTGTGGGGTGTCAGGAGCTGGTGTGCTTGAGCCATCATGTTCTGCCCCCAGGTACTTAGCAGAAAATTGAATAAGAGACAGAGTAGACAAGGCTTGAACCAAACTCCTTTATGGAATGGGAGTTTCCTAGGCAGTGGCTTAATCCACTGTGTCGTGACCCTGACCCAACTGCCATGTTTTTATCTCTATGCTATTCATGTCTGTTGAACTCCATGTTTTTATTTACACGTCATTGATTCAGCAATTAAAAGCAACCATTGAGATTGTGCTGTGTTCATCAATGCTTTGATAGGCTCTGGAGAATTGATCGTCTACTTGGTGTTTCTCTGTGGGGTTCACTGCCGGCATGCTTCACTTGTTTGGAATGCTTGTGAAAATGCGGATTCCTAGGACTTCAACTGGTGAATTAAGAAAGTTCTTAACTCTCTGCCTGTGAGCATTATGTATTCTAGATGTTGCAAAGCGGTCGTCGGCAGGATGAGAGTCATTGCCACTTTTTTTTTTTTTTTTTTTTTTTTTGCTGCAAGTTGGAAATTCATGGTCAAGAGCAGTCTTATCCATCACTGTCTCCCGTCTTTCCTTGTGCCCAGCTTGAAAGCAGGGCCTTCAGATTCTGGCTAGAATCACCTGTGTGCCACTCCTACCCCAGGCTCAGTGACCAAGCCCCAGGAACACGAAATTCTCCTGATTTTTCCCTTCCTTTGCTTCATTCTTCTGCCCTTTTTGGATTCTGCTCCTGACTTTGAACGTTCCCTCGTCTCCCATCTCCCTTGCCTGTGATTTGGTCTCTGCTGTCCCATACAGAAATGACACTGATGGCTGCCTTTTTGTTTTCCACAGCTTTTTCTTTTGTTCCCTTTTCAGTCACAATTCTGAAGTCATGGAAGAATTTATAGCAGAGACAGGCCTTGAAATAGTGCCCCTCAAGCTTGAAATCTGCCTGTGAGCCCCTTGTTAACATGGTGAGGGAGGAAGGGAAGATCCTTGAGCCAATGGAACTGTTTCATGAAAAATAAAAAGCTTAAAAAAAAAATACAGGTTCTGTGTTTGTAGCTTTTGGGTGGGCCCGGAGATTCTGCGTTTCTAGTAAGCTCCTGGGTTATATCCACGGGGCCGCTCCTTGGCCCACAATTAGAGTGCGAAAGTCTTAAAGGATGGGCCCAGCACTGTGGCCTAGCAGCTAAAGTCCTCACCTTGAACGCCCTGGGATCCCATATGGGCACCGGTTCTAATCCCGGCAGCTCCACTTCCCATCCAGCTCCCTGCCTGTGGCCTGGGAAAGCAGTCGAGGACGGCCCAATGCATTGGGACACTGCACCCCACCCGCGTGGGAGACCTGGAGGAGGTTCCAGGTTCCTGGCTTCGGATCGGCTCAGCACCGGCCGTTGCACTCACTTGGGGAGTGAATCATTGGACAAAAGATCTTCCTCTCTGTCTCTCCTCCTCTCTGTATATCTGACTTTGTAATAAAAATAAATAAATCTTCAAAAAAAAAAAAAAAAAGAAAGTCTTAAAGGAACAGCTCCTGGGAAATGCGCGCTGCTTTCTTCCCTGTGGGTTTTCTCAGCATGCTTTGATTGTAGTCTCTGTCACCCTACCCTCACAGAGGCTCGTAGAGAAGTTACTTCTGAATGAGAGGTGGTCTGTGCCCATGTGAGAACAGACATGCGTCTTCTAAACACGTGGAAATGCTGTAACAATTACACATGTACATGCATGGCCTGAAAGTAAATAAAGGAAATCCACGGGCTCCAGAAATGCAGAGGCAGTGCAGAACAGTGAGCTGGTCTTGCCTGCTCGCTCTTACCCCACAGACGTTCTAAGCTAGTTTCTATTCACTGATTCAAAAAAACGAAAAACTTTTTTTTTCAAGTTTCTTATGAGGTTGGCACCTTTTAAAAAATTACATACCAGACATTTTGAATCTCACTATTTTGTTGAGCACCAGATATTGTGCTTCTCAACTCCACCTCCCAGGGCAGAGGGCTCTGCCTTCTCTTCCATTCCCTGCGCCGTGGCTGAGAAGGAGTCCAAAGCAATAACCCATGGCAACTGCACGACTCCATCCTTTGTTTTCCATGGCCCAGGAGGCACTGTCTCCCTTTCCCTAATGTCTAGAATCTTAAAAACTGTTGTCTTTTATATGTTGTCTGATTTTAAAAAGGTTGTTCATCTCACCCAAAAATTGGGTTCCTGGGAGAAAGGAGGGAAGATCCTAGGCTGTGTGTAACAGCCGCAACTGTGAGCAACCCAGATACTGGTCAGCAGCAGGTAGAGTGTGACGTATTGATGCAGAGAATGCTCTACTGTATGACAGGAAAGAGTGCAACATAGATACATCTCTCTACGATAATGTGAAGCAGAAGAAACCACGCCTAGGAGAGTGCATCCTATGGGATTCCATTTATATGATGTTCTAAACTGGCAGTACTAGTTTGTGATGTGATACACCAACAAAGCCATTACCCTTGAGAGGAGAGTGTTAAGCCGAGGGCAATATACAGGGCCTTCCGGGCTTCTGAGAAAACTTTTTTGTTGATTCTAGGAGTTTCACTTTAAGAAAGTTCTTAGCGTTGGGTATGGCTGTGGAACTTTACAATCTTAATATTATACACCAATTAAAAGTACTCTTCCTCTCCCCTCCAAGGAAGAGACCGAGGCTACAAGCCAAATACATGATAGAAAGAAAGAACTGGATTCCTGGTGTAGGACGAGGAACAGAGATAATGCTGTAACTAGAATCCTGGCAGAAGACACACTAGCCATCTTTCCATTCCGGAAATAGGCACCCATGAGAAATCCCATGCAAGATGTAGGTGCTTAAGGGTAGAGTTCATGCTGTCTAGATAATGCAGCAGCCCTGATCTAAGACACTAACTGAAAAATGGCACGAGTTCTTTAGCCCCCGTGGATCCATCAGAGCCTCTCATAAAACTAACCCACTGGAGGAGTGTACCACTGAGGCCAAACACCAGGCAGCAGGCCGTTGATGAGAAGCTGTAGACTGGCATATAGCACACTGGCCAGAGCTGAAAGCATCATTTCTCTGGATAACAGCACTACGTTGCTGCTACAGTGTAGCCTTGTTGTAGCTACAGCATAGTACAGTGTAGCTTTGTTGACACCCATAGAAGCTGTGTAAGGAGGAAGAGTGCAAATCGTGCAGGAGCCAAAACCTCCTTGAGAGAGGGAATTTACTTGCCCTTGCTGTTTGTCCTATATCTATGATAGTATCCAGATTAGTGGATAGTGGGAAAGGATTAGTTCTTTCAAATCGTTTAGTTTGCAACCTACTGAACTATGGTAGCCTGCAATAACAGTAAATGGTCTGTCGCTTGGTTGGATGTCACAGCAATGTCAAGTTGCTGTGAAGTTTCTGAAAATTTCCTCCTCATTTCTTCTCTTTGCAGACCAATACCAAGCAGCTTGTACACCAGACCATAGTTTGAGTAGTACTCTTGTGGTTGGTTGGTGCTTCATGATTCTTTCTCATTTATGTTGTCCATCAAAAATTGGTGATACCATATTCCGTTAAGTTTTTTGTTGGTTTAATATTTTTGTGTTTTAGTTACTGCGTTTTCTTTCTGTGGCCTTACTGAAATGTAAGGTGTTTGCCTTCTTTACCTGGGCACAAGCCTGGACCAACTGGTCTGAACGGTGATGATGTACTTTGAAAAAGTCATTCATAGATGAATAATGTATGTTTTTAAATCTAAGATGCTTTTATCTTAGTCTAAAAGGTCTCCTTAGTTGGTTTTCACACTGTCAAATCAGGAATGCTGTCTGGGTGACAGCAGTTGTAGCTGCCATGAATTTCAGAGACATCACAAGGTGAGGAAACCGGTGCCTTAGAAGACCATGGTGGTTCTCGCATCTGGTGCCTGGAGACTTGCCAATGGGAAGTCCTTGGGATTTGCTCAGGAAGAGGAAGTGTCTAGTGACCTGTTTCCAAAATTTTGCCGCTCTGCAGAGTGGCACCTCCTACCGTGACAGCCTGGTGTTCACTGGGGCACAGTCTCTCCTCTCCACTTGGCAGGATTTCCCTCGTTAGGACCGACTGCTGTCGCGCTCTTGGAATGAAACAGCGGGGAGAACCTCAGCCAACCTATTTGTGAAATGGTGACACTGGAGTATCTGCCAGAGGAACCGGTAGACATTTGTTGTATCAGTGAGGCTGTTTTCATGCTTGGAGTTGCCTCTGTTCTGCCTCTGTCTTTCTGAGTTTACTAACTTGGGAAGCTCCAGTTATCCTGTTCTTTGTTTCCCTGGCAGGCTGCTTAACACTTTTCAGTTGCCATGTTACTTGGTCTGTTTGTTATGGGAAGTTCTCCAAAGTTTCTGATTAAACTTCCATATTTCTTTGGCACAAATAAAGATTTTATTTAACCTGTTATTTTGGTTCTTTGGTTGCTGTGATAGCAATTTGAGAGGAAGGGCGGTGTAAGTGTGGGTCCGCAGAATCATGTATTTCTCCCTCATGTACTTGTTGAATGTCTGTTTTATTCCAGCAGAGTTCTAAACACCAATAAATGCTCAACAGTTTGTTTACGTTCTGGAGGTCAGTTAGTTCTGGAAGATTCATTCGGCTTGGTTCTGGTTTTCTTAACCTGTGACTTGCTGATTCTGTTCTGTTTTGTTTTCAGAGCTCCGCTTACAAAGATGTCAATTTTATAAAATCTTACCCTAGAATTGAGTAATTTACTGTATGATTTGGTACATGCTTTATTTTTGTTTGGCACAAATATATTCTTAAAAATAATATGTATCTATGTCCTTTGCTTTTCAGCCGATTGCACCTCAACAAGAAGGCAACTGACAAGCAGCCGTATAGCAAGCTCCCAGGTGTGTCCCTTCTGAAACCCCTGAAAGGAGTAGATCCCAACCTGATCAACAACTTGGAAACCTTCTTTGAGTTGGATTATCCCAAAGTAAGTGCCATGAACAAACAGGGGATGGGCCTGGGAAACCATGGGTTGTCCTTCCCCATCATCATAAACCCCCAAGAATCTCAACCCTGTGTGAGGTGAAGCTGTTGCTCACCTGCAGTGATGCTGGGCTCGCAACACTTAAGCTCTAGCAGGCACAGGACTGAAATGAGATTGGGAATGAGGTGTAAATTCCCCCTTCTCACTGTGTGTGTGTCTGTCTGAATAGAAATTTCTGAATAAACTTTCTGAACTCAGCTACCATCCAGCACCTGGCAGACAGAATATAAAAATCTCATTTTGTGTGACTTGTCGTGTATATGAACCACAGGAAGAGGAGCAGAGAGAGAACACAGTGTTGACTGATCTGAAATGGAACGCAGGTCAGCTGGAATTAAACCTGAATGCCTTAAAGAAAGTGGCTTCAAGGAGTTTTCCCTGTGGCATAAAGCTGCTCTCTCTTCCCCGCCACTGCCAGATGCCAGCAGCCCATATGGGCACAGATTGTTGTCCTGGCTGCTCCACTTCAGAGCCAGCTCCCTGCTGATGAGGAAAATCAGCAGAAGATGACTCAAGTGCTTCGGCCCCTACACCCACGTGGGAGGCCAGGAAGAAGCTTCTGGGTCCTGGCTTCAGCCTGACCCAAGCCTGGCCTTTGCAGCCATCTGAGCACTGAACCCTCTGTGACGCTGGCTTTGCATGCATGCATGAATGAATAAATAAATAAATAAAGCCACCTTTAAGGCAAGAATAGGTTACAATTAGTGAAAAGGTAGGGATTTGTGTTACCTAACTTGTAAATCCTTAATTGTTCCGATTTTTAGTACCTAATTGTATCACTTGTGTTATTTGGCTCTGTAAGCTGTGCTCAACTTAGTTTGGAGTCTTTCTGGAGATGGAGATGTTCTTTTTGTAGCCTTTCTGTTAGTATTCTAGCTACCATTTCTCAGGAAAACTTAGTGTTTCTGGATTTATTAGCATTACTGCAGCATTTTGAACTGCCTATTTGGGATATTGCTTGTGGAAGTAGTAGATTACTCCTGAAAAGAATGTTTCTGGAAATTTCACCCGGCTTGATTTCCAGTAGGTTTAAAGTTCCTTTTGTAGTGCTGCTTGACATTCTTCCCTCCTGATTCTTTAGGAGAGGTAGTCAGAGGAAGATCATATGTAAACCATCCTTCTCAGGCCCACCGGCTTGTACATCCTTACTTCTTTTAGCCTTAATTTTTCTTGGTAACACCAGTGAAAAGAATAGATAAGACACAGGCATGGTAGCCTTTAATGCAGCTCTTATTAAGTATGTAGATATGAGTATCATTCAGTTATTTTTAGTGTTGTTTTAATATTACTTTTATAGGAGTTTCAGAGCTTAGGTATTGGCAGCTAATTTGATTAAAAATAACTTTCTAGTTTGTGTGCTATTTATGTATTTAATAACTGAATCATATGCATGTGTTGTCCATTCAGTCAATTAAATATGTAGCCTTTAAGAATAAAATAATTTCATATAGGTGACTTTATAAAACTGAAACAGGAATATAGCCTTTGAGGACTCAAAAAGAATGCTGCAAGCAAAGTTATAAAATAAGGTATATACGAAGACAAATGGAAGTTTTTCAAGACCCATAGCATGTAAAAAGGCAAGGATAGTTTCATAAAATACAAAGGCGCCTTGTGAGGGCAGCTGGGGACCATGGGCACGTCCCGCTGCAGACGTGAGCTCACGTTTCAGAGGATGACCTCCATCCTGCGCCATCTCCTTCACACTGCTCCCAAGACTTAGAGATGGAGTGCAGGTGTGGCAGCACCTGCGAGAAGACGTCATAGGATCAGACACAGTCGAGGAAGGTTCTGCAGGCATAGTTATAGAATTTTTTTAAATAGCTCCATGAACATAGGTGTCCATTAATTTTGAACATCTGGGATGAATTTGTAATTGAGTCCTTCTTCTGAATGAACACTTTTTTCCTCCCTTAATTACAGTTCAGCATTCTGACCTTTTCACTTGGTTCTTCCATTTAAATCATATCTCTGGGGGCATTTAGGTTGGTTGACGAGAAAGCTGTTTTGATACTGATGATGTTATAAATAACAGCAGGGACAAGGGGTTTGCTTTTACTTTTTTGTACACAGCTTTATTCTGATTATGAAAGGATTGTTAGCTGTGTAAGTAGAACATTTGGAAAACAGAAGCACAAAAATGCCTTTTTCCATGGGAAATGTTTAATGTCACAGTACTTTTCTTTGCTTTTTAGAATCCCCAGGCCCCATGGCAGACATGCCATGAGCGACCCCAGTCAGCAATTGGAGTTGAGCGGAGGGCGTGTAGTCTGACTGCAGGGCGGGGCAGGTAGTCTCCCAGGCAGCGGTCATGCCCAGTTTGCATATGTTACTCCTGGCTGCTTGGCAGGTGCAAACATCACTTTACAAAAATATAAAACATTTTCATTCTGAACATAACTTTTCCCTGTTTTACTTGATTTGGAACACTTGAGGCCATTTTGAGGAAGAAAAAAAGGGCCATATGTGGAAGTTTACATTGTTTAATTTTGGACATAATGCGAGATTTACTGCTGGCACTTGTTCTGAACTAGAAGGTTTCAGTTCTGATAGAACTAGAATAGCATCCTTGAAATATTTCTGCACCTTAAATATCTTATAAATTAACCATATTATAGTCATTGTGGTGCAGCTGGTTAAGCTGCTGCTTGAGACTCCTGCATCCTAGATGAAACTGAGATCAAGTCCTGCCTCCACTTGCAGTATAGCTTCCTGCAGCCGTGTCAGAAACCCGGAAGGAGTCCCTGGCTCCCTGGCTCTGGCCCATCTCCAGTGATTGCGGGCATTTGGGAACGAATCAAAGAATGGAAAGTATCTCTCAATCTCTGGCTCTCTCCCCTCTTCTCTGTCTATTCTACTTTCCAAATAAATTTTTTTTAGTTTTCTTTATAAATCCTTTCTCTCTTTTTTTTTTTTTAAAGACTTATTTATTTTTGTTGGAAAAGCATATCTATAGAGAGAAGGAGAGACAGAGAGAAAGGATTTCCATCTGCTGGTTCACTTCCCAAGTGGCCGCAACAGCAAGAACCGAGCCGATCCAAAGCCAGGAGCCTCTCCTGGGTCTCCCATGTGGAAGCAGGGTCCCAAAGCTAAAGCCATACTCAACTGTCTTCAGAAGCCACAAGCAGGGAGCTGGATGGAAAGTGAGGCAGCAAGGACACAAACCGGTGCCCATGTGGGATCCCGGCACATTAAAGGTGCGGACTTTAGCCACTGGGCTACTGCACTTGGCCCTCAAATTTTTAAAATCACATATAGACAAAATAGTAGTCTTGATGTTTTAAACACTTCACCCGTAGATTAATTCATTTCTGTAGTCATTTTTTTTTTTTTTGTAGTCCATTGGGCATCACAGTATTGAGTGTACATTTGACTTTGGAGAGACTGAGCAGTTGCCTGAAGATTTCAGCTACTTACTGTGACTACTGACTTCAAAGTCTACTAGTCTGAATAATTGTTAATCATCAGAACTATTAACAGGGTGAGCTTATGTAACTTATTTTTCCTTTTTGCAAATTTAGGATTGATTTAAAATGTCCCAAGGCCAGTGTCATGTTTTAGACCCCTCATTGTCAAGGACAGAATTGTCCTTAGAGAATCTGGTTTGCTCGCCCGGTTGCCTTGTGGTGAAGAAGACAGGGAAAGTCTGAGCAGTTAACGGCTGAAGGGCTGGCTTGGCCTGACGCTGCACAACAAAGCCTGCAAGGTTAGGAGTGTAGCATGTAAACTCTCTCGTTTATGAGAATAGATAACAGCTATTCAATGTTAGGTGTCAGCATTTTGAGGTTAGCATTTCCTCTTTCAATTCTGTCCCAGAATTTCTATAATCACAACATTTTTTATGTAAATATAATTTATAAAGTAGTAGTTCTTTATGGGTATTATTATATAATATACAGTGCATTTATTTTATATATTAAAGCATTTTTCTATTATAAGAAGATACATTTATATTTTTATGGTTAGCAGTTATTTGATCAAGAAGATTTTCCAAGTATTTATATATGGAGACCTAATAAAGTAACTGTGGTGATTACAGTTTTACATAGGTAGTTTTTAAATATCAAAGAACTGAATGTTCTTAATTTTTGCTTTTTTTAAAAAAATTTATTTTATTTATTTGAATGGCAAATTCATGAGGAGAGAGAGATCTTACGCTTGCTGGGTCACTTCCCAAATGACTAGAATGGCCGAAGCTAGGAGACAGGTGCTCCGTCCAGGTCCTCCACAGGAGTGACCTGTGCTGTCTTCCTCTGCCTTCCAGATGCGTCAGCAAAGATCAGGACTCCAAGGAGAGCAGCAGGGACTCCAGCCAGTGCCCTGAGCATCTGATGTGTTGATATCTTTTAATACCCTACTTGTTTTCAGCCTGCTAGTTATTGCAGTACTTAAAAAGGAAGAAGAGCTGGACACAATGACTCAACTAGCTAATCCATCCCCTTCAAGCGCTGGGATCCTGTGTGCGTGCCACCAGTTCATGTCCTGGCTGCTCCACTTCCTATTCAGCTCCCTGTTTGTGGCCTGGGAGTGTAGGAAAGGATGGTCTGGAGCCTTGGGACCCTGACATACGTGGGAGACCCGGAGGAGGCCCCTTCGGGTTCAGATCGGCTCAGCTCTAGCCATTGCCGCTGCTCGGAAAGGGAGCCAGCAGATGGAGGATCTTTGCTTCTGATTCTCCTTCATTCTGTTGATCTGTCTTTTCAGTAAAAATGAATAAGTCTTAAAAAAAAAAAAGAAGGAAAAATTAATCTGTTTAGTCCTTGGTATAGCAACTTTACTAAAGATTTATTTGGTGGAGGCTAACTTTAGTATTTATGTCTAGATTTTATATATCCCTGTTGTACCAGTTTAGAGTAGAATTTACTGCCCCTTATATCCCGTAAGTGTTCTCTAAAGAATTTAAAAGGTTAATTACAAAAAGTTATTCATGGTTCTGTTTTGTTTGTTCTAAATTTGTTTTTTTTTTTTTTTTAGTTTATTTTACTACAAAGTCAGATATACAGAGAGGAGGAGAGAGAGAGAGAGGAAAGATCTTCCGTCCGATGATTCACTCCTCAAGTGACTGCAATGGCTGGAGCTGAGCCAATCTGAAGCCAGGAGCCCAGAACCTCTTCTGAGTCTCCCACATGGGTGCAGGGTCCCAAAACTTTGGGCCGTCCTCAACTGCTTTCCCAGGCCACAAGCAGGGAGCTGGATGGGAAGTGAAGCCACTGGGATTAGAACCAGTGCCCGTATGGGATCCTAGTGTGTGCAAGGCGAGGACTTTAGCCGCTAGGCCACGTCGCTGGGCCCCTGTTTGTTTTAAATTTGAAATGAAGAGGGAGAGAGAGGCTGTGAGAAATTAATCTTGCAACTGCTGGTTCACTCTCCAAAGATTCCTGCAACAACCAGGACTGGGCCAGACTACTCCATCTGGGCCTCCCACGTAAAGTGACAGGGACCCAAGTACTGGAGTCATTGGCTGCCTTCCAGGGCGCACGTTCACAGGAAGCTGACTTAGCAGTGGAGTAGTGGGGACTCAAACCAGGCACTCTGCTTTGGGATGTGGGTATCCCAAGCAATGACATTAACTGTTGTGCCAAATACCCACTCTAAAAGATTCAGTATTTTTAATACTCATTGTGCCTTTAAACATATTCATTTGTATTTGTGCCTCATGTTCTAAATAGTGTCTGAAATACCTGAAAATTTACTTTTGTGTCAGCTGAGGAAGACTTGAACCAATTTAGTATGTTATGTCTTATCAGTTGACAGTTGGAATGATTGCACCATTTCAATGCAAGAAGATTCCTAGCAAATAAAACGTTGGATTGAAGTGTAGACAGGAATAATTGTCATGGCTGAAAAATGTGGCATTTTAAAAAACAGTTGCAGTGCTGCTCTTAATTTGGTGTACCTTTCAATATCAGAAGCCATTAAATGAGCACCATGTACTTATGAGTTTGAATATTTTCTAGGACAGTATGAATTTAATTTCAAATTAGAGCATCTGTTTTTAATAAGAAGTTGCATTAGTGGTAATAAAGTTTAAACCTTTAAACTTTACACCTGAATAAAGGTAAAATATACCTTTCTTTAACACCTTGTACTTCTCAAAAAGTTTTTGCTATAATGTAGTGCAGCTTTTTTTTCCCATTGAGTACATTTGTGGTACTAAACTTATACTTTGCAACATTTTCTTTTACTAAGGGAAAAAAGCTAAGATTATTATGTCTTGTGGAATTGTATTGCTTATAAAAATGTCCGTTTCCTGAATTTGCATGTGCAAAACAGCACACATGCTAAAAGCAAGAGTGTATGTACCATGTTTAGAAAAACAAGGGATTCAGAACAAATTTGTCTGAGCCATTGGCTGGAATAGGAGAGTTAATTGGTGCTTTTGCCCTTTGAAAAGTCACTTAACCTCTCTGATTTTAAGGTCACTGCCTTTTGATGGCTCACCCAAACTTTGAGTCAAGAAGGGAGTCATGGCTGCCTCCGTGACTTAGAATTAGGCCTGTGGGAAATGTCAGGGGTGTGGTAGGAGTGGCACCCTTTCCTGTCTCTTGGTTTCAGTCTCCTTGAGTCACACTTCTGGTCCATTCTCACTGGAAGTAGATACTGGACAGAATGTGTAAAAGGAGTGGCAGGAAGGGAAGTATAAGGAACATAGAAGTATTTTTCACAATTGACTAGATTGTAAAGAAAACTTATTTTCACTTGTCTTATTTGCTAAGCCATCTTTAATGACCAGAGTTGTGGTCTCTTGGGCTTAACCACAGTGTTTTTTTATGGCCAGTGTTGAGGGAGATAGTATGTCATAGGTAAAGAATAATGACAGTGAACATCTTAGTTCTGTTTTTTTATTCATGGATGTTTATACCAATAGAACTAAATAAAGCAGAGCTGCCTGTTACCTGAGTTACTGCATCCTTAACTCTTGTTTGGTTTTAGAACACACTGCTTTGCTGGTGTTTTCATGGACATAACTATCCTTTCTGTGCTTCGAACTGTCCAGACAGCTTTAGAAAGAGGATTTAGTAGATTTTTCTTGGAGTCAGCATGAATGTATTGCCATTGCACGATTGCACGGGCGGGGTGGGCGCGGGGAGGGAGGAAGGAGCGTTATCACTTAGACTGAATATCCCACAAAATCGGAGTAACAGCTTGGTGTGTGAAAGGCAACACTTTCAGGATTGAATGGTTTTCCAAATGTTACCTTAGAGGGTTAACTCATGATTTTATAAACCTGGCTGGCTGTATGTCACAATCACTCAGAATTCTGGCTCAAAAGTGTAAGAATAAGGCCCAGTTCTTTTTAAATAAATTTTCTAGGATAATTTTGGTATAGTCAGGTATAGAAAAATGGCTGTCGTAATTGACTCTGAAAGACTAAACATAGCACTAGGAAAAATAAAACCCTGGGCTTTTGCATAGCTGTAAGGCTAACTTAACATACTTTCTAGGATAGTAAGTGTTCCATCAAATCACACATTTCATTTAAAAAAAAATTATGCAGCCAGATTTGAATGCCACTTTTGTCACTTTTATGTGACCCAGGTGGAAAAAGCCTGTGTAACTTACCATGATGGGATTTTATGTCACGCATAGAGCTTCGTGAAATACATAGGAAGTGCAGACAGCAGGCTGCTGGAGGACACGGGGTGTCCATTTGGCTTTCTAGGTGCAGGCTTTTCCTCTGCCAGGCACCTGTAAGCATTTAGTAAACTCTGAGTGATGGAGATCACATACAGACCTGAGACACAGCTTACATCCTAGGATGTACCAGCATGGGCAGGGCACAACTGCAGCTACAGGCTGTGCCTGTCTCTCCTGTGCCCTGTGCCTGGCAAACGGGCCCCTGTTTTGGGAGTGGTCCCTCTAAGAATTCAGCTGTTTTTTTACCCTCATTGGTTTGCACCTACTACAAAAACCCACTTTTGAACTTGGTGTGTACCATTGTTTGTTTTTCCTCAGGCTTTTTGATCAGTTCGTAAGTGTAAATAGTAAGTATTTGTTTTGTTTTTTAAGAGGCTGATTTGCGTAAAATATGTTCTTTGACTAGTATGAAGTGCTCCTTTGTGTACAAGATCATGATGACCCAGCCATTGATGTCTGCAAGAAGCTTCTTGGGAAATACCCAAATGTTGATGCTAGATTGTTCATAGGTAAGTAGCAAACTGCACAAAGACCATTGTGCTCGGTATAGTATTTTGCCTTGTATACTCTTAAGCATCAGTAATCCTCTCTGTTAAACAGTAAGGGGTTAGCCATCCATTAAAGTTCCCAGCATGTTTGCTATAACCATGTTTGTTGGCATAAAGATGTTTCAAAAACATCTTTGAGAAAAGTTGCAAAAATAAAAATGGTTGTAGCCTGTCTAGGATTAATAAAACAACATGACCACCTGTTATTGTTTTTTGTTTGTTTTTAAAGAGTCATTGTATTTGAAAGAGTAGTCAGACTTACATAGAAAGATCTTCCATTTGCTGGATCATTTCCCAAATGGTCACTGCCACCAGAGCTGTGCCACTCCAAAGCTAGGAGCCAGGAACTGTTTCTGGGTCTCCCATGTG
Source organism: Ochotona princeps (assembly GCF_030435755.1). Lineage (NCBI taxonomy): Eukaryota > Metazoa > Chordata > Mammalia > Lagomorpha > Ochotonidae > Ochotona > Ochotona princeps. The sequence continues at coordinate 18,308,694 of NC_080845.1, read as the reverse complement.
GGTGCAAGAGTCCAAGGGCTTGAACCAGCCTCCACTTCTTTCCCAGTCCATGAGCAGGGAGTTGGATCAGAAATGGAGGATCCAGGACATGAACTGGCACCCATTTGAAATTCTGGCACCACAGACAGAAAATTAGCCCGCATGCCAATTCAGGTTTCTTTAATGTTTTCAATATGTGGTCTTCTCTGTAACCCATTGACTATGATTGGGCGTAATAAAATTCACTTTTATAATATTGCAAAGTGTATTTTCCCCAAAGCCCGTCAGCTTATTTAAAGACTTGTAAGGGTATGTTTACCATTTGTTGCTTTTCTTTTTATATAAATTTAATGTGAACTGTGTGTTTCATCTGACTGGGTCAGTTTCTCTGTGCTCTCTTAATTACCACTGTGTCAAAACAAGTCATGCCTTTTTTTCTTACGTTTATTTTTTAAAAGATTTATTTAGCGACTGGTGTGATAGCTCAATTGGCTAGTCTTCTTCCTGTAAGTGCTGGTATACCATATGAACACCTGCATATGAACCCAGCTGCTCCACTTCCCGTTCAGCTCCATGCTTATTGCTTGGGAAAAGCAGTAGAGGATGGCCCAAAGCCTAAGGATCCTGCTTCTACATGGGAGACCTGGAAAAAGCTCCTAGCTCCTGGCTTCACATTGACTTAGCTCCAGTCATTGTGGCCATTTAACAAATTAAGCAGCAAATGGAAGCTCTTTCTCTTTTGTCTCTCCCTTCTCTCTGTAAATCTGCCTTTCCAATAAAAAGATAAATAGTTATAGAAAGAAGGGGAGATACAGAGAGAGAGAGAGATTTTGTCCATTGGCTCACTCCCCAAATGGATGCAATGGCCAGGGCTGGTTCAGGACACAGCCAGGAACAAGCAGCTTCATCCAGGGCTCCCACATGCGTAGCAGGAGCCCAAACACTTAGCCATCTTATGCTTTTTTTTTTTTTTTTCTCCAAAGCATTAGCAGGGAGCTGGATTGGAAGTGGATCAGCCAGGACACAAACCGGTGCCTATTGAGATGCTGGGGTCTCAGGGAAGACATATTTGCTATGCCACAGCACTGACCCCATCTTATTACCATTTTTAATTTGACAAAGTATACATCATGGAATGGGCTAAATCAAGCTAATTAGCAAGATATCCATTAATTGAGTATGAGTAATCTCATCAGTCATCAAGTCTGCAACACATAGTTGTTAACTGTCGTCAGCATTTTGTGCAGTTATCAGATTATCAAAGGTTAATGCTTAATGTTAGTGCACGAACTTAAGAAAACTGAGGGGCCAGTGTTGTGCAGGCTAAACCCCCCTCCTGCAATGCCAACATCATATGGGCACTAGTTCAAGTTCAGATGCTCCACTTCTGATCTGCTAATGTGACTTGGAAAAGAGCAGCAGATGGCACTCACACAGGAGACACAGAAGCAGCTCTGGGCTGCTGGCATTGGCCTGGCACAGCCCTGCTCATTGTACCCGTTGAGGAGTAAACCAGCAGATGGAGGATCGCTCTGTCACTCTTTCTCTGCGTCTCTGACTGTGCCTTTTAAGCAAATAAAAAGAAATCTTAAAAAGAAGTGAAACTTTGATGAGCATAGTAAGTATCCCTCATGTACATGGATTTCAGATTTTTTTTTTTTAAGCAAAATAAACTCATCTTTTTCAAGTAAAAAGAAAAGAAATGGAAAACAAACATTGCATTTTCAAAGGTAAATTATATAGGTTTTTTTAAATGAATTTTTTCCAAATCTACTATGAATAATAGGCAAAAGATAATGTGCAAATGTTTTCACAAATTGTTAAGTATACAGATATTTTTACTGTGCTCTGCCATGTGTCTATAAATAGTGGAAATATTTTCAGAGTCACATGAATGTTTTAGTGCTTATCTTTACATTTTTAGGTGGCAAAAAGGTTGGCATCAATCCAAAAATTAATAACTTAATGCCAGGATATGAGGTGGCAAAGTATGATCTTATATGGATTTGTGATAGTGGAATAAGAGGTAAGATTTTTCTTACTTATAAAACTATTCATTTACTAATAAAGACCTCAAAACCAATCTGTAAATATACTTATCAAATCTTTTTGTTCACTACATTTATTTCATGGTAATAAATCCAGTTGTACCTGCAAAGGTTTTGATTTCTTTTAATTCTAACCTAGAGTGTCAGGTTTGTAAAGATGCTTTCATTTTGAAGAGAAAAGTCCAGCTGTGAAAAGAAATAGTCACAGCCCATTACCCAATCAACGATTACACTGTATGTGTGAAGTCCTTGATTTTTTTCTATTGTGTTTTGCATAATGCAGTGTCTCACACAGAGGGACAAAAATCAGCAGGCATATATTTTACTAGATTACATGTTTGTTAAGATCTGTACATAGCTTTGCCCTGAGATGAATTGGGCAAGAAGCGTTTTACCTCCAGCCTCTCAGAAGCATGGGGAATTTGTTCCGGAACAGCCTTAGGATGCCCTAGCCCACAGGTGCTTAAGTTGCTTGTGAAAAGTGACATAGTGTTTGCTGTGACCTATGCACGTATTTTTTAATTTGCAGTTGATTGAATGTGCTGAGATGGAACCCAGGGAGTGGGAAAGTCAACTGTACTGAATTTATAATCTGCATTTTTACATGGTCAAACTTTTGGACTTAAAATAGTCTCAGTATTCTATAATTTTAAATTAAGAACTCTTAAGTTTCTCAGGCTCAACTTTTTTTTTTTTTTATTGTGGGGGCTGTGCCATAGGAGAGTTAGCCCAATCCCTGGCCTTGGCCCCTAGATGCCAGTAGTACCCTCTTCTTCCCAGCTGTGTCAACAAAAGAATGTTTGCAGACGCAGCCAGATGTTCCCCGTGGGCGACTTGCCCCTAGCTGAGAGTCACTAACGCAGAATATGAACATGTAAGGTTCGAATAACACTCTGTTTTATGTAGTAAGTTTAGTTCTGAAAGGCTAAAAAAATATATATTCATTTAAAATGGTAACGTGTATTTTCTGAAGATAGAGCAATCACTGAATTTTTATTACCTTAAAATGGGAATTTGAATATCTCATGTAAGTTTAGAACTCATTTGATTTGATTAACACCATTCCATAGCTAGCTGTGGATTCATGGACACAGATCATGGCCGCTCTTCACATTTGCTGCCTTTAAATTATCTGCTGCCATAGATTGATTTTGCTTTTCAGTAAAAATCTTCTAGCTACATCTCTTTTTAATCTCATGAGCAATTCTGTGAGATCAGATGAGGACATTGAGGCTCCTTTCTGGGGCTGGAGAGCAGACAAGCCAACATGACACGACCCTTGACTTCTGCCCTAGGACCCAGCCTTAGGACCCAGCCTTAGTCCAGTGTGAAGGCCCTGCCCAGGGCATTGTGTTTTCAGGGCACGGAGCAGAGTGAATGTGAACTTGGCTTGAAGTGTGTAGAGTAAAGGAGCTTACCTCAACACTTTGGAAATGTTGTACTCTGCTCAGAAATGTGTTTAAGCTGGGTATCATTAGACTCAGACATTCCACATAATTTCACAGCATGTAATTGTCATTGGTGGTATTTTACTAAAAGAAAAAATTTTTTTTTCTCTTCCCCTCCCCATTTCTTCTTTCATCGTAGTAATTCCGGACACACTGACTGACATGGTTAATCAAATGACAGAAAAAGTGGGTTTGGTTCACGGGCTGCCTTACGTTGCAGACAGACAGGGCTTCGCTGCCACCTTAGAACAGGTAAGTGTGGTGACTGTAGCTGATGTCCGTGTGGTCAGATCCCTCATCCCCCAGACGTGCAACTAAGTGGGACAGTTGGAACTGGCTTCTGAAGTTAGTTGTGTTGAGTCCATTTGGGAACCTGCTGTGTAATTGAATCCTCAGGCTGAGAGTAGCTATTTTCATTAGTGAGGAAATTGCTGGGGCCCTGGGTCACTCACTGCTGGGCTGGCTGCACACTGGCTGTGAACAGCTGTGCCCGGACAACGTCATGGGGTCTCCTGCCAGCTGGACACAGTGTATTTTTCTTCCACTGTCTTGGCTGCTCAGTTCTCAACTAGTGACTGGATAAAAGAGCATGCTACACCATTTTTTCAAAGATTTATTCTGGAAAAAAAGAACATTTTTAAAACGGGATTTCAAGCATGCAGTATAGGAAAACGTGTTAAAGTTTTTATAAGATCGTTATTGTTAATTTTTTGAGAAATGTATGTTTCCCTTGCACTTATTTTGATTCAATTTAGAAATGATTTACTTCTGTGTGGGACAAATTTAAGAAGCAAAAAACAACCCATAACCCTACCAATTAGGGGAAGTCTCTATCTTTAAAAATTAAGGTTGGTTGGTTTTGTTTCTTGAAAGATTTATTTATTTGAGTTGAAAGGCAGAGTGACAGAGAAGGGAGAGGATGAGAGAGAAATTGAAATCAGGATTTTTTATTCACTGGTTCCCTTCCCAAATGCCTGCGACAGCTGGCACTGAGGTAGGCAGAAGTCAGGAGCCAGCAACTGTGGTCGGCATCTCCCACAAAGATGTCAGGAACCCATGTCCTTGGGCCGTCATCTGTCCCCCAGCACATTAGCAGGAAGCAGCAGTGGGACTTCATCCTAGATATTCTGATAAAGGATGCAGTGCCCCCAAAAGTGGCTTGCCTCACTGAGCCACAGTGCTGTCCCCAAGTTGTGTTTGTTTCAACATTTTGGCATTTCAGATCTTTTTTCCTCCTACGTACCTTTTACAAAGCCTAGATGAAATACAGGACTCTAAAATCAGTTTGCATCTTATTTTTCTTTTCATTTCGTAACATTTTACATAATATTAATAGCTTTTCATAAAAGTAATCCTGTTGGCTCTATAGTCATGTGTATGTTTCATACTGTTAAATATTGACAAGAAAAGCTTGTCTTAATCCTGCAAGGGAAGAAAAGCTGGTTTCGTTCTTCAGATATATGAACTTTCTCTTTAGCATACTGCATTTTTGTTATTTGAAGTTGCAATCTTACATGCCATAGACCTGGAAGGCTAACAGTAGATTGTAAGAATTTACATTTGACGTTTGATCATTTGCCTTTGAACCATGGTTTCTTCTTATTGCCCATGTACACAGGACTAGTTCTACTGCAAGAGAGTGTTAGTCTTAAATTCCTGAGTTTTTTCCGTAAGTGAAAGGAGTGCTGAGTAGTTCCTGTAAAATAAAATTCTGTGTACTGTTGCATGCCACACAGTGTTTTTGTGTTGGTAATATCCAAGTCGGTGTGTATGTCAATGGCAAACTCTCTCCAGTGAAGTTTGAACCTCCAAAAGGCTCCACGTTATCCTCCAAGGAAATGGAAACAGGCCAGACGAATCGTTCTAGTCTGCAAAGAATCCTTGCACGTGTTCAGTGAATCATTAGCATCACCTCATTCCCAAACTACACTTGATAACTGCTTACAGAATTAAGATGTGTGTTTCACATCCTAGAAGTTAGGTTTGGTCGCCCCCACAAGCATCAGAGTTTTCTAGGAATCTGGGCTTGGATAGGTAGCAAGAACCGTGCTCTCAATTGTTGCTGGAAATTGTTCTGCACATTTGTATGAACCCTGTGCTGTTGAAAGATCGTTGCTCTTTATTTCAGAGTAATTAGAAGAGGCAGAAAGAGAGGAGATAGAATTCTAGTATCCATCTAATTCATGGAAGATATGTTGACAAACAAAATTGAGAAGAATGTGAACACAGGGGCAGAAGAAGTAGCTAGCAATGAAAGGATGCAAGAAAAGGAATTGAGCAGGGTTGTCCTAAAAGGTGATATACTTATAGGTGATATGTGTATGTACTTTTGCATACATGTGTATATATGTGCATGCATACAGATATGTGTAAACAACTGTACTAATCCAAGTAAATGCTTAGATGTGTGTTCATATAAGTTTCACATGATCATCCTAAAAACAGGATATATTAAGTGTTCTGTGCCGCTTAGATATTTTTAAGTTCTGTTTAGTGCCCAAAATTAAGGGTTTTTTTTAAAAGATTTATTTGGGCCCGGCGGCGTGGCCTAGCGGCTAAAGTCCTCACCTTGAAAGCCCCGGGATCCCATATGGGCACTAATTCTAATCCCGGCAGCGCCACTTCCCATCCAGCTCCCTGCTTGTGGCCTGGGAAAGCAGTTGAGGACGGCCCAATGCATTGGGACACTGCACCCCCGTGGGAGACCCTGAAGAGGTTCCAGGTTCCCGGCTTCAGATTGGCACGCACAGGCCCGTTGCGGCTCACTTGGGGAGTGAATCATCGGATGGAAGATCTTCCTCTCTGTCTCTCCTCCTCTGTATATCTGACTGTAATAAAATGAATAAATCTTTAAAAAAAAAAAAGATTTATTTTATTTTTATTGCAAAGTCAGATATACAGAGAGAAGGAGAGACAGAGAGAAGTATCTTCCGTCCAATGATTCACTCCCCAAGTGAGCGCAACGGCTGGTACTGCACCAATCCGAAGCCAGGAGCCAGGAGCTCTTCCAAGTCTCCCATGCGAGTGCGGGGTCCCAAGACTTTGGGCCATCCGCGACTGCTTTCCCAGGCCAGAAGCATGGAGCTAGATAGGAAGCAGGGTCTCTGGGAATAGAACCGGCAACCATATGGGATCCCGGCGCGTTCAAGGCAAGGATTTTAGCTGCTAGGCCACCATGCCGGGCCCCAAAATTAAGTTTTAATTACATTAATCTTTGAGTCTTTTACAAAAGTCTACTTTTTTTTTAGAATGGAGTTTGATTTTTTTATGAAAGGAAATATTTCTTGGTAATGGACAAGGCTCATTGTGAATACCAGCAGTTATTCTCCATAGTGAAACCAAGAATAGGCAACCAAATAATTATTGATTGCTCTTAATATACACAAGTGTGTACCAGTTTTTACTTAGGTAGTTTATGTAAGGAAAATGAGATATTCTCAGTCATATTTAAAGAAACTCATTAGAATACCATACTTTTTAACACAAAATTTAATTTTTGACAGGTGTATTTTGGAACTTCACATCCAAGGTCCTATATCTCTGCCAACGTAACTGGTTTCAAATGTGTAACAGGAATGTCATGCTTAATGAGGAAAGATGTGTTAGACCAAGCAGGAGGACTTATAGCTTTTGCTCAGTACATTGCTGAAGATTACTTTATGGCCAAAGCCATAGCTGACCGGTAAGAAAACTAAAGCCGTCATAGTTTTAATACCTCCCTTCTGTTGAACTAGTCTTTATCTTCAATCTGCCGATTAAGGGCTTTTTTTTTATTATCTTATTTTGTGCTTGTGCAGAAAGAATGATTAATAGTTTTAGCAAGGCAATTCAAGTTAATTATTTATAGGTTTGCACTAATGAAGCAAATGAATATTCTGAGGCCTTTATCACTCAAATGAATGGGTTTGAAGAGATTAGAAAGAAGCACATGTAAATTTCTGTATGCTTTAGAAGAATTCAATTTGTCAATGTAGTCAAAAGCTAGTAGGCGGAAATTTAAAGAATGTCATTTCAAAACTTGAAATTTCTAAGAAAATTATTCGGAGCCTTGCTAAGAAGACACGTACCGATGGATGTCATTACCTTAGCAGTACTCTATCCTAAAATGTTTGATTTCTAAATAAATAGCTGCCTTATGGTTCTAAAAATTGACATATGTCTTTAAAATTCTCTTGCAGTGGTATTCATGTGGTTCATGGTTTCCTCTCATCTCCCATAAGATACATGGTGCCTCTTATTTACATTTCTTAGTGAAGGTCTGCCTGCACACACCCTTCTAGTGTTTGGTTAGTCACCATTGCCTCTCGGCCTTTTAGCTAAGATAAAGAGTAGTAATGATCAGAGGCTAAACTGTTATGCATGTTAAGTCTGTCACATTGTGAAGTTGTTAGTTGGTAGCTCCTTTCAACTCGTGGGAAGTACCCACCGCTATGGGCCAACATGCTTGCTAGAATGTTTCTAAGGGGTGTGCTGCTGCTGCTGGAAAGGCGGCTCTAAACGGCAGCAGTGTGTTGCTTTCATGGGGATGAGCGACCTCAGACTGCAGTCTGGCTTCCCTGTGTTCAGCATCATGACTCATTTTCCAATTGTCTGGATTTTCAGAGGTTGGAGGTTTGCAATGTCCACTCAAGTTGCAATGCAAAACTCTGGCTCGTATTCAATTTCTCAGTTTCAATCAAGAATGATCAGGTAAATCAGCTCTCTTCTTTTTATACTCTGTTAAGAGAGATGGGGGGAGTCATTTTTTACATGGCCTAACTTGATTAAAAAGTATCTCAAGATTAAGATTTTTGTTTCATTCCAGAAAGTAGTTTTTTAAGCTCTGTATTAAAATAAGTTTTCTGTCACTGTATTTTTTCTTGGCTGTGTGAAATTGAATGTTTTCAAAGAGGGAGGAGTCTGAATTTGTGTGTTTGTGGACCTCTAGTGTACCTTGATTAAATATCTGTTTTTCACCAAAGTGCAAACTATAGAAATGAATTGAGAGATTCTTTCAACTTCTTCAGGTGGACCAAATTGCGAATCAACATGCTTCCTGCTACAATCATTTGTGAACCAATATCAGAATGCTTTGTTGCCAGTTTAATCATCGGATGGGCAGCCCATCATGTATTCCGGTGGGACATTATGGTGTTTTTTATGTGTCACTGCCTGGCCTGGTTTATATTTGACTACATCCAACTCAGGGGCGTCCAGGTATGTGGACAGGCGGGAAAAGGTTGGCTGGAGCTAATGTTGTTTTTCATGTAGAAGATATTGAAGGAAAGTCTTACCTGAGCCCTTCTTTGGCTTCCTGTTAAGGGTTAAATTCAGGTTTAAACATTACATTCTTTGTGGCATGTTGACGGCGTAAAACTTGATTTAATTTACAGCCTTCAGTCAGTTGTACGATCACTTTTATTAAGGTTCCCAAAGAAGGATGTTAAGCAGATTAACAAGCATTCAAGCCTAGAGAACATTAGGATGGCAGTTATTTTAGTGCTTCTTACAATAACATTTTGTTAGATGGCATACAGCATGTGGCAGTTAGATTAACTAAGGAAGCAGACTTGAGTTTAGGCAGTTCCCTGAGAATAGTACACTTGTAGGTATAATAATAGCAAAACTCGTACTAAGTACTCTTAATGAAGAATATTCTTTCACTTGTAACTGTCTTATTAGTCTGACAGTGAGCAAATTAGCATTTTTTTCCTTTAATTCCTAGGGAGGCACGCTGTGTTTTTCCAAACTTGATTATGCAGTCGCTTGGTTCATCCGTGAATCCATGACAATATACATTTTTTTGTCGGCGTTATGGGACCCAACTATAAGCTGGAGAACTGGTCGCTACAGGTTGCGCTGTGGAGGCACAGCAGAAGAAATCTTAGATGTATAACCACAGCTCTGTGACTGTATGTAAAGGAAAAAGGAGAAGTATTATAAATTATGTTTATATAAATACTTTTAAAAAATCTACCTTCAGTAGTTTTATCACATGTCTGTTTTGGTATCTGTTCTTTAATTTATTTTGCATGGCACTTGCATCTGTGAAAAAAAAAAAACATCTGTAGTCTTGGCCAAATGATACACTTTATTTTATGGAAGTAGAGAATCAAGAGAATTGGTTCTAGAAACCCAGGTTTGTATTTTGTTGTTGTTGTTTATTTTTTTAAATGAATACACACACATATGTATATGAATGTTCTGCAACAGACACTATGACAGTATCCTTCAGTAGAGAAAGTTTCTTATTTGGGAGTAGTACTCTCTTTTAGAACATTCATCGGTGGGATGGCAACAGCTTTGGGAGTTTAGAAAAGACAGAAGAGAGTGACTTCTCATGTCTACAGTGAATAGCAATATGCAATGAACAACCCACGCAAGGTACTAATGGAGAAACTTTTTCATGCTTTATGCCTACCTCTTGTAGTTGTTGCAGAGCAAATGTAAGTTGTAATAAGGTAGCTAGGCCTTGCAAAGACAAACAAAAAACTTTTAAAAATAATAATAAAGGAGCTGGAATCTAGTATTTATATGAAGCTGTGAGAGATATTTTTTGGTCTCACTGCAATGAACCAAAAGTAGCCGAGTTTGGTTTTTACTTGTAGCCATGGATTGAAGGTATGTTTTTGACCAACGCTTGTTGGTTCTGTCTTGAACCATTGTTAATCACTGTGCTGTAATTAGTATAGCTGAATATTTCCTTCCCTGCTCCTCATCCAGCTCACCCCAACTTTCCTCAACTTTTTTTCGGGGCCGGGGGGAGGGGGGTTGAAGGGTGGTTTTGTTTTAGTGTGAGTGGATGTTTTGATAGTTGTAAGGAAAAATGCATTTCAGACACATTTCACACATGAGCTATTTTCTTACATAGTACATCTTACTGTTAATAAGAATGTAATTTCATGATACAGGTATTTAATATCTTTTTTAAGTAAATAAATAGCCGTCAAAAACTTGCAGTAGAGTTCATTGAGATGGGGATAGGATGAGATTTACTCTTAATCTGTATCGAACTAGGTCTACTGTGTGTTTCTTTTTTTACTATTATGATTTGTCTAGTCCTATTTAAATTGAATTTTTGTATTCCAGTTTCTATGATACAATAGACTAGATCCAAGCTCATTGTAAATGCATGCTGTGCTTCCCTCTGCTTGTCAGGTTGTACTTAACTTGTGGTGAACTGGACTTGTTTTGTTTTTTAAATGTAAGGAAAAGTGCATAAGCCTTTCATTTGATATTCTCTGTAGTGGTCTTTGGCCCTCTCTTGGGGCCTGCATGGCATATTGTCCCAGTAAATGCCTCCAGCAAGGCTCTGTACTGGCAATGCGGCAGCTTTCAACTTTAAGCACCTGCACTTCCCCGTGGCCAAGCATCATGTGTAGCATATCAGCAATAACTAGGTATTTTTAGAAAACCAACACTTTTTCACTCACTGAGCCAATTCATTTGATTGTCTAACGACTAGACCCATGGTTTAAATCGCAATACATCTATAAATGTGGATATACTATGTATACACATTATATTCAACTTTTTCTCTGGGCCAAACTGCTCTAAGTTTTGAATTTGTTTTTTATGTGTTTTTTTTCTTTTTTGCCTTATGATGAATTTGTTTGAAGGGCATTTTCTTCATGAACAAAGGCTTGGATGCATATTCCTTTTTCTCTGTGAAGTGGGTAGCATTGTTCCCCGAGCAAAGTTGCACATTGAAAACCAGTCTAGTTGTGATCCACTACATGTTTATTTTTGTTAGTCATTGTGACATGAGTCGCGTTTTGCTGCCCATGTTGGTAAATGATTCATTGGATGAAGTTTGGTTGATGCCATTCCTTGCACTGCCAACGTGGAAATCTTGCTTGTTACTTACCTTTTTGCTAATCTCAGTATGGGCAATGTAACAACAAAACCAAAATGGCTGGACAGACTTCTTGTAGTTTGTAAATATTTACAAAAAAATATATGTATGTGTGTGCTTTATGTGATAGTGGAGTATTTCCTCTAAGTGAAGCTTCACATAGGCAGACAGAGTGCTTCTTTGTTTAGCAAGTTTGGAGTGATCATAAAATGTCAGGAATAATAAACATGCTGAAGGAAGTATCAACAGAACTGTAAAAGTCCAAATTTAATAAACTGAAAAAAAAACCCTCTATAATATACCATGTTTTATTATTTAAAATCATTGTCTTAAGTTTTTTGTTCAAAAAATAAAAATTGAATACAATCAAAACATTAGCAATAATGTATTTTTTTTTTTACTATATTGTCTTTTATTGTATATATTTGTGGATAATCTTTTCCACCATTTAAATTGGAATTGTTAGATTTCTGTGCTGAATTGGCTTTGCCTTGTCTTTGTCTTACATGTGCTGCAGGCGGCTCTGTGCCATAAAGTAGGACTTTCTCCCCTGGGTATCCATTAGAAGCTGGCAGGCAGCCTTGTAAAATGCAGATGCCTGGGTCCTGCCCACAAAGATGTCATCATTCTGGATGAGGCCTGGGCTTTTCTCATAATGCTGCTGTGAGAACAGCTGGCCCCTAATAACATTTAGAAAGAGCCCAGTGGTTGGTCCCTCCCTCCCCTGAGCTCACAGTCTGAACCCAGCCTCTCCAATGGCCAAGAGAGGGAGAGGCAGGGAAGGGCTGAAGTGGCGTTGCTGCTGCAGAGCAAGACCAAGCTGTGCCCCACAGGCTCCGGCAGCTCCTCCCAGGCTAGAGGCATTCCAAGACCACCAGCACACCAGACCGGAATACTCAACTGGGGACCAACCCCAGGGGAGACAGAATCTGCTTCGGACTGAATGTATGTATATGTCCCCCACCCCCAGATGTGTGTGTATTGAAGGCTGATCCCCAGTGTGAGGATATTTCAAGATGGAGTGGGCTTGGATGTATGCTCAGAGCGTGAAGGTTTGGCTTCGGGAAGGAAAACAAAGAGCCCTTCCCTTCCACCATACAAGACTGCTGTCTGAGGGGGCCCTCACTGGACCCTGAATGTGTTGGCATCTTCATCATGTCTTCCACAACCTTCTGTACAGTCAGAAGCGTGTTGCTTCAATCAGCTGACCAGTCGTTGGTATTCCTTTACAAAGCAGCCTGATCAGACTACCAGACACTATAACAAGGATCTTGACCGTGGCCTCTGGAGGCCTGCTCCCCACCACCTGGACCCAGCAAGCAAGCTCGTTACTCCCCATTGATGGGCTTCTCACCCTGAAGTTTAAAGGCATGATCAACAAATACTGTGTACATCTTACTTTTATAGCTTAGCAGACTTCAAAAGTCCCTCGCCCTTAACTGTATGTAGAGTGAAGGAATTGGGCACTTATTCAGAGTTCCAGTCACAAGGTTTAGTAGCTGTGATGCAGTGAGCAGAGCTGTAGAAGCCCCAGGATGAGGGGTCTTCCAGAAACTCACAGAAAGTGAGTATTATCCAAAAAACTACAGATGAGTTTCAAAACTTATTTTTGCACCAAAATTTTTCTTTCCATTCCTTTTTCCATGAGCTTTTAGAACTCCCTGCTAGTTCTGATCTCAGGGTTGTGTTTTTTTTCATAGGATCATATTAAATTCTACCTAGAAGAGTTTTAAAACTTACCCAAGTCCACAGCTTTAATAGCTATATTCTAAACCTTAAAACAGCCTAGAGAACCAGATTGAAACCCGTAGAACAAGTATGCCAATAACTATAAAGCCAGTTTAGGTAAAATCCTTTGCAGACTCTATTGATGGGGAAGATTAGTACATACCACAAGACTGTGTTCATGTGAAGAGCCAACAGTTCAGGCCTGTCCTGAGGGTTCTCAGGGTCTGGTGCTCATTGACTCATTGCAGGTTACAGTCAGTGACCACACCAGCCTCGTTTTGATGGAAAGAAAGCATTGCAACCTGGTGAGCAGCCCTGGCTGCAGAGCTGCAAGGATACGCATTGAACGGAAGGACTTGACTTGAACGTACTGATACCTGCAGGACTGACAGAAACATCTCAGCAGTTCCTCAAAACAAAAAAACTAACCTCGTAACAGATCATTCAGTGGCTAGCAGCCTGAGGAGGCAAGTGTGCTAAATCCATTTGTTTGAGCCCTCCCTAGTTGCGGGAAGCAACAGCAGAGACTAGATGTTGTGGGTGGGGGATTTCATGGCACTGCTGTGGAAGCTATTTGTTCTCCAGACAACCATGCTAACAGCACAGACTTAACAGTTTGTTGAACAGTTTAGAGATGCCGTGTGTTTCTCTACAGCACTTCAAGTATCAAAACACCCCTCCCCCTTCTCTGTGCCCTTGGCATCACAGTCATGCCACCTTCTGTGGCCCTGTTACTGGCGCAGAACTTCTGTCATCTCCCCTTATGACATCGATCTCAGGTACACAGGCAGGCAGAGCGGGACTAACAGAGGGATCTTGGGAGTTGTCCACAGGGAAGTGGTGGCTGCAACCAGTGACTGTGTCAACCCGTAAGTGAAGGACAGAATACTGGAGACTTGTTTCAAGATACCAAGGGACCAGAATAGGCAGGAAAGAGGCTACCAAACCTGGCTCAACCTGGGCTTTGTGGTGGCTGGGAGCCTTTGAGCAGCTTGCGTAATCTTCCAGAGACTGAGCTCATTACCAAGTCAAGGAGTGGGTATGACAACACTTGGTGAGAAGGTGATTCAATGAGATGACACATTGTGAATGTTTCTCTTTTCAAAGAAGGAAGTAGTAGAAGAGTGCCAATTGACCTTGGGAAGAGCTATTTCAAGGAAGGGGTTAGGAGAGAGGGCACAGGTGGAAGGGAAGAGGCTGCTAAATTCTGCAGTAGGCATTCTTCCTGTGGCATCACCAGTGCGGTGTGTTTGGAGCCTGGTCCATCATGCATTGTCACATAAGCCCAATGGGAGGGGAAGTAGCCACGAGGGAAGTACAGCGGGGCTGTTCGTGTCTACAATGGTGACGCGTTTCTTCAGGGAGAGGCAATGAATGGAGTGGTCCTTGGAGGACCAGAAGCAGCCCCCGGAGCCTGAGAGTCCAATGACTTAGGTGCCCAGGAAACGTTTTAAGAACAGCCACCTTGGAAGCCAGTTCAGTCAAGTGCAAAGGACAGAAACCAGACTGAGTTTAGGTGTAATGAAGAAGAAATTGGCACAAATACTTGGAGATGACAGCAACGATGCATTTCCCATCCGAGGACCCTGTGATGGGCTTACAAACTAGAAAGTTGGCTTGCATTGCTAAAGGGGCTCAAGAAGGGGAGTTCATTGGGCCTGGCGGCGTGGCCTAGCGGCTAAAGTCCTCGCCTTGAAAGCCCCGGGATCCCATATGGGCACTAATTCTAATCCCGCCAGCTCCACTTCCCATCCAGCTCCCTGCTTGTGGCCTGGGAAAGCAGTCGAGGACAGCCCAATGCATTGGGACACTGCACCCGCATGGGAGACCCAGAAGAGGTTCCTGGTTCCCGGCTTCAGATCGGCGCGCACCGGCCCGTTGCGGCTCACTTGGGGAGTGAATCATTGGATGGAAGATCTTCCTCTCTGTCTCTCCTCCTCTGTGTATATCTGGCTGTAATAAAAATGAATAAATCTTTAAAAAAAAAAAAAAAAAAAGGGGAGTTCATCAAGGACTCCGCAGGCCTGCCCACAGAACATATTTTTGTTTTGTTTTTACTTGCTTTTATTACTCATTTTACTTCCTGCTTTGTCTCTGCATTGGTCAGGGACTGAGCCTGATCGTGGCTTCTTTTCAGACCTCATTGTTGAGATAAACAGACTTTTTTTTAGTGACTGGTGACATTGAGGGGTTTTGTTTTGTTTATGTGTAATTTTTCATCATTGTAATTTCCATTTCTTATTTAAGTGTGGGTCTGAATGTTTTCCTTTTCAAGATTTTATTTTTGAAGATAGAGAGCTCCCATCCCAAATGCTTTCCACAGCCCGTGGCTGGGCCAGGCCAAAGTCAGGAGCTGGGATTCGACCCAGGTCTCCCTCGTACTTGAACCTTCCCAGGGTGCGCATGAGCAGGAGTCTGGAATCAGGAGCTGAGCTTGAGACAACCTGACACTCTAGAATGGATTGTGGCATCCCTCTAGGCTCTTAACCCCTAGACCAGTACCAACACCCTAATTTTTTTTTCCTTTTTGCTTCATATCTTTTCCTTTTAAGCAAAACAATTTGCATTACCAAAGAGAACTTGTCACTCTCTTGAGATGTTTGGGATATGTCACCAAGGCAAGAGGGGGTAGGAATGGGCACAATTCATTAGTGCCTGTGCAACACTGTGGCCTTGTAAGTGATCCAAATCAAAGAACCATCTTTACACTGTGATTTTCCTCACAAAACCCGTTTCTCAACAAAACCCATTTTCAGTTTTAAAGAAAAAACATTTTTCAGTCTATATATATTTGCATTTCTAAAAGCTTATTTGGTCTTTGTGTATTGCCTCGATACATTTCTGGATTTTATGTTCATAGAGATAGGTTATGCTAAAAATCAGTTGAGCTACGTTTTTTCTTCTTTTTTTAATTTTTATTTATGTATTTATTAAGACTCTAGCAAAAAAATATTTAGCTAGGAGTTCACTGTTCCTTAAAAATGGGAAGAAAGTTATCCATAAAAATGTGTGGGCCTGGCACTTTAATTTTCAATTTATTTTGTTGATAATAATCCATTCTACAATTTATGTTTACTACATTTTTCAAAAGTCGGGTTGTGGGGCTGACACTGTGGCATTGCATGATAAACCTTTGCCTGCAGTGCCAGCATCCTATATGAATGTCATTCGAGTCCTGGCTTCCCCACTTGCAACCCAGCTCCATGTTCATGGCGTATGGTCTGGGAACACAGCAGAGGATGGTCTAAGTGCTTGGGCTCCTATATCTACATGGGAGCCCCAAAAGAAACTTCTGGCTCTTGACTTTGGACAGGCCTAACTTCAGCTATTGTGGCCATTTGGGGAATGAACCTATGGATTGGATATCTCTTCCTTCCTCTCTCTAAATTTGCCTTTCAAATAAAAATGAACTTTAAAAAAAAAGAGACTCTAAGTTAAAAAAAAGAAAGTTGCACCACAGAAATTTTCCCACAGAATTTTCATTATTATTTTTGAGTATTTTCTTTTTCTGATCATACAAGCTGTTGGGCTGGAAGTTTGCAGCCCCTGTGCCAATCCAACTTGAACCACTGTGACTGAGAGCAGAATTTTAAGCATGGCCATCATAGCTGCACCCAACAACACATTCTAATTGTGATACAGATCTCGCCCTGTCACTCCCCCTCTTATGACACCTCCAGGGCTGATGCTGTGCCTCGGGCAAAACCCAAGCTTTTCTCACAGCAGAGAAGCCATTGTCAGGTAAGTCCCACCAACCTCTCTCATCTCAGCTCTCACTACTTCCCCTCAACTTAATAAATGCACTCTCTTCCTGGAACCTGCTTGCATTTCCTGACATCTGGTCTTTCCTGCTGGGGACCTTCATGCAAGTTGCTTCCTCATCACCACCCCATCCCTTTATCCAACTTCCACTGTGCTCTTGGGATTAGACTGATGCTGTCTCCCACAGGAGGATTTCCCTGACTTGACCTCATGGAGTCACATATTCCATTGTGCTTCCACAGCCTCACCCTTCACTTCTGCCTTAGCACTTAACACACTCATTGTCGTAATCACCAGTTTCATTGTATTCATCTTTCTGTTTGAAATGTCAAGGGCAAGGAAGATCAGTAACTTATTTGACTTTGTGTTCCAGGTACCTAGATTCAGCTCTCCATGGAGTCCTTTCCATTGAGTGACTTCATGAACAACACAGAGGTAAGCATGCCTCTATCACTAATATGTGAATGACCAATTCCATTGTGGTGAGGAGCCAGGCGTGGGTTCACTCTCCGGCTTGCCATGTGCACCCTGTCCAATCTCTCTGTCCTCAGTGGACACCAGTGTTAGCTACTTGTCAGGGAGATATGAGAATGAAGAGGACACATATGGAAAGCCACATTGTTTCTGTGGAAGTTTCATGTTGCTCTGATAGGGATCTCAAGTTCTAGGCTGTGGTCACCAAATGAAAATGAAAACATCAAGGTCAGGGGACAGAGTAGCTCTCCTTCCTCCAGACTTCAGGAATTGATACATTGTTCCCTCTGAAGGACACAGTTGCTGGTCCTCCATATTTGGGAAACTGGTCTTCCTTCTTCAGTGGAGAGGAACAGTCTGGCTTACTGAGGTTGTTATAAGCAGTACTGTTGTAACCAGTGCTGTATTGTCCAAAATGCAATCTTGCAAAACCTGACAATCGACTGCAAGACCTGGTTGCACAGAGCTCTATTCCCGTACACAGCCCACACAACCGGAAGGCTAGCACATCCTACCCAGAATAAGATGCATCCATGCCATGGGCAACATTCAAAGAACTTTACCAGTCTTGAATGTTGCCAACTGTTACTCTCCAGGGACAATTAGTTCTTTATGATTCAAGGACAACTCCCAGGTGTCTTCTGACCGGCCGTTGGCAGCAGCCAGTTCCAGCTGTTGAGGGCATTGTCGATCATCCATACGATAATAATTTCCCTTTTCTTTTTTTTTAAGATTTTTTTATTGGAAATGCAGATTTACATAGGAGACAGAAAAAGATCTTCCATCTGCTGACTCACTTCCCAAGTGCCACAATGCCCAGAGCTGAGCTGATGCAAAGCAAGGAGCCAGGAACTTCTTCTCGGTTTCCCCTCGTGGTGCAGGGTCCCCAGGCTTTGGGCCAACTTCTTCTGCTTTCCCAGGCCACAAGCAGGGAGCTGGATGAAGTGGAACAGCTGGGATACAAACCAGCACCCACATGGGATCCTTGCAATGCAAGGCAAAGTTTTAGCCACTAGGCCATCGCACCAGGCCCTGATAATATTTTTCTACACATCCTTTAGCTTCTGTGGTTGTTCAACCCTAGAATAATTAAGAATCCTTTTAAATCCCAACAGCATCCCTGGGTGAGGAAGCCTCTGCCATCTTTCCTTGGGTTAAAGGTGGGTACTGGGCCCGGCATGATGGCATAGTGGTTAAGGTCCTCACCTTGCACGCGCCGGGGTCCCATATGGGCGCCGGTTCTAATCCCGGCAGCCCCACTTCCCATCGGCTCCCTGCCTGTGGCCTCGGAAAGCAGTCGAGGATGGCCCAAGGCCCTGGGACTCTGCACCTGCCACCTGCATGAGAGACCTGGAAGAGGCTCCTGACTTCGGATTGGCTCAGCTCCAACCATTGCGACTGCTTGGGGAGTGAATCATTGGATGGAAGAGCTTCCTCTCTGTCTCTCCTCTCTATCCGTCTTTCCAATAAAAATAAAGAAATCTTAAAAAAAAAAAAAAGTGGGTGCTTCTAGCCATTGTTCAAAAAACAGCAAGGTAGGGAAGCCAGAAGTTAAGTTTCCCATCTTAGGATGGGATGTGTTGATGCCTGTGGGAAGTGGCCCACCAGAATTGCCCACAACACAGGCATCTGCAAGCCAGGCCCTAGTTCAACAGATATTGATTGCCCGGAAAAGGCCTGATACCAGATAAGGGAGGTGGAAATGAAGGAAGGAAAACTCACTGAAAAGTGAACAGAATTTCTTTTCTTAGATACTAACATTTTTAATTTTACCACCAGGGGGATGAGAGCTTAAAATTTTTACTATGTGGGGCCCAGCACTGAAGCCTAGTGGCTAAAGTCCTCGCCTTGCACGTGCCTGGATTCCAAATGGCTGCCGGTTCTAATCCTGGCAGTCCTGCTTCCCATCCAGCTCCCTGCTTGTGGCCTGGGAAAGCAGTCGAGAACAGCCCAAAGCCTTGGGACCCTACACCTGCATGGGAGACCTGGAGGAGGTTCCTGGCTTCTGGCTTCAGATCAGCGCAGTTTCACTGTTGTGGTCTCTTGGGGAGTGAATCATCAGATGGAAAATATTTCTCTCTGTCTCTCTTCCTCTTTCTATATATCTGACTTTGCAAGAAGAATAAATAAATCCTTAAAGATTTTTTTTTACTATGTGGCTTAGCCCAAGAGGGTATATAGGCCATTTCTGTCTCGAGACTGATCCCAAGAGGCCTGTGTGGCCATGTGTGTTCTCTGCTCTGACTCCATAATGATCAACACCAAAGAGCTCTGTGATCTCACAAAATGTGGGGGTTTCACCCCAGCAGCACGCAAGCACTCAGTTTCACAGTGAGCGTCAATTCTGACATCGTCTACATGGAAAATAATGGCAGATCCCACAGTTCAATGCCAAGACCCCAAGGCTGCTCCTCCCCCACGTCCAACGCCATTACGAGCCTCTAGTTGTTTTACTGGAGCTTTGACCAATCGACTATCCTCATCAAAATCCCCGCGACCCCTCCGGGGCTGATGTGCTAGAAGCAGACAGAGCCCAGGGAGATGCTGTACGTTTTTTTGCTGGTGAAATGCATTAGGTTCCTTCCTCAGCTTAGTATGGAAATAAAAAGCCGTGCATTGGTTGCAGAAGAGTTTTATTTGCAAAATGACCAGGTGAATGGGAAAATAAGGAGGAAGAAGGTAAAAGCATCTCTTGGAACAGAGCTGGGAGATGGGGTGTCTCCTGAAAAGAGAGGGAGAGACCCTGAAGTTTTTGGAGAAGTCTTGGGTTTCAAAGCATTCTCTCACTCCTGCTTGTGTGAGGAGAATCGTCAGGGAAGGCGTTCCCCATTGGTGGTCTCTCAACCAATCAGGAAATGACTGGGCAATTCCCAGGTCACCCACTTAAAGGTGTAGTTTCCTGGCCATGAATTGGACCATTTCGATTCTCAAGTTTATTGTAAAGGCTGTCACTAAAGCTACAGGTAGAGAGACATAAAGGGCCCCGTATGGGGAAAGGGCACAGAGCTTCTCTGACCAGCCCAGGCTCTCCACCCTCGGGGAAGCTCCGCATGTTCAGCCATCTGGAAGTCCCCAGGTTCGTATCCTTCTTAGTCCTTACGTAGATGTGATAGTTAAATCGTGTGGATCAGCTGAACTCTCCACTTCTCTCTTCTCTGGCACGAGGGGGACCAGGGCTAAAAGTCCCAACTCACCCTGTGACCAGCACCCGTGCTCAACCCATCTCGTGACCACCAGCATCAATCAACATCTTGGTGTGTAGAAGGGTATTCTCCCTAGGGACATGCCAAAGATTTTCAGAGTTGTGTGCAGGAAACAGGAACTAAACACACACACACACACACACACACACACACACACACACGTACTTGCACATTCTTGGGGAATTCTGAGGCAAATGAAAACCTGTGCAGTGTTTTGATCTTAAGTCCCTCTAAACCAGCACAACTCAACTGCCAAACAAATAATCCAGACCCAATCAAGAGTTCATTGTTTTTGGTATGGAAAGATGAGGACCCCCCCCCCCTCCAGTCTGGCTGGCTTACCCCTTGTTATAACCACTCTAGAAGAAAGAGACCGACTCCACTGCTGGCAGTGGGAGACGCAGTGCAGCTCGCTTGCCTCTGAGAACAGAGACCCTGCCCTCCACAACCACAACAGAGACTGTCCCACTTCCTGTCCTGCTAATTGCTGCCCAGGTTCTGAGGCAGTCACTCCAGCATGGCTTGAGGGATTTCAGCAGCTGGCTTGCAAATGATCAAGCAAAACATTACAAAGGGAGGATGTCATTTTCAGGCAAGCGCCGCGACGGCATGACCAGGAGATGCGGCTGACATAGAGGGAAAATTAATGGGAGGAACAGAAGTGAAGTGCAACTCAAACATAATGAGGGGGAGAGCGTAATGAGGACTTCTCAGGAGGTACAATTAGAGCATAAAAAATGAAATTAAAAAATGAGAAAGTATGATTCCTAATTTTAGAACTCAATGTAGACATTAAAGAGAATTATCAGTACTCTGAAAACTAGATTAATGTTTGGTAAGGCCCGAATAACCCAGAACAAAGCAAGGCAAAACTAAAAACTAAGAAAAAAGGCCAATGCCAGACACAGGAGACTGAATAGGTGAAAACTTAGTAGTTAACTCACAGAGTTCCCAGAGGGAGAAAGGAGAACGTAGGGGAGAAAATGAAATAAAACAAACAAAAACAACCCTTTTCCATCTAAAGCTTCTTTAGACTTAAATGGCTTCCCTAGTCATTAATGAAAAATCACCTTGGTGAAATTTCTTAGCTCCAAGGATAAATTTACCTTTCAACAACCAGAAAGAGGAAATGATTGACAAAAGACAGGGAATTAGGCCATCATTAGTCTCTCTGCAGTACGAAAGCTCTTAGGTGATGAAAGAATGATATTTACAGGCTACGGAGGAGAAATCAATGGTATTATGATACTGTACGCCCAAAGTCTTACTAAATGAAGAGAAATCACTTGGGAGTATGTAGGGTCTTAGAAAGTATGCTGCCTATGTATTCTGTGTGTGGGAATTCGTTAAGGAAATACTAAAGAAAATAACCCCGCTCCAAGTGAAAATCTCAACGACAAGGAAACAATGGTGAGTGATGAAGCTCATTGCAGTCATCACCCAAGCAGAGCTCAGCACAGCCTGGGATAAAACTCATATTTTATAACCAAAAGAGACTGGTGGGAGATTTGTTTTCTTCTAAATTTTTATTTATTTTAGAGTCAAACACAGAGAGAAATAAAAAGTTGTTGATTCGCTCATCAAATGGTCATAACAGCCAGAATTGGGCCAGGAGGAAAGTCAGGAGCCAGGACCACAGTATAGGAACCCTATTCCCTGAGCCATTATTCTAGCTTGGCAACGTCTCTGTTAGCAGGAAGTTGGAGCCAGGAATGAAACCCAGGCACTATGATATGGGACACAAACACCTTAACCAGCATCTTTTTAAGAATGTTTATTTTATTTATTTGAAAGGCACAGTAAGAAAAAAAGAGAAAGAGATCTTCCACCTGTTGGTTCATTCCCAATGGTCACAGAGGCAAGGGCTGGGTCAGATGGAATCCAGGAGCCAGGGGATTGGTCCCCATCTCCCATGTGGATGTTAGGGGCTCAAGCACATAGGCCGTCCTCTGCTGCCTTCCCAGGTGCATTAGCAGAGAGCTGGATCAGAAGAGGAGCACCCATGACATGCACCAGAGTGCATGAGGAATGCTGCTGCTCCAGGCAGCAGTTTTACCCACTGTGCCACAACACTGGCCCCTCAACAGGCATCTTAACTGTTTGGTCACACGCTTGCTGCTACACTGGAAAAATTTAACAATCTTAGATAAAATTCAAAGTTAGCTCAAATCCTGGAGAAGTGGAAAAGAAGAAAATGGCATGGTATAAGTTGGCTTGTTTTGTCAAGGCGTATGAAGGGGGCAGGGCTGCAACACCATCCCAATACAGTGTATGATGAAGTTTGTTCTTTCTTTTCTTTCTTTCTTTTCTTTCTTTCTTTCTTTCTTTTTAAGATTCATCAATTGGGTCCAGTGCAGTGGCTTAGCAGCTAAAGTCCTTGCCTTCAACGCGTCTGGATCCCATATGGGCACCGGTTCGAACCTCAGCAGCCCCACTTCCCATCCAGCTCCCTGCTTGTGGCCTGGGAAAGCAGTCGAAGACGGCCCAAAGCCTTGGGACCCTGCACCTGTGGGAGACCCGGAAGAGGATCCGGGCTCCTGACTTCGAATTGGCTCAGCACTGGCCATTGCGGTCACTTGGGGAGTGAATCATCAGATGGAAGATATTTCTGTCTCTCCTCCTCTCTGCATATATCTAAATTTGCAATAAAAATAAATATTTTTTTAAAGATTCATCCGTTTTTATTGGAAAGGCAGATCTATAAAGAGATATAGATACAAGAGTCTTCCTCTGCTTATTCACTCCCCCAGTGGCTGCAACAGCTGGAGCTAAGCTGACCAAAGCCAGGAGCCAGGCACCTCCTCCGGGTCCCCAAGGCCCTGGATCATCGTCCACCGTCTCCCAGGCCACAAGCAGGGAGTTGGATGGGAAACAGAGCAGCCGGGACACAAACTGATGCCTATATGTGATGCCCACACATGCAAGGTGAGGACTCTAACTTCTCGACTATTGTGCTGGGTCCGACCGAGGAATTCTTACTGCCGTTTTCTCCCTTTCCTGCTCTGTTCTGATCGTCTGCCTCTCCCTTCCGAGCTCCTCGCCCCTGGCTGTGCTCCTATCTATAGGGATGGATTAGCTGCAGATTACAACCTACCTCCTCTGAGGCTCCAAAGTCCACCCAGAGGCTCAGCTAGGCCAAAGGAGCCATTTCTCCCTCTGGAAAGCTGGGATTACAGTCTTTCCTCCTGCAGGAGCCACTCTCGTTAGAAAATTGCATCTGTCAGCACTTG
Organism: Ochotona princeps; assembly: GCF_030435755.1. Classification (NCBI taxonomy): domain Eukaryota; kingdom Metazoa; phylum Chordata; class Mammalia; order Lagomorpha; family Ochotonidae; genus Ochotona; species Ochotona princeps. Next base: position 18,284,988 of record NC_080845.1, on the reverse strand, counting down.
TGCTCTGAACAGGCTCCAGGAGGAAGCCAGGCGCTTGGGCAGCCCTAGGATAAGAATGGGGGTGAGAGTGGCGGGCCCAGTGAGGTGGGAGTGGATAGACTGGCAAAGGCAAAGATAGAACCTTAGGTGTACAGTTCTGAAAGCACGACTTCATCATGCAGGCAGTAGAGAACTGGTGAAGGCTTCGTGTGTTGAAAAGATTTCTCTGGACGCCATGGTTGAGAGTGAGATTGGAGACAGAAAAATCAGCAGGAAGCCTGCTGCTCTAACCCTTCTCAGAACGTTGCTTTATTCCTAATTCTATGACCTAAACATGACTACCATCTCGTTTTCCCTTAATATAAATCAGATGGAAATGTTCCATGTAGGAACTATTCCCGTTCACACTGGGAATTCCTCCTCATTTCACACAAACCCTGAGCAGGGTCTGACCTCCCCAAAGCCCCCCGGGGAAGCTGACGGGTGGGAGAAGCACGTGACAGGATCACAGCCACGTCACCTGACGCTGCCTTCCCCGGAGCTGCCCAGGTCACTCTCCAACCTGTTTCGATGTGTGACTAGCACTTCAGTGCCCCTGGCTTGTCTCCCTCGTCCCGTTTCCTACTCACTCTTGAATGTGAAGACTGCCTTCGCTTTTCCCACTGCTCCTAATACTCAAAGTTAGTGCTCTAACAAGTTGAAGTAAACACTTTAATCAATTCCACCACCTCTTCTGGTATATTGCAAAAATGACAACATTAATGAGAAAGAAGCAGGTCCCACAGCATGTGTCTGGGGAATTCCAGAGCCCATTAAAACTCTCCGGAAACACACACACAGATCCTTCTCTGCTGTTTGAGATTCCAGAACAATCTTGCTAGCGGAAGTTACCCTGCAAGAGGCAGCTGAGTCTCTTCCTACCCCACTGTCTTATGATCTCTGGTTGCTGCCAGACTAGGAGTCACATCCCAGCATGCCCTGAGGCACCCAGAAAGGGAAAGACCCAGAAAGGGAAAGACATCAAAAGAATGTTAAATCTTTGCTCCCTTCTTATCAGTAAAAGCCTGAATAATGTGTGTGAGAATGGAAGCTTGATCAAGGACTATGGAATATAAATAGACTCAGTTCAAGTTTTTCAATCACTGTTCTTCCTGAAGAATTTGGATGCAAAATCCTAGCTCCTGCAGCTGGGAATATTTTTTTTTCCTCCATTGGTTCACTAGAAACTGTGAGTCAAAGATGGGCCACATCTAACAGAGATCAAGAGACTAGAGATTTCTGGGTATGATATAGAGCAAGAAACACAAAGGCTGTTACCTCAAAACCATGCCTCCTCAATGGAGATTATTAAGATATGGTCATATCATTAGTTGAAAGACATATTGGTTCAGGGTCAGTGTTGTAGCAATGTTGGCTAAGCTGCCTTCTGCAATGCCAGCAACCCATGGAAGTACTAATTTGAGTCCTTGCTGCCACATTTCCAACCCAATTCCCTACTAATGTGCCTGAGAAATCATCAGAAGATGACTCAAGTTCTTGGGGCCCTTTCACCCATGTAGGAGACCTGGATGGAGTTGTATACTCCCGTGACCTTTTGGGAAGTGAGTTAGCAGAAGGAAAATGTCTTGGTCTCTCTCATTCTCTCTCTCTTTTCGTAACTCTGATTTTCAACTTTCAATTAAATAAATTTTTTTTTTAGAAATTTTTTTTTTAAAATAGCAAGCCTATTGATTCAAAGAGAGCCAGAATCTTTGAAAAGCGCATGTATGCCAAGGATATAAACGAGAAGGGCACCGAAGTGGTCTCCTCAATTTCAGTGCAGGGATAAGATGAGGAACAGGGCACACAAGCACAGCTAAATATGTGTGAGTGTGTGTGTGTGTGTGAACACCCAGAGGGAGAGTTCCCAGCCACTAATCCACTCCTCCAAAGGCTGCAATGGCCAGTGCTGTACTGGGAACACGAGCTGGGCTTCCCACATGGGGGGTGCAGGAATCCAGTCGCTTGAGCCATCACCACTGTTTCTTGGGGTTTGGAGTAACAGAAAGCTGAAGTCAGGAGGCAGAATCAGGTACCAAATGCAGGCACCCAGGTGAAGCATGCAGGTGCCTTAACCATGGAGCTAAATGCCTTCTCTGGCATAGGAGGTATCATTTCCACAGTTGCCAAAGACACTGAATCGAACACCTGGATAATCTGACTCTTTGGTGATGTGTAATTAATCAGAAAACTTAAGATTGACACAGATGGGCATTCCACAATCAGGTTTTATTTGATTTATAGACCCAAAGCCTCTAAGTCTGAGAAAAGAAGCTTTTCTTGAGCCACTGCATATAAAATCCTGCTTCCTCAGTTCCCAGGTCTGAATCATTTCAGAAACTCCAAGACTGTAAGTTCAAGGAAAGGTATACACTCTTGAAAAAGACTCTGCTCCTCCACTGCAGGCACCTGCCTAGATTGCCTTGTACTTAGGCAAGCGTTACACTTCTAGGAGAAAAGCAGCCAGTAGCTGGCAGGCATTCTGGGCCTGGTTAATGCCAAGTTTGTATTAGCCATACCAGTATGCTGGCAAAGTTTATTTTTATTTTATTTTATTTATTTTTATTTGAAAGGCAGATATACAGATAGGAGGAGAGACAGGAAGATCTTTCATCTGATCACTCCCCACATGGCCACACAGCCAGAGCTATGCTGATCAGAAGCCAAGAGCCTGGAGCCTCTTCCGGGTCTCCCTCACAGGTGCAGCATCCCAAGGCTTTGGGCCATCCTCAACTGCTTTCCAAAGCCACAGGCAGGGAGCTGGTTGGGAAGCGGGGCTGCCAGGATTAAACCAGCAACCATATCAGATCCCTGTGCGTGCGAGGCAAGGACTTTAGCTGTTAGGCCATTGCAACAGGCTAAAATTTTTTTAAAGATATGTGGGAAGGCAGGGAATGCCAGGCCAAGGCATGCCATCCTGGTTCCCAGGGTGTGGGGCAGGTGCCCCAAGGAAGGGGGGTCTGGAGAAGTATTAGGGTGGGAGCAGCTGAAGGCATGTTTGATGGGGAGGAATGACTTCTGGAGACTTCTATGGACTGGACTGCTGCACTCATAGGTAGACTACGGAGCTAAGATGGAATGGTTTACAGGGGGAAATTGGGAGGGCATGCCTGTGATAGACCAAGATGACCGCCCATGTTGGGAGACCTGAGCTGGGCTAAATAGCCATCACCCATAGCTCACTGGCATACTCAAAAGCTGGGGCAAGGATGCAGCACGCATCAGCATGTGCGTGGGCTGGGTCTGGGGGCTAGGCAACACTAGACTAGGTTCCAGCACTCACTGGTGTTCATGAGAGCCAGAGTGAGTGTGGGACGAGTTGGGTCACTCTATAGTACCCATCAGTAAGAGCCGGAATAGATATGAGCCAATTGAGCTAGGCTGCAGTACCCTTCTGTGAGTTCCAAGCTTGGGGCCAACCATGTCAGTCTGGGCAGCAGCACCCGACACATGCAAGATTAGTTGCTGGGATCTGGCCTGGTTGAGGAATTTGAGGAACTTCCCTGCTAGGCCATAGCTCCTGCTGCTGAGCGTGAGAACTGGGGCTGGGGGCAGGCCTGACCAGGCTAGGCCACAATACCTGTTAGCACACATGTAGGCTGGGTCTGCAGCAGGTTGAGCTGGGCCAGTCCACAACACACACTGGCATGAACAACAGCCAGGATGGGATACAGGACAGGGTACAGTTGGACTGTAATATGCTCTAGTTCACATGAGGGCTGGTGCTGGAGTAGGTCAGGCTGGAGCCAGGCTGCTGTACCAACTGGTGAGAGAGGAACTGGGGGGTGACCTGGGCTGAACCAGTTTGCAGCACCTGCTGCCAAATGCCAAGACTGGAGGCAACTATCTAAACTGGGTACGTGGTGGCATGTACAAGACCCAGGGCTAGGAGTGGTCCTAGTGTGGAAACAACTGGGACTTTTCTGCTAGGCCACTGCTTCCACAGGTGTGCATGAGAGCTTGGACAAAGTGTGGGCCAGACTGGGTTAGGCTGCTACACCCTCTATGCACACAATAGCCACAATGGGTTAGGCCATAGCACCTGCTGGCAAGTGCCATAACTGGATGAGAGTCATGAAAGGCTTGACCACAGTATCCCCTGGCATGCACAAAATCCAGGGGCTGGGAATTTAACTTGCACGGAAACTGTGGGCACTCTCCTCCTAGGCTGTACCTTCTGCTGGCAAGCACAAGAACTAGGACTGGGGGCAGGCCAGGTTGAACAAGGGGGCAGTACCTGTCAGTCTATGTGAAGGCTGGGCCTGGGGTGGAGCAGGCTGAACCAAGCCACAGTACCCGTGGGTGTGCACAAGAACCAGATGGCATGTGGGCTGGGCTTGGCTAGGTAGCAGCAGAGGCTGGCACATGCAAAAACCCAGGCTAGGGGCGGACCTGACTGGGATTATTGCGGTCACCACAAACAGGTCATAGCACCTGTTGGTATGCATGAGGACTGGGTCTGACACTTGTCGGTTCACATGAGATATGGGGCTGGGGTGGAAATGACCAGGTAGGCAAGTGCATCCAAAGGTATGTGCGTTGGCTGGTGTAGGTGACAGACCATGTACTGGCTAGTGCACACAACAATCAGGTCTGAGGTCACTGCAGATGAAGTTTCTTAGAGGACCTCCCAACTAGATGGTTGGGCTTAGACCTGATCACGGGGAAAAAATCACAGGATGTGTTGTCCAACCTTTGGCCATGTGTACTGGTGGGATTGGGCCTGAACAGTTGCTGATGCCTGTGCAGTGGAGAGCATGCCCAGATGTACACACGGGACATGACAGCCAGCTCATCTATGCCAGTAGGGGACGTCAACTGCCTCATCAGGGGATAGAAAGCATAATAGGTTGAACAATTCTAACCAAGCTTTGCAACAAGGTCCTGGGCCTGTGGATGCACTAAGTGGATTTAGTCAGCTGATAGGTCTTGGAAAGATTTTCTCAGCCTTGGTACAATGAAGCCAATGACATCTCAATGCTATCAAAACCAATCAAGTAATAACCTCAGAACGCTTCCCCACATTGAGGCCTTTAAGGCATCATCAAATGACCATCCCTTAGCTCCATATGCTAATGTAGTTTAACAGCAAGGACCAGCCCCCTCCTTCTCCTTCCCTGTGGAAACAGGAGGAAAAAAGATTGAAACATTTGTCCCCCTTCACCTTCCTCCATACATGACCCTTCCCACTCTAATCAGAGGCCTACATGGGCCTGCATCCCTCTCAATTATGTAAACAATATTAAAGAGAAAATTTCAAAAATTTAGAAAAGAAAAATGCTCTGTGATAACACCCCACGTGCATATCCAGCCTTAGCCTCCTCCTGCCTCGAAGACAGTTGCCTATTGGGGTAAATGCATATTTAGAGGAAGAAATTATCCAAACTGTTGGTTTTGGAATAATATAGGATTGAACTAGTCAGCAACAGTTTGGTGGTAATCAGATTATAAATTCTTTGATGTTAATGTTACATGGGGGGAGGGTCCATGTAACCCCAAACCCATTTGTGTATGAATGGATAGTTGAAATGTATTGACTGACTAATTAAGGGACAGACGTTTGGCAGAGCAGTTAAGATGCTGGTTGAGGTGCTGCAATCTGTAGCAGTGTCTGGGCTTGAGTTGCGGTTCTGCTCCCAGTTCTAACTTCCGGCTGAAGCCCATCCTGAGAGGCAGAGCTGGTGGCCCAGGGGCTTGGATTCCTGTCACCCAGGTGTTGCCCTGGCTGTTGTCCCTACCCCAGCTTTGGCCTGACTAAGCACTGGTACCTGCAGGTATCTGCGGAATGAGCCAGCAGATGGGAGTCCTAACTTTCTTATGTCTCTAAGATTTATTTGCCTTATTCGAAAGGCAGAGTTAGAGAAGCAAAGATAAAGAGAGAAGTCTTCCATCCTCTGGTTCACTGCCCAAGTGGCCACACTGGTCAGCACTGGATCAGGCTGAAGCCAGGATCCAGAAGCTTCATCCGGGTCACCCATGTGGATGCAGAAGTCCAAACATTTGAGCCATCTTCTGCTGCTTGCCCAGTGCATTTAGCAGCACAAATGCATTATGGCATCATAATCCATACAGTCTCAAAAAATTCAAAAAAATTTACAATTGGCTAATTTGTAAAGTGACTTCTTAATCCATGTTATGAGGGCTGTTGCAGTAAGAAAAATAAAGCAAACCTTTAGAGTTATACTAAAGCTATACTGTACAATGAAGTTACTAAATGGTTCACACTTTCAATTTCCTAGAGGCAACATTTTTAAAAGTATGAAGAAACAGGTACAATTAATTTTAACAGTACAATTTGTTTAATCTAATATATCCAAAATAGTATCATTTCAATATGGTATCACTGTCAGAATTATTATTATAATAAGACTTTAAAATATGGTGTGTATTTTACACTTACAGTACAGTTCAATATGGAATCAACACATTTCAGACACTCAGTAGCCACAGGTAGGACTTGTGATCATGGTACTAGATGGTGCAGCTCTAAAACTTTCCCTCCTTGCTCCTAGAGGTCAAAAACTCTTCTGGTGGAGTCACAGAAATGCAGGTGCAATCAAAAGACGGTTGAAAACTGCAAGGCATGTGGCGTTTTATAGTACTTTCTAACACGCTTGTTTAGCTTGCACAGCTGTTGAGAGGCCTCAAAGAAATATAGAGGATTATGATAAGTGTAGATAGTGTCCCAAATTGTACCTGCTGCCCCTCTGTGGCCTTTTTTTTTTTTCTACTAAAGAAAGTCAGTTGTTAGACTGACTAGTCTAGTGAAAAAAAAGTCAGTCACTAGACCCTAACACCTGGCATGCAAACTGCTTTTGTCTGTTCAAATACTGAGGAGCGTTTATGGCAATTTGCTTTCCTGGCAGGCCGAACGGGACACCTTCACTGACTCAGCCAGGGATCGTGTTACCATGCCTCTGCGCCATATGTCAGAGCACGCATGGCTTTTCTCCTGCTCTAGGACAGGGTGCTGACCCAGAGACACTGAGCTAATAGGACTGGGGAACAGGTTTTAGCTAGAGTTGTAGATGCCAAGGGTGAGCCCCACATATACCAGAAACAGAAGATGTATCCCGTGAAAACTGTAGTGGACTTCTGAATCTTCCTTGTTACAGTACAAATCTTCCATCAAATCTAAGGATTCAGTTGTCACCTTAAAAAGTAACACAACTGGATCTGGCAACTTTTTAAATAAAGGTTTTTATTTTATTTTTATTGCAAAGTCAGATATACAGAGAAGAGGACAGACAGAGAGGAAGATCTTCCATCTGATGATTCACTCCCCAGTGGCCACAAGAGCTGGAGCTGCACCGATCTGAAGCCAGCAGCCAGGACCCAAGGCTTTGGGCCATCCTGGACTGCTTTTCTAGGCCACAAGCAGGGAGCTGGATGGGAAGCAGGGCCGCATGGGATCCTGGCGTGTTCAGGGCGAGGACTTTAGCTGCTAGACCACCAAGCTGGGCCCAAATCTGGCAACTTTTAACATTAAGAAGTTAGCTCATTGTTTGGTAGACATTTTTAGATTTGGGAGGAAAGATACATTTATTATAACTATTCTGTCTTGCCCAATTTACCAAATTACCACAAAGACTTTCAAGGATTGAGACGGATCCAAACCAAAACTCCCCAGCTGGTTTGAACATCTAGTGCTTAGGACTGATGGCTACCGAACCAGTGGTGTTGCTGTGTCTGTGTCGATTCAGGCACCTGTCTGCTTGCTACAGCAAACCTCAGATGGGAGTCTCGCAACTACATCCCCTGAGGTTTGTACTCGTGGACAGCTAGCCTTTTGAGAAGCCCTGACTTGCTACTGGTCGATGCATACTGCATTCCTGTCAATTACAGACACTGAATTCCTACCCAATGACACCAAGAACGCTTGCAGTATGAGCAGTCAGTTATGATCGAGATCTTATTTGTTCATTCAGCTGTAAAATCAAGTGTTCTTGGCAGCATGCTCTCCAAAGGTCCTGAAGTTACAAGCAAATTATATGAGCAGGTGACTCCAAGTCTCCATGTAGCTTCTTTGTCACACTGCCACCTCGTTGTTGATACATGTCTACATCTCACACTGCAGTTCCTGATAGTACATTAACCTACAGTAAATGACTCCTCATGATGTGCTGGCACCATAAGGGAGTGGAATTTTAATAGTTTTCTGCTGCCTGAAAGATGGCTCTGAAAGACAGTGAGAAAATAAAATCCCCCATTGGTAAAAATGGTATAGTTGCTGTGGCATGTAGTGAATTTGGCCTAAGGAGTCAGATGGCCCCAGCTGTGGGCTTATGGTGTAGCTTCATGGAGAATGTAGATCCGTGGGAAGTAGCTAATGGTTTTGACCAATGCTCAAGGAGGTGGAATAAAATGAGTAAGTGACAAAAAGGTTTAGAGAAGAATTGTGCTAAAAATATCTTTCAAAAGAAGTGAAAGCATAAGACTGTTTCTCGTGTGAATGCTAACTCAAAGCCCCAGTGACAAAGGACATCTTGCTGGTGAGAGTGAAGTTTTTGTACAACTCAAGAACACACAATTCCTCTCTTTGAGGCTGATTTGATTACGGCCATGTCTGAATGCTCACTAAGATTAAAACCCAACTGATGTCCTGGATGGGAAGCCATAATGCAGATGGACCAATCATCTACCAAGTGGCCAGTTATTGATACTGAACTCCTTTGATGACAGAGTGTAGTCCACCTTAAAAGTGATACTTCACTGGTTTTGATCTCTCTTCCTTGCCCTTAATACTTTCCCCAGGTATTACACACCCTAAAGAGATTCATTCCAACATTCAAGAAGAAAATGGACTGATGTTCATGGAGTCCAGCTGTCTCACCAGGAATCTTTGCCACCCAAAAACAGCCAGTCTTAAAGCCAGGTGAGTTTGTTGATTGAACACTCAAGGCAAGAACTAGGAGACAAGAAGTTAAAAGCGTGGGCTGAAGCATGTGCTCTGAGCCAGCAGTAGTGTTTCTTTGATAGTCCAAATATGTGGGTCCTGCAACCACAGATTATACACGAGTGGAGTGTCTTTCACCATTATACTTAATGATCTAGTTGGATCCTTTTAAATTCTCGTTTCTGGAACTATGAGTTCCTATTGTTTAGAGTTCCTAGTAATCAATCAAGGCATATTTCTATTAGAAAACACAAAACTAGTGACAGTACATAAGGGACAGATTTTAATTTTTATTATTTTACTTGTATAAAGTGAATAAATTTCATGTACCCCCCAGCACAGATTTAGGAGAATAGAGACACTTGCCACCGCATCTTCCCTCCCGCTCTCATTCTTTGGGACAGATTGAATTTAGTCCTTCTTTTGTCAGTCTTCTGAAAATGACTGCTACAACACAGTGATTTGTAGCCACAGCGGGAAATGGGGAATGGAGGATCTTTCTCACAGACTCACAGGCCTGGGCCTTGCTTGGCAGCATCCCTTTGAGGTGTCTTCCCTCTTTCTTCATGTTATTTCAGGACTCTTACTTGTGTCGCATATGAAAAACTCATGTAGGAATGTTTCCTCCAGCATCCAGCATCCAGCTCCGAGGATGGCAAGGTAGTGAGAAATGAGATGCAATTTAACTGTACTCCTCCCCTCAAAGTAACCAAGACACAATTCTGAGTTGCACTTCAAAATCAATTCACTAGCTTTCCTATCATTTATAGCCAAAATTGTAGTTCTCCCTTGCTAAGGGCCAGAGCACACTCTGGTTAGTTCACTGAATGGGAAAGCAAAGAAGTGAAATCAGCTGAGAGCAGACTGCTCTAAGAGTGAATGGTTCTATCCTCGCTGCTCTGGTCAATCATTCTTCCTTCCTTTGGCAGGCCCACGTGGAGGACAAAGGGACTGAATGTGCCATACTTCCGCCTCTCCTCCATGACGTTGTAAGGATCTAGGAACAGGCTTCCTTCTGTCTCGCCAGTCTATCTCCCACAACATCCCCGGAGTCTATCAGAGAGCTTTAGTTAATCCAACAGTGTAATCCATTCTAATAAGGAAGGAGACAGGAAAGAATTTATTCCTCTATAATCAATAGGAGAGATTTTCTTCCTAAGAATCCTGAGTAACAATGGTGTGTGCTGTCTTCTCTAGGCTAGCAGCTAAATGTGTGAATCATATAGGAAGGAAGACTAGAAGCTGGTAGCCTGAAAAACCATATATAAATCTTGGGAAGTGGAAGAATAAACAAATTACATCATCAGAGCTATAAAGGACGCTAGAAATCATATGAGAAGTTTTGAATGTGACTTTGGGTGTTGTACAGGTGGTAAGAGCGGCAAAGCCTGAAAGCCAGGGAGAACAGACATTAAGATGCTACTGTAGCTATGAGTGAACAATGTGGGATCCGGCAGACAGTGCCTCATAGGTACAAATGTGGACAATGGGAGACGAGATGGAGGAGAGAGATGAAAACAATAGTGAAACAGCAGCAGCCAGCTCCTCCTGCTGCCGAGGGAAAGTCGAGATCACCCATTTGCTGGACTATTGGACCCTATAAAACCTTCCCATTGCCAAATTACATTCCAGGGCCTGAATAGTCTTGCTATTGATCTGTATATAGATCCATGAGAGACTTGACTATTTCACAATGTATTCTTACACAACTAACTGTATGGATCACCATCACTCAGGATTATCTAGATAATCCCATCTGTACCTTATAGCATAAAGATAATTATGGACTAAGGTTTTTTTTTTTTTTTTTTTTTTTAGGATTTATTTATTTTTTTGGAAAGGCATATCTATAGAGAGAAGGAGACACACAGAGAACACTCTTCCATGCACTGATTCACTCCCTAAGTAGCCGTAATGGCCAGAGCCGAGCCAATCCAAAGCCAGGAGCCAGGGGCTTCTTCCAGGTCTCCCAAGTGGGTGCAAGGTCCCAACCAAGGCTTTGGGGCCATCCTCCACTGCTTTCCTACACCACAAGCAGGGAGCTGGATGGGAAGCAGGGCAGCTGGGACATGAACCAATACCCATTTGGGATCTGAGGACTTCAGCCACTAGGCTACTGTACAAAGCCCCAGACTAGGTTTTCAACTGCAAGTTCACTTTGTACAAATCATATAAAGTAGTATTAAAAGCTTTGGATTTTTATTTGCAAAGTAAAGAGGGTGAGAGAGAAAGAGAGGGGGGAAGGACAGACAGTGAAAGAGAGGGAAAGAGGGCCTGGTGCGGTAGCTGAAGGCGGAGCTAAAGTCCTCGCCTTGAATGTTCCAGGATCCCGTATGGGTGCCAGTTCTAATCCCGGTAGCCCCGCTTCCCATCTTGAGGCCTGGGTAAACAGTCCAGGACGGCCCAAAGCCTTGGGATCCTGCACCCACGTGGGAGAACTGGAATGAGCTCCTGGCTCCTGGCTTTGGATTGGCTCTGCTCTGATCATTGCAGCTAGTTGGGGAGTGAATCAGCACATGGAAGAACTTTGTCTCTTCTCTCTGTTTATCTGACTTTCCAATAAAAATAAACTTTTAAAAAGTAAATGAATCTTCAAAAAAAAAAAAAAGATAAGCATCCACTTGCAGTGATTCACTAGCCTTTCTCCTCCTTGTAGTTAGATCTTAACTCTTTTTTATTAGTGGAACTAATCAACTCTCTGGTCATTTCCCCATCTCAAAAAATCAATGGTGCAACTTCAGCAGCCGCACTGTTTTACCTTAAACAACTCTTTTTTTTTTTTTTAATCCCAACATTCTTAGCAGAGACTTCTAAACAGCAGGTGCATGTGTAGCTGGTATCTTCCCTGAGGTTTGAAAATGGAATAAGCAATCAAGATAAAAAAAAAAAAGTGTCCAGAGAATAACTTCCTGTTCACAAGAAGGAAGTTCCTGCATGGAAATGATGTGTTGACTGGGGAGAAGGTGAACTTAATGGTTACAGAAAAGGAATGCACCTTAGTAGGTTGGAACACAATCAATGGTTTTGCCTCAATTTGTCCTATTCTATAGTTACTTTATTATTATTATTTAGGATTTATTTCTTTGAAAGACAGAGAGCAACCCACAGAGAGAGACATATCTTTCAACTATTAGTTCACTCCCCAAAAGGCCACAATGGCCAGGGGAAGATTCAGGGTGCAGTCAGAAGTCTGCATCTTCCCCTGGCTCTGCTAGATGGGTCACAGGTGCCCAAGCACTCGGTAGTCAGTGGAGTAGCCAGGACTCCAGCCAGTACTCCCAGATGTGCTGTCGTGCCACTGGTCTCTGTGCACAGTGCCAACCCATAACCTATTGCTCTTCTACTCCTTTGTAACTTTTGTTTTTTGCTGTCTGCTCCCTTTCTCCCCCTTTTCTTTAACCTATCTTTCTTCCTCTCTTCTTTCTTCCTTTGTCTTCAGCACTGGGTGTGGTGTGAACAGTTTCATGGAGGCAGTTACCAAATCCAAGTCTGTTTCTCCAGAAAATGCCAACCTTATTTTTTTTTTAACCTGGCAAATTTAAAAGTCCATTTTATTTAGAGAGATATGGGACAACAAGCACTTCAGTCCATTTCTAGTAGAAGCCTAAATTGATGTGTTTGAAAATTACATGCGCACAGGCCTTTTGATCTAACATTTCTTCTTCTAGGCATTTATCCTACAGATATAATCATACATGCAGTTTCACTTATTTTTAGTCTCTTTCCTGGTTGTGCTTTTCCTCTCTTTCTTTCGGGGAGTACTCATTAAGGATGATGCTAATAAGGAAGTAGCCTTCTCTGGCGTTCTCCGCAGCCTGTGATATAAGGATGACTCACGCTGTAACCGACAACCTATCTCGGTTGAAACCGATGTAGGTAGGGGACAGTTCCTCCACTCAGCCTTCCTCTGCTTTCTCCAATAGAATTGCACAGGGAGCACCTCACTACACCCCGTGCAGATTGCAGTGAGGAATCACTCACCCACTCCTCTGCCTTTCTGATGAATGGAAGAGCATGACAGGATTGTGACTGTGTAATATGAGACATTGGGCAAGCAGTGATTAAAAAGAAGTATCTCAAGTTACTCTTGTTATAGAGCATTTAATACAAGTGCACAGGAAATGCCAGAGTATTGTGCAAATGAAGAGTTCATTTTCAGCTCTGACTTCTAACAAGAAGAACCTCCTTCCTCTAATCAAAGGAACCAGAGGGTAATTAAAATGTCTTTTTGTCATCACAGCCTGAATGAAGCCAACACAAGACAAGAGTCCCAGCTGAGTGCACACAAGAGTCTGGGGTTAGAGGTTCGGAGCACCAGGCTCACTCAGTCATCCTCAGACTCAGCATCCAGCTTCTACACCTGCAGCAGGCGTGAGGGATGACGGTTCACAGTCACAGGCTCCCATTGAAAGAGGCAGGAATCCCGGCACAGGACATGACAGGAAGATTTGAGCTGCTGGTAGAGAATTACACCTGCTTATCTCTCTGTCTCTAGGCAGCATCATTTGAGGAGGACTGGGGACTAGAGATCAAAACTCATCGTAGATTGCCAGTGTCCACTCCAGCCCTCCTTTCATTCTTCACATTTAATCTTAATCTCTCCAGAGAACTCTGAGATTGGCAAATTCCAAAACAATTCAAGAGTTTTCCGGAACAACAAAGACAAGCACTGCCATTTATCAACATAGTTCCTGTTTTTTTCCTTCCACATGATACAAGAAAACTTGGTTGAAAGAAAGATCATGGCTCCTGGTATCGTATGTGAGACAATTTCCTGAGCTTTATTTCGGACCTGCAGTACAAATGGTCATGATCCTATGGTAAATTTACTGACATAGAAAGAATGGTGTTGGTGAGATGGAGAACAATATTAGAGACAAGGTCGCTTGGCTGCAAAAAATAATCTATACCGAAAAAAGGAGTAAAGCCAAAAATAAAGAGAGCCCGAAAAAGCTTGATTGTAATTGTAGCTGTGTTTCCATAGAGGACAGATGTTTGCTCTCTGATAATATGTAGACTATAATTCTAGGCGTGTGTATGAGCCATTGTAAACAGGAGTGGCTCCGGGGATATTCAAAGGAATTGCTCAACAACATCGGCCCACAAGCATATTTTCACACTGAAGGATGCCATTATCTACAAGTAGGAAGTGGCAGCCTTGACATAGCTCATTAAGTAATAGGAAAGCACTGGTCCTTCTAAGTCAATAAGCATCTTTGGATGCCTTGGGAGCCAGCCAGGCAAGCTATTCCAGCGTGTGGCTCTAGTGCATGATGACACACTGTGAACACCCAAGCTCTGTGCTGCCCATTTGTTGTGTAATGGCTGGATGAGTCAAAGCTCACCCTTCCCAGTCCATCAACTACTTGGTAGCTCCCCAGACCTGGCTCCAGTCTTCCATGGCTCCGTGCAAGCAATTCTGCAGTTGACTGTGAGTCCAGAAAGTCACTGAGAGGACATGAGTTATAGGGGAGGAATTCTAGAGTCTTCCAGGACAACCAAGATATGCACTGTTATTTAACAAGCAAGGAAAGGCATGGCAAAGATATTCTTGACTCACATCCTTTCTTCTGCAGAAGGTTGTGTTTCTGTAAGCATCATTGTTTTCTTCAGGGCGTTGTGAAGTCATGGTGATGACACAAAGGGGAGGAGAAAGGTAACAGTCTGGGTTTGCAGACTCGGCATCATGAAGCTGAGCACGTCTTTACTTTCAAACTCATCAAGTTCCAGCAAGATATAACAATCTTGCCTACATGTTAGGACCACCACTTTCCAATCAATACACCCACAGACATGCTTCTGTGTTCCTTCCAGTGGGCTTCCTCTCTTAAGTCTGCCTGACTGTGATATTGGTATTGACACCAGTTACACTGCAAACCACTCCATCCTGGCATGATAGAGAAGGGTCAGTTTTTCTCCTATCTATACTCAGCAGTTCAAAAATAATGAGTGAATTATGTATTTCCTGGCTTAAATTCTGGCTCAACTTCTCAGTGCATATGGACACTGAAATCATGTCCAAGTCTCAATTTCTTTATCTGTAAATTAAGGGTAGTAACATTCATTTTGTACAGTTGTTTTGAAGGTTAGATTAAATCAGATGTGGAAAGCACCTAATACAATGTCAAGCAAAATAAAAGCTCCATAAATGTAGCTCTCACCTCTGGGACTAGTGAATCTAAGAGCTGAAAAGATGTTAGAAGTTATCCAATAAACTATTGCTTCTACTTTTCTGTTCCCAGAATTCCCTACTCCACCTGTGCTTTGATTTAATCCAAGGGAAAGGCTGTGCAGTTGTCTAACGTTTGTACGGAAACTGAGTAATTCTCCAAAGCTTCTAGCTTATGACGTAGCAAGGCCTTGACATACAGGACACATGTCTCTGGTGGTGTAGACTGTGCCTCACTATGCAGTTCTGGGTGTTTCTCTTCAGAGACTTTAATGTAAACATTGACTGTTGGAGTTTGAACAGGGTGATGGCCATGCCCATTTAACAGTCACTCAAAGTTTTATCAGTCTCATATAGTTTTGAGTCTTTCCTTCTCCATAGAAAACACTCGTAATTCCTTTATCACGCCCCACATGACGCATGGTGGATCTCCCATCATTCCCTTCTCTGAATGCCCCATTATGTGATGTGTTGATTTGGGCTTGAGTCATCATCTGACCAGTTTTGAATAACGAGAATCACTTTTCACACGTCACTTTGCTGAGCTGTGTTACCCCATCCCTCCTCTAACCTATACTTGCATCATTTGTTTTGTTGCTTTAGTTCTCACTTAATCCAAGAATAGGACTTTGTACTTCGTAAGAGTGAAACTTCATCTTGCGAGAGCCATGATCGCTAAGATAGTGAAGGTTTCTTTGCGATATACATGTCAGAAAAGGAATCTGCTTGACAATCTTTTTTTTTTTTCACAATGTAGCCTTGTTGCATCATAACTGCAAACGAGCCTTCTGAATGCTCATGAATCATTCTTTTCACATCTCATTCATGAGTATGTTCAGAAGCTATGCCAGACACATTCCCCTATAGTAAGGGAGATCCATCTTCTCCTTTAAAAACTGGTCTGCTGCTTACCTTTATCAAGGGTTTGAATACTTATACTGTACTTCATAAATCCTCCAAGCTCTCTATGAGCCATTTGGATATCTCATCCCCAAATTCCCACACAGGAGCCCAGAGCTCACACTGCCTCATCACCCTCTTACTCCTTGATTCGAACCAGTGTTGATTCTTTGTGATATTTCTTTCTGAGGCATCTACTTTATTAATACAGAAGTACACTTTGCTTCCTAATATGCCCCAGGAAATTATCTCATTAGTGCCTCAGGGTCTAACTCCTTGCCCTTCTAGTTCTCATAAGTTTTACTTTGGGGAGGGCGCTGTGGTGCAGCAGCTTAAGTCACCTCTTAGGATGTCCACTTCTTTACTGGAATCCTGGTTCAAGGTAAGGCCGCTGTGCCTCTGATACAGTGTGCTTCTAATATATCACAGGAGACAGAAGACAGTGATTCAAGTGCTTGGCCCTGTCACCTATGTGGGAGACTTAGATAAGGTTCTGGGCTCAGGGTTTCATCTTGGCTCAGCCTGTTTGTCATTGGCTTTTAGGGAGCAACAAACTTTCTCTTTACCCATGTCTTTCTTTATATGGAGTAAAAGGATGTGCGTGCATGTATGTGTGTGACTCTGCCTTTCAGGAAGGTGAAAATAAACTTTTTTTTAAAATTTAACCTCACTTTTGGATCATATTGCTGTTCTACCCTTGCTTTTCTCTTTCTCTCTCTCTCTCTCTCCCCCTCCCTCTCTCTCTCTCTCTCTCTTTAAAACATTTATTTATTTATTATTGGAAAGTTAGATATACACAGAGGAGGAGACACAGAGAGGAAGAGCTTCCGTCCACTGATTCACTTCCCAAGCGACCGCAACAGCCAGAGCCGTGCCAATCTGAAGCCAGGAGCCAGAAGTCAGGAGCTAGGAGCCAGGAGCTTTTTCTGGGTCACCCACATAGGTGCAGGGTCCCAAGGCTTTGCGCCATCCTTGACTGTTTTTCCAGGCCACAAGTGGGGAGCTGAATGGGAAGCAGGGCAGCCCGGATTAGAACCGGCACCCATATAGGATCCTGGAGCATTCAAGCCTAGGAGTCTAGTCATTAGGCTACTGTGCCAGGCCTCACCCGACTACCATGAAACCATCCATAAAACAAAACAATGGTTTTGCCACATACTCTGGTTTCACATGAATGAAAATGTCAACAGAGAATGGAGAACTCACATCCTTTCATATCTTGCTTTTCCTGCCCCACCCACAAGGTGAGTATTTGCAATTCTCTCTCCCAACCATTGTAGTTGTTTCTCCATTTCTATCTTTACCTAGGTGCCCTCCATTGAGTTTGTAGGCTAAACTTACCCATTCCCACACCACAATTAGAGCTCCTTTAGCTGGCCCTGTTCTCATCAATTTCATGCCCCTTTCTTAAATTTCATACCTCAGAGTCTCTGAAAGCATTCTCACTGAGTTTATTACTCATGTTTGAACTTAGGAACTCTGGCCGTTACTCATGAGTATATTTTAGGTGCTATGCGAATCAAAAACACAACATGTGACAGTCAACCTTCCTTACAGGTCATAGTCCAGCTGGGCTTATCTAAAACGACTGGATAACTCTGCAGTAAGATAGGAAGTAGTACGTGCTCTAAGAAAGTAATGAACAAGATATGATGAGAGCTTAGAGGTAGACAAGAGGTCACTCCCTCGTAGAAGAGGGGTCTAAAGGAAGAGGGACTTTTAAGAATCAGCAACTTCAAGATGTAAACAAAGTATGGGTGACATTTCATGCCTGGGAGGCTGTCACGTGATCTCAAAACTCAGAAGTCGGTTAAGGCTTCTGTGTTCATGAAGAATCACCAAGTTCAGAACAGCACACTATGAAGTAGGGCATTGTGGGGGGCAAGACTAGCCATGTAGGTAATGCCAGCCCATGGAGGGTTGTAAAGTTAGCTAACAGATTTCGCTTTTCAGCTGTAGTCCATGAAAGTCTGGGGAGACTAGTAAGCAAAGAGTGAGGCTTTTCTTGTGTGTGCGTATTTTATTCATCATAACCACTACAATTTTTCTTAAGTTGAAATTCAGTTACTCAGCCCAATTGTGTGGGTTGGCTTCTTGCCCCCTCATCTCTCTCAGAAAATGATTTCTTCACAAAAATTCCAAATGAAAAAGGCTGCGCAAACAAAATTCACCTTAGTCTCTACTTCTGCGTACCCCGGAGAAATTCAAGGCTGGCAACAAAAATGTTACCCAGATCCACCAGGAAATGGCTTTTTCTGAGCCACATAGTTGAAAGCAGATAAGTAGGATGAAACGGCTTTCAAAAACAGTGAGAACTATAGTGGAAGTGACTTTGGGATGACATTCAAAATCCCAGATTACAATTTTTTTGTTACTGTCTCACAGGTCTTTATCTTCCTCAGGGCTTTCACTGCTCACTAAACCCTGAGGGAGTCTCTTAAGGGAGCCTAGGAGGTCTTTGCCATCAGAACTCAGACCTGCGCTGTTACCTTCCGTGGTGCCTCAGCCCCTCCTCAGTACCCCCAACATGGGCATGAAATGGATGCACTCCACTGTTCTTCCTCATTCTGGCACTTCTCTTGTCCTAAAATGTTTTGCATAGATATCTGGACACAGAGAATATCAACCATAATCTCCTAATTCTGCTACTTTTTCCAGATAGAAAATCACCTGGAATTGCTATTATCCTTTCATTAGAAGTATGATGGGGAAAATAATAAAATGAGTCCCATTTCCCCAATCCAGGTAGATTTTAGCCTGCATTGGAGAGATGCTTCAAGTCGGAGTGATGCTGGTGTAGGAAAACTTAAAAAGAAAGCCTAGGACAAAACCTTCTTCTAAGAAAGCCCCCCGCTCACCCCTAAAGTGCTGTTTAGGAAGTGACTAAAATATGCCTAGCTCAGCAGAATTTTGGGGTTGTACAAAGCTGTGGCATGTGAAATGGGGTTAGGAATAATAGTCATCTCTGTTGGGCTAAGTCTTCAATGGGAAAATGCCATCTGGCAAATGGTCCTGGCACAGGAGTTAAGTCCCTCTCTGGTCTTCATACCCGGAGGGTCAGTGGGCTTGAAAATGCACTTGACATGATCTGTCACCACTGAAGGGCGAGACGGTGGTGAGTTAACAGTGCAAAGCCAACAACAGTAGCAGTGGCAGGACTGAGAAGACAAGAGGAAGCAGAGATCATTCTGAGAGCTCCCTCCGAGATCTTGCAGCCAGCCTGCTGAGGAGTGAGGCAGCCCTGGGCCGATTCTGTACAGAAAGCACCACAACTTTCCTGATGACATCTAGGCTCCAGAGCTAAGTATATGAGTCCTGTGCTAGAGCCAAGGCCATTTACTCAAACAATGGTATGGGGCCAACTCTAGCCTGCCTAAACTAGAACACCCTTGGAATACACCTAGGAACAGCTCCTGTCTCTACTAGGGGACAAAATCAGGCCCAGAAAAGGGGAAGGGATTGCTAAAAGTCACTCATTCAATGAGTGGTTGCACAAAATCTGATGTGAAATTTCCTTACAAGCAGGGATTGAGAGAGCATCAGTCCCAAGCGCATAATACATGGATCCAAATCCTTGTCCACCTGTCAGCTGAGAAATCTGTCCAACTTCCTTAACTTCGTTCTAACTCTGCTGCTCCTTTCATAAAAATTGAGGCTACCATGGGATCTGCCTTGCAGAGTTGTTGCTCCAATTAAACAAAATAATACATGGGAAGCACTTAACACAGTGGGTTAAGCTGCCATAGGAAGTCTGTGCCCCACATTCAAGTGCCTGGGACCAAGTCCTGCTTCCACAGTGCTGCCTATCTCACCCCAAGTTCTTGCATCCAGATCAACTATGAGTAGTTGTTTTGTCCTGTTTTCCAGAACTGGTCATAAACATTTTCCTTTGTTTTTTCTCAAAACAGAGGGCAGAGAGCCTCTGCTCCATAGACCATGCCTTTTATCCATGCTCTGTTTAGCCTGAAATGACGAAGTAGAATATCTACAGATATGCAGACAAGTGAAGCAAATTATTGTAAATTAATGGCACACTGGAGAGGAAAGTTGGATACGGGTCTCATGTAGTTGCCTTTATCTACATGTTGTGCAATACTGAGGGCTGATACAAAAGCACTCCTTATGGCACCAGTTATCAGTTGAATGTCACGGCCATTTGCAGTGTCACCATTGTGAGGGTGTGTGGACAGTGCCTATAGACTCCCACCACCACTATCAGTGCTGGGCAGAAATCTGCTAGCCAGTGACCCAGGCTCTTATCTCCTCTCAGGGAGCTGTGCAGCCAAAGTATGGTGTCTGACTCACATTATTAACAGTTCAGAGAACAAACTTATAACCACAGAGAGAGAGAGATGTTTTGTTTTTGTTTCCTCCTAATGTTTAAAAATTTGTCATTTTCATTAAGAAATTCTGCTTAATATAGTACAGTCAAACAAAAATATGATATCTTAAGTTAAGGTCCCTTCTGAAGCTATTCCATCCAAAGTGTCTTAAACAATTGATTTTCTTCTGGCTGTATCTTATTGCATACACGATCTGTGTTTATTTGTTGGAATTACCACTGGCAAGTTCCACAGACAAGGTGGCTTCAACAGCAGGATGTGTGTCTTCACAGTTTCAAAACCTGGAAGTGCACTATTAAGGTGTCTACAAGGTTTCTCTCTTCTGCCGTCTCTCTCCCTGTGTCTTTGCATGGTCTTCCCCCTGGCATCTGTATCCTAATATCCTTTTCCTATAAAAACACCAGTAATGTTGGGCAGAGACCGTGCTAGCAACCTGATTCAGCCTGAATTACCCATTCAAAGGCTCTGTCTCCACGCATAGTCGGGATTAGGATTTAGAATATGAGGAGTTGTCGTCACAGGTCAGCCCTACACACACACACACACACACACAATTTTTCTCTATACATTTCTACAACTGGATTATCTAAAGCAGCTTCAATGTGCATATTTACATGTCAGAAGATGTGCATCTTCCTGAGGAAGGTGAGATACTGAAACTTTGTCTTTTCAAGCTTCTGCAATAAAGGTAAGAGCAAAATAAACACAGGAGTGGGGGTTGGGGAAGGTTGGGAATGAGCCTCAGGCCAACAAGCAACCATGTCAGCAAGGGGTGTGCTGGATACTCAAACACTTTCTTCTTTCTTCTAATTGCTTCCATTTCTCTGTCTTTTCAGCTAAAGTGGGTTTGATTTTCTTAAGCTTATTCTTCACATCTTATAAAGTTGGCTTACGGTGTGAATTATGCACTTGGTTTGCTATTTCCGTTACATGCATTCGTTCAAAACTGACATTTGGTCCTTGCTGTCTTTTCTTAGCTATTCCAAGCTTCCTTGTTGATCTCTTTCAGCTGAGTGTGTGTTACATCTATTTCCGCTTGTTGTAGAGGTCCCTTATTGTAGGTGTACCTCCTCCCTGGAGGTCACAAGCTCTTTCTTGGCTGTGAAGGCACAGGCTGTGTAACTCCTCCTGTTTCCTGAGATGCTTTTCCCAGGTCTCCTGTCTAACCCTCCTGCTCTCCCTCCTGTGCTGCTGGGCTCCTTGAACGTTCTACCCCCATGACAAATGTTAGACAGACACGAGGGCCTTTCTACAGCCTCGCAGTGGTCTGTAAGAGTGTGTGTGTGTGTGTGTGAGTGTGTGTGTCCCCGTTCAGAAGTCCTGAGTGATTGATGCTGTGAACTTTGTCTCTACCCTGTTACTCTGGAACTCCACCTTGGTAGCATGTATCTGGTCCAGCAGGCATGCCCCAAGCCCCCAAGTTCTAAATTGTTCCCACTTCTTGATGAGGTCCATTCCATTTGCAGGAAAGATGCTCTTATTATCTGGCAGGAAGCAAGCTCTATGCACATTTTGCATCATGGTTACTAATATTTTCCCTGGTAGGGGAATTGAACTGGAAGGGAGATTCCAAGAGGAAAGGATCTGGGATCTGCAGAAGCGAGGAGAGAAACAAGTCCAAGAAATTGACTACATAAGCCCCATCCCATGCTCACATTTCAAACCCTTCGAAAAGCTGGCCATTGCAAAACTGTGTGAAACTTTAGGGAGAAAGATGTAGAAAAAAGAATTGTAGAATAGGAGCTGAGTTATGGAACAAAATAGTGCAGCATTGTGAGATGAAATATAAGTGAGGGGAAGAGTATTTAGAGAGCCAGAGCTTGAACTTGGGGTCTCAAGTGACCAGGAAGTTTACAGACACTGACCAGGAATCTGCAAATATTTCATAAAGGACATCAGGCTTTGTGTAGAGTATAGGATTATAGAAATTCATGCTCATTGAAAAAAAAAGAGAAACGACTCAAGTAATGACATCGGCTAGTCCAAGATCACATTAAAAATAGAATGGTTAAAGCATAGTGGATGAAGATGTCTAGGAAAAAGGGTAAGCTTAAATGCACATTTACAAAATTCCTTCATACCTACACCCATTAAGAGAAACTAAAATATAGGTGTGTGTTGTGGCTTAGTTTAACCCACAATCTGGGATGGCCACAGCTCATATCAGACAGAGTGCTTGACGATGAGTTTTGCCTTGATCAAGTCCTGCCTCTGCCTCTGCTCCCACCAGTCCACGCTCCCACTGGCAGGCAGCAAAGCAGGTGACGCCTCGAGTACCTATGTCCCTACCACCCTTCTGATCAATCCAGCCAGAGCTTGACCAGGCAGAGGAAATCATAGTTTAATTGGAAGCAAAATAGATTTGAAATTCTTCAGCCTCCTTTTCCCCAAAATCAAATCAAATCAAGGGGAAATGTTGACATCATAGGATTGTGCAAGACACATAGTAGATCTGAGAGATATGCTGAGCACTGACCATCAGCTGACTATTTGGCTTTAAATCTAGGGCAGCTACAACTGATGGACTAGTGGAAAAACTGACAAAACCACTTTTTAGGAAGAGTTTTTAACACTTTCTTCTGAGCAACTGTCAGCTTATGCAGATTTTAAAAAACTAAGTATCAATAGAGAATAGTGATGGGACTGAACACTTTTCAATCAGAATTTACTATTTTTTCCAGTATTTCTGAAGTAAGTAGCTCATTAAAACAGTGATTCTCAAAACTTGACTGGCTAGCTGAAATTCAGACAGAAGAAAACACAGAAAATTAAGAATAAAGAAGAAACACTAGCTATAGAATCAGAACAATTTCAATCAGAAAAATTTAAAAAATTCTATATGAAATTCTATGAGGGCTGCTTAACAAGAATAAAACTCAGGCCCAGCATGGTACCCTAGTGGCTAAAATCCTCGCCTTGGACGAGCTGGGATCCATATGGGTGCTGGTTCTAATCCCAACAGCCCCACCTCCCATTTAGCTCCCTGCTTGTGGCCTGGGAAAGCAGTCAAGGATGGCCCAAAGCCTTGGGACGCTGCACCCATGTGGGAAACCTGGAAGAAGCTCCTGGCTCCTGGCTTCGGATTGGCTCAGCTCTGGCTGTTGTGGTCACTTGGGGAGTGAATCATTGGATGTATATCTGATTTTCCAATAAAAATAAAAATAAATCTTTACAAAAAAGTAAGAATGCAACTCTAATTCAAAACACAGAATACTCATTAATTTATTTTATTTTAAAATACAAGATCCTGGCTAACCCAGAACCCAAATCCCTTAATTCATAGAACTAATTCTGTTGTAAGCACTTGCCCTGTGCCAAGCATTGCTCCACGTATCAACACAGTCCACCGTCACAACAATCCTATGCCC
Source organism: Ochotona princeps (assembly GCF_030435755.1). Taxonomy (NCBI): domain Eukaryota; kingdom Metazoa; phylum Chordata; class Mammalia; order Lagomorpha; family Ochotonidae; genus Ochotona; species Ochotona princeps. Next base: position 18,261,294 of record NC_080845.1, on the reverse strand, counting down.
TGCAATTACGCCTCTGTTTTCCTGAAGAGGAAACTGGCCTGAGGTTACCCGGCTTACAGTGCAAACAGGAAGCAATTATAGAAGTGATTACTAAATATTAAGGACAGAAATAATATTATCATCATTACTTCTATTTTTTAAATGCAAGAATCTGATTGAAGCAGGGTTGTAATCTCTGTGAGGCCATATCACTAAGCAAAGGTGGAGCAGGAACCCAACCCAGGTCCCCCAAGTGAGTGCGAGATACCTAAGCACCTGAGCTGTAGCCCTCTGTCTCCCAGAGTGCACACTGGCAGGAAGCTGAAGCAGGATGGGAGCCAGGACTGGGCCCAGGTACTCTGAGATGAGAACCAGGCATCCCAGCCAGCATCCTAACCCCTATGGCAAATGCCTACCACTGAGGTATGTGTCAACAATATTCTGGAGAATATTTCAATGCTGTTACTATTGTAAATGAGGAAATTGTTTAATATCAGGAATATTAATAGTTCTATTGTAATTGAAACGAGATGATACATACGGATACCGTGGCCTAATAGGCTAAGCTTCCACCTCCATCACCAGCATCCTATATGGGCTCTAGTTCAATCCCAGCTGCTCTACTTCCCATCCAGCTCCCTGCTGATGGTCTAGGAAAACGGCAGAGGATGGCCCAAAGCCTCAGGACCCCACACCTACATGGGAAATCCAGAGAAAGCTCCTGGCTCCTGGTTCCTGACTGGCTCAGCTCCAGCTGTTGCAGCCATTTGGGTAATGAACCAGTGGATGGAAGATTTCTCTTTCTCTATCTTTCCTTTTTCTCTGTAACTCTGCCTTTCAGATAAAAACAAAATAAATATTAAAAAAACACTAGGCAATAATAATGCAAAAATAGGTACCATGATGAATTGGAATAGGACCCTAAGAAAAGCCCCCAATTATGCTGAGTTTTACTATATGATGAAAAGAGGGAAAACGAAGGCTGCTTCATCCAGTTACTGGGGAAATGGCAGGCTTTGTGGCATTCAGTTTTTAACAGATTTGGTGTAATTCAGAGGTACAACTGTAATAACATGTTACTCCCTTCTTCCCTTTCTCCCACCACCCTCATTCCTTCTCTCTTTGTGTCTTTTTTTTTTTTTTGAGGTCATATATCTTAAATTTGCATTACACTAAAAAGGCTGAAAAGTTCGCTGAATAATAAATTTAATAAGTAAAAAAGCAGAGGGCCTAGTTTAGTGGGAATACAGACAAGTGGCTATAAACAATAAATGAATGGAAGATCACACTCATTTCATCCATAAGCAATAAATATTAGAGGGCCCAGCATGGTAGCCTAGCAGCTAAAGTTCTCGCTTTACAAGTGCCTGCATCCCATACGGGTGCTGATTCATGTCCTGGCAACCCTGCTTCCCATCCAGCTCCCTGCTTGTGGCCTGGGAAAGCAGTCGAGCATGGCCCAAGGCCTTGGGACCCTGCACCCATGTGGGAGACCCAGAAAAAGCTCCTGGCTCCTGGCTTCAGATAGGCACCATCTCCAGCTGTTGTGGTCACTTGGAGAATGAATCAACAGATGGAAGATCTTCCTCTCTGTCTTTCCTCCTTGCTGTATATCTGATTTTGCAAAAAAAAAAAAAAAAAAATTAAAAAATAATTATTAGAGTAAGTGTAGAGCATTAAAACTACAGTAATATTACCTTTAAAGCCTTATAGAGTTATACGTGCACTCATGCAGGTACACACAGATATTTCTTTTTCTTTAATTTTATATTCCACATATGAGGGAGAGCAAGTGGCGTTTGTCTTTCTGGGTCTGGCTTGCTTCACTCAGCCCGATGTCTTCCAGTAGAGTCTGTTTTGCAGAAAATGATAGAATTTCACTCTTTTTTATCACTAAATAATATTCCATTGTATGTCAATGGCACATTTTCTTTCTCCATTCAGTTGAGAATGAACACTGCGGTTGGTTCCAAATGCTGGCTTCGTGAACAGGGCTGCTATAAACGTGGTGGTGCACGTTTTGTTCCTGTGTTCAAGTTTTTAGTGGACTCACTGGGTCATATGGTAAGTCTGTTTCTAGCTTTTTAAGAAATTCCCACCGTTTACTTTCCCACCAACAGTACACCAAGGTTCCCCTTTCACCACATCCTCACCAGCATTTATCATTCTCTGTGTTTTGGGTTTGCCATTCTGACCGGGGTGGGGGCTTTCGTTGGTATTTCCCTGATGGCTAGTGATAATTGAGCATTTTTGATACATTTCCTGGCCATTTGTATGTTTTCTTTTGAGAACTGTCTATTGAAGGCCTTTGTCCATCTCTCAGCTTGATTGGTGATTTTGTTGCTATTGACCGGTTTGAGTGGCTAAGTCCCACATCTTAAAAGGACAGGGAGGCTTAGAGCTTCCATCCTCCCCCTGCGCACAGTTCCAGCCCTCCCCACTTCTTCCAGCACAGTCATCAGTTTGCTGTCACTTCATATGACTGCCCAGCCAGACCGTGGACTTCATATGAGAAGGGTTACATCTGTCCTTTGTGTCGTGTGTCCTCAGCAGAGTAGTAGCACGTATGTAGGTACTCAACACATGTATCTGTTGAATGAGAGAGAGGAGAGAAAGAAGGAAGGAAAAAAGGACAGGGGAGGATTGAAGGAACGATATGACAACATGCACTGGGGCCTGTTTGCGTGAAGGTTGCTGGAAGCTTGCAAATTAGGAAAGCTGAAGCTGCTGGTCTCCGGGAAGGGAAAACTCAAGAGGCACCTGCAAGCGGTCAAAGGGGATGTGGTCTTGGTTTCAACATGAGCTCTGCAGCCTGAAAAGGCAAGGCCATCTGTGAAGAGCATCCCAGCAGGTGCACCCAAGGAGGGTGACAGCAATAACAGCTTGAGCTTCACTAGAGCCAGGAGGCGAGAGCTGGAGAGAAGGTTGCCTGTTCTATGAATTTTTGCCTTCTGGAGACAGCATTGAGACCACCCGGGGCAGGAGAAGAAGGATGTCCTTAGCTGAGAGCCACGCCCAGGAGGGTCTGGCTGGAAGGGCCCCCAGAGCGCTCTGACTGTGTGACTCAAAAGAAACCTTGGTGTGTCCTTTTGATACCTATGGCCATAGAGTAAGGGATGGGGGTAGCTTATATACTTGGAATCTTAAAGAATCATGACAAACACCTCTGAGTTCTTGAGTTTCCAAAAAGAAAAAGAATGTTGAGAGATTTAACATTAGAGTTTAAAAAATAATAACCTGAAAGTATAGGATTACACAATTGGAGGTTTTGTCCACCAGCCAGTCCCAACTTTGATGGAAAGTGTTGCAAACAGCTAACAGTGCCAGCCAGAGCAACAGCAGCCACCTCAGGGCAGGACAAGCGGAAGTAAGTGAGGAATCTCCTCAGGTGCATAATTTAAGAGAAACCCCAAAACTCAATCGTCATAATAAAGAACGTTGTCAAAACTCCCCCGAAATAGCATGAAAAAAATTCCAGCCTAATTTCAAAATGTTTCATAAAGGTGAGCTCCAATACTTCTCAGCTCCGAGAGCGCCACCCTCATCCCACCTCACCCTCAAGGCCCCATCCCTACTCCCTACATCCTTGGATGGCTTCTGCTTCTTTATCATCTTGCTTTTCAGAGCATCTCTCACCAGATCATGTCATTTGGTCATGCATTTGCTGGTACCTCTTCAGTGCTCAGCACACAGGACATGCGCTTATCTATCAGGAGTCGTGCTAGGTACGTTTCATCATCACTTCACTATGACCATCTTCTCGACAAGAGACTAAAAGACATTTCCAAAGTCACATAGCCAGCAAGCTAAGAAACCCTAAAAGCACCCAGGATCCTGCTTCTTCTCACCACCCTCTGCTGCTCTTCTCCAGGGCCAAGCCTCACCTCCTTCTCACTTGAGACACTGCAAGGGCATCCATGCCAGTTTTCCCAAGTTCACGTCTTCCAAGTGGAAAGCAGAGCCCAACTCTCCCAAGTTTAAGCCTCCCCGTTGCCTGCTTTTTTTTCTTCTTAATAGTTTGAAATTTATTTGTTGTGGTTCACAAATTCTCATAAACATAAGTTTACAGCATTAGTCCTATCTCTAATATTAAATTCCATTGATTTTGTTTCCCTAGAAAACGCAGACTAACAGTGCCTGCTTTCTTTCAGAACATGTACCGCTGCCTGCTCCTCACGGTCACTCCTTCCTTGCACGTCGTGAGCTCAATGCCACCTTGCCTGTCTCCCCTAGCCATGTGGCTTCCTCTGTCACCCCATCCTGCCTTCATACACATGATGTCATCTCAACGGAGCCTTCTTGTTCCCTCATTTATTTGTGACCTCTGAGCACATGGGACGGTGACAGTGCATTTGCTGAAACAGAAGGCAGACAGAGACAGGCTAAAAAGTAATGTAATGGACATGAGACACGATGACAATGAGTAAACACCAGCTTCTCCCCAATCCTGGCACTGAATGGAAAAAGGGGCAGAAGCATCTCTCAACTTGAGTTTTAAAAAGTTTTCATTTAACTAATCCACAGAGCTCTTTCTCGGAGGACGCGTGCAGTAGCGTTTTGTGGCTCAGCTGTCGCCTTGACTTCTGCTCTGGGCTGCCACCCGAGCCTGGTGGCTCAGCATCACAGCTGCGAATCTGCTTAGTGGGCTCTCCTTTCTCTCACCTCTGGCTTCCTTATCTCCGTCTTCCAAGGACAGATTGAATGCTGCTTCCTCAAGTCACCCCATCTCCTTCTCTGAGCCATCGTGAAGGCAGGGGGAAAAAAGTTCCAACACTTTCTTCTACAAAGCACTGCCTGCAGACCTGGACGGTCTGTTGGCGAGAGGGGCTGACCTCACCAGCCAGCCCCAGGTTAGCCCTGCTTCCCTCCTGCCTGTCCTGTTGGAAGCCACATAGCGTGGACCCAAACTCAACCTTGACTTCCAGTTTCCTTCCCCCAAACCACTTGTGTGACTTTGAGGCTGTGACTTGTGCAAACTGTCCAACCAGGTTTCATGAGGAAGGAGCAGTGCTGGAAAGCAGATCCTATCTGTGCTCAGGCTAATTTCCTCTTTGGCTTTGTATAAAAGCTGCTAAACTTCTTGCTCCTGTGTGACCCCAAGGAGAATGGCGCGCATACATGCATAGATGCATGTTTAAACAAGTTTAGGTCATAAAAAATCACTCATTTAGTGTACAATAGAATAAATTTCAACAAACCTATCAAGTTCTGCAGCCAACACACAGAGATGACACACAGAGAGGAAGAGGGGAGTGGCAGAAAGAGATGTTCCCTCCATTGCTTCATTCTCCAAGTGGCTGTAAAGGCCAGGGCAAGGCCAGGCCAAAACCAGGACCTAGGAACTCCATCCTGATCTCCCACGTGGGGAGCAGAGGCTCTTGGGTTATTTTCTGCTGTTGTTCCAGGCTGTTTAGTACAGAGTAGCATCCAAGTGAGGCAGGCAGGACTCGAACTAGTGCTCATATGGGATATCAGCCCTGCAGTTTAGCAGCAGCTTTACTCTCTGCACCACACCACCAGTCTGTCTGCTATTCTACTTTCTGTCTTTAATGATTAGCCTGTTGTGGACATTTTATACAATGAAATCATTCATTAGATGGTGTTTTGTGTTTGGTAGCTTTCATCTTGCACAACTTTTTTTTTCCTTCCCCAAATGCCCTCAATAGCTACGCTCAGCCAGGTCAAAGCCAGGAGGCCAAAGCCGCCTCTCAGGGTGTGCATTAGTAGGGAACTGGGATCAGAAGTGGAGCTGAGACTTGAACATACACATGCTTGTCTGAGTTACAGACATTCCAGGCAATGTCTTGATTGCTGCAGCAAACACCTGCTCTGCGTGTGGTAGGTGCTCCTAAGGTTCATCCATGTTGAAGCTAGGCAATATTTTGTTTCTCTTTATCAGTTGGTAATATTCCAATCTGTGGTTTTGAAGGGGACTAAGTGAGCAGTTCTGGCCAATAGCTGGCTCACCTTGATCTTCCTTGGAGAAGAAATGTGATAGCCCTCTCTCAGAGCATCCTTCCTGCTCTGGGTAATGCTTGTGCCAATGCTTTCTTAGTGAGAAGGCAAGTTTGGGTCACCTCTTTTACACATGGTAACAAATGCTTTCATAGATGTCATGCCTTCCACCCAACGTCCTATGGACATCCCATGTCTTCTTCCTAGGCTACAGGGTCCCTGCAGGAGACTGTGAGTTCTTAGTGCCTTTATGGTTTCGCAGCCACCCAAGAACAATGCTTAACAGAAAGCCAGTGCCTGATAGATATGGACAAGCAACAAACGAATGAGTGACACAGACCACAGCTTTGGGATGCAACATGCAGTGAGTGAGGCATAGAGGAAAGGTTTGGCTGTACACCAGCTCCCTTGAGGCCACTGCCCAGTGGGCCACCAGCAATTCTGCAGGATGTACCTGAAGGAGCACAGGGTCCTTCCAATGGGTGTGGCTTTGAAGACCCTCAGAAAGCATCTCTTCTGAGAACAGGAAAAGTCCCTACTGCACAGCACTGTCCGGAGGGGAGAGCAGAAGGCAAGATGTCTAGATTGTATTGGGCACAGCTGCAGCAACCTCTCTTCTCCCAGTCAACTCCTCCCTCCAGATGGCCATAGTCCCCACAGATTTGCTCTTGCTCCAAAGACAAGCTCACTTTTCTTTACCCTCACTCATTTCCACTGCCTGCATGACCCCCTGAGGCAACTGTACAAGTGTCCCTGTTAGAGGTGATACCTGAAGGGGATCATTTCTAGAATGTACGAAGGCTCTGTACAGAGGTGAGTCTTACAGACTCAAATTGTCCACTTAGAATGAAGGAACTGCCCATCTGTCTTCATTTCCTCCTTATCTGCATTGTAAGATAGGGGAACTCCAGAGAGATTAGAGTGGGGAATGGGGTGACTTCACCTGATCTCAATGTTGTGCTGGGATCTTCAACACAGAGGCTAGGGAAATCCCTTTCTAGGATGAAGAGCAGGTGTCCTGGGCCAGCACCTTGACTCAATGGCCTAATTTTTCACCTGCAAGCAATGGTACCCTATATGGTGCTGGTTCATATCCCAGCTGCTCCACTCTCCATCCAGCTCCCTGCTTAAGGCTGGTAGTGGAGAATGGCCCAGGTCCTTGGGACCTTGCACCCATATGAGAAACCTGGAAGAAACTCTTGGCTCCTGACTTCAGATTTATTCAACACATTTGGGGAGTGAGCCAGCATATGGAAGCTCTTTCTCTTGGTGTCATCTTCTCTCTGTAAACCTGCCTTTCAAATAAAAAATAAATGAATTGTTTTTAAAGAGCAGGTGTTCTGCTATCCCTCTATTGTTTGATAGGAGACTGGGCCGTGCATATGTTTAGCCCAGTGACTGACACAAGCACTCAGTACACCCTGGCTGGCGAGCTTTGTTGCCATGGTCATTGTTACCATCAGTAACCCTTGGATCCCTGTCACCTAGGCTATTCCCAGCAAGATGGGATTCCAGTACACTTGCTTTTCTCTCATTAGGGGCCCTCACCCTGCCTCCTCACCTCTTCCAAAGGCCTAGACTCACTCAGGTGCAGCCCCTAACCTCACTTCATAACACAGGATGCTGTCCTTCCATCAGGCTAGCATGTATATCCTTAAGGGCACTGCTTCTAGCTGCTCCAGGTCATTCCCCAGACTACTTAGCTCTGGCTCTGGCCTGAAATGCAGACTCTCATAACAGTGCTCCCTTAGGGCTCCCCAGTGGAGCCTGGGCTTCAGAAAGTGTGGGACAAGCAGGTGCCCATTGTTATTGCAGAGGAGTTGGGAACTACAGGAGAGTTAGGACTGTGTCAGCATCTGCCACAATCACTACTATATCCCCAGTGCCTTGGTCATACCTTGCTACAAAGCAGGGGCTCAAAATGTACTCATTGGATGGAGAAGTGAATGGAAAAACAGGTAAATGAAAGAACGAGTAAATACGCATCAGGGGCTGGAGTGGTCAAAACTGTCCGTGTAGGAGCTGACATTGCGTCACGCCCTGTGGGGTGCTGGTTCACATCATGGCTGCTTCACTTCTGATCAGGATGCCACCTGGGAAAGTAGTGGAAGATGGCCCAAATGCTTGGGCCCTGGCACCCATGTGGAAGACCTGGAAGACTCTCCTGGCTCTTGGCTTTGAACCAGCCCAACTGTAGCCATTGTGGCAATTTGGGGAGTAAACCGGTGAATGATTCTTACTCTCTTTCTCTCAATCTCATCGGCCTTCCTCCATCACTCCCTCCCTCCTTTTCTCTGTAACACTTTCAAATAAATCTCAAGTTTAAAAAGCTATGCTTGTTTTCTAAACTTCCTAGATGTGCTGGTTTTGCGACACAACCTGCGTCTCAAGTGAGTAGCAGTAAACAGAAGGGCGGCCAGAGTTGGCCTTCTGGACAGGGTTGTGGTGTAGGGGCAGGGCAGGACACTGGAGAAAGCTTCCTCTGTGTGCAGCCTGAATTTGATGGAGAGAGCTGTCCCAGGACACAGAACAGGTGGAGGCAGGTCAGGATGCTGGCTGAGAGGTGGGGAGGAAGGGGACACCTGCTGCAGAGGAAGGACAGGTACATAGGAAAACATCACTCGTTCAACATCTTGAAACATATAGCAGCTGAGCAGGAGAAAGGCCTGCAGGAGCATTTGTCTTAGACATGCCACTGGTAAAAGGCCTGCTCTGTAGGCAAGGCCCTTCTCCCCTTAATGGGTAAGTCAGAAGATGCAACCACCATCTTCTGGGATAAGCAATAGGCTTCTAGAGGAAGGGTATTTGGCCTCATGGTTAAGACACCTGTGAATCCCAGCTTCTAAAGGCCTGTAGAAGCCCAGCTCTGGCTCTTGATTCCAGCTTCTTGTTAATGTGTACTCAGGGTAACAGTGTTGGCTCAAATATCAGGGTTCCTGTCACCCATTTGGAAGGCCTGAATTGAGTTCCTGGCCCCTGGCTTTGATCCATCTAGTCCCAGCCTACGTGGGCATTTGGGAAGTGAAGCAGGAGCTAAGCTTTCTCTCTCTTCTTCTTCTCTCTACCTCTCCACAGCTGATTCTAGCCTTGCACAGCATTTTCCTTCCATTCTCAGATCAGTTTCTCTTCCTGCCTGTTTGTTCTGTGAGGTGAGCAATTTGGGCAGCTTGGGTCTACCAATACCCTGACAAACACTGCTGTTCTTTCCTTGCCTTTTGAATGGCCCAGCAATGAAAACTCAAATTTGCACGCTGCACCTTTTCTGTCCACGCAACCACAGCCCTTCTGTCAGATGAAGATGAGCCACAAACCCTCTTGAGTGTGGGAGCTTAGATCAGAAACCCAGATCCTAGTTTCCTCTATTCCAATCACATGCCTCAGGGTAAAAGTTCATTCTACTCTACCTCCATCAACTTCCTGAAGGTCATGTTAGTTCTGATGGTTCTGGAAATGAGTGCTTCCCCTTTTCTGGGGGACAACCAATCTGGGGAGCCCCGAGGGCTGAGCAGTTCCGGACTTGACAATGCTATTCCTCCTGCACACCAGCCTCATGAATTTCAGAGAGCACCACCCTCACTACCACAGTGATGTCATAATCAGGGCACAGGGAGGATCCCTGACTGTTGTATGTACCATTGCCCCACCTTGGGACACTCCCTCCTCATTTGTTACTCAGGATCTTAACTCACCCTCAACACAGCAAAGACTCTGCCCCACCTGCCTTCTTGTAGGATGATCATAACCAGCATTTTCTTTGCTGGATAAAGCCTTCTGCAAAACACTTCATTCACACAAGATCTCATAGCGTGTTAGATATGCCTTATAACTTCCTCCATCTTCTAAAGGAAAAATAATGATAATAATAAACAGGCTTTGAACATTTACTCAAAATCTTGCAGCCAATAAGTGGTGCAGCTAGAATCCAAACTCACATGGATGAGACTCCAAAAAGCCACACACTTATCACCACACCCACGTCCTCTTAGAAGGCTGAGGAGCTGAGGAAGGAGGGAACTCTACACAAAACTGTCACAACCATTAGTGAATCCTCTTTAGGGAAGCGAAAGCCCCACCTGTACAGGACTTGAGACAACTGCCTGATCCCCTAAATTGCCAACTGCAATCTGACATTAGCATGAAGTACCAAGACAGCTGTTCCCACCATCAGAATCATGCCAGTCTCTGGGTCACAAGGAAAATCCTTCTCACAGAGCCAGCAAAGGGGCCCAGCTTCTGACCCTGCTCTCATGGCTCCCTGGCCCACCCTTCTTCTTCTGGAAAGCCGACCTCACCCTCTTGGGCTTTGGTAAAAGGATCCCCACCCAGGAAAGGAGCCCCTGACCTTCAGCCTCAAGCCAAGAGCCATCAGCACCTGTCAGTCCCCAGGCCAGCTTTGTTATCGCACTACGTGAACCACCCTGCCTCCAGGGAGACCACCAGGTTATCTGAGATTCCAGTAAAACTTGGCCCTGTAGTTTCAGAGCCTGTGTGAAGTCCGACTTACTTGCAACAAACTCGTTGAACTCTAACCAGGATGCAGGCACGTGCTGAGACTACACATACCGTTTCTCAGAGGTGTTTTGCTTCTAGCAGACTAAGAATGGAAAATGCAGTGCAAGCTTAAAACTCAGCTTCTGCCACCCCGTGACCTAAACTCTTGTTCCCACCCAGTCAGTCCTTTAGCCCCCACTTCCTATGTTCTTTAATCTTCTTGAACAGAGAAGCTGCTGACAAACTGACCTTGTGGGCACAAGTACACACACACACACACACACACACACACACACACACACACACACACATCCATCTTTCCTGTTGATTGAAGGTACAATATGGACACTGCGGTCTGAGATAAAAAAAAATCAGAGTGCTTTGTTGATGACTGGATGTGGGACTATGGGGCAGGGGGAGACAGAGAAAGGGAAGATTGGGAAAGAGGTTGACATTTTTGGCCTGAACTGGTTGATCTAGCGAAGGAAATTTTGAGTAGACAAGACACAAAAAGAGGAAACTCTCTGCAAGGCTTTATGAGAAGGAAACTTGAGAAACATTCCCCCAACCCACCTAACAGGGAGGAGAGAGGCCAGAGTGGCTGGGATCGGGCTCTTGGGACCCCTGGTGCTTGTACCTTCTGCAGCTACAGTTGATTGGGCATGGCCAGGGGCAGCCCCACAGTGACAGCAGAACTATTAACACCACTCGAGCACATATCTCAGAGTATGCCCCACATCCGGGACTTAGGGTGGGCGGGAAACCGGGTGGGGCTTCTCCCTCAATATCCCCCTTTACCTCAGATGCATGATGGAAACAATATGGACATAATAGCATTACCCACTTTCCTATCCCCCTAAACCTTTTTTTTCCTTCTTTTTCCTTTAACTGTAATTAACTATGTAAAGATTGTCAACAACAATACAATAAAAAGAAAAAAAAAAAGAAATTCAAAGCCAAAAAAAAAAAAAAAGAAACCCCTGGGCAGCAGCACCAGTACCTTGTATGCCCGTGTGGCAATGAAGCCAAAGAGAAAACGATACCCAGGAAGAGCGGCACCTGCTGTAACTGTTTTCCCAAACACAGAAGAGAAACCACAGAGCATACAGTTCTTCAATCTGGGCTGCTCTTGGCCCAGCTCCCTGCAGGCTGCTGTGCCAGTCAAGTAACGGATGTGAAAGGTTTCCTCTTACTAGGGAAATAGCTCAGGCCCAAGGATCGTGCTGCTGACGAAATCTCCAGACATGCATGGGGGGTAGGCAGCTAGAGGCAGCCAGAGCCTTCTGCTAGAGCCCTGTGAGTTTGACCCTCCCCCACCCCCAGCAACCATTTTCTGGAAAACAGCAGGAAAGGTAGACTCTGGTGCAGGATATGGCGAAAAATGACATTTGCTAATTTCTTTATGATCCACTCGGTAAGTAAATTAGTCAACTCAATCCTCACTTGGAGTTTCCATCTCTCCGCTTGCCACCACCTTGCTGCCACACACTCACACACACACACACACAGAGAGATTCTGCAAACATCCTGGACTTCCAGGTGCTCCAGGTGCTGCTCGTCCTTCAGGCAATGCTATTCCAGAAGACTCAGGGGGAGCTCTCATGGCAGTGCCAGGCCACAGTGCAGCACCCGAGGAACATCGTGTCTACCCTCCTCCAGCACACTCCAAAATCTCTCTCTCTCTCTCTCTCTCTCTCTCTCTCTCTCTTTCTGTCTCTCTCTCTCTCTATCTCTCTCTCTGTCTCTCTCTAAGAGATTTAGCTCCATTCTCCTGGCAGGCTAAGGCTTCAGTGTTCTGGGTAAGAACTTCTGCTGCATGCACCCTCCACTTTGGGCCTGGAGACACACAAAGGAACAGAGAAACTCACAGGCCTGGTTGCCTTCTTGACGTGGGGAAAAAAGAAGAACAAACCCATGGGCAGGAAGAACAGAAGGCCTTCGAAGGAGGAGCTTGTCACTTCTTCTGAGACATCAAAGTGTTGGAATGTTCCAAGAGGGGGACCAACTGCACAGAGGAAACCCATTTATTGAAATGGGAGCTGCTGGCTGTTGTACTCCCTAAAACAGGTGAGACAGACAGCTTGCTGCACAGGGTGCAGTGAATGGCCTAGGAACAGAAGAGGCAGCTGTTCAATACCTTCCCCCAGAGAGACAAGTGACGTGTGGCACTCACCTGTCCACACTTCACAGATGGAAGACAACACAAGAGAGTCTGCTCTCACCCAGGGCCGCAGGAGCAAATGTTCTTCATGCTGTGCCGCCTTCGCACTTTCCCCAAACTTGGCTGCACCCCTCTTGCCTCCACCCTCACCTTCAGACCTTTGGCTTTGATCCAGCTCCAGCTCTTCACTTGACCTTGTAGACTTGAAGGCCTGACCTTTCTTGTCTTTCCAGGAGGTCCCATGCAGGGTTCAGGTATTGGATCTCTCTTTGTCAAACTGAAGCTATGAGTCCTTCATTCTAAGCCCCTTTCCCTGGTTGGCTCCAGAGTTGACCATGCTACTCTCTCCACGTGCAAGGTTAGGACATCATCCTGTGGGACATGGAGTCTCTGCACCACATTCATGTTTGACATAACAGTTCCTCCTTGCTGTGACTTTCCATTGCCTGGGATGTGGGTGATTGATTTTTTTCAACAATTGCAAAGTCTTCTTGCTTAAAACAAGAGTAAGCAGGGGCCGTTCCATTTGCTGGGCTCCTCAGTCCCAGGATGCTGTGCTCACAGTTAATGACATCATATGCCCTTAAAGCTAACAACTCCCCCTAGTGGCAGTAATATTTCTACAGCCAAGGGCACTTCATAGTAAATAGCAAATCTGTTGTGTTTATATTAGTAGTTTAATTTTACATAGATCCATTGAGGTGGTCATTATTATTATTATTAGCATATTACAGAGATGGTAATTGACACAAAGATATTAAGAAATTTGCCCAGGGTCACACAGCTAGCAGGCTCTGAGTCCAGAAAGTTTTGTTCCAGAGTGATTCTGCTTCAGTGTGACCCTCCTGTCTCTCAAAACAGGACAGACCCACCTACTCCAGTGAAGCCCTTAGAAACCCCCGCTCTTCCCAGAGAAATTCCTTCCGGAGCAGAGTAGCTCCAGGCCCGCAGATGGCTAGGATGCACTCCTGCTTCATTTCCAGTACTCCTCATGCTAGATCATCTTTTAATCTAAATTTCCTTTGGTTCCAGAGGAGTTTGCTGTATATTCAGTGGCTTCTTTCTTGCTATAGGGTTATAAGCCTTTGTCCAGGAGCAAGAATATAATGATCTTGGACTACAGACTAAATTCTAGAAAGAATTCAGGGACATACTTTTCAAAGAAATCATCTGTTCCATTGCTGCGGGCACCAGATCCCTCTAAGGAGGCAGATGCCCTGCTAACATATCAGCTGTCACCCAGAAACCAGCTACCAAAGAAACCTTGGGAGACCCCCAAGAGAGCTCAGAAAGCTGCGCGGTCTCCTGCTGACAACCAAGGATCCTTACCTTCACTCAAGAGACAATTTTATTTTACTTTTTTCTTCAACTTCTATTGAAAATTTTGCCTCCCCTGGGACAGCTGTCCCCCTTCTCCAAGTTGATGTTCACACTCTCAGGGTACACAGTGGGGCGTGTACTCTGGTGCTCAAATAAGGTATAATAAGGGGTTCTGGCACCCTGTCCTCTGAGGCGGACTTTGGGGAACTTGAGTGTTTGTGTGCATGCGCACATGAAGTTGCATCTGATACCAGGATGCAGGGCCCTTGCCTCTGAGGGGCAGCCCAGGCAGGGCTCAGCTGAGGTCTGGGCTCCCATGAGAGGCTTTCCCTAAGTGCCTCCAGGACCTGCCGTCTGATCTTCACAGACTTCTTTCTTTAAAGGTCAGATCCCCCCTCCCAGATCTCTTGGGTCATAGTACAAGCACCTGCCTTGGGTCAACCATGTGGCCGTGGCCTGTTACTAGGTTTCTCTTGGCCCATGTCCTCCATGGGAACTGGAAATCTAACTCCTCAAATGGATCACCCTCTAAGAGGGCCCTGCGGGGATGTGGACGTGGAGCAGGTATAGACAGGAATGTGGAGGTAGAGGAAGGAGGTAGCGGGAATGGGGCTTTGTCATTGGGATTGTCTTGGTTGTACCACCATGTTTGAGGATGTGAGTAAGTTGTACATGGTTAAAATTTCCTTTTTTAAAAAAAGATTTATTTGTTTATTTGAAAGTCAGTGTTACAGAGACAGATAGACACAAAGAGAGAAAGAGAGATCTTCCATCTGCTGGCTCACCCTTCAGTTGGCCTCAATGGCCAGGACTAAGACAGGCTGAAGCCAGGAGCCAGAAGCTTCATCTGGGCCTCCCACGTGGATAGCAGATACCCAAACGCTTGGGCTGAAGTTGCCTTTCATATTAATGGGCACCTAGTGATGTATCTTGTCTACTTCCACATCTGTAAGTGGTCACCCATGGTGGTGAACAACTCCAGATAGGATTCTCAGGGCAAAACCTGAGGTCTTCTCTGAAACAGAAAAAGGCTTTATAATTGCTTCCTTGGGTGGTGGGTCCATGCTATTAAGTTTCTCCCCAAATATAATGAAGAACATAGTGAAACTGTTGGGCTGCGGGGCCTCACTCCTCACTCATGCCTTTGAGGTACTGATTCATGGGCTTCTTCCCCAGAGAGGCCAGCATGTGACATAAGGTTCTCCTTGTCAGTGAAACCATCATGGTTCTTGTCAATCATGATGAAGACCTTCTTAAACTTCTTAGAACTGAGCAAATATCACAAAAACATTGCACGCATTTTGCTGGGACTGCTACTTCGGGTCTTAGCCTTGGCCTGTTTGTTAGACATCTTGATTCTAGGTGTGTGGGATTTCCCTTACATGAAGAAGGTACTCCCTGAGTGTACAGAGCTGGAAAGGATGAGGCTGATTTTAGATTCAGCATCCTCCACTACAAAATTTTGGTTGCACAGGTTCAGCTCCAATCAGACCTGCACATGGCACCTGTTGTAGACAGCCAAGGCCCACGAAAGCCTCACTACGATATTCTGCTGTCTTAGCTCTCCTTTCATTTCTGCACCCTTCAGGAGCCCGACACCCTGAAGAGCCTCAATCTGCCTGTGTCCCCATGCCATGAGCTCCAGGAAAACACAGGCTATGTTTCTGAGTGCTGAAGCCAAGCAGGTACAAAGTCACCCTCCAACAATCCCAGGCCACAAGGAAGAAAATATTTCAAAGAAAGTTCCGTCTTTAATTTACTTCTCTATCATATTAGGTCAGATTTCACTTATAATGAACAGCAAAGTTTTGTGGGATCTATCCTTTAACGATAGGACTGTGGGGAAACATTTGACCTAGCAGTTAAGTCATTGGTTGGAATGTGGTGTTCCACATCAGAGTGCCCAAGTTGAAGTTCTGGTTTCACTCAATTCCAATTTCCTGCTGATGCAGGCCTTGGGAAACCACTCAATTGGTTACACTCATGTCACTCATATGATAGACCTGAATGGGGTTCCTGTCTCCTGACTTTGGTTTGGGCCAGCCCTGATTGATATAAGCATTTGGGGAGTAAAAGTGGTGATGGACACTCTCTCTCCTTGTCCCCTCATCCCATTCTCTCTCTTTCTCCTCTCTCTGTTCCCTCACCTCTCTTTCTCTCTCTCAAATAAATAAATATAATCATGAAAGTGTTAGTTGAAAAAAATACTATATTACATTTTTAAAAGATTGCCTGAAGGACCAGTGAATGTGGTAAGCAAACACTTCTTGAGGGTTCTCCTCTTTCCTTTTCTGTTACACACTCTGGGAAGTTAGCTGCCCAGTCTTTCAGAAGCTGTTGATAGCCAAATATGGTCTTTAAGGTCTAGATCATTGGTCTGTCACCAAAAGAAAAGTCCAGTGTTGTTTATGGGAGCAACTAAGCAGGGGTAGAGTGACAGTGTGGACTATTTATCCCTGCTGAGGCTGGAAAATGTAAAAGTAAAAGAATCCCACAGTGCGACATCCAACTTCTCCAAGTTAGTGGTTCCTAAACCAGGGTTCGTGAGGGTCACGCCTGAACTCTTTGTTCTATCTGACACCATATTTCACCCTATCTAACATGTCATCAGTTGAAACAATACAACATTGTTTTCTGTATTTCTGAGAAATACAAAAGATACTGAAGTAATGTCCTTATATCACAAGATGCATCAAGTTTCAGAGGCATTAAAATGTGAAAAAGTATTTATGCTTTAGAAAATGAAATGCAGTTGTGTCGATGTTGCTAGGGTGAAATGAGGCACTCTTTACAGAGTTCCCAGAGAACTGCTTGACACACAATACTCACTCAGTTAATTACTGACCATCTTGGCTATTCATGTACCTAGGAGTTTATTCTACTAGAGGTGGAAATCTGCATGAAAGGGACAATAATTCACTTCCTGATGACAGAGCAGAGAAGTACATAGATTGAGCTGGTCATGAGGCATGTGTCTGAGGGTAGACCAGACAGATGGGCTACCTAGAGCTGGGCCACAAGTGCTCTCCCTGTGCCTGAGCAGATCTGGTCATTACCAAGAGCCAAGCAAGGAAGCAAGATTCCTTACATACTGGAAGTTAAGCCACAACAGGGGAAACCGGGGAGGAAAGGCTAAAGCAACCTGTATAAATGCCTTAAAAATGAAGCTGCAAATGAGTTGGATGCCTACTAGGAAAGATCTTTCTTAAGAATAAAGACTTGGCATGATGATTGACTACACTAACAGAAAAGGGACAGAAACAATGTGCCATGATAATGCCACCTCCCACCCCAAGAAGATCTGTGTGCAACTAATGCTCCTTTACAACTTTGATGTCTCTACAGTATCCCCTTCTGATCTCACACTAGAGGGTGCACTTCCCAGTACTGTCTGCTAGGACTTTCTGTCTGGCGTGGGGAATTGGGACCCCAAGATTTTCATGAAGAGTAGATGCCATCAACAACCTCTCCATCTTCTGTTCCTGAGACCTGTACTAGTAGAGAAACCAAAGAAGTTCCAACAGCAGCTGAAGCTGGGTTAAGAGCCTTGTGAAAACAGGCCACCTATTCCAAGCTCCTCCCAGACCATGAAGCAGAGCCTGCCTCTAGCAAATTCTCTTGGCAGCAGGGCTATTGAGGGTGGCCAAGCAGGGACAGAACACCAGGTTAAACTTCTGTCCAGTTCACTGTTGGACAAGGAAACTCATGACAACAGTTAGGACAGCCAGAAGGAAAGACTGTGCCTTCTGTGTGTACTCAGCATTGGCCATGGGGTTCCATAACCACTAAGACTCAGCAAGAAGTCTACACTTCTATTCACAAGTCCACACGGTCTACACAAATTCTGTCACCATCTGCTGATCTACAACATGCATGTCACATGCACAGTCCTGTGTCTCCCACTGCCAAAAGAAAAGGCACAGGAAAACTACACAAGGAAGGACAACCACTGGGAAATCACGAGTTTTCCTTCAAGCCATTGGTGTCCACTACAACCAGACACAAGCAAATAAATTACTCAAGTTAATCATTTTAAGACAAAACAACCTGATGATTAAAAGTCAGTCTTATCAGAAACGTGGCTTCCTGTGCTATACAAATATTTTTTTTTCACATTTGAATTTGTATTTGTAATTTCCAAGGCTAGGGACGCCTTTGAAGTGTGAAGGCCATAACAATAGCTTCCATTTCTTAAAGCTTCTAATTGCGCTCCCCCAATTCTGTACCTCTCTAGAAGATATTCAATGCACATCAAAAAAAAAAAAAGACTGATCAAAAAAATTTTGTTTCAGCCAAAGCCAGGCATTCTTGTCCATTTTCTTTTTGATGTATACCAGAGGACACATACAGGAGAATATCATCGATATTTATTGGTTTGTTTGATCTTTATCCAGAAATTCACTACTGTGAATTGTTAAAACATTTTAAAAAATAAGGATACTGGGTACCAGTGATCTCTATTTAGTACTTTACTCTAGATAAAAAGGGGGAGACCCAGAATACCACCATTTCCTGTTTAAGCAATAGTAGGCACCTACCGTTACCCCAGATTCCACTAGAGCTTTCTCCCCTTTCTCAATTAGCACTAACTTCCCTGAACTGTGACATACTCACCAAGCACTAGTGAGCCCTTCTCCGTAGCAACATCTCTAAGAATGCTAGATGGGCTCAGAAGGCCAGGAGGCTACGTAAAGCTTCTATAAAACAAAATCCAAGGCAGAGTCATTTAAATGACTCAGAAAAGTATTCCAGAGTGGCATCTTGCATAGTTTCAAGGATCAAAAGAATGCTCTCCTTAGAATCTTTTCTTTCATATTGTAATTAAGTTTGTGGACGTGTAATTTACACACTATAAAATTCACCTTTTTAAGATCAATGATTTTAATGTGTTTACAGACACATCATAATTTCATTTCAGAACACTTCTAACATCCCAGAAAGGCGAACGTGGACCCTTTATCCCGTCACCAATCTACTTCCTTTCCCTGCAGATTCACATGTTCATTCAGAAGTTACTCAATATGTGGGCTTTGGAGTTTTGCTTGTCGTCACTGGGCAATGTTTTTGAGGTTAACCCACGTGACAGCAGACATCAAGACTTCATTTGTTAAATTGTAGTGAAATACAAATAACATAAAATGTTCCCCTTTTAATCATTGCTAAGTGTGACATTCAGTGACATTAAGCACATGGACTTTGCTGTGCAAAGCTCAGCATCACCCATTCCACACCTGCTTCATCGTCCCAGATGGAAACTGTTTCTACCATTGCTTCTCGGCCTTTTGGCTAAGATCAAGTGAAACTGTTCCTATGACGCAACGGACGGTATTGGACCCTGTACTAGCAAACTCATGCAAGAATCAGGTCTGGGAACATCTCTGATGAAGCTTTTTTGGAGATCCCTTCAACCGAACTGCTGATCTCAGAACCCCAACCGTGAAGAGACTATGTCAGCCAGTGGACTCTGAATAGGTTTCATTGCGATTGGAACGGTGAGATTGGCAGCAATCCATAACTGTTGAACTGTCGAAACTGCTTGAGCAGGACCCTCGGAGTGCTCCTCACATTGGGGATCTGGGATGGGTGGGAGGCTGGGTGGGGCTTTTCCCTTTGTTTCTCCCCTGACCCCAGATACAGGTAAAAAATGATAATATTAGTGTGGAAACAACAGTATTACCCACTTTCACCCTGTAGCCCTTGACCCTTTGTAACCCAATCAACTAAGTAAGATTATTAAAAACTTAAAAAAAAAGAAGAAACTGTTTCTATGAGAGACAAACTCCTCTTCCTCTCCCTCTTCCTTAGAAACCAAATCTTCTTTACACAGGTGATTGTTCTAGGTGCCTAAACAGCCAGAACTGTGCAGTATTTATCCTCTTGTGACTGGCCTACTTCGCTTAGCACAACCTCAAGTTCTAGCCATGTCAATATTTCATTGCCAAATAGAAATTCAGGAACTAGAGGGATACATCATTTTTTCATTCACCGTTCCAACTGATGGGCATTTGAATTGTCTCCTCCTTGGGGCTATTATAAATAATGACACTAGCAGCATTTCACACCTAAGTGTGATCTCTGCTCTTTAACCAAGGAATGACATTTATGTTTTTTAGTTTCCCATTGCTGCTGCACCAAGTTATCATGAACCTAATAGCAGAAAAAGAAAAAAAAAACACAAGTTAATCCTGCAGTTTCAAGGTCAAAAGTACAAATGGGCATCAGGGGCTAAAGTTAAGGCGTTCACAGCGATGCACTCTGCAGACTCCAGGCACCCACTTGCCTTGCATGGCTCATGGCTGTATCACTCTGACTTCAGCCTCTGCTAGCCCTTCTCCTACTCCATCTCTAACCTCTACCTTTCCCTGACACACTCACAGGCTCTGGGGAGTAGGACATAAAATCTCGGTGAATCTATGATGCAGAGAGAAAAGATAATTCTCTACTGCTCACTTGTGACACAGCCAAACTGTGTTCCAAACTCACTGCACGATTTTCCATTTCCACTAACAGATGAGGGTTACACTTTCTCTACCATCTCAGGAACACTGGGCTATATTTTCTTTTGTCATAGCCAACTGAACGGCATGAAGTAGTATCGCCTTGTGGTTTTGTTTGCATTCCGTTATGACAAATGCTGCTGAGGAGCCTTGCATGTACCAGAGATCATATGTACCTATTTGGTTTAGTTTTATCAGAGGCTGAGGGTACTGTGGAAATAAAATGTATCCCTTGTGTCTTTCACCCCTCTATCTTTACTCCCTTGTACAAGCTCACAATGGGTACAAATCAGCCCTGCGCAGGGTTTACAGAACCCTGGACTTTGGAACTATTAGTACAATCATGCCTTGCATCCTAAAAAATGGGTCCCCTGGTTAAAAAAAAAAAAAAGTCCTTTCCCACATTCCAACTTTGGAAAGATTAAGAACATCACTACATCTTGATGACACTTTTCCGTAAACAATGTCATGTGGCGGGATGGGGAGACAGTGCAGAAACTATCCTCACCCCTTAGAATCTCTACATTTGTGTGCACCTGCTTCCATGCCCTTTTCATGGATGGAACCACCCAGAGCTATGGAGTGGAGGGAAGGGAGGGAGTTCTCTATCCGGCAGGGAGGAGCCCTGGGCCCTGGAAACCCCACTCTCTTCAGGGTGGAAGACAGGGAAGATGCTCTCATCCACACAGCTTATGAAAGGACCCTGTTGAGGAGGGTCTCTTCCCACTGCTTTTCGTGCCTGGTCATGGTCTCTCCAACTTTGCAGAGAAGGCCAGGCCTCCTCCAGATGCAGTGCGGATTTGGTTCCAGCCTTTAGGGTTCTTGAGATTCAATTTGTTTGAGAGCTGTTCCATCCACTTGTTCACTCCTCAAAAGATCCTGGATGCTGGGACTGGGCCAGGACAAGCTGAGGGACAGTGACACAACCTGGGTTTCCCATGGGGTTAGCAGGGACCCAAGCACTTGAGGCATTATCTACTGCCTCCCAGGCTTCCTTAGCAGAAACCAGAATCAGGAACCAGAACCTGGAATCAAACCCAAGCATCTTGACGGGTAAGCTGAGCTCTCATTTTGAGAGAAGACATTTCTAAGTCATGCCTCACAACCCTTAGCACCAGGAGGGACAAACTCCCCACCTGTTATCAACTTTCTCCTACCACTCCCCTACCTCCCTCCAGTTTCTCTGCTGAGCCCCACCTTCTCTTAGGATTGACCTTAGCTTTTACAACTTTTCAGTAGTTGTAAGAGCTTTCATAGGCAGAGATAAGAGCAGTACTGGTCTGGATTGACTTAACACCCCAGTTCAAGCAGCTGACTAATACAAGGCCATGTTGGAAGACGCCTCTGGTTCAGGTCTATCTTCTCATCACCACCAATTACCCTCCCATTTGACAGTCGCCATCGGCACCAACTGATTTGGACAGAAAAAAAAAAAAAGGAAAACAAAACTGGTTCCCACTAAAGCCACTGAGACTTGTTTCAAAGTCATGGCTCAGGTCTGTTAAGCCTGAGTGGCAAAATCTACCATGACTCAAATCCGGTTTCACATCTTTCTCGTTATCATAAGGCAATATGACATTATTTATGGAAGCTTCCTTTTGACCAGCAAGCTGATATTAGTATTCCATAGGCAAGGGTCTCCAAGTACATAATACAAATGAGTATATATACATTACCTGTCTTCACTAAAAGCAAAAGCAGTAAAAAGGAATGCTTTTGACAGATTTTAGCCAATGAGGTCAATAGAACTGTAGAGGAAACCATAGTAGATTCAGATGTTAGTAATTTTTTAAGATTGATTTATTTATATTGGAAAGACACATGTTCAGAGAAGAGAGACAGAGAGAAAGATCTTCCATCTGCTGGTTCACTCCCCAAGTAGTTCCAATGACTAGAGCTGAGCCAATCTGAAGCCAGGAGCCCAGAACTTCTTCCCAGTCTTCCTTATGGGTACAGGGTTCCAAGGCTTTGAGCCATCCTCTACTGCTTTCCCATCCTCTACTGCTTTCCCAGACCACAAGCAAGGAGCTAGATGAGAATTGGAACAGCCGAGACACGAGCTGGCACCCATATGGAATCCAGTGGATGCAAGGCAAGGACTTTCAACAGAGGACAATAAATGGTGGGTAATCAACCTAGAAACAAGGTTAATTGTGTGAAGACTTTTGGGAAAGCCAGGAAATAACAAAATCATTTCCATCCAAGACAGGCTGAGACTGCCCTTCTCACAGCAATGAAGAAGGCAGAATATAGTGAACAGTAACAGAAGAAATTGCCACAATCATTCTTAATACAAGCTTTTGTTTCTCATTTTTAAAAGCAAAAAAAAAAAAAAAAAAAAACCCACCCATGGCTCAATCCTCTTTTTTTGAGGCGGGGGGATTTATTTATTTGTTTCTATTGGAAAGGCAGATTTCCAAAGAGAAGCAGAGACGGAGAAATATCTTCCATCTGCTGATTCATGCCCAGATGGCTGTAACAGTGAGAGCTGAGCCAATCTGAAGCCAGGAGACAGGAGCCTCTTTCAGGTTTCTCATGTGAGTGCAGGGTCCCAAGGACTTTGGTTATCCTCCTCTGCTTTCCCAGGTCATCAGTAGGGAGCTAAAGATACCAGCACTGCAAGGTGAAGATTAGCCAGTTGAGCTATTACACTGGCCCCACGGATTAATCCTTTCTAAGAGATATCGTTACTTTTCCTTCTCTTTGGCCTTCAAAGGAATCTTCCATGTGGTCTTCACACTCTGACTTTGTGCCCTCACCTTCCTCTCTCTACACCATCGTTTCCCTGAAACTACGCTTGTGAATACAATTTGATGGGCGGGTTGGAGGCAGAGGAGGACCTGGGCCATCGTGGGGCTGGGGCATTGCTCCTCTCTCCCTCAAGGCTCTTTCCTGCCCTTGGTTTCTGAACCTGCCCGCTGTTCAGGCTGCTTCTTCAGGGCCATCTGGATAAGCTCTTGCTTTGCCTCACCTTTGAGTGTTGGTATTCTTGGGAGTCTGTCTTATTCTTGCCTCACTGCCCACTGGGCCAACTACTTACAGGCCCAGCAAAAACTCTATAGGGTTTCTCTTGCATGAATTAAATTCTGAATTTAGTATCTTCTCAATGGCTCTCAATCTCTGGAAAGACAGTGCCATAAAAACACCATAAACCTGGCACTCCTTCCACACCTCTCTCCCTCACTGTTCTGGTTACTTACTGATATTCTCACAAAAGACCTATAAAATGTAATGGCTTAAAGCAATTGTGATTTTGTGGGCCAGAAATTCATGAAAGTTTGACTAGGTCATCCATCTCTATTCTGTGGTATCCACTGGGACATCTGGGGAGTGAAGAATCCATTTTCATGTCTTTACTCCCATCATCCAACCCCTCAGTAGCCCACGACCTTCCTGTTATCACATAGTGTCTCATTCTCCATGGTCCCACCAAGTGACTTGGCATTCTCACAGGACCCTGTTATTCAGGCTGCTCAGCTAGAGGCTGAGCTCCGAGGGGTGAGAAGTGAAAGTTGCACAGTTGCATTCCTTCCCTATTTGATGGTGGTCCCAGGGCCCTCCCAGGGCCTGGGTGGAGAAAAGATCCACCTGTTACTATAAATGGAAAATACTGATGTGGCTGTCTTTGGAATGTGTGTATCATTTTTCACATTTGCCCACAGAACCCATAACTAATTTTCATCCCATTTCATCCTATAAACACCTCTCAAATGTAAATCCTTCCCCGTGTCACCACTTCTTCCCTCCGCTGACTGCTGCTCGCTTAGCCTTCTGGCTTCCACAGCACTGAAAAGGCCTCCTCCCCGCTCTGTGTAATTTGTAGAATGAGCCTTTCAAAAGACAAATTAATTAAGCTTCTCCCTATACTTAAAACTTTTACATGGCTCTCATTGCTCTCAAGAGAATCCTAGCATAGTTTACAAGTTCTTTCATAAACCTTCCTCTGCTTTCATTTCCACTTTTCAAGTCTCTTTCACAGCCTTGCATTCTGCTCTCAAAGCCATGAGAAATTTTCACTTCTTGAATTCATGGTGTTCTTTTCCACCTCTAGGCATTCACATCCTCTTTCTCTTCTACATCACCTTCATTTCAACTGTTTCTCAGCCTCTAAGCCTCAGTTTAAAACTCAGTTCTATAATTAGACACTCCTTTCCTTGACTCCAAGACTAAGTTATCTGGTCCTGCCACTCCCATGGCTTCCCACACTTATTTCTTGTCATAATCAGTGATTTTTCAAATTGATTGCCTTTGAAATTGTTTGCTTGATGGCTCTTATTCTATTAAAAAGGTCTATGTTTTGCATACTAGTATACGTATAATATCTAGGACATTTCTTAGAGACAACACAAAATGTCTTCATGAAGCTCATGGAATGGTATAGCATGAAAAAAAAATGCATGGATTTCAAAATTTTTGTACCAAACTAGGCCCTCTTTTTAAACATTCTGTTTCTGCAAATATTTTTAGGTCCCCTGATACATGTTTACTAAATACCTTATTTAGTGTGTGAATCTTCTTTTAAGATTGATCTCTTTTTAGTAGAAAGACAGGTTTACAGAAAGAAGGAGAGACAGAGAGGAAGGTCTTCCATCCACTGGTTCACTCCACATGGCCACAGTGTCTGGAGCAGAGTCTATTCAAAGTCAGAAGCCAGGAGCTTCTTCCCAGTCTCCCACATGGGTGCAGGGGTCCAAGGACTTGAACAGTCCTCATCTCATTTCCCAGGTCACAAACAAGGAGCTGGGAGAGCAAGACCATGAGTAGGAGCGCTTACCAAGAGCTGCCACCACAGCCCTTCTGTTCTGGACTGTGCACCTGTGAGACCTGGCAAATTTCCGCAGATGGCAGAAGATAACTACTCGTGAAGAAGTGATTGAGAAAAGCCACAGAGAAAATTGCCTGATTGCAGTGTAAAGTTAGCTTAGTCCAGAAAAATCAAAGGGCCTTGAGAACCTCCTCACACAAACTAATAATCAAAAGGCGGATCAGTGTGTGTTTTCTTTGACAAATTTAGAATGGCTGCTACCAAGATCTGTAAGGATGAGTGGCGAGCTCAGATGGGTGGCAGTGCACCAGTAAGCATGACACATGCACAATTACCCCATATAAGCACCTAGTGCCCAGTGCCGAAGTGCCTGATGTTGAGATGGAGAAGATTCGGCTGACCGTCCTTGTTACACCTGCTGTGCAAGATGTGACACTGATGCATCAGCAGACATTTTTAACTACTAATTTTAAATGCAAATGTAAACCTAAAGACTCACTTCCATTTTCAATGAATGGTAAAACTCATCTGGCTCATAGAAAAGGCCCACCTCACGGTTTGCATAAAGGCCTTCAGCTGTTTTATTTATTCCTCCAACCCCCAAGTATGGCTGTTGCTCTAGGACATACATATGTTGGGTCAAAAACAGAGGAGCACTGTGTTCGATGTCCTCTCTGGATACTGTTCTGCCCGCCCCTGGGAGCAACTATGGGAACTATCATAGGTCTTTTGTTTGCCCTGTCCTCACTGATCTTAGCATCTTTGTCCCACCAGCCTTAAGATAGTATAATTAACAAATACAAATTGTATTTATTCAAGCTGTAGAATGTGGAATTTTAACATGTGTATGTTGTAAAATGATTATCACAATCAAGACAATGAATCTGTTGATCAGCTTATATACTATGTGTGCTGGTGGGAGATACTAAAGATCTACTCTCTTAGAAATTTTCAAATACTCAGTGCATAGTTAGTGATAGTCACCACTCTATACATTACATTGCCGGAACTTGCTCGTTTTATTACTGAAAGTTTATAGCAACTTGCCATTCACAAAAAGCATACCCTTCATAACCACCATTCTCCCCTGTTTCTACAAGTTACTTTCCTTGCATTCCCCATCTAAATGAGACTGTGCAGTGCTTGTCTTTCTGTGTCTGGCTTATTTTACTTAGCATAATGTCCTCTGAATTCAGCTGTGTTATCACAGCCTTATCTTTTTGCTGATGTTAAACGTGCAAAGAAGAATTATCTGAAAAACAGTCCATCATTCTAGCCAGGAAAGTCCACCTCCACCGAAATGCCTCCTGGGTCAAAAGCTGCCTCAGCAGCCATCGTTCAGCCTCAGGATCCTGGTCTCCCTCCGATATAGCTATTCCAAGAATTAGTTCTAACCAAATATCCAACGGAGACTTTGAAGCTTCCACCTCCCCCCCGTCACTCTCCCAGAACTAACATAGCTGTCTGTAACCTAAGCGGAGCGGGAGCCAGGCCCATGATGATTCCATCATGGAGGACAGATCTGTGTGCAATATGCAGCATTTATATCTTTCAACTATGCTCTGCGCATCTTCTTCAGAAATGCAAAAATCTAGCCTTATCTATTACCTGTCTTCAAGAGAGTAAAAAGACCATTAGAAACTAAAAAATTCACTTGAAAATCAGTTCTAGCTGATTCTATGGAAACAGTCCTTTCATCTGAAAACAAATGGACGTCCTTCTGCAGACTACTGTCTTTGTGGACTCAATGGTCACGCAACACAGACACAAGTTCCTTGTCCTGTTATGCGTCAGATCTAAGAGGATGTGCAGCTGTAACTATGTGGTCAACAGGCCTTTAGCAGCCCCCAAAACTCAAATGGAGCTTTGAAAAAGTTAGAGACTTAGTTTTGTGAGGTGATTTATTTGGGGGTGACTTTTTAAGCGGAAGAAAAGAAAGGCAATGTTCATGGGGTGCACAATTCCAAATCCTAGAGATCTGTTTTACAGGCCTGAATACTATAGATACCAACAATGCATTGCACACTTGGAAATGAAAAGGGAGTATATTTCAAATGTTCTTACCACCAAAAATATATAAGATGATGGCTATGTTATATTGATTTAATTACTCCACACTGTATACATATAATCAAAATGTGAAGTTGTACAATTTGACTTTAATAAAGCTGGGATGGAAATGGAAGGAAATGAAATGAAGTCAGTTGCTGTTGACCTCTCTTGGCACTGTGGCAGAAAATGCTGTGTCATAAACTAAGGTTGGCATGAATTTTCAGACAGGGAGAGTACTGTGCACACTTGCTATTGCTAAGCTTAAATAGTTCAGTGCTAAGTATAAATAGTTAAGTGGAAATACTTTTAAAAATTTGAATCTGGAAGAATTCTAAGATGAATTTTGAATCTTACATAAGATTAATAAGATCAGTTTTTTGAAGATTTATTTATTTTTATTACAAAGTCAAATATACAGAGAGCAGGAGAGACAGCGAGGAAAGATCTTACATCCAAAGATTCACTCCCCAAGTGGCAGCAACGGCTGGAGCTGAGCTGATCCTAAGCCAGGAGCTAGGAGCCTCTTCCAGGTCTCCCACACAGGTGCAGGGTCCCAAAGCCTTGGGCCGTCCTCCACTGTCTTTCCAGGCCACAAGCAGGGGGCTGGATGGGAAGTGGGGTAGTCAGATTAGAACCGGTGCCCATATGGGATTCTGACATATACAAGGCAAGGACTTTAGCCGCTGGGCTACCTCGCTGGGCCCAAGATTAATTTTATACGTGAGTTATCATTTCACCTGTGCCTTTTAAGTAATTTAATTTTCTGAAAAATTTTTGTTTATCTGTTTTAGAAGCAGAGGTACACATTGCTGTTCTCATTTCTGAGTTCTTGTTTATTTCCTATGGGCTATTACATGACTTCCAGGTAGCTGGACAAAGGTAGCCTTTCTTGGGCCTTCCAAGAGTCAGGTAGTGGAGCAGAAGGATCTGAGCACTCTACAAGATGGACACCTACATGATTTGTCAGTAATATGGAAACACAGTAAATGCAGTCAGGCTGAGGACTGGAAAGCACAGCATATCCCAGCAAGATAAACAAAGCGTGCTTCCAGCACCTCAAGGGCCTGAGTCATCTATTTGCATTGTTATAGGAAAGCTAACATATGGATATTCACTGGATCCACAGAGATCTGTTAACAAGTCATACTGCAAGACACATACAAAGTTGGGACATGCTTAGGGATTGTGGCATGAGCAGACTGTCTTTAGAAACTGGAGGAGGACTGAATTAGATGGACGCTGATGCCACAGAATACAGGTGGACATGGCCCTTGTTCCTGCGACTCTGCCATGACGTCAGCCCCATGTCTTGATCTCTGTACCTAATAGAGTGTATACCTCTGATCGTGACGTGAATGAAAATATGTCACTGCAAATATTAAAAAAATAAACGAGGATGGAGAGGAATGGTAGGATGAGAGGTATCACTATGCTTCTAAGTCTGTATTGTGAAATACAGGGAAATGTGTTCATTTTATATAATTTTTTTTAAATTACATTTAAAATAAATTTTTTTAAATTATGAAATACACAAGATTTGTTCATTTTATATAATTTTTTAAAGTCTGGGAATGAAAAGAAAGGTCTGAATAACTTACCATCCACCACCAAACTCTTTTTTTTTAAAGGCTTTTTCATTTTTATTGGAAAGGCAGATTTACAGAGAGAAGGAAAGTCATAGAGAACGATCTTCCATCCACTGGTTCACTCCCCAAATGACCACAATGCCTGGAGCTGAGCTGGAACACGAACCAGCACCCAAATGGGATGCTGGCACTTGAGGGTAGAGGATTAGCCAGTTGAGCCAATGCATTGCCCTCACCCTCCACCATCACTCTTAACTTCTCAACTCTGTGTTTGTCCTGGAGGAAAAAAATGTACAGTGTGGCAGGGGTCAGGTGCATGCAGTTTGTAGCACAGACATACATCCCACATAATTGGCAAAGATCAATTGACAGCATAAACAATAAGATGGCTGTTCAATCAACTCTTTTACTATAACATTTCTCTGACCTCCACTAACCGTTGTGCATTTGGTACTCAAGACCACAAGAGACTGCAGCTAAAAATTACAGGACTTAGGGAGTAAGAGGTTAAGATACTCATTGCCCACTTTAGAAATGTGCGATTGATTCTATACCCTTAACTCCAACTTCCTGCTTATACAGACCCTGAGAGATACCAGTAACAACTCAAATAAAATCCTGCCACCCTCATGGGACACTTGGTGCGCATTCCTTGCTCCAACTAAGGCATGAACCAGAAGATGGAAAATGGGACCTCTCTCTCTCTCTTTTCTCTCCATAATAAATGTTTTTTAAAGTAAACTTGTCTCTTTTTTTTTTTCAAAGATTTATTATTATTGGTAATGCAGCCTAGCATCTAAAGTCCTCATCTTAAACACGCCGGGATTTCATATAGGCACCAGTTCTAATCCCGGCAGCCCAGCTTCCCATCCAGCTCCCTGCTTGTGGACTGGGAAAGCAGTTGAGGATGGCCCAAAGCCTTGGGACCCTGCACCCGCATGGGAGACCTGAAGGAAGTTCCTGGTTCCTGGCTTCAGATAGGCTCAGCGCCGGCCATTGAGGTCACTTGGGGAGTAAATCATCGGACGAAAGATCTTTCCTCTCTGTCTCTCCTCATTTCTAAATCTGCATTTCCAATAAAAATATACAAATCTTTTAAAAAGAGAGAATTAAGTGTAGAAGAGTACAAAGAAAATGCAGCATGATAATACTAATTTAAAAGAAGCCAGAATGGATATACTAACATCAGACACAGTAAATTTCAAAACAAAGAATATTACCAGGGACAAAGAAAGTCACCTCATAATAATAGTCAGTTTACAAAGAAAACGTAATAATCCTACGTATTTCTTCACTTTATAAGAAACATTCAGAACACTTGAAGCAAAACCTGATAGGGGCTTGTGGCTGTGACATAATGGGTAAAATTATTTCTTGTGATGCTGGGATCCCACACGGGTACCAATTCATGTCCTGCCTGCTCTGCTTCCAATCTAGCTCCCTGCTAATGTGCCTGAGAAAGCAGCAGCAGAAGGTCCAAGTGTGGGCCCCTGCATCCCATGGGAGAACGCCCTGACTCCGGCTTCAGTCTCTTCTAGCTTTGGCTGTTGTGACTGACGACTGGGGAATGAACCAGTGGATGAAAAATCTTTCTGTCTCTCCTTCTTTCTGTAACTTTGCTTTTCAAATAAATAAATAAATCTTAAAACCAAACAGCAGCTGAAAACTCGGTGAGGATAAAAGGCTTTGATGACCAAAATATCAGCTTGACCTAATGAACAGTCACAGAGCAGACCATCCCACAACAGTGTACCCACATCCTTTAAAATGCAAATGAAATGCTTACCAAGATAGACCATAAGCTGGAAAAGGAAGTAAATTTCAATAAATGCTAAAATATTCAAGCCATGTGACACACATTCTTTAACTGTAGATAGAATTAGCCAGCATTTTTATAGCTGTTGTGACTTCTGTATTACACAAGGAAACTACCAATAAAATTGACTGTAAGTGTAAAAAATCATAAAAGAGTACATAACAGAGGGCTGCGGGAGAGGACGTCTAGCTTGGATCCCGAACCCAGTCCGCCATGTGCCCATGGCTCATGGCGGGCTGGGCCCGGACATGCCTGGGTGCGGCCTGCTTCCTTCTGGGGTGAGTACGCCGAGGGGGGAGGCCTCCGTGACTGGGCATGTCCGGGACCCACCCAACACCCTCATTGGGCGGTGGGTGAACGGGATTGGGGAGGGGCGCAACCTCGGGCCTGCAGGATTTAACCTCCGGCTGCCAGAGGCGAGCCGAGGGCTGCGGGAGAGGACGTCTAGCTTGGATCCCGAACCCAGTCCGCCATGTGCCCATGGCTCATGGCGGGCTGGGCCAGGGTGGCCAGTGTGCCATTTGGCGCCAGGCTGTGCCTGCTGGCCGCCCGGCCGGGGAGCTCTGGGGTATTGGACATCTGAATCGCTGCTGAGACAGCTCTAGAGTGACCCCACTGTTTCTGGGATCTGAGTCAATCCTAAAGATTCCCAATGCCAGTAACTCTTCCTTTGAAGAACTTCCAATCCCTTAATAATGCTGAGCTTTGAACACCTATCAAGTAAAAGATAAGCTCCGGCTTGTGTAGCAGGCTGGCACCTAATGGTCCTCGGACCAACCACGTGCAGGTGCGTGATTTACAGCTAGGAACGGTCCCAATCTGGGATGCCACAGCTGGGATGAGGTTCCCACCAAGGGGTGTATGTGCTGGAATGGGGGCTGCGTTCTATCTAGGAAACAGTTGCAGTCACCCGAGGCACTAGTGTGGGCTGGGATTGGATGCACCAGGCCGGTTCAGATCCCAGCACCATCTGGTGTTATGGAGAAACAGGGTAGATGTGGGACTGACTAGGCTGGGTCTCAATCCCCTTCTGAGCCATGTGTGAGCTGTATGTGGGTATGGACGAGCCATGGCTGGGCTGAAACATACAACAACAAGAGTCAGAATGGGGTGAAAGCCAGCCAGGAAAAGCCACTGTTCCTGCTAGGACAGGAGGTGAACTGAGTAGGGTTGGCTCAAGAACCCCCTGGCAAGCGCAAAATCTGGCATTGGGAGGGGTTCTGATGGAGGAGCCTGGGCAACTCCTCTGGCAGGACACAGTCCCTGCAGGTAAGCGCGAGAAGCATGATTGGAAACAGCCCAGAATAGGCCATGGAAAGTTTCCCACTGGCATGCATTCGGCATGGGTCAGGAGCAGGCCAGGCTGAATCAGTTCATGTCATCCTCTGGCAAATCCGATCACCAGAACAGAGTGTGGAATGGGCCGGGTTTGGTTGCGACAAAACCAGTACACATTATGGAACGCCAGGGCGTGGTTGCCTGTACTGGATATGAATGCAACACCCATCCAGCACACGTGAGATCCAGGAAGGGAGGGGCAGAGCTGGCGGGGGGGTTAAGGGGCTGGTCCCCTCGCTGGACAGCCACTCCCACTGGAGAGTGTTGGCTGGGATAGAGACAGACACGACTAAGCAAGGCTACAACACCTGTGCGCTGCATGTGGACAAGATCAGGGCCACAGCATCAGCTGGCAGAAGCTGGCACTGGGGACTAATTCTGTCGAGTCAAATCACAGGACCACCTAAAGAGTGCATAAACCGGGACAGAGAGACCTGGGAGGGAAAAAGTGGGTTCCCCCTTCTTGGGTCACTATTCCCGTGGGAGGGCATGAAAACTAGGACGGGGGCTGGGATGGCTAGACAGAGGCACTCAACAACATCTGTGAGGGCTGGATGGTTGAGTCGATTAGATAGAACTAAGCTTTAATACCCATTGACAAGTACCAGAGCCAAATGGGATGGGGGACAGACTGGTCTTCTGCTACACAAATTGGCAAACCAGGGTAGGGGGCAGGCTTGGTGGGGGTTATTGTGGGTCGCCCCGACTAGGCTGCAGCTCCCACTGGTTGATGTAAGGACCGAACCAGACTGGACTGCAACACCCATTGGTTCCAGTGCAACTCGGGACTGAAAACAGAACCAACACAGCAATTGCAACCACCAGCTGATCAGGGTGATGGACTGTGCCGGGCCCTGTGCTTGCTAGAACATACAAGAATCTGGTCTGGGAATACTTCAAAGTATCTTTGGAGATCTCCCCACTTGAACTGCTGGACTCAGAATTCTAACCAAGAAAAGACAGAAGACAGAATAGGACAATCATTCATCTCAGCTACATGTTGGCAGCGAAATATGGGACAAATGGAGACTTCATGATGGACCATATCAATCAGTGGACCACCTCATCGAGCGAAACTGGCAGTGACTCATAACTGGAGAACTATTAACTCCACTTGAGCACATATCTCAGAGCATGCCCCACATTCGGGACTTGGGGTGGGCGGGAAACCGGGTGGGGCTTCTCCCTCAATATCCCCTTTTACCTCAGATACATGATGGAAACAATAGGGACATAATAGCATTGCCCACCTCCCTATCCCCCTGAACCTTTTTTTTTTTCTTTTATTCTTCTCTTTCTTGATTTTCCTTCAACTATAGTTAACTATGTAAAGATTGTCAACAACAATACAATAAAATGGATTATAAAAAAAAAAAAAAAAAGAATTAAATGAAATAATGTGCAAAAGCACCTAGTATAAAAAAAAAAAAAAGAGTACATAACAATTAGTTATGAAATATGTGTATTATAAAGACAGAATGACAATGATCTGGGTCTGAATCCTGTCATTATATGTTAAAAGGCCATGAGATAGGAGAGGAGACTAAAAATATGCCAATAAATACGACAATAAATGCTAATTTTTATTGATGTTGATTCAACATATATTCCATTTTTAAAGTAGATATCACTTCATAAAATTTAGAAGATATCAGAAATGAGGGAAGTAGATAGATGGAAGAATCATATAGATTAAGAAAGAGAAATATAGATTATATTACATCAATTATATACATAGATTAAGAAGGAAGGGAGGAAGGAGAGAAGGAGGTGTTAAAAGACAAGTGATAAAGGGAAAGGAAGAAAAAAATTGAAACACAAACATCTTTGAAAACAAAAATAAATTGATTTGAGAATATATACAAACACACTAGCTTGAATTTGTAAATATATCAAGTATAGGGCTTTGTCGAGCCATGTTTTTTTAGACAAAATAGACATTAGTAACACAATACTGTCAAAGATACACCTCCCAGTGCAGAGGAAGGGGAATGTGCAGCAACTTCCCCTCCACACTACATTTCTC
Organism: Ochotona princeps; assembly: GCF_030435755.1. Lineage (NCBI taxonomy): Eukaryota > Metazoa > Chordata > Mammalia > Lagomorpha > Ochotonidae > Ochotona > Ochotona princeps. The sequence goes on along the minus strand of NC_080845.1, from coordinate 18,227,308 downwards.
TCTACCCACTCTCCCAGACTCGCTCTTCAACCAAGCCAGGTGGCTCAACAGCTTGCCCCGCCCACTTTCTCTTCCTTTTCCGGTTCTACGTGCCTGGGTTTCCATGATGTCCGTGTGAGAATGATCACGTGTTCTCTTAGAGCACAGTCAGCTCTCACCACGTGAGGCTTGACTATTTACTCCCAGGGCCTCTGTTCTGGCTGGGCCCCAAGGTCTGTACTCCAGGTAGCTTCTCCAGACTTCCCTACCAAGCGTTAATAATGAACAAGCTCAACCATTAATTAACAGCCCCGCAGCAACCTCCAGAGTGAATGAGGATGGTTTCTCCACCCCTACATACCCAGAGACACTATTGATAAGTGTCATCAAAATCCCTCCTTATTTTCTAACATCTACCAATTGGAAACTGGAAAAGACTTCTCCCTCCCTCTCTCCAAGACATGAAAACAGTACTTACCGCTAATTGTTTAACAGATATAACTTATTCCTTCCAATGGAATGCTGCCATTTAATAATGCTTTTAGAGGGCTAGTGCTGTGGCATAGTAGACTAAACTATCTATGGCACGAGCATCCCATATGGGCACTGGTCATCTCCTTGTTTATGGCCTGAGAAAGCCAAGGAGGGTGGTCCTGGTCCTTGGGTTTCTGCACCTATGTGGGAAACTTAGTGGAAACTCTTGGCTCCTGCATTGGAGCAGCTCAGCTCTGGCCACCACAGGCATGTGATAAGTGAACCAGCAAATGGAAGATATCTCTCTCTCTCTGTCTCTGCTTGTCTCTGTACTATACCTTTCTTTTAAAAATAAATAAACATTTTAAAAAGACAAAGCTTCAGCAAATCTAGTTATTATAAGACAACACAAATGAATGAATGCATTTATCCAGTTTTAAATTGATTTAGCCACTGACATGAAGATGTGGAAATAACTGCCAAATACCATAAACTATTGTGTGTTAATGAATATGGAAATCTCAGTGAAACACACAATTCTCATTTCTACCAAGTTTTTTATTAATCCAATGATTTATTCCTCATTTCGACAGACCTGAAGCAGAAAAATTCTCCTAGGACAAGGCCATTGGCCAACACTTGAGGCTTGGCTGGACCATTTGATTAGTTTCTTTACCAAAAAATGCAAAAAATTCAGGTTTCTGTGAACCTCATGCATGTGGCATTCCTTCCAAGTGCATGGCCTTCTCTCTTTTCAAGTCAAACTCCATCCTCACTCTGAGTTCTGTAGGAAATGCTAACTGAAAAATCAGCTTGGAGCAGGTGAAGACCAGAAGGCAGAGTCTGACCTGGAAAATACCAAACTGAGCATCTTGTGACAGGAAAAGCAGATGGCGGAGCAGAACGGGTCAGAAGGGGAAGAGGAACGTTTCATGGAGGGGAAAAAATGACACAACTTTGCACCAGGCTAATCAGTTAAGCTTCTCACCCAACCACCATGCCTAAGTCCTAGTTACGTAACTTTTTGTTTTTATTGCTTTTATAAATTGGAGATATTCGCCACTTATCTCATGGAAATGTTAGGATCTAGGAGTATTTTACAGAAGATCAAAACCTGATACAATGAAAGTCTGGGAGAGATACAGTATCACTGGTCATCAGGAATGAGATAAGGCAAGAATGGCCTCAAATCTGTTCTACTGCAGTCCTGACAATGGGGCTTCCAATGCAATCTTCATTCCTCTGCCCACCCCTTCAGAAGTGCCTGGAGCTCCCAGGGACCTGCTGTGAGGCCAGGGTTCTGTTTTAAGCCCTGAGAGAGGGCTGCCCCAGCCGAACTGAGAGCGCAACTCCCAAGCCCAGGGTTCTCTCAAAGATCCAAGCTATGGCACCAGAAGTCATACAGACGGTCAGGGGTTCAGGACAAAAAAAAAAGGATTCAAGCTTGGCAACTATAAAACTAATTCAAGTTAAAACAAGGAGTTATCTTTTTAATCAGAATTAACACCAAAAAATTGCAACATTTAGTATTGTTATTCATGTAAGGAAACTACTGCTGTTCACCAAGGATGACAATGCATACTAGTGCAAATTTTCTTAAGAAAGTTGACAAAATAAATGAAGATTTTTTGGAAGATGTATTTTGTTGTTATTTAAAAGGTAGAATTACAGAGAGAAGGAGAGACAAAGAGAGATCTCTCCCATCTTCTGGATCACTCCCCAAATGGCTGCATCTGAAGCCAGGAACCCAGAGCTTCTTCCGGGTCTTCCATGAGGGTGCAGGGTCCCAAGGTTTTGGGCCATCCTCTGCTGCTTTCCCTGGGTACAAGCACAGGGAGCCTAATGGGAAGTGGAACAGCCGGGACAGAAACCAGTGCTCACATGGGATGCCAGTCCTGCAGGTAAAGGTTCAACCTACTACACAATGGCACTAGCCCCAAGCTTAAAAAAAAAAAAAAATCCTTTGAGAGGAGACAGAAGCTTTTAGGAACTGCTTAAATGCCTACCACTGGCCAGGGTTAGGCTGGGGACAATGCCAAGATGCAGGGCACTCAAGCCAGATCTCCCACATGGGAGGCAAGAACCCTGAGTCACCACTCTCCTCCCCAGGGTCTGCATTCACAGGATACTGAAGTCAGGAGCCAGAAATCAAACCCAGGTGCTCCAAACGAAAGAGTCAGAGCAAAAGAAAGAGATAAACAGAGAAAGCTCCCATCTGTTGGTTTGCTCCCCAGATGTCAATAAAAGCCAGGACTGGGTTAAAGCCAGGAGCTAGAAACTCAATCCAGATCTCCCATTAGCAGGCACTCCGTAACTGGAATCTCCAACACAGAGGCCAGGTCCTGCCTCTGTTTCTCATGTCTGAATCTCTCCAAATGTCAGCTCATGTCCCTCTGGATTCCCACACCCAACAGGAAACAGATCTGCCAGAGGTACCCTACACTCAGAACTCCACAACTCACTTGTTTCAAAGTTTAAAACCCCAGAGAAAACTGACAGGCTTCATTTGGGCAGGAAACATAACTGTCTCATGTTAAAGAGTGGATGTGAGGCGAATGAGACGAGCCAGGTCAAGGATGATACATGTGTGGGGTGGCCTGTTGGATGGTGATCCTCTTAACTTACCATGCTTCAGGGACTGATAGTAGGCTAGTGGGCTAAGCTGCATTGCTTAGCAATTAAGAATGTGAATATTAAGACTGGATTTGCAACCCAGTTCCACCACTGGCCAGCTGTGCTGTTGTACACAAGTTATTTCAACCTTGATTCAAAGCCTCTGTTTCCACACCCATAAAAAGTGGAGACAATAATAATAACCAGGATGTAGAGCTCATTGTGAAAATTAAAAAAAAAAAATACACTGTGCAAAGTGATCAACAGTCATTGGCTAATGTTACTGTATGCTTTTTCCAGCCTCAATGTATTTTGCTTCCAAAGTTACTTTCACTGTTTTTGTGGTTAGAATGGACTTTTCTAACGATAGCGTAACTTTCACATTTCAACAGTCATGCCAGTTAATCAGTCTGTTTCTCTATTTCCAGTAAATGGAACAAAGATTTGTGCTCAGTCATTCTCCTCTCCATTGGGCAAATTTGCTTAGGAGCACCCATTTTTGTCTGTGACGTAACAGAGCCTGCACTAGGAGAACATGCAGGTTGCACAAAAAATGCTACCAGAAATTCTCTAGCCACTGCTCCGGGCAGTCATAGCTGTGAGCTGGTGACAGCAGGGTCTGGGACAGTGTGAGGACAGATACACAGTCACACTCACTCATTACTGTCACCTCACTTAAAGACGAGGGTGCCCCAAAGAATTCCACTTTTTTTCATATAATCTTAATATTGAAACAAATTTTTCCCTTTTCTGGATTGTTAAGTACCAGGTAAGCTATTTGAATATATCCTTCATCCAGAAAAATGCATAAGGTTGAAAGCAGAAGTTACTTATTTACTTTTATTTATTTTAATTTTGAATTTTATGGTACAATTTCATAGGGTCTGGGATTTTCCTACCTCCTTCCCAAATTCCTACCTCCCAACTGATTTGCTCCATATTATTACAGTAGTATAGTCCTTCATAAGCAGTCATAAGTCCATCAATCTGTTATTAAAATGTCCCCTGACATTGCTGGCACAGACAGTGTCAGACAGTCCAGCATCCCACTGTCTAGATATGTCCAACAGTTTCATTGGAGTCCATCTTTGAATTGGAAGAAGAGATGCATACTGCATTGTATCTTCACACCTATAGTCTCTATTACGCCGTCACTATACATTCCTTAAATGAGAAGCCACAAAACAAAATCAACAACAGGTCTGAAGTTAAAACAAAAATTTACAGCACCATGGAGTCGAAAACATGCCACTGAATAATCAAAGCATGGGTGAAGAAATGAACAAGAAAGCACAAAAGTCTCTTGGGTAAATGATGCCACTGTGAGATCCATGAGCCAGCGATGAATTAGACAAGAGAAAAGAAACTATTTGGAAGAAATGAAACTAAAAACAAAAACATCAAAGCACATGGGATATAGCAAAAACAGCATGGAAAGGGTTATTGATCTTATAATTTGCATGAAGGCTGCCTTCTATCAGAGAACATAAGGTAATTGTCTTTTTGGGATTGACTTATTTCACTGAGCATAATGGTCGCTAGTTGGGATCGTCTAGTTTCAAATGGTATTTCATTCTTTTTAATGGCTGAGGAAAGCAGAAGTTATTTATATGATCATGACTTTGTGGCCATCTCAATCCTCAAAATAGGTGATACTTACAAACTGTAGGTGGAACTTAGAATAAGAGGGAAATTTTGTGGCTAAGCTTTACATTCGTTTTATTAATTCTTTTTTTTTTATCTGAAAGGCAGCATTACAAAGAGAAAGAGACAGAGATCTTCCATCTGCTGGTTGCAATTCCCCAGATATTCGCAACAGCTAGAGCTGGACCAGTCTGAAGCTGGGAGCCAGGAGCCAGGTCTCCCACATAGAAGCAGGGACTCAAGCACTTGAGTCACCCTGTGCCACTTTCCCAAGTCATAAGCAGGGGGCTGGACTGGAAGTGGATCAGCCAGGACATAACCTGAGGCCCATAGGAAATGTAGGTGCCACGGGCAGAGGTTTTGCTTACTACACCAAGCGCAGGTCCCCTTCATTTTTTTCTTATCAGTAGAATAGATTTTAATATATTATATAAATGCACTAATGTTTATAATATCTACATACATGTCAGAGAAAATTGTATTTTCCAAAGCTAGCTTCAGCTGTGTCATTATTTAACATGAACCACAAACTCTGGAAATGTGCAGAAAGCAAGTATCATTCCATGGGTATCACTTCCATCTCAGTAACTATGGACCTCTGAGTTCTGACCTCAAGTTCAGACTTGACACTCAACTGAAAGTTTTCCTACACCCTCTCTGCAGTGTGAAATTGTGGAGATCCCAGGACAGAAACTGAATTTCTCTGGGTTTGATTCTTGGTTTACCACTAACTAGCTGTGTGACCTTGAAGGAGTGACTTACCCTTTCAATGCCTGTTTCTTTATTTGTAAATTAGGGATAATTGCTCTTTACTTCTCCAGGTAAAATGGTTAATACGCCAAATATCCTTGAAAAGTTCCTTAGCACATCATGAGTGTAACAGATGCTGGCCGGCTTCATTCTAGGTGATATTACTCAAGTGGCTGATAAAGGGAGGAAAGGGAGAATGAGATTATAACCACGTACTGCGCTGACTTTCTTTGTTCAGGTCAGTAAGCGAAAACAAGGAGTTTGCAGTTGACTCACTGCACTGCACACCTGGGGGCACTTCCTGGGGCAGCCACAGCCCAACGGGCCAGGGCAGGACCTGCATGCTTTGTGCGAGAAGAAGGGTAGGAATCCTGCAGAGGCAATGAAAAGGCGTGATCAAGGTCCTGTGAGGAAAGCTAATGCAGGAAAGGAGAGAAAAAGATCAAATTTCAGGCATTCATGGCAACAAGAAGCAAGAACCTAGCTCACCCTTTCTCCCAAGTCTGGGCATCTCGTATAGGAAGTAGACCACACCTACTTTTCACTTTGAATACAAGGAAGACCATACCGGGACAGAGCTAATGGAGTGACTTGAGTCCAGGAGGGTCCTGGTCCCTCCTGCTGGACTCAGTGCAGAGGAAGCAGGGCCTGCCTTCTGTCTCCAAGGAATCCCACACTCGCAATAGCATTTAACCCTTTCTTTTCCACACGAGCACCATGATATACATGGTCTTTTTCCACTATTTCATGGGAGCCTCAGAAATAACCTTGAGATCAATGGTTTTATTCATGCCCAGATAGAAATGGGAATCTAGGAATGTGGTGTTCAGAACAGGAATTTGAATTCAGAACAAGTTCCAAGTCCCATGTCTTCCAATCATGCAATGCCGACTCCCACAGCAAAACTTTAAAACAAATTTGGCCTCAATCCAGTCCCCTCTCTTAGCCACATTCCCAGGTACAGGAGGGAAAGTTGAACAGTGGATGCCTTGAGATAGGCCTTGAGGTCTGCATTACAGGATATGCTAAACACAGCAGCATTCTCTAGTTAACATATAGGCCAGCCACTTGGTCCCATCCTGCTTGTTGGTAAGTCAGGAAACAAATCAAGGCAGGAATTGACAGGCAAGCAAGCCAGCGCTAGAAGTTGCACTATGCAGGAAGCTTCTCTCACAGTTTACTATTAACAGGATGGAGACACACCAATGTCTCAGATAAGGTGAGCTAGTACAGCTCATGTTTCCTGGAGTCACAGCAGATTGGAAGCACAGTAAGAGAACTGCAATCATGGATGCTGACTCAGCAACTACAAGCAGAGCCGCTTGGGCACCGACAGCTCCCTCTGCCAGCCAGCCAGTACCTCCCATTCTGAATCAAGGGCTCATGAAGATTCACAGACTCATCCAGTTAAGCAGATAGTGAAAGCAGAACTCCTTGGTCCAAATCCTGGCTCCACTGTGTCTCCTCACAGGGTAGTGGCAAGAAATACAATGAGACAGCATCTATTAACAGCCATTCCAGAAGAATGTTCAGTCATGATACTTGCCCAGGGTAATTCTAGACATCTCCCAAAGGTTATAAGGTCCTGTTCACTCATATTTCAAGTCAGCCTCCTTCATCAGCTACCAAATGCTGCCTTCAGGCTACCAAAATGCCCCACCAAACATCACATCTGACCTCATCATAGTCACAGAAACATTGACTTGAAAGAAAAATGTATTGTTAATGAGTGTAGATTAAGAATCCTTTTGTTATCTTGTAGAATAACACACATCTGTGTTCTGTATTTGGGGAAATGTAGCATTCCCTCGCTGTGAAGGGTAGTCATTTTCAGGTTAAGAGTTCCTCAATATCTATTAACCACAGCAGATCTAGAAGGCCATCCCTCGCCTAGGATCATTTTGCATTGGAAGCTCCTCTCCTAAAGTCAACCTGAACTTTTTGACCGTGAGTGGCATGTATCACATTCACAGTGTCATGCAACCAACAGCACTAACTTAACAACACGTTTTATCAACCCAAGAGGAAACCACATATCCATTGAGCAGCTACTACTGGTTTCCCCTCTCCCAGATTCTGGCAACCTCTCCTACATTTGCTCCATGGAATTAACTAGTCTGGATATTGTATACAATCAGAATAATCTAGATAGTGCATTTCTGAGAGTCAAGGGAAGCTCACCTGAGGAAACAAATCCCAGGCCACCCAAGGATCTATTCACTTGGCCCCATGCGTCTAGCTCAACTTAATGGAAAGGGGTTTGATCAGGCTACTGCTTCTATGAATCCATGGATTAAAACTCACTTTTCCCCCCTCCCTGGGTCTATCCTAGCCCAACCTACCTCTGCAACAGCTCCAATACAATGGTGGGAGCTGTTCTGCTGGAAGGGTGTGAATATTTAAGCTAAGGAATGTGATACAGTTTTTCAAGGAATAAATCCAGGGTAAGACAGAGCTCTGGGGAACTCCAGCACAAGAGATAAGAAAGAGGACACATTGACAAATGGAATGATGAAAACATGACCAGAGAAGTGCAGGCCTAGAGGATGTCACAGAAGAAAGCCAACAGAGCTCAAACAGCCAGCCTCACAGGAGCAACTCTGTTGTGAGACACCTTGGCTAGAAATTCAGCTACCGTGGGTGGCAGGTGGAGCAGAGCAGAGGGTGACCAACACACTCTTGAGGCTGGGCTGTGAAAGAGAGCAGAGAAAGTGAGTTGTATCTTAGGAGGAGCTTGGGATCTGCAGAAGATTATTTGGGGACTTCTTACACTTTTGGATGTGGAAAAAAAGAGCACGTTTTCAAGTGGATAGGGAGTCTTCCCCTATGCAGGGCTGCGGGATGTAGGAGGGAGGAGACCCTTGCTGTGCCCCTCTGAAGGGAGAGGATGGGCCCTGCACAGAGGTCTCAGAATGTGTCTCCCCAGGCAACGGCAGACAACAACAGGCAGCACGTGGATGATGGAATACATCAGAAAGAGGGAGACCTGGAGCAGTGATGGGGGTTGGGGTTTGGGGGTTGGAAGTGGGGAGGAAAATGGCATTGGAAGGTGTAGACTATGGTTGCAGGATGACATTGGCCACCGGTCCAGACCAACCTTCCTCACATCCCACATGTGGTCTTAGACAATCAACCACAGCTGCGCCCACCTGGCTCCTGTCAACATCTTCCCTCGGAGACTTCCCAGGGCAGACATGGCCCAGAGCCTTTCCACAGGGAGAGGAAAAGCAGGATGCGAGTGGGAGACAGCCAACAGGACCCCCGGCCCCCAGAGTTTGATAACTCCCCCATCTGACCTTGTCGGCAGAGCAGAGCCAGCTGGGCAGTGAGGGAAGCAATCGCAGTAAATACAGAGCATGCTACAGAGGAAGAAGGGCAAGCACCATCTGTAAAAATAAACAAACCTGGAGGCCTGCAATTAAAAAACGACCCTGCCTCGGCAGGATGCACATCCTGAGATCTGTTCAGTCTCTTGAGGAGAGTTGGCTCTGTTTCTGATAAGATTAGACAGAAGTCAGGCCCAGTGGGGGAAGGGAGGCAACCACACTAAGTCACAGGGTCCCAGCGACCTGCGGGTCTGGGGCCGCAGCACTCAGAAAGGGTTGGTGGCAAGGGTAGTGCACCAGCTGTCACATGGGCAGACACCTTCGCTGGTCCATCTCCTCTTTCTCAGCTTGGGGCATTCCCAAACCTGCACCTCACCCCAGCTTTAACAATCCCCCTCATTCCACTCAATGTCTCCCCTTCCTATTCTCTTGGATTCTTCTCAGAGCCTCCTCCTTGCACGTAAGCCAGGAAGACCTTCTCAGGCTCAGCACATCCTGTAACCTTCCTCAGGTCCTGTGCAAGGGGACCACGAGCCCCATTACTTATAAAGCTGTGGGGTCTATTCCTTGTCTTAGGAAACAACCTGAGCTCTCTCAATGTCAAAGTCTCCATCTCCAAAGCCATTCTCCAACTCTCTTCCCTAGCCTAGTAGTTGCAAATTAATCTATCAGGGCGGAATGGCAAAGCAAGGAAGGAAGGTCCAGAGACCACTTCTTCCTTGGGTCCTAGAAGCAAGGGAGAATGAGCACTTGACCACCTGCTTGGCCTGCTGAGTAAGGAACAAAGAAAGCCAAGACTAATCAACCAGCAAATCGTTCCATCTAGGACCAGAACTTCCTAGTCCCAGAGAAAGTTCAGGGCCCCTGGGGGATCAGGCTGTCCTACTGCAGCTGAGCAGATCCTGATTTAGGATTCCCTCACACAGAGGTCATGAGTGCGGTGTCAAAGGAAAATGGGCCACTTGGCTTCCACAGGACCCCAGACCCCAATGCACGTGTCTTGCCATGTCTTGTCTCAGAAGCAACTTCACTAATCACTTCGACACACCACTGGCCCTGCCAGCTGCCCAGTCCCTGTCACAACATCTGTAGCATGAAGATTTCTGTTTCTCTTTCAAGTTCTGTGGAACCTCAGCCACAATTCCCCACCCCCGCCTAAAAGAGAAAGGTCCAATACCACTGCCGCTGTGAAATCTTCTCCAATTCCACAGCCTGAAAAGGCTGCTGTTCACCTCTTGATCTCAAAGAGAACAGTCAATAGTGCCCAATAATCAGGTCATTGTTGCATTGGCCTAGCTCAGGCCCACCTGGGGACATAACAGGTGTTGAACATGGTTTTGACCATGTGATACATGTCCCAGTGGGGTCGCTAGGCTTCTTGGGAGAGAATATTCCCTGCACAAGGAATTTGAGACAGCAACAGTCATCCTGGGAGGGGAGGCATCAGTGGACACTTGAGCTTCAGAAAGGCGGTTTGTACTGGGAAATGGCTTAGAAAGAGCCCACAGACGCAGGGCTATACCCAGACTTGAGTGCAGTTCCTTCAAGGGGGACAATAGGAACCAACCTCCAGATTGATTTCTCACCCTTCTCTGTGCCCTCATCAACTTCTGACAGTGAAGGCATTTGAGTTCCCACATGTAACATTAATGAGCGATTAGATCAAGCCTTGTTCAATGGATGAATAAGTGAAATTCATTCCTGGGAGTTTGGCCAGTATTTAACCACTGGCTCTAGAGAAAGGACATTTCATAAGATAGTTCTGTCATTCTACAGAGCTACATGAAGTTCCCTGACTTGAATCATTGAACATTAAAAAAAAAAATCTTAAATTCAAGATGGCTACCACAATCTAACCCTCAAGAGAAAAAGGGAGGTCAGGCAGGGAAGCCATGGCAACCACATACTTTATTCGCCAAGTTGAAGCTTTCCCAGAAACTCTGCTCCCACAGTTGCCTCGGTGGTGACAAGTTCACCACCTTGCTGCCAAGCGTGGCAAAGGAGACTGGCACTTGGGTTTTCAGCTGCTTCATTCTCTTGCGAAGAGCAGCAAGAGGACTTAGATGGAAAGACACAGCCAATCTGAATTTAGCCACAAATACTTAAACATTTATGTATTTTGATTGGAAAGGCAGATTTACGAAGAGAAGAAGAGAGAGAGAAAAATCTTCAATTTGCTGGCTTGCTAAATGGAGTTGGAAGCAGGAAATGGGAGAAGACTTCAGAGAAAGCTATAGAAAGAATGTGAGAAAGAGCTAAGCAAAATGAAGGAAAAGAAGTCTTAGTGTAGAACACACTCTCTCTGGAGGTGGTGAGGACGCAGCCCTTCCAGCACATATGGGAAATTAGTGAACTGAAGTCATGGTTTTTCTCTGATAGTAAACACACTCTTCATTAATGGATCTATGGTTATCCCTGCTATGGGCCAGCATGTGTTTAGTCTGTGGGAAAACTATGAGCAGAAAGTTCCAGAGGAGCAGAGAGCAACGATTGTTATGCCACTTTGGTCTCTTAAAGAAATGCTCCAGAAAGTTCATCAGTTCCTTAGTGAGGATGATGATGACAAAATGATTATAATAGCTAATATTAATGATGAGCATTTCATATGTACCAGGGATATGAATTATATCGTTTAGCCCTCAAAATAATCCTTTGGAATGATGCTATCAAGATATTAATCTTATAAGAAAGCTATGGTTCATCTACTCCATGGAATACTACTCAGCTATTAAAAAAAACAAAATGCAGTTCTTTGTGGCCAATCCCAAAAGGTTAAATGAGCCAAAAAGGTTAAATACCACATGTTTGCCTTAATTTAAGATGATACGATGTTATGTATAACATGTTATGTTATGTATGTTATATGTTGTATATAAACTAAAATTGAAATGTCAATGAGGTGGTCACAGAAGGTGGTTAAGAACTCGCATTAATTTTTAACATATTGGTTACTCATTACTATGTCAATTAATTCCATAATGATGTAAAGTTTTGCTGATGGTATGTTGGAGCTTTTAATTGATTGGGATGATATTCTGCTGGCTCTGTCTTCAGACCAGAGAGGGTATACCTAAGAAGCCGTTGAACTTGACTGGACAATAAGATGCTGGACTCTATGTTTGGTATATGCTTGCAATGGGGGAATCTCAACTGAACTTGAACTGTGGTTATGCAACAAGGTGGAGGAATCCACCATGGTGGGAGGGTTTGGGGAGGGGTGGGGAGAATCCAAGTACCTATGAAACTGTGTCACATAATACAATGTAATTAATGAACTAGAAATAATAAATAAATTTTTAAAAAAGATATTAATCTTGATTTAAGATGAGAAAGTACATATATTAAGCCTCTACTGTAACCCAACTTATGAGTGATGATGTCAAGGGTGCAAACTTTGGTGGAGAGGACCAGGGTCTATGCTCTCAAGCTCTGTCCTGTCCTGATTGCTTCGGCAGAGCTACGCCCAGCAGACAGGTTGTTGCAGGAAGAAATCTAAGACCATTGGCAATAGGCAGCATTCTCCCTGGACCAGAAGGCATGTGGCTAGCTACCTTCATCTTCACCTCCACCTGCCCCATCCCATAGGTTAATAAGAAGCATTCACCACATATAGACAACAACCAAAATGAAAATGTTACAAATCCTCTGTAAGAACAGGGGAGAAAATGCCATCTAAATTCCTCATGTTAAGTAAGGAAAGCACACACTTTATTTGAATCTTAGCATTAAAATATACAGTTTTCTGGCTTCAAAGAATGCTTTTGCAACACTTAGGAAAAACTAAGCAGAATTTAAAAATGTGAGGTGTCACAGAATAGCAAAAAGGTGGATAAATACACATCAAATGCAAACTAAGAAGAAAGCAGAAATTGTAATTATTTTAGCAAAGTAGAATTCAAGGAAAAAGAATGAACTGGGAATAGGCACACAATTTAGAATGGATACATACAATCAAATAACATGAAAGCACCACTATAAAGGAAAAATAATGAAAAATAAGGAGGAAGTAACATAAGTATAATAAAAGTGAAAGATTTAAAAACCTTCCTAGCTGACACATCAAATACGCAACAAAGGAAACAGAAGCGAAGACAAAGAGGAGCTGAGCAGTAATTTCTAAGACAAGGATCCATTCAGAAAACAGCTTCTTGTATTTCAAATTCGTCTCTGGGCCCAGCCCCCCACAGTAAATCGGAAGACCCGTGCGCTCCCGCACCTGACTACAGACAGGGACCATGGTACAACGGCCCCTGTACCCATGTGCCTACGTCCTGGTGCTGTGGCTTTCTTGGTAGTTGGTTCCAAGAGTGTTGTTTCAAGGCCAAAGATAAGTATGTTTTTAGTTCTCATAACTATAACTGGATTGCATTCCTGAAGACCACAGCAATTTATATTTCTACCATATCATCATTGCTCTTTGATGCTCTGCCAATTTGATAAATGAAAATGATCTTTCACAATCACCATAACTCTACCCGTCAGTTTTCCGTCCTTGTCATTTGATTAGCTTTGAGAGTACAATTTCCATAGGACTCGGGAGACAGAAAGTGGATTTCAGAATGTTCTAGAATAAATGAGAAGTGTCAGTTGCTTTCTTGAAGGTCTATAGAGTTTGAGGATGAAAGAAGGCAGTATGGTGGATAGAGTGGGAATCGGGATACAGGAAAATGCTTAGAAGTCCAGGACAATTGATGTGGTTATGGCCAGGTCAAATGAGTCATTAGGAGGAGACAAAATGATAACTGAAGATGCACATACTATCAAAGAGTTACACAGAGCAAGAATCCTCTTTCCAATACAATCCAAGCTATGAGTATAATCATCATAAAACTCTAGTATTTGGGTAAAGGCTCTAAAATGATACCTTTAGATTCATGGGAAACAATTAAAAAAAGCTATTTTATGCAAAAAAAAAGTTGAAAGCCATGCATGGTTTTTCATAGTATGCATTTCCAGGAACTTTTTGAAGACCTCATATATAGTGTGTATTATCTTTAAGGCTCTCCGTAGTTTCAGTTCAGTATTATACACAGGATTTAAAAGCAAAATCAGGCCTGGCACAGTAGCCTAGTGGCTAAAGTCCTTACCTTGCATGCACTGGGATCCCCTATGGGAGCCAGTTGGTATTTCAGCTGCTGTACTTCTCTTTTAGCATCCTGCCTGTGGTCTGGGAAAGCAGTCGAAGACTACCCAAAGCCTTGGGACCCTGCACCCATGTAGGAGACCTGGAAGAGGCTCCTGGCTCCTGGCTTCAGATCAGCTCAGCTCTGGCCATTGCAGCCGCTTGGAGAATCAGCCAGTGGATAGAAGATCTTTCTCTCTCTCCTTTCTGTAAATTTGACTTTCCGAATAAATAAATAAATCTTTAAAGGAAAAAAAACCCTCCATCTTCCCCACTGGTGAAAACAATTATCAAGTCCATTATTAGTCTGGGAAGTGTGATCCCAAGGACAGACCTTGGTGGGGAGGCTGAAGCAATGTGCTATCCCAGGATTCCAAGTCATCCGGGGATGTTGCTTTCTGGGAACCATGGAAGTGACTATGGTTTTACCTCATATGTCCCTGTTACCTTGTTTTCCTCCCAACAGAAGAGCTGTTCTCTGGGGACAGCTGTTCTCTGGGGACAGTGGCTTCCAAACCTGACTGCACACAAGAATTCCATGGAGAGTTTTGTTCTTTCTTTTTTTCTTCCTTTTGCTTTTTTAATCTCAATGCCCCATTGGTATTCAAGACCAATTAGAACAGGATCTCAGCAGTGACAGAAGCATTGATAGTTTCTAGAACTTTCCAAGTGATTCTGAGATTCAAAGGTTGCCAACCACTGCTCTGGGGCTTCTCAATATGCTGTTGTTAGATGAGGTCTAGTGTGAAGGAGACCCCTTCATGTGACGGGCACTTTCTCTGCAAGCCAGTTTCCATAGCATGTCTGTAAGAAGAATGTCTTGGATATAACTAATAGGGGTATGTTCCAGCCAGCTAAAAGGGATGCAGGTGCTTTTAAACACTGGCAAGGATCAGAAAGGCGTAAGACTATTTATATAATCAGGTGCTTTAGTAGCTGCACAAGAAAAATAATGATTTAAATGCCACAGCAAAAACTCTTTCCAGTATGGAACTGAATGTGAGAACTTAATTACTCAGAAGGACAAAAGAGCCATTTATTTAGCAGGTTCCTAGGAGGTAAACTCATTTATCTCTCAACTCTCCAATGGTTGAAGTACTCTTTAATCCAATTAGGAGGTACGTAAAAATTAACCACCCTACAAATTAGCACCTGAAACAATCATCTATTCATACCCCACCTTAAATCAAAATCTGCAAGGCTGAAAACATGTTTACCTGGAAACAAAATGAATCATAATGAAGTTTGAAAAATTGAACATTAGGGCATCACTCTGACATTTGAGAAGCAAAATGAAATGTTTTCTAGTGTTTGATTTTTATTCCCAGCTGTCCCTCATTTTATGAGGTCTTAAGAGTGGGTTTACACCCAGAGTCTTCTCATAATGAGATCAATCCCTTCATTTATATAACTCCGATTATACAAAAAATTTCCAAGCTTAGTGTAAGGAGCATGAAGCCTCACATTAGAAACCTGGGTTACACTTCCGGCCCTACTTCTACCTAACAGTAGGTGGACCCCAGATTATGACTTTATCTCCCTAAACCTCAGTTTTATCAACTTTAAGACAGAGATGATGATGATGATGATGATGATGGTAAGGTACAACAACATAAGTTGTTTACAAAGCACTTAGCGCCATGCCTACCACAGACAAGCCAGCATTCAACAGATGGTCATCCTTCCTCTAGCCTTATTCTTTCGGCCCAGGGGAATGTTCCTTCAGCATCGTTTGTTATGGAAATGTTGCTGAGTTTCTGGGTCCGTGCTCTTGACTCTGACACAGGAAAGAGTTCAAGGATGAAATGTAGGCAAAGATTCGCAGAAAAAGAAGACGCAAGCCGAGCAGAAGCATGCTCTCAGGAAGGGTGGTGGGCTTGCTTGAGAGAGTTGCATGCAGTAAGATTTAGGGCCATTTCTTTATATGAGCTGGAGGCATATAGGACAGTGTGTGACGCAAGATTTAATTGGATAGGGCCCGGCGGTGTGGCCTAGCAGCTAAAGTCCTCGCCTTGAAAGCCCCGGGATCCCATATGGGCACTAATTCTAATCCCGCCAGCTCCACTTCCCATCCAGCTCCCTGCTTGTGGCCTGGGAAAGCAGTCGAGGACGGCCCAATGCATTGGGACACTGCACCCGCGTGGGAGACCCAGAAGAGGTTCCTGGTTCCCGGCTTCGGATCAGCGCGCATTGGCCCGTTGCGGCTCACTTGGGGAGTGAATCATCGGATGGAAGATCTTCTCTGTCTCTCCTCCTCTGTGTATATCTGGCTGTAATAAAAAATGAATAAATCTTTAAAAAAAAAAGATTTAATTGGATATTCAAACCTGGTGGAGTTTGGGGTGGGGCATGAGTACTGGTCGCTTCTTTGCCATGTTTTAGAACACCTGGAAGGAACATGGTGTCAGATATGTGATGGGACTAGGTATGTGAGCCATGGTAATTTTATGAAAATTACTTTGTAATGAGTGAGTGGTCATCACAGGTACGGATTCGGCAGCCATGTTGGTTATTTTGCCTGGTGCTGGTTCTGAGCCACCAGCATCAGAAGCTGTGATTTCCCACTATGGAGAAGGCTGGAAGAGGGAGGGATGGTGCAGTGGCTGTTGATCGCAGCCGCCTCCCTAGCTAAAACAAAAGGACAAGAGAAATTGATGCACTGTTTCGGCACTAATAAAAGACATGTGATTTTATTTAGTAAGATATTATTCTAAATCTTATTTCTTTTTAGGATTTATTTATTTTGGGCCTGGCACAGTATCCTGGCAGCTAAAGTCCTTTCCTTGCAAGTGCCAGGAACCCATACAGATGCCGGTTCCAATTCCAGTGGCCCCATTTCTCATCAAGCTCCCTATTTGTGACCTGGGAAAGTAGATGATGACAGCCCAAAGCCTTGGGACCCTGCATCTGTGTGGGAGACCTGGAGAAGGTTCCAGGCTCCTAGCTTCGGATCAGCACAGCTCTGGCCATTGTGGCCACTTGGGGAGTGATTCAAAGAATGGAGGCTCTTCCTTTCTGTCCCTCCTCCTCTCTGTCCAATCAAAAATAAACAAATTTTTAAAAGATTGATTTATTTTTATTTTTAAGACAGATTTGCCAAGAGAGAGAAGGCGAGACAGACAGAGAGAGCTCTTCCATCATTGATTCACTCCCCAAATGCCAGTAGGAACAGAAATGGAGGGAATATGTTAAGATTCCAACCTCTCCAGGTTTTCTTCCCCACCCCCTGTTTTTCATGGGTAGTTTAGGATAGACAAGGTTGCAATCACAGTCTGGTTGGGTCACAGGAAGCGCAATTCAGGAGAAAAACAGAACCCCTTTCAAGCAGCTTCAGCAGAAAGCAGGGCTGTCCTCGCCTCTGCTGAAAACTGAAGGACTTACTCAGCTCCTACCACAAGGATCCCAGTGGGGACAGGAAAGGGAAAAAACAAACCAGCTAAACCTCATGACTTCCATTTAGAAGGATATATGGAAAATCATATTAGCCAAAAGGCAAGAGGCAAAAATAAAGTGTTAGGTAAGTAATCAAATCCTAGATTACTTCCAACAACAATTTTATAATTGATGTATTGAGATATAGTTCATATATAATTAACCTATGGAAGATACAAACTTCAATAATATTTGGTATATCCAATGAGCTATACAACCAACATCAGAATTTTAGAAGACTTCATTACTCCTAAAAGAAATGCTGTAACTATAAAAGGGACCACTCCCCGGGCTTCCACCTCTCCTTGGGCAACCACTAATCACAATGTGACCCTTTGTGAATTGCTTTTCATAACTCAGTTTTCAAGGTTCATCTACGTTGCAGTGTGTATCAGACCTTCACTTCTTGTTATGAACAAACAATGTTCAATTCTATGTAGTATATTCAGTATGTATAATGGAGATCCATTTTGGTTTTTCAGTCCTCAGCTGAGGGACATTCTGGTGGATTCCAGCTTTTGGTGCTATGAATGATGTGGCTGCAGACAGTCAAAATATTAATGTACAACTTGCTGAATGACTTTTTATTTTACAGCTGTCCCTTGGAGATCATATAGTACACTGTAATTTATCTTTTGAAAAACTTTCAAACTATTTATAGAAGTATATATAGCATATCCCTACCAGTAACATAAAAGCTCCAATCTGTTCATCAACACTATTACTGTTTGTCTTTTTGATTATAGCCTAATAGTGAGAGGAAACAGGACATCACTATGATTTTGATTTGCATTTTTCTAATAAATAATATTGACATGCTTTTCGTGTACTTATTAATGTGTTGCATATTTCCTTTGATGAAATGTCAACTCAGATCTCTGGCCTATTTCTTTTTTTTTCTTTTTTTTTAATATTTATTTATTTATTTATTTATTTATTTATTTATTGCAAAGTCAGATATACAGAGAGGAGGAGAGACAGAAAGATCTTCCCTCCACTGATTCACTCCCTAAGTGACCACAATGGCCAGTGCTGCGCTGATCTGAAGCCAGGAGCCTGGAACTTCCTCCAGGTCTCCCACATGGGTGATGGGTCTCAAGGCTTTGGGCCATCCTCAACTGCCTTCCCAGGCCACAAGCAGAAAGCTGGATGGAAAGTGGAGCTGCCGGGATTAGAACCTGTGCCCATATGGGATCCTGGTGCATTTAAGGTGAGGACTTTAGTCTGGCCTGTTTCTTAATTGTGCAATTTCTCTTTGTATTATTGAATTGAACATTCTTTGTATATTCTGAATACAAGTGATCTATACTTTCTAATTTTTGATGATGAAAGTACAATCATTTTTAATCTTATTTACATCCAATTTATTTGGGGAGTAGTTACTTTCATTGTCATATCTAAAAAAATCACTACCTGCAAAAAAAAAAAGAAAGAAAGAAAGAAAAATAAAGTGTATCTGAGAGGGTTGGTGCGTTGAGGCTGATCCTCCACTTACAAATGCCAGCATCCCCTGGGAGCACCAGTTCGTGTCCTGGCTGCTCCACTTCCCATCCAGCTCCATGATTCTGGCCTGAGAAAGCAGCCGAAGACAGCCCAATGCCTTGAGATCCTGCATCCATGTGAGAGAACTGGAAGATCTCCTGGCTCCTAGCTTTGCATTGACTCAGCTCTAGCCACTGTGGCCAAGTGGGGAGCAAACCAACAGATGAAAGATTTTTCTCTCTGTCCTCTCTGTAGATTTACCTTTTCAATAAAAATAAATAAATCTTTTTTAAAAAGTATATCTGAGAGATACTGCTGTTTGTTTCTAAATTGTCCCATTCACACTCTGATTATGCAGTCATTTAAAAATTCTATGTTTATCAGAAGATAATCCATGTTCCATTATCTCACATACTGTGCCTATATTTGAGTTCATGTTTCATTCATCTCACAAAGCAAATTAGAAACACACCAAATTTTTTAAAGTAAGAAGTAAACTTACATAAAAACTAGGGAAAAAAAGGAGTAGAAAAATATTTTCATAATCTTGATTGGAAAGTCTTTTTTTAACTTTTCATGAAAACCAGAGATCCCAAACAAAAGATTGCTAACTTGGATTACATAACAGTGAAAAATTTTCAGTGGCAAAAACCAGCAAAATCTTTTAAACTAAATTGAAAGACACAGAGCACGTATTGGAAAATACATGAAATTTCAAATAATAGGCAATTTTAATCTTCCCCAATATAAAGCATTGTGTCACATGCAGAATAATTCACATCTCCTCCAAAATAAATATGTCTTGAGCTGTCTTTTCCTCTGGTCTCTAGCAAACTATTCTCCCAAACTCTGCAGGCAAACGGAAGTGGTATAACCAATGACACATGCCATCATGCATTCCTGCCAGGAAATTCCTCATGCACACCACACACAAGCACATAATATACACATCACGCACATGCAAACATGCACATGATGCTCTGAACTCTCACACAACACATATTTTGGGCAATTCATACCTGCTTGCTACCTGAGTTTCTTTTTCAGGCACATCTAAATGTTGCATTCTTTCTGCATCTGTAACAATGCTCAAGGTATTAGCTTGTTTTCATTGTCATAACAAAGTATCTGAAGATGCATACTTTGCAAAAAAAAGGAACAAGAATGTGGTACTGGCACCACTGTGGCTCTGGTGAGGACTTCATGGCAAACAGCATCACAATGGTGGGAGCAGGTGCAAGAGCGAGAGACAAAGAGCAAGGGGGTGAGGGCACAGCCTTGCTCTTCTACAACCACCCTCTCCAAAGCACTGAGTTCCATGAGAACTGTATGAATTCCTCCTAAAGTGCTCCCATTGTCTTCTCCCTCATCACTTACAGGTCTCACCAGCCCTTAGTATCATCAACCTGAGGACCAACCTTCAAGAAATGAACCTCTGGGAGACAAGCCACATCCAAAGCACAGCACTCAGGAATCTGGTCACAGAGGGAACAGGCTCTGTTGAGCCTTGAGAAGCACGGCTGCCTATTTTCTGTTGCAGGTCCCAGAAGAGACATTTCATCCCTTTGCAAAGGGGCTCTGCACCATGCGAAAGTCCACTTACCTGGAATGTGTCAGTTGGCTGCCTGTGTTCATTTTTGGGTGGTATTTGAAAGTTCCCCTGATCCTCCCTGATTTTTGTCTTCATGGATGATTTACAGACAGGTCCTGGTTATAAGTGACTCAGGCCACCATCCAGATACCACTTTGGAACATAAATTCTCATAAAAACTTTTATGACCACAATGACAACAAAAATTTCCAGATATATGTGGAATATGGTCCCTGTATCAACAGTTGCTGATAAAGGCCCAGCCCTGTTTCCCTTGATGTGGTTGCTCAAAATATTGCTGGAATGCCTCTGAGAAGGTTACCCTTGGAGCTTACTAAACTTTTTCTTTTATTTAGAGTCCAAAGTAAAATCTATCTTAGATTGTATTGGATTTTTGAAAATAAGTAAAAGTCATTTGCAACATACTCCAGTTTATGAAAGGAACACTCAGCTGGCTAAGCTTTAATGATATATATAGTACATATGCATATGCAATGTTCTCACTATAGAGAAAGAAACAGAAAAAAACTGTGGGAGTGAGAAGACAAACAATACCTTCTCGGAGCTCAGAAACATATTCTAAGAATAATTCACAAAAAGGACTTGAGAAGATGTTTTTATCGCTGGAATAAATGTTTAGTCTTTCAAAGACATTATTCAGGACAGCGTATGGAATTTAGATGGATATCTACTGTGTTTTGAGGAGAAAAAGTCCCATTAGAGTCATAGTTTGGAAAGTGTTCTCTTTTTAAAACACTTGTCTGAAAACCTTCTCCTCCCTCTATTTTCTCCCTCGCTCCCTCCAGCATTCAACCAGTCAATGTGCCATGATCACATCTTCACTTTACTTTGACAATATCTCCCTTACATTAGACCCACCTTGTCCAACCCCTTTATTTCAATCTTTCAAGTTGCTCTTCCTTAAATGTCACACCTTTGTACACATTCTTAGATATATATCATCCCTGGACTTCCCTTTCTGGTCATTGCCTGGGCAAGTTTTATTAATCCTTGGAAGCCAACTCAACCCCCCTAGGGTGGTTCTACGACCTCCTGCACTCATTCCCTCTGCTATTACATTTGTTGCTCTGAATCACCAGAGAGCTAAAATGTCCATCACGAAGGAATTGGGTATGACATTGCTAACTGTTGTGAAATGAAAGCTAGACTGATTTCTCAATCACAAAGAATTCGTGGTGTTCGAATGACAGCACATGACATCTACTCATTTCAGTTGGGTTAGAGTCCAGTTGCTAAATCATGGATGCAAAATTGCAATAAATGACTGAATTTGATGCTTACAATCTCACTTTCTGGAAACAGTATTGAGAAGCTTCCTGGGAACATTCGGTAGAGAGGATGCTCATTTAATCCTCCTTTTAGCTTGAGAAATAGGACTCAGAGAAGTAATCAGTTGGAAATCATCCATTAAAGAACTGGGGGCATAAAGGCAAAAAAAAGGAGAAACTAATATCCAATAGCGAAAGGTTGAAGACCATTGGATGTGGGCTGGTCGTTTTGACATGGACAGTTCTGTCAGCTGTCTGAGTTCTAACTGGCTTTCTACTCTATTGTTTAAGTTCTTTCTTTGTTGCTCTATTTTCACTGGCATAAGAAAAATGGCAATAAAAGCAAATATAGACTAATGGGAATACATCAAACAAAAAAGTTTTTGTACAGCAAAGAAAACCAGCAACCAAATCAAATCTATGGAATTGGAGAAAATATTTGCAAATGTTTTTAAGATGAGTATATCCCAGAAGGGGTTAATGTAAAAAATCTGTATAAAAGGAACTCACAAAATTCAACAACCACACACACACACACACACACACATCCTGATCATTTAATATGGGTAAAGCACCTAGAAAGAAATTAAAATGGCCAATACGGATGTAAGCACAAGAAGGGACTCAGCATCAGTAATCATAAGGGAAATGGAAATCAAAACCACAAAGAGATTTCCCTCTTAGCAGGGTTATTATCAAATTGCCAAAGACAACAGCATTGGTAATGGTGTGGAGAGAAAGGAAGCCTTGTACATGGTTGATGGGAATGCAAGTTTCTATAGTCATTATGGAAAACAGTATGGAGATTCCTCAAAGAATTTAAAATGTTATTGCCATATGCTCCAGTCATCCCTCTACTGGGTATATAGTCAAAGGAAGTGAAATCAATTAAGTTAAATAGCTCTGCTCCAACATTCAGAACACGATTATTCACAATAACCATGATGTGAAAAGAACCTGATGCCCACTGACAGATGACTATGGATTAAGAAAATGTAATGCACACACAATGGAATATTATTCAGACTCAAAGAAATCCTGAATCTAAAGGAACTAATGCTACATGGAATAAGCCTCTTAGAAAGATAATACTGCGTGATCTCACTTATGTAACTCTAGAATCTGAACTCATAGGAACAGAGTGGGATGGTAGTTAACAAGGGATGCTGGGTGGGGAAACAGAGATACGGGTCAACAAGTACAACATTGTTGTAAAGTGAAAAATTTTACAGAAATCCAATTCATGTACAGCACAATAATGCTAATTGATAATAGTGTACTCTATACTTGAAATTTTTATTCTCATCTATGTGAGGTGAAGAAAATACTAATTAGTGTTATTATGGCAACCATTTTACAAATACATACATGTAGTGTGCTGCATATCTTAACATATGCAAGTTTTATTTATAAAGCCTATAGATACAGTTTCCAGAGGTGGGGGGGGAACAGCAGGTTCACAGTGAATTTCATGATCATTTTCTCCCCAGCAGGAAGATCATTCAGGTTTTCTCACTGGTATGTAAGATTTTTATGGAGCAACCCTACTATTTCTTGATTAACAATGTTTATTGCAAACAAGTTTGCCTAAGTGGTAGACACTTATTCCCATGCTCTCCTACTGATCTGTTATTCCCCCACTAATCTGAATTTGCCTCTCAAGATGTCTTCTTGGCAGACTGGAATGCCAATCACAGGAGTCTATCCAAAACAGCTCTAGGGTGGGCTCAACAGAGAACTCGGAGCAAGTGTAAGACAACTGGGCAATAACATTCAAGAATCCAGTAGCTAAACAAACAAAGGGGGACAGGCATTTGTCCTGGCAGGTGAGCTGCCAGTGGGGACACCTGCATCTCTTATTAAGGTGTCTGGGTTCGAGTCCCAGCTCCGCTCACACTTCCAACTCCTGAATTACCCAGACCCCGGCGAGAGAGCTGATAATGGCTGCAGGTGGATGACACCATCCTGTGGAGAAACTTGATTGAGTTCCCGGCTCCCAGTGACTGTAACACTTACAGAATGAATCAACAGGTGGGAATTCATTAGTTGGCTATATACATAATAATATGTATGTCTCCAAATATACATATTACACATAATATGTACACTTGTATATGTCTCTCAAAGAAAATACAAACAAGAAGATAAAGAGAAAAAAAGAAAAAAGAAAAAGAAACTGGGGTAAGCAAGCCTATTCCTAGGAATAATTTTTAAAAATAAAAATCTGCACTCTGATTTTGGGACATAAGGCACAAATATTCAGTCTGAAGAACTTCCAAAGTATAATAAGAGGGAACTCCACAAAGTTCATGGAAAATAGAATTAAAACATATGCTCATTTTGGTGCAAAAAATAAAATTGACATCCATGCATAGTGGTTTTTTTTTAAATTCATTTTATTCATTTGAAAGGCACAGTTAGAGAAAGACGGAGGAGGGAAAGAGAGAGAATGGAGAAATCTTCCATCTCTTGGTTCACTTTCCAAATAGCCACATCAGCCAAGGTAGACTAGATTGAAGTCAGGATCCAGAACTTCCCTGTGGATCCCCCATGTGAGTGTAGGGACCTAAACATTTAAGCCATTCTCTGTGGCCTTCCTGGGCACATCAGCAGGGAGCTGGATCAGAAGTGGAACAACCAGGACTCAAACTGGTGCTCCAATTGGACCCCAGAGTCACAGGCAGCAATTTTACTCACTGCTCCACAGAGCTGACCCCGTCGTTTTTCATAATATTCATTTCTTAGGAAAAATTTGAAAGCCCTTCATGTAATTCAGACAAACTTAGGCTCTGGTTTATTTTTCTGTCCATCAGATTTCATCTCTCTGTATTTTGATGATTGAACAGCAAATTTTCCCCAACTCTAACAACAGCAGGCCTTGTTTTGCAACCTATAAAAACAGACATGAACAACTCTAGTGACCCATCACCACCCTTGCATTTGGTGCCCAGCGTTCTCCTTGCAGTTAAACTGGAGATTCCCTGAGATCAAAGAACTTTGGAGCTTTTTACTTGGAAAACACTTGAAAGTTCAGCACAGCTGGGAATTTGCTGTTTTGGACCCGATTTTGGGTTCTCATTTCACTCAGAAAGCACCTGTTCAAAACAAATTCTCTTTCCTGTTGCTCAACTATTTGTCTTCCTCTTGGCTTACCAGAAACAGCATAGTGGTTGATCAAGCAAAAACTGATGCAAAGCAGAAGTCTTAGACTAAAACCAGTGCATTGGTTTAGAAAAGTTTGCATCCAAGTTTCATCTGTTTCTAAAACTTCAGGCAATGTGTAACAGACTACAGGTGGTAGATAGTGGGAAACTGATGGAACCCCAGGGACTAAGGGCAATGCCCTGGATGAGCAAGCTTGTGGATGATAACAAGTCAATTGGCAACTGAATTACAAGCAGAGACTGGGGATGAAGACAGGGCCAGGCAGTCCTGTCCAGCTGAGTGTAAGATTAGCACAGACCACAGGTACAGGCCAAGTGTAAACAGGTGAGCCCTGAAAAGCACATATAGCCTGCAGTGTACACTCAAAGGTTGTTCACACAAGACTATCCCTCCAGACCCAGCCTCCAGACCCAGTGCAACGGTTTAGTAACTGTATCCTCGCCTTAACATGCACCAGGATCCCATATTGATGCCAGTTCTTGTCCCAGCTGCTCTACTCATTCAGCTCCCTGTTTTTGGCCTTGGAAGTCAGTGGAGGATGGCCCAAAGCCTTAAGACCCTGCATCCACATGGGAGACCAGAAAGAAGCTCCTGGATCCTGGCTTCAGATCAGCTCAGCTTCTGTCATTGCAGCTGCTTGGGGAGTAAATCAGTGGATGGAAGATCTTCCTCTCTGTATCTCATTGTCTCTGCAAACTTGCCTTTCCAATAAAAATAAGATAAATCTTACAAAAAAAAAAAAAAAGAAAGAAAAATGATGGTTGGTCTTGGTGGATTTAAGTCAGATATGAAAACCATTCCAAAGGGGACATTTCCCAGAGTCCATGATTCCCTTGCTGATTGGATTAATTAAGCAGTCACGTCCAGGAATCTCACCAGGCAGTCAACCACAGACAGCTTCTAGAATGGTGCTGACCTCCAGGACGTGAGGACAGGCTCTAAAGACAGTCAGAAAAAGTTGGGGACACCAGTCATTTGACCACAAGCAAGCAAGTTCCACCAGCAACCAGAATGAGTACAGAATTCTTCCCCAGAATGCAGGGAATGAAAATGCAGCCCAGTCAACATCTCTATCACTAATTCAAACAGACCTTCAGCCAAGAACTTAATTAAACCATGCCCAGAAGCCTGAGTCACAAAAACTGGAAGACAAATACAACTCACTTAAACTCCATTTCAACCCCAACTCCAAAACTGCAAGATATTAAATTCGTGTGGCTTTGGGCCCCGCGTGATGGCCCAGTGACTAAGCCCTTGCCTAGCATGCACCAGGGTTTCATACGGGCACTGCTTCATGGCCCAGCTACTCCTCTTCCCACCAAGTTCCCTGCTTATGGTCTGAGAAAGCAATAGAGGAATGCTAAAAGCCTTGGGACCCTGCACCTGTGTGGGAGACCTGGAAGAAGCTCCTGGCTCCTGGCTTCAGATCAGCTTAGCTCCAGGCTGATTGCAGGCACTGCGGGAGTGAACCAGAGGATAAACAATCTTTCTCTCTGCCTTTCTACCTTTCTACCTTTCTACCTTTCTACCTTTCTCTGCAATTCTACCTTTCCAAGAAAAAAAAAAATAAATCCTTTAAAAAAAAAGAGTGCTTTTAAGCTACCAAGTTTGTGACCATTTATTATCATATCAGCAGGAAATTGATAAACTCTCCATTCATATCAGCTAAATACCCAAAGTCCTCAAACAGATTTTAGTAGAAATCCTAAAAAAGAACTGAATTCTACAGGCAGATCCATGCAAGTAAAGCAGGAGCTGTTCACAGGAGAGGTGAACCAGTACATAGGAAACCAATTCACAGGAAACAGAAATCAGCCCAAAGATTGGGGTTTTGTTTTTTTGTTTTTGTTTTTGTTTTAAGTTTTTGACAGAGACACAGCACACTCTAGTGCCTTGGTTCCTGCCCAAACACTCACCATGACCAAGGTGGGCCACGCCCCAAGCCAGAAGGTGAGAACTTAACCCAGCCGTCCCATACAGGAGCATACTGCGGGTAACCAGAACATAATGACTCGAGCCATCACTTCTGCCTCCCTGGGTCTGCACTAGCAGACTGAAAGCAGAAACCAAATCCAGGTACTATGGGAAATGTATGCCTTCCACAGCTTTCTTCTTTCCAGTACAACTGATTTATTTTTATTAGAAAGGAAGATTTAGAGAATGAGAGCAGAAAGATATTCCATCAACGGATTCACTTCCCAGATGGCCGCACTGCCAGAACTGAGTCAGTAAAGGCAGGAGCCAGAAGCTTCCTCCGGGTCTCCCACACAGGTGCAGGATTCCAAGGCTTTGAGCCATCCTCCGTTGTTTTTCCAGGCCACAGGCAGGGAGCTGGATCAGAAATGGAGCAGCCAGAACATAACCTGGCAGCATCTTAACTATTAGACCAAATACCTACAGCCAAGTCTAAAACTCAGAATGGAACACAACCACGTCTGTTTTCCTCCTCATGGGATCTTCAAAAATCCTAAAGGGTATCCCCGGCTTGAGTGCTCCACAAATTTAGGCAGGAAGAATTAAACAAGCCTTATTCAGATCTGAAATGTTCTAGGTCTTGGGTTTAGAATAAGAAGGAAATCAAACAGAACCCAACAAATTTTTATCCTAACCAGCGTAACACACTATTAAATGGGATGCTTTCGTTTTTCCTAATGAAACATACATCTGCATGTTTAAAACTGAAATCAAATAAGATAAACACTGCAAAATATCACTTTCACCCCAACTATTCTCACTTGGCTCATTGACAGCCATTATCGTTTCATTGTCATTCCAGTAAAGGCATTTTCCTTATGTAAATATAAACACTTTTGCCATCCTTCTTAAACAAGATAGTATTCCACATACAATGGCACATCAAAAGATTTTGAGGAAAATGGAATTAAAAGATAATTTTATTTGTTTGCAAGAAAATTGGAATTCACAGAGGCTTTTTTCAGCATAAAAATTTTCCAAATTTTTTGAGGATCCCAGGCACACTGCACCCCATCTTGCTTTTCTCATTATAACCGTGTATCTGAAGCAGCAATCTGAATCACTGAGCACGGTTCCCCTTGTTCCTCTATACAACTGCACGGTATTTCATTGTGTATCGCATTTGTTTAAACCATATTGTCCCAGGAGGCGTTAGGGTTATTGCTAAGTTTTTGATACTATAAACTATGCCACCCCGAGTAACTCTATGCAGGTGACATCTTGAATATGTGCCAGTGAATCCTCAGGATGAATGGCACAAGTGGGGACTTGTAATTTAAAGGCAAAGGGCACAGGGCATTCTGTAAATACTGCCGGCTCCCCCATCCACAAAAGTCACAGCCTTCTCTACTCACGTACACTTTGTCGGTATTTTAACCCAGTCTCAGGAAAGTTTGCCAAGCCTAAATTTCCTCCTAATTTAGAAGGTGAGAACAGAGACCTCACTAATTTGCATTTTTTCTTAAAAGTGAGACTGAGTATCTTACGCTTTTTTATTTATTATTTATTTAGCTAGTTTTATTGGAAAGACAAAATCACAGAGAAAGGGAGAGACATCCACTGGATTATATCCCATGTGGCCACAATGTCCAGAGCTGAGCCGATCCAAAGCCAGGATCCAGGAGCTTCTTCCAGGTCTCCCATGCAGGTGC
Organism: Ochotona princeps; assembly: GCF_030435755.1. Taxonomy (NCBI): domain Eukaryota; kingdom Metazoa; phylum Chordata; class Mammalia; order Lagomorpha; family Ochotonidae; genus Ochotona; species Ochotona princeps. The sequence continues at coordinate 18,198,815 of NC_080845.1, read as the reverse complement.
AGGGTCCCAAAGCTTTGGGCTGTCCTCTACTGCTTTCCCAGGCCACAAGCAGGAAACTGAATGCGAAGTGGAGTAACGGGGATAAGAACTGGCACCCACATGAGATCCTGGCAGATGCAAGGCAAGGATTTAGCCATCACGCGGGGCCTGAGCATCTTATGTTTAAGAGTCATTTGCATTTCTTATTTTCTGAAGTATATTTTCATATTCTTAGATTCTCCAAAAAAGATGCTGTTTTGTTTTGATCAAAGCAAAACAAACAAACAAAAAACAAACTGACACTAAAGTAGGTTGCAGGTACTCACATTTTATAAAATGAAGATTTCCCAATTGTCTTGTGACCGTTAGCAAAATTCTTATTCAAGGATGAAATAGTTCAAAGGAAATCACTCTAAATAAAGTTTGTTGGGGACACCTGTTAGTGTGCTGAGCAGGTAAGGCCTCCAGTACAGCAGAGTTTCCCTTAGCACTGTGTAGACAGAGCGGCCCCTGAAACTCCTCTCAGAACTGGTTGCCATCCAGTCCCCCTAAAGCTTCAGGTTCTCAGTGGCCTCCTGTCTGACACAAGGATATGAAACCCAAGGGTCAAGGGGCAGAAGCTGACTTTCAAATAAAGGGACTGTCACCCTGTGGCAGAGAAAGTGATGGGAAGCAAACTATACATCCACCATTGGAAGAAAATGGAACTCAGCCGTCGGAAAACGAAGGTCGCAGCAGGATACTCATGCTCCATGAAGACAACCTTCCATCCAGCATGCCTGTGGGTTTCCATGGCTCAGACAGAGACACTGCAAATCAACTGCACAGTTTTTTTAAAAACTGTATTTATTTTCAAGTCAGAGTGAGAGAGAAGGAAACATCTTCCATTAACTGATTCACTCTTGATTAAATGGTCATGCAGTTAGGACTGATTGAGACTGAAGCCAAAACCCAGGAACTCCATCCAGGCCGCCCATGTGGGTAGCAGACACTCAAGCGCTGTGGTCATCACCTACTACCTTCCAGGCACATTAGGCAGGGATTTCAGTGGAATCAGAACACTCAGAACCCAAAACAGAGTGTTAAGATGGGTTGCCAGGAGCCTATGTCTTGATGTTACTTTTTCCCTAAAAGGTAGATTGCAAGGGTAAAGCAGTGAGAGCCACAGCTTGCCTGCTGAGGGCAGGAGCTGGGTCATGATTCAAGCAACTATCCACGGTCACAAAACATAAAACAAGACAAATATGTATGACAACACATGTATGAGGCATAAAAACTAGAATCCTTTACATGGGGATCTGGAAGAAAACTAAATGGAGATTTATGTTATGGATTGGGACTACTTATTATTTAATGAGTTCCTTCCACAAAAAAATTAAGATGGGGGAAGATGTACGACTTAACCGAATCATCATTGTTTGTAGGTAGGAAATAGGTACACATAAATAAATGTGTTATAAAAGCTGAGAACATTCTGAGAATTAACAGAAAAGGAATAGCATCTTATTTCATTCTGTATTAAAAAAAAAAAAAAACCACTATTTTAAAAGGCAGCATGTGGCATTCGCACAGAAACAGATCAGTACAGACAACAGCTTCTTGTTCAGGGACAAGCAAGTGCCCTAGCAGCTCAGGTGTCATCTAAGGCATGGGTCCACTGGGATGGCTCAGTAGCTAAATTCTCACCTTGTATGTGCTGGGATCCCATATGGGTGCCAGTTTGTGGCCTGGCTGCTCCACTTCCCATCCAGCTCTCTGATCGTGACCTAGGAAAGCAGCAGAGGAAGGCCCAAAGCATTATTAGGACCCTGCACTTACATAGGAGACCAGAAAGAAGCTCCTGGTTCCTGGCTTTGTATCAGCTCAGCTTTGGATTAGCTCAGCTCTGGATGCTGCGGCCATTTGGGGAGTAAACCAGCAGATGGAAGATCTTTCTGTCTCTCCCCTCATCAATCTGATCTGACTTTCCAATAAAAAATATTAAAAAAAAAAGACATATCAGGGCCTGGCACAGTAGCCTAACTCCTCGCCTTGAATGCACCAAGATCCCCTATGGGTGCAGATTCTAATGCCAGCAGACCCGCTTCCCATCCAGCTCCTTGCTTGTGGCCTGGGAAAGCAGATCCTGAACCCGTGTGGGAGACCCAGAAGAGGTTCCTGGCTCCTGGCTTCAGATCGGCTCAGCTCCGTTTGCGGTCACATGGGGAGTGAATCATTGGATAGAAGATCTTCCTCTCTGTCTCTCCTCCTATTTGTATATCTGCCTTTCCAATAAAAAGAAATAAACCTAAAAAAAGAGAGAGAGAGAGAAAGAAAGAGAAAGAGCCCAAGAGCTTTAAAAAAAAAAAAAAAGACACATCAGAGTGCCTGGGTTTGAGTTGGACTCCTGCTGCCTAGCTTAGCTTCTTGCTAAGGTTCACCCTGGGAGGCAGTAGTGACACTCCAAGTAGTTGAGTCCCTAACACTCATGTGAGAGAGATGAATAGTGTCCCCAGCTCTTGGTTTCAGTTTGGCCCAACCCTGCCTATCGTAGACATTTGGCAAATGAATCATTTTCCATGGGATCCCTTTCTCTCTCTCTGGCACTTTTTTTTTAACGGAAAAAGGGGCTTGGGGCAGTAGTCTAGTGGTTAAAGTCCTTGCCTTGCACACACTGGGATCCTCTATGGGCACCAGTTAGTATCCCAGCCAATCTACTTCCGTTTAAGCTCCCTGCTTGTAGCCTGAGAAAGCAAAAGAGGACAGCCCAAAGCCTTGGGATCCTGCACCCAAGTGGGAGACCTGAAGTAGGCTCCTGGCTCCTGGCTTCGGATTGGCTCAGCTCCAGCTGTGTGGCCATTTGGGGAGTAAACCAGCAGATGGAAGATCTTTCTCTCTGTCTCTTGTTCTCTCAGTAAATCTGACTCTCATATGAAAAAAAAAATCTGACTTTCCAATAAAAAATATATAAATCTTTTTTTAAAATGGAAAAAAGAATAAAGATTAATAGATCTGACTAAATAATTTAGCAACAGAAAGTACCTCACCCCCAGAAGCCTCATTCTAATCCTAAATACATTTCAGAAGGATAGGAGATTTAAAGTTTTCAAATGCTCTGGAGATCCTTCTCAGAAAGACATCAGGAAAATTACGCAAGAAAAGGCTAATCCATTGAGTAAATTGTTTTATGTGGCAATATATAGCACAAATAAGGCTTGTAATAAATTTATTGTTCCTAAAAAGTAATAACCTAGCAAAATTGCTTATAAAACATAATATAGTAATTTCACTACTATCACACAAAGTGAGTTTTCAAATCAGTAAAAGACCAATAAACCACATACTAAAAAAAAAAAAAAAAAAAAAAAAGATAAACACAAAGACAGAATCACAAAAGGCAGTTAGCATACAAAACAGATACAGAGAAAACTCCGGAATATCATCTTTCACCCACCAGGTTAATCAGGGTTAACAATCTCAACAATGCCCAGTGATGGTTGAGCCTTCCTGCTGGCGGAAACTCGCGGAAACTTCTCTGTGAAACTCCTCCGGCCATGGGGAAGACCCGTGTGAAACCCGCACAGCTTTCATCCCAACAGTTTCAGTTGTAGGACTTTAGCTTGATAATTGCATACATTTGTAGACACTTGCATAAAAATAGGAAACATCTGCAAACCCTCTCAAAGCACGCTAGAATAGTACTGCAATCATTGCCGACGTGAAAAATGGATCCAGGAAATGTTGGCAAGTGAAGAGGGGCACAGTTTGACTCCACCAGGGGTAACCCTGAATTGTGCCCAAAAGGTACAGCTGTGGGTGCACACACAAACACCACCACCAAAGAAATTGCTTTCCACATTGATTCACGTTGTTGCATCAACCATCCACAAACGTGTGCCTGGAACAGGTGAAGCCCTCCTTCCCCTTTAACTTAACCAGCAGTGTGGGGAGCTAGAGGTCCTTCATACACTATTTAACAGACCGCTATGACCAGTGGTTTTCTCTGAGAATAGAATGGAAAAAAACAGAAGATTTACAATGAAAGGGGAGCTGAGAATGCCTCGTAGCTTCCTTGAAAATCAGTTTCATGATTAACTTTATGCTAAGCCAGTGTGGAATTTCAAGATAATCACTTCAGTTTTGTCTTATCTGACGTGCTCAGCTTATACCCTCAGATCCTGAGGCAGAGAATGGACTTTGACCTATCTCCCCTAATTCATCTCCGTCCATTTGCTTGCTTGCTTTTGGCTCTTTCCAGAAGTGACAAGTGCAGATAACTTACAATGAAATGTAAGTACAACAAGACACATATCTATGATAAAGAGAGGGTTAAAACACACACACACACACACACACACACACACACACACAGAGACTGTGAACAGTCTGTGCAAGGAGCACGTAGTAGATACGCAGTTAACACAACCTTGGTTCAATTCCTGGCTCCAGATCTGGATTCCAGCTTCCTCCCAATGCAGAAATGCAGACCATCAAGTGACTGGGGTCCTGCCTCCCCAAACCCACAGGAGACCCGTATTGAGTTTCTGGCTCTCAGGTGAGAGCCAAGTCAAAGCCAGTTGATCTGAGCATTTCAGAAATAAGCCAGGAAATGGAAGAGTGTTTCTCTCTCTCTCGCTCGCTCTCTCTTCCTAAAAAAAAAAATCATGGTTCTGCTTCTCAAATAAATTTCTACTACTTTACCTTTATTTGAAAGGCAGGGCAACCCAAAGTGGGCAAGGGGAACAAAGATCCTCAATGCACTGGTTCACTCCCCAAACACCTGCAACAGACAAGAGTGGCCAGTCTGATGCCAGAGAGCAGGAATTCCAGCCAGGTCTCCAATGCGAGTGGCAGGGACTCACGTACTGAAGAATCTGCCACCTCCTGAAGATGCACATGGGCTGGATGAAGTGGCATAGCCAGACTCAAAGCAGGTACTCCAAATGGGATGTGGACATCTAAGCAATAGCTTACCACACTGCACCATAATACCTACCTTTCCTTCCTTTAAAGCTCATGGGACTATGTATTTTTTCTTGAAGATAGTCTTATTTGAGGGCCCAGTGCAGCAGTTCAGCAGGCTAATATCCCTCCCTGTGGCCAGCATCCCATATGGATGCTGGTTCATGTCCTGGTTGCTCCACTTCCAATCAAACTCTCTGCTTATGGCCTGGGAAAGCAGCAGAGGATGGCCCAAGTCCTTGGCACTCTGCACTCACATGAGAAACCTGGAAAAAACTCCTGGCTCCTGGCCTCGGATCAGCTCAGCTCTGGCCATTACAACCATTTTGGGAGTGAACCAGGGGTTGAAAGACCCCCCCCCCCCCCGGTTCTCCTCTCTGTAAAACCTGCCTCGAATAAAAACAAATTTTAAAGAAAAGAGTATTATTTGAAAAATCAACAAAAGAGAAAGAAAAAGAGATCTTCCATCTGCTAGCTCACTCCCTGCATGTTTATAATGGCCAGCATTTGGCCATGCTGGCCTGGAGTCCCAAACTCCATCTAGGTCTCCAACACGGCTGGCATGAACTCAGGTGCTTCAGCCAACATCTGTTGCTTACCAGGCACATTAGCAGGAAGGTGAACTGGGAAGTAAATTATCCGGGACTCAAACTGATTTTCTGTTCATGGAAGCAGGCAGCTCAAGCAGCAGCTTAACACATTGTACCACAATGCCCACCTTCTCTAAAAAATTGTTTAAATGTTCATGGTATAAAAAGTTTTTGAAATCTGCATAATTTTTTAGAATGCATTGCATGATATTTTTGAGGCTTCCTTATCTCTGTGAATTTCAAAGTTTTTTTGCACCAAAATAAGCTTACCTTTTTATTCCATTTTCCACAAAGCTTTATTTTTACAAAATTTAAGATCCAGACAGAGCGAGCTCCCATCTACTGGCTCACTGCCCAAATATCCACGATAGCGAGGGCCGGGCCAAGGCCAAAGCCAGAAACTGTGAACACAGGCCTGGGTAGGAACAAGCATTTGAACCATCATCATTGTCTCTTAGGAGCCACACTAGTGAGAAGCTGGAGTGAGGAGCCAGAGCTGGAACTCAAACCCAAATGCTCCAATATGGGATGCTGGCATCTGAGCTGCTAGGTCAAGAGCCTGGTGTGTGTGTGTTTATTGTTTGGAAATTTAAAGACAACTTTCTAAGGACCAAAAAGGCTGTTGAAAAATCCCCTCTGGACTAGCTCAAGGAACAGCAAATGCTAGGAGAACTAAACTTGCTGTCAGAATATGTGGTCCCACAATTCAAGTCAGATGACCAGATGAACCTCATGTCTCCATCCTAAAGTGGTGACCAACAACCTCTGACCTTCCCACCACACAGAACCAGCGTGAAGATGGAAAGGAAGAATACAGGTGAGAGCACAAGCTGTACAAAATCACCAGCTAGGAGTAATCATGCTCCATGTCTGGGCAGCCCAATCTTGATGCTTGGTGGAGAAGGAAACTCAGGATCAGATCTTAAAATGCACCCCTCTGGGCCAAGCATGATGACTCAAGGGCTCAATCCACCTTGAAAGCACCAGGATCCCATATGAGTGCTGGTTTGTGTCATGGCTGGCTGCTCTGCTTCCCATCCATCTTCCTGTTTGCAGCCTGGGAAAGCAGTAGAGAATGGTGCAAAGCCTTGGGACCCTGAACCCACATGGGAGACCCGGAAGAAGCTCCTGGCTCCTGGCTCCTGGCTCCTGGCTTCAGATTGGCTCTCCAGCCATTGTGGCCACTTGGGGAGTGAACCAACGGATGGAAGATCTTTTTCTCTATCTCTCCTTCTCTCTGTGGTTCCGCCTTTCCAATAAAACAAATAAATCTCTTTGTTTTTTAAAGTGCACCCCTCCACACTGTCCCCAAGAGAGTTTCCTGGGCCATGACCTGCTGGGGTGTGTGCAGTGAGTGTGGAGGACAGGAAGATGTGAAGAGAACTGTTCCCCTGCAGGCAGAGCTGGGAGGAATTGTCCGCTGCATGGCAGGGCGAGGGGGAGGGGTGGCAAGATGTCTCGACAACTACCTGAAGATGGTTCCACCTTCCTTTGCTTGGACACCTGACCACCCCACTGAGATCTGTAATCTATTTAGGCACTGTTTGCCACTGCAGAGTTGGTTTTTACTATCAATGTGAGCTTAGTAGTTGACATTGCTGATAACATCTTGCAAAAGGGCCTTTTACAATTCTTGCTGTCTCTGTCCCTGTCTCTGCTGCCCCCATTGAACATCTTTGATCTTTAGCTCCCTCCTTCTGTGATGCATTTCCTCCCTTAACTGATTCAAGATTAAATTGTAGAATGAGGATTGTAGTAGGAATGTGCTACTAATTGATATGCACCATCTACTGAGAACTTCCTGACCACAGCGTCAGAATGGATAGCATACTGCTTTAAGGTGAAACAAACAGCAGAATTATCCTTGAAAACACCCACTTGACCATGATGTTAAAAAGTCTGTCCCAGTCTTTGTGACTCCTTTTGTATAAACAAAGGGGACAGCTTTCTTGCATTGTCCATTATGATCCTGAAATTGTAGTGGTCCATTTCTTTTCCTGCTATGCCTACTCCACACACCCTTCTCCATGCACCCTTTGCAAGCTCCAAACTTGGCTGGAGCTGGCCTCCAGCAAAGACCCTCCCTCTACCCCTACCTGAGGATCTAGCTTTACTTAGTGGGACTCACAGCTCCCTGTACTAGTGCTGCCCGCAGCAGTTTGCCCACAGCTGGTCCCTGTGCCCTCTCAGGAGGACCCATGGTTTCACTCCGCAAAACTTGTCCTTATCTGGGCTTCCGCTTACAGGAAGTAATGGGGCTATGGCAAAGCTACCAGGCAAACTGAGAGGACCTCAAGCCATTTTGGGTTTATGAGGAAGCTAAATTTTAAAGAACTGCAGGGAAAGGAGGTATCCTCTTGGAAACGCTTGGCCCCAGCTTCTGTTAAGCATTATCCTGGATGCCCGCAGCATGGGCATTTGGACCAGTCAGAGGAAATGATGAAGTCCATGGTTCTGCTATTTGATCCATCTTAACATTTCCGAGGCTTTGGATACTGGATTCCTCTTGTGACAACCATGGTAAGTTCCCACGCAGACAACTATACCTATGGCAGCTAATTCTAGAACTGGAAATCAGGGGAGGTAGAGAAACGGTTAAAAAGGGGGGAGGGCCTAGGCTCCAATTCTCTTTAGACAGAAATGGCCTTTAAGACCTTTCTCATCGGACAGCCCACCCTGTACTAACCACGGTAACTTGTAATGACTTCAAATTGAATTCGAGGGCTATAAAAACAGTGGGGGGTATGAAGTTTTGCATCCCCAAATTGACAGAGCTATTTTTATGGATCTAATGAGAACTCTGTAATACTCCTAAGAGGAGAACAAGAAATTTTGTTTTCTGATGTTTTTGTTTTTGAGATATATTTACTTGAGAGACACAGTAACAGAGAACCTCCCATGTCCTGGTCACGCCCCCAAACAGCTGCAGCAGCCAGGATTTGGCTCGTTTGAAGCCAGGAGCCAGAACTCCACCCGTGTCCAAGCACTTGAACCATCAGCAGTTGCCTGCCCAAGTACATTTGCAGAAAGCTGGGTCGGTTGCTTGGTCTCTCCCCACCCCCCACCCATTCACCCTCTTCTCCTCCACCTGCAAAATGGATCTGGAGACTGGGAAGTCCTCAGCATGATGTTGCCATGTGCTTTACTTCTGGTATGACAGAAAACAAAAAGGTTAAGTGAGAGCAGAGGGAAGTGTGATCTCTCCCTTGTGGTAACTAACCAGTCATGTGACAGAGGCACAGTAGTACTCCCTCTTAATCACCCACTCACCTCTTCAAGGCCTATGACTGCTATCAGATTTCAGCGTGAGTCATGATGGGAACAAACCAAATTCAAACCACAGCACCAGGCTTCTCAGATCTATCCACAATGAGCCAGCGGTATTGGACAGATTGTCCCCTTCCCTTGGGATGAAATGGCACCCACGTCCAGGGCCTCATTCCCAGTGCTGCCCCGTGTGGCTGTGCAATGCAGCTGAGCCTCCCCTCCTCCCCTGGGATTTTCCTTCTCCAAGCTTAGCAAGGGAGGGAAAGGGAGAGAAGCCACAAACCTCTGCCCTCCTTCATCTTTCATTTCTTGCTGAGCCTTGCAGTTAACTGTCAGAGAGATGGTTAAAAAAAAAAAAAGAAAAACACTGATTCAGACTTTCAAAGTGAAATCAGATACGCTTCATTTGTAAATTCAGCATATGGACAGTGGGCTCTGTGCTGCTCATCAGCTAAGGTTTCGCGGTTGGCGATGGAGAAGCAGTGCTGATTACTGAGTTAAGAGATAAAAAGGGCATCACCTGCTACTGTCCCCAGTCCTTGCCACACCTGTGCACCGCGGGCTGGCCAGGAACTCAATGCCGTTACAACCTTTGGTTACACAGAACCACTGATCCCAAATTTTCAAAGAGAGGTACACTGCGCAGTCAGGAGATCCTCAGTAACAAACATGAACCCAAAAAAGCACAACCTCCAAACTTGAAAAAAATTAATTTTATTGCAGTACAGACATTATTTTTCAATGTACAGAGCAACTGGAATTGTACCCAAGCAATGCTGCCCAAACACAGTATAGGGAACTCAGAAGCATGGCCAGGCTCACATACCTTCTAATTAGTAGACCAATGAATTCAAGGGAAGGGCTGCTTCTAAAGTGCTTAAAATGTTTGCCTTTGTCAACGTTCCCTATGCTTTTCATGGCTTCCTTCATAAAGTCAAATTCAGTCTCACTGCAGGTTCTCGACCAATGGATTCTAAGTCAATGAACAGAGATGCCATCAAGGCCAGGGAGAGGTCCTCTTGCATTCAGTGTCTGCAGGAGCTGAGGGTCACAGGGGTCCCAGCCCAGACCCACATGGCCTGTGGTCTTGATTACACTGGACACCAAGAGTCTCAAGTTCATGGACACAGAACTGACCCTTTAGCAGGGAAGACATCCACATTTCCTGAGTTTTTCTGTTCCAGGTGGTGGTGGGAGGGACCCGATAGAGAGTGTCACCATCTGGAATCCAGGAACAGGAACAAGGCCAAGTCGGGCATGGGGAAAGCTGAGGGTCCACACGCACCGTGGATGGAAACCCCCAGGGGCCTCTGTGCAACCTGGAACATCCACCCAGCAGCGCCCCTTTAACACGCAGGACCCATCTGCCATCTAGGAGAAAGAGAAGAGACAGATAGTGAACACGTGGGGGGGGATCTTCCCAGCATACATGTTTGCACAGTTCAAATCAGTCATGGCACAGGGGTCAGGTGGGGCAGTGTGGGACTCAGCTGCTCCTCCGTGTGTGGTCAGGGCAGCCTCAGAGGCTAGTCAAGCCTTCACCTGCTGAGCCCAGGACAGCCTCCCCCCCCATGACCCGCCTCATCGACTCCAACCCCACATCCCCTCCATTCCACTCATTTCTCAAAAATGACAGCCTTACATACCACACTGCTGAGGAAGCGAGGAATGTGAGTAGCATCACAGCGGCCACAGAGCCCAGCCCCACACCCAGCATCTGCGGCAGTGTTGGCAGCGGTGTTGGGTCTGCAGAATGAAACCACATGTTGAGCCCACTGCTGTGGCACTGGCCCTCCCACCCAACTGCGTGCACCCTGAGATCGGTCCCATACAACAAAGAACTCCACAAAGGCCCACAGCAGGACCCGTGGATGTGGGCCTCTGCAAGCCGCAGTGTCAGGTCTTACTGAAAAGGAAGTATGAAATCTGATAACATTAGAGCTCCCAGAAGCCAGAGGCTGGCGCTTCCAAGCATACAAATTCTACCCAGCCTGTTGCTTTCGCTGTTCCTCTCTGAAGTCAGTTACACTTGCTACATTGCGGGAGGGGTGGTGGTGAGAGAAAGTTCTCCTTGTATTGACAAAGAACTCCAAAGATGACAGCTTCATTGGGCAAATAGGACAAATATCCTCCTGTTAAATAGTGCCACCTGTCATTGTCGCTATACGTCAGTGAGGCAGTGTGACCTCACCCTGCTCAGCAGGCTGCTGGGAGGATAAAAGATGCAAGTTGATGTAGAAGCTCTCTCAACGACAGACATTCTGTTTGGGAAACATCACCTGCCAGCTCCTAGGAGATTCCTAGTTGTAAACTAGAAGGTGCCCACGAGCGAGTTGCACATCTGAGTCAAGGGGGGTGATTCAGAGCATCACGTGACCACAAACACTACCTTTTCATTTGTAAACATTTACTTAGAACTCCCTACCAGACACACCATCCAGTACTGAGCAGCTCTCAAATATTGGCACGTTTAGTCATAAGAATCACTCTCTCTACTGAGTACAGTTCTTATTCTCTCTTTAAAAAGGTAGAAAGAGGGAGACACATAGAGAGGGTGTTATGGGGTGCAGCCAGTGATAGCCAGCACCCATTGATAGTGGGCCTAGGAGTTGATTAGCACTCATGGAGCTGGGCAGGAACAGGAACTGGGCTTGTGGCTAAAAACACCTAGACTAATTGGACTCATCTGTACGTAATATCCTGGCTAAATTAGGACATGGGGGGAAGGGGATATAAGGAGAGGTGAAGGAGCAATAAAGCGAGACTTCACAGAGACTTCTACCATCACTGGTCTCCTGTGGGTGCTTCATCCCCAGACCCTCTCCCTGTCCACGTTACTGGCTCTGCTGGTCGGAGCAATCATGGTCCCTGTGTACTGCTTAGATGGGACAATGGATATAGTAATGTTGTTTCTGGTTTGTGTACTATCAGGAGTTCCAGGAGAGGTGAGGCCAGCAGTAGTGGAATGTGGGCAGAGAAGCCAGGGAAAGGTGAATGTCTGCAGCTTTGTAAGTGTGTCCAGGTTATTCGTTGCATGTCTCTTAGGATAACATATTGTTGGGGAAGCTGGGACATAGGTCTTCAGCTTAATGGATGGGCTTAACAAAAATGACCATTTGTTCCCCTTTTGGATTATGATTGGTTGGACTGCCATATGGACTTATGTGATTTGCTATTTCTAGTAGTTTTATTATCACCAAGCTTGATTAATAAAGACTCCTTAATAAACCTTAGACATGTCTGGAATGATCTCGCTCGAATCCCATAACAAGGGAACGGGACAGAACGGTCTTCCATCTATCTGCACTCCCCAGATGGCCACAACAGGCTGGGTCAGGCAGAACAGGCTAAAGCTACAAGACAAACACCAGCTCAATCTCCCACGTGGTGTGAGGAGTCAGACAGGATAATAGGCAATGAAGGTCTTTGGTCCATGTTACCTTTTAAAATCTAAAATCATGCTTCTCCCCACTTCTTATCATGCCAAGAGCACCTTCTCCCCTTGAACGAAGACCGAAGGACAGAATCAATGTATCAATTCCTCTCTTAGCATTATCAGGATGAGAGGAGGAAGCCACCAGTCCTGTCCTTCCTGTGTCCTTTGGGACTGAACAAGGTGCTACATTGCTGTCCATTGCGAATGAGTTTCTCCCCCTGCCGCACCCCCCCCCTTTTTTTCCTCTGAGTGACTCCCTGAGATGGTACATAAAAGACACCACTTCCAGCATTTCCTTGAGGGACTCCTCTCTTGGGGTCCCCTCCAGTCACTACAGCCCTCTTTCTCCCTTTCCTAAACAAAACTGGCTTCGCAAACTAGAGTTATACGCATGAAATATCTTCTTTCATAGGAGACAAGAAACGAGGTTACTGCTGTGTTTCACGTCGAATTTCCCAGAACAAGGGGAGGCAGGGTCCCAAGCATTTGGGCCATCCTCAGTTGCCTTCCCACGTGCTTTAGAAAGAAGCTGGTTCAGATGGGGGATAGCCAGGACTTAATCAGTGCCTGTTACAGAATGCTAGCATTAAAAGTGGTCATTTGACACTGTGCCACGATGCTACTAGCCCTATCAATGCCTCGTTAGGGCTGAAAAACCAAAGCATGGAGAGGCTAAGACCAACTCAGATCTGCAATCTCTGTTACAAGCAATTGGAAATTCTGAGGTTACCTGGCGGCAGCGAGGCGGCCTAGGACATACCTCTTGTGAAAGAATTCTGCAAAATTCATATCCTCTAAAAGGACTGACAAGGAACTTTCTAGAGAAACATAGATTGTACTGTTGCTTGCCCTTAACATTCAAAAGAAAGGAACCTCAAAAATTTAAGATGCAACATTCTGAACTAAAAGGAGAGGCAATAATTAAACTAGAAATTAGTACAGAAAACAATATTGGAAGAGGGACTTAAATTACTAGGTATTAAAATTAGGTAGTATCCGTAAAGGAATAAATATACTGGAACAAAGTAACCTATTGGCAGTTAAGAAGCCCATTTGCCATGCAAGACCGCTTGGGTTTGACACCTGCCTTCAGCTCCAGCTGCCTCCTAATGCAACCCCTGGAAGGCAGCAGGTGATGTTCAAGTACAAGAACACCTGGCTTGAGGTTTCAGCTGCCAGTTCCAGTCCAGCCCATCCTCAGCCATTGCCCACACTAGGGAAGTGACCCAAGAGATAGGAATACGCATCTGTCTGACTGTTTCTCTCCTCTTCCCCTACCTCTCATATATAAAAATTGGGGGGAAAAAAAATCTAGAGTAAAACCAACTTTATCAAATGACTTTAAAGCCTGACTACTGAAGTGGGGTCATTCAAGTTTACTTTCTGAACTCAACCACTTGTTACTCATGTGACTTTGAGCAAGGGATTCTGCCATTCTATGCCTCAGTTTCCACACTAAAGGATACTATCACACGGGAATTACAACAGCAGCACTCACCTCACAAGATTATCGTGAGAAACAAATAAGTACATAAGTGCTTGGCATCAAGTAGGCAGTAATAACATGTGAGCTATTGCTTATAATTGTTGTTACTCTGTTAGCTCCAAATCATTAGGGACACACAAATGATCATCATGTTCATTCATAGTATTGACAGACTTGGCTAGCCATAAAGTAATTAGGATCATTAGAACTTATTTCATTCAATGAAGTAAAATCCAGATGGATTAAATACTTAAGTTGAAATTTAAAAGAATTAGAAAATGGTATCCTTAACATTAATGTGGACAACAGTTTTCTAAGCATAATTAATTGACACAGAAATCCCAAAATAAGAGAAGACTTAACCACATTAAAAAGCATACTGTTCTTATATCAAAAGCTGCCACATGCGGGATGAAAATGCCAGCTAGAAACAGGGTAAGATATCTGGAATTGACAAGGGGTTAACATTCAGACCATGTCATAAATTAGTAAAGAAAACGCAAATGGGCCCGGCGGTGTGGCCTAGCGGCTAAAGTCCTCGCCTTGAACGCCCCGGGATCCCATGTGGGCGCCGGTTCTAATCCCGGCAGCTCCACTTCCCATCCAGCTCCCTGCTTGTGGCCTGGGAAAGCAGTCGAGGACGGCCCAAGGCTTTGGGACCCTGCACCCGTGTGGGAGACCCGGAAGAGGTTCCTGGTTCCCGGCTTCGGATCGGCGCGCACCGGCCCGTTGCAGCTCACTTGGGGAGTGAAACATCGGACGGAAGATCTTCCTTTCTGTCTCTCCTCCTCTCTGTATGTCTGACTTTGCAATAAAAATAAAGAAAACGCAAATGGCCCAATACCAAGATGGGCACAAGATATGAAAAGGTAAATCACATAAAAAACACAATCGCAGGTGATCAATAAACCTTGGATCCAATGCTCTCATAAATAATGAACACATGAATTAATATATTCAAGATGCCACTTTTGAGCACTAAACTATCTAGATTTGTTGCAATTTTGGAGTAAAATCCAGCACTGGGGACAGTGGGGAAGGCGGTACTTCACGGTACTGCTCATCCCATCTAATCCACCTAATGCTCTTTTTTGTCAATCTGTTCTCTAGCCTTTGTCTCTATTTTTAATTTTTAAGGATTTTTTTTCATTGGGAAGTCAGATTTACAGAGAGAAAGATCTCTCATCGCTGATTCATTCCCCAAGTGGCCACAACTGCCAGAGCTGAGCCAATCCAAAGCCAGAAGCCAGAAGCCAGGAGCCAGAAGCCAAGAGTTTCTTCCACGCCTCTCATGCGGGTGCTGGGTCTTAATGCTTTGGGCCGTCCTCGACTGCTTTCCCAGACCACAGGCAGGGAGCTGGATGGGAAGCAGGGCTGCTGGGACATGAACCCACATGGGACCCCGGTGCATGCAACGCGAGGACTTTAGCCACTAGGCTACTGTGTCAGGCCCTCTATTTTTACTCATGAATTTCATTGATAAAATTGGTGACACTGACTGTAAACAGAGATCTGTGTTACGCACATTCCTGGGCTTGATATCAACTTTGCATACTCATTCAGTCTGTTTCTAATTCTACAAACATCCCTGCATTCCCACAGTATCTGCAGGACACAGACCAGTGTTTGAAGTCAGAGCACATTGTGGCTGTCACATTTACCTGACCAACAGGTGGCTCAACGCAGCAAGAAGAGGATGACAGTTCCACTTGATCTGCCCTTCGAACACTCCCGCTGGCTGCTGGGAACTGCCGCTGCCTGTGCTACACGCACACAAGCCATCACCTCAAGATCCTGCTCTGGTTTTGACTTCAATTTAACATTAGCTAACTTTCTGTGATTCCTTTTTTTTTTTACAAAGTCCCTTGTACTTCATTCACCCTGGCCTTCTATCACTCCTCTTCTAGGTTTTTCAACAATCCCTTGCAAAACAAAACAAAACAAAACAAGATCCCTTGCAGTGGTTTCATCCATCTCATCTGAAAACTGTATATGTCTGCTAGAATGCATTCCACCCGATGGAAGACTTTTAACCTGTGCTGGGTTGTTAGCTCTGCCCGTGCTCTCAAATGTTCTCCCACACGAGTCAGAAACAAAGTTTGAATGGAGAAACCTGACTTACTCTTCACTCCAAGATCCACCATAAGTGGTGGGTTTGTTTCCTTATTCTAGACATGAGTATTAGAAAGCATTTTTTATGGGCCAGCTAAGTTTCTGCCTGCAGGGCCGCCACCCCCTATGATCATCAGTTTTATTCCCAGCTGCTCCACTTCTGATCCAGCTCCCTATTTACGACCCGGGAGAGCAGTGGACGATATCCCAAGTACTTGGGCCCCTGCACCCATATGAGAAACCCAAAAGAAGCTCCTGGTTGCTGGTTTCAGATCAGCTCAGCTCCAATGCCCATTTGGGGATTGAACCAGTCAGTGGAAGACGTGTGTGTGTGGGGGGGAGGGGGGTCTTTCCTGCTCTCTGTAAATCTGCATTTCAAACAAAAGTAGAACTTAAGAAAGGAAGAAGCCTTCCTTTTTTCTGCATGGCACAGCTTTGTTTCTGGCTCCAGGCACATGTCTGGCTGGCAGAGGAGTTCCTGGTTCCCTTTCTCTGTCTGCTTTGCATAGCCACTCTGAAGATCGGAGTCAGTCTAATCAATTGTGCCCATGGGTGCAGCCAAGCTGGCCCCCTTCAGGTTTGCTCCAATAACTTCTTCCTAAGAAAGTCTGAACCCAGCCAGCTTGAATTGTGATTCTTACAACAGTGCCATCCTCTGGCTTCTTTCCCTTCAGCAGTCTCATACCATGAGTCACTTTTATTTTCCTTATGAATCATTTGTAGAATATTCTTTTAGAAACCTTAGTGAGTGAATCACATATCACAGCCAGATCAGTTACTCATTCTAGAAGAAAGTAAATTCCTAAAGACCAACTTGCACCATTCCGGTCATGCTGGAGAGGGTGTGTTCTCACAGGAAGCATGGGGCCTCTTGGCGTTTATCTTTAACCCCCTCACTGATGGAAACATCACAGGTGTTGAAGAGGAAGTCAGAATGGCCCTTGTCCCATGCGCACTCTTTATAACAGTGTGAGTGAGGACTTCCTGTGTGACGGCATGTGGACATTTACATAGGCATGGTCATTTCCTGAAAGCAAAATTCTGTGCAATTAATGGTTCAAGTAGAAAGCCTGATTGGTGCGTTCAGTATCTCTTTGCCATTCTAGAGCTTCTGACGTGAATTCCACACAGAGTAGAAGACAGCAAAGGAAATCAAAGTTGACAATTTAGAGGCACCTGCTGTTTGATAAACCAGTAACACCGTTGTATTTCTCACGGAAACCTAATATGTTACTATCGACTTAGAGAACTGTAACACACAGATGAACTTAGAATTGTGGCCGTTGGAAATTCAGTGCAATTGTGACCGCATCTCGCAAAGCTGCAGTCAAGGTGTCCAGTGCGTTGCACTTCCTGGTGGAGACTTTGGGGAAGAACCAGCCTCCAAGATCACTCAGGTTCTCACAGCTGTAGAGTTAAAGTCTCTATTGCCTTACCTGCTGTCAGCGAGCGGCCATTCTCAGTTCCCACATGCCATCCTCATTCCTGCCACGTGGCACCCCTCGCTCCAAAGTCAGCAGTGAGACAATCCGCCCTCTCATTCTGCAATTTCCCCATCTCTAGTCTCTTGACCCAGATATAAAGGGCTTGTGTAATCAGGTTAGCCACATATCTCCCTTTTGGGAGCCTCAGTACATTTTCAAAATCCCTTCACAGAAAGGGCGCTTGGCTTAGTAGAGATGCTCACATCCCGCGTGACAGTTTCTGGGGTCAATCTCTGGGTTCACTCCACAGCTCTGGCTCCTCATTTTATCTTCTGGCTATTGCAGACTCTGGGGAAGCAGTGGTGATGACTCCAGTGATTGGACCCCTGACACCAACTGACCTGCACGGAGTTCCTTGCTCACAAGTTGAGCCCCAGCCCAACTCCAGGCATTGCGGAATCTGGGAAGTAAATTAGTGAATGGGAGACACCTCTGTGTATGTGTGTTTGGAGGTGGGGGTGATGCTTGTGAAACACTTTCTTAAAAGTTACTACATAGCAACATACAGACTACTCCAGCAACGAACAACTAAGAAAAGGTAGGGATACAACTGGGAAGGGAGGCATCTTAGAACTGGCCAGACACACTATGAAGGTTTGTAATTATTATGTGGGGTGGTCATTGTGGCACAGCAGGTTAAACTGTCCCCTGGGATTGTGCATATCCCATATTGGAGTGCCTGGTTTGAATCCTGACCTCTTCTCTTCTGATCCTGCTAATGCACCTGGAAGGCAGAGGATGATGGTCCATTATGTAAAACCCAGATGGATTTCCAGGCTCATGGCTTCAGCCTGGCCCAACCCCAGCTACTGCGGAAACTAGGAGAGTGAACAAGCAACAGAAAATGTTTCTATCTCTCTCTTTGTCAGTTTGCCTTCAAATAAACAAGTCTTGAAAAAATAAAATCTGAACAAATGGAGCATCATGCTTGGAATGGTGAGATTGGCAGTAATTCAGAACTGTTGAATTACCAAAACCTCTTGAGCAGGACTCTCGGAACGTGCCCTATGCTGGGGACCTGGGATAGGTGGGAGGCTGGTTGGGGCTTCTCCCTTTTTCTCTCCCTTTACCTCAGACACACACACACACACACACACACACAAAGTAATAATGTGGAAACAATAGTCTTACCCACTTTCCTGTAGCCCTTGACCCTTTGTGCCCCAATCAACTATGTAAAGATTGTCAAAATAAAAGCAATTTTAAAAAAAAAGACAGATATCATATATTTTCTCTGATCTGTCATAACTAATACACAGAATGCAAAAAAAAGTAATCTATCTGACAAGAATGACATTTTGTGATTTGAATATTGTTAAGGCCTCTTTTTGAATTTTTGTGAAACACTAAGTTTTTTTTTCTACTTGGCATTTGCTGAATTCTTTGCCTGATGGTATGTTAAGCCTGTGTTTTTTAAGTGGACAGAAAGTGTGGTATTGTAAAAATTTTTTTAAAATAAAGAAAGAAATAAGTTGGGTGGGGGAAATAGTTAGGCAGAGGGGAGAGTGAAATTATCACTATGAGCCTAAATCTATTATAAAATATGTTAAATAAGTTAAAATAATTGTATAATCACTGGGAAAAAAATGAATGATATGTGTGCAGGTATTGTTGCATATAAAAAATGTAGTCCTTCCTTGGTAGTCCATGGGAGACTGGCTCCAGGACACACCTTGAATATCAAAATTTGCAAATGTTCAAGCCCCTTGCATAAAATGGTGAGTTGTTTGAAAATAACATAAGCATGTTTCCCAATATACTTGAAATCATTAGATTATGTGTAATACCCAACACAATGTAAATGCTGCATAAATAGTTGTTGAGTTCTTTAGGGAAGAATGACTCTCTCCCCAACCCACCCCACCCCCTTAAAAAAGTCTACACGTGGCCAATACAGACACAATTTTCTTCCTAAATATTTCTGGTCTTCAGTTGGCTAAATTCCAAGATGCAGGACCTATGGATACAGACAGTCCATTATGTATATAGGCACTATCATATTAGGTTTGTTTAGTTGGGTATGGGTTACACCTGCTATGCTTCATTTCCCATACTCAATTTGCCCCAACTCAATTCAATTTTATTGAGCACCTATTGCACGCCAGCCCCTGTGCCAGCTCTTCCAACGCTCCCCCACCGAGACATGACATCTAAGAAGCAAACACCAGGCAAGCGTGTATCAGTTGCTTTAAAGTAGGGCAGAATATGTAGAGAGTGAGAGGAAAGGGAGGTCCTGCCCTGTCAAGAAACTTCAACAAGTCTCATGAAGAATATGGCATTTGATTTTCATCTTCAAGACCAGGTGGGATTGTAGTAAGCCAAGATGCAGAGGAAAATGCTGGGGCAATACAGGTGGAAGTAACTGTGCACGCAAAGACATCAGGGAGTGAAAAATCTAGGCCACGCCCAGGGAACAGCTGGCATAGCCCTGATGGGGAAGGATGAGAGGGGAAATCAAGAGCATATGTTGGTCGTCAAACTGAGGCCCTGGAAGCCAGGCTGAAAAGCAGAGAGTCATGGAAGAATTGCCATAGGAAATAATAAAATTGGTTCTGCATTTGAGAAATACAAGAATGCTTTCACAAGTTCATGGGAAAGTGGAAATACAAGGCAGGTTCACTTGACACCACAGCACTTGGAAGCCCATGAGTAGTTTTGTCTTGAACTCTGTGAAGACCCCTCAAAGGAGCTAGGCTGTGGTGTGTAGACTGAGGGACAAAGGAAATCCTGAACTCTTAGGTCATCCAGGCTATGGGTATGAAGGCCCAGGCGTAGAGCAAGGAGTGGACACAGAAACAAAAGCCACGAGACATGGCTGCAGTGCAGAGAAGGCTGAATGGGAAAGAACAGCCTCTGATGACTCAGAGGAGGCTTCAGGTCCGACTGGAGAACGCTTCCCAACCTCAGCTTGCAGTCATCTCCAACACCTTGCTCTCTGATTCACACCACACAGTCACAGTTCTTTGAAGCTGGAAGGGATCTCAGGCTCCCAGAATGAGGCGACGGGGCCTCGGCCAAAGCAAATATCATTTCACAGATTAGTAGCAGATTTCAGACTAGGAAACCCAGGCCTCTACGTTTCCCATCAAACCAGCTGCTGGGTCCACAGGCCCCGTCACAAAGCTCTTTCAGGAGCAATCTACAAAGGGTAAACAGCACACTGCAGTGCTGGGCAAAGGCCAGAGCGGGGCTGAGGTTTGGCACCAGGGAGCTGGCATGGTTTCAGCACTCATTTAGTTCTGGCCAAACTGCTTTCTCAGATGGAGGACTCCAACATTCTTTTGGAAGAGGAAACGGACAGAAATGAGCGTACAACACAGATTTTTTTCTTTACACAATTTAAAAAATTTTTCTAAATCTATTTGTACACTTACTACTCTAGTATTAATTTCACAACTAGGATAAAGAACACAGTTCCCAAATGATACTATACTGCAATTACTCTCCAGAAACCAAAAGATTGCCTCTGGAATAATTTCTAAATGCAACATAGTACAAACTAATAAATATTATAAATAGCAAAACATCAACACTTCAGTATATAAAATTGTTTACTAGGATTGTCTTCAGTATTTCAACATGAAAGCACGTTTTCTAATCTCTTCTAGGGACTTCCAGGGGTTTAAGTCTGAAGGTTCAAATTCTCTTTTCAACACTGGTTCTTAAACTGATGGAAGAGGGAGTACCAAAAGCAACTTCGATATTTTCAAATCCTCCCTATTAACTTCATCACAGCACAATGGCCGCAGTCAGCCCTTCAGCCACTTCTTCCTCGCAATCTGAGTGTTTTTCAATCATACCAAACAGTAGCTGAGTGGAGCGGACTCTGCAAGCTATTGTGTCTTTGCCCAGAAGTGTGAATGTGCTCATTCTTTTATAAAAGCACTCATGTTCCTTGGGACAGCTCCTCTCCTATCTCTACAGCTTGGAGGACGGGACTGGCCACAGCACATCCAGATGCTGCACAGTCTGACTGCCCCTCAGGGAGCAAAGCCTGGGTGGGCAACCTCACACAGCAACAGAACAAAGCACATCTTTCAGTGACAATCCCTTTGCTGCCTGGCAATCAGCAACCCAGGATGGCTAGTGCTCACTTGCCTGGCCCAGCTGCAAAATTAAGTTTGCTACCCTTGGTGTAGCTGGTTTGAGCAAAGATTTAAAAAAAAAAAAAAATGGGAAATGAGACGAGGGGAGAAGCAGACAAATGGAGGAAGCCTGGCTCCCCAAATCCCTCCTAAACACTTCCTGTAAAGTACTCATCCGCCACTGTCAAGCGCGTCCGTGGGGTTCCTCCCCAGGGTAGTGTGAGCCAGTGCTTCCTCCCCACACCAGCCTATTGTGTGATGCTGCTCTGAGGCAGGGGCAGGACATGAGGGGTTAAATCAATGCTGGCCATGAAGGGCAGAATTCCTCAGCCTGCTGGGAGGATGCACAGACCACAGGAAAGGGCCCATATTGAAAGGTCATAAACTTGACATGATTTCTGGTATTAACAACGCATGGAATTCCTGGGAATCAAATCCCCTGGCCAGCTGCCTGTTGGTTGCGAAGCAGTGTCCTGCCAGAGAAATCCCACGCCTGGCAAAAAGACCCCATGGCCACTCAGCCCCAGATGCAGAACTCTGCAGAAAGGAAGCTGGCTTAAGCTGCGCAGCGCCCAGCAAAGCCTCCTCCTGCTGTTTTCTCAGTGAAGACTTTAGAGGAAATGGACATGGGCTGTGCTTCCATCAGGCATAGCCTGAGGCAGCCAAAATGCCTGGTCAAGGGCCCCATCCAGCCCCAGCCCAGGGCTGGGGACACTTGTTTTTCTCTTCAGCTGGAGATGGTTATTACTCTGGGGGTTCCTGGCCACTGCACATTCTTCATCTACTGAAATGAGACCAATGATTGTGGTCATTTGATTTTTCTCTTTCATAGTCGATACGGTAGCTTGACCATGGTTAAATCTGCCACTGAGTCACAGGTGGCGAAGTGGAGCTGGAGCGACACATCTGGATTTGATCAAGAGGCCGGTCGCAGGTTAAGTTCAGTTGAGATTCCCTCACTGCCATGTAACAAAGTGGAGCAATCCACCATGGGGGGAGGGTGTGTGTGTGGGGAAATCCCAGTACCTATGAAACTAATACAATGTAATTAATGAATAAAAAAATACAATGTAAAAAAAATAAAAAAAAAAAAAAGAGGCCGGTTGCATCCCCTGCCCCAGGATGCCGGGGCTTGCAGCTGCAGGAGGTGGCCAGCCTCTGCATTGTCCTGCTTAGGGCTCCAGTTTTATTGTCAGTACAGCAGTTCCATCCTGTTGTACGTGGAGGATGTTTTTCTTAAAATCTTAGGCGTGTGAGCACACCTGTGACACAGCTGAATGGTGGCCAGTGGCAGACTGCTACAGCTCTCGTGGTCTATTTATAAATTTTACTGGGCTCCTTTTCTCTGTCCCCAACAAGCCACAGGACTAAGCACCAAACCCAAGGGTTGGCTATTGTATTGCCTACATGCTATTAACAGCAATTCGGCCATTAGAGAGTCACGTGATCTAGGAAGCACAACTCTTTTTTTTCCCTTAAGTGAAAATACTTCTGTTCACACTGGAGTTGGCCAGCAGGCCTGGATGGTGCCCATCTCCCCACCAAACAGCCTCTGGGAGAATATTCTGAGGTCAACTCACACTCAGAGAGCACACAAAAGATGGGGGCGTCCTGCCCGCGGCGCTGAGTCTCAAGCCTTAGTCCCTGGAGTCTTGCTGGCACAGTTGTGTATTTAATTCTATAAGCTTCCACCCCCATCCTTTTCAGCTGTGGCTTTTGCTTAACCTAGCAGGAGTTGGGTTTCTGTCTGTTGTTGAACATTTTTAAAAACTGATCTCAGTAAAAACTTGATGCTGTAGGTTGAACAGGGAGAAAGAAGGACAGCATTTGCACATAGAAAACAGACTCACCTTTCACCTGAGCCCACAGTGCACAAGAACATCTTCTCACCTGTAAAGGAAAGCACAGCCAATATGTGACTTCCTGGTACCAGGTCAATCCAAACAATGAAGCCCAGAGACTGACACTCTTTGAGTCTCAGCTTCTTAAATCTTGACTTGAACTAAACGAACTTTAAGTTGCATCCAGCTCCATTACCTTAGGACTCAGCCACACACAGCACCAATGTTCAAGGGACTAGCATGGGTAGCAAAGACAGAACTGACCCTAGAGATCCCTTCTAGAAGTTTCCAACAGGCTTCAGAAAGCACAACCCCTGGGTAAACAACAGAATAGCAAAAATTTCATTCTCTTTGCTACATATGAACAACTGGCATTGTTGCCTAGAGACTTATGTTCAGGGCCCATTACAATGGCTCAATGGCTAAATTCTCACCTTGCAAGGGCCAGAATCCTATATGGCTTCCAGTTCACGTCCTGGCTGCTCCACTTCCCATCCAGCTCCCTGCTTCTGGCCTGGGAAAGCAGTAAAGAATAGCCCAACGTGTTGGGACCATGCATCCACATGGGAAACCTGGGAGAAGCTCCTGGCTCCAGATTGGCTCAGCTCCGGTCGCTGCGTCCATTTGGAGAGTGAGCCAGCAGAAGCAAGATCTGTTTCTCCTTCTTTTCATAAATCTGATCTGATCTGCCTTTCCAATTAAATTAATCTTAACTACATATATCATAAATATCTATCATATATATTTATGCACACACACTGAAACAGGACTATGTTGAAAAAGATTTGGAGGTCACACCCAAGTTCAACCAGAAATGGTGATACATATGATAGGCAAGACTATGAAAAGTCCTGGTACTTAAAACAGTACCTCACTTATCTGGCTGACACTAGGCAATTTTGGTTACCCAAAATATATCCAAAAACCAGGAAGGAGGCGTCCAGAAGATATATGAAAGCTCAGCTGTGGCAAAAGAAGCCTGCAAACTCATTGGAACACAGCACCTTCTCCTCTCCCTCACCCATCATTATTCCACACACATTTGCCTGTCAGGAATGTGTGCTAAGACCTGGTAAAACATTCCTAGGGGAAGTTGAAAACTAGAGGTTACAGAAGGATTCCTCCAACCTTGTTAGGAGATTCCCTTCCCTCCAAGTGACAATCCTGGACATTTCAGTTTTTAGTCTATTCAAAAATATAAAAAATACTGAAACTGACCAATCCTGGGGAAAACACAAAATGGCCATCATGTTAACAGCAAAGATTAGCAATGGAAGGAAAGATACAAGAATAACTAGCAGAGGGTGTTTTGAGACACTGGAGAAGCAAAGGCGGGGCAGCCCTGGGGAGGTCCACTGGGCTTAGAGGAAGCCCTGGGGCAGGGGAGGGCCCAAACCACAGCCAAGGCAGTGATGGGGCAAGGAGATGAAACAGTTGCTGTACTATCGGCACCTCCTACCTGCCTCCCACGTGGGTGGCAGCAGCCTGGGAGGGGTACAGGGAAATTTTCAACTCAGGCCTCAGCAGTGCAATCAAGTGAAGGCTTTTATGAAGCTTACGAGAAGGAACCAAGCCCAGGTCAGTCCGGGCATACACCGGCAAGCTGCTTCAGGAAGTTCAGAATACTTTATCAGCTCTGTGGGTTTCACCTGCCCACTCTTTCCTCACCTTGGTACATTCTGGTGGTGTGTCATGTGATACTTGATTCTATGTATACAAACGAGGCAGGTGGCATTTCCAGTTCCTTAAACATTTTTCAAAATTCCTGATTAATATAAAATAATGGCATATGCCTCTGGAGCACCATATTGACAATCCAATACATGCAAGCATTGGCATGTGCATGAACAGTGATCAGACCATGGCCGTCAGCATCTCCATCTCCCTGTCGTCACCCCGTGTGTGGAGGCTTCACATTCCCCTCTTGCAGCCATTCATAAAATACGTTGTGGCTTATTGCAAATGAGGCTGTTCCAACAAACACACAGTGTTATGAAACACCAAAACATAACCCTTCTGTTTTGCCAACCTCTATCTTCTATCCAGTCTCCTTCCATAGTCTCTAATAACCACTCTGTCACATTCAGATCTACTTCGACCTTTTTTTTTCAGTTTCTGTAAATGAGGGACAACATGCAGCCTGCGTCTTTCAGCAGCCGACTTATACTCATCTTTCATAAAGACAAAGTATTCAAAAACGCATTTTTATGTGATGATGCGCATGATGCAGCTGAAATCCTGGAGTACACCAATGTTCAAACATCTTGCATGGGAATAAGAAAACAGAGCATTCATGAAGATCTTCTAGAAACCATACCCAGGGCAGCATGTGGCACAGCAGTCAATTCCCCACGTGGGGCAGTGGTATTCCCTATCACGATGTCTGATTCAAGTGGCTATCCTGCTTCCCACCCATCTTCCAGTTGGTATGCAACCTGGAAGGCAACAGAACGATGCCTCATGTACTTGGGTCCCTGCCACCCACTTGGGAGATCTGGATTGGTTCCTAGTCCAACTCTGGCTGTTATGAGAATTTAGGGAATGAATTAGTAGGTGGAAGAGCTTTCTCTCTCTCTCTTTCAAATAGATGAAAATAAATACAATTAAAAAAAAAAACATACCCGATTCCATTCACTTGTGATCCGTAATATAATGCAGTAATCGGTGCCTGCTTTCAAGGGTGCATTGTAGTACTCCCCGTAGTATAGCCTGTCTCCAATAGACACCTCCAAAACAGCATCATCTGGAACATCTCTGGCCAGTAGTTCTGCAGCCACATACCCATTAGCAGCAGAGCCATCACTAAAGAATGAGGCAGCCCCCTCCGAATCACAAGAAAACATGCTTTGGAGGGCCAAGGGAAGCACCAACACCTGATATGAACTGGAACAGAAAGGGAAGGTATCTATCAGACTTCTGTGAGGGGTTCACTCATTCACTTACTCATACCTGCTGAGCACCTGTCATGAGATAAGCACTTCTCTGGACACTGCAAACACAGATAAGGACCAGTCCTGACTGTGAAATCTTCAAGCTCACAGCTCCTGCAGACAGGGAGCTCATGTTGTAAACCCATGGCATTAATGCTGGATGACATGGAGCAGGGGGCCTCACCAGGCTCCAGCTGCAAAAAACACCAAAGACATGTTCTGCAGCTGGGAAAAGCTGTTGCAAGTCTCACTGCCCTGTGGGCATGACCTAGCGCTGATCGAATCAGTGATTTTCATGTGGGTACATAAAGCCTGGTGCTGGAAAGGATTTAGCAATCACATGGAGGCTGTCTGCCTATACAAAATAATGTATTAAGTCTGGGGAAAAAAAGCTCCAGATGATCATGTGGCAAGCGAAACTGAACTCATGTGATTTGCATTTCCCGGAGTTCACAGTCTGATACCAAAAGTCATCACGAGTTTAGCTGGTCTGACAATATTCCTGCAACAGTGGGAAAAGCCAAGTGCCCAGTGACTAAGGCGAGTTGGTCCCCAAAGAGTCAGGTGCGATTTTGTCAGGTGTTTTATCATTTAGCCTGCCAGATAGAGCCCTGTCAGTGAAAGGAAATACAGGAATTTCAATGCACTGAGAATGACTCATGGTTTTCCTTGAATTCCTTCTATTCAGTGCTTATCTCATGCCCCTGGTATGGTAAATATTTGAACTTGTGTTATCCCTATCACGCTGGGCAGCAGGGATTTGAATACCTCACTCTTGTACCCTTACAGTCCTTGCACAATTCTATGGCTGTGACCAAACTCCCGCTAATGTTTCTTGAGCTGAAAGTTTGGTGCAGAGGGAAAGTATGCATTTGCACTAAATACGATTGGGGTAATTTCTAAAATGTATATAGCTCATGTAATTCCAACATAGCCGTAAGTCTGCACCTCCTCCTCCTTAAGAGCCCTGGAACCCCTAGAGTGAGAAGCAGGAGCTCCCAGTCGCACTAGACATTGAATTTAAAGTTTCTACCACTCACTGGCTTCCCAAACATCCCACAGGTCCGTGCTGAGATGCACAGAGCAAGCTCACTGTAGCAAACAATTTTCTACAAAAAAAAAAAAAGAAAGAAAGAAAGAGAGAGAGAGAGAGAGAGAGAAAGTCAGCCCCAAAAGGCAGTAAGCTATGGCCACCATGCTCCGTAAGGTTTGCTGCACAGCCCCTGCTTCTAGAGAACACGCAATTCCAACATACCTGCCTGGGGTTGATGATGTCCCTAGCTGCAGGTGAGAGAGCAAATCTTGCAGCAGCTCCAGGTGGAGCTCCATCTTCCAATCCCTCTCAACCTCCATGTAGGAAGTGATGGTCAAATCCAAGCTCAAAGCTACCTTGCACCCATTGGGTTCTGTACACTACCCTCCACAGGAGTCATGTAGAGGGCATAAAGCAACTTCCAATTAGAGTCCAGATCCCAATGTACCCAAATCCCTAGAAGGGAAGTCTGGGTCTTTTATTGCTGATAACATGCCTACCCCTGGTGATTCCTAGAAGCCAACCAGTGTGGGAGACACTGGCTCTAAGGGAGCCCAGAAGCAGGCAGGAAGGGCTCTGGGCTCTGGATCCACATGCCATAAGACACCAGGGCAGGATTTTATGCCCCAAACAAGGCAGAAGGCAGGCTCCGGCCTGGCGAGGCTGCTCCCCCAGTGCACAGGTGTGGCTCTTAGGAGCCACGGCTTTCTGCAGCATGACTGAGCCGGCCGGGCTTCTCCTCTCTAGCCACCATCCCCCTCAAGTGACTCACAGTTCTCCACTTCCTGTTTTGGAGGCACAGGCAGGCACAGCCTCACCTGGCTTTTCCTTGTGCCTTATGTAATCATTTAGTTTAAATATCACTTTTGCTCTTGGGAATTCTCTCAGGCAGTGAAGTCACAGCCTCTGTTCTCCTTACAACAGCACTACTACTATGCCTTACAGTAACTTGTTGGGGGTCAGGACACAGAATGGGGAGCCAAAAGTCATCCCTGGAAAGACCCACGGGCAATGACTGGGCTTCACCCTACAGGCAGGAAATCCCTAAGTTTCATGATGATGGATGCACAGATGGGACCTTGAGACTTACTTTTTTATAGCTCTAAAGTGTCTCACACCCCTCTTACTTTGATTGCACAGAAGAGCCAAAAGAGAGGGTTAGGGGTAGGCATGGTGGTGACTTAAGGCACTCCTTGGCATAGCTGCACTCCATATCAGAGTACCTGGATTCAAGTCGAGGCTTCCCTCATGATTCAAGCTTCTGCTAGTGTACACCCTGGGGTGCAGCAAGAGACGACTTAAGTGCTTGGGTCCCAGCTGCCGTGTGGCAGACCTGGGTTGAATTCCCGCCCCTGCCTTTCACCTGGTCCAGTTCCGTATGCTGCAGACATTTGGGGAGTTAGCCAGAAGATGGAAGAACTCTTATTTTCTCTCGCTCACTGTCCACTCCACCCACCTTCAAATAAAGAGAATGCAATTTAAAAAAATGAGAGAGAGGGGCTCGGCGGTGTGGCCTAGTGGCTAAGGTCCTCGCCTTGATCCCATATGGCTGCTGGTTCTAATCCCAGCAGCTCCACTTCCTCTCTATCTCTCCTCCTCTCAGTATATCTGACTTTGTAATAAAAAATAAAATAAATCTTTAAAAAAAAAAAAAAAGAGAGAGAACCACACAAGGTTGTACAGGCCGTGGTCTCCTTGACTCGTGCTCAGGCTCCTCCTCTCTGCAGGGTGACTTCCCCCTTCCCTTCCGTAACAGAAGCTGATTCCACCTCCCTACTCCCGCCATGGCCTTCATCAGCCATCTCCTTCACTAAACACAGCATAGGCCTCCAACCGAGGGAAATGATTCCATCCTAATACTGTCTGGAATCCCGGAAATGGTCATCAATCACATAGTACCTCACCCTTAACACAGTACACAAATGGACACCCAGAACTACCCAAATGAGTCTTTTGCCACCCTTGCATCAGTTCATACGAAGGAAACGTATTCTGCCCTCGGTAAATGGCACGTTTCCCCTGCTCGACCATCACTCAAGGATGCAGCATGAGATATGAGCTTAAGATGGAAGATGGGGGGCAGGTATTGCTGGCGTGGCACGTTAAGCTGCCACTTGGGACACCCACATCAGAATGCCAGTTTGAGCTTCTACCTAGCTTCCTGCTCATGCATGTTGGAAAGCAACAGGTGATGGTTTAAGTCCTTGGGCCCCTGCCATCTACATGAGAGACCCTCAAATGACAGATCCAACCGGTTCCTGTCATTTGAGGGTAAATCAGCAGATAAAAGATACGTGTCTGTCTCTCTCTCTCTCTCTCCCCACATTTCAAAAAGATGAAAATAAATAAATATTTTAAAGATAAAAATGGAAAGTGGTGAAAGCCTTGGGCAAGCACAACCCAGGACACCCCAGAATTCACATACTGATTCAAACAACCAGGTGACAATGGATCTTTGAAATTATAAGAACAATGTCAGGCTGAAAAAGAGCAACATGGCATGTGACAAGCAAGGGACTGCCTGCAAAAGACAGTGGCCGTCATGCCATGGGCCCTCAATTGACGCCTCCAGCAAGGAAAGGCATGGATTTCATTTCTTGAGCTAAGCTGTCTACAGACCTGCGTTTGGGCCCTTAGAAGTCTCTCTGTTCATTTAGCAGAATCTGACTGGGTTAACAGGCCCATTCTGTGCACAAAGTTACAGGCGAGGAGGTACCAGGTCATCCAACGCATTTACCCACACACGAGACTCTTCCTCACGCAAGCAGCTTCCCAAACCCTTCGTGGGGATCCCTGTGCAACTCCAGAGAGAAGACAGCTACTGACCTGATAGGGCCGTTGGTCTCCTTGACTTTCTTCAGCCTGAGGCGTGGAAGAAGCCTTCCATGCACTGTAAAAAAGTCTACTTCCGGAAAGGGAGGCTCTGAGAACATGTGGAAAAGAAGGAAAAACATATAATCAGAACAAGAAAGAAGTATGACGAAGGCAGCCCTCCCCTCTGGGGTTTGATTGACGGGTGCAAAATTGATGTACACACCTAACGAACAGCTTACTTTTTTGCATGCTGAAGTTTTTTTTTTTTTTAAGTATTTTGCCTACTTGTTTTTTCTCTGTTCTTTGTTATTATTACTACTTCTTACTATTTTTGTGAAAACTGTCAGCTGACGAAGTTTCAAACATTTAAACATGTAAAGAAATAAGGAAGAGAGGAACGCAGCCCTCCTGAGAATGATAAGGACCACAGCTCACGTTACGAACTGCTGCACATACTCTGACACATGCTACAATACAGATGAACCCTGGAAACCTTATGCCAACTGGGAGAAATAAGCCAGACACAAAAACAGTGGGAACTGCAAAATCCCACAGAGAAATGGAATTAAAAGCTGAGCTTATTCTGGCGCACACGTTCTCAAGCCCGTACCTAGTTTTTCCATCACTCTAATGTTCAATAGACTTTCTGAAGATCCCTCCTATTGGATAATTCTGCTCAAATGAAAGTTCTAGACGAGGTAAATTCCTAGTGACAGAAGTAGATTAGAAGCTGCCAGGGCTTAAGGCAGTGGTGGGAAAATGAAGGGTTAGTGCTTGAGGGTCACGAGAGATCTGTTGGAAATGATAAACATATTTTGGATACCGACAGTGGTGATGGCCGTGAAGGTACTTTAGGCCATGAATCGTGTCCTCAAGGTGGTCTCCAGAGCACATTGTGTCATGCACATCTCAACCAAAGCAAAAGTGACGACGAGGGAACAGCCCAGTGGTGTAGCACACTAATTCTCTGCCTGCCGCACAGCATCTCATATGGGCCCCAGCTCATGTCCTGGCTGTTCCATTTTAATCTAGCTCCCTGCCACGGCCTGAGAAAGCAGTGGAATATGCCCAAGCCGTTGGGTATCTGCACCCATGTGGGTGACCCAGAGGAAGCTCCTGGCTCCTAACTTCAGATCAGCTCAGCTCCAGTAGTTGCGGCCATTTGGGAAGTAAGCCAGCAGAAGCAAGACCTCTCTGTGTGTCTCCTCTCTCTATAAAATCTTCTTTTTAAATCAAAATAAGTAAATCTGTTTGAAAAAAAAATAGGGTGTGGGGGGTGACAAGCACACTCATGTCCTAGCAGACCATGAACGCTGTGGGCATCCCAGGCTGCCTGGCAAGCAGGGTCCTATTGGTGGGGAAGACCAGCATCCTTTATAATCATGGACCTCTCTGTCCTTACTTTGCCCCGCTTCCCAGCAACAACATTTCCCACATGGTTTTCTACTAGGGAGAATAGATCCTGGCAGGCTGAGACAAGTGTGGCAAGAACTTACCAGTCGACACATTCACGGTGTTGACAGGCCAGCTGCCCGGCTGCCTGGTGGGAATCAGAGCCAAGACACTCCGGGCACTCAGCACACACGGAAATGTGGCCTGCATGTGCCTCCTATCAGCTAATGTCCTACCAAGTGGGTGACATTTACAGAAGCAATTACTGCCTCCCTCCTGGCATTCCTCCCTCGGCTCATGCTGCAGGTACTTCTTCCTGCTTGGGTACCAGGAAAAGAGCGGACTTGGGACCTCCCACCAATATGATTTATGAGACAGCTCGAGTCTCACTGTTGTTCTCATGGAGCCCTGCCCCTTTTTGGATTTTTCCTTTTTTTTTTTTTTTTTTTTTTGGTCTTGTTCTCATTCTCCATGTAGAAAGCAATTCTAAGTCAAAGCCAGTCTAAAGCAAGGTCTACATCTGTCCTACAGATGAACTGCCCCCACGGATGGATATAACGCTGAGACAGGCAACAAAGGTGCAGGTGTTTTTGGCCTCAGAGTCACAACCGTTTCACCAGCAATAAGGCTGGTCATTTGGTTCCTCTTATTCTGAAGTGTATTGGCCAATGTTCCTAAAGCCAGAGGAGGAACAAGTCTGATTGGTCTCTTAGAAACACTCACATTGGGTCCGGCGGCGTGGCCTAGCAGCTAAAGTCCTCATCCTGAACGCGCCAGGATCCCATATGGGCGCCGGTTCTAAACCTGGCGGCCCCACTTCCCATCCAGCTCCCTGTTATGGCCTGGGAAAGCAGTCGAGGATGGCCCAAAGCTTTGGGACCCTGCACCTGCGTGGGAGACCTGGAAGAGCTCCTGGCTCCCAGCTTTGGATCAGCATAGTACCAGACGTTGCAGTCACTTGGGGAGTGAACCAGCAGATGGAAGATCTTTCTCTCTGTCTCTCCTCCTCTCTGTATATCTGCCTTTCAAATAAAAATAAATAAATCTTAAAAAAAAAAGAAACACTCATGTTATAGATGAGGAAGCAAATGTACACAGCTTGAGCAATGTGCCAGGAGCGCACAGCTGGCACAAAGCAGAGCCACAACCTGAACCCGGACCCAGACTTCCTGTGTGCACCCTGGGATCTCCATTGGGTCAGGAGCTTCTCATCACTTCTGAGTGAATGAATAAAAATCTATTTTAAAACACTGTGTCTGGGGCCGGCACACTTACCTAACCTTAACTCTAATTCTTTTTTTACCAGAATCCCATTTGCGTATCAGATCAAGTGCTTGGGCCCATGGAACCACAGGCAAGACCAGGAACAGCTCTAGGGTGGCCCAGCCCTGGCTGCTATAGCCACCTGGGGAGTGAGCTGGCAAATGAAACATCTGTCTCTCTCTCTCTAGCTCTGCTTTACAAATAGTATATAAATAGATCTGAACGAAGACAAACCAACCAAAAAACATTGAGTCGGCCGTGACTTTACAAACATATTAGCTGCAGGAAAAGAACCCATTTGCACAATTACTGTGGAGTCAGAGTTCTCCCCAGTGTGGCTTAGAACAAAGCAGACAGACAAGAGCAAATACAGAAACCATCACCACGGTGCAGTGAATTAACCCTCCACCCATGATGCCGGCGTCCCCTATCACAGCGTCAGTTTGAATCCTGGCTGTTCTATTTACAATGCTGCTCCTGGCTCATGAGGCTGGGAACACAGCAGTGGACTGCCCAGCTACGAGGACCCTGCCACCACACGCGCGATCAGCATGGGACAAGCCCCTGGCTTTGCCTATCACAGGCATTTAGGGAGTTAGCCAGCAGATGGAAGATCTCTATCTCTCCATCTATCTCCACCTTTCAAATAAACAAAAGAGAGAAAGAATCATTGTCACGTTGTGGGAAAGACTCTGGATTAGTATCCTGGTTATGCCTCCAACTGCCTCGTCCACAAAATGGGTATAAAGTTATCCCACCTCAAAGGTCTGTTCAGGAGGTTAATAAGTCAGTTGATAATGAGGAACAACCACAGTTGGCAAATATAGGAAAGAAGAAGCGAATATAGGAAAGTGCCTGGAAGACATCAGCCATTGGCACACATTGGCTGCCTTTAAAATGTCACCTGAGCTACATTCATGCGGTGCCAGTACTGTGCCAGAAACTGCTGTGTCACCAAACCTCACAGCAGTTCTGTGTGACAGTTGCATCTATGTGATCAGGAGAGATAAGCAGGTGGGGTCAGACCCATGTTAATGCGATTCCAGAGCCAACCTTGTCATCGTGTCAGGCCAGGACAATACTGGCTTTCAGCTGGCCTGAAATTCAAGGTGGCCTAAAAGTAGGAACTTAGAACCACAAACTGCTGAAGGAATGAATGACAGGCTCCCTGCCATCCCCAGCCTAAGAGAAGCGCAGAAGCAGTTGAGAGATGTAGAGATGTCAAACATCGGGGCATCTCTTCAGGAGCAGGTGTGTCTAGAGGCAAGGGACCCGCAAGGAAAAAGAACTTGACGATGGCCCCTGAGAGCATGGCCATAGGCGCAGGCTTAGCGCCTTTCTGGATTTTACACAGTGTGGGAGGCTGTGACATGATGGGGGTCTACCATGCAATATAGGGTTTCCCACAGGACACAGAGTAGCATCACGGGCCAGAGAAGGAAACTCGGCCTTAAGTGAGGGCTGGAGAAGGGCCCCCTGGAGTGAAGCAGGGCATGAAAGATCAGCCAGGAAGAAACCAAGGGAAGCCGTGAACCACAACTGCAAAATTCCTCAAGATAGGACACCCTGTGGCTGAGCACAAGTCCACACTCACCATCTGCTATACACCATACCTACATACATACTAGTTTAATGCGGGGAGCAGTCCTGCTCCTTCCCAGACGCTGCTTATGGGGCCGTTGTCCACGGTGGCCCTACCCTCCCTCTGGCCTAAGCCCTGGTCATCACGAATCACTGTGCTCCATTATAGCCCTGCAGAACAGCAGTCCACGGGATCCTGGGAGCCTCGAGGGCTTGGCTGCTGCTTGTAGAATGTACTGTCAAGTACTGGGTCACGCAGGAGACAGAGACCAGGCTCTGGCGGCCCCACTGTGGCTGACTCTTGCTAGGCTGAGTGGGATCCATCTGCAGACTGCACAGTGCTGGGACTCGACAAGTTCCATACACCAAAGTGGTTTCCACCCTGTGCTCTGAGGAGCCTTGGCTAATTACAATATTCATCCAGCACCGGCTGCTTGCTCCAGTGCAGAGCACAT
Source organism: Ochotona princeps (assembly GCF_030435755.1). Taxonomy (NCBI): domain Eukaryota; kingdom Metazoa; phylum Chordata; class Mammalia; order Lagomorpha; family Ochotonidae; genus Ochotona; species Ochotona princeps. The sequence continues at coordinate 18,164,126 of NC_080845.1, read as the reverse complement.
AGCTCGACCCGTGGGGGACTCCTGGGCACCAGACTAAGGCAGAGGGGCACATCCATGGGGGAACAACTGCCCTAAATCTCAGGTGCCTCCCTGACTCCTCGGGGGCTGGGCACAGCGAGGCCTGTAGGGAGACCCCAGTCTGAGCCATTGCCCTTCAAAGTCTATCTTTGCAGCAATTCAGTAATAAGCAAGAGGGAGAGGGAGAGACAGACGAAAGGGAAAAAAAGCAAGCAACAAAAGGAATGCTTCCCCGCTAGCTCCCCAACTCCAAACCCTGCCACAGGGAATGAAGGACTGGGAGCCAAAAGCTAGATGAGGAAATATTTTTGGGGTTAGAAACCCTCCATCCTAAATTATAGTAAGAACTCAGACTTCCTGGTCCCTTGCAGTTTTTAAAGCCCAACCAGATGTGTTACTTATACATCTGTACTCCACAGGTGCCTCTGTGCCAGCCTGGGGACAGACAGCGGTACTCAGAGCTGTGGCAAACACATTCACAAGCTGCCACGGAAGAGCAGACCCTGGGAAGGAGGTGGGCCCATCAAATCCAAGAAGAGACAGAGGCATGAAGGTGAGGGTAGTGAGAAAGCTACAAGTTCAAGTCTAACGAGGCAGATGATAAAGTGAGAGGGATCAGTACAGCTCAGATTTGGGGTCCTTAAATGAGAACCACTTCAGGATTTTTACCAGATTTGCATTTCAAACATACTAGGTAGTTGACTGGAGGTGACTCAGTACAAAAGGGCAAAAGTTAACTTAATCCTCTGGATAAGAAGTAGCTGACGTCAAAGGGGAATGATGGCAGTAGGAACAAACAGGAGGGGACAGCCACAAGGAATACATGGAACAGACGATGGCAGTTTCAGGGGAGGTATCTGGGCGCTGCCCTTGGCAACAGAGTCCATGATGATGTCATTCTTTAGTCCTAGAGGAAAAGTTCAGATCCATTCAGAATGAAGTGCTTGGGGAGTGGCCCAAAGGCAGGTGCAGCAACTGTGACAGTGCCGTCACCTCAGAAGCGGAGTGGGAATACCCACAGGACAGAAAGAAAGCCTGCAGGAAGAGCTGTCTGACTCCTGGGAAAGAAGGCACTGCAGGAGGTGGAGGAGCGAGCGGACACTAGCTCTTATGAACCTGTCAGGAGTGTAGAATTGCTTCTAGCATCTCCCGCAGAGGGCAGTCGCATCAAGTGAGCATTTGGGATTTCAGGATCCCAAGAGCACTTCTTGATCATGGTAAAGGCTCTGCAAGCCACCTTTGTTGAAGGGCTCTGCTGTTTTTTGCAGCAGAGTTCAAAAAATGACTCCAAGTGACACACCTAAGAAAGACAATGGCCAGCTTCCTGCAGCCACGACGGGAGGGGCTAGCCAACGGGGACGCTGTGCCTCTGCCCAGCAGAGAACTATGGCCCTCAGGCCTCTGCCCTTGTTGTAAAGGCTCTACATCTGTTATGCTTTCCAGCAGTTACCTTTTTCTCCTTCTTTTTTAACCTCACCATCTCTGCTTCCAGCTCAGGAAGATGGTAACTGGTCACTCATTTGTGAGAACACTCCTCAGGCTTCTAGAAACCAGTCCTCTGTTCTTTTCCAAGGTCAGGAACTCAAGTTCCTCTGATCTCTTGGCCAACCTTTACATACCACCTAGTCTGTGGCTACTCCAAGGAACAGCAGAACAAAGGGTCCACATGGCTCTCAGAAGCAGGAATCATGGGTAGATGGACAAGATGGCCCGCCCCTCGGTCTCCCCCCGCCTGGTGCAAGTCCCTGGGCTTTTCCAGTTTATTTTCCCACTTGTGGTGTGAAAGGCCCCACGACCATCTGGCTGAGTCAAGCAGTGTGCAGCCCCAAGGCCATTTGCTCTGCCTGCCCAGGCCCTTTTGTTTCTCTTCTTGGGCGGCCTGAACCTCATCAGGGGAGTTCTCACCCACAAGAAACCGACAACATGGGCCCGGCGCCGTGGCCTAGCGGCTAAAGTCCTCGCCTTGAACGCCCCGGGATCCCATATGGGCGCCGGTTCTAATCCCGCCTGCTCCACTTCCCATCCAACTCCCTGCTTGTGGCCTGGGAAAGCAGTCGAGGACAGCCCAAAGCTTTGGGACCCTGCACCCACGTGGGAGACCAGGAAGAAGTTCCTGGTTCCCGGCATTGGATCGGCACGCACCGGCCCGTTGTGGCTCACTTGGGGAGTGAATCATCAGATGGAAGATCTTCCTCTCTGTCTCTCCTCCTCTGTGTATATCTGACTTTGCGATAAAAAATAAATCTTAAAATAAAAAAAAAAACTGATAACATGAGAGTAGTCCTTCTTTTGCTCTTGGCTTCAGAACCACTCTATGGGTCTTTCTCTGGCCTCTTCTCCCCACCTCCATCCCATAGGCAATCCTCTGTCCCACTCAAGACAGGCATCTGTGGGGTTGCCACACTCACACATGAATATATATAGTTCTTTTTTCTTTTAAATAAATTCTGCTCTCACTTGTGCCCCACATTTTTGTCTCTGTTTGGAATTTTTACCCCTGTGGGTGCAAGAACTTGGAATAAAAATGAATTCATTTATGCCCATAATTGGAGGAGCTGGGACACATCCAATCCCACATAACCATTTACCTGTGGGTCTGGGGTTTGGTCTAAGTTGTTAAGTAGTTGGGAGGAGTCCTGAAAATGAGAGAACTCTATCTCATGGCCTGAGCTAACACAAGGAATCTGGGTACCAAACAGCCTATATCCAGGAAAGACTTGGACAGGAGAAGTTGTGGAAGCCCAGCCCTCATGGGGTCTCCAGTACAGCTTCCACCATCGCCTGAGAGACAGGGGGCTTCCAGGACAACTGTGATACAATACAACCAGCCACAGGGAGCCAAGGGGACTTATTGTTGAAGACACAGGGGTGTGGGTCCTTGCTGTGCAGGCAGCCTGTGGGCAGAGCCCCAGAACCTTGGTCCTGCCCCATCATACCTGGGGGTGGCCAACAGCAAGGAGAGCGTGCCGGAGGCAGGGCAGTCCTGGAGCTCTGTGACCCAGTGACAGTTTGATAAGGTTTGGGGTATTTTCATGGCTTTCCTAAGCATCTGGAAATGCACTTTCTCTTTTTCTTATGAAGAATACGATGAGAGATGGGAAATTTCCCATGTAAGTTGCCAGGTGAACCCGGGCAGGAATGATGTCCTTTCCATCATTTCTTCCCCCCTTTTCCTCCAGTGTTCCAAAAGAAACCAACCCATCATTCCACTTCCAGGGATGACCACAATGCACAAGTGATCTGTCCATCTTCACATCCATGCAAACGCACTGGCTTCCTCTTCCTCCTTCCCTCCCTAGCCCACCTCCTCTCCTCCTCCCCTCTCTTACTCCCATATCCAATTTCCCCTTCTGGCTTCCCCTCTCTCCTTGTGGGAAGATAACTTTTGCCTTTGCAAGAGACTGCAGAGCTGACGTGCGGTGGCTCTTCTGCCGTTTTGGCTGCACAACAAGGATGAAAGTGTTGCTCCTCGCCCTGTCTTGAAAGGGGTGCTCCTGAAGACTCAGTGCAGAGAGGCAGGAGACAGCAGCACAGGGTGATGGGGACGCCACGCCCTGCCCCCGTGCCCCTGCCCCTCACCGGCACCCTCCTGCCTGCTCTCCCTGCAACACTTGCTTCTGTCTCTCAACACAGCTAGAACTTTCACCCCCTCGCTCTGAGGTCAGCAATATATTTAAAGCGCTTGTTTTCATTCTGTTCCCATCAGTAAGATTCAGGTTAAAATAAGACACCCACAAGGGAAATTCTGCTCATTTTTCTTCCGGGAAACTAGTGGCTGCATTTTACAGATCCAAATCCTAAGATTAATGCTGCTGGGAAAATTCAAGGGTTTACAAACTGACTAAAACACAGCCATGCACATCTTGGGTAACCAGGAGTATCTCTTCATGTCAACACATAAGGCTCTCCTTTCTAAAATGAAAAGGTTGGGGTTTGATCTTGTTACTGTTTCGTACATTCTTAACAATTGGGAATTTTCATGCTTTTCTAAAACCGCAAATTCACTAAAGTAGGGTAGAACTGGAAAATGCTTATGCACTGAAACAGTTCAACAGTGCCCCCTGGTGGCTGTGAGCACAGATGCAGGGAGCCTGGGGCTGGGACTATCATCATCCCAGCCAGCCCACAAGACAAAGCCCAAACAAGTATTTCATCAAGATGAAACTCCCCACCTCATACTCAAAGACAAAATGTTACTTCAAATTATAAATCTGAGCCATCCAAATAAGGCAAGTATTAAAGAGTCCAATATTACATAGCTTTTCATTTTAGGAAGTCACTATGGGAGGGAATGCCCAAATTGAGTAATACTTTTCTCTCTAGCCCAAAATGTAGTGAGTTCCTTTTGGTAAAAACTTTCTGATGAGCAATCAGACATCTCCTAAACACCAAAACCACCTGCTGGTCATTGTTCAAAAATGATGTGTTTGCTGTGGTATGTATTAGGACCACTCTTACATGTTGGGGATTCCACATGGAACATGCCAACTAGAATTTTTGTCTACAGGGAGCTTTCTACTCTGATAGGAGGAAAGGAAGATCAATAAAAACTTGAGAAAATTCTCTGAAGAAATTAAAGCATGTTACATGGGCAGGATAGCATGTTATGTGGCTATCATGTCCTCATGGAGTAGGGGCAGGGGAAGATACTTTTAAAAGGCGGTCCAGCTACATCCCAACTGCCAAAGAGACCCCGCGGAACTGGGGTGCCTTCGGAGGCCGAGAACTCTGAGGTCATCCACCCCCTTTTGGATCTACCACATGGGATAGAAGAAGCCCAAATCCTTCCACGCAGGATCCAAGGTCATCAGAACAATAGCCAGGAGCCATGAGTGGTCCACAGAAACAGAACAGTAAACTTCCTTCGGGACTAGGGAGGGGAGCTTTCTCTTGTCCTTACTTAGTTCCAACTTTGGATCCCCACCCTCCTGCAATGACCATCAGGGTCGCTCTGGAGCTCCACCACTCCCCACACACACACATTAGAATAGATAGGCAGAGAATAATAAGGAAAGCTTAGAACCAGACAGGAAACGGTCAGCATGGACTCACACATACCTTACTAGGTGGGACACAAAGATTAGTTACTCCTCACAAAGCTATTGAAGATTTCTCTGCACACCCCTCCTAAAACTGTTCTGCACCTCAATTGTTAACATATGCCTTGTTAGAGTTATAACCCAGTTTAGACTATCCTAAAATCTGCCAAGTTCAGCAAAATTACGCTTCAACACTATAGACTGCTAAATACTAAAATGAAAATAGACACGAGACAGCTGAATAGTACCCTATAGCCATTTTAAGGTGTATAGCAGCCGTTCTGTGTATGAACTAAAATTGAAATGTCAATGAAGTAGTCACAGGATGTGGTTAAGAACTTGCATTTTTTTTAACATATTAGTTACTCAATGCCATGTCAATTAATTCCATAATGTTGTAAATTGTCACTGATGTTATGTTGTGGCTTTAAATTGATTGGGATGATATTCTGCCAACTCTGCCCTCAGACCAGCGAGGTCTCTCCAAGAAACTGTTGAATTTACCTGGACAATAAGATGCTGGACTCTATGCTTGATATACCCTTGCAATGAAAGAATCTTGACTGAATTTAAAATGTAATACAGCAACAAGGTGGAGGAATCCACCATGGCGGGGAGAGGGTACGGGGACGGGTTGGGGGATCCCCACAGCCTATGAAACTGTGTCACATAATGCAATGTAATTAATAAAAAATATATATATTTTTTAAAAAGGCGGTCCAGGTGGTGGTGGAGATGCCACGGAGAGGCCTGCAGGGAGAGCCAGCGGCACATGGAAAGGCCCAGGCTCAGGTGCAGGAAGACAGACAGGGAAAGCGGATGCTTAATGAGAAAGAAGGGAGCGGGGAGCTGAAGTCAGTGAGGAAGTCAGGGACAGGATGGCATGTTCCAAAGGAAGGACACTGGCTCCATCCCATCTACAATGCGGCAGTCGCATGTCCTCATGACCACTTGGGCGGCTGAGTAGGACCCTGTAACCTTATGGCAAGATGAAGGACGGTCTTGGGGGAGAAGGGACTAACAGCAGGTTAGACTATGGGAGTCTGAGCCAGGGCTGCTGGCTAGGATTAGTCGGTGGTGACCAAGGAGAGGCAGAGAGAAGTGATTCATTCCAGAATATATTTCAGATGACCTTTCCAAAGAACTTGTTGATAGGTTAGAGATTGAGGGTGGGGTCCAGCAGGCATCTGGCATAGCTATTGAGATGTCCACATCCCACATTGGATTACGAGAGTTCAAGTCCCCGGCTCCCACTCCCAATTCCAATTTCACACTAACACAGAGACATTGCTGATAATGACTCAACACTTGGGTTCCTGCAACCCACACAGAAGACTCAGACTGCATTCCCAGCTCTTGGCTTCAGCTTGGCCCAGCCCTGCTTGTTGTGGGCATTTGCAGAGCAAACTAGGAAATGAGAGAATCAGTTTCCCTCTTAATGAAGACTCCTTTTTGTTCCAAGCACTTGGGTAAATGAGAATATCAATAACTAAGAGAAGCCTGGCTGGAAAGTAGATTTGGAGGTGAGAGAAGAGGCGAAAAATCAGCAGCTCTGCTAATTTGCCAAAGAACTGCTGAACAAGATATAAGTTAGGCCGACGTGTGTATCTAGAGCCCAGAAAAGAGGCTGGAACTAGAAACATATTTGAGCATTTTTAGCCTCAAGACCAGTCGAGATCACCTAGGTAGAAAAGGTAGCTAAACGAAGAGGTTGGACGGGGGTCAGCAACAGTAGATGGCGCTAAAGAGCACAGAGGAAGAACCAAAACCAAGCGGGAAGATTTTTCAAATGGCAGGAACGCCGGACACTGCAGAGAAAACCAGATAAGTACAGAACTGGCTTTGGCAGGATGGAGGCCAAATGGAGACTTTTTCAGTACAGCGCTGAAGACAAACGCAGCCCAGATGCAATGAACTAAGGACAGAATGGGAGGGAAGTGGGGCCTGCAGAACAGACTCCTCTGTTAGCAAGAAAGGGCAGCACAGACCAAGCAGCCGGAGGACTCAAAAGAGAGCTGGAGATCTCTTCTTCTCATTAATTAGGGAACTATTACAAGGTTCTTGGCAGGCTGGGGGTAATCCTATATTGAGGCACTATGACAAATGGGCCAGAAGGGATCGAATCCAATGTACAAGCTGGAGGAGGGGAAGCGACCTTACACAAGAGCAGGGAGAAGGGGGAAGGCAAAGTACACGGATACAGGCAGTAATAGGGGGCTGGAGGAGGGACCTCGTAGGCTCACCATTTCCACTAGCTCAGTGAGATGAAAGTCAAGAAGCTCTGCCGGTTTGCTCAGAGTGTGGGTCGGAGGTTACGGAGAGTCGTGGATGGCAAAATGAACGCAAGGCGAACTAAGGAACTAGAATGGGACCTGCACATCTGCTCTTCCTGAAAGTAACCTACCATGTCAATTAGACAAGGGAAATTAAGAGACAAGAACGGAACTCTCAGAACTCCCACAAGCGTAAAGGAGCTTGAACGCTCACACAGTTGGAAGGAACAGAACCGACACTCACGCACAGTCACCCAGATGTAATCAGTCACCATTTTTTGAAGAACTAAAAACATCACTGTCACAGCTGAAGCCCCTCGCTGCCTGTCTCCAATTCCACGTCTTTCCTCCCGTCTCACAGTTCATTATCCAAGGACAGAAAGCTACAGTGTCTCTCTTTATCCCAGCCTACCCACAGCTCCGTGGTGACTTCATGAATCCCAATGCTGTTATTTAAGACGCACCTGTTATCTGGGTTGCCAGGGAGATGAGCACAGGAAGTTGAGAAGACAAAGCCTGGAGGCTGACACTGTAGTTGGTACCCGGACGCAGGTCCAAGCACAGCTCAGGAGCCTGGCTGCTGGTCGTGGTATTCACGATCATTTCCTGGGCAAACTCCTTCTGATACCATCTCTGGCCCAAAATGTGGAACTGAAACAAAAAGAAAACAGCTTACTGGGTGAATCTCTGGGTTCTGAATACCTCCCTATCCACCCTTTTGTGTGGGTCTTCTTCCTCGTGACTCCACAAAAAATTCTTCAAAAAGTGAAACGCAACAGGAAGCAAAGAGAGACCCCAGCTATTAAAAATGACCGTATCTTAAGAAGTATCTTTTTAAATAACAATGCACAAAAGACCAAGCTCCACTCTGGGCAATTGTCTCTCTCTTGTTCTCTCGTAGACAGCACAAAGTCCAACAAAAAAGCCTGCTGGAAGGAGGCCAAAGAATATTTTCCCAGAGAGAAAATAAAGAGTTCTGGGGCCAGTATGATAGCTCAACTTGTTAATCCTCTGCCTGCCAGAACATGGATCCCATATGGGCACTTGTTCATGTCCGGGCTGCTCCACTGTGGAAGGACGTTATGACCCTGGAAGGTCAGCAAGCACAGGATTACAATAGATTGCATAATATTTGTGTGAGAACAACCGGATGGATACCTTTAGTATAACTGATTGGATATCATTTGCATGAGAACAGCTGAGTGGACAGCATGTGAATGAGAACACTTGGTAGACTACACAAAACAAAAGGAGTTCCAAACAAAAGTATAGAAACAGTTGATGGGTTTTGTTTATAAGCTCAATACCTCCTCCCTTATCCCATATGACCCTCAGTGTATAAAGTCTGGTGCCACTAATAGACTTCGGCTTTCGACCATCAGTCAGAGTCCAAGCGTGTTATTATCGGCTCCGTACATCAAGTCCATCGCTGCAGGACAGCGACACTCCATTTCCTGCTTAAGACCCAGGAAAGCACCAGAGGATGGCTCACAGCCCTGGGTCCCTGCAGCCACAGGAGAGACCTGGAATAAGCCTACAATCCTCCACAGCATCTGCACCCAGACCCAGTTCTCATGAACTGGTTAGTGTCATGTTCCAGCCTAATTCTGACATTGAAGGTATGGACAATGGCAGAGAGTCCAGCATCCTGTTGTCAAGATAAATTTAACAGTTTCATTGGGAGTCTATCTCTGATTTGGAAGTAGAGATGCGAACTGCATTGTATCCTCACATCTTGGATGTGATAGTTTCTGTTACAGAGTTACTATGCATCCCCTTAAATGAAAAGCCATAAAACAAAAGCAAAAACAGGAAGAAAAAAATGGAAGATTAACAATATCATGAAGTTAAACAACATGCTACTGAATGATCAACATGTTGCTGAAGAAATGAAAAAGAAAATCAAAAACCTTCTTGAAGCAAATGATGCCACTGTGTGACTTATGAGTCAGGGAGGAAATGAATAAGAAAAAAAAAACTTTTTGAATGAATGAAAATAGAAACAAAAACTTTAGACCCTGAGATGTAGCACAAAGAGTACTGAGAGGGCTACTGATCGTGTATTGTGCATGAAGGTTGCCTTAGAATAGACAGAATATATGATATCTGTCCTCTGGGGACTGACTTATTTCACTAAGTACAATGGTCTCATTTGGGACTATTTGGTTGCAAATGGTAGAATTTAATTCTTTTCAATGGCTGAACAGTATTCCATGGAGTAGATGTACCACAGTTTCTTTACCCACTCCTCCTTCGATGGGCACCTGGGTTGTTCGTGTCTTTATTAGCGTAGATTGAGCTGCTACCCGGACTACAGATCCCTTCCTCATATGCAAATTTCATTTCCTTTGGATATATTCCCAGAAGTGGGACAGCTGGGTCACAGAAGATCAATTTTCAGTTCTCCGAGCACTCTCCATACTGACTTCCGTAGTGGTTGTACTAATCCAGACTCCCACCAGCAACAATGCCAGCAGGTGTTATTAGCAGAGTTCTGAATGTAGGCCAACCTCGCTGGCGTTACAAGTAGACAAGAATGTCCACTTTCACCACTACTCTTCAATATAGTCTTGGAAGTCCTTGCCAGAGCTATTATGCAAGAAAAACAAATTAAAGGAATTCAAATTGGAATTGAGGAATTAAAACTATCCCTGTTTGTAGATGATATGGTTCTCTACAAAGAAGAACCAAAGGATTCAATCAAGAGACTATTGGAACTCCTAAGAGAACCTGGCAGGGTAGCAGGATACCTAATTACCATAAATCGATGACATTAGTATACACAAAGAGCTCCGTGCCTAAGAAGAAATCCCCTGCAAGTATAGCCCCCTTTAAAATAGTGCAGAAGAAGCTCAAACACTTTGGGATTAACCTAACCAAAGATGTGGAAAACTTCTATAACGAAAACTTCAAAACACACACACACACAAAAAAAAAAAAAAACAGAAAATATTAAAAGATAGAGAAGCTTACCATGTTCCTGGATCGGCAGGCTCAATATCATCAAAATGTCCATATCACCAAAAGTAATATACAGACTCAACTCGATCCCAATCAAAATCCCAACAACTTTCTAATCACAAATAGAAAAGATGATACAAAAGCTCATCTGAAAACACAGGAGACCACGAATAGCCAAAGCTATCCTGAAGAATAAAAACCAAGCTAGAGGAATCACAATTCCAGACCTCAAGACATACTACAGAGCAGTAGTCATCAAAACAGTCTGGTACTGGGGCAGAAACAACCATCAATGGAACAGAATAGAAAGGGCTATATATGTCTGGACTCCAGAATGGAAAAAAATTAAAAATTAATCTTCAATAAGAGAACTGAAAATAATCCAGGGAAAAGTCTGGTCTCTTCAACAAATGCTGTTGGGACAATTGGACAGCAGCCTGAAGGTAAAAACCAAGATCCCTGCTGTCACCATACACAAAAATCAGCTCAATGGTTCAAGGACCTAAATCTGCACCCAGAAACTATCAAACTATTACAGAAAACATAGGAAGCACTCTCCAATATATAGGAATTGGGAAAGACTTCTTACAAAAGTCACCAAAAGCACAGGCAATCAAAGACAAAATAGACAAGTGGGACCACATCAAGCTGAGAGGTGTCTGTACCACAGAGACACGATCAACAAAGTGAAGAAACAACCAACAGAATGGGAGAAAATCTTTGCACACTACACAACCGACCAGAAACTAATATCCAGGATTTACAAAGAGCTCCAGAAACTCAACAACAGCAAAAACAAACAACCCTGTGAAGAAAGGGCAAAGGAAATGAAAAGGCGTCTTTCAAAAAACAAATTCAAACGGCTAATAGACATATGAAAAAATGCTCAGGCTCCCTAGCTGTCAGGGAAATACAAATGAAAACCTCCACACATCTTAACAATTAAATAAATAGAAGAGGTGACTATGTTGGCACACCAGTATAGCTAAGACAAATTTGACATTCACCAGGCCCAGGATACCCACCAGCTATTAGCTGCTTTCCTCCTAGCAATTTAACACTTGCTTGGGTATAACGCAACCTAGGCCACTGCCTACAGCTGGGAACACATAATCTCTTCTATGAGCAGCTTGTTCGCATGGTCTTTCCTTTGGAGCTTCGCAAGCTGTCCTTCAGCCCTGGAGCAGCACCCCCGGCCCTGGAGAGACCAAGGTGTGAACAGGGGTACACCTGGGAGCCACAGGCTCCTTCCCCGACACTGGCATGGAGGGGCACAGAGAGCTTCTGCTCTCACAGCTTCTTCATCTCTCCCCAGGGCTTCTGTCTTCAATCGTACAGCAGTAGCGACCCTTTCCCGCTTCTTATGGCAACTGTCACAACAGTTGTTCTGTTCACAGCAGTTATGGACGTAGTTTGTAGGTGAGTGGACATGCTTTCAGCCTCCCCCAGAAGACAAACACACCTTTAAATAAAATAACTTTCAGTCACTTACTAAGTACATCTCTTCTGTATCAGCTGTCTTCTCACTTCTCCATCTCAAGCAGGTTTCATTAAACACTGAAATATTACTGATGATTTGCTTCTCTGCAGGGGGAAGAGGGAAAAATCAGTTTACCCGCCATACAAAAGCCTTGCCTTTTCACTGAACCGTTTTCCAAGAATAAGCATTTGCATAAGCTCAGCAGTATTTTGACTTAGAAATTAGGGGTGGCAGTCTTTAAGATTCATCTCTGTTTAGCTTTAGACAAACTCAGTCCTGATAATAGATTTAAGACACAAACATACTCCATCCTTGGATTTCTATTTTAAAATAAGATCTGTTCACTGCAGACACCTGGGTTTCCTAAGCTGAACATCGCAGCCTATCATGTTGGGTGCCGGACCCCTCATTTAGACAAGCACCTGACACAGCAGAGAGCAGTAAACATCTCAGCAGAGAATTGCTTTTTGAGGACATGGAAGACTCTACACCAAGCAGACAGGATCTTCATGATGAAATAGGGCACAGAAGGTTCCTTTAGTTTGGGTGTCCTGATCTCTTACGATCAAAGAAGTAGTTCTTGGCCTGCATTCAGTTTCATGGTCATCAATCAGCAAGTCAGTTCACACCTGATACAGTGTAATGTACAGTTAGACTATTCAAATGTAAAAACAAAGACCATTATTCCAAGTCCTGATATCAGGGGTTACTTCCTCCAGCAAGGATCTCTGTCCCTAAGCTGGAAGTCACAATGTTAGACTTGCTAAGAAGTTTCAGAGGAGTACTGCGATGATTGACAATTAATAAAGACAACTCCCAACACATCTGAAGAAAGAGGAAAGTCCCATGGGAGGCCAAGCTTTACGGTATAACCCCTCTTTGTGTGCTGGAAAGACTTGCTCAGAGAAAACTTGTTCCACGAGTCACAAGCCATGCTTCAAATGTCACAAGATAAAGCAGGGAAGGGTATATGATTCAGGGTGTAACAATCCCAAACTGGGGATAAAAGATGGTTCCTGAAGCTTTCAGAAATAGATGACTCAGATACTATCCAAATCATTCTAAAACATACAAAAATTAGGAAATGTCTTAAATTCATCCATATGACTAAATAATCCACATTGTCTAAGCTGATCCAGATGACACAATCACTAAATATGCCAAACTCACCTATAAAACTTTAAAATGCAATACTAACAAGTAGAAATCAGAGACACAGTCCAAGAACAATACAGTAGTACAATGAATAATTGTGCCCAGAATACAGAGAGAAATGTTGTTGAAAAGTTATCAACAGGCTAAAAGAGAGAAATCATACAGTTATTTTAATCATCATAGTGGTTTGCATGCTTAATATGTATTCCTAAATTAAAATGCTATAAACTAGGACTTAATTCAATGGAAATGCCTTAATTTTAAGAAATTTATTTATTTATTTATTTGAAAAGCAGAGTAACCAAGAAAAAAAAAAGAAACTCAAAGAAAGAGATTTTTATCTACTACCTCATACTTCAAATGGTCACAACTGCCAGGACTGGACCTTGCTGAAGCCAGGAGCATGAAGTTTAACCTGGGCCCCTTATGTGGGTGCAGGTGCCCACATACTTAGGCTATTTTCCACTGCCTCCCCAGGTCAATAGCAGGGAGCTGGGCTGGAAGTGGAGCAGCCAGGATCTGAACCAGCAGCCATGAGATGCCAGTGTCACAGGCGATGGCTTATCCAGCTGTGCCACAACGCTAGCCCCAAGACTCCCTAATTTAATATAGAGTTTGAATCCACCGTACTCCATGGTCAAACAAGGCAGCAATTTCTAGTAAGTTAACAACACAAGAATGCATGGCCTCATAGCTATTATTCAGCCTTAGGAAACTCAAGACAATGCAGGGGAAAAAGCAGGAAATGAATGAACTATAAATACAACAAAGAAAAGAATAAATGATGTAACTGCCAGTAAGACTAAGAGAATCAACTGAAAATCAAATATGGAATATTTTAAAACAACAGATAAACAAATACACAATGACAAGAGTCCATCACAGTGCCCCAAAATGCAGCAACATACAAGACGTATCACTCCACACATCTCCACACACACGGTAGACTGAACCACAAGCCCCTCTAAGATGTCCACAGCCTAGTCCCCGGGGTTACCTTGAAGAGGTTACCTTGAAGCACTAGCCGAGATGATTGATGGGGGGAGATTGTCCAGTGTTCTTACAGGAGGGCGACAAGATCAGGGTTGCAGAAAGGAGATACATGCAGACAGTAAACTGGTGAGCTTTAAAGACGGAGGGTAGGGGCCACAAGCCACGGGAGGTAGGCAGCTATGAAAACCAGGAGTGCCAGGAAACAGTGTCCCCAGGAGCTCTCAGGAGCAGCACACATCTGCTGACACTTGGCTTGGTTTTAGCCCAGTGGAACTGATTTCAGCTTTTAAAAATCAATATAGGGCCCGGCGCAATAACATAGCAGTTAAAGTCCTTGCCTTAAATGCACCAGGATCCCATATGGGCGCTGGTTCTAATCCTGGAAGCCCCACTTCCCATACAACTCCCTGCTTGTGGCCTGGGAAAGCAATCGAGGACAACCCAAAGCCTTGGGACCCTGCACCCACATGGGAGACCCGGAATAAGCTCCAAGCTCCTGGCTTTGTGTTGGCTCAGCTCCGGCCACTGTGGCAGCCCAGGGTGTAAACCATCGGATGGACGATCTTCCTCTCTGTATATCTCCTCCTCTCTGTATATCTGCCTTTCCAATAAAAGTGAATAAATCTTTAAAAGAAAAAAAAAAAAAAAATATATATATATATATATATATATATATATATAATCTATTCACTTGAGAGGGAAAGAAAGAGGCCCTGCCTCTTGGTTCGCTCCCCAATTGTCCATAATGGCCTATGGCCAGAATGGGGAGCCAGGATCTCAGAGTGGGTCTCCCATATGGCTGACAGAGACCCAGAGACATAAGTCATCACCATGGCCTCCCAGCGTATGTATAAGCAGGAAGCAGCAGTCAGGAATAGAGATGAATACCAAACCCAGACACTGCCATACAGGATGGGAGCATCTCAACTGCTAGGCCAAACACTCCTGATTTCAGACTCCTGAGATCCCAAGTGAATTCTCAGATTGTAAGCTACTAACTGTAGCTATACAACAACAGGAAACTAATACAAGCAGAAAAACACAATCAAAACACAATCAAAAATCGAGAAGATCCCTATTCATAACAGAAGCTCTCACATACTTCAAATAACCATACATAAACATATCAAAAACATCAGAAATTTGCACAAAGGGTTTTTTTTTTTCCAATTTTCTAAACGACAAAACAAGAAATGCCATGTCGTTGGAGGGGAAGACTCACTAGTAGAAAAAGTATCAACTCTCTAAGTGGAATAGAGCTTCAGGTTTTTACAGTCTGCTAAGTTCACTCATTGAGTATTTATAAAGTTCTTACCATAGGCCGGGCTGAGCTGGTTACAGTGTTGAGAGGAAGAAAGCTCCTCCCTTGCTGAAATTCTTTCTTGTGCAGGAAGAAAATAAACAAGCCAACAAACTAAACATGCATACAAACGAACAACATTGTCTATGCTGTTAAGTACAATGTGGGGAAGCACCACTCCAAGACAGGGGATGGGCAGGCAGGCCCTCTGTGGAAGGCGTGAGTTACCGACGCCTGAAGGAAAGGTGGTCAGACAGAGGAAAGAGAGGGCAAAGTTCCAGCTGGGGGCTGGGGGTGTGATTGGCAGAGTCACTAAACCGTGATTCAGGACACAGGCTCCCACACCCAGAGTGGGATCGAGTCTTGGCTCTGCTTCCTGGTCCCGCACATGCTGGGAGGCCGCTGGTGATGGTTCAGGAACTCAGGCCTCTGCCACTCACGTGAGATACTCAGATTGGGTTTCAGGCTCCTGGTTTTGCTCTAGCCCTGCTCTGGCTGTTGTGTGCGTTCAAAGGGTAGACCAAAGGACGAAAGATTCTCTTTCTCCTGGTCTCCTGCTTTCCAAACACAGAGGTCCTGCAGAAAGAGAGAGGGAGGGAATGGACCAGAGCAGGAGGAAGGGGGCCTAGAGAGACACAAGGCCTCGTTCCTTCAGAGCCGTTCAGGACTCAGAAAGCAGAGGGCTCCCATGCTAAATAACTCAGTCATCTAACTGACTTAGCTGCATCTTGAAGGTCATTATTTTAACTTGAAAAAAATATATATATATTCTCCCATTGTCAGCACATTACAGATGCTCTCATAGCCCGTGCTGACATTTCAGCCTTGACCTACTATGAAGCTCTCAGGCTAAAGGTTAACGCAGGCAGCAGGCAGATTTCAGACACAATCCTTCCGCAATGGAACCCACTCACAAATAAGCCTTCTTCTGTGGAAAACGATCAGAAACCACGTTAAGTTGTTTATGGTCTTCATCAGCTTGAGGTCAGACATTGATTTTGTAAATGTCAATCAACTCCAGGGAAAGCTTTCTGTGTTAACATAGAGCTCAGATTACACGTGCTGTTAGCAAACCTGTGTTCTGAAGTTCTCTCAGGACTTTGGCTCTCTCCCAAGGCTTTAACTTCCTGGAAAGAGTTCTCTCTCTCTCTCGTCTTTTCACTTTTTAAAAAATTTACTGACACTATTCTAGAACTATCTACATGCATGCAACCTTCTGCTAAAGAGAATCTAAAAAGGCATTCTTTTATATATAAATGATACGGTTTTTAAATCTCTAATCAGAAGTAGCCTAAACAGACAGTTGGCTTTGTAAGCTAAATGTTGCCAGAAAGAATGACTATTAATCAACACCACTGAGAGCAAACTTACTACTTTTATAACTGCTCTATAAGTGGTGGTATCATTTCAGCTCTCTGGGATGTGCATTTTGCCAGCAGTTTATCTGAGCAGGAACAGCAAAATATAACATTGGTCCAAACTGGGAATGTCACTGTTATTTTAAACGCAATTTCTTCTTTAGACAAATTTGGTGTCTGGTTACCAATAAAATGCACGTTTCCAAGTTGAAAGTATGTGATCATGTTACATGCCAAGGAACTGGGGGTTCAGTCACCCATTCACTCCCAGGGCAGATTCCAGCAGCTCCCTTGCTCAGCGCCCAGTGCCTCCCACACAGGCCCAAAGCCTGGTTACTCCCCTGGCAACACGGTGGGTACTGTGGCAGAGAAAGCAACCTCAGGGAGACCACACATTCTTCAGAACTCAGCTGAAAGACGCAATGCTGAGGAAAAGCTGAAGGAAGGAAAGGGACCACCATCCAATTTCCAGAAACCCCAAATCCAACCTTGAATTACGCCAGATCTCTGGAAAATGGGCGTTTTTGTATTTTATTTATTTTTTTTTTTTCTTCTTAGAAAATATGTATTTATTTGCCAGGCACAGTGGCAGAGAACAGAAACAAAGAGAGATTTTTCCATCTGCTGGTTTACCCTGCAAATGGCTGCAACAGCCAAACCTGGGCCGGGTCAAAGCCAGCAGCCGGAGGCTCCAAGTGGGTGCAAGGGCCCCAGCACTTAGGTCACCCTGCTGCGTCTCTAAGCACACCAGCAGAAAGCCAGCTGGAAAGCAGAGAAGCTGGGACTCGAACCAGTGCTCTGACATGGCTGCCAGCATAGTAAGCAGAGGCTGGCCAACCAGCTGCAGCACTATGCCAGGCCTAGAAGAAGTGACACATTTGTCCTTGGACTCCCTCCCCTCACAATCACTGTGTTTTTATGTAACATAATAAGCCATGGAGAGGACGGTGTGCAAACAGATCTCAGATGCTGTCATTTTTTTTATGAGACCCCCCCTGAGATCAGAAATTCCTGTCTGATCTTGGCGTCCAGGCAAAACCATTCTCCCAGAAAATCCTGCTGCTTTAAGCTTCAGGAAAATAAATGTTACAAACAAAAAAGATGACTAAATACTACATTCTGACATCGACTTCTAGGATGCCAATAGGTCTTTCATGGTCAACCCTCTAACCCTGCCAAAGGTCAAGTCCCTCACTCCAGTGTTAAGGCTGCTCTTCATCAGTCTTCCCATTTCCATATGGGAAAGGACGGTCCTGGTTTCCTCCCACACCCTCCTCATGGACTCTCAAGAAGGAAGAGTGAACACACACTCCAACTGGCAGGAGACTACCACCCCCGGGATCATAACGCTGGGCAGGTGAAGCCAAACAAGGTACAGCTTCTCGCGCTCTGGGACCGGCCTGGGCTCAGGTGCAAGGGCACCTCTCACATCTCCACTCCCGGAGATGACAGTTGCCAGTGCCCGCCACCACCGTCCAGTCATGACTGCTGGGCTCAGCCGCAAGCCCCAGAGTGTTCTGGTCACCTATTTCCAAGAGCAGGAGGAGCAGGAAGCCCTATTTGTCCACCAGGCTCCTGCTGCAGTATGGCTGTTACCTGAACTCCCGTGCTGGGGGCAGTTCCTGGGAACCCACCCAGATCAATCAAGCGGGTGCTTTACTTGTCAGCTGTCTGTCTGTCCTGCATCACAGGAAGTAGAGAAGAAGTGAGATTCAGTGTCAGGCTATAAAACGTGAATATATAGATTAGGCCTTGAGCGTAAAGGCAGCAGCTGGATAGATATCAGTATCAGATGGATAGATACAGTGATTATGGCATTTATATATACATACATACACACACATGAGACACATATAGTTTATATATATTCAATTATATATAATGGAGTACTGTTGAGTTATGAAAAATAATTGAATTCAATCATTTGCTTTTGAAATTGATGCAACTAAGGGACATTATGTTGAATGAAATAAGCTAGACACAGAAAGACAAATACCACATGTTCCACCTTATATTAGAAGCTAAAAAAATTTTTTGAAGTTCCAAAAATAGAAAAGAAAAAAATGTTGGCATTAACAATAAAAACAATTTTTTAAAAAATGAGAATGCGGGACCAGCACGGTAGCCTAGTGGCTAAAGTCCTCACCTTGCATGCACCAGAATCTCATATGGGCACTAGTTCATATCCAGGCTGCTCCACTTCTCTTCCAGCTCCCTGCCTGTGGCCTGGAAAAACAGTCAAGGACAGTTCAAAGCCTTGGGACCCTGCAACCGCATGGGAGACTTAGAAGAAGCTCCTGGCTCCTGGCTTCAGATCAGCTCAGCTCCAGCCATTGAGGCCACTTGAGGAATGAACCAGAGGTAGAAAGACAGAGTCAGAGAGACAGACAGCGCTCCACAAATTCACTCACTGAATGCCTACAACAGCTGGTCTCCCACGTGGGTGGCAGGAAACCAGCTACCAGTGTCATCACTTGCTGCCTTCCAAAGTTTGCATTGGCAGGAAGCTAGAACTGAGTGCCAGGGCCAGGAACCAAAGCCAGCCACTTCGATGTGGGACAGCAGCAATCTAACCACTGATCCAAACACCTGCCCTGGGGACCTGCTTTAATACGCTCTCCTGGCATAGCAAGGCAGCATTAATCAGAGATTTAGGAAAGATTTTTCTAGAGCATTTTGAGGAGCTGGACATTTGTTGGCAATCCCAGAACAGGTGCCCGATATTTTGTCCCATTTGGAACTCCCTCAAGGACAAAGGCAAGAACTGAAAACATCCACAGTTCCTCCACTGGCTTGCGATGCACTCCTCCAGCACCGGCGGCTTCCACACTGCTTTGGGTGGTTGGGTCTACAGAAACTCAGAGTGGAGCATCTACAGCAGGGATTCTTCTTGCGTGGAAGTGGGTGAAAACTCCAGTGGAATCGTTGCCAACTCAAATGCTCTCTTAAGAGGATCATCTCAAGTGTACATTATCATTCTGTTTCTAGAAATGAGATTTCCTCCCTCCCCCCAGTGTTGGAAAAGGCAATAAAATTCACCAATACAGCAATGTCTATTCTTGTAGATAGCACAGGATTAGGAGAAAATGAAATAAAGTGAAGGGATCCACACGAAGGAGGATATTTGAAATCACACTGACCCAGCCAAGAAAACAAGACAAGGGAAAGAGATGCTTCTAAACTTGACTGCAATACAGACACTGGGGAAAAGAGGGGCTACTTACTAGGCCATGGAAAGTGATGGCCGATCCTCGAAAAGCACCGAGAGGACTACTTTAGACAGAATAAAATGCCCACCTCCACCCCCTGTATGGATCTATCAAGAAGGGTCTGCAACAGGCTTTATTTTTTTAAAGATTTATTTATTTTTATTACAGTCAGATATACACAGAGGAGGAGAGACAGAGAGGAAGATCTTCTGTCCGATGTTTCACTCCCCAAGTGAGCTGCAATGGCCAGTGCGCACCGATCAGAAGCCTGGAACCTGAAACCTCTTCCAGGTCTCCCACACGGGTGCAGGGTCTCAAAGCTTTGGGCCTTCCTGGATTGCTTTCCCAGGCCACAAGCAGGGAGCTGGATGGGAAGTGGAGCTGCCGGGATTAGAACCAGCGCCCATATGGGATCCCGGGGCGTTCAAGGCAAGGACTTTAGCCGTTAGGCTACGCCGCTGGGCCCTGCAACAGGCTTTAGACGAGGCCAGTCAGCAAGGACGTCAATGGAGAGGCCCTCTTTGATCACCGGAACTGTGACAGTGTGGCTACAGAAGGCGGAAAGGTGTTTGGCAAAAGCAGTGGCGGCACTGTTTTTGCAGATGTGAACACAGGCTGTGAGTGAGGCTGCCTGGGTGTGAGCGCCTGAAGAGAAGCAACAGGCAGCCCAGAGGGTCCAGGGAGGATGGCAACTAGTTAAGCCCAGGGCTGGCGGGTGGGCTGAGCACACAGAATGAACACTGCAAGCCCTGGGAAAAGAGCAGACGTGGGATGTCCACGCATGCTGGATGTTCGTGAACCATCTAGAACCCTGACAGCATTCCACCTCTATGAAAACGGCACGGGCAGATTGCAGTGTGTTTGCAGAACACAAACTTCAGTGTGAGAACAAGAAGTAGTTAGAGAGAGCAAGAAATGAGACCCTGCAAAAGGCAGTGGCCCTCCCCTGGGGTTAAAGATGGAACAGGCGACGTGGAGGGAAGGGGAGAGGCTGAGAGCTGCCACAACAGGAGGAATCCTCCAGAAGCTGAATCAACAGGGCTGACTTCTGCGGCGGAACAGGAAGTCATGGCAGGAAGGGGTATCCCAGTTCCCATCCAAGAACCGCAGCGACACCAAGTGTTAGAAAGTCGGTTTTAAGGGAAGGTGGGAATGTGCCCGCCAAGTCCACAGAGAGAGGCTGGGGTCACTGAGCTCTTCGTTAGCCGGGGCTGCTATGCAGACTGGGAGTATGAGGAAGCTGCAGGGGCAGTGCAGTGGCTCAACAGGCTAACCCTCCACCTGCAGCACCAGAACCCCAGATGAACTGCATACTTGGAGGCTAGCATACCTGGAAATGAAGATACCCTGCAGTGTGCATTTTAACTCCTGAATAAAAGGAGCACTCCCACGGCAAACAGTTAAATAAACCTAAAGAACACAATGCTAGAATTTCTGCCTTTGTCTGTACCTACAATGCAACTGGGTGTTGTGCTACAAATGAGTAGCAGAATGCTGAACTTATAATTGCTGTTGGGGGACCATGCTACTGCAATGATATCAGGACTGGGAGGATTGTTGCAAGGGAAGGAACAAGGGAGGGAAGGGGAGAGTTCCTCTACCTACAAATCTGTATCATGGAAAATAATAAAAACATAATTTCAGAAAAGATTTATGCTGTGTGGTGCTTTGCAGGGAAATGAAGGTAATGCATTTTGCAGGGGAAAAAAGACAGGAAAGATGGAGCCTGGGAGAAAAGTCACCAGCCCAGAAGATCTGCACCTCATGAGACCAGGGAAGGCACAGGTTCTAGAAACTCGCCAGCTGCTCCAGGCTGGGCCAAGGGGAATTCTCCATGCAGCTCAAAGTTACCTCCACGCCAGGAAGCAGGGCTCAGAAGCGAGGCTGCAGGTAACAGGAGCCCATGAAACAACACCTAGGATCCTTCTGGGAGTAGGAATTCCAAGAGAAGCGCAGGAACGTGGGACGGTGAAGGAGGGACGGGAGCCGATGCCTCTCACCCGAGATGTGTCCTGCTGGCACAGTGGGGCACCGGCCCACGCAGAGGGGCCACTGAGCCAGACCAAGGCCAGGGCAGGCAGCCAGCAGGCTTCCTGCAGGAACAGCCTTGAGAGGGCTCCCCACAGATGGGGTGGGCCTCCCAGAAGACCCACAAGCACCACACAGCAGATTTCTGCAGTTCTTTTCTTCTATTTCTCCATTTATTTTCACTCTATTCAAAAGGCAGAGAAACAAACACAGACAAGTCTGCACCCACTAGGTTACTCTCCAACTGCTGCCAACAAGCAGTGCTGACCCAGGCGGGAGCCAGGAGCCTAGAGCTCCATCAAGGGCCTCCCCCGTGGATGGCGGCAACTCGAGTCCTGGCAGGCGGCCCACACGGAGGACACACTGGCACCCACACTAGGCATCCGGCACGGAATGTGGAGAGTCCAAGATGGTGACATCGCCTCTGCAACGCACTCCTGCCCCTAACAGGGTCAAGGAAGGGAGCCCCGTGTCCAACGTCACCCAACCAACCTCAGGAAATTTCCAGAACCAAGTTTAACTTGACAGGCAGCAGGCTTCAGACCCTTGGTAAGCCATACAAACTCAAACAGGGCACACTAGGTTACACTTAACTGTTGATATTCAGAGGCCACATGCGAAGGTGAAGATGGCAATGACTTCTTCTTGACCTTGACAATACGGACCCCTTGTTGCACTCAAGGTAGAGTTTAGACGTCATTTCCTCCCTCTGTCCCCAGCTCACTCTGCTGCAGCCATACTGCCTGCCGTCATGGTCCTACAGCCTACTGTGGACACTGCTGCTGCAAGATCCGGGCACCTGCCCTTCTCCCTGTATACCGAGATGTGGGGAGCATCCATCACAAAATCATGCTCTCCAGGCAGCAGTGGCCAGATCACCCCTCCACTTGAGCAAGACAACTCAACTGAAACTCAGCAGGGAAGACATTGCAGAGGAGAGAATTTGGGGGCGTTAATGCTCCTTCCGTTTAATTTTCAAGGGAAGGTAGATTCTATTTCTAGACTTTACTTTCTCTGGAGACAATTCAGTATTCAGAATGTAAGCATTACTAAGCAGCTGGAAATGCACTTGGGGTTAGGTTTATGATGTCATAGTGTAACCCTCTGCTGACACCCATCAGACCAGGTATCCAGGCACAGTATGGGATGGAAAAGAAAAT
Organism: Ochotona princeps; assembly: GCF_030435755.1. Lineage (NCBI taxonomy): Eukaryota > Metazoa > Chordata > Mammalia > Lagomorpha > Ochotonidae > Ochotona > Ochotona princeps. The sequence goes on along the minus strand of NC_080845.1, from coordinate 18,141,152 downwards.
AAAAGGTGTATTTTCAGTCTCAGGGGCCATGTGGCTCTCGTTAGTGTCCAAGTGCAAAGGCTGGACTGTCTAGACTTGACCCTCAATGAGAGGTAGAGAGTATCAGAAAGTGAGCCCAGAAGGGAAAGGCAGGATTTTTACTCTTCTGCTGTTCTCCATCAAAGGTGCACCTTTTCTCCTGATTGTCTATAAACGTGGCTGCTAAAGGACTAACCAAGACATGAAATGGCAGAGACACTGCGTCCCTTCCCACCAGGGGGCACTGTGGAGTTACCTCAGCTAGGCTCTGGGTACAACTTCCTTCAGAGACCACAGAGGAAGTTGCTAATGAAGTGGCCTTCACCCCCCCACACACACCGTGCTCTAAGTTACTATGGTTCTGCATGACCAATCACAAGGCCTCACCAGCCTGACACTGCCCTTCCAGCAAGACTCCCATCACTAGCTTCCTGGAAGTTGGTTCTAGCTGTCCACAGTGAACACCCTCAGAGCTCTGTCATCCCAAATTTAGAATAAGAGGTAAAACGCCCAACAGGATTCCAATCCAAAGATCCCTCAATACAGCAAGCAACCTGGTCCTATACTCCCTGTGAGCCAGCATCCTATGGGGGCGGGGGTGGTAATAATTTGGACATCCTGAATTCCAAAGAGCATTTTGATAGGACTGGGACAAGTCTCATGACACCTCAGCCTAGCATTTCTTAGGCTGCCCCACTTTGCACAACTGGCTTCACATGTTTAGCTCTGCTTTCCTGAGGCACACAACAGGGAAGACATGCGTGCACACGCACACACACACACCTGCTGGGGCAGTTCTCAGTGTGACTTGTGCTGAGGGCTGCTCAGGAGATCCCAGGAGGGTAACATTCACTGTATATTCAGTTGTCGGGTGCAGGTCCAAACACGTTACAGGAGCTGGATCCTTCGTCGTGATGTTGAATGTAAGCGTGTGATAAAAGTTGTCCAAATACCAGCGCCGCCCCAGAACTCTAAACTGCAGTGAGAATGAAAGAAAGCATTGAATTAAATTTTCAGTTGGCTTGCAGGTGTCTAGACCATGAGCAAGAGGGAGATAAAGCAAGCAAATTCTTTCTGCTCAGCCTCAGCCCGTCTGAATTATTTTTACTAGCAAAGCTAAACAGGGGAAGCCATGTTACTTATCCAGTTCAACTTGCTTCTCATCCAGACAAGGTCAAAATTTAGGATCAAGTTTACGACGTACAACTGCATCTCAGATAAATAACATGCCAGTTTAGGGGTGGGTGTTTGGCCCACATCCTACATTGGAGTGCCTGGGTTCGAATTCCTGTTGCTTCACTCCCAATCCAGCTTCCTGCTCAGGCAGGAAGACAGTCCAGGAAAGGCAGCAGTGGGTGAAGGCTCAAGTACTTGGCTCCCTAGCACCCCCACAGGAGACCCAGGTGCGGTCCAAAAACTCAAGGCTTCAGCCTGGTCCAGGCCGGGCAACAGCAGGAATTTGAGGCTGAATCAACAGCTGGAAGATTCTCTCATTCTCTCTCTCTCACTCTCTCTCTCTCTCTCTCTCTCACTCTCACTCTCACTCTCAAATACATAGAAAACTTTTTAAAATACACAATAAAGTATCAGGCTATTCTCAAGTAATTATTTGAAACCCAGCCAAGTGGAAGACACTGCGATTGAGCTATTGGGCACAACTCTTTTAATTTAATTAGTTTAAGACTTATTTGACTTTATCTAGAAAGTCAGAATTACAGAGAAAAGGAGATGGAGAGAGAGGGAGAAGAGAGAGAGACAGAGAGATCTTCCATCCACTGGTTTACTCCCTAAATGGCTGCGATAGCCAGAATTGATCCGATCCAGAGCCGGGAACCAGGAGCTTCTTTCATATCTTCAATGTGGGTGCAGGGGCCCAAGCACTTGGGTCCTCCTCTGTTGCTTACCCAGGCCATAAAGACAGAGCTAGATTGGAAAGTGAAGCAGCCAGGACATGAACCTGAGCCCATATGGGATGCCAGCATCCACAGGCTGAGGATTAGCTTATTACACCACATACCAGCCCCACAATTTCTTTAATTTCTTGTTATTGGAAGAACTCCATTGTCAAGTCTCATAGAATAGAGTACTTTAGCACTGAAGCACTACCCTAGATTACACACTTAAAGCCAGCGTGTAATATTACTTCACTTGGTATTTCCTGTTCAGGTGCTGGTGACACAGTACTTGCAGATCCGTGGAGTCAGCACATGTACTGCGAACTCCATAGTCTTCCCCTTGCCAACTCAAGCAGCAGGTATAAGGAGCAACAGGGAAAAACAAAGTCCTTCTGAAGGGGCTAGTGTTAGGGTACAGGAGGTGAACTCACCACTTGTGGTGCCAGTAGACCACACCAGAGCACTCATTCACATCCCAGCTGCTCGGCTTCCCGTCCAGCTCCCTGCTCATGTGCCTGGGAAAGCAGCAGGTGACAGCCCAACTACCCAAGCCCCTGCCACCCATTTGGGATTTCCAGATGGAACTCTTGGGTTTCTGGCTTTGACCTGGCCGAGCCCCAGCTGTTGTAGCCATTTGGGGAATGAACCAGCAGATGGGAAGATTTCTCTCTTTTCTCTCAAATAAATAAATCTTAGAACACACACTTTCATAAAGACCGAAGAAGTAATCTGATCAGTCATTGAGCAGCTGGTGCACGTGAGCTGTGGCAATGCCCGCACATTTAGTGCCCCCTGCTGTGCCACTGGCTAAGTCATTTCCATCCTCAACACTGCCAGGCACTGACTCCTCCCCGATCAGTCCTTGATGGTCATCCAAGGCCTTGACACCTGCTCCATAATTAACTCTTTGATTCCTCCGCGCTACCTCCCAGTCCTTCAAAACAGATCAGAGTTTTAGAGAAATCATCAAAACTTGCCAAAGAAATTCCTTGAGCTCAATATTGTGAATTTCCTCTTGTCCACCGCAGCCACCCAAAGCCATGGCCACATCCCACACCATGTCATCATCAGAATTGTCCCCAAGACCTTACACTGCCCTCTCCTCTTGGACCACTTACTAATGAGGCATGATATTGGTAAGACATGGATACACACTGTCATGTCTATCTGGGTAATCATATATTCTCTTTTGCAAAGTGCTTTGGAATGTTCACTTCTGCCTGGTAGATTTGAGCTTGTCCCCTTTTTCAACTTTAATCATCTTAGTGTAGAGCATGAAACAGGAATCAGCCATTTTATTAAACAAGTAGTTCACCATTTAGTAAACAAACTTTTCTTACTCTACTGGTTTGAAAATTGTCTTTACCATATATCAAATCATTTGAGTCCTTGAATGTTTCTACTCCCAGTATTCTTCCTAGTATGGAAATCCGAATATTTCACTTGCCTGCTTAACGCCCTTCTGCGGGTCCACACAGACATTAAAAAACAGAATCCACAACTTTTCTGGCTCCCTGTCCATCTGGCTGGCATTTTCTCTCCCAATTTCAGCTTCCTGTTAACGTACACCCTGGGAGGCCTAGAGTTCAGTTCTCCAGCTTCAGTTTTCGCTCGCCATTGCAGGGACATGGAGAGTGACTCAGTAGCTCCTCCTGCACCCTCCCACCCCTGCCTCTCAACAATTAATTAATTGATTGATTGATTGAAATTTCAACCATACCATGGGGGCAGGCTGCTGTTGTGGCACAATTGGCTAAACCGCAACTTGTGATGCCTGCAGTCCACATCAGAGGGCTGGTTGGTTGGAGTCCCAGTTACTCCATTTCATATCAGTTTCCTGCCAATGTGCCTGAGAAGCAGTGGCAAATGGCACGAGTACTTGGGCCCTGACACTATGGTGGGAGACCAGGATGAAATCATGGCATTTGGCTTCAGCCAGGCCAGTTCTAGCTGCTGTGGCCTTTCGGGGAGTGAACCAATCGATGGAAGATCTCTCTCTCTCCCCCTCTTCTCGCCTGTCTTTTAAATAAATAAATCTTTACCAATGATTTTAGTATAATGTAGGCCTTTTCTGCCTTCTCTCCTCCTACTCCTCTTTGTCTTCTCTGTTATCCTTATGCTGCTCTATTTTCCCACAATTTCCTTCTTTGCTCTCATCCCAGGTCTTTTATCTAGATAATTCTTCCTCAACATCAGGATTCATCAGAGTCTTTGTTTTTGTTTATTTTTTAATAAATTCTATCTGGATGAACACACAGCCTGTCATTCTATATTTACTTACTTTTAATGAAACACTCATTATATCATACTTATTTGTTTACTCATATATTTCTATTAGGTTGAATTGGAAATTCCAGCTATTGACCTATTATATTCTTTGGCAAGTAGTTATTGAATAATTAATTTTAATGCATTAATTCTACCCTGTGAGGAATAATTTACTAGGCACAAAAATAATTACAGTTCCTAAACTTAATAATTTTACATGTAATGTTTTTTAAAAATGAAGCTAAATAAGAGCCAAAACTCATGCAATCCGTTTCTTAAGATTCCATACTCAAGGGCCTGGTGCAGTAGCCTAGTAGCTAAAGTCCTTGCCTTGGACACACTGGATTCCCATATGGGGCACCGGTTTGTGTTCCAGCAGCCCTGCTACCCATCCAACTCCCTGCTTATGGCCTGGGAGGATGGTCCAAAGCCTTGGGACCTTGCACCCATGTAGGAGACCTGGAAGAGGCTCTGGCTTTGGATTGGCTCAGCTCCAGCCACTGCAGCCACTTGGGGAGTGAAACAGTGGAGGGAAGATCTTCCTCTCTGTCTCTCCTCCTCTCTGTATATCTGACTTTCTAATAAAAATAAATAAATTCTTTTTTTTTAAAAAAAAGAATCCACACTCAAAGGTGAATCTGCTGGCAAATTAAGCAGCAATTATTAACTGCATTACAATAAATCATAGGTGTATTAACCACAATAAATCATTAGCAGAAATCATGATAGCAAGTGATCAGATACAGGGTCTTGGTTTAGTTTCTCAATCACAGTCATGTCCTATGTCATATCCAGCTCCGAAAACAGTAACCAGACGCTACAGAAGCTCATTCATTCAAGCTTTAGCTAAGCCTGGATCTTCAGGAGCAATCCGTATATTTTTAAGTGCTATAATTCCAAAATAGCATAAGAGATCTTACATGATACGTTCGTTCTGATCCAACTTTTATGGAACTCCTGTTCAGTCTTAAGCAAGTTTTGTTTAAGATCGAAATATTGAAAACGCCATCATCTTGTAAGAGATCATCTTCTGAAAGGTAAGAAAGGACATGGAGAACAGATGCACCTGTTAGTGAAGCAGCATGACCAAGGACAAGCGCCCCTCTGACCCTGGAGAGAACCAACGGGGCCCTGCACAGGCACAGCATTACCAATGGCACAAGCAACCCTGGTGGCAGGTCATCACTCTACGACTTCTAAACTGCCTGACCTCAGCTAGGACACTACACCCCTCTGAACCCCTAGTTCCCTGATTTGAGAAACTGAATGATCCAGTTTGCTTTCCCCACATCACGAGCTATTGGGAGCATTCACGGAAGGATTTCAAAGTTGCTATAAACTGATCCATGTGGGTTATTTCTACGAGAGTGAATCCTGTCACTTGCATGGAACACAGTAAAATGCTGTGGAGAGAACTGTCAGCCAGGAAGTCTGCAAGTGAGAAAGCAGGTGGATAAAAACTGCAGGCAGTGGGTCAGAACTCTCAGGATGGGGTGGGGCAGGAGGAAGGGGAGGATTTCCCAAACTCAAAAAGGACCAGAAAGTAAGCAAACAAGCAGGATATCTGCTCTCCACATAGGCAGGGCTTCCAGAGGCCTACAGCTGCCCTTGGCCAGGGCACAATAATAAGCAGAAAGCAGATCTGCTCCAATCAGGACACAGAAAATAGGCTGTGATAAATTATTCTAGTCAAAACCAGAATGGTCGCACAGCCTGTACAAGATCAAGGACATGCCCGCCACAAGGTGGTCAGCTGGGAGAAAGTGTTCCTGGCTGTAATTGGAAAATGTAAATATGGGGCTACGACAGAGAATTCAAAGACCATGCTACGTGTTCTCTATGGTCTTTGTAACTGTGAGAGGTTCCATAAGGATACTGAAAACATGAATTGCTCCATGGAGGCACATGAATTTGAGGAACTCCAACCGTATGCACGTGAGCAACACATAAGGAACATGCCTATACCCACTGAGAACCTAAGCAGGAAAGCGCTCTGTATGGCTGCCTCTGAGTGCAGGGGAAGACAGTTATGTGAACACACACATCCGGATCGCACTTCCCACACCCAATTCTGGCAGAAGTGGCTGACAAGAGGTAAAAGTGGGTCAAAATCTCCCAGCTGGGTTGCAAAGAAAAGTTGGTCGCCACACACAAGGCAGCAGGAGGTAGAATTTTTGCTTAGCATGAGGGAAGAGACTCGGCTCAGGAAGGACGCTGAGAACTCACTGTGCCATCCACCCTCCGGGTGAAGGGACATGGGGTCCAAGTTCCAGAGGGGGGAAGTGGCAGAGAACTGGCACCTGTGGAGGTCACAGGGCGTCACTGGACAGAGCGACCCTGAAGCAGTTCTAGGATGGGCAAGGCAGCCCAGGGAACAACCACACACCCGATGACAGCTACTGGTGTTAGTACGGAGCATAATCATGGCCCCTCCAGAGCACACTGCAGCTCAGCACAGGGAAGCTGAGGCCCAAGGCCTGACACCCAAAGCCTGGTGACAGAAGGGACTGGAGTCAGGTAATGTGGGGCTGGTCCAAGGCCAACAGCATCACCAACCCAAGATCAAGTGCTTGAGACAAACCCCAGGTCCATGGGCTTTCTAACAGCCATTCTCAGAAGTCACTGGGTCACATGACAGATGAGAAGTCCTTCCTGATGAGATCTGAGGCCCGCATACCACCAGAAGTCAATCAAAAGCAAGGTCAAGGGGAATATCTTCTATTTTATTATAAGGAAAATATCAGACTTACACAGAACTTTTAAACCCCCAGGACAACTAATCTACCAGACAAAACAAGAGGCCTAAGAATTGGCTCAACAACCAAGACAGAGATCCTGTGCTCAGAAAGCAAAGAATGGGCTGAAATCTGATAAAACACTGAGCAGAATAATGGTGAAATGGGGCAGAGTCTGTTCTGTGAGGGCAACAAGCAAATTTTAAAGTGGATTTCGGCAAGAGACAAAGGATGCAATCACGAAAGAACGTGATAGCAGAGAGGAAGCTTGGTTACAAGGCAGAAATAAAAGTGCAACTAGGCAAGACCCAGAAAAAGGAAACGAAAATGCCACAACAGGACTCGCAGTCCCTCAGAAATGGTCGCGATGGGAAATGGCAGTGCACAGATGCTAATGCCACAAACACGTGCAGAGAACAGACTCGGCCCATCGGCGCATGCTCACAGGAGCCAGGTGGGGGAAAGAGCATCAAACAAGGAGAAAACAGAAAACTAACATGGACTATTATGGACACACAGGAAAGCCCACAGGGGCATATGAAAAGCCAAAAGTAAACTGATAAACTGTTAAAACAAAAGCAAAAGGACCCAGCGTGGTAGCCTAGCAGCTAAAGTCCTCGCCTTGCACACACTGGGATCCCATATGGGCGCCGGTTCTAGTCCCGGCAGCTCCACTTCCCATCCAGCTCCCTGCCTATAACCTGGGAAAGCAGTCAAGCATGGCCCAAAGCCTTAGGACCCTGCACCCATGTAGGAGACCCAGAAGAGGCTCCGGGCTCCTGGCTTTGGATTGGCTTAGCTCCAACCAATGCAGCCACTTGGGGAGTGAATCATTGGGCTGAAGATCTTCCTCTCTGTCTCTCCTCCTCTCTGTATATCTGACTTTGCAATAAAAATTTTAAAAATAAATAAATCTTAAAACAAAAGCAATAATCAAAATGTGTTGCTTTAAGACTTACTTCTTTATTTGAAAGGCAGAGTTATAGAGACACAGACCTGTCTGCTGCTTCTCTCCTCAAATGACCGCAGCAGCTGGGGCTGTGCTAACCAAAGCTGGGAGCCAGCAGCTCTCATGTGCTTCTCAGGTGGACGCAGGGGCCCAAGCCCATCCTCCTTTGCTTTCCCTGACAAATTGGCAGGAAGCTGGATCAGAAGTGGAGCAGCCAGGACATAAACAGGCACCAAAATAGGGGGCTGGTGCTGCAAGCAGTGGCTTTACCTGCTATACCATAGAGCTGGCTCTGAGAGAGAGAATCTTACACCCAGTGGCCCACTGCCCAAATAACCCCAGCAACCAAGGCTGGGTTAGGCTGAAGCAAGGAGCCGGGGACTCCATCTAAGTCTCCCACATGGGTTGAAGGGACACATATATATGGATCATCTTCCATGGTCTTCCCAGACACATTAGCAGGGAGCTAGATAAGAAGCAGAACCCATTCCAATATCATAAGTACCTGCTTAACCTGCTGGGTCACATGGCATACCCCTAAATAATTTTTTAAGATCTATTTATTTTTATCAGAAAAGCAGATTTATGGAGGAGAGACAGAGAAAAAGATCTTCCATCAGTTGTTCACTCCCCAAATGGCACCAGTGTCCAGAGCTGAGCTTATCTAAAGCCAGGAGCCAGGGGCTCCCTCCAGGTCTCCCATGTGGTTGTGCAGGGTCTCGGAGCTTTGGGTCATCTCTGCTGCTTTCTCAGATCACAATCAGGGAGCCAACTGGGAAGTGGAACAGCCAGGACACAGACTTGCACCCCATACAAGATACTGATGCTTAAAAGTAGAGGATTAGCATGTTGATCCACAGATTCTCTCAGCTCCTCAAACCCCAAATAATTTTTTTACGAGACAAAATATCAGGACCAGCATTGTGGCACAGCCAGTTAGGTCGCCACCTGTGACACCAGCATCCTTTATGGCTGCCATTTCAAGTATGGGTTGGTTCATTTCCAATCCAGCTTCCTAATGCACATGGGAAGGCAGCAGAAGACAGCCCAAGTCCCTGAGCCCTGTACCTATAATACGCTCTGGGCTTCTAGTTTCGCCCTGGCCCAGCCCCAGTTGTTAGAGCCATTAGGGAGTGAGCCACTGGATGGAAGATACCTCTCTCTCTCTCTCTTTCACTCTCTCTCTTTCTCTCTCTCTCTCTCTCTCTCTCTCCTCCTCCTCCTCCCTCCCTCCCTCCCTCCCTCTCGGTGTGTGTGTCTCCTCTTTTCTCTGTAACTCTGCCTTTCAAACAAATAAATAAATATTTTTAAGAGATAAAGGATCAAAAAAGTATATTTTGTCAACTCGAAACTGTTCTGAAATAAAATGTTTTAAAAAGTGTTAGACAAAAAAACAATATCACAACTAATAATAACATAAATTGGTCAGGGGTAGGCCTGGTGGCATGGCAGTTTAAGCCATCTCCTGGGACACTTCTATCTCAGAGTGTCAGGTCAAGTCCCAGCTCTTCCACTTCTCCTCCAGCTTCCTACTCATGAACCTCGGAAGGCAACCGCCAATGTTGCAGGTTGCTTAGGCCCCTGCCACCCACGAGCACACGGAGAGAGCCCTTGGCTCCTGGTCTCCCTTGGCCCAGACCCAGCTGTTGCAGACATTTGGGGGATGAACCACAGGATAAAAGACCTTTCTCTATCTCTACCTCTTTGTCACTCTTTCAAATAAATAAATAAATAAATCCTTTTGGAAAAGTTGAGCCACTTATCTACTCAAAAATAAAACTTAGCCCAGAAAGATTCTCAACAAATGCTCTCTCCTGGAGTGTACCTGTAGCGATACTATCCAGACAGGTTTTCAAAGAAAAAAAAATGTAATTAAAGGCATGTCCTGCAAAGGCAAGCACAGGAAATCAGGAAAAAGAATATTACTGTCTCAAAAGTATAATTTAAAGCAAAAAAGAAAAAATACTAAAGAGGATAAAGGAGCCCATTTTACCACAGGTGAAAGTAACTATAATTAAGATAACAGGCATAAATATAAATATCATTATATCAAACTATTTGAAGCAAATCAATTAGATTTTCTAAGAGAAATTGAGAAAAAAAATGAGCAATTTAAATGGGAAAAGCTTAAAGTCCTAACTGTATCATTAGTCCCATATAATAAAAAGAAAAAAAAAGAATATTTTCCACCACTTTCATAAAGTATTATTTCAGTTAAAGAAGACAAAAAAAGGAAAGAAAAGATTCAGAGAAAATTAATCCAATAACTCGGGTATGGTCACCTAACTCTCCAATTAGAGCTAGGATGAAAATGCAGGTCTGTTTGACTTCAAACACCATGTTCCCCAAGGAAAAGTCACTTGGATAATCAGTAGTAGGAACAGCTGGCACTGAAGAGCAAGCTATCATTGTGCCATGATGGTGACAAGGCAACTTGGAAGGCCCGTAATGGCCTTTTAAAGATTTTTTTATTTATTTTTATTGGAAAGGCAGATTTAAGAGAGAAGAGAGAAAGATTTTCCATCCATTGGTTCATGCCCCAAATCACTGTCATGGCCAGTGCTAAGCTGATCTGAACCCAGGAATCAGGGGCTTCTTCCAGACCTCCCAGGCAGGTGCAGGGCCCCAAGGCTTTTGGCCATCCTCCACTGCTTTCCCAGGTCACAAGCAGAGAGCTGGATGGGAGTGGAGCAGCTAGGACATGACCCAGCACCCACACAATATATCCCAGCACTTACAAGGTGAGGATTTAGTCATCGGACCTTCATATCAGGCCCTAGACTTTAATGGTCTTTTAAAGGTAACATATCTCTATAGACCTACAGAATGAATGAATAGTTTACAATGAATTTTGTTTTTTTTTAAAGATTTATTCATTTTATTACAGCCAGATATACACAGAGGAGGAGAGACAGAGAGGAAGATCTTCCATCCGATGATTCACTCCCCAAGTGAGCCGCAACGGGCCGGTGCGCGCCGATCCGATGCCAGGAACCAGGAACCTCTTCCAGGTCTCCCACGCAAGTGCAGTGTCCCAATGCATTGGGCTGTCTTCAACTGCTTTCCCAGGCCACAAGCAGGGAGCTGGATGGGAAGTGGAGCTGCCGGGATTAGAACCGGCGCCCATATGGGATCCCGGGGCTTTCAAGGCGAGGACTTTAGCCGCTAGGCCACGCCGCCGGGCCCGCTTACAATGAATTTTGTAAAGTATCTCTGAACAATTAACATTGATTTTATAACTCTGCCTATATACTATTTTCTTGGAAAGAAATGATTGTTTTCCTTGCATACAGAAGTACCAAAACACCTAATTCATGTGATTTCTTAACTGGTTTTGTATCGTTAAGATTACCAGATTTCTTGGGCCCAACGTGGTAGTCTAGTGGCTAAAGACCTCACCTTGTCCACGCCGGGATCCCATATGGGCACCGGTTCTAATCCCGGCAGCCTCGCTTCCCATCCAGCTCCCTGCTTGTGGCCTGGGAAAGCAGTCGAGGACGGCCCAAAGCCTTGGGACCCTGTACCTGTGTGGGAGACCTGGAAGAGGCTCCTGGCTCCTGGCATTGGATTGGTGCAGCTCCGGCCATTGCGACCGCATGGAGAGTGAATCATCGGATGGGAGATCTTCCTCTCTGTCTCTCCTCCTCTCTGTATATCTGACTTTCCAATAAAAAAATCTTAAATAAATAAACCTTTAAAAAAAAAAAAAAGGTGACCAGAAGCCACATTGGTGTTCGCCCTAGAACCAAGTGACAACAATATCTGGGGGCTAAGTTACGTTTGCTTAAGTGGGCTATCAAACAGCAATTAACAGTTAACTCCTCTAAAATAACAAACAGTAGCCTCTCAGGTTCATCCAGCAGGCATTTAATCGTCTTGACAGCCTTGATAACCAGAATTGTTTTTAAAAAATAAAACCATCATTGGCACAGTGTTGTTAAAAAGCCAGACGACAATTATGTGTGGTGAGGTTTATTCCTACTTTGGGAAGTCCCTTCCTGACCACTCCCTTTTTCAAACAATAACCATCCTACCGCACACCAGGGCTTCCTTTCCAGACCCCTCATCCACCACCCTCCACCAGAAGCTCCCAGGCCAGGCCCCCTACCCCTCTGCTCTCACAGGCCAATCAGCAGAGCTAGGTCACGTGGCTACCCTCAGCTGCCCTGGATAGCTGAGCATGGCTGCACCAATACCTAAAGCTCTCTTTTTTCCAATGCCTTGTATGACCAGTACCCCTGCGGCCTACCTGCTGTCTGGAAGTCAAGGCTGCTGGACACGGAGCGCCTGGGAGGAGCTGCGGAAATGCTCACAGTGTAGTTGGCGCCCTGGTACAGGTTGAGGCACACTTCTGGGGTCCTACTGTCAGAGGTCAAGTTGACTGTCTCCTGGTGAATTCCTTCCATAGGATCCAACCGCTGTCCTTCTATGTGTATCTTTGAGACAGGAGAAACCAAGAGACATTCCCCAACCCCCAGCCCATGACTCCAGTCTAAATAACTAAGACTGTGTTGGGCTGGGCCCTCCCCCTCCGTTGTCTTATTTTCCACTGCACTGCTCCACTCGGCAGGCTAAAAAACGTCAGCCTCTACTACAGGCATCTGATCAGCACCAACTCAACAGACTGGCAGAGGTGACCGAGGTGAGAACTACCCACAGGGTGCTGGCCCTCTCACTTGGGCTCAGCCATCAGCCCGGGCAGGCCCACACTGACGACCCACTCTCTGCTGCCCGTCGCTAAGGCAGCAGACACTTCCAGGCTCGCTCTGGGGGCATGTAGCCCAAGCGCTTGGAAACAAGCAGCAACCATGATGCCAAGCGTAAACACAGCCCCTGCACAGACACGAGGCCAAATGGCAAACATGCCAAACACAAAATGTAAACTAACAAAACAATCGAGCCATCTCCAAAACTCCATTCACTATTTTTAGATGACAATGGATGAGAAAGAGATGAGCGTGCAGAGCTCTTCCAGAAGCAAGCCCTTCTGACTCATATTCCCATGGGTTAGCACTGTGACCCTAGCGGTGGGGGAGGAGCGCTTCACTCACCACGTACACAATCTCGGAGCTTACTCGTCCTGGGTTCACCCGCCACCTCACACAAGTGTTGTTAAACACGGATGCCTCCTTGATTTCTGTCATCATTTCTAAAACAGAACAGAGCTGACTCACAGACTGCACCCACAGACTTTGGGAGAATCCTAACAGAAAGTAGTTGATCTGCCTGCTCGCTGACAACCCTGGGGACCACCCTTGACACGGATTCAGACATGAAGTCCAAGGAACTCAAGCTCTCCCAGCCATTCGCCCAACTTGTCTTCGGCGTGAGGGACTCTGGCCCATCACCTGACATGGAGGCAAAGAACCTGCTTGCTTCTAACAATTCCAGGCTGTGATTAGTCTGTCGGGCCACCGGATGCCACTGGCGTTCCACTCAGGTGGGCTGGAAGGAGGCCCGAAGCTCTCCTAGCAACCACAAAGGAGACATCTGATTCAGCCTTCCTCACCCTGCCTGTTGGGGGAGGTGAGGGTGGAGTGGGGCGTGGCTCTGCTCTTGGTCAAGTTACTCACAGCCCTAAAAGGACAAGTGGCAGGTGTCGCTGCACAGGGCAGGGCCCAGCAGCAGGTGTCACCACACAGGGCCAGGTTCATGACAGCTTTAGGTGGACTAAACACTCCGTGGGGTCCCCTGGCTACTTCAGGAACCCTGCTGGCCCGAGGTCTCTAACCTATCAGGCTGGCCCACTTACACACTGTGTGATGAATCTGCCAACAAGGGAAGTCACACCTGCGTTTTGTGAGGTCACACGGTTATCTAAATACCCCCAAGAAAGCTGTTCAAACAGGAAAAGGAGGCCAGGGCAGGGAAGGAAAGGAACTAAATTTTTTTATTTCTTTAAAATAGCATTTTTAATTTTATTTATATTTATATTCTGTAAATAAATAAGATTTTATTTGCAGATGTCACAATCTCATACGCAGAAAACTGTAAAAAATCCAAACACATAAACACACACACGGCTATGAGTTTTGACACTAAGATCTGAGCAAGGTTACAGGACACAATATCAACATACAGCACTCATTGGCGTTTTTTTACATACTAGCCACGAGCAATCCAAAAAATGACTGAGAAACAAAGCATATCAAAAAGAACAAACCAGAAGCTTCCACAGACAGACCGCCCCCACACCATCATGCCTGGGAAAGGCACCCTCGTTTCAACTAAAAGGAATATCCCACAGCCCCTAGCTCCCCCACTGACTTAGACAGCAATCAGGGACTCTCCAGACACTCTCAGCCCACCTGCTCCTTGCTCCAGAACCACATGGACTTTGGAACACGACTGTGTTTTGTTTGCTATTCTGGGCCTTCTCTGCTGTGGCACCCCCACTACAGCACAGCCAACCTGGCAGCATGGGGGAGTCACATCCCCTGGGGACAGGAGCTGGCAGAGAAATCCTCACCCCCGCCACCCCTCCCTATTCCTTCCCTGCAAGGACTCCTGTCTGAGCCCTCCTGGGTTGCTGCCTGCTGCTGGAGCAACCCATACCGAGCGGAGCCCAGCACAGTAAGGCATCTTTCCATCAGCCTTCTTCTCTCCCCATGGCTCCCACTCCTGTTTCCTGGAGATTTTATTCCCTCCTGCATAACCAAAACCCTGTCTCAGGCTTTGCTTTCTGCAGCAAGCCAGCTAAGACTCCTACAAACAAGAGTGAGAAAGGTAACTTCTCCTCCTCGCTAAGTAATTCTCAACTTAGCTCCTGTGCCTCCCTGCTGGCACGCCTCTTCTTAGCCTCTACTGGGGAAGGAATCCTGCAACAGAGCACACCTCTCCTGAATGTACGACCAACACCAACTCTGGATCTGCCCCGTCTCCCTATGGAACAAGCTGGCATCTCTATTATGCCACCCCATCAGTACCATCCCTTGATTCTATATCCCACATCACATGGCTTCAGGAAAGCCCAGGATCAGTGGAAATAAACAGGCACAGATAAAAGCAGGTGAACCCCTGCAGAGATACGGGACGGTGACCTGGGCCTGTCTTGCCTAGATCCCTGCACCTCTATGTCTCTCCAGAACACAAACAGAAATCAACGGGGCACTCTTTTTGTGGCGTCCTTGATGCTTGATGCTGTTAACTCCTTGATGCTGTTGACAAGGTGGGCACTGGGATGTAGCACGTTCAACCTCTGCCTACAACACTAGTGTTCCCTATGGGTGTTGGTTCAATCCCCAGCTGCTCCTCTTCATGATCCATCTCCCTGCTAATACACCTAAGAAAACAGTGGAGGATTGCTGAAGTGCTTTGGTCCCTGTACCCACGTACGAGACCCAGAGAAAGCTCCTGGCTTTGGTCTGGCCCAGCCCTGAATGTTACTAACGTTTGGGGAGTGAATCAGCAGATGGAAGCACACGCTCACTCGCTCTCTCTCTCTCTTTCAAATAAAATATATAAATCTTTCAAAAATAAACAAACGAAAAAACCCACGAGGTTGACACAAGCCTTCCCTCAATGTGAATACACCCTGCAGGTCTCTGGCCCCTTCCGTCCTTGCTGTCTTTCAAAGCCCCCAAGCTTGGGGCGCCTCTGCTTCCTCACCCATGGCTCAGATGCCAACTTCCCACCTGGCTCCGAAAGGAAAGAAAGCCTTCCCTTCCTGGGCCCCTCCCCCCAAGCAGAAATCAGAACGGCATTTCCTTTCACCTCCTTCCCTTTAACTCACTCACTATGACAGCTGTAAAGTAGCTTCTTAACGATGCCATCTGCCTCCAGCCTGTGCCACGCTCTCTGCACAGATGGGATTTTAGGAATGTCAGATAGACTGCCCCAAAGAGCAGTTCACAAAGGATGGTTGCCCAGGTCTCTGTAAATCTGACAGGACTTCCTTATGAATACACGAGACAGACAACCCCTACAGGAATGCTGCCTGCTTAGGAGATGACTTGGGAAGATACACCCCAATTCTGAGAGTTCTGATCATTCAAGACTGCTAGGAGTTGTCCTTGGAACTATCGCCAGCACTGTTCCACCTGCTATTCATCACCAATGGAAAGGCTACTAAATGTCATGTGTCCTACCACGTCAGGCACCTAACTATGACGACAATCAGAATCAGCCTTGCTCTGAAAGAGAAGGTTGTATAATGGAGGGAAGAGACACAGAAGCAGGTAAGTTACAACTGGGTGAGTGTTATTTATCAAAGGCGACACAAGCATCCAGGGCATAGAGAAAGGTATTGGCTTTCCTTCCAGGAAAGCCAGTTTTGTGGAGGGCATGACCCCAATGAATGAATGGCTAAGGGGCAGCTCAGCTGCCCAGGTCAATGACAGGGTGTGGCATCTTCTGAGTGATAAGAAAGACGTTCCCCAGGCTTGAGAAGGGTCAGTGAAGGGAAGTGAAGCTACCAAGAGAGCACAGCCTGGAGTTAGGATAGACTGACCTCACTGAGCAATGGACAGCTAACAGCCAGAAAATGAGGGCAAGAGCCTGCACTTCAGAAGGAGAACTCTGGCCTAGCTAGAAGGAGACATCAGAGTACAGCTGGACCAAGAGTCACAAAGAGATAAGACAATCCTGGGTGACTACTGTATGGTAGACCCAGACAGCTCACTGTGGACCCGATAGTGCTTTCACAGCAGCCCTAAGGAGGAACAATAAAGGGATGAGAGAGGGCCCAGCACGATGGCCCAGTGGATAAATACTCGCTTTGCACATGCTGTGATCCCATATGGGCGCCTGGTTCGTGTCCTAGCTGCTCCACTCCCATTGAGCTCTCTGCTTGTGGCTTGGGAAAGCAGTGGAGGATGGCCCAAAGCTTTGGGGCCCTGCACCTGCGTGGAGATCTGGAAGAAGCCCCTGGCTCCTGGCTTTGGATCAGCTTAGCACTGGCCATTGCAGTGATCTGGCGCATGAACCAGCAGATGGAAGATCTTTCTCTCTGTCTCTCCTTCTCTCTGTACATCTGCCTTTCCAATAAAAATAAATGAATCTTTAAGACAGAAAGAGATAGATGGGAAGAATGAGCCATCCATTGGGTCATAGTGGCAAACAGTGCTTCAGCTGGATAACACCAGGTCCATGTTGCAAACCAAAGGCTTTGTGATGGCCACCACCAAAGGTCAGGCAGCCAGTGACAGGAGTCAAGAGGACATGTGTCAGCCTCCACCACCAAGAAGCTCAGATTCAGGGAAGGTGGCCAGAGATGAAAGGAGGAGCAGTTTCCGAAAATGAGAGCCAGTCCTGAAGCAGGTGGGAGATAAGGAACTTGGCTAAGAACCCAAGCTCACTGCCAGCTTTTGAGCTTGACCATGGCAATGAGCGGCCTTCTACTAATGCTCTTGAGCTACACGAGGAGGGAAGCTGGGTTTGTCAGAGGCACTGGTGAGTAGGGGATAATCTGCTCAGCCTGACCAACCTCTCTGACTATCCTGGGGAAATAATAGTCCCAAATTCCCAGGTGAGCAGTAGCTGAAGGCCTAGGTGCATGCGACACAGGCAAGGAGGCTTCGGACAGTGGCCCCGTGGCAGCACCAAATCCTGGGAGAATCAGACAGACCACAGAAGGGAGATGCGAGGTTAGCGGAGAGGCTGCTGTACAGGAAGCAAAGGACAAACAGGATTTCAATGAGTGTTCCCCTTGAAAGTTACATCCCTTCCTTCCCACAACTTCCCTACAGCCTCTCCATTCCCTAGCCAACAAAGGCCTGGAGCAGGGCCTCACAACATCGACGTGGAGGGCAAGCTCAAGCTCTCTTCTCTCTCAGGATTCCTCCTGCCCTGAGTCAGGGGACAGAGCAGTGTGTCAGGGTTAGATCTCAAATCTGACTTTGTGTACAGACAGGTACTGAGGCCTCTGGCCTAGCCAATGGTAGGACAAACGTTCCCTGGACTGGGAGACTCTCTCACTCTCTCTCTCACTCTGTCTCTCTCTCTCTCTCTCCTTACAAGGACCAATTGGATTCAAGAAAACAAAGCTCTGTGAGTGCTAAAGCTAAGTATCATATACATATATAACATATATAACATCATGTATTTTGGCATTCTGGTGGCATCTACTGTGAGGGAACTTCAAGAAAAATGGAATTGAAAGATGAGTTTCTTTTTGCATAAACTTAAGCATACATTTTTAGTAAGTTGCATTTTCATGAACTTTTTAAAAGCTTATGTTTTCAATTACTTGAAAGGCAGAGCAAATCAGACAGAAAGAGAGAGAGGGGTTGAGAAAGAGAGAGCTTTCCATCTGCTGGTTTATTCCTCAATGTCAGCAACAAGCCAAACCAGGCCAAGCTGAAGCCAGGAACCAAGAGCCCACATGGGTCCCCCTTGTGGGAGGCAGAGATCCAAGTACTTAGGTTCCCATCTGCTGCAACCCAGAGTGCACATTAGCAGGAACGCTGGATCAGAAGTGGAGGTGGGACTAGATTTACGGCACTCCCATATGAGATGCAGTGGTAGCTTAACCCACCGTGCCACAGCACCCTCATGAGCACTTTGACGAACTCTCATATGAATAGATTTCAAATTATTTTTGCCTAGAAATAAGCTAAACTTTTAATTTCGTCTCTGAAGCATCTTCTGAGGGACACTTAGGTATGGTATTGCTTACATTTGCAACTAAATGATTATATAATTAATCACTGATGTCTACATCTTCAGAATACAACTTTATACCTGAAAAAAATTCATTTATATCTCTTAATTCCTCGACCTTGCCTAATACAGTAACCTTCAACACAGATATTTGAAAATATTTATTATTTGGTTAATGATTGAGTGGATCAATGGATGGATTGACATGGGCAGACAGAATAATCAACAATGCTACAATGTTACAATTTGTATGAAGGTGAAGAGGAGTGAGAACTGAAACTAAATATGAATCTTGTGTTTACATGGGCATTACTGACTGATGTGAGAGCTACAGTGAAGTGGGGATGTTGGATGCCTGATTTCCCTTCAGTAAGCTGAGAAGAGAATGATGGTGCTGGGAGTGTGGGGTGGGAGCCAGAACAGACTATTCTTCCAGAAGTATAAGGACAGAGACTTTTCTAGGTACTTAACTAATTCCCAATTTTAAACCCTTTTTCTCTATTTTCAGAAATAGTAAAAGGTCACACAGAATAAATTCAGGTGGTCCAAACAAACATTCAAATTCAATGTCATCCCTAGTCAAAACATCCAGCTTCAAATCTAATATGACTTATATCCTAATAGGATCCATAAACAACCTCCAAAGGCCATTCCCAAGTAGGGCTTCCAAAATAAACACTTTTTTATAATGGCCACATCAGTGAAATCAGGGTATGACTTCCAAAGGTGAAGACTTGGGGCAGGCACGTGGCACAGCAGTGAAGTCACTATTTAAGACACACCACATCTTACATCAGAGTTACAGTCTCAGCTCTACTTTGGATTTCAACTAATGTGCACCCTAAGCAGAGGCGAGGTACAAGTACTTAGGTACCTGCCACCCATGCAGGGCACCTAAATTGAGTTCCCAGCTCCTGGTTTCAACCAGCCCTAGTCTGTTGAGTAGTGAACCAGCAAATAGGAGCTCTCTCTTTGTCTCTTCCTGTCTCTCCTTCTCCAAGTTCCTGTGCATTGCGGCACACTGGGTTAGGCACCACTTGGGGCACACACATTCCATATCGGAATGTCTGGATTAGAGTCTTGCTTCCACTTCCCATCCAGTTTCCTACTAATGCTCACCCTGGGAGGGAGCAATGATTTAAGTACTTGGATTCCTGTAATCCACAGGGACACCCAGCTGGAGTTTCTGGCTCCTGGCTTCAGCCTGGACCAGCCTGGGCTGTTGTAGGTAACTGGAGAGTAAATCAGCAGATGGAAGACATTTCTGTGTGCATCTTTCAAATAAAAATAAATAATATCTTCTTAAAAATAAACCCATGTTTGCCTATAAAAGTTATTTTTTAAAAAGATTTGTTTGTTTGAAAGGCAAGATTAGAGAGAGATTCCACCCACTAGCTCACCCTCCAAATGGCTGCAATGACTGGGGCTAGACCAGGCCGAAGCCAGGAGCTTCTTCCAGGCCTCCCATGTGGGTGGCAGGGGCCCAGCGACTGGTACCATCTTTCACTGCTTTCCCAAGCAAACTACCTGGGAACAGGAGGAAATCCATATGGGATGCTGATGCCACAGGCAGTGGTCTAACTAGCTGCACCACAGCATCAGCACCCCCAAAGTTCGTTCTTTCAAGTCTGAGTCACATAATATAAGTAAGAATATCATGGCTTAGAGCAGTGCTTTTTTACATTGCATTATTTACTCCAGAGTAAATCTGGTGGCACATGAAGACATTTTTATATTATCACTATGCAGCTATCATTTTCTTCAAGAAGGTTCTTGATTTTCTTTTTCATTAGTCATTCAGTAGCATGTTATTTAACTTCATGGCATTGTAAATTTCTATTTTTCTTCCTGTTATTAATTTTGTTTTGTGGCTCTTCATTTAACGGGCTGTATATTAACTGTGTAATGGAGACTGTCATATCCAGATGTGAGGATACAATGCAATATGCATCTCTACTTCCAAATCAAAGATGGACTCCCAATGAAACTATTAAATTTAGTTTGACAATAGGATGCTGGACGCTCTGCCATTGTCCAGGCCCACAATGATGGACATATGACTGTTTATGAAGAACTATACTATAGTAATAATACAGGGGAACTCAGTGGTCGGGGAGGGGACTTGGGAAGGGGAGAAGGGAACTCCCTGAGCCTATGGAACTGTATCATAAAATAATAATAATAAAAATGGAAAAAATCAGCAAAAACCCTAGTTAATCAAACACATATCATATATAGCTCCACATATATTACAAAGTATCTCTGATCAATAAATTTTAATTGAATTTATATATTTAAGTTTAAAATATAAGTTGTCAGGCCCAGCATGATGGCTCAACTAGCTAACGCTCCCTCCTGCAAGCACTAGGGTTCCCTGTAGGCACCAGTTCATGTCTGGCTGTTCTACTTACTATCCGGCTCCTGCCTGTACTGGGAAAGTAGTAAAGGATGGCCCAAAGCCTTGGGATACTGCACCTGTGTGGGAGACCTGGAAGAAGCTCCTAGTTCCTGGCTTTGGTTAAGCTCAGCTCTGGCCATTGTAGCCATCTGGGAAGTGAATCAGTGGATAGAAGATCTTTATCTCCCCTTTTCTCTACAAAACTACCTTTCCAATAAAAAAAGAAAAAATCAAAAAGGTAAAACATAAATTGTCTTAGGAACAGTGGGTTAGCTACCACCTATGACACTAGCATCCCGAATGGGTACTGACTCCAGTCCTGGACATTCCCAATTCAGTTCCCCGCTAATTCACCTTGGGAACGCAGCAGCAGATCATCTGAGAGTATGGGCCTCTGTACCTATGAGGGAGACTTGGACGAAGCTCCTGGCTCCTGGCTTCAGCCTGACCCAGCATTGTAGCCATTTGAAGAATGACCCAACAGATGGAAGATCTATAGATCTATCTCCTTCTCCTTGTCTTTCCGTAATGCTTTCAAATTAATACACACTATAAGTTATCTTAAGAAACATATTCCATAAATAATGCTATTATGCTAAACTTCATTAAGGTGATACACAAACAGTGCTAGCCTGGAAGATCCTGGTATAGAACAGAGTATGGACTTCTGAGAATTGCAGTGCTGAGTTCAAGTCCTGCCTCTCCTATTTGCAAGTTACTAATGACCCTGTGAATGTTGATCAATCTTTGTGAGTCTCAGATTACTCACCCACGAAATGAAAACAACAATGTGTACTTCACAGAGGATGGAATGAAATGAAGCATGAAGGCCCCTAGCGAAACTGGCTGTGTAAGTCGGTGCTCACTTGGCAGTAACCACAACACTCCGTCACCCAGACAAGACGTGCGTTTCCACATGCATCCCGGCCATGTGGCTCTAGGCAAAAACACGACCCTGTACACGGGTTGACCTTTCTTTCCCATGTGTGGTGTTGGCAGCTCTGAGGGGGCGCCCACTGGGCTGCAACACACATGAGTGAGCGCAGGCTGGTGGGAGTCACGGGTCTTGGAGGTGAGGGCGGCAACACCTCCCCCACCAGAAAAACGGCCTGTGTTTCAATAGACACATTACCCTTTTACAAGCAGGCAGTGAGGAGTGCCAGCCTAATAAATATTAACTTACATTTTAAACATTAAAAAAGCCAAATGACCAGGGCAGAAGGCAAGCCCATCACAGTCTTATCAAGAGTGCTTCAGTCTCTTTGATCATGAGGTAAACCACGCACACACATCAACTTTCCATCTGGGGTTCTTTCAGACACTAAAGTGGTTGCCTAATGCCAGCTGTCTGGAGTTTCCAGTCCAAACTGGCCTTAAAAAGCAAAAAAAGTCCCACCACCCCACACTTTATTAAAAAGCATATACAAATCTGTGCTGCCAATCACAAGGAACACAGCTCCAAAAACATCTTCTAGGTCAATGAAAACAAATCGGGTAAAGACGAGACAAATGGTCCCATCGACTGCAGACCACAGGGCCTGCCCCACAGGGGTAGAAGTCAGCAGGGCAGGGCAAAACCAAAAGAGAACCCTGAGCCAGATCAACACAAAAGGCATGGCAGGAGCTTGATGGGTGTGTGTGTTTGTAAGTATAAGAACTGGTCGGCAAACAAAGAACACAAGGTGCAAAGGGAGAGCTGAGCAGTAGCGCTGGCAATCAGCATCTCTCACTACATTTCCAGAAGTGGCTCCTGCCTACCTCCCGCCCCCCCAGATCATCTGCACTGCCACAGGAATTAATCAGCATGTAAATCACCCCCTTTATCTAGGGAAATTGAATTTAGCTGCCAATCCTGATGGAGGGCACAGAGGCCTCCTCGCAGGCAGATCACAGCTCTCAGGGAGAATGCCTTTTCTTGCCTTAAATCAAAGCTTGCACTAACCCATGAAAACGGCTGCAGCTGGAGCCACAGACCTTGTGAAAGGTGGCAGGCTGAGGACGGTAATTCTAATTAGCAGTTACATAACATGTTTGTTCTTCAAAGTGCTCTACAAGCATCAGCTAATTAATAGCTTACCATACCCCATGCAGATCCACTGGTTTTTCATGTAGTGACTAAGCCTCGTACTCCCCACTGGATCCACACTCACTGGAGCAATGACGCCAATGGCTGGGAGCCCAGCAGCCTTGCTAGTCCTTCTGCCAGTGACCACAGAGGTAGCACACTACACCAGGACCACTGCCCCTAGACGTGGAAATCAGTATTCCAGGAGGCAGCTGCCTCACTGCCTCTAACGAACTCCTGGCAGTACCACTGGAGGCGCAATAAGTCGGAGCAACCCTCAGTCTAACCCAGTCCAGTATCAGCTCTCCTCGAGAAAGACAATGACCCTAAAATCCTTGGTGTTAATTACAGGTTTACCCTGACTGTTCTGCACAAGTCAGGCAAGTCTAAAAGAAGGCTGAGCCACACCTTCAAATTCCCATTCAAGACAATGAAAAACTGGATGGCTACGGAGCCAAGTTTTCCTACTATTCCAAGCATGTTTCCCCCAAGGACCTCTAGAAAGCCATGTGAATTTGTTTAGAAGACATTACATATAGATATGTGTATGTGTTTTTGAGGGGGTAAAATCTGTTTCCCCTACAGAATAATAACTCCCCAAAGGGTAACATCAATGAGTCTTATACATAGTACATGCAAAATTGATACCTAGTGCTTGACTAGATTTCATCAACTTCCTGCATACTGTTTATTCTGACTATACTTCATTAAAGAACACTTAGACTGGCAAGATTCAAAACCCGCTATCACAATGCTGATGCTGGGTAAATCAGAGACCTCAAGGTTTTACACTGCAGAGGCAAGCAAGTCAAAAACCAGTCCCATTCAGGACTGTGTGTCCTGATGAGCCCTCACAGAAGGTAAGATCCATTGCCTCTTTCTACCCTGCTGCTTGCAGGCAAAGGAGAATCATGGGATCTGCCTTACATGAGGCCAGCAGGCTCAGGGAACAGACTAATACATGCATCATGTTTCACACTTTCCAAATATTCCATGAGGATTATCTCATGTGATTCCCTCTTAATACTCTTAGAAATAGAAATCACCGACTTTATTTTCCTTTTATAGAAGAGAAAACTGAGACTTGTAATGCCTTGCCTGGTGACCCAATTGGTATTACAGCACTGCTAGAATTTGAATTGAACTCTCCAAAATTCCTTTTCACCAGTGAGTCCACATACGGGCACTGACAGCGTTATTTCTGCACTCACGCTCACAGCAGCTTTGCTCACAACAGCCAAAGGTTAGAAGCAACCCAAGTGCCCGGAGATGGGTGAATGAATAGACAAAGCAAGGTCTATACAAGGGAATGCTTCTCAGACTTTAAAGCAAGGAAATTCTGCCACATGTTAGAACACGATGGACTTTAAAGACATTGCACTTAGTGAAATGGGCCAGCAATGTGGAGCATGAGGCTGAGCCTTGACTTCTAACACAGGCAGCCTGTAGCAGAGCATGGTTCAAGCTCCAGCTGTTCCCCTTCCAATCCAGCTCCTTGCTACGGTGCCCAGGAGGGCGGCAGAACATGGCTCACATTCAGTCTCCTACAGGAGACCAGGATGAAGTTCCTGGCTTCTGACTTTTGTCTGGCCCAGGTCCAGCAGGTATTTGAAGAGTGAACCAGCAGATGGAAGATGAATATTTGAGATCTCTTTCTTTCAAATAAACTAATATTTTTAAAAATCCTAGTGAGATAAAACCATCTCAAAAAGACAAAAACTATATAAATCTACCTATGTGAGACACGTAGGGCAGCCAGATTCCTAGAAAAGAGACAGACTGGCCGGGAGTCAGCATGTGGAGACTGGGGAATGGCAAGTTGTTCAATGCTGTGCAGTTTCAGCCAGGCAAGGTGGAAAAATTTTGGAGATTCATTATACAAAAATACTTTCCATTAAAACACCTCCTTTTTTTTTTTCTGAGAAGGTGTCAATATGGCCCACTGGGGGAGAGGAGGGAGAGGGTATTAGAATCACAGCCAGCCAAGCAAAGGAGACAGGCATCACTATGATTTAAGATGAATTTTAAAAGATGGGAGCATAAAATGTTCCATCTACCTTATTTTCCCAATCCACTTTCTAAATCTTAAGGATTTAGCTGACAAACCCAAAGCTAGGTGCCACCATAAGAAATGGCACATCCAAGGGAGGGAGCAACCCCACCACCTAGCCTCAGGCCCCCACTGACTACTGTTCCTGGAATCAGGAGCCCAGGAGAGAGGGATCGTACCTGTGCAGGTCTCAGTGCTCTCGCTCCAGACGCCCTGCTCCGTGCAGACAGAGCTGATCTTTCCTCCGCGGCTCTCAAAGCCCTCCTGACAGATATAGTGAGCCACGGCGCCGGGCCTGGAGCCGGGATCCCCGACCAAGATGGCGTGGGGGACTTCCAGGGGGCTGCCACAGTCGACCTCTGCGAGGGGAAGCAGATGGAAGATGGGACGCGTCTCTGAGGATGCTTCCTACCTCCCCACTCAGTGACTTCTTATTTAGAAACAGATATTGAATCAAGGCAGAGGCCATTCCCATGGAAGAGGCAAAAGCAATCCTAGGTATGGATAAACACTAAGGTTGTTCAGAAATATAGGAAACATACCCAAAATGTAATAAAATTTCCGAATATGCACACACAAAAAACAATTATGAGATTATTTATTTGCAAAGGATTCTTTCATCTATGAATTTAACACGTTAGGGTTCTTTTAGTTATTCATAATTTGGGTCCCTTTTACTATATATCTTTAGACAATTAACTTCTGTGTAAATGACGATGCAATTGTAGCAATTGCTAGCAACTGAATAGTAAATAAAATATATATGAAATCTCAACATTTTAAGGAAAATTAACAGAAAACCTTTTCTACTTTTCTATGAATCCTTTTAATAAAATAAACTCTTTGGTCTTTCTTTAATTTTTAAGTTTTTTTAGTTATTCTCATTTTATTTAAGAAATAGAGAAAGAAGATAAAGATCTTCCATCCACTATTTACTTTCCAACTGCTTGACACAGCCAGGGCTGGGCCAAGGCAAAAACAGGAGCCCAGAACTCCAATTAGATCTACCACGTGATTGGCAGGGACCCAAATAACCTGAGCCAACAGCTGCGGCCTCCCAGGGTGCATTTTGCACATTAGCAGGAAGATGGAGTTGGAAGTGAAGAACTTGGAGATGGGAGGCAGGCATCTTAAGCAGCAACTTAACCATTACAACATGTGCTCTTGCATATACTTTGCAAAGAAACGTGGGGCAGGGAGAGGACACCAAAAATTAGAATTATAATTAGATATCATAATATTATAATTAGAATTATTTGGTGGACACTGTAGCACTGTAGTACAGCAGTTAAGAAAGATATCCCCCCCGGGCCCGGCGGCGTGGCCTAGCGGCTAAAGTCCTTGCCTAGAATGCCCCGGGATCCCATATGGGCGCCGGTTCTAATCCCGGTAACTCCACTTCCCATCCAGCTCCCTGCTTGTGGCCTGGGAAAGCAGTCGAGGACGGCCCAATGCTTTGAGACCCTGTACCCACGTGGGAGATCCGGAAGAGGTTCCAGGTTCCCGGCATCGGATCGGTGCAGCACCGGCCATTGCGGCTCACTTGGGGAGTGAAACATTGGACGGAAGATCTTCCTCTCTGTCTCTCCTCCTCTCTGTATATCTGACTGTAATAAAATAAATAAATCTTAAAAAAAAGAGAGAAAGAAAGAAAGATATCCCCTATCAGAGTGCCTGGTTCAAGTAAAGGCTCTTCTGATTGCAATCCAGTTTCCTGAGTTTGCACACCCTGGAAGGCAGTAGAAGGTGGTTCAAGTCCTCAAGCCCCTGCCTCCTCCCAGAGACTTGCATGGAGTTCCTGGCTCCTGTTCCTGGTCCCAGCCCAGCACAGACCTGGCTGTCACAGGCATTTAGGGGATTGAACCAGCAGATGGAAAATCAATCTTTCTCAAGCTGGCTTGCTCCTTCATCCTCTTCTTCTCTCCTTCTCCCCTCCATCCCTTTCTTTGCCTTTCAAATGAATAAAATCTTTTTTTAAAAAAATAGAATTACAACAGGTATATGAAATTTCTTCTGTATGCAACCTAAACTAGTAGAAGGCGACAGAATATCTACAGAGACACACATCCGAAGGAGACATTACCATTCTGGATCCCTCAAACTATACTTCACATAGAAACACAAGAAAGCCATCTTCACATAGCTTAGTATTTTTTTAATGTGTATGTATAAATAAAACCTGACAATGAAACAAAAACAACTCTGATTAGAGAAAGAATCAGAAGTCCTAGTCTAAGGAAGAGGCAGATGCCAGACTGACTGTGAAGAAATACCAACGAGCAGCAAGATGTGCAGATCGGTGTGAGTGGGAACTTGAGACCCAGGAAGGGATTCAAGAACTCAGGGCTGGAAATGGCCAAAAGATGAATTAAAGGTTTATTTATTTTTATTTGAAAAACAGATTTATAGAAGAGATAAAGAGAGACAGAGGGAAAGATCTTCCTCCCACTGGTTCACTCCCCAAAAGGCCACAACAGCCAGGGCAGAGCTGATCCAAAGCCAGGAGCCAGAAGCCAGGAGCCTCTTTCTGGTCTCCCACGTAAAGGCAGGGTCCCTAGGCTTGGACCATCCACCACTGCTTTTCCAGATCACAAGCAGGGAGCTGGATGGGAAGTGAAACAGCTGAACACAAACTGGCGCCCATATGAGTGGCTGGCACTTGCAAGGGTAAAGATTAGCCAGTTGGGCTATCGTGCCAGCCCCAGCCAAAATAAATAAATAAACAAATAAATAAATAACTTGGAAATAAAATTCCAAACTATGTCAGCACAACTGAACAGTGAGGTGAAGGGAGAAAGGAAAGCAGTCTGGGGGCTCTTAGACACAACACCATTCATGAAAGCTTAATGCATGTAACTAACACAGCTGCCACAGCTCCCGCAGCAAACAACAGTCCAGTGATAGCTACACTTGCAGCATACATTCTGATTTTTAATTTTCTTCCCAGGCTAGAATACCAAGCTAAACACTCATGACATCTAGGCCTCTATAGCAAAAGTCTGTTTATGGAGATAAAGCATTGAAAGTTAGAATGGTATATAATCTTCTTCCATTTCCTTATCAATTACTCTTGACCTTTAAATATAAGTGATGTACATCCAGTGTTGTGGCACATCACATTAAGCTGCTGCCTACAACACCAGCATCACATAAGAGTACTAGTTTGAGTTCTGGCTGTTCCACTTCTGATAAAGTTTCCTGCTAATGTGCCTGGGAAAGCAGAAGATGGCCCAAATACTTGAACCCCTGTTACACACATGGAAACTCTGATGAGAAACTTGGCTTTGGGCTCCAGGTATCTGGAGAATGAACAAACAGATGGAAGACCTGTCTCTCTGTCTCTCCCTCTCTCCATGTAACTCTACCTTTGAAATAAAAACGTAATCTTTTTTTTTAAAAATAGTTGGCTTTGTTCAAAGGAGCCTCCGATACAGAATTAGTGGGTTTAATGGAACTGTACTGTTTTCCAGCCCTCCCAGCTGGCTGTGTTGCAAGACACCAGTTATTTCCAAGACAGTCTTCCCAGAGCAAGCTCTCAACTGTTGCCATTACTGTTATCACAACAGTCCAACTGTCTCAAGTGGTCTTTTGGTCCTGAGATTTTTAAAAAGAGAGGGAGAGGGACGGAGGGAGGGAGGGAGGGAGGGAGGGAGGGGAAGGAAGGAAGGAAGGAAGGAAGGAAGGAAGGAAGGAAGGAAGGAAGGAGAGAGGAAAGGAAAGGAAAGGAAAGGAAAGGAAAGGAAAGGAAAGGAAAGGAAAGGAAAGGAAAGGAAAGGAAAGGAAAGGAAAGGAAAGGAGGAAATGGGGGAGGGAGGGAGGAAAGGCGGGAGGAAGGAAGGAGCCCTCTCTTCCATCTAGATTCAATGTCATGAGCAGTGAGCGGACGAGAAGGAGGTAGTTACTTCATGATCTCTAACTCTGTCTACCTCTGCCTCCTATTTGCTCACAGAGTTTGCTCATTTTCATACATGTTTAACAGACACAAGATCCTTGGCTCTCATGATGCCTCGGTATTGAACCTTTGGATATCTTTATTGGCCCCAAATATTCCAAGACGTGAGTATATTTGAGTGTACACAGAAGTCAACCAAACAGGTGGTTAATGTTTTATAGGAGTACCCAGTCACTGCTGATATCCAAAACATCTTCTAATTTGTAGATAGCTGTTTGGCACAACAGCTAAAGTCACAACTTATGACCTAGCCCAGCCCTAGCTATTGTTACCATTTGGGGAGGAAATCAGTCAACGTCAAATAAATGAATAAAAATAAATAAATAGGGATGAGCAGAATATCTCAAATAGCTAATCGTCCCCTTGCAAAGTACTGGGATCTTATATGGGCACCAGTTTTTGTGCCAGCTGCTCCATTTCCCATCCAAATCCCTGCTTGTGACCTGGCAAAGCAGTGGAGGACGGCCCAAAGCCTTGAGACCCTGCACCTGCATAGGAGACCCAGAAGAGAGTCCTGGCTCCTGCCTTCAGGTCAGCTCAGTTCTGGCCAATGTGGCCTTTTGGGGAGTAAGTCTGTCTCTCCTTATCTCTGTAAATCTGCCTTCCAATAAAAATAAGTAAATCTTCAAATAAATAAATAATGAAATATAATTCTATGGTGTTTTATCCCCCTTCTCTCTCTTTTCTTCTCCTTTCTTTCTCTTTTGCTTTGCCTGTCAAGCAAATAAATAGATTTTTTAAATAATAATAATAAAAATAGGGCCCAGTGCTGTTGCCCAATGGCTGAAGTCCTCACCTTACACATGCCCAGATCCCATATGGGCTCTGGTTCGTGTCCTGGCAGCCCCACTTCCCATCCAGCTCCCTGCCTGAGGCCTGGGATGGCAGTGAGCATGCCCAAAGTCTTGGGACCCTGCACCCTCATGTGGGAGACCCAGAAGAAGCTCCTGGTTCCTGGTTTCAGACTAGCTCAGCTCTGGCTGTTGCAGTCACTTGGGAAGTGAGTCAGCAGATAGAAGATCTTCCTCTCTGCCTCTCCTCCTCTCTGTATATCTGACTTTCCAATAAAAATAAACAAATCTTGAAATAAAAATAAAAAATAAAAATATGATTCTACCTAAAAACTTCCCATTCTTATTATCATCGGGAAAAAAGCATTTTAAAGCTGTTTATAACAAAGAAGACAAAGAAAGCAGCTCTAATTTGTGTTGCATATGCATTGGGGTGCTCATGTTTCTCTGGCTAATTACATTATTAAATAACAATGTCTGAATCTGCCTCAAGAATACAGTCAACTACTTACGAGCACAGCTGAGCACTTTTCCTTACTAGCCCACTGTTTGTGATTTCATTCAAGTAATCAACTTCAAAATGGGGCTCCCTGGGTGTTGTGTCCAGTCTAAGAGTCAAATTCACAATTGGCATTTCTCTCATATCTTGAAAGTCAAAGTGTTTCTGCACATTGCTAGCTTTAATAGTCTACCCAAGAAAATAGCCCTGAGGAAAATCTGTCAGAGGCCAAGTACAAGCAACATACAGGCTCCCATCACATTGCAAGGGACGCTCCTGCTGGCTGCTGTTCAGCTATAAACATCAGCACAATCATGGCAGAATTAATATAACAATGGAAAGCTTTCCCCAGACTGCTTAAGCGATCAATACATGACAAGCTGAGATGGGAAAGTGGCGAGCAGCGCCTGGAAAGCACATGGACATGGTGCCAGCGGCCCGGGAGAAGGAACAATGGATTCATTCCTCTAACTCACACTGATCTCCAAAAACAACACATGTCTAACTAGGAATAAAAACACCAAGGACTGTGTGGACAGCTCTGACAAAGCGTGAAAATGGAAGAAAATGACATTAGGGTCAGTTTCATCCTTACCCAACATCCCAGATAAACCCCTACCACGCCTTAGAAACTTTACCCATGACTGGAACGCAGGGGAAGTGGCAGGCTGTAAGGACCTGGATGGTCTAGGCAGATTAACACCAGAGGCTACACCACACCTGTGCTATGGCTCCAGTTTTGCTAAGTAGAGCATGACTGTGTCGCTCAAGGTTGCCTGTGCTGAAATGCATTTCACGATGAGACAGGAGAGGGTGGAAACATAACTGGCTTAGGGTATTAAAGGAGGCAACTGTGGGAGGTGGTTAGGGTTGAAGAAATCAACCTTTAGCATGGACCCTCCGTGATTAAATGCTAGTTTTCTGAAAAGACAAAAACAGCGATCAGAGGACGGAGATACACACATGCACTCCCTGTCTCTGCCATCAAACATCTGTGCCAATTTGAGGTTCTGCGAGCAAGGACATCATCCCCAGATGTGACCTCATGGCCTTACACCTCCAAAACCAAGACACAATTAACATGGCAATGGAAACCTATCTCTCAGACTGCTTAGGTGATGGATAAATCACAAGCTGAGACAGAAAGAAAAAAAAAAGCGACCAGCAGTGCCTAGAAGGAAGCGCAGAGACACAGTGCACCCTCAGCAATGTTGCTACAGCAATGCAAAACAGAATGATGCACACCTTCTTCCACTGTTTCATTTGTGAAGTGTCCTCCTCTATATTTTTTAAATACCCTCTAGGGCTGGCGTCATGGAGCAGAGGGATAACTCGCTGCCTAATGCCAGCATCCTTTACGAGCCTGGTTTGAGTCCCAGTTGTTCTATTTCCAATACAATTCTCTGAAAACGTGCCTGAGAAGGCAGCAAAAATAAATAAAAATCCAAGTACTTAAGCCACTACTGTTCACATGAAAGACCCGGATGATACTCTGACTTCTGGCCTGCACCTGGCCCAGCCTGGGCTTTTGCAGCATTTTGGAAGTAAATTTGAGGATGGAAGTTCTTTTTTTCTCTCTCTCCCCCAATCTCTCTGCCTTTCAAATAAATAAAGTGAACATTTTTTTTAATCTCCTGCAGTCATGTAAGTTATCAACACTGATCTTTCTTCACATGTAAGAAACATGGCCTAAGGAACTGGACTGAGAACCGAGAGATAGGACCAAGTTGTGCACATCCCACAGAACGCTCTGAATGTGGCTATACTCAGTCAGACCCCCATCCTTGGACCATGTGGATACTACCTTACTTATGTGACCACTAAGGGAGGCTGGACTGTAACATTTCAGCATGTGCAACTTGAGTTTAAGAAATGCTGTCACACGTTAGCTCTCAGCCAGTGAGCTCTCTGGGACCAACAAGTGCACTGGCCTTTAAGGCAGCAGAAAGAAAACCAAACGACTTTGTCATGTGTGCTGCTTTGTTAAATCTTCCACAGACTTCAGCCTTGACCAACAGTCTACTTTCTTCAGACTGTGTTCACAGGGAAAGCTCACAGGGAAGAAGAAAGAACCCAGTACATGCAGCACTTAATGTCAATAAACAGTGTCCAGCATAGAAATCACTAGAACGTGAACACTTGTGGAACTGCAAAGAGGGGCCGGGGTGGGAGAAACCTGAGCACTGAGAGATGCCAAGGGGTCTGTCAGCCGATGTCACATAATGATACGACAGCTTTGAGCTCCAAACACTGAGCACTTTTTCAAGAAATAACATCAGACTAGTCATTTCAATGTTCTCATTCTAAACAGAATATTTGAGTTGCTTTCTAAAAATGCATTTATTTATTTGAAAAATAGAGTGCTAGAAAGGGAGGGAGGGAGAGAGAGGAGAGAGAACTCTCACATCTGCTGGTTCATTCTCCAAATGCCCACAATTTCGCAGGCTGGGCCAGGTCCAAGCATGGAGCCAGGCGTCATCCAGGTCTTCACGTGGGTTACGAGAACCCAAATCCTTGGGCCATCGACTGGTGCCTCCCAGGTGCCTTAGCAGAGACTTGGGTCAGAAGCAAGCTAGACGAAACTCAAGCTGAAACTCTGAATTGGGTTGCAAGTGGCCTAAAGCTCTACTTGATGATAGACGTTTCACGAAGATCTCTGACTTCTGTTAAAAATGCAGCTGCCACACCCCTTCCATGGAGCAGCCCTCTTGTTGATGATGGCAACGCTGATCTGGTAGCTCCTCTGCGTGGGGCATGATACCAAGCACTGTGCATCTACCCCCTCCCTCCATCCTCCTAATAACTCCGTAGGAGAAAACCCACATCACCCCTTCCATAGAAGCAAACAGCAAAGCTGAGAAGAGGTGATACCACTCAGGCCATCCACAACAGTCTCATCACCAAGGTCTTCATTTGCTCTGTGTGCACAAACAATGCCTACCGGGTGCAAATATGGAGACACACTGTGATGGCAGCTACTTGGCAAAAAGTCAGGAGATATGTTGCTTGTAGCACATCAATATCATTTTTAAACTATGGGTAAAGTTAATATTTTTAAAATATTTTTAAAAATAAGCAAGTCGGGCTCAGCATGATAGAGTAGTGGTCAAAGTCCTTGCCTTACACGAGCAAGGATCCCATATGGGCGCCGGGTCTAATTCTGGAAGCCCCACTTCCCATCCAGCTCCTTGCTTGTGGCCTGGGAAAGCAGTCGAGGACGGCCCAAAGCCTTGGGACCCTGCACCCGTGTGGGAGACCTGGAGGAAGTTCCTGGTTCCTGGCTCAGGATCAGCGCAGCACCAGCTGTTGCGCTCACTTGGGGAGTGAATCATCAGACTTAAGATCTTCCTCTCTGCTGTCTCTCCTCCTCTGTATATCCGACTTTGTAATAAAAAAATAAATAAATCTTTTTTTAAAAAAAGAAGCAAGCATCAAGATCCAGAGGACAAAGCAAAATAGTCAAAAACCAAAAAAAAAAAAAAAAGTGTGGGGGCTGGCATTGAAGTACAGCAAGTATGGTAGCCACCTGTGACACCACCATCCCATACAAGGACAAGTTTGTGTCCCAGCTGCTCCACCTCTGATCCAGCTCCCTGCTCATGGCCTGGGAAAACAATGGAAGGCGGCCCAATTTCTTGGACCTCTGCACCGATGTGGAAGACCTGGAACAAGTTCCTGACTTCTGGCTTTGACCTGGCTCAGCCTTGGCCATTGCAGCCATTTGGGGAGTGAACCAATGGATGGCCTGTCTGGCTTCCCCCCACCCCTCTGCAACTAAGCCTTTCAAAAAAATATTGGTTTAAAAACAAAAAGATTAAGACAAAGAAATGATACTTAAAGGGTGACATACCAGGAGGTCCAGATTTCCCCAAGGTTCTGTAAGAACAGGCTGGGACGGCAGTTAGGAGCCTCTGCCACACTGTTTGCTGTTGTCTGCAGCACCTCTACAGGTCTTGAGAGTACCCAGAATGATGCCAGGTTCTGCAGAAATCCTACCAAAGAAGGCTCATGCTTGCTGAAGTCCCACTTTTAGAACCCAGTAGGAAAGACTGATGTAAACCATGAAAACAATCACAAGTAACACACTCACATATGGGTACTAAGAA
Organism: Ochotona princeps; assembly: GCF_030435755.1. Classification (NCBI taxonomy): domain Eukaryota; kingdom Metazoa; phylum Chordata; class Mammalia; order Lagomorpha; family Ochotonidae; genus Ochotona; species Ochotona princeps. The sequence goes on along the minus strand of NC_080845.1, from coordinate 18,106,827 downwards.
GGAAAACAGTGACAAAGGTGATGTGTAATCTGTAATCGAAAGAATAAGGTGTCTGCTACACGAAAACCAAGAAGGCTTTTGGAGTGAACAAAGGGGATACACATGTACACATCTATGCCATGCAATGTTATTCAGCTTTCAAAAGGAATCAAGTTCTAGTATATGCCACAACATGGAGAAACCCTGAAAACATGCTGTGTGGTGGGCCACTGGTACAGCAGTTACAATATCCACTGGGGCACCCACATCCCCTATCAGATCATCTGGATTCGGGGCCTGGCTCTACTCCCCATGCTAGCTTCCTGCTAATGCAAGCCAGAGGAGGCAGCTAAACTGGCTACACCGCAATGCTGGCCTCACGGGAGATCACATTGTTCAACGGACACAGAGCTCCTGTCTAAGATGATGAAAAAGTCTGGAAACAGATGGCTTGACAGCTTCACATCACTGTGAGAATACACTTACTGGCCCTGTTGTGTATATGTTGAAATGGCTAAAATAGTAAATTTTATATTAAATACATTTTTGGCGTCTTCCAAAAAGAAATGAAAGCCAAGGGCATATGTTGCAAGCAGAGGACAAAACATGCGCAAATGTCTTGAGGTTGAGAGGAGCTTGACAAGTGGGCAATGATGAGAAAGGAAACCAAAAGGGCCAAACACTTGTTGCCTTCAGAAACAGAGGCCAGGAGTTTTTTATTGGAAAGGCAAGTTCCTAACCACAAGGACCATGTCAATGTTGTCAGCATCGCTTTAAACAATTGAAGAAAATTATCCATTTTGTGGCTCAACACGTTCATTCTTGATGTTATGTAAGCATAGGCGCTGGAAGATGCAAATATAGAAGTGGATGTGGGGCTTTCAACTCCCAGAACAAAAGGATGAGAAGGTCTCATAAGGTGGGTATGGGGATGACACACCTGGAGGACAGAGGCTGGCAGGACCCTACAGTGGTCTACCCACTCTGCCCTGGATTGGAGCATGGACAGGCCAACTTCCCATGCTCAAAGAAAACAGCAGATGCCACTCCACCACCTGAATGCCCACTCTTCCCACGTAACACTTGCGATCTCACTCTGACGTAATCATTAGTGGACTACTTGTCTTTTCTCTCCTTCTAGCCCCTAGACTGCCTTATATGTGGTATTCACCACATACAGGGTCAGATCTGGACTCTGGACTTGTTGATGGGAACAAAGTTAAAGGAATTCCCTCACCTGCACTGGATTGGCTGCATTTTAAAAGTTCAGGTCCAATGTGATGGCTCAGTGGCTAAATCCTCACCTTGCATGTACCGGGATCCCATATGGGGACCAGTTCATGTCCCAGCTGCTCTGCTTTCCACCAAGCTCCCTGCTTGTGGCCTGAGAAAGCAGTTAAGTATGGCCCAAGGCCTTGGGGTGCTGCACTTGCCCGAAAGACCCAGATGAACCTCCTGGCTTCTAGCTTCGGATTGGCTCAGTTCGGGCCACTGCAGTTACTTGGGAAGTAAATTCGCGGATAGAAGATCTTTCTCTCAGTCTCTCCTTTTCTCTGTAAATCTTTCCAATACAAAATAAAATTCTAAAAGAAAAAAAATCTTGGATTCTGTAAGCTGTTACCATCAACCAGCCTCTTTTCAGAAAATTTAAAAATTAATTACAATAAACCCACAGCCATGCAAGCCGAAGCATCTTGCCAGAGAAGTGCTAGACATGTGTGAGGGACATTTCGAGGCATTCCTACCTAGGCAGGAAGTGGGGCCAGAAGGGCCCTTGCCTTTGGAACCTTCCAGGCCCCACTTCCTGAGCTACCACCTCTGCCTATGGTCCTGGCTTTGTGTCACAGGTACCTCTGCCAAGGGGCACCCAGTGCCAGACACAGTGACCAGGAGACAGCAGACAACGGGATCCATCCACTGTATCTCCAAGCCAGGGGAAGCCAGTCAGACAGGGCCTCCCTGAACAGCAGCCAAGCCCACAGTCAGTTGGCATTGTCAGTGGCTTCCTAACGGAGCTGAGAATACAGTGACAGCTGGCGCGGGGCCCAGGTCCTAGAGCCCACAGCAAGGCCTAAGGGAAAACAAGAAGCATGTGTGCTCAGAGAGGGGTAGGCAGCGTCTCCAGAAGCCACGGACATGGCGAGGGAGGCAGCCATGAGCAAGCAGAGGAAACCGCTAGCAGAGGAGGAGAGAAGCTCACAGCTCTCTGGGGTACGAAACAATCACCCTCCTCTAAACCACTCACTGCCTCCCAATCCCATAATGCAGGGGGCGCTAACTGTCCAAATAACAGGAGTCATTTTATGCAGCTTTGCCATGTAAACCCTGGGCACTCTGGCACACCTGAATCTGAGTTCTACACTTGAATCAATCCGTGGAAACATCATTTGAAAACTACAATGGGCCTCCAGAATTTCTTAACGTCTGGGAGCCAGAACTGCAGCTAAGCCATCACGTGACACATCAGTACCCCACACGTACACTGGCTCAGGCCCTGGCTGCTCCACTTCCAATCTAGCTCCCTGCTAATGTCCCTGGAAAACAAAAGAAGATGGCCAATTACTTGGGCCCCTACACCCATGTGGGAGATGTAGATGGAGTTCCTAGCTCCTGATTTCACCCTGCTCTCTCTCTCTCTCTCTTCTTCCCTTTTATTCCCCTTTCTCTACAAATCTGCCTCTCAGATAAATAAAATTAAATAATTTTTCTTCACCTCCAAGGATGATAACTACCAAAATGTGATTGGAGCCTGAGCAGCCCACCAGAGTTTCAAAAGGATGAACTCGCTCCGGTATACCACTGAGGTTTCCTGAGTATGAGATACCTCAATGAAAATGGGTTTGTTTTCTTTCCTAAAACAGAAACATTTACCTAATGTATATTTTTAAAATTCTTTGAAAACAGAATGCATACAAAACATAAGATCATCCAGGATTCCCATGTAGGAATTAGCAGTTAACAGGTTGCTGTGTGACCCTCTCAATTTTTTCCCTAACATGATTTTATTGAGCACCTAATGTTCCATTCTATGGCTGTGCCCCCAGTGCACTCAACCCATTCCCTACTGACAGACCTTTTCAGTTCTTTCCAATATTTCACTATGACAAAAAGTTATAAATAACTATAATTCTAGAACACAAGAAGCCTGAGTGTTTTACCCTTCTCCATGCAAATGGCTCTGACAATCTGGAAAAAAATGGAGAAAAATGGAAAATGCCTACATGACAAAAATTGGCTAACATACTGGGAGCTATAAGAGGTTTTTAAGGAACTCCAGAACTACCTCTACCAAAGCACTATGTCCAGATGATTTCCCAGGTAAAAACTCCCAGAAGTTCTTACAAAGTAAGTTTTTCAGACTCCAGAACATAGAGAGAAAAAAACCAAACACTGACATGAAATCACAAAAATAGCACAGAAATAGAAAACAGACCAATCTCACTCAGAAGGAACCTGAGGAATGCTAGTCAAATTTAGCAAATACAACCCAAACTAAAGGAATAAAAAAACCAGAAACCCAGAAAAATCCATTGTAATAACGACTACTGATCATTATTAGCAAATCTAATGCTACAATCTACCACATAACTCTTTAAAAGGAGAAAAATACATCATCTCTCCTCTCTGTAAATCTACCAATAAAAATAAATAAATCCACTTTTTAAATATGTGTATAATCACCTTCTACATTCTGTGCCTACATACATCCTGTGATTAAAAATACTACTCATTCTGATTTTTTATATAAAAGCTCTTACTAAAATAGAAATGGACAGATGTTTTCTAGAATTTGTGTGTGTGTATTTATGTATGAATGTATAGCCCAAACCTACTAATTATTCTCAGTATTGTTCCTGAAAATAGCAAAAGAATCAATAGAAAATTGATCAGAAACAAATAGGAATTTATTGGATGAATACAACTAATTCACTACCTCACAGCAAAATTTGGAGACAAGGGAGAACAATCCTGAGACAGCATATGCTGGGACACAAATCTTTGGAAACTTACCTTGGCAATGTAATTTGGGGGGCTCCCATGTGCCCAGGGCTGTGCAACTTGACACTGCATCATTGGCACCGAAAAATCCTTCTTTACAAGCATAATGAACCTGGCTCCCCAGCCTAGAGGTGTAATTCCCCACGATGTAACCATCTGGGACCTCGGGAGGGGTGCCACAGTCTATTTCTGAAAATAAATGAATATCAATTTTGTTACCCTATGAATGCAAATTTTGAAAACTCATCCTCTCACTCCAGCCCAACCACATGCCTCATGAAGACCCAAGCCATATTTGAGGTACACCAGCTCAGGCCCCCACACCTCCTGGGATTGTTTCCAATGAGCAACTTGGTGCAGCCTTCTGGCCTTGAAGAAATAATTGCATCTGCACACGCACAAAGCTGGAAACATTCAGCCATCAACCCCCATGAGCTCCTACTAGCTAAAGAGACATCTAGTACAAGGAAGTAAAAAAGCTGACTTGCCAGACACCTACCTTAAGACACACACACTTTCATCATTGTCGGGGGCCCTCTGGACACAGGGTCCTTAACCCATCTTCTGTGCTTATTCCCTAACACAACCATTACTCTGAGAACAGCTATTGGCCACTGACTCTCTCTGAAGCTGGCTGATTCTAGCTCTTCTAACATGTTCCCATCTACCCTGAAGAAGTTCCTATTTGCTTTATTTTTTTGTAGGCTGCACAAATTATAAAGAAACAGGTCATCCCCACCCACATCCCCCAAGCAATGCGGATCACCATTATCAGAATTTCACCTGCGGATGCCACATTCTTGAGTGGAAACCTACCTGTGCATAATGTGGCATCTCTGGCTGGATGGAAAGGCGAGGGCCCATTCTCAGGCAAGTATCCATCCACACAGTGGCATGCAAAGCTCCCAGGAGTGTTCACACACTGTGCTCCATGCCTGCACAGGCCAGGAACTTCACACTCATCAACATCTTGAAACCCATCCCAAACACAAGAAGAGAAAAATGGAAAAAACAAAATAAGGCAAACATGGTGACAGTCACTATCCCATATCCTCAGTCTCCCCTTACAAATGAGAGCACTCGTTTGCAACAGAACCATGACATTCTTATACTACAAGGGTTAAATATATATATATATTTCATTTATTTGAAAGGCACAATTACAAAGACTCTTCAAATGACCGCAATGACTGGGGCCAGTCCAGGCAGAAGCTGTGAGCCTGTAGTTTCATCTGGGTCTTCCACATAGGTGCAGGGGCCCAAGGACCCTGGCTTTCTTCTCCTGCGTTCTTGGGCACATTAGCAAGGAAAAGGTCAGAAGTGCAGCAATCTGGACTTCAATCAGCAACCACAGGGAACATCAGCATTGCAGACAGCAACTTAACCAGCTACACCACAGCACTAGCCCCCTCATGTTACTCATTAAGTGTTCTTTGCAGGGAGTCCAGATATGAGCAGTTGGCATAGCATGGGTGTGTGGGACCCATGCCAGCCCAGACTTCCTGCTGGGGATCCTAGCTCCCCAGTGCTGAAAGGTGGCGGTGGGACAGGTCCTGGGCTTTTCCAGGCCCAAGGTCCAAGAATTTCCTCCGTCCATAGCAACCATGCCAGGAACGGATCTCAGACAGCTCTCGGCATTCCTAGGACCATGGCTCCAAATGCTGGCTGCCCGGCGGTAAGCTCTGAGGTCTTGGGGGTACAAAATTACTGCCTAGGGACATCCACAGATAAGGCCACTGTACATGCAGATGAGGAATGAATCCTGAGGGTCCCCAACAACAGGGCCACTGTACTTACAAGTAAGTGAGGAAACTGAGACCTGGTGGTTTGAAGGAGAGAGACCTGAAGATATTTTTGGGTCAGACTGATGCACCAGCCCACATGGAAGTCCTGGGCTGGGCTTGTTAGCATGGAACATGGCTGACCACCACATGCCAGCGAACATAAGCTATGGCTAGGGGACTGTCTAGCTGGGCTAGATCCCAGTACCTGACAGTGAGCGTCGGATCAGGGTATGGGCCACATTGGACTGCGCCATGACACCAACCAGCATGTAAGAGAACCAGGTCCAGAAGCGGATTCTGCAGGAGATATGTGGGCCCAACCCTATGGAACTACAAGTCCCACTAGTTAGCTTGAGAGTTGGGATGGCGATGTGCTGAGCTAGGCATGACCATGGAACTCACTGATGCTCACTGGTACTGGGACTGGGAGCAAGCAGGCAGGTCCAGGCCATAGCACCCACATGAGCACTCTGAAACAGGGTGTGGGGCAGGCCAGGCCACACCAGCTCATACAAAGGCCGTGATAGATGAGGCAGGCCATGTTGGGTAAGGGCCAAGCACCCACAGGCATGGGAGTGGCCCGAGCAGGGAAACCTAGGAAACTCCCCTAGTGAGTCATAGCTCCCACTGATGAGCACATTGTCCAGGCCTGGGTTTTGGGCAGCCTGGGCAGGGTAGCTCCATCTGTTGGCAAGTGTGTGAGTTGGTTTTGGAAGAGGGCAGACCGGGCAGGGCCAAGCAAGCCATAGCCCACTGGCAAGTGCAGAAAACAGGATGGAGTACAGCTCAGGCTGGGCTAGGCTGCCACACCTACTTATTTGCATGAATTAGGGATGAGAGCAGGCTGAGCACGACCAGGTTCCAGCACCCATCAGTAAGAGCTGAGACTGGGGGTTGGCTGGGTCAGGCCAGGCTGCAGCATCCGAAGGCAAAGGCCAAGAAGGGGAGGGGCTATTCCAAGCTGGGTCAGAGCAATCACTGGCACGCACGAGATCAGTGGCTGGGATCAGGCCTGGTTGGGGAGCTAAGGGTATGCCCTAGCTGGGTGGTGGGTCCCACTGGTGAACACTGGGGCCAGAGTAGGGGATGCAGTCTGGTCAGGATATAGATGCAGTCTCCCTCAGCATGGGTATGAACTCAGTCTAAGACATGCAAGACTAGGCTAGACTCCAGCACCCACTGGATCTCGTGAGAACCAAGACGGATGTAGGATGGGCTGGGCTAGGTCTGTGTCCCTACTGAGCCATGTGTGAGCTATGTCTGGGTTTGGACCAGGTTTGGCTGGCCTGTAACATCCAACAATAAGAACTGGAATGGGTGAGGGCCAGTCAGGAAAGGTCACTGTTTCTGCTAGGACAGGAGGTAGACTAAGTAGGGCTGGCCCATGGGCCCACCAGTGCGCACGAGATCTGGTATTGGGAGAGGTTCTAAGAGAGGAGTTTGTGCAACTCCTCTGTCAGGACACAGTCCCTACAGGTGAGCACGAGAACCAAGAAAGGGAGCAGCCCAGACCAGGTCAGGTATGGTACCCATGGGCTTACCTTTGGCTCAGGTCTGGGACAAGCCAGACAGGGCCAGTTCATAACATCCGCTGGTGAATCCAAGAGCAAGAACAATATGTGGGTCATGTCGGGTCAGGCCGCAATACCAGCCAGTTCACACTAGGGCCGGGACTGAGGGCTGGCTGGGCTGGCTAGGCTGTAGTCCCCACCGGTGTGAGCTAGAACTGGGGGCAGGCCAGGCCAGGCCAGGCCAGGCTACAGCACCCACTGACAAATGCCAAGGTGAGGCGGGCCATACATACCAGACTGGACTGCAGCACCGAACCTGCACACATGAGACCTAGGGGACAGTGGGTGAACCTGGTAGAGGGGCTTCAGGGAGATCCCCTGCCAGGCCACTATTCCCACTGGTTAGCATGAGAGCTGAGATCAGGGGCAGACCAGGTCAGGAAGGGCTACAACACCTATTCGCCTGCATGTAAGCCGGATCGGGACAAGCCAGGCTCAGCGGACTGTGCCTACTGATACATGCATAAGCCAGAGGGGTAAAGGTTGGTTGAGCTTTGCTGCAGCATCAGCTAGCAGATGCTGGCACAGGGGGAAAACTCTGACGAGCTAAACTGCAGTACCACCTGGAGAGTGCAAGATCTGGAGTAGGAATGGGCCCATGAAGGAAACAGTGGGCACCTCTTTCTTGAACAGCCACTCCCACTGGTGAAAATGAGAACTGGGACTGGGGCAGAGAGTGGCCCACCAGCACATGTGTGGGCTGGATAGTGGGACTGGTTGGGTTGAACTAGGCTTCAAAGCCCATTGATATGAATGAGAACTGAGTGGGATGTGGGACAGACAAGGCCAGTCTGCTGTACATACTGGCAAACATAGGAACCAGGGCAAGAGGCAGGCCTGGTGGTGGTTATTGTGGGTCATTCCGACTAGGCTACAACTACCATTGGTTTGCGTGGGGGCTGAGTGTGCGGTGGGCAGGATCAGGCTGCACTGCAACACCTGTTAGTTTACTTAGAAGACAGGGCTGGAAGCAACTGACCCAGCAATTGCAACTAACAGTGTGCTCATAGGCCAATTTGAGAGACAGACTCTGCCAGACCCTGCATTGGCATGCACACACAAGAATCAGGTCAGGGATCACCTCAGATGAAGTTTCTTTGGGAATCCCCCCAACTGAACTGCTGGACTCAAAACTCCAACCATGGAGAAAATTGCAGGTTCCATGATCTGACATGGAGTGCATGTGTCAGAGCTGGGCCTCCTCAGTGGCTTAGAGCAGTGGACAGCATATGCAGATGCAAATGGTGGATTTGGCAGTACGCTGAAACCTGCAGAGGACACCTAGTACCATAACAAAGGATGGAGGACAGAACAAATCTATCAACTACCCAGCCAAGAGTTAGCAGTGAATACCCAGGCAAGCAGAGAGTCTAAGGTGGACTATGTCAGCTGGTGGATTCTGGAGAGAGTTCATCATGATCGGAGTGGCAAGATTGGTAGCAGAACAGAACTACTGAACTATCAAAACCACTTGAGTGGGACCCTCAGAGCATGCCCCAGATTGGGAACCCTGGGATGTTGGGAAGCTGGGTATGGCTTCTCCCCCACCTCTCCCTTCCCCCTAAGATTCAGGAAGAAAAAAAGAGAATGTCAAAACAATGATCACAATCACTTTCTTCTAGCCGTTGACCCTTCACATCCTAATCAAAATCATAAAAGTATCAAAATTTTAAAAAATAGTAATAAAAAATTAAAAAATATAAATGAGTTCTTTGCGAGTCTGGCATGATGGCTCAGTGGCTAAATCCTCACTTTGAATGTGCCAGGATTCCATATGAGCAGCAGGTTGTGTCCTGGCAGCTTTACTTCCCATCCAGCTCCCTGCTTGTGGCCTGGGAAAGCAGAACAGGATGTGCCAAAGCCTTGGGACCATGCTCCCACGTGGGAGACCTGGAAGAAGCTCCTGACTCCTGGTTTCAGGTTGGCTCAGCTCCGGACATTGCGGGTACTTGGGGAGTAAATCATCAGACAGAAGATCTTCCTCTCTGTATATCTGACTTTCCAATAAAAATGAAATAAATCTTAAAAAGGAAGGAAAGGAAAGGAAAGGAAAGGAAAGGAAAGGAAAGGAAAGGAAAGGAAAGGAAAGGAAAGGAAAGGGAAAAAGGAAAAAGGAAAAAGGAAAAAGGAAAAAGGAAAAAGGAAAAAGGAAAAAGGAAAAAGGAAAAGCAAAGGAAAAATGAGCACCACTCTCCTGAAGACAACATAGGGCCTGGGCTCAAAGCTGAACTTAAACCTGGCCACCAGGCCCAGAACAGTGTCCTCCTGCTATGTCTGTCTGTCTGTCTCTCTCTCTGAAGCTTCCTCACCCAACTCCAGGTTCAAGGGCTTCTTAGGCCCACCCCAATTTTTTCAAAGCCTGGGTGCAGATTCCCCCTCGCATCCCAGAGGAAGAGGCGGAGATACAACTGCCAGGAAAAGCAGTCTCTGACAGAAGTGCAATACGCACTCAGAAATCCGCAGTCTGTCACAAAGGCTCCGTACCACATAGTCCTGGTACGTGAAGTCTCCAGGATATGCAAATCCATAGAGCTAGAACGTGGATTAGTGGTTGCCTAGGACAGTCGGAGGAAGTAGGAGCATCCACAGATATGGGGTGTCTTGGGGAGTGATGGCAATGTTCCATTATTAGTTTATAGCAATGTTTGTAGGTTTCCGTGAATATATGTTGGGGTCTCAAAAAGTTTTTGGAGAAGAAAGCATTTAGTTTGGTAGTTAGACACCAGCTAGAACACCCATGCTCCAAATCGGAGTCAGGTGGAGGGGACAAGGGGTCAATTCCCACCTCTGGCTCCTGACTCCAGCTTCCTGCCAGTGTAGACCCTGGGAAGCAGCCGTGACAGTTCAAGGAGTTGAGTTCTGCCACCCATGTGAGATACCTAGATTGAGTTCCTAGCTCCTGGTTTCAGACCAGCCCAATCTCACCCATTACAGGCATTTGGGGAGTGAACTAGCAAATGGAAGTGTTTATTCTCTCTCTCTCTCCCCACCCTCTCTATGTATACATACATCTGTGTGTGTTTCTCACACATTTAAAATACTCATGAAAAAGTAGAATTAAATTTTGGTATTAAAAAGTTTGAAATCTACAGATTATTTTTCCATAAAAATCATGTTCTAGGGGGGTCAACATTGTGGTTAGCAGGAAGAACCATCTCCCATAAAGTCAACATCCCTCATGGGTGCTCCCTCATGTCCCAGCTACTCCTCAGTTAGCTCCCTGCCAGTGCACCTGGGAAACCAGCCGAAGATGAACCAAGTGCTTGGCAGCCTGTGAAAAAATGTGGGAGACACAGAAGAAGCTTCTGGCTCCTGACTTCAGCCCAGCCCAGCACTGGACATGATGTCGATTTGGGGAGTGAATCAACAGAAGGCAGATCTGTCTCTTCTCTCTCTACAACTCTGCCTTTCAAATATAAATAAATAATAAATAAATCCTTTTTAAAAAACCTATATTCTAAAAAGCAGCATATTTCTTACTTTAAACGGGTACATTTTAGGACATGACAAAGATGACAAAGAAGCGATTTTTTTTTAAGGCAAAAAAAAAAAAATCAAAGTCATTCCGTATCTCCCAGAACCAGAGAAACATCCACAACCCTCCTAAAAAAAAGCAATGATCATCTATGAAGACCAGAGACCCAACCTGACCCAGGACTTCCTGTCAGAAACACTGAGCGCTACAGAGCTGGGGGGTAATATTTATAGAGTCCTAAGGAGAACAGAACAAACATCATGCTCTGTTAAGCAAAGAAATGACATTTTAGAACATGAAGGATTGCAGGAGTTACACTGCTGACATTTCTTTTCTGGAGAAAAGAAATTGAGAAACTACTCCAGCAGCAGGAAATCCGAGTTCATAATGTCAAAAAGGGGAAAGCAGAGATACAACAACGAGTAAGCAAAAAGGAGACCCAAAAGTCAGACTCAATATTGCTGACAATAGAATCGAGGAGTTTAGAATAAATGTTACAAAAGCATTTTTTTTTAAGATGTATTTATTTTTATTACAAAGTCAGATATACAGAGAGGAGGAGAGACAGAAAGGAAGATCTTCCATCCAATGATTCACTCCCCAAGTGAGCGCAATGGCCAGTGCTGCACCGATCCAAAGCCAGGAGCCAGGAAATTTCTCCAGGTCTCCCACGCGGGTGCAGGGTCCCAAGGCTTTTGGCCATCCGCGACTGTTCTCCCAGGCCACAAGCAGGGAGCTGGATGGGATGTGGAGTTGCCAGGAACAGAACCGGCGCCCATATGGGATCCCGGCACATTCAAAGTGAGGACTTTGGCCACTAGGCCACAGTGTCGGGTCCCAAAAAGATTCTCAAAGTAGAACAAATAGAACAAAATCCACATCAATCTTCAAATTGTATAGATGAAGGAAACATTGAGAAGTCTATAGGTGTTCTTAGATCTGACTCATCATTCTTGCTTAGCAAGATTGCTTTTTAACACTTCCTTGTTTAGTATATCAATTTTTAATTTATTTATTGGAAAGATTGAGTACACCCACTCACTCATTCACTCCCCAATGCCCGGATGGTGGCAGAGCACCAGAAATGCAATCCAGGTCTCCAACACGGGTGTCAGGGACTCAAATTACCTCAGCTGCTTCCCCGAGTCGGCCTGGGCAGGAAGCTGGAGGCCAGAGCTGAAGGCAAGCACCAAACCCAGGCTCACCAAGGAGGCACACAGGCACCCTAACCACTACGTCCAACTCACCCAGTCCTGAACAAGATGTCCTTATTCTACTCAGGAATTCGCTATTTCTCTAGCTCCCTGACCTCTGCAACTTTTTTTTAAAGGTTTATTCATTTGTATTAGAAAGGCAGATGTACAGAGAGGAGGAGATATAAAGATCTTCCACCCACTGGTTCACTCCCCAAGTGGTTACACTGGAGCCAATTAAAAGCAGGAGCCAGGAGCTGCTTCTGGGTCTCCATGTGTGTGCAGGGTCCCAAGGCTTTGGGCCATCCTCGACTGCTTTCCCAGGCCACAAGCAGGGAGCTGGATGGGAACTGGAACAGCTGGGACACAAACTGATGCTCACATGGGATCCCAGCACACGCAAGGTGAGGATTCAGCCACTAGGCTATCGTGCCAATCCCCCTACTTATTTTTAGGTCTTTGAGGAAATGCCACTGGGACCTCCAGAGGTTACATCATCATATATTCCTACCAAGGATTTCATGGTTTCTACATCCTCAGCAACACTTTCTGTGATTTTCTGGTTTGATTTGGTTTGTTGAAGTCACCTTAATGGGTATGAGGTGTAGGCCTGCTTCTGAGCAGCAAATGCCAAGCTCATTGACACATTGAATGAATCAAAAGGGAAAACACCTCTATTCCATTCTGTAGCAGCAGAGGGAAAGCTTTTATGTGCCAAGGATCATTTGGAAATTTGTAACATCATTTACAGGCCATGCACAATCATCAACTTGAAAATTAGCCGGCTCTAGATTTATTGAATTTCCAGTCCCACCTGTGGTTGCCTTGGCAGAGCCAGGTCAGATGATTTTGTTGGCCTTACACGGCCTCGGGCTGGGCATTCCCAAGCCCTGAAGGGATCATTGAACTTGAACCTCAGCCAGAACAGCTCCTTGCTAGCAACCAGCAGAGCCAAAGAGGACACTCTCCATGGTCCCCAGGCCGTCTTCAGTGTGCAATAGCCTTCGCCCCCCGTGGCTCGCATGGGCTTGGGGAGTCAAAGCGACTTCAAAAATGGTTCTGCTACTTTCCATCTGTACTCCAGCATGTCCCTGAACCCTGCTAAACCTCTGTAAAGTGGAACTAATTAGAGCAGGCTTTCTCTAAGGCAGGGATTACCTGAGATCCAGAGCACGGCACTCAGGGCAGTGTCTGGAAGCCCCCGATAATGCCAGCTGTGAGGCTTACAGGAAAGGCCATGCCTCTTCACTGACTCACTTCTCCCTGGCACCCAGCTGCTCCTCCACGGTCCGTGTACACGGTCCGTGTACAGGGCAGACACACATTCTCAGGGGTTGCTGGCTAGGGCCCGAGAAGTGACCTCAGGCAGGTTGTGCTAGATCTAAATGTGGCAAGACAGAAGCAGTCACTTTTTTGAAGTTCTAGTAGGTTTGTCTGTACTTTATCAAAGTGGAACCTTCTCTTGTGTACATTTTATGACTGGCTTCTTTCATTCAAGATAAAGTTTTGCTTGCTTTAAGATTGATTTGGTTATTTGAAAAGGAGAGTTACAGGCTGAGGAGAGACAGAAAGATCTTCCATCCAGCTGGTTCACTTCCTAGATGGTGCAACAGCCAAGGCTCGCCTAGGCCAAAGCCAGCAGGTCAGGAGATTTACCTGGGTCTTCCCTTTGGTACAGAGGCCATCTGCTGCTGCTTTCCCAGTAGCATTAGGAGGAAGCTGAATTGGAAGTATGGCAGCTGGGACTGGTGTCTCAGTGGCCTAACATGGGCTCCCGACATAAAGTTACAATTCTCCCATGCTGAGGCTGGCACAGTGGCACAGCAAGCTAAGCCTCCGCCTGCAGTGTTGGCATCCCATATGGATACCAATTCAAGCCCCATCTGGCTGTTCCACTTCCGGTTCAGCTCCCTGTTTATGGCCTGGGAAAGAAGCAGAGGATGACTCGAGTCCTTGGCCCCTACACCCACACTGGAGACCCAGATGAAGCTCCTGAATCCTGGCTTCAGATCGGCTCAGGTCCAACCACTAAAGCCATTTGGGGAGTGAGCCACCAGATAGATTTATTTCTTTCTACATTTCCTTCTCTTTTTGTGAATGCCTTTCCAATAACAATAATAATAAAGAAAAAGTTCTCCCCTGTTAAGTGGGTATTGACAGATAGCTTCTTTTTGTTGCTGAGTAATATTCCACATTCATTGATTCCCCTTTCTGTTGATGATGATTGGGCTGTTTCCAGTTTGTGCTATGATGAGTATTCAAGCACAAGTCTTTTGTGGACATACATTTACTTTTCTTTCAGGCTGTATTTATTTTTATTGAAATAGATCATTGTGTTGTGGGTACAGTAAAGTTTGTGTACCTTACTGTGTGAAGATAGATATGGAGAAAATATACACTGGAGAAGCAAGGTATCAGATTGTAGAGCAGATAGAGATGTTATTAATTTCATGCTAATCTAAAATTACAAAGGCAGAGGTGTTTTGACAAAGGTTTACAAACTGTTCAGTTGTTGCCTCCATCTTAGTGACTCCTACTTTTTTTTTAAACAAGTGTGGGAGAAAAACTACCCTTGCCACATGGCAAAACACTGCTTCATTTCTTCCATCTGCTTTCAGGAAGAAAAAGCACAGACTACTGCAATCAGAGCAAAAGGGAACATGTTTAGGCCAGCAATTATGCTGTACTTGGGGCACTCGTCTCCCATATTGGAGTACCTGGATTCAAGCCTCTGCTTCATTCTCCATTCTAGCTTTTTGCTAATGTGCACCCTGGGAGGCAGCAGGTGCTGCAGGTTCAAGTACTTGAGTCCCTGCTACTCATACAAAAGACCCAGACTGAGTTCCCAGCTCCTGGCTGCAGCCTGGGCAAGTTCTAGCTATTGCAGACACTTGGGTAGTAAACCAGCAGAAGGGAGATTCATTCTCATTCATTCATTCATTCTCTCTCTCTCTTCTACATAAATATGCATGTATTGTTTAAACAACTAGAAAGCTCCCCTGGGTTTGCTTTGTGCCAGGGCTCCCCCTCTAGGGTAACAGCTCTGAATTTTAGGAGAAGCCTGGGACAGTGGCACACAGGCGAGTAAAGCCTGCATTGGGGCTAAGGACTGAGATCTGGGAATGAAAGCACTGACCTCATCAAAGGTACAAGCCTTGGATACAAGCTGTGGGAAGGAGGCCTTAGGAACTGGTGAATGGCAAAGTGTGCACACCCTGCAGGCTCTTCGGGAACCTTTGCCCCAGTTCTTAGCCAAGCAGGTGCTGTTACGTTTCTCCAGAAGAGGAGCCAGCAAGCAGCACGCCCTAACAGTGCAGAAGATGAACTTGGGAAACAGAAGGTGCCTGCTGCCCTGGGCATCACAATGGATTCCTGAATCTGAGGGAATCCCAAGGTGCAGAGAACTTACCCTGCAGTTTGCAGCAAACCCTGCTAGGGCCATGCCTGAAGTCACAGAGGCAGGAAGATGACAAACCGAAGCTCTATGTCTACACCAGTCCCTTCTCCCATCTCATTCTCAGCCTACTGTGGCCAACACCTATACAGAGGAGTGGCACCGAGCTGCTTGCTTGGATCCAGTTCTTGACAGCTCTGGGAACACCTGCTGGTTCTGCAGAACTGCCTTCAATCATCCTTGCTACTCACTCCTCATCGGGCAGGGTGACCTCTAAGGAAGCCATGAACAACAGGCTCCACTCTGCCAGGCACAATCCACTGCTGGATGCAAGGTGTTTCAGACTCCAGGAACCAGCAATGAGATTCTAGGCAAACACTGGGTTCCACAGCTGATAGCCTGAAACTTGTTGACCTGCAACCCAGCTAGCGTCCATGGATGACCCTCCAGCAACTGACTCTAAAAGAAGCTAACTTTGGTCAAGAAAAGTCATCCATCAGCTTTTACAAAGGGATGACCGGAGACCTCAAAAGAAAAGACAATGGGAATGCCTGGCAATGGACCCAGGATTTCATTTGGAAGGTATATATAAAATACAACTAAACAGTGTACTTCCAAAAAGTGAATTTCAGTGGGGCAGGTCACTGTAGCAAAGCAGGTTTGTTGTGGCGGAAGACACTCACATCCCATCATCACAGAATGCTAGCTGAAGTCCCAACTATTCTCTGCTTTCCATCCCGCTCCCTGCTAACACTCTCGAGAGGCAGCAGGTGATGGCTCAAGTGCTTGGGCCCCTGCTACCCATGTGGCAGACCCAGATAGAGTTTCTGGGTCCTAGTTTTGGCCCAGCCCTAGCTGTTGTGGGTATCTGAGGAATGAAGCTGGATACAGAAAATCTGAGTGTGTATTTCTGTGTGTGCCTGTGTGTGTCATTCTGCTTTGCAACAGAATCAGTAATTATTTTTAAAGTTGTATTTTTTTAAACAGTGAATGTTATGATAAATCATATCTCGATTTTTAAGAATGGAGTCACTGAATAATTGCCAGAAGTAGAACAAACAGAAGCTGAACCCAGATCAGGACTTCCTTCTGGAAATGTGAGCCCCTCTTTTGCTCTTCCTCTCCCTCACCTCCTCCTAACTTCTCTAAATTAAATGCATCCTCTGGACCTACACTGATAAACACACCGTTATAGGTTTTCTTCACAATCCCCACAACCTTGAAGACACAAATGCAGGTACCATTTCTCCAAAAAGTTCCCCAGACTCTTTCCTCACTGCCAAGATAAGAACATTCCTGTCTTGGGATTCCAGAAAATGTTTCTGGCCTACCTGTGACTAATACCTTATACTGAAAACAGCTGTCCGCCCATGGCCTCCCACCAGCACAGACTCAGCATGCAAGGAGCCACAGGATATATATGCTAAATGAACTGAAGCTGAGAGCATCTCTTGCAAGTCATCCTTATGCTAGTTTCTTTCTACTTCACACACCTGATTTAATAATGTAATATGGTCTGTCTGTAACTACAAAGCCAGTGATGTGCTACCAAAAACAACGTGCCTTCATGCCAAGAATCAATGAAACATTCCTTTTAAGGACTTTCCTTCAATACAGGTAAAGAGGGAGAATGAACCAGACCGACAGACTCGCTGGTTCCTGCTGACAGCAAGACAAAGCTCATTTTCTTCTTGTCTTCCCTGAAAATCTGTCAACAACACAAAGCCTGTATGCAGCATCTTTGCAAAACCATCTCAGAACCAGGATATGTTAAATTGAATTCAAACAACAAGGGAACTACCAAAAACTCAGAAGGGCTTTGCTACGCCTTGCAATTGGCCAACAAGAGCCCCTGAAGTCCAAAAGGCCACAGAAAGAGCTACTCTTCCTCACTCAGCTCAGGTCTCCAACAGGCTCGGCACCTGCCCAGTCTTCATACTGCCAAATGTGTGAGCACCCAGAAGAGAACAGGGGTATTACGATGAATGCCCAGCCACCCAAGAGTCAACAGCTGTTCATCTTTTACTACCTAAAGATTCCCACATGGACAGGTGCCAGGTCTAGTAGTTGGAAGGCTTCTTGGGATATTGGAATGTCTGGATTTGAATCCCAGCTAGACTCATGATTTCAGCTTCCTGTTAATGTACACTGTGGGGAACAGCAGGCAATGGCTAAAGCAACTTGGCTACCCCTGCATGAGAGATACATTTTGAGTTCCTGGCTCCTGGCATTGGCCTTGCTCAGCCATTGCAAATAGTGGCACAAGGCGGACAAGTGAACCAGTCAATGGGTTCATTCTCTCTCTCTGAAATAAAATAAATAAAAATGTTAAACAAGTCTTGGAAAGCTTTTTTCAATTTATTTTTAATTAATTAATGTATTTATTTTGAAAGGCAGAGCTATAAAGAGGAAGGGAAATACAGAGAGAGCTTCCTTCTGCTGGTTTACTCCCTAGATGGCCTCAACAGTCAGGGCTGGTCCAGGCAGAGCCAGGAACCTGGACCTTCTTCCAGGTTTTCCACATGAGTGGCAGTGGTCCAAGCACTTGGGCCATCTTTCATTGCTTTCCCAGGCACATTAGCAGGGAGCTGCATCAGAAGTGGAGTAGCCAGGACACAAACCAGCAACCAAAACAGAGACCACCACAGGCAGCAGACTGACCCGTTAAGCCACAATGCCAGGCCCCTGAAAAGACCTTATTTTTTTTTTTAGATGTATTTCTTTTCATTGGAAAGAAGATTTGTAGAGAAAAAGAGAGAGAGAGAAATCTTTCACTTGTTGTTTTACTCCTGAAATAGTTGCAATAGCTGGAACTGAACGGGTCATAAGCCAAAAGCTTCTTCTGGGTCTCCCACTAGGATGCAGGGTCCCAAGGATTTGGGCCATCCTCTACTGCTTTCCCAGGCCCTAAGCAAGAAGTTGGATGAGAAGTGAAGCAGCTAGGACACCAACTGGGATGCTGGCACATGCAGACAGAGGATTAGCCAATTGAGTCATTATGCAAGCCCCAAAGAGTTTTTTTAAAAGGGATCTCACTGACAAGATAACAGTAGCTACCATAGACATCTCATACTAACACCCTCAAATACTACTACATGCAACTTTTCTTTCTTTTTTTTTTCTTTTCTTTTAAGATTTTTTCATTGGAAAGGCAGATCTTACTGAAAGAACAAGAGACAGAGAGAAAGATCTTCCATTTGCTGATTCATTTCCCAAATGGCCACAATGGCCAAAGTTGAACCAATTCAAAGCTAGGAGCCTCTTTCAAGTCTCCCACGTGGGGTCTCAAAGCTTTGGGCCGAGGACTGCTTTCCCAGGCCTCAGGCAGGGAGCTGGACGGGAAGTGGAGCAGCCGGGACCAGAACTGGAGCCCATATGGGATCCCAGTGCTTACAAGGGGAGGATTAGCCAAGTGAGCCATCATGCCAGACTCTATATGCAGCTTCAAAGAATAATACCCTAGAACTATAGCTCCAAGCTCTTATAATCACCAAAAATTCCCTAATGTTAATGATTTTTCAAAGGCTTACTTGTTTTTTTAATTGAAAGGCAGAGTGAGTGATGGGGAAAGACAGATAGATCTTCAATTCACTGATTCACTCCCCAAATGCTGGCAACACTAGGCTCCATTCTGGTCTACCCTACATGGATGGCAGAGCCCGAGTACTTGGGACATCTTCCACTGCCTTCCCAGGTGCAATAGCAGGGAGCTGGATTGGAAGCAGAGCAGCTGAGACTGGACCGTATGGGACACAGGCATGCCAAGCAGCAGCTTCACCTACCATCCCACAATACTGACTCCACCCCCCACCCCCGCTTTGTTATCCTTCTAGCAGAGTTCCTCCTTTAAACTATCACTTGTCCAGCTCCTGCCCACCACCTGCCAGCCCAGACACCATCCTGCCAGCAGCATGTGGTCAGCTGCGCAGCCCCCTCTTGCGTACCTGTGCAGAAGGTGCCGTCATTGGGAATGAATGTCTTGTTGTTGTTTGTGGCCCGATAGCCTCCGAGGCAAACACAGTAGAAACCACCAAGGGTGTTGTGGCAAGATGTATGGTTCCCACAGACCACAGTGGCTCCAAACTGGCATTCGTCTTTGTCTGTGGATACAAGGAAACTGAATTCACACCATGCCCTACCAGCCACCTGTTCCACCCTGACACCCTGGACCACATCCTGGGAGGCCAGCACCCTGGTTCATTTTCCCTGTTCCTTTCTTTCCACAGGCTTTGTATATAATTGGTTACACGCCAACTATATACAAAGCAAGAAGCACAATATTCCCATGTGGCAGCCCATCCTCTATGGGAGAAATCTTCCTGAACTTTTTCACACTCAAAAAATTGGGGTTGGCACTGTAGTGTAACATGTGAAGCCACCACCTGCAATGCCAGCATCCCATACGGACGCTGGTTCAAGACCTGACTGTTCCACACCCAGTCCAGGTTCCTGCTAATATGCCTGGGAAAGCAGTGTAAGATGCCCCAAGTCTTTGGGCTCTTGCACCCATGTGGAAGACCCAGCAGAAGCTCCTGGCTTCGACCTGGCCCAATCCTAGTCATTGCAGCTATTTGGGATATAAACCAGCAGATCTTCCCTCTCTCTCTCCCTTTCTCTCTGTGACTCTACTATCTAAATACATAACTCTTCATTAAAAAAAATCTTAAAATGAATTTTAAAAAATTTTAGTCATGTCCCAGGTCTGGAGAAACAAATGCAGCTGGATGCCACTTGGTGGTGTCAGCTGCTGTCCTGCTTTTCCCTGAAGGCCCAAGTTGGAAGATTTCACGTGCAGTGATTAACTGGCAAAACTGCTAGTTCTGAGGTACTGGGAAACACAATGGAATTAGCACAGAGGCCTCATCCGGGAGAGAGGCTAATATCGCAGCAAGAATAGCTCATGCTAATGGCCAATGACCCAGTGAGTGATGTCAGCCACACGCAGGGGAGGGTTGAAATAAGTGGTCATTTTGTGTTTGCTTGCTTTAAGAGACAAAGAAGGAAAGAGTGGAACAGACATGACTCGCCTCTGCCTGCTCACTCTCCAAATGCCTGCAAGGGCCTTGCGACCAGGCCTGCTCAAAGCCAGCAGCCAAGCACCACTCCCTCAAGGAGCAAGGTGAGGCAGATTGCAGGCAGCCAATCACTTGAGCCATCAGTACTGCCCTCAATGGTCTACAATATCAAGAAGTTGGAGGCAGGAGTGTGGGCAGGATTCAAAACTAATTACTCTTCTGGCACAAGGGCTAGCCACTAGACCTAACACCCGCTCCCCTGGTTGGCTGGAATCAAACAATTAGAACTGAAAGAGCGATATGAAAGTCAATCTCTCCCATCATCCTCTATAGCTCAGGATTCAGCACCTGTTTCCTCAGAGCTCCACTGCAATCACTCGCAGCAGCACAGCATCATGAACGTGAAGTACACTAATGAGCAATGAGCTCTACTTCAAATAAACTCCATGCAAACACAGAAGACCAGGCTGATCAAATTTGGCTCCTGGGCCACAGTTGTTCATTCTGCCCTCATCTTCAAATTCAGAAGAAACTCCTGAGACCCAAATCGTTTTGAATTAAATTTTTAAAAAGTTATCTGAAAGGCAAATAGGCAAGGAGACACAGACACGAATCTTCCATCTGCTGGTACTCTCACCAAGTGCCAGGACAGCCAGGGGCCAAGTCAGGTTGAAACCAGGAGCCCAGAACTCAATCCAGGTATCTCACATGGGTGGCAGGGGTCCACGTACGCAGATTCCTGCCACGTACAAGGGAGCCCCAGATGGAGCTCCTGGCTCCTGCCTGACCCAGTCCTGACTGTTGTGATCATCTGGGGAGTAAGCGATGAATGGAAGATCTTTCTGTATCTGTCCCTCTCTCTCTCTGTAACTCTTTCAAATAAATAAATATTAGAAAATAAGAAAAAAGTTAGGAACAAATAAGGCACAAGGCCAGCCTGCAGAATGGGCAATGGGTGTGACTACGCACATTTGCATCTGCAAAGTAGACTATAACTTGAATCCAAGACTGAATTGTTATTTTTTTCTTCAAGGAGAAAAAAACCTCACAAAGATCTCACAATGAGGCTGAATACCCCATGTATCCACACCTGCAAGACAAAATTCTCAGTGTGTCCCATGTGGGTGACAATACTCACTGGCAACAAGGTTGCCAAGAGTAAACAGCGAGTTCATTAAAACATTGATTCACTCTGCCTCTCTGTACATTGCCCCTGAACACTGTCTAACTGGCATGGCACAGCAGACTGTCAAGAGGTAGGCGATCACTTGGGAGGCTTCCAGCCTAAAAGTCCATGTGTTCCTTCAAGTCATCTAAATCCTCAGAGGGTTCCAACTACCAAATATGCAGAGGATGGATTCTGGTAGACATGAGACCTGCAACAATTTGATTATCTCACCAATTAACCATTAAGTCCAATAGAAACCCGTGTTTTGCTTTTTCCCCATGATACTAATGTAACTAGCATTAAATCAAAAGAACCAGAGTACTGAAGAAACATAACATTCACTTTGGTTAAATTCAAGAGTGAAAGCAGATTTGAAATCTGCATGAAGTCAGAGTTTGCAGATCTCCAAGGTCAATGATCCTGAGGAAAACTCCAGGGAAAGATCAGATCTGAACACTAACACAAAGACTGACTGTGATCAACAAAACTACTTGTAATAAAAACATGTGAACAACACAGCAGTGTTTCCCCGCAGACTGCAACCCTTTCGCACTGGAGAATGGTGTTTCTTGATTGCAAGGTCAGACTGAACTCAAGGTTGAGACTCACCCACACACTGCATCCTTCCGTTGCCCACAAATCCATAGTTGCAGATGCAAATCTTCTTCCCATCTCTTTGCTGGCATGTAGCATGCTTGTGGCAGGTGTTGCAGATATCTAAGTCTGAATCATAAATTGCATATTTCAGAAAAGAAACATTCAAGATGATATACACATTCCTTAGTAGACATTTTCAATGAAGAACAACCCAACTTTGAAGACAAAAAATTAAGATATGACACATCTAATCTCATCCCTACCCAGAGAACCAAGCGCAAATATTCCTTTACACGGTGAGCAATACACTTTAAGATTTTTTTTTTATTTATTTGAAAGACAAAATTATGGGGGTGAGGGTGTAGGAAGAAAAATACTATCTTCCATCTGCTGGTTCACTTCCCAAATGGCTGCAAAGACTGGGGCTGTGCCAGGTCAAATCCAGAAGCCAAGAGCTTTTTCCATGTGTCCCTGACAGGTAAAGGGGCCCAAACACTTAGGCCATCTTCTGCCACTTTCCCAGGCATGTTATCTGGAAGCTGGGTGAGAAATGGAGTAGCTAGGTCTCAAACTGGCACCAATATGAAATACCTACATCATAAAGTGGTGCCTTAACCTGGTATACCACATCAGTCCCTGGTAATCAATCAATGTTCTAAGAGACTGATCCAGATGGATTCTTCCAGACTTTCAATTCCCGAACGTTTCCCACACACGGTGTACCGTCCAGGCAGAACAAGCCAACTCCTCTTACCTAATAGACTACACTACCATGCTTCCATGCCCCAGCTATAGGCTTCCTTTACCTACAATGTCACGCCCATCCTCCTTCATATCTCAACACCCACCCTGACTGTGACATGCTCTCTGGGTTCTTCCCCATTCTTCCATTCTGACTTTATTATTTTTTTAATATTCATCCATTTGGGCCCTGCTACAATGGCTCAGTGGCTAAATCCTTGCTTTGTATGTGCCATGATCCCATACTGGCGGCAGTTCGTATCCCAGCTGTTCCACTTCCCTTCTAGCTCTCTTCTTGTAGCCTGGGAAAGCAGGCGAGGATGGCCCAAAGCCTTGCTACAATGCACCTGTGTGGAGGAAGACCTGGAAAAAACTCCTGGCTCCTGGTTTCAGATCAGCTAAGTTCCAGCCATTGTGGTCTCTGAGGAAGTAAACTAGTGGAAAAAGACCTCTCTGTCTCTCCTCTGTGTAAATCTGCCTTTCCAATAAAAATAAGTAATCTTTAAAAATAAATAAATAAATCTGATTCATTCATTCACATATTTGGAATGCACAGCCACAGAGGGAGTGAAAGACAGGCAGGCAGGCAGAGAAATCTTCCATTCACTGATTCACTCCAAATGGCTGCAACAGTGAGGTCTAGACCAGGATAAGCCAGGAGCCAGGAACTCCATCCTGGATGCTCATGTGGGTGCAAAGGCCCAATACTTGAGCCATCTTCTGCTCTTCCAGGCACATTAGCAGGGATCTGGATTAGAAACAGGGCAGTTGGGCCGGCATGGTAGCCTAGTAGCTAAAGTCCTAGCCTTGCATGTACCAGGATCCCACATGGGTACCAGCTGGTTCGTGTCCCAGCTGCTCCACTTCCTTTCCAGCTCCCTGCTTGTGGCCTGGGAAAGCAGTCAAGGACAGCCCAAAGCCTTGGGACCCTGCACACACATGGAGACCCAGAAGAAGCTCCTAGCTCCTGGCATCGGATCAGCTCAGCTCCGGCCGTTGCAGACGCTTGGGGAGTAAATCAGCAGATGGAAAAATCTTTCTTTCTCTCCTTCTCTCTGTTAATCTAACTTTCCAATAAAAAATAAATAAAGCTTTATAGAAACAGTACAGTCCGGAGGGACTCAAACCAGCACTCTGATGTAGAAAGTCAACATCAAAGGCAGGGGTTGAACAAAGCTTACCACAAAGCTGTCTTCTATCCCTCCATTCTTCAGGAAAAGTACAGCTAACTCCCCCTCCATGCTCCCCTATCACTAGTTTATCCCACACCAACCAGGTCCATCTGTCACTATATTTGACCTTGCTCTGTCTTCCCAGCCTCCCAATGACGAATGAGTCACTCAAGGTCACCGATAATGCTGGCTGTCCCTGTGCTATCACAGCCCAAAGTAGACACTCAGCATCATTTGGACTGACTGGCTGCAAACAGGAATCTGAAATCTGACTTGCTACTATTCAGTCACATGAAGGGGGCGAGGAAAACATCTGCCAATATGTTACTCTAGCCATTTTCCTTCAAGGGAAAATGTGAATGTGTTTAAGATACTAACACAGTAACTGCGAGTCCCAGCAAGATGATCGCATCCCAGTTACATAGATAAACAGCAGCAATACAGGTGGGGAAAATGCCTAGAACTTCCAAACCTACCAGATGGCGAGGTCCAGCCCACACACAAGAATCCCTACCCAAGGCTACGGGATATTACATTTCGCTCTCAGTGTCTGTAATTTCAGGAGTGGCCCAGTGAGGAGAACCTCTGCGGTGTGGAATTTCATCTTGGTCTTGGCCCCATTATTACCCAGGTAATACAGCCTGGCCCTTGGGCTGCTCCAGGCAGAAAACCAACCAGCATGGGAGAATTTTAAATACTTTCAGCCATGCTGTTGTCATGGTTGCTGTTGTTGTGTTAATAAAAGATGACACAGAAATGGAATTAACCATTGATTATTATGGAGTAACACCAACGCAACTGAGGAATAGTCACAAAATGTATATCTCAAACCATAAACAAAATACAAATTTCAAAAAAGTAAAAATTTTAGAGGTCATCTTATCTGACTGTCAAAGCAATAATGTAATTAAAAATACATGGGCAGGCATTTGGCATAGCAGTTAAGCCATGACTGAGATGTTTGCACCCCACTGTCATAGTACCTGGCTAGATTCCTAACAACAGTTTCATGCTTAAGCAGACCCTTAGAGAAAGCAGTGTTGGCTTAAGTGATTGGATCTCTGCCACCACATGGGGCACATAAGACAGTGCCATGATGGGGCAAGCATTTGGAATAGTGATTACCTACACCCACATCCAATACCGAGTGTCTGGGTTCAAGTCCCCACTCCACTGCCAAATCTAGCTTCCTGCTAACGTACACCCTGGAAAGCAGCAGACGATGGATGGCCCAAGTACTGAGGTCTCTTCCTCTCGGGTAGGAGACCCGCATGTAGCTCTGGGCTCCGCGCGTTAGCCTTCCCTGGCCCAAGCTGTTACAGCTATCTTGGGGAGTAAATCAGCGGATGGGATACTTCTGTTTTATTTCTCTTTCTCTCTTTCCACCTTTCAAATAAGGGAAAATAAATCTAAAATAGGTCATTGTCAATTCAAAATTATATACAACCAAAACCTTTGAATTTTTTTTTCTTAAATGATGGATCCTATCTCAGATCCAAAAACACAGTTGTGTTGTTGTACATCTATAAAAACATGGATATAGCAAATTTTTAAATGTCTCCAAATTACCCAGGGATCCTCAACTTGATAAACCATAGGCTTAGTAGAACTTTGGTGGAGTCCTATATTTTGCTCTTTTAACAAGCTCCTAAGTGGAACACAGTTTGAGCAGAAAGGATAAAATGGCTTCTAAGGTCTCTTCTCTGTAAGGTTCTCACCCTTCTTTCTGAAGACATCTGTTTTAATGGCCCAGTAAGAAAAATTCAGTATGAGTAAAGTCACTGCCTGTGGTGCTAGAATTGGTTGAAGTCTCAGCTGTTCCACCTCCAGTCCAGTTTCCTGTCATTGTATCTGGGAAAGTAGTGGAAGATGGCCCAAGAGCTTGGGCCCCTGCACCCATGTACAAGAGCAGCAAAAAGCTCCTGGCTCCTGGCTTTGGATTGGTTCAGCTCTGATCATTGGAGCCATCTGGGGAATGAACCAGCAGATGGAAGATCTCTGTCTCTCCCTCTAGCTATATAAGTGTCTTTCAAATAAATAAACTAATCTTCAAAAAAAAAAAAACAGAGAACAATTCAGTGGAAGTATAACCCAAATATAGTAGTTACTATGTAATAGTATTTGGTTTAATAAATCTATATGCCCTACACTGGCATAGATGATTGATAGACAGATAGATAAAGTAAGTAAACAGATAAAAGACATGCTGATGCCAGGCTAGCAAAGGTTTCATTAACACTTGCAGAAGAGATGGTGGTGGGCAGAGAGGCTCAGGGGAAGCTTCCAATTGACCTATCATTTGCCTGGTCTGTGGCACCTGGCAGAGTAGCCCTCAGAATTCTAGAGACTCAAGGGGCCAAGGACTCCCAGAGAAACCTTGCAATACAAGAGGCAGGAACCCAACCCCAGTCAAGGCCACTGCTCAACAGCTTCTGACTCAGCCCAGAAATACATGGTGCTACCAAATTCTTGGATATGCCTTGTTCCCAAAGCCAGGTGTGCTGCAGGCTTGGTCCCCAGGGTGGCTGTGTTGAGGGATGGGAAGGCTGGTAGGGGCACTGCCCTCAGAGAGGGTCATGGGTTGAATCAGTTCTCACAAGAGTGTTGCTATGAAAAGTGCAAGAGCAGCTTCTCACTCATCTACTTGAACTTCCATTAAGGTCGAGTGATCTCTCTCCCCTGCACACACTCCCACTTTGATGCCATTCGGCAAGTGGTGACCCAGCCAAAATGACACAAGAAACCTCAGTGAATGCAGGCTCCCAGCCTTGGACTTTCAGCCTCCAAGTGGCAATAGGCGCCTTTGGTTGATAAGCTACCCTCAGGCAGCTCATTTTAGTGGCAGAAACTAAGGCACCTGAAGATGAAGTGGCCAATTCACCATGGATTTGATATTAAGTTTTGTGTCTGGCCTGGCACAGTAGCCTAGTGGCTAAATCCTCACCTTGCAACTGCCAGGATCCCATATGGATGCCGGTTCTAATTCCGGCTGCTCCACTTCCCATCCCGCTCCCTACTTGTTGCCTAGGAATGCAGTCAAGGACGGCCCAAAGCCTAGAAGAAGCTCCTGGCTCCTAACTTTGGATCCAGCCATTGCTACTTGTGCAGTGAACCAATGGACAGAAGATCATTCCTCTCTGTCTCTCCTTCTCTCTATAAATCTGCCTTTCCAATTTAAAAAAAAAATTGTAAAGTCTTTCGTCATACTTCATTTTCTGTCTGCCATGCCTAAGCCAGCTAAAACTATCTCCGAGAGAGAATGAAACAGGGTAGGGGTCTCAACCAGGGCTGGATGGAGTCTTTGTTGCAGAAGATAAAATGTTATGTAAGATGAACTGTCAGTTAATCCATCAGATGGAGACTATGTTGTCAAATGAATCAAGCAGTGGGTGGGCTTTTAGCCTAGCACTGAGGATGTGCACTAAGACGTCTGCATCCCTCATTAGAGGACCTGGGTCCAGTACCCAGCTCAGGCTCTAGATGCCAGTTTTGTGACAGTATAGACTCTAAGAGGAAACAGTTGACAGCCCAGGTAAGTGGTCTCCTGCCATCCACAGAGGAGACCTGGATTAAGGCCCTGGCTCCCAGCTTCAGTCTCCATCCAGTTCCAACTATTGGCAGCGCTTGGGGAATGAAACAGAGGGAGTTGATTATTTATCTGTCTTTCTGTATCCCAAGCAAATAAATGCTATTGTTGAAGCACAGCCGGTTAAACCACTCAAAATGGCATCCCAAATCAGCACACCAGGTCAAGTCCCAGCTGCTCTGTTTCTGATCCAGCTGCCTGCTAATGAGTCTTGGAAGTCAGCAAAAGATGGTCCTGGTGCTTGGGCCCCTGACGCCCATGTGGGAGGCCCAGACAGGGTTCCTAGTTCCTGGCATTGGCCTGGCCTAACCTGGTGGTAAAGAAATTTGGGAAGCAAACCGATGGATGGAAGACCTCTCTGTCTCTCCCTTCCTCTCTCTGTTGCTCCACCTTTCAAATAAATATATAAGTAAATATTTAAGTAAGTGTATAAGTAAATATTTTCCAAAAAATGTTTTAAAAGCCAATGTGTGGCATAACAGGTAAGGCTGCCACCTGCAATGCTGACATGTCACATGGGCACTGATTAATGTCCCAGATGCTCAACTTCTGATACACTTCCTGCCAATGTACCAGGGAAAACAGCAGATGATAATCCAAATACTTGGACTCCAGCCACCCAAATGGCAGACCCAGTTGAAGCTCCTGGCTCCTGGCTCCTGGCTTTGGTCTGGCCCGACCCTAGCCACAGCAGCTATCTGAGGAGTGAACAAGAAGATAAAAGATTTATTGCTCTCTGGCTCTCACATTAAATAAATATATCTTTTCAAAAAAGTTTTTGAACTTTTTACAGCGAGAAATAGAAATACAGTATGAACTCTAAAGCACCATGCAAATGTATGCAAATGAACATTCGTGTCTATTTCCATAGATCTTGTTACCCCTAGAAACAGTCCTACAATCTGCAGTGCCTGACACTGGGCACTGTGGTTAAAAACACTTGAGTTATGGGCCTGGCTCTACCATTCACTATGAGTGTAACCCTTGATGATCTCCACCTCCGAGAGCAAGTGCAACCCTCATGTGCAAGACTGAAGGGTAGATGAGTTACTACATGTAATGTCACTAGACTGTTAGGCCTTGCTGTAACAGCCACTCAACAACTCTGTGTTCCTGAATAAACAAAAGTAACAATGCAGATGGTTAATTAACCAATACCAAGTATACCACTGGGAAGGTCAGTAGAGAACTGCATAGAAGTACTATGTGGAAAGATGCTGACCTGCTCATGGGCTGACATTTTAGAAATCGTATCTAGGCCCTTTCAAATGGCATGCTGGGCCACTGAGCCCCAAGGGAGTTGGGGGGTCATCCAGCAGGGTCTGGGGTTGCCCGCCTAGGTCCACCCCGGTGGCACCTTCTGAGCACTGAGGGTCTGGGCTCACAGGTGGTCTGGGGATGGCGTTGCAGAGACTTGAGGGCTCACTTACAGGTAAGGAATAACTTCTGAGGGTCTTGCATAGGTAAGGTCCCTGTGCAGCTTGGTCTACAGATCAAGCCTCCTCTTTGATTAAGAAAAAACAAAGGAGGGCATATCCAAATGCAAAAAAGAAGATATGGCAGTCCATTGGGGCCTGCAAGAACATCTGCTACCATAGCAGTGGAAGGGGAGCAGATTGTTCAGGGAAGGGGATGGGTAGATGGTGGGAGAGAGGACCGGTGAGGGAGTGTGTTGCAGATGAGGAATGAATACTGAGGCACTTCCTTCAACAAGGCCACTGTGATTGCAGGTAAGCAATCAGGCAGAAATTGAGCGGTTTGGAGGGGGAACCAAGACATTAAGCCTCAGATGGAAGCACCAGCCCACATGAGGGACCAGAGCTGAGGTAGTTAGCATCAACCACCTCCAAATACCATTCACTGGCACACACTAGGGCTGGGGCTGGGGGACTGACTGCCTAACAGGGCTATGTCACAGTGCTTGCCAGCAAGAGCCAAAATTGGAGATTGGCAATGTGGGCTGGGCCATGACACTGTCCAGCACACAAGGGAATCAGGTGTGGGGCAGAATCTGTGGGGGTGTATGTGGGCCCACCCCTGTGGAACTGCAAGAGCAACTGATTTGCTTAAGAGCTGGGGATGGTGACAGGTTAAGTTAGACATGGCCATGGAACCCACTGACACTCATGGGTAGTGGGATTGAGTACAGGCTGGATTAGACCAAGCTGCAGCACCCACAGGCACACGCAAGAATAGGGTGTGAGGCAGGCCAGGCCGCAACATCTACCACTTCATACATAGGCTGGGATGGAAGGTGTAGACTATGCTGGCTAAGGGCCTAGCTTCCACTGGCATGTGTGGGGTGTGGGTCGGGAGGCATGCTGGCTAAGGGCCTAGCTTCCACTGGCATGTGTGGGGTGTGGGTCTGGAGGCAAGCGTGGTGGGAGAACTTGAGAAATTCATCTGGTGGGCCCACTGATGAACATGTGATCCACGCCTGGGTGTTGGTCTGGTTGAGCAGAATAGCTCTAGCCATCAGCAAATATGTGGGTTGGTTCTGGAGGGGGCCGACTGAGCAGGGTCAGGCCAATCTTAACCCACTGGCAAATGCAGGAGCCAAGTTAATGTATGGGTCATGCTGGGCTGGGCTATCACACCTACCTGTTTGCTTGAGTCAGGGATGGGAGCAGACTGAGTAGAACTCAGTTGCAGCACCTGCCAGCAAGAGTTGGGACTGGGGGCAGGGCAGGTGAGGCCAGACTGCAGCATCCAAAGGCAAAGGTCAAGATGGGGGATGAGCTATTCTGAGCTGGATCAGAGCAATCACTGGCAGGAATAAAGCTGTAGCTGGGAACAGGTCCAGTAGGAGAGCTAAGGGGAAGCCCCAACTGGGTTGTAGTTCCATTGGTGAGCGTGGGGACTGGAATGGATATGGACGTCTGGGATGGGCACAGCTGAAGCACCTCTCGGCATGGATGTGGACTGGATCTGGGATGCGCCAGACTAAGCTAGACTCCAGCACACATTGGTGCTTGTGAGAGCCAGGTTGGGTGTAGATTGGGCTGAGCTAGGTCTCAGCTACCACTGAGCTGCAAGAGAGCTGTGTTTAGGTGTGGACCAAGTGTGGCTAGCCTGTAGCTCCCAAAAGAAGAACCAGAATGGGTGTGAGCCAGTTGGGCAAGGCCACTGTTTCTGACACGACAGGAGGACTAGGTCAGCTTCAGACAAGAACCCACCAGTGTGCGCGACATCTGCCACTGGGAAGAGATCTGACAGAGGAGTTTGGGGAATTCCTCTGTCGGGACACAATCCCTGCAGGCGAGCTCAAAAACTAAAACTGGGAGCAGCTCAGACCAGGCCAGGTTAGAGTACCCACCGGCATACATGTAGCTCAGGTCTGGGGGTGGGCCAGGCTGGGCCAATTCATAACACCCACTAGCAAATCTGAGATCTAGGACAGGTTGTGGGACAGGCTGGGTCAGGCCACAGCATCAGCCAGTAAACATTAGGACCAGGACTGGGGGCTGGCTGGCTGGGCTGGGTTGAGCGGCAACACTCACCAGCATGAGCTGTGGGCAGACTGGGCCGAGCCAGGCTACAGCACCCACTGGCAAATGCCGAGGTGAGATGGGCCATGCCAGACTGGGCCACTGTGCACACCAACACATGCGAGTCCTGGTGGCGTGGGCAGTGCAAGCCCAGTAGGGGAGCTGTGGGTACTCTCCCACTGGGCCACTGCTCCTGATGATGAGCATGAGAGCTGGCATTAGGAGCAGACCTGGCCTGGCACATCTACAATACCTGTTGGCCTGCATGTGAACTGGGTTGGGAGAGAGCTAGGCTGGGTTAACTGACTATATACACTGGTGCAGGCATGAGCCAGAATAAGAGCAGGCTGGTTGGGTTTTACCGTAGCAGCTGGCAAGTGCTGGGACAGGGGGCAGATTCTGTCAAGCCAGACTGCAGAACCACCTGGAGGGTGTAAGATCCAGGTCTTGGAAGTGGGCCCAGTAGGGAAACTGTGGGCACCCCGCTGATTGGCTGCAACTCCCACTAGCAAGCATAAGAATCAGGACCTGGGGTGGACCTGGCTAGACAGGTAGTGGCATCCACTGGCATGAATGTTGGCTGGAGGGTGGAGTCAGCTGGGATGAGTTAGGCTTCAAGGCCCAATTATGCATACGAGAGCTGAATGGGAGGCAGGACAGACCGAACCAATCCATTGCACATGCTGGCAGACACAGAAACCAGGGCTGGGGGCTGGGGGCTGGGAGTTGCTCTAACTGGGCTGCAGCTCCCAGTGGTGTACATGAGGGCCGACTGTGAAAGGCAGGATTGAATTGGGCTGCAGCACCCATTGGTTTGCATAAGAAATGGGGCTGGAGATAGATCTGAGCTAGCAACTCCAATTACCAGTGTGGACATAGGCTGATGTGGGTGACAAAATGAACTGAACCCCACAGAGGTGGGCACACACACACAAGAAATAGGTCTGAGATCACCTCGAACAAGATAGTTTTGAGGATCACCCCGACTAAACTGCTGGACTCGTAAATCTAATTATGGGGAAAGTTGCAAGACCTGTAGTCTGACAATGGAGTGCATGTGTCAAAACTGGACCTCCTCAGTGGCTTTGACGGAGCAGTGGATGGCACACCCAGAAGCACATGGAGGATATGTCAGAGCACTGGAGCCTACAGAAGACACCTGGTACTAAAGCAAAGGAAGGAGGATCAACTACCCCAGTGATGCATGACAGCAAATATCTGAGCAAACAGAGACTCGGAGGTGGACTGTGTCAGCCAATGGACCTTGGGAGGATATCCTCGTCCTTGGATCTGCGAGATGGACAGCACTTCGGAACTATCCAAACCCTTGGGCAGAACCCTTGAGGTAAGCTCCACATCAGGGATTTTGGGATGACAGCGGGGCGTTGTTCCCCATCCCCACGAGCTGAGGTGGTTGAAAGGCTGGGTGTGGCTTCTTCCCTTTATCTCTTTCCCCCAGATACAAGAAGGAAAAGGAAAAGAAAATGTGGAAACCATTTTCCCTGATCCTGGACCTGTCTCAACCTAATCAACTATATAAGCGGCACCAAAAATGAAATTTAATAAATACATAAATAAACCATCATATCTGGGGCCAGCACCATTGCATAACATGGAAGAATCATAACTTTATGTTGGGGCCCAATGTTGTGGTGTTGTGACTTAGGCCACTGCAACAACATCCCATATGGGCTCTGGTTGGAGTCCCAGCTGCTCCACTTTCAATCTAGTTCATTGCTAACGTGCCTGGGTAAACAGCAGCAAGTGGCCCAAGTGCCTGGATCCTGCACCCACATGGAAAACTCAGAGGCTCCTGGCGCCTGGCTTTGGACAAGCCCAGAAGGCCATTTGGGGAGTGAACCAGCAGATGGAAGTTCTCTGTCTCTCCTCTCACTGTAATTCCACCTTTCAAATAAAAAGAAAAGAAACCATCATATCCAGCCACATTTGCATAAACAAACACTCTCCCTCTTTGCCAAGCTTCCCAGCTTTCTGGGTCATACCTGACTCAGAAGTTGAAGGTCAGTTTCCCCTACCCTTTTTCAGACTGGCCCACTTGCCTGGCCTGTCCATAGCAACTTAAAAAGACCTGTCATGTCACAGAGGATGGTATAGGGTCCCCCAGAACTACTTTCACTCTTATTTCACCACAAACAGCAATAGCCACATTTCTGAGGGGTGGGGGAAGTCAATGGACTTGAATAAGACACTCTATTTTGTTCACTGGCAAAAGATGAAGGCAGTCTCACGCACAAGTGGAATGCTCAAATTGGAAGCTGTCTTGACCTAATCCCTAGTCATTCACAACTAATTTACTGCGCAAGCGCCAGGAGATTATGTTTCGTAAGCTTGTAGAGACATGTGGAAATGGAGACTGTGGGCCGAGGAAGGAAGCCAAGGGGACCCACAACTCAGCAAGAAAAGGCATTCCCCATGAAATTGCCTTGCCCTTAAGGGACTGCATCAAGCTCCCGAGCACCGAAGAACCTGGGAGAGCTCACACTCTGTCCTCTCCAACAGCCCTAGCAAAAAATAAAACAACCACAGAAACCAGAACATAACCTCTTTTAAAACACTTCAAGAAAGTTCCCCACTCTCAAACAGCATCACCCTCCAGGGCAATCCGCACCATCACTTCCCTATCCCCCTCACCCCTGCCCGCTGCACCTACAGCGCAGGACCCAGATACACTCCCCAGCCAGAGCCCTGAGCCTTCACTCAGGGAAGCCCTTCAACTGACTTGTGCCGCCTTCTGTTCACTTTCTTGTAAGATCTGCAGGCAGGGCCCGGCGGCGTGGCCTGGCGGCTAAAGTCCTCGCCTTGAAAGCCCCGGGATCCCATATGGTCGCCAGTTCTAATCCCGGTAACTCCACTTCCCATCCAGCTCCCTGCTTGTGGCCTGGGAAAGCAGTCGAGGACGGCCCAAAGCATTGGGGCCCTGCACCTGCGTGGGAGACCCAGAAGAGGTTCCAGGTTCCCGGCATTGGATAGGCGCGCATCGGCCCGTTGTGGCTCACTTGGGGAGTGAATCATCGGACGGAAGATCTTCCTCTCTGTCTCTCCTCCTCTCTGTATATCTGACTGTAATGAAATAAATAAATATTTAAAAAAAAAAAAAAAAAAAAAGATCTGCAGGCAGTGGGCCCTGCACTCCGCCTCCAAACCAGAATTGCACCCCACTCAACGCTGAGTCTTGAGTTTGGCAGCCATCAAGGCACAGCTCCACCCTAACACTACTGCCCCACAGACAGCCAATGTACTCCTATCCTCACCCCTTATCATCACATCTAACTCATTCTCCATCAGCCCAGATACCTTTCCTCTCCCTTGCAATTCAGGACCCAACCCTATTCCACATAGCCCAGGCCAACAGACCACTCACCCCCCTGAGCTACAGAGATAGCCGAGTCAGCTTTAAGATTAGTTGGTTGGGCCCGGCGGCGTAGCCTAGCAGCTAAAGTCCTCGCCTTGAAAGCCCTGGGAGCCCAAATGGGCACCGGTTCTAATCCCGGCAGCTCCACTTTCCATCCAACTCCCTGCTTGTGGCCTGGGAAAGCAGTCGAGGACGGCCCAATGCTTTGGGACCCTGCACCCGCATGGGAGACCCGGAAGAGGTTCCTGGTTCCCGGCATCGGATCAGCATGCACCAGCCGTTGCCGCTCACTTGGGGAGTGAATCATTGGACGGAAGATCTTCCTCTCTGTCTCTCCTCTCTATATATCTGAGTTTGTAATAAAATAAATAAATCTTTAAAAAAAAAATTAGTTGGTTTCCGGGGGCTGGGTGAGATAGCTTAATTGGCTAATCCTTGCCTTGCAAACACCAGCATCCCATATGGACACTGATTCATGTCCCAGCTGTTCCACTTCCTACCTAGCTCTTTGCTTATGGCATGAAAAGCCGTGCAGAATGGCCCAAAGCCTGGGGACACTGCAAATACATAGGAGACCCGGAAGAAGCTCCTGGCTCCTGGCTTCAGATCAGCTAAGTTCCAGCCATTGTGGTCACTTAGGGGGGAGGGAGGGGGGGAACGGGAGCCCAGGACTTCCCCGGCCTCTCCCATGCGGGGCAGGAACCCAGGGACCTGCTCCCTCCCAGAGTTTGGGGTGCCCTGAGCAGGGACGGGGAAGCAGGTACTACCTGAGAGGCCCAGTGCAGCTGACGGGAACGCCTCGCTTGGCGCTGCTCCTGAACAGTTCTACCTGCGTTATTGATCCGCACAGGGCTGCAGCATGAGATCATCTGGCCGTGCCAGCCCAGCTGCGTACCCCTGGATGAGAAGCTCCTGCCCCAGCTGCTGAAGGAGGCCGGCTACGCCACCCACATGGTAGGCAAGTGGCACCTGGGAATGTACCGGAAGGAGTGCCTGCCCACCCGCCGTGGCTTCGACACCTTCTTTGGCTACCTCCTGGGCAGTGAGGACTACTACGCCCACAAGCGCTGCGCCTTCATCAACACTCTCAATGTCACGCACTGTGCCCTTGATTTTCGCGATGGTGAAGAAGTCGCAACAGGATACGTGAACCTGTATTCAACCAATGTATTCACCCAACGGGCGACTGACCTCATCGCGGCCCATCCACCCCAGAAACCTCTGTTTCTCTACCTGGCGCTGCAGTCGGTGCACTAGCCTCTGCAGGTCCCCGAGGAGTACCTGAAGCCCTACGACTTCATCCAGGACAAGAAGAGGCAGCACTACGCAGGCATGGTGTCCCTGATGGATGAAGCAGTGGGGAATGTCACTGCAGTCTTGAAGAGCCATGGGCTCTGGAACAACACGGTACTCATCTTCTCCACAGCTCCCTGCCTGTGGCCTGGGAAAGCAGTCAAGGACGGCCCAAGGCCTGGGAAACCTGCACCCATGTGGGAGATCTGGAAGAGCTCCTGGCTCCTGGCTTTGGATCGACTCAGCTCCAGCCGCTGCAGCCACTTGGGGAGTCAATCAATGGATGGAAGATCTTTCTCTCTGTCTCTCCTCCTCTCTGTATATCTGTCTGTCCAATAAAAATAAATAAATCTAAAAAAAAAAAAAAACAGTGGAAAAAGATCTCTGTCTCTCCTCTGTGTAAATCTGCCTTTCCAATAAAAATACATAAAAATTTTAATAAATTTTTTAATAAAAATTAAATATTGGATTTCTTAAATTAAAAAAAAAAATAAATTATTGCTTTATTTGACATGCAGACACAGCTCTCATCCAATGGTTCACTACCCAAAAGCAGACAATAGCTGGGACTGGCTGGGCCATTTGGACAAAGCTGCAAGCCAGAAATGCAGTCAAGGACTCCTATGTGGATGGCAAGGACCCAATGACCTGAGCTTGATCACTGCCTCCCAGGTGTCTATCAGCAAGCTAGAATCCATAGAAGAGACAGGACTCAAAACCAGGCACTCCTGAATGGGCTACGGACATCCCGAATGGCAGTCTAACCACTCAGCTAAACACCTGCCTCCCCCCACCCACTGTAGGATCCAACTAGAAAGCTGATGAGATGCCCAACACATGGTTCCTAGAGATGAAAGGCAGGGCATGGGGAGGACTCTTCACAAACTCGATAGCTGTCTATTACTTTCAGTAACTTCAAGTCACTCCAAAACCATCCACTCACTCTTCCTCATCCCCATTCCGGAGAACAAACGTGCTGCTGTGACTCATGAAGACTGGGTGCAGACCAAGCCTGGGACGTGTGAGACTAGTGAAGTGATGTACTTCGCACATGGGAAGAACAACCCTCACCACCCCTGCACCTCCCCGCCCCATTCTCAAAGCCGCTGAGCCTTCTCCTGGCCTTCTGAACCCAGCCGGGCCTGAGCCAACAAGTCCCAAGGCCACTCCCAGAAGCACAGCAATGCCAGCGGAAGTGAAGAAACAGGAGAGACGGGTTCCACCCTCCTGGCTCATTCCTTACCTTTGGATGCCCCTGGGGCCTGGCACCACACCCACCCCCACACCCACCCTCCTGCTCTTCCAATTATCCTCTCATACTTCACTCACACCCAGACCATTTGACTAGAGCTCCCCTTCCCAGAAACATCTCCCTCACTAGTTAAATGCCACCTTGCACCAGTGACCCGGTGGAGAGGCTGGATATAAAAATGGACAATGTCAGACTATATATAAAAATAGAACTCTGGCCCACAGTCTGCAGCAATCCGTCCAGGAACTCAAACCACAACTTCTGTAGCAATCGGCCCCCGGAAGGGTTGGACTTAACGACGGCCAGATGTGCTAGTTTTTGCCCCCACTTCCAACTTAAGGACTGGCCCAAGAAAGCCAAATAAGGCCCCATATTAACCAATTGCACAGGATGCCTGGCACTGCCAAGGCCATCTCCAGCTTCTCCTGCCAAAAGCCCGCCCCTTTCCTTACCAGTAGAGTTTCCTAGCCACTAATTCCCTCCCACCCCTACTGCCTGCCTTTGAGTCTGTTAGAGACCCATGTCCTGGGGCAGTTATCTCCCCTGCTATAGTCTCTCTTCTCATCAGGGTGGTCTTAGTGTATTTCCAGGCTGTATTTCCTCCCTGTCCAAGTCACAGTCCCAGTGCCTGAGTTCTCTGTCTACTAAATAAGTTCATGGTGTCACAGTGTTAGGTGCATGACAAGGCCCTGGGCATGGCATTGCTGGGGCTACAAAGAGAAATCGAAAGCGCTAACGACTTCCCAGAAACAAGGGATTGGTTTTGAAATAGGCACTAAGTAGACAGCAGTGAAAGGGAACCAGCAGTTCCCCATTCCTCTCCTCCCCTCCCCTCCTTTACTTGAGCTCTGTTAAATCTCATTGTGTTCACATTCTCAGTTTCTCCTTCTCTGCGGGATAGTGTTTCTCTGTATAATCTGTGCTCATCCTTCTCTACCATCCCCAGGTAGCTTGTACTGACCAGGCCAGCCCTACTGAGAACGGCCTTCCTTTCCCTTTTAACTTGTTTAAAGTGAGAGCCGGGACAGGCACTTGGCACAATAATTGTGATGCTGCTTTGGATACCTGCAGCTCATAATCTAGTGCCAGGGTTCAAATCCAGGCTCTCCTCTCAATCCCAGCTTTTTGCCAATGTGCACGCTAGCAGGGAGCAGGCAGGTGATGGGTCAAGGATCTGTGTCCCCACCACCTAGCCACACAGAGGACTCAAATTGAGTTCCAGGTCCCTGGCTTAAGCCTGGCCCAGCCAGCGCTGGCTCTTGTGGGCACTTATAGATAGGACTAGAGAATGAGGACTCTCTCTCTGCCTATCAAATGAAAAAAAAAAAAATCCTATTCTTCAGCCCAGATCTTTGCCCTGCCTCTAGAGCCCAGTACTTCAGACACACAGCCTCAGCCAGCTCTGAGCCATCATGGTCTACAGTCACCAAAGCCAAAGCCTTTTTCTCAACCTACTGTGGTCTTAGACAGCTAATTCAGGGTCACGAGCTTGGAAGCCACTCCTCCCCCACCTAAGTGGTCCCTTCTGACCACATGTGACGCTCACCTATCACCTGGAACCTGAGAGGGGGCAGTATTGCATTGGTACATACCCACTCGTCCTGCAAGCCCCCATAGGTTCATCGTAGGCAGGGCCGCGCTCTCCAGGTCGCATGCCTTGGTCACTCTTGTACCCCAGCTCGTAGCCTCCCCAGTACCTGCTTGTTCTCTGGCTTCCCGCAGACAGACTCCAAGGACAGGTAGCCCCTGAACATGATCCCTGTATGTCTGCATTCCTCACCCTCTGCTCACTGCTTGGGAGAGTCAGTGAAGATGCAAACACTAAGATGCTTTGTATTTCTAATTTGTGCATTTCCAAGGATTCCAGGAGAGGACAGGCCTGGTGGTACTGGAACATGGACAGAGAAGCCAGGGAAAGGTGAATGTCTGCAGCTTTGTACGTGTGTCCAGGTTATTCATTGCATGTCTCTTAGGATGGCTTACATTTCTGAGGAAGCAGGAACATATGTCTTCAGTAATGGATGGACTTCACGGTGATGACCATTTGTTTCTCTCAGGGTTTCGACTCAGACTGGATTGCTAATTTCTAGTGGGCATTGCCATCACAAAGCTTGGTTAATAAAGATTTCTTAATACATCCTAGACTTCTCTGGTGTGATGTCTCTCACACCCAGCAATAACCTCCACCCCGTCTTTCCCCTGTTTTGGTTTCTTTTTTTTTTTTTTTTAAGATTTATTATTATTGGAAAGCCGGATATACAGAGGAGGAGAGACAGAGAGGAAGATCTTCCATCCGATGTTTCACTCCCCAAGTGAGCCGCAACGGGCCAGTACTGTGCCGATCCGATGCCGGGAACCAGGAACCCCCTCCAGGTCTCCCACACGGGTGCAGGGTCCCAAAGCTTTGGGCCGTCCTCAAACCGCCCTCCCAGGCCACAAGCAGGGAGCTGGATGGGAAGTGGAGCTGCCGGGATTAGAACCGGCGCCCATATGGGATCCCGGGGCATTCAAGGCAAGGACTTTAGCCATTAGGCTATGCCGCCGGGCCCCTCCTTTTTTTTTTTTTTTTAAGATATTTATTTTTCTTGGAAAGGCAGATGTAGAGAGAGGAGGAGAGACAGAGGAAGATCTTCTGTTCACTGATTCACTCCCCAAGTAGCCACAACGGCCAGAGCTCAGCCAATCCAAAGCCAGGAGCCAGGAATCTCTTTCTGGTCTCTCACACAGATACAGGGTCCCAAGGTTTTGGGCTGTCCTAGACTGCTTTCCCAGGCCACAAGCAGGGAGCTGGATGGGAAGCGGGGCCGCCAGGATTAGAACCGGTGCCCATATGGGATTCCATCATGTTCAATGCGAGGACTTTGGCCACTAGGCTACTGTGCCGGGCCCACCCCTCTTGGTTTCTACCAACCCGGGTCTGGACACCTGTCTGCTGCTGCTTTCTCTTCTTCCTCTGGTTTGTTTCTTCTCTTCTTGCATCTACTTTCTCAACTTGATTTCCCCCAGGAGTCTGTCCGGTAGTTCTGGTTCAACCACATTGCCCCTCCAAAAAAAAAATTTACAGGCTAAAGGAATTGGGGGTGGGATCTTTGGGGGTCACTAGGATTAGATAAGGTCATAAGGGAGAACCCCATGACGTCATCTATGGCTTTCTAAGAGGAAGACAGTGCTGCGCTACAATGCACCCCTACCCCATTCCTCCCCTCTCCCCCACCTCTCCCTCCTGTCCCCTGTCTCACCACCGTGTTACGACTCAGCCAGGAGGTCCTGCCCTCTTCCAGATGCCCAGCATGTTAGTACTTTGCTCTTGAACTTCCCCATCCTCAGAACTAGCAACCAAACAAAATCTATTCTTTATAAATGACCTTGTCTTGGGTATTTTATCACAGAAACAAATAAACAAACAAAAAATGGACTAAGTCCTGCTAAACTTTCAACCTGCAGGGTGGAGACGCCATCAAGCCTACACCCCCGGGGGACACCTTCTGGCCACAGTCCAAGTTCTACTGATTTCATCTCTGCAGTGGCACAGAAGCGTCTCACACTCAGGATGCCCTAGGCAGTGACTAGCCTTTCTCCCAATCTTTCTCCTCCTCCTGTATCCCTATACTCAAACACCCAGGCCCAGGCTCAGGTGTCATCTTTCCGCTTCTGTCTCTTTACAGCCTAACGTGTTATTAAGGGCTGCCTTCCAGTGCCACCTCCACCTGTCAGCCACATCCACATCTCTTCTCCCACCGTCCTTCCTTACTGCAGGTCAAGTCCTCAGAATTTTCAGCCTTGCTATCGCAACAACGGCCTCTGATCTTCCCTCCGTGTGGTCCAGCTCCTAACGAAGGAGACCTGCCGACGACCACCTTCTGCAAGGCTGTTCGGTACAGAAGGGGGCTCAACCAGGCAACCCTGAGCTCCTCCCGCCAAAATCACCCCCTCAGCCATGGGACTAGGAGGGGTTCTTGGGGGGTGAGAGCCACGGGTTCTTGAGAATTTCGGGGACAGAGCTCCCAGCGGCTCCTGGCAAGTAAATTCCCTTCCACTTCAGGGTCATTGTTTCATGGGGGAGGTTGGCTTATTTGGATATCACTTCTTGTACAAAAGCCTGCAGCCACTTCCTGTGGCTTCCCACCACCCAGAAGAGTACGTGCCTGCCTGGTTTTGCTAGTCCAGGTCCTCTGGCCTCTGCCGGGACCCCACCCGGCCCTTCCCCCCATTTCCCATCAGCCTCCTTCACACAGGGTGAGCCACAGGCCCCACCCTAATTCCCTCCACACTTCCTGCCTTCTGCTCTGAGCCAGTGTGCCTGTCCTTCTGGCCCAAGCCCAGACACCACACCTTCTCCATGCCCTAGCCAAATGAAACGTTTCCCTCAGGGCACTCACAGCCTCCCGCCTTCTCCTACAGGGATAGTGAGGGACTGTCACCTCTGCGAGCCTGAACCCTCCTGCTACCACACTCAGCATCTGCAGTTGCCTGGAAATGGATTACTGACTTGTCTGCCTCCCGCTGGGAAGTGAGCTCGTGGCAGCGGCCACCGCGTGCTCACGTCCGGCACAGGCCGCCTGTCGAAAGAGTAGATGAATGAATAAACGTTGTATTTCTAGAAACACGTATTTCTTATCCTCCTTTCTCACTATCGTTAGCACCTTGGCTCTTCAGCTAGATGATGAAATCAAAGGTAGAAAGAAAATTGCACCGGGTCCAGAGTATGTCCTGCAAAAAGTCCTTGCCCCACCCCACCCCCCGCCCCCAGTGCCACAGCACTATCCACGCCCTGTGCGCCGGGGCGCGGCCTTCTCGGCCTCCTCGGGGCAGCGTGAGCCCAACCCCCACCTCCCACCTGCCGCCGGCGCCCCGGGCACCGGCAGGTGCAGGCTCCCAGGGCAAGGCCGCCTCCAAACCCTCGCCTCCTGGGGCGGCTCCGCCCCCGCTCTCTGGGCTCCCGCAGAGCCCGAGCCCGCCCCACCCGCGCTCCACGCCCGAACGAAGTAGAGGCAGGGAAGCGTCCCGGGCGTGCCGGCGGCCCCGAGCGTCAAGCCGGCGCACCCAGCTAGGGTTTCTCGCCGCCCCGGAGCCCTCCTCTTACTCACCGTCGGTGCCCGGAGATCCGGCTGCACCCCAAGCCAGACCCAGCAGTAGCAGGAGAGGCAGCAGGCGGCGAAGTGGAAGGCCCGGGACCCGGGGCCCTCGGCCCATGCCGCTGCCGCCTCCCTCCAGGCGCGCCCGCGACTCCTCCCGAGGCCCTGGAGGCGCCCAGATAAGACGGCGGGCGCCGCGGGAGGAGGCCGGTCTGGCCGCTTCCGGCAGCACGCTGGGGGCCGAGGGCACCACGGAGCCCTCGCGAGGCGATGGTGCGCCGGCCCTTCCTCCACCAGACCTCGTGCGTAGGCCACCGGTGAATTCCCGGTCAGCTGCACCTGCCGGGTGCGGGCCCGGGACAGCGCCCCACGCACCCCTCTCGCTAAGCTCGCCTAAAGAAAGGGAGACCCACCTAGCAAGCTGGAGAGTCAGCAAATGCTCGAGGGACTAAAAGTCTACGCGAGGTGTGGAGAAGGAACCAAGGGTCCCAGCCACTCGCGGCTTTTGGGAAGCACTCTTGGGGGAAGGAGCCAACGGGAGAAGGCTAAGGAAGAGGAGGTGAGGGGCCAGAGGAGGGAGAATCTTCAGGAAGTTGGGTTGAGGCTGCCTCCAGGCCAGGTGAGAGGACGAGAAAGGATCTCCCAGGAGACCTGCCCAAGTGGCCTGAACCAGCAGAGAACAGAGTTGTAGGGGACGGAGGAACAAGACAGCCACCTTGGGAACGTCAGGGGGTACGCAGGGAAGTAAACCAAGACCTGAAGGGTGGCAAAGACGTACGTGAGCCATCTGAGCGCTAAGGACAAGGACGAAGCGTCAGACACCAGCAAATGCATCCCAGCAATGAGACTGGGGACTTCCTTGGGGTTGGGAACAGGTGCCTGGAGAGAGACTTAAGGATCCACAGGTGTAACCAAGCAAAATAGGCCTCTGTAGGGCTGTAATGGGTTTTCAGCAGGAAGTGACTTCCTTGGGGTGGGCTCTGGGAGGTGGTGTCGGGGTGGTGGGGGCGTCCAGAGCTGCTGCTACTTCTGGTGCTGGCACAGGAACCCTTTGAGGCAAACGCAACGCGCGGGAAAGTGGGAAATGAGAGCGCCATGTGGGCTCAGGAGGCCAGGGGATCAG
This sequence comes from Ochotona princeps, assembly GCF_030435755.1. Taxonomy (NCBI): domain Eukaryota; kingdom Metazoa; phylum Chordata; class Mammalia; order Lagomorpha; family Ochotonidae; genus Ochotona; species Ochotona princeps. Next base: position 18,063,549 of record NC_080845.1, on the reverse strand, counting down.
GACAGTGAAGAACACGGAGAGGGAAGAATTCACTTAGAGGCCTAGTTGGGGGCCTTGCTGGGAGCCACGGAGTTAGAACTACAAAGGGAACTGCCGTTAGGGAGGAGGAAGTCAGCTCCCAGGAGATGGCCTGGAGTTTGGCATCAAGTCCTGCAGGCCAGCAGGGATCCTCCCGGACGCTTCTGCGGCAACCCTGCTGGCTTTCACCCACCGTCCCTTCAGATCTAGCCCCAAGTCTAACCACAGCCCAACACTCCCCATATAAGGGCTGCCTGGCTAAAAACAAATTTCTTTCGTGGCAGGTTTTGTTGCAAATTACGTTTGTTCAACAAAGCTAGACCTTGTCCTCCCCCGCAACCCACCAGCACTACCCCAGGAAGCAGTAGATGGCAGTGTGGGGGATTATTTAGATAAAATGTTTTGTCAAGAGCCCAGCTCCAGGAACTTTGAAACCATGCCATTATTCCACAAATAAGGCAATCATTTCAGGCATTTTTTTAAACCAACCCGAACCCTCCAGGCTCCTACTCTTATGAAATAATATATTAAAATAAACATATACACACATATATACTTTTTAAATTGATGATGTCCAGAAACATTGTCCAGAACTTTGCTGAGAAAAATGCTGAGGTGTTAGGTTGCAAGCTGTCTGCATTATCCCAGGGCTTAGTTGATTCTAAAGTATTGTGCACCTTCCAGTCTGCTGCTGGTGCTGTTTCGCTGTTTTAGTTGGCTTTTTTTCTAAGATGTATTTATTTTTATCAGAAAAGCAGTTTTGCAAAGAGAAAGATATTCCATTCACTGGTTCACTCCCCAAGTGGCTGCCAACAGCCAGAAGCAAGCAGATCAGAACCCCCTCCAGGTCTCCCACGCAGGTGCAGTGTCCCAATGCGTTCGGCCGTCCTCGACTGCTTTCCCAGGCCACAAGCAGGGAGCTGGATGGGAAGTGGAGCTGCCGGGACTAGAACCGGCGCCCATATGGGATCCCGGGGCGTTCAAGGCAAGGACTCTAGCCGCTAGGCTACGCCGCCGGGCCCAAGACTATTATTTCCATATTGTTTCCTTCATGTATCTGAGGTAAAGGGAGATATTGAGGGAGAAGCCCCACCCAGTTTCCCACCCACCCCAAGTCCCGGATGTGGGGCATGCTCTGAGATACTTGCTCAAGTGGTTTTGATAGTTCAACAGTTATGAATTGCTGCCAATCTAGCCACTCCAAGCACGATGAGGTCGTTGAAGAATCCACTGATTATCATAGTCCATCATAGTCTCTGAGCTGAACAGAATCTTAAGTGGGTTTTCATTTTTATGTTTGCACGAGTGATGGTTTTAAATTTTTGAAAATGATGTGTTAGCACAATTGTGCTGTTACAGGGAGAAGGCTGAAGTGCCAGGGATTCCCTGGAAGAAAGGCACTTTAATTTACCCTCATGGACTTGACTGCACTTGCGTCCCAAGAGTGAAGTGCTGATTCTTTTTCTTCTCCTATTTTCATAAACTAAACTGGCAGGGTCGTAGTTGCAAGGGAAGCTCACAACTTATCTCAGGTGTGCAGATATACTAGGCAACTTATGGGAGGCACACCACTTACAGCAACCAATAAATCACAATCATAGGCAGTTTTAAGTTGTGCTCAGTGACCTCTCAGTCAGGCAGCTGGATGTTGGGTGGGATAGCAAGTGAGAACAAGACTTCTGAAGCTGGCAGCCAGCCAGCCAGCCCTGGTGAAAGGTAAGGATGTTTCAGGGCACAATGTAGCTGAGTCTGTAACAATGTTGCCTATCTAAGTTACATTGTGTGACTCTTCAGTTCTTGTTATCTGTCTGTTTGCTGCTTTAAAATATTTTACGTAAAAAAAAAAAAATCATTTTTTCACACACCTAGCGGTGAGCTCATGAAATATTATCTCCTTATCAGTGTTAGTCACAGGAGTTAAAATAGAGAGGAGGTGGAGCATTGTGGTACAACAGGTTAAGCAGCCCTTGAGACATTGGCATTTATATCTGGACACCCTGTCTGCTTGGCTTCTGGGCCCACTCCCCACTCAGGCACCTGGAAAAGCAGTGCAAGACAGCCTGAGTTTGGGCCCTTGACACCTACTGGGAAACCAAGACAGAATTCCAGGCTCCTGGCTCTGGCCTGCCTCAGCCCCGGCTGTTGCAAATATTTGAGAATGAACCAGCAGATGGAACGTCTCTGTCTTTGGCTCTCTTTCTGCCTCACTCTCACTCTGTTGCTCTGCCTTCCAAGTAAATAAATGAATCTTAAAAAAATAAATAAATAAAAACTGTTTTGTCTTTTCATGTAAAAACTACCCTTTATAGGAAATAAGATTCACCATTTTAATTCTTTCAAAATGGACTGAAATTCGAGTAAACATTTCTTTTTACTTTTAAAGATATGTTTCTTTTTATTTGAAAGGCAAATTTACAGAGAAGAGAGAAAGATCCACTCCCCAAAGCACACCAGAGCTGAGCCAGTCTGAAACCAGGTGTTTCTTCCAGGTCTCCCACACGGGTACAGGGTCACCAGGCTTTGGGCCGTCCTTGACTGCTTTCCCAGGCCACAAGCAGGGAGCTGGATGGGAAGTGGAGCAACCGAGATACAGACCAGCACCCATATGGGATGCCAGCACGTACAGGCTGAGGATTAGCCAGTAGAGCCATCACGCCAGCCCCTAATCAACATTTCCAACTGAAGTTTGCCTTTAATTTAGCCTCCAGTTCATCAAGTCACCTACTCAGCAGTGAGATCCCATACTTCTTTTCTGTAACAACTATAATTTATCACTTGACTTTATACACAAAATGAGTTCAAGATAAAGTTGTTAAAAATTAATAAAGGAGGGAAGACACACAATCCAATGCGTCTGGCCAGTAGGGACATCTGCTTTGTGGTGCTCAGTTCCAACTCCTAAGCCCAGCTTCCTGCTGATGTGGAACCTGGGAGGCTTAAAGCAGCAGACGAGGACTCATGTGACTGGGTTCCTGCCACCCACGTGGGAGAACTGGATTGAGTTCCTGGCTCCTGACTTTGGTCTGGTCCAGTGCCAGCCACAGAAGGCATTTTAGGGGCAAACAGGAGAGGAGCACTCTCTCTCTCCCTCCAACCAAAATGTCAAATTACACACGATTAGAGAATGCTTGAAAAAAGGATCAAGTTCTGCAGAAACTTTGATGAAAGCATTTAATTCAACTCCTCTCCTATTATAAGGTTTGTACTTGGAAATGACAAGTAAAATTTTCCAGAAGAACCGGCACCCAGGAGGACAGATGAAATTTTATATTTTTAGGACATAAGGAGGATGACATTTTAATTTATTTGAAATGCTTCCAGAAGAGCTTAAGGTTATTATATAAAAGCATTCAGTTTCATCAAAACATTCAGTGACCTTCTTCTTCCTTAGGCCAACACATGATAAACTACTATTTTCAACACGTTGGGCAAACCAGCCAATGGTTCCTACAATGCAATTTCCTCTGCTTCTATCCACGACAGTTTGCACAGTCAATAACAGCCTGGGAAACAAAAAGGTTTGAAATAAACTTGTGATGTTTACCTTATTTGAAATGTTTTACAGGGCAAAATTTGCCACCACATTTTCTTAAAAAGCTACAGTGTAATATAGCTTATTCTATAGTGATGAATTTTGTCACACAGCTTCTTTGAATGCACATAAGATATGTATTTGATACAAAGACAGCATTGGGAGGGGTTGGCAGAGTGGGAGCAGACTCATGTCCTGGTTGCTCCACTTCCCATTCAGTTCCCTGCTTTTTCCAAAAACTGGAAGCACACAGAAAATTGGGGGAAAAAAAAAAACTTGTTTCGCCAAAACAACAGATATGCAAGATAAGGGTGCATTCAAGAACAGCTCATCTTCTACTCTTGGAGGCACAGGAAGTAAGTTTTTGATAGCTCTGGAATTGTTGATTTTTTTCTTGGCTCCCATCCTTAAAGATTAAGAAATTTTGAGGTTTGTCTTTAGGCATCGTGCTATTCAGTGATGGCGAAGAGATTTCTGTTACTATTCACAGAAACATTAGTCACACTAGCCAAAAAATAGAAACAACTATAGTTCCCACTGATTGAGAAGTGAATACCTAACACGGGGCCTCTATACATGCAATGGGGTGTGCTCAACCACATGCTACAATGTTGATCACCCCAAGCCATGTGAAAGATGCAGTCACAAAGAAACTGTGTGATTCTACTCCCATGAAATAGAGCAAATTCATATTCAAAAAGTACAGTGAGGGTTGCTACCTCTCCTATGATTTTGTAAATAAATAAAAATTAAAAATTAAACATTTTCCACGAATCCCTAAGACACAAGTGGGTGGAATTGCAGGAGACACCCAGAGCAGACTTGGTGAGCTAGGGTATGGCAGGGGAAGGGCTTGCCCGAGAAAAGACTTTTACCTAAACACTGGCCTAGTCTCTCTTAGCCCTTTCCCCCATGTTGCACAGTGTCTGCTTCCGGTGTAAAGTTCAGCATCTTCCTGTTGGGTTCCCATCTGGGAGGAGGTGGGGAAGCTGCATGGCAAATTTCTTGGGACGCTCCTGGAAAAACCCATGGTTTGGTCACTGTCCACCTGATCAGAAGATCTGGCCGCTCTCCCCAAAGCCTGAGGCTTGCAGATGACAAAGCCAGCTGTTTATAGTGTGGTGTCAAGGAGTCACATGAGCACCTCACCGTCTTGAATTTGATAAATCCCAGTGTTGAGTGTATTGCTTTAAGCTTACAGTCAGAGAAAGAATTCATTTTATTTTATTTAAGATTTATTTTTTATTTTTATTGGAAAGGCAGATTTACACAGAGGAGAGACAAAAAGATTCTGTTGCTAGTTAACTCTCCAAGTGGCTCCAATGGCCAGAGCTGAGCTAATCTGAAGCCAGGAGCCAGGAGCTTCTTCTGGGTCTCCCACACGGATGCAGGGTCCCAAGGCTTTGAGCCATCTTCCACTGTTGGATGGGAAGTGGAACAGCCAGGACATGGGATCCCAGCACATGGAACGTGAGAATCCAGCTACTAAGCCATTGTGCCAGGCCCTAAAGGAAGGATTTAAATGTTTGAACTGCATTTGAACTGCATTGGCTGATAACTTGTATGATCGAAACATGAAAGTGGCAGGCCCTCTCCAGCAGCCCACCACACACACACACACACACACACACACACACACACACATCCATCCCCAGCTGATTTCTGAGAACAGCCCAAGACCACCTTGAAAGGAGCACATTGCCCCTTGGAGTGGAGTTATTACCAGCAGCAGATAGCAAGGAACAGGAGCAAGTAACAGAGTCCCTCCTTCTCAGAAGTTCCTCAACTCCCAGACACTTTGTTCCCATTCTGGAAACAATAGAACTACTCTGCTATCTCCATCCCATCCCTCCCAGTGAGTGTGTGGACCTTGAGCAACAAGTCCACCGAGTGGCTGCTGTACATGGCCCTGGTAATCCCAGAGCAATGCTACTGGCACGCTACTACTATCTGATCTGTTCTCGTGGCTACTAACACAGTACAATAGACTGGCTCCATTGTACAGAAGAGAGGTTTATTTCAGCCCTCAGTCCTGGGCCAAGGTCAAAGGCTTGATCTGATGGCCTTCTTGTTGGCAGAGTCCTTAGGCATTGTGACAAGAGACAGAAAGTGCACACAAACAACCTCTGGCTCTCCCTTCTCATAAAACCACCAGGACTGAATCATCAGCCGCACCCTGAACAACCTTAACTAATCCCAGTCACCACCACCACCACCACCAGAAGCCCATCTTTAAACCCCACAGTCTATCTTCAAACTGGTATCAAACCATAGCCTTCACCCAGAGCAATCTCAACAAAGCAAAACCAGCATGGTAGAAAGTAGTTGGGCATAGCAAGGCTTCCCTGGATGCCCTGCATTTAACAAAGCATCCTCCTCCTCACTGTACATGGACAAGGACACTCAGACAGACTCCAGCAGCCAAGTTCCCACCAGTAGGTGTTGGCACAGCAGGGGGATTTGGACTTGGGAATACATTTCAGATACTCCAACAGCCAGGAGTTCAGGAAGCAGTTGGCACAGCATTTGCAGCTCCCCATACATGCCCAGACTTCAAGTGGCTGCAACCAGTGGCGAGATAATACCAGCTGAGGCAGGGCCTGTTACCAGTCTGTCTGTCTCTCGGTCTGTCTTTATCTCACACATGTGCGCACGCACACACACACACACAGAGTCATCTGCCCCACCAGAAAAAGCCTCAGCTGTTGGTCTGTTTGTTCCACAAACACTGAATGGATGCTGGTGACAGCACATTTCCAGACCAGGGTCAGCTTGGATTTCTTTCTCGCTCACTCTCTTGCACTCTTTCATTGAAAGAGGTAGAGACAGACACGTCTCCCACACCTACTGGTGCTGGTCCCAATACCAACAACGGCTTTGGCAGAGGCCAAAGCCAGGAACTGGACACTCAGTCCAGGTTTTCCCAGGGGGTAACAGGAATTCAATTATGTGAATCATCCTTGCTACCTCCCAGGGTCTGCCTTAACAGCAAAACTGAAATTAAAAGCAAGAGTGGGAATCCAACCCAGATGCCCCGCGTGAAAGACAGGTGTTTTCTCTGCTGGGCCAAACACCTGCCCTTGAGGATGTCTATCAGCAAGTGTTCCTGAATAGGAACTTTTCTGGATCTTTGCATGGCTAAATACAATTTGATTTGTGCTCATAATTTAAGTATAAATTAACTGTATTCAAAATAGATAAGTGATAAGGTGAATGGAGTCTAGAATTCTCAGTTGAAAATAATTTTCCTTCAGAATTTTGTCTCCTAGTATGAGTATTGCAGATGAGGGTCTGGTGTTAATTTGCTATCAGTCTCTTCCAGGTTAGGGCTCTCCCTCCTCTTCCCCACCCCTAGTGTTTAAGATTTACGCTTTCTCCTTGGAGGAGAAAGGGTGTGGAGTTTCATCCTTATGGCCCAGCACTTGTTGAACCCTTTCAATTTGTAGACAAATATTTCTTCTTTCTTAAGTACACATTTTTTTCCTTTTGTTACTGAATCCATTCAGTTCTTTTTGTCTCTTCTGAAAATGAGGGTGGACAATTTTTAAAACTTCATCCCTAGGTGCCACAGCTTTCAGTGTGTTCCTAATTTCCTTTGCCCTCACTCATCGAACGTGGGAGACTGTTGACTCAGCGTAATGAACTTCCCGTTCACGAACTGATCCTGATCTTCATCCATGCCTATTCTGCTCTTCAGTATATAGGTTGGGGTGTTTTTATTTATTTAGTTTTTAACATGTTCTAAAAGGAAAAAGAGGGGCCAGCACTGGGCATCGTAGTTAAAGCCATGGCCCCGTACGTGTGCATGTGCAAGCTTTAGTTGCTCCACTTCTAATCCAGCTCCGTGCTAATGTGTCTGAGAAAGCAGTGGAAAATGGCCCAAGTGCTTGGGCCCTTGCACCTGTGTGGGAGACCAGAGGAATTTCCCGGCTACTGGCTTTAGCTTGGCCCAGTCCTGGCCAAGTGAACCAACTGATACACTTTGTGTCTTTCTGTCCCTTCATGACCCTACCTTTCAAATAAATAAACAAGTTTAAAAAGGAGAAGGAGAAAAGACAAACAGGGAGATCTCCCATGCACTGGTTTACTTGTGGTCAGAAGGCTAGGACGAGAGCCTAGAACTGGGAATACAATCCAGGAATCCCTTGTGTGTGGCAGGAACCCAACTACACGAGCCATTACTGCTACCACTAAGGCTGTACATGTGCATTAGCAGAAAGCTAAAACCACGAGCCAGAGCTAGCACTCCAATACAGGCACTTGACGTGCAATGCAAGCGTCTCAACACTGCCCACGCACCCCTCTTAAAATATCTTTTATATCAGCAATTCTATATTTAATTTCCAAGAACACATTTTTTTCATATAATGACTTTTACTTTAGTAAATATTTACTTACCTACTTGAAAGAGCAAGAGAAAGAGACACAGAAAGAGAACTCTTCCATCCATTGGGCCAGCTTGAAGCCAGGAACTCAAACTTCATCCAGACTCCCAAAGGTGTGTAGGGGCCAAGCACTAGGATCATGGTTTGATGCCTTCATAGGTATTTAGCAGGAAGCTAGATCTGAAGCAGAGCATCTAGCACTTGAACCAACACCCTGATGTGGGAGGCAGTGTTGCAAGAGCAGCTTAACCAGTCCTAATGGCTTTCATTTCCAAGGTTGTGGTGACTTTTTTTTCCAACAGATTCACTTTGTATCTGTTGAGTTTCCTTACTCTACTAGTGGTGTTCTTCAATTGTTACCACATTTTTTAGGCTGTCCGCACTTCTAATCTGTTTAGTAATAACGGTTTAGACATTCACCCCAGATGAGTGAGAATCCCTGGTTTCTCTGGAGTGCATGGAGATTAGTCAGCAGGCTAGCCGCGCCAAAGCTTGTGCAAAGCAGGAGCTGGGGTGGGGGAAGCCAGAGGGAGTGGGCTTCAGGCCTGCCTCTAGGTTGTCACAGCAACTTGGGGGTGGGGGGCTGCCATCTGTTATTTAGAAAAACAATGTTTCACTTGGGGAAACATTCAGAACCTGCCACTTCCAAAACAAACAAATAAATAGCTAATAAATAAATAAATGGGTGCAAATGCTTGCAGCTTGTGAGTTAATTACCAGCTCTCTCTGTCATTCTGTCTCCTCTTCCTGTCCCTGAAGGTGGAGTTACTCTGGAGTTCTAATTGGAAACTGTGGTGATTCTCTGGCAAGCTGCTGCCTTGATGGGCTCCTAGGTGCCTCAGCTCAGCTGTGTTTTAATAGAAGTGCTCATTCCTGCTTTAATTTTCCCATCATCTTTATTGTGGTGCTTTGATATAATTTTGCCTGGATTTTTCCAGTACTCCTTTCAAGTGATTCTTTTGTTTTCTATTTCAAAAACATTTAGATGTAACATTCACAGTCAGACATGCAGGGATATTTAAAAAAATTCATGGAAATGAAATTCAAAGAGGTGTCTATCTTAAGGCAAAAAAGTGAAACCCATGCACATCAGAGATCTTCAGGAAGATTTTTTTTAAAAAAAACTTTGTGTGGATTTTGGATTTTTTAAATTTACTTTTATTGGAAAGTCAGATCTACAGATAGGAGAGAAAGAGAGGGAGATCTTCCATCCAATGATTCACTCCCCAAGTGGCTGCAACGGCCGGAACTGAGCCGAACTGAAACCAGAAGCTAGGAGCCTCTTCCAGGTCTCCCACACGGGTGCAGGGTCCCAAGGCTTTGGGCCGTCCTCGACTGCTTTCCCAGGCCACAAGCAGGGAGCTGGATGGGAAGTGGAGCATCCAGGACATGTATACAAATCAGTGCCCATATGGGATGCCAGCGCATGCAAGGTGAGGACTTTAGCCACTAGGCTACCATGCCAAGCCCAATATAGATTTATTTCTTTTTTACCAAAAACAAAAAACCATATTTCTATTTCACAGAGAGTCAGCCAGGCAAGCCCAACATTCAGAGAGGTCTTCTGTCCATTGATATACTTCCCAGGTGCCTGCATCAGCCAGGGCTGGGTCAGGGTGAAGCCAAGAGGCTGGAAAGCAATCCAGGTCTCCCATGTGAATACCAGGACCCAGGTACCTGAACCATCACCTGCAGCCTCCAGGATAAAGTATTAGCAGGAAACTGATATTGGAAGTGGAACGAGGCACTCCATTAATGGAACGGAGGCATCCCAAGTGTCATTTTATCCTCTGTGTTAAATGCTCACCCTCTGCATGTATTTTTAATTCATTTATCCATGAACCTTTTTTTTTAAAGATTGATGTTTTCTAATTGGAAAACAAGATTTATAGAGAGAAGGAAAGAGAAAAATCTTCCATCTGCTGGTTCATTCCCTAAGTGGCCACAGTGGTTGGAGCTGAGCCAATCCAAAGCCAGGAGCCAGGAGCTTCTTCTGGGTCTCCCACACAGATGCAAGGTCCTAAGGCTTTGGACCATCCTTGACTGATTTCCCAGGCTACCGGCAGGGAGCTTGAAGGGAAGTGGAGCAACCGGGATATGAACTGACGCCCAAATGAGATCCTGGCACATGCAAGGAGAGGATTTAGCCACTAGGCTACCGTGCTGGGCCCTATTTGTGAACTTTTTGAAGTACACTTGTAGATATATTAAGTATATGGCTCAGTGAGTTTTTAATATATGTACACAGATTCCCACAGGTTTATTTTGCCTGTTTTGAATTTCAAATAAGCAAAGATTTATGAGAAACCAACATGCACTCCTATGCTCATAGCAGCACAATCAGTAATTGCAAAAACATGGAAGCAACCAAAATGCCCATCAACAGAGGATTGGATAAGAAAGCTATGGTTCATCTACTCCATGGAATACTACTCAGCTATTAAAAAACAACAAAAAAATGCAGTTCTTTGTGGCCAAATGGGCCAAACTGGAAACCATAATGCTAAGGGAAATGAGCCAATCCCAAAAGGTTAAATACCACATGTTTGCCTTAATTTAAGATGATATGATGTTATGTATAACATGTTATGTTTTGAATGTTATATGTTGTGTATAAACTAAAATTGAAGTATAGGTGAGGTGGTCACAGAAGGTGGCTGGGAACTCGCATTTGCTTTTAACATATTGGTTACTCATTACTATGTCAATTAATTCCATAATGATGTAAATTTTTGCTGATGGTATGTTGGAGCTTTCAATTGACTGGGATGATACTCTGCTGGCTCTGTCTTCAGACCAGAGAGGGTATACCTAAGAAGCCGTTGAACTTGACTGGACAATAAGATGCTGGACTCTATGTTTGGTATACGCTTGCAATGGGGGAATCTCAACTGAACTAGAGCTGTGGTTATGCAACAAGGTGGAGGAATCCACCATGGTGGGAGGGTTTGGGGAGGGGTGGGGAGAACCCAAGTACCTATGAAACTGTGTCACATAATACAATGTAATTAATGAAGTTAAATAATAAATAATTTAAGAAAAATAAGCAAAGAAACTATCCATTATCCACTTTTTATTGTGACTTTTTAAATTCAGTATTTATTAAAGTCATTATAAAAGTTACCTATGCTGTTCTCTTTACTGCTGTATGATATTCCATTGCATATGCCGGGTTTGTGAGCCCTGAGGGCAAGGATCCAGTTAGACCCAGGGAGCCTGGCCTTGGTCTTTAGGCCCACCTGTGCAGTGGGTGCTGGATTGATGAACCCTTGGGGCAGGAGGCAGAAGTCAGGCAGGGGTCAGGGGTCTGACAGGGCTTGAGTCACCTGGCTTGGGTCCTTTGGCCTGCCTGCACAGTGTGTGCCAGGTCCATGAGCCCCAGAGGCAGGGCATCTGGCAGGGCCCACTGGCCACCCAGTGGCACACTGGTCGGGGCTTGGTGTGTGGCCTTCAGGAGGAATTAGCCCCTGTTTATGTCAGTCTTTAATGTTTCCTCAGTAATGCTTTATAGTTTTAGTGTGGAGGTCAGACTTTTTGTCCTTCATTAGGTTTAGACCTGGTTATTTAAATGTTTCTAATACTATTTTAAATGCTATTTTTATTAAATGTCAGCTTTGTTGAGACATGTTCACATACCTAAACTTCATCATTCTATTTTTTTCAAAGATTAATTTTCATTTTTATTTGAAAAGCAGAGCTACAGAGATATGGAAAATCATCACCACTCTCAAATTCCAGAATGTTTTCTCATCCCCCAAAGAAGTTCTAATTCTTTAGCTGTCTTCCCTTGTTTCCTCTGAGCTACCGTTCTGCCCCCCTCTGGATTTGTTAGCTCTGGATATTTCATAATGCAATGGTATAACACGCTTGTGAACACAGCACCAGACATTCAAGGCTCATCTGTGCAGGTTCATGGACAGATTTCATTTTTCTTCCTGTGTAATATTACACTGTGAGGAGTTGTGGGCCAACTACTGGATTTGAGGGCAGATTTCCCACACTCCCAACATCCTTACCGTCATTTCTGACACCAACCGCAGGTTCAGGGATTCCTACAACCAGCCTCTATTTTGCAGGAAAGACTCTAGATCTTCTCTAAAAGCTGTTTCACCCTTGTGGGGTTTTATTACAGGGAAGGCACACAATTGAAGCCAGGCTGAAGGAAGGGCTGGAGGCAGCAGAGTTCAGAGGGGTCCAACAAAGAAGCTTCCATGATCTTCTCAGGATGGAGCCTGCAGGAATTACTCCCCTAGCTTCTACACGTGACCCTTCACAGCGTTGTCACCAGGGAAGCTCACCTGAGCTCTGATGTTCAGACTTTTATCCACAATGGAAGCATGAATGGATTGTCCACATGGTTGACCTTAGTCTCAAAGCCAACAAGCACTGTCCCAGACACAGTCACATCATTGATTTCCAATATTGGCATGTCCCAGTCGAAGACTATAAAGCTTAGGCCAGCCCACACCCTACATATGGGGTAGTTGCTTCTACTGTCCAGTATTGCGCAAGGCCATCAGGCTAACTGAAAATCCCCGGTCAAGAAAAACATTCCAAGGGGAAGAGATCATCTCCCAAACATTGAGGTTCAAGGCCAGACCCCTTTAAGCAAAGCTGGATTTACTATTACACATTCTATTCTATAGATATGCCTCACATTTTTGTTTTCAACCTACGCGTTTGTTGGTGAACACCTACATTGCTTCACTTTCTGGTTCTGCCTGAACATTCATGTCCATGTTTTCATGTGGAGAAAAAGCATTTCTTTATTTTTACTTGTTTACTACTCCACTGAGTTTTATTTTGACTTGTTTACATTTCCAAGTCCCTCCTGGAAGCTGCTTCTTCCTCATCTCTCCACATGCACCTTCTCTTACAAAGTGCTTCTGCAGGTCCTGGCAGCACATACATTTGTCACTTAATATCTGTTTGCCTACAAGTTGCACAAGGGGATGGAATGAACCCTGCACCTGACATTCCACCCATTTGGGGAAGGAAGGAGGGGAGCAAGGGAGGGAGTGAGGGAGGAAAGGAGAAAGCGAAGAACTTATGTCAGTCCTAGGTCACTAGTGGGTGTCAAACTTCAAAACAGAACTGTGCCTGCTGGGAGCAATCCAAGGTGAAAAAGCTGCAGATCAGTCATCCATTCATGTCTCATTTCCTGTTCATCCAAGAGCTGGCAGGTTCCTGGGCAATCTCTCCTGGGTGCCTGTCTCCCGTGCTGCCTCTAGGACTCTGGTCTCACCCACGCTGCACTGACTTGCTCGCACAGTTGTTGTAAAGTGGATTTGAGAAACTTTGAATTGGTGCCAGAATGGGTAATGGAAAAGGAAGCACATATTAACCAGTTCAAAAGATTTCTTCTGCTTTGATTTTCTCTGGCAGGTTTGTGGCAAGAAACCTACGCACTCATGGGTAATTTTAAAATTAAATGACTCTTTCACATCATGGTAAGCTAGTTCTTAAACACAATTTGCTAATATCAGTGACAATATTGGGCTGGCAAGCTGCAAACCTTAGATCTGTACATTAAAAAACAGGTTGTCACACATCGCTTGAATTGGGGCACCTGCACCTGTCCAAACAGGCCTGCTGCTCAGTGTATCACCAATTTGCCAGCTGTGATCATGATCCCTCTTGGCTGGATGGCTCTCCATCACAGCGCTGCTGTCTCCTCCTCAGGGAGGTTTGGGCTCAAGTGGCATGCACCATAATCCAAAATGTTGAAAGAAGAATTGAAATTCACTGGGGATAAAAATCTGAAGCTTTAGTGACAGATATGACCCACAGTCTGGTTATCCCCCTTAGCTCTGCTAGCTCTGCTAGCCTCAGGCCTTGCTGGTAGGATTCCAAGGTGACTCCAGTAGCAATCGTTCTCACATCCTCTCAGCTCCAAGTCCAGTGAGCAGGGAAAGCTTCCCTTCAGGAGACTGACTACCGGGAACCAAAGGCCCATAACTAAACCACCCGCATCACGTCCTGGGTGATTGGGTCAGTAGGAAGGCTCCACTCTCCGGGGCTCAGCTTGAGTGTGGGTCAACTTTCCTGCAGCTGAAGACTGAGCAGGCAAGGGCCGCTCCCAGCAGCAAGCAGAGTGATGTTTTATCTGAAGTGGCAAGTAAACCTGGCCAGCAAATCAGCAGATGTGGCCAGAGCTGCTGCTGGCCGCCTAGTTTAATGGCATTTTTGTGTATCATAACTTAGTTAAGATGGAAATTTCCCTTCTCCATGGAGGCATTCTTGGCTTAGAGCCTTTCATCACCTGGGTAATTCATTTCTGTTTATTGTTTGTTTGCTTGTTTTTGTTCTTTTTAATCTGTGTCTGCCTAAAGTTACTTCTACTCCAAACAGCACACAGTTATTGGGGAGAGCAGAGTCCAGTGGGTCTTTTCCTACAGGTTCTGATAGACCAGCCCAGGAACAATTTTTTTCACATAATCCAGGCCAATCCAGGGCAGACGCCCTCTTTTAGTGGCGATGAATCCAAAACAGGCTCTGGTTCTCAGGAGCCCAGTGCTCCCTGTCACCAGGGAGTGATGAGGCTGCTGTCACTGCAGGGCACACCCAGGACCCTGCCCAGCACTGCATTCAGAGTCTCTGCAAAGCTGTAGGAAAGTCTGGGGTTTCTAGATCAGTCTAGATATTTTAAAAGCATTCCTGCCTGGCTCAAACAAAGGCCTACACAGCCTCAGAAAAAGGAAAAACTCGCCCAGCTGCCAAGTTCAGGTCAATGTCATTAAAGAGGAGGTTCACCAGCTAGTGAAGGAGGAAGTGAGGTCCCCAAAGGAACCCACAGTGGGCAGGCATTTTGCCTGGTTGTGAGAGCATCACTGAAGGTGCCATATCACACATCAGAGTGCTCGGGTTCCACATCCAGCCCCTCCCCATGCTCCAGCTTCCCGGCAGTGCAATAGGTGGCCCCTGGGACTTGGGTTCCTGCCACTCACACAGGAAAGCCAGCGGATCGTGGCTCCCAGCTTGAGTCCTCAGTCCAGAAGTGAAGCAGGCATCTGGGGAGTGAACCAACAGATGGGAATGTATGCTTTCTCTCTGTTAAATAAAGAAATAAGAAGTGAAAGCAAGGTAGAAAAGGGCGCCTTCTCTCTGAAGCA
Source organism: Ochotona princeps (assembly GCF_030435755.1). Classification (NCBI taxonomy): domain Eukaryota; kingdom Metazoa; phylum Chordata; class Mammalia; order Lagomorpha; family Ochotonidae; genus Ochotona; species Ochotona princeps. The sequence continues at coordinate 18,048,502 of NC_080845.1, read as the reverse complement.
GCTACACGACAAGTTGTCTGATGGTCCACGGACACTCCGAGAAGGAAGTCAGAAATGAATGACTCAGACGACAGGAAAGGCTTGCTGGGCCCAGCGCTGAGACTCCAGCACTCAGACGTTGCCCAGGAAATGTCTGCTGCAGGATGCTCTTAAACCCTGGTGGCAGAAGCCCCACCTGGAGCACAGGGCTTTAAAACGCTCTGCACATCTCAAAAAAAAAAAAAAAAAAAAAAAAAAAAGTGGGGAAAAAAGCATAGAGTAGCAATTTTTTTCACCACTTGATATAAAAACAATGCCAGTAAATCACAAAACATTTTTGGTACCACAAATATTTTTTAAAAAGAAAATAAAGGCTTCACACAAACATAACAACTTAGTTCAGCGCAAATCACAAGCATGTCTCATCACTCGAGTCTTATTTTTAGAACTGGTGTAAGCAACTTGCAACTTCTTAACACCCTTGTGACAGGCCCCACCCTGACCCCGGAAATGTTTCTCTACATCTCTTGCACAACCTGCTTTTTTTTTTCCTTTAATTTAAAAGGTGAAAGGAGATAGAAAGGTAAGAAAAGCTCATAGAGAGAGAGAGTTTCTATCTACTGGTTCAATCCTCAAATGCCTGCAACAACCAGGGCCAAAGCCAGGAGCCAGGATCTCCTCCAGCTGGGTTTCCCATGGTGGATACTGGCACCAGCGTACTTGAGACATCACCTGCTGTCTCTGAGCGTGTACATTAGCAGGAAGCTGGAATTCAGAGTTGAGCAAGGACTCACACTAGGACTAAGCTATGAGATGAAGGTGTCCCAGGCAGCAACTAATCCATCATGACTACTCTCTTCCCATCATCCCCCAATGGTCTTGAAGCATAAGGTGACAGCTCACAAATGCCTGGCAAGTTTCCCACTGGATCACAGTCAGCATCAGGGGAATGCTTCAGTATATAAGAAGGATGGAGAAGTGTAGAGATTTTTAGGATACATATCTTCCATGAGCTTCCAAAGACCCCTTAGACACATGGATTTCAAAGTTTTTGCACTAAAGGAAACATCTTTCAGTGCAATTTTCCATGTGTTTTTTGAAGTATCCTTATATAATATTTTATAGATTATGGATGTCTTTATTTTATTAGTCATCTAATCATCACTGACTCCTCAGAATACACCCAGACATGTGTAATAATACATTCGGTCAGCTCATCAGCCCTCCAACTTCCAGCTATATAGAAATCAGAGCACATTTATTTTATATTTACAAAAGGACTTTTTTAAAAAATTACTTTTTTTTTATTGGAAAGTCACATTTACAGAGCAAAGGATAGACAGAGAGAAAGATTTTTCACTCCCCAAATGGCCACAATGACCAGAGCTGAGCTGATCTGGAGCCAGGAGATTCTTTAGGGTCTCTCACATGGGTGCAGGGTCCCCAGACTTTGGGCCGTCCTCAACTGATTTCCCAGGCCATAAGCAGGGAGCTGGATGGGAAGTAGAGCAGCTGGGATATGAACTGGCACCCATATGAGATCCTGTTGCATGCAAGGCGAGGACTAGAGCCACTAGGTTACCACACCAGGGCCACAAAGGTACATTTTAAAAAATGACATAAGTTTTATTTATCTTAACCCTAAATTCTGTAAAAAAAGTATCACTCAAGAACTGTAAGGGATGTATTCAGGGCCCCTCGCATTTTCCAAAGTCTGCAGGTGCTTAAGCCACTCCCCCTTTTTTAAAATGAAGATTTATTTAATTCTATTGGAAAGACATTCACAGGGAGAAGGAGGGACAGACAGAAAGATCTTATATCTGCTAGTTCACTCCCCAAGTGGCTGCAGCAGCCAGAGCAAAGCTGATCTGAAGCGAGGAGCTTCTTCCAGGTGTTCTACATGGCACGAGGCCCTAAAGCTTTGGACCATCCTCTACTGCTTTCCCAGGCCATAGGCAGAGAGCTGGATGGGAAGTGGAGCAGCCAGAACACAAACTGGCATCCGTATGGGATCCTAGTGCATGCAAGGTGAGGATTTAACCACTAAGCCATCACATGGGGCCCTTAAGGCCTTTTTTTTTTTTTTTTTTTAAAATAAAATGTAGCATTGTGGGGCTGACACCATGGTATAACACACTAAGCCTCCGCCTTTTGCACCAGTATCTCCTATGAATGGCAGTTCTTTCCCCAGCTGTCTATTTCCAATCCAACTCCCTGCTTATGGCCAGGAAGGACGGTGGAGGATAGCTATCTTTGGGCCCCTAAACCCATGTGGGAGACCCAGAAGAAGCTCCTGGCTCCTAGCTTAGGATTGTTTCAACTCTGAATATTACAGCCATTTGGGGAGTGAACTAGCAAATGGAAGATCTCTGTCTTTCCTTCTTTCTGGAACTCACCCTTTCAAATAAAAAATAAATAAATCTTAAATATATGTGTGTGTGTGTGTGTGCATAGTGGGATTAGTTTTGGTTTTGTTTGTTTGTTTTTTGAAAACTGGCATTGTTGTATAGCCACATTACCTGTACACATCCCCTGGTGCTTTCAGCCACTTTGGCGATGCAAATGCTGTGTGTTGGTGTTGCATTGTACTGCCTAGAGGGAGAGGTGAAAGAAAGGTGCAAACACAATTCTTTTTTTTGAATAGAGCTTTGGTCTGTGGTTGATTGGATCCAACATGTGTGGAGCCTGTGGATGTACAAGGCTGACCGTGCGAGAGAGGCCAGTGGGCCAGCTCTGAAATGGGCGCTGTGCTGTGGCACTGTGGCCTCAGCCAGGCGCTGGAGCTGTGGAGATGGTCTCCAAGGCCCCCACAGGGTAGAGGGGGAGGGGCAAGCAGTGTGCAGATGCACTTTCTCCCCGTTTCCCCTTGCACATGCCCAGGTGAGAGCAGCTGTCACTCCAGATACCCGGGTTTGTAGCCAGGCCAGGTGCAGGAGAGACCCTAGCCTTGGGGCAGGTCTCCTGAGGGACTGCCTGGTCCCAGATAGTTCTGCCAGTCACATTGGCAGCCCTCAACAGCTGTGCTGCGAGAAGCAGTTATTGTGTAAAGAAAGAAAGAATTTATTATTTAACTCACATTCAAATTTAACGAGCATGCTGTTTTCTCTGGCAATGCTAATTTCAGCTCAGTTCATCACACCAAAATGGTCTTGTTTGTCCCCTTCCAACCTCATCTTGGAGTACAATTCCCCTTGTAGGGTCTTTTTTTTTTTTTTTTAAAGATTTATTTTATTTTTATTACAAAGTCAGATATACTGAGAGGAGGAGAGATAGAGAGGAAGTGGAGCTGCCGGGATTAGAACCAGCGGCCATATGGGATCAAGGCAAGGACCTTAGCCACCAGGCCACGCTGCCGAGCCCTTATAGGGTCTTAAAAAGAAAGAAGTTTATGATGGCTGGTGTTGTGGCACAGTGAGTTAAGCCACAGCTTCCAAGGATGCATACTGACAAAAAGCTGGAATCAAAAGTGAAGCTTGGATTTAAATCCAGGTTTTCCAATATGGAATGCAGGCATTCCAAGCAGCATCTTAACTGCTAGGCCAAATTCTCATCCTAGATGCCCTATACTTGAGCTGGCATGGTTGTTAAGGCTCAGGGTAACATGGGAAATCTAAATGAAACTCCCTGGCTCCTGGCTTCAGTTAGGCCCAGCCCTGGCCATTGTGGCCCTTTGGGGAGTAAACTAGCAGATGAAAGATCTCTGTGTCTCTCACTCTTATTCTGTAACTCTGCCTCTCAAAATAAATAAATAAATCTTTTTTTTTTTTTTAAATGAGCTCTTGGGGACAGGTTGAAGCATATCAAGAAAAAAACCTAGCAGTTGGCGTTGCGGTACAGTGAGTTAACCATCACCTGTGGCCATGCATCCCATATGGAAGTGCCACTTCAAGTGTCAGCTGATCCACTCGTAAGCTACAGCTCCCTGTTGCTGTGCCTATGAAGACAATGGAAGGTGGCCCAGGTACTTGAGTGCCTACTATCCATGTGGGAGACCAGGGAGAACCAGCTCCTGGTTCCTGGCTTCATCCTGGCCCAGCCCGGGCTATTGCAGATATTTGGAGAGTGAACCAGTAGATGGAAGATTGTTTCTCTGATACTCTACCTTCCAAAGAAATAAGCAAAATCTTAAAAACAAACAAACAAAACCTCAGAGGACCCTGACTAGTTTGGTCAAGGATAGCATCTTTACCAGGGGGAGCAGCTTTGGTCATCCTGGTAAGGAACTACCATCAGCCAAGAGCACAGGTGCCCAGAGCCCAGTATTTGCAGCAGCCAGGCCCAGAGCAAACCTCCATTCTGTGAGGACCCAAGAAGGAAGCACCCATCTCTTGACCAAATTCGGACTCAGCAACAGGTGGCTGGTGCCTGGGAAAAACGGTTGCTCTGCTCTCCCAGGAAACAACCCTGGGGTGTTAGGGGGTGTTCTTGGCTGCAGCAGTCTGGGGGCTGGGAGCGGACAAAGAGGGAGCTGTCTTGGTTCAAATCCGAGACTCGTGCCTCTGAGCAAATTTTTATAGATGTTTTTGAATAAGCACTTCTTTGTATTTTATTTGTTTCTAAGATCATTTCCAGAAGCTTGATGTGCTGGTGGTTCCGTTCCCCTGGAGGGGTCAGCAGCATCCTGATGCTCTCACCACAGACGCCCATCTTCAGAGCCTTGTCTTCATGGCCCCAGCCTGGCAACACTGTTCAAGGAAGCTCAAGTGAAGGCCAGACCATGTTCAACTCTAAATTTGTTTATGCAAGAAAAGTGTTGAAAACTTTGAGATGATGTGTGATTATTAGTTAACCTTACAACTGCCTAGTGTTAGGAGTTACCATGCAGAAAACTGTCGAGGGTGTGATATTTCCAATTGAGTGTCGGGAGAGAAGATAACCTCCCTATGTCACGGTTTAGTTGCTTGAAGAGTAATTGTTTTTGTATCGAAGTCAGAAAGCTTATTTTAGAATTTCTTTCTCCACTAACTACAAAGCTTTCCATTCTTTTCTATTCAGTTTTTTCCTTCTGCTGTCTTCTACATTCATTTAATAAAACTTTCGAAAAACTTATTTTGAAAGGTAAAGTGACAGCAACAGAAGGGGAGACATGCAGAGAAACATACACACCCAGAGACAGAAACAGAGGGGGCTGGGGAAGTTTTCTTCATTGGTTCACTTCATTGGTCCAATAGCTATGTCTGGGCCAGGTTGAAGCTAGGGGACACACACACACACACACAAACACACGTTCAACAATTTTGCTTTTCCAATCTCTGGAGTCTTAACTCCCTGCACAAATGCCATAGACTTCAGTCCATAAGGTTGAAGGACAAAGAGCTTTTTGGAGAGCCTAGCTCCTACGCCTACATTAGGTGTTACAGGCTGAATTAGGTCTCCTTGGAGTTCGTGTTGACAACTGCGGTTTTTGTGAATTTACAGGATTAAAAGACACCTAGAGAACTAGTACAAAATTCATTATGGGTGTTACTGTGAGGGGGCCCGGCCAGATCCACCTTCAGTGTGGAGGGAATCTCACCCAACTGGCAGGGAGCCTGGATAGAACACAAACGCAGAATAAGGGAAAGCTGCTCTCAGAGCAGGAGCCATTTACTCCTGACTAGTAAACATCAGCACTCCAATTGAGGGCAATCTTGGACTCTGTGATTTGTACCATACCTCCCCAACCCCACCCCTCCCTCCCGGCCAGCTGCCTGGCCTTTAGCCTTAGCTTATTTGAGAGTTACACCAGCTATTGTGGTGCCAAGGCCTGGGATTTTGCCTAACCCATGCTACCCACCTCTTTGGTTGTCCATCTCAAAGCCAGCCTATGATAGAACTTCTCAGCCACTTTGATTGTATGAGCCAATTCCCCTAGTAAATCTTTCTGTCAATCTATCAGTCTAGCCTATTGGTTCTTTGCAAAGACCCCAATTCAAAGAGTACCTCAAAATGGCACACTGTTTACAATAAAAAAAAAAGCCACAATTTCAAGGGAATCTTTAAAATGTTAAGTAAAATGAGGTTGTGAGCCAGCCATAACGCACTGTTGGGTCAGAACTAGACATCACACCCCAGTGCTCCAACAAGAGACATGGCTATCCCATCCAGTTTCTGAACCATTAAGCCCAACACTTGAGCCACACAGTGTTTTCACAATGCTGACATTCCATTTTGGAGCACTGGTTCAAGCTCCAGTTGCTCCACTTCTGATCCAGCTTCCTGTTAATGTGCTTAGGAAGGCGGTGGGAGATGGCTTTAGTGCTCAGCATACTGCTACCTGCACGGGAGATCAGGTAGGAGCTCCTAGTTCTTGGCTTTGGATTTGCTCGGAATTGGATGTTGTTGACATTTGGGGAGTAATCCAGTGTGTAGAAGATCTCCCCATCATTTTCAAATAAATGCATTCTAAAATACACTAATGTTAGTATTAAGTTTTGGTAAGCCTTGTGGCCAGTATCCTCCTAAGTTGACAGAAAACCAGGTAGGTCTTTCCAGCTTCCTTAAAAATGGACTCATCCAGGGCCCAACAGCATGGTCCAGCAGCTAAAGTCCTCGCCTTGAACACGCCAGGATCCCATATGGGCGCCGGTTCTAACCCCGGCAGCTCCACTTCCCATCCAGCTCCCTGCTTGTGGCCTGGGAGAACAGTCGAGGACAGCCCAGAGTCTTGGGACTCTGCACCTGCGTGGGAGACCTGGAAAGAGGTTCCTGGCTCCTGGCTTTGGATCGGTGCAGCACTGGCCATTGCGCTCCCTTGGGGAGTGAATCAATCATTGGACGGAAGATCTTCCTCTCTGTCTCTCCTCCTCTCTGTAGATCTGATTTGTAATAAAAATAAATAAATCTTTTAAAAAATAGATTAGTCTGCCAGGTCATGCTTACAGTTATGAAAACAAGCCTAGGGCCCGGTGGCATGGCCTAGCGGCTAAAGTTCTCGCCTTGAAAGCCCCGGGATCCCATATGGGCGCCAGTTCTAATCCCGGCAGCTCCACATCCCATCCAGCTCCCTGCTTGTGGCCTGGGGAAGCAGTTGAGGATGGCCCAAAGCTTTGGGACCCTGCACCCGCGTGGGAGACCTGGAAGGGGTTCCTGGTTCCCGGTTTCGGATCGGCGCGCATCAGCCCGTTGCAGCTCACTTGGGGAGTGAATTATCGGACGTAAGATCTTCCTCTCTGTCTCTTCTCCTCTGTGTATATCTGGCTGTAATAAAAATGAATAAATCTTTAAAAAAAAAAGATGCTAATACATCCCTTCAAATATTACAATGTATTTGAATAACTGAATTGGAAATTTAAAAAAAAAAAAAAAAGAAAGAAAACAAGCCTAAAATGCACTATATACTTATATATATCTACATATATTTTCTGAATCTAGTTGGGGGTAACACTATTTAGAAAGACAGAATTAAGTTTTTGTTTTGACCACAAACCATGTGTAGGTATGTCACAGTGGGACAACGGCAGGATACACGTGAGAGCTCTAAGGCACAGTTCGGGCCATGGAATCCTGTATTCTAACAGGGTTTTAATACCGTGTAGCTTAACAAAATGTTATGCATTCCTAAAAGGTAGTCACCATGTGTTCAAATAACTTTTAAAAAATAACTTTTTATTTGAAAGGCAAAATGACAGAGGAGGGAAGGAAAGAGAGAGCTATCTCTCGTCCACTGGTGCCTTCCCCAAATGCCTGTAACAGCTGTGGCTAAGCCAGAAACTACATCAGCACCCCACATGGGTGTAAGGAACGCAAGCCCATGCGCCCCATGGCTTGCCTCCCAAGAGCCAGAACCCAGGCAACTCAGCAGATGCGGTGGCTGATCTGAGGCACGCTGATTGCTCAAGGAATTTCTAATGAGTACGGCTATGGAATTGTGTCTCCCACCCCCAACCCCAATTTGAGTTTAAATCATAGTCCCAAATAAGTTTTTTTTAAAAGAATTAAAGTAGGGTCCAGTGCGGTAGCCTAGCGGCTAAAGCCCTTGTCTCAGACACACCAGGTCCCATATGGGGTTCTAATCCTGGTAGCCCTGCTTCCCATCCAGCTCCCTGCCTGTGGCCTGGGAAAGGACAGCACAAAAGGCTTGGGACCCTGTACCCACGTGGGAGAATCGGAAGCAACTCTGGGATCCTGGCTTCAGTTCGGCTCAGCTCCGGTCATTGCAGTCACTTGGGAAGTAAATCAGTGGAAGGAAGATCTTCTTTCCTGTCTCTTCTCTCTGTACATCTAACTTTCCAATAAAAGTTTAAAAATAAAATTTTTTTAAAAAGTTAACATAAAACAAGATTATATAGGCTGATCCTAATGTTCTGTAGCACTTGTAAGGGACTAGGACACGGACACACACACACACACCCCCGCAGGAGAGCACTGGCAGGGAGGGATGGGTTCTGTGAACCCAGGAACAAGGCCTTGGTAGCAAGTCAGCACCGCAGGCTGCTTGATTGTGGACTTTGGCCTCTCCATCACCAGGAAAAACACAACATCCGGGCCACTATATTTTTGAAGAAACTTCTCAGATGTACAACATGAAGCTACATTTTTAATGTCTGATACATGGGTGGGAATTTTTGTACTTTGGCAAGAAACACTGCCACCATGGATTCAGTCATGAATGACTGAGTTTTTTTTGTCATTTTCAGAACACACGAGCCTGCAGTGAGTGTGTACAGACCTTCAGAACCATGATGGCAACATAGCAGCACTCAACAGTATAGCTCTGCCAATATGGGAGGACCCGGGTTTAAGGCTGGAGCCTGCAGTTAATTGTGAAGGGGACTAGGTGGTCTCTACGACCCCTTTATGCTCAAAGTAACTGCATGCCTTTTAATGATGGCTGAAGCCCTGGGCTGTGCAAACAAGCAGTTCACAACCAATCAAATTTAGAAAAGCCTCATTTGGCCACATGATTTCTTTTTCTAATGAAAATGCCTCTTATGCTAAAATCAAATGACAGAGGTTTTATATGCAAGCTAGCAAAGGATCAATAGTGAATACCAGATTTCCAATTACATTAAAAACAAACGCTCACACCCAAGACCCTAGCATGAAAACTTCACTGGGACTGCTTAGTCTCTCAGTTTCCCTTTAAGGAACAGGGAGGTGAAACATGTGTCAGGAAAAGCATCAGCGGGTGACTGTACTACTCTATAACTCAAAGCACCCCGTTAGAGCTCACATTTCACATTTCAAGGCAGATGCATACTAGCACCACAGGGACGACCAAAACTGACTTTAACTGGAACCTGTTCCAACTCCAGTGAGCCAATGTTCACACAGGGGAGAAAGAATGAGAGGGTGTGGGCCAAGCAAGCATGCTAACAAGGATTGGCGCTCACAGGAGAATGCCTCAGTGAGGTGCCATTCAGGATTGAAAAAAACAAAAGTCCAAAAAATAAAAACTTTTTTTCCTGCCAAAGTTACTGCTAAATTTAAAGAGAAAGTTATTAGACTTGGTTCCCCCTACCTCGTTTTTAATGTTTGAAGACATGTTTGTTATTCTCTATGATAAATTCAGATGGATGGCTATGGAAAAGAAAAGATGACATTATTAGAATTACAGGTGAGACAAGCAGAAACCCAAAGTATAGACAAGAACACAGAAAAATTCTTAAGAGAGTACAGATGTCATGATATTTATTAAAAGGCATGCTATCATGTGGTACCTGTTAGGAAAAGAGATTAGAGATATCAAGTAATAGTCAACAAACATACAAACCGAATGAAAATGGAATATACTGTAGTATACAGAAGCTTGAAGTAACCATGCACTACGCATTTAAAAATATGTTTTTTTAATATTTTATCATCTCTTTGCATTTATTACATAAATCACTTCAACAATCACATAGTCCTTTTCTTCCAATACCACAAACTGTTACAAATGAAAGCTGGTACTGCTGTTTATCAAAATATACAAGACAATTGATGTTTTATATAAAATCACTTTATATGTTAACTTGTTCCCAAAAAGCTTTTCTCTTTTTTTGGCCTGGCTAAAAAAAGAAAAGTTGTTATAAATATTTACAGCATTTTCTTCTGATAGATGAAACATTCTTAGAAACCAAAACAAGGGACTTTTATGAACAGACCACATGAAACATGAGATAGCGTCAGAGGCTCCCAGCTGTGCTATTTTTCTTCTTAAATACAGTACTGAAAATGCCCACCAAACCTTGCCATCCTAAATGTTCTGTTCACATTTGAACTCCACCTTTTCTCCAAGTAGTCTATTTACCAATAGGAAACAGAAAGTAAAGGCTGTTCTGCCTTGGTTCTTTCAGAAAGGAGCTTGGGGAAAACGCTTGAGAGAGAGGCGTTAAAAACCACAATAGTCAGTCTTTGGTCAGAGCAATAAGGTGACATTTTGATGGAAATCTTGGCTTGGTCAGCAATTTTTATAATTAGCATTTTCTGGACTTGAGACGCATTTTAATAGGATCTGGGTGACAATGGTAAAAAAAAAAAAAGGAGGATAGAAAAAAAAAGACCAGAGTACGCTTTTCAACAACATCAAAAATAGCTATTTAAATATCTGCTATTACACCTACTTCAGAGACTCCAGAAAACAACACCAAGTAGCAACAACAAAAACCTGCCGGCAGAGCTACTTCAGTTGGTATAGGCAGCCTCCAATCATGACTGTTATCATCAAGGTCACTGGACCAGACAAACATCCCTGGCTGCCTAGAACACATGCCTCAGGTACAAAAAAAGAGGGGGCTGTCACAAACACTGAGAACAGCCGGGTTCTGTTCCTGGACGGGCACAGGCTCTAACGAAGATCATGTGCTGAGGGCAAAACTGTAACTGAAGCTATATTTACATAGTTACAATGCTCTGCTTGCATGAGTGTGTGGGACCATGGTCGGTTAAAACTGTACTGTACATATTTCCTGAAGACCAGAATGCGGATACTACCTTAGTCTCAAAAAAGAAGAAAAGCTCAAGTAAGACTACTGAAGAAGGCACATAAACTTTGGTCCTGTTTTGTTTTTCTCCCTCTATAAAACCCCCAAACTAAGATGTTCATCTTTTTGTTTTTTTTTTTTTAAACCATTTACTATTAGCTGTTAGAATTTTCTCTGAAAACTGCAAACCCTCTTGCAGATAACAACACAGCTCTTTTAAGACAGCTGAGTTACAGTTCAAAATTTTGTGCAATTAAATTTCCTTTAGCACAATAGAACATCTTAACTGGCAGTTTTACTGTTGTTAACAGATCAAGACACAGGAAAGGCTAAGAAAAATGCTTTACACATAGTTATGTTCTCTTTTTGGTTTGACAAATAGCAGTACACATTAGGTTTTCTAAGAGCTAGGCTGAGAGTTCGACAAATCTAGGATTTTAAATGATTCACTAGCTGGGGGTGGGATGGGAGATCGCACTTTTTGAGTTTGTCTCTTTTTTTGTCTTGTGCCCAAAAACATTTAACGGGAACAAAAGAGAAACAATTTACAAATGTGGCTGCCTGATTACAAGGAGGATTTTGCAAACTTTTTATGAAATTGAAGAGAGATGAATGCTACTTCTTCAACTGTCACAAACTCTTGAAGTTTGCCACATGAGAAACATGATCTGTTCTTAAAAGGAGTAAGGCAGACAGACACTGTGTCCCAAACTCTGAGTCCTGCAACCTCCAATGGCAAGATCAGAAACACTGCTTTTGTCTTGAAGAATGTTTGATTAACTGCTATTCAAATCATTCAATCTCAAAGTAAAACATGTTGTCTTAGACAATGTTAAATGTGTACTGCTATTTTTATAGTCCTGAATACATATATATGCTGTGTAAAAGTTAAGATATCTTGAAAAGTGATCAAATACTCCTTAAAGCAATTAAAAATAAGATACTATTGCAAACAATTTAAAAATAAACCATTGCCTAGAAGATATGGAATAAATGCATGCCAAAACAATACAAAGATACAGTCCACCACCCTGATGTTTTGTCTTTTCACAAAATACACCAACACAAATACTGTAGACCTCTATAAATCAAACAGCAAATTAGCTCAGTATGGACAACATTCATGTGCTACAGCTAGTTTTAGACACAACTGATGGCTTCAACCATGCTCTTAAAATAATATGCCACTTCTCCAAATTTAATTTGGTTAAATTTTTTTTGTCAATAAATTAAAATGTATGTCATGTGCATATGTATATACAACATTAGAAGAGTGTGTGTTGTTTATACACTTATCTATTACAGACACACTCGCACGCACACACACATATCTACACAAATCCCTGAAGAGGATTCAAATGTTCTCTTCCAGATTTAAAGGCCATTCCCTACTTCAAAATTACATTCAACACCAACATGATCTCCCTTCTGCTCTACGTAACTTGCTACACTTATGCTGGATGGTCTGAGACTCATGATTTACTGATTACACAGTTCCAATTCAAAGCAAAAGAAACAGTCTAATATGCCACGAGAACTTTCATCGTGCCAGGGTAAAAATGAGCACATTTGGGGAGATTTCTCCAAGAAGTTTTTCCCCTCTTTCCTACTCAGTATTTAGGTAATTGGGGGAAAAACTACCTAGACAAATTATTTTAATCCTCTATTCCGTTAACAGTAAACCGATGGATTTTCAAAGTCACAACATTGTGCCTACCAACTGTTATTCAGTATTGACCGAATTCGGCTTTTAAACAATCTTTATGATCTCTTGAAGCCTTATTCTGTGAAAATTTCTTTCCAAAAATCTCCCTATGTTCATATTAATGGTGAGAATAAAGAAAAAAATTAGATATTGTATTTAAAAAGCCGAGATGAGCAACTTTGAAGAAAGTATAAAAGGAGTGGACAAAAGAGACCCCGCTGATAAATTCTGCTCTAAAAATGTGATAAAGCACTGAAGGAACAATTTACAAAGGCAAAGTTTCTTCTTGAAAAGAAATAGTTTGACATTATATAATCACTGAAGCAACAAACAGACTATTACATTCAACCAAAAGAGACAGGTTTGGAGCCCGAAATAGTTAGCCTTTTCATACTCCAAACACATGAGCATTCAGTAATGCAGTTACATTTAAGAAAGAAAAGCAAGTTCTTACTTGAGTACAGAGAAGAACCAAGTAACCCTGAGACAATTCTGAAGGGTAATAAAATTAGATACAATCTGGAAACAGAGATTGAATTCTAGAGCCTCCAATTGGTGTGTGACAACTGGCAATGACCGCCATCACTCACAATGGAAGAAGGCCTACAAGGATGCGCTGAGTTTTCCCTCTACTTCTCACCTTTCCCTAGCCCATCTACACCAAAGCACCAAAAATTTGAATAAAAACTATTACTTACTGAAAAGCATTTAAAATTGCAATTAAAAAAAAAAACTTTAAAATCCTTACCAAAATAGGCAAAACAAAATAAAATGCTCACCAAGCCCACAATATAGCTTTGAAGATATTTAGATAAAACTCTAACCTATTTTATCTTAAGCACATTATAAGGCACATAAGAAATTAAGTAAATACACAGTAATTCTGAATAAGTACTAGAGATTATAGTGGTACAAAAAACCCTTGAGATTTTTTTTCTAAAAGAAGACCTACCAAAAATAACTTTTAAAAAATCTGTCAAACCATGATACCTGAATTATTTCTTAAGAGTGTAAACGTTTTTTATTTTCTGAAAATTATAAAAGTAGTTTGCAATGTAAGCAGGATTGTTTCTCTTTAAAATTTTCCCAAGATCATATTATATTACTCAACAAATAAGTGTCACTTTGAAATTGAAAACATGATTTTTCTGACAAAATCATTAATTACTCTGACAACTTGATTGATCCTGGCTGGATTCCACTTAATTTCCCTGGGGACAGCTGAGACTTCATTTTTCTAAATAGCTTTTAAAAAGTAAGTCATATAGCATTCAAAGGAGTGTCATACAATGAAAGAGAGGAACCACTGAAAGAAAACATGGAAGTTTATAGGTCTGCTCCTAACACAATGTTTATGTCTAACAATCAATCAACTTATGACAAGTATTTGACATAATTTATAAGTGAATGCAATTTCTGAAGGGGGTTAAATTCTCAATCAAAGTTAAAAACTTGGTTGTAAGTGATTTAAATACTTACATCAAGTAATTTGAAAGTCCGCATATTTAAATTTTGAAAAGTACAAAGGAGTTTAGAAATACTGGATAAGGCTGATCTGGACCCAAACTAAAACAAGGTCTGGACCCATCAGGAGAATGTCTGTCCTCTTGAAATTCAATTTAATGCAGGAAATTAAATTACTGGAATTTTTTTTCCCTGGGTTTTGTTCCTGAAGCTTATTTTCATAGAAACCATGGTTCAAAGTAAAAACAAACCTTTGATCACACGGTGACAGGGAGGGGGAAATGGGAAAAAGAACATCCCTTGATTTTTTGTGGCCATAACTTGAAAAAGACAGAAAGTTGTTTTGTGAAAGAGGCAGAATTGGTCTTGAGCTGCTTCCATCTACGTCTGAAGGTTTTACTGAAGTTATGGTCCATGTTTAGGGGAAAAATTCACAGGAAGGTCAGATTGTAGACTTTGAGAAGGAAACTCTGAGGTGGTGGTTTTCTCCAAGGTCATGGTTATGAAGTTCTATGAGGGCCTGGATTGCTTCTTCCACAGATCCCAACTGAATGAGTGCCATTTTTCGATCTTTCCTGAAAATGGTTTAAGAAATATTTTAGATTGTTTCCAAACTTTTCTTTGCTATCAGAAGACTTCACTCACTAAAAATGTGCATGCCATATCAAACAAGGCTAATGTATTTCTTGAAAGCAAGGACTTACTGAAAGAATTTAAAAGCTTTCACTGAACATCCAGCTTCTGTGAATAAGTTCTTCAGGTCATCCACTGTAACAGAAGGGCTGTGAAACACAAGGGTCAACTGTTAGCCTTGATTCTCAAAAGAAGCCAGGACGAACAACCATCACTTTATACATCTCAAATAGAATCATCAAGCCACACAATGGAGACAGAAATGACATGAAAAACATTCCACACCAATTTGCCTCCAAAGAATGGAATTTTGTGGGCCCAGCGCCATGGCCTAGCGGCTAAAGTCCTCGCCTTGAACGCCAGGATCCCATATGGGCGCCGGTTCTAATCCCGGCAGCTCCACTTCCCATCCAGCTCCCTGCTTGTGGCCTGGGAAAGCAGTCGAGGATGGCCCAAAGCCTTGGGACTCTGCACCCGTGTGGGAGACCTGGAGGAGGTTCCTGGATCCTGGCTTCGGATCAGCATAGCATCAGCAGTTGCGCTCACTTGGGGAGTAAATCATCGTACGGAAGATCTTCCTCTCTATCTCTCCTGCTCTCTGTATATCTGACCTCCCAGTAAAAATAAATAAATCTTTGTAAAAAAAAAAAAGAATGGAACTTTGTCTTCATCTTTGCAAGCACACATGGGCAAGAAAATAAAGGACAAAATCTGTCAACATTTATTCTTTCAAAGACATTACTTACACTCTACAGGCTTCACTAATTAACTCGAGTACTCCCAAAGTTCCTGCTCTAGCCTGAGCTCCACATAGCCACTGCTTTCAGGGTACTTGGTACTGTTTGGCAGCCAGCTCACCATCACTCTTGCTTCCTAATGTTCATACTTGGGTACTCCCCTCTCATACTGAACACAGCAGTCCTCTATGACCCCTAGGATAATGAGGAAATGCTATTATCTGTCTTCACATGATGACACCCTCGCCCAGCATTTTGGTCAGCAGTTTTACCAAGAGGCTGTAAGTTTCCACCCAGGTAAGTCACCTATGGACTTCTGATTCACAGCAAGAGAATGAAACAATGAGTATTTAGCACTCCATGTCACACTGCTAAGCTTCAAGACAATGAATATTTGGGATTCTACGTCACCTTGCTAAGCTTCAGGGCGACCTGTTACAAAGCAATAGATAAGACAGTCAAATGACTAAGAGCTGATTCCTGGTCTTCTCATGACTGCTAGCAAGCACTGGCTGTGCCGAAGGACTGAAGTTTGCACCCTGCTTCCTCCTTGCTTGGTACTTACCCTGAGCCTCAGTTTCAGTAATAAAATGAAACTAGCGACTACCTCAAACAGTAAAAATAATCAAAATAACCTAAAAAAGAGAAAAAAACTATTTCCACAAAGTTTGCAAGTTGAATCTGTTTTGTGTTAAGAATGTAAAAAGACATAAAAGAAAAAAAAAGTACTGTGAATAAACTGAAAACAACAGGATATGTTATCGTGGTTACCAGTGACTAGAAGTCACGGGGCTTTGAGAAGTTCCGTCTGGAATGATGAAGAGGCTCTCCAGATGGATAAAGGTAATGGTTGTACAATAATGTCAGTGAACTTCATGTGAGTTTTTACTGCACTGTACAGTTACAAGTAGTTAAATGATTAATTATATGTTATGTTGCTGTTGGGCAGGTAAGTACTTGGCACAGTGGTTAAGATGCTGTTTGGGATGCACAGATCCTACAGACTGGTTTGAATCCTGGCTCTACTCTGGATTTCAGCTTCCTGTTACTGCGCTCTTGGAAGGCAACAGCAATGGCTCCGGTAGTTGGGTTTCCTGTCACCCACTTGGGAGACTTGGACTGAATTCCTGGCTCCTGGCTTTGCTTGGCATTAGGGGAGTGAACCAGCACTTAGCCTGCTTTTCAAATAAAAAATAAACCATTTCTAAAACTGTGGATCAACGTTGTGGCACTGGATAAATCTCTACTCCTCTCTGCCTTTCAAATGAATAAGTCTTTTTAAAAAATTAATGTTCTTTCCTCTTCTACCTACATGCCACTATGTAGGTTGCAACCATCAACCACCTCCTATACAATGTATCCTATTAAGAAGTTACCAGCAACAGGTGTTTGCAACAGCATCTAATTGTTGCCCATTTACATTACTCAAGTGATGAGTTATTGAATTTCTAGAACCATGTAACCTGTATGCTTTTTTCCTAAGTGACTTGCCTGTCTTTCCTAAGTGACATGGAATTTTATTTACTGCCCAAGAAAGATTTCCTAGTCTAACCAGAGATCAGTGGGAAGGCTGGGTATTCAACATAGACTTGGCATTATTTTCCTTTCCTAATCAGTGTGCCTATCCTCATTCTCAACAATCAATGCTAGAGAACTTTATCTCTGTATTTCACCTCCTTGGTCTTTAAAATTTTATGTACACACATATACCATCCAAAACTTATACCCCATCTTTCCAAAGTTTATTTCCTTACATGTATGTATTTAAATTACACAATAGTTATTCTGCTTGGCCAAGGCAAGATTTAACACAGGGGATCCATGAGTTTTGTCTGAAGAGCTACACGGTAATTATCTTAAAATTTGTGAACCAGATCTCTTCTCTGTTGCAACTATTCAGCTCTCCCGTTGCAGCTCAGAACAACCAGATAATATGCGAATGAGGGAGAACAGCTGTTACATGAAACTTAATGGAAGGTGAAACTTGAATTTTAAACGGCTTCTCCAAGTCACGAAATATTTTTCTTATACATTTACTTCCAATCATTTTACCATGTAAAACTCCTTAGCTTACCGGTGACATAAAAACAAGCACAGGTAGAATTTCCTCATTCCCTGGTTTATTCAAATAATAATTAAAGAACACATTCAATACAACACTGGCTAACAGACCAGCAGAGTGGTCACAGGAAAATCACTTTCAGCTTTTAAGTAAATGAACATTCTCAGTATTAAGCTTTACCTCTTACAGATAAACATTACAGACTTGTTACTAAATTTGAAGAGAAATCAATTCACAATATTAGCGCTACTGATGACTAAGTATGTACCGATGGATTATTTCTGTAACATTTATTATTATGCCCTTTTGTAAATGAAATGTCTTCAATTTTTTTATTTGAAGGAAAATTTTAAATCATTGGTATCATTCACTTTTGGAGTACAGGAGTGATGATACAACCTTAAGGTATAACAGATATGCAATATTACAACAAATTGATGACTAGGGTAATCACTAAATTAGAATAATTTCAGAGCTGCTACAGCTTCCAAATCATATATCTTAAGTGTATCAATCATCTAAATGAATTAATAATTTATAAGGTACATACGGAATGTTAGAAAGATGCAATGTGGCTGATGGTGGAAAGATATTCTGGAAGTTTTTAGACCCAGGCTTCTTAAAGCGATGCAGAGGACTATTGGTGAAATCCTTGGTCAGGCCTTGGTCCTCTTGTCCTTCTCGAGGGAGCTGAACTGCCTGATGTTTGGACAACGTAGCACGAAGCACTTTTCCATAAAGTCTCTGACCACTTAGATGGTTCATTGCTGGTATTAAAAAAAAAAAAAAGGGAGAGGGGAATGTTGGGTATTAAGACAGACTCCAAGTAATATTTGCCTAGATTAAATTATTTTTATTTAGTCATTTAAAATTGTACTGTCAGTTATGAAGACCAAATGTTTTAAGTTCAAAAGCACTCAGGAAAAATGTATTTCATTGTTTCATTTTATAGGAAGCTACAGAATACTTAGAATAATACAGGCACTTAAGAGATGGTTACCAAATATATTCATTTTATCTCAAGCGAAACATTTTTCTAAAATCCTAAATAGTTAAATATTTTAATTTTTAAAAATTTATTTGAAAGGCAAGTTTCCTGCTAATGCCCCTGGGGATGCCTGGGCGCTTTGATCTGCATGGGAGACATGCGGGAGTCTCCCTGCCCAGGTCCAGCCATTGTGGTCATTTGAGGAATGAATCAGTGGGTACAAGTTTTTCTTTCTCTCCTCCTTTCTGTAACTCTTTCAAATGAATAATTAAAAAGAAAAAAAGATCAAACACCAACAACATTCAAGTAGGTAAGTACTTTCAACTTATAAGTGATAATTTTTTAATTTCTTAAAACACACAATTATAAACAGTAATGGAGACATTACCACAAACTAAAAATAAAACAAAACAAAAAACCAAAAACCCCACACCAACCTGTTACCTTTGTAAAATTACATATACCCATTAGCAATGAGTATGCTTATTCTGAAAGAAAATTCACACCAAAAGGGGGCAAGTTATCATTATCATAACTAATCACTAATACCTAGTTGAGCTTGATTTGCGTCTGCCATCTGAACCAAGGCATTTTCTTTTTTATTAAACATAATCTTCACTCGATGTACATCACCATACACTCCTAATTAAAATAAAACAATACAACTTTAATGTCTACATTGTATAATGTGTAATTATTTTAATTAACAAAGTTTCTTCCCATATTATCTCCTTTAGCAATTTCACACATATTCATCCAAAGTTTTATCTCATCTAAACACTAAACTTAAGTTGTCTCAAACAGACTCACCCCCCCCCAACCCACTTTCTTCTCTACTTCCAGTGTGCACCTTCTTCAGTGAGCTTGTTCTAGTGAGATACTTACCTGGAAGCCAAGTCTTCTAACCTTTTCCTTTCCTTAATCTCATATACCTAATCAGTCATCAGGATTTACAGGATCCCCAGCCTAAAGATTTCTCACATTTGTCCATTTCTCTCCATTCTCTTTATCAACCAAATCCAGCAGCCTCCTAATCAATTTTATCACCTTTTTCTGTACCAGTGATGCCCCAAAGTGGGTCCTGCATCCCAGAAAATAAGCAAGATGACTCACTAGGAGGGTGTGTCACGAAAATAATCAAACTCTTATCTATACTCATCTGTCTATACAAACCAACATAAAATTTGACATTTTGTTAAGCTTAAAAATATGTGATGGTGCTTCAAAAAGTTCATGGAAAACTGAACCAAAAGATACGTTAATTTTGGTGCACTTTCCTGAAAGTCATAGATAGTTTTTTTCATATAAACTTTCATGAATGTTTCGAACACTGTATCCAAAAATTTCCAAAGCTTTTGCAGCAAAATAAACTTATTTTTAACTCCATTTGTCACAAACTGCTTGAATTACTCTTTGTATAAAGGAAATTTCAGGCAGCAGGTTCTGCAGTTGAATGGTTCTCTTTTTTTTCCCACCCAGTGCATTGTAACATATCAGAATTTATTTGCTACAAGGTGTCAATGTTATAGAAAGGTCTCAACAACGGCATCCCTACCATACTTTGTAACACAATGACAGAATGACTATGAAAACCCTCAAAGAACACAAGGCACTGCTGGCTTGAGTACTTACAAGAATTGAACTGCAGGGCCCGGCGGCATGGCCTAGTGGCTAAAGTCCTCGCCTTGAAAGCCCCGGGATCCCATATGGTCGCCGGTTCTAGTCCCGGCAGCTCCACTTCCCATCCAGCTCCCTGCTTGTGGCCTGGGAAAGCAGGAGAGGATGGCCCAATGCTTTGGGACCCTGCACCTGCATGGGAAACCCGGAAGAGGTTCCTGGTTCCCGGCATCGGATTGGTGCGTACCGGCCCGTTGTGGCTCACTTGGGGAGTGAAACATCGGATGGAAGATCTTCCTCTCTGTCTCTCCTCCTCTCTGTATATCTGGCTTTCCAATAATAATAAAATCTTAAAAAAAAAAAAAAAAAGAACTGAACTGAAAAATGAATGGTATTTTAAAATTTAAAACAAAACGATGTCCTAAATTTTCTCCTCTTCTCAGAAATAACAAGTAGCCAAAGAGGATATTCTTTAGAAAGCTAAACTGTGTGGACAGTTATAAAATGAGGACAAAATTCATTATTTTTATGAAAAAAAAAAAAAACATGCTTTGGTTAAAAAGTCCTGAGTGTGTATACTAATATCTAATTATTTAAATCACACAAATGTATCACTGATAAAAGCTTTAACAGTGACTACTAAGAGCATGAAGAAAAAAATTTCTTTGGAGTAATGGAAATCTACAATAGGACTATAGTGCTGGCTGCACAAGCTACAGCAGGTGAACTGCATTAACGTATGCCTCAATATCTCAGAAATGTTACTTAGAAAAAAAGCACCTGTCACCACTCGAAGACGCGAGATCAATTTTCTACGTTATAAAAATCTTACAAATGCAGAGTAGCAGTAAGTTTTAACACCACTTAAAATATTCAAATACAAATTCTGATGTCCCTTTAACAGGAAAAACGGAACTTTTCTAGAGTACAATGAAAGGATTAGTTTGCAAAACTAGTAAAATTAAAGTTACAGCAATGCTGAAATATTCTCATTTAGATTCCAATCTTTATGATGTATATTCTTCAATTACAGTAAGCTAAGAGCAAATACTGAAATAATCAGCCTTTGGAACATTGAACCAAAATGAAATTACTATATAAATGTGTGCTAAAATCATTGTTTTTAATTTTGAAGAAAATAGTCTAAAAGTCTAGAGACTATTTTTTTTTGTCTGATGTACAAAGTCTGGAGACTATTCTAAAAACCTGAATCTCATTATTACACTCTGCTGGTTCTTACAGTTTTTAACCATATAGCTTAAAACCCCCTCCCAACCTTGCCCTGGCCCACTCGTCTCTCTCCCTGGCTTTCCTTCACTTCCATGGTGCAAGCCCTCCTCCCCTCTTTCTCATGGCTAGTACCCGCCATCAGGCTGACTCTTCCTCATTTCTCACCCAGCAGGCAGTAGCATTACAACTTCCACTGACTCCCTCAACTAGGTTAGGGTCCTGCCTTAGGCTCCTATTACCACTTCTACTTCCCCCATTACAAAACTTCATGGTAATGTCTAACTCTCACTGCTCTATCTTTAGGGTCAAACACACTACTTGGTATATAAAGGAAGTCAAATAAAGATTACAAAATGTGCTCAATTCCCAGCTACAAACATTAAAAGCAGGAAAATTAACTTACCAAATAGGATAAAAAGCCCATGTGGTGTGACAAGCTGTTTGAAAAGAAGAACAAAAAACTGTCTGAATCAATAATGGAAAATAATTTTATGTGAACAGCAATATGACAACTGATATTGTTAAAAACACTGCTTTATGCTTCCTCTATATAAACTAGTTATGGGTTTTAATTAAAATTCTTCTGACAAACTCAGGCATTTAACTTAAATTCAATCAAGATCAGAAACTACTTATCATCTACTTGAAACCCCACTTAATACACTCTTCAACTCACATCAGGATTGAGGTTGGTGACAAGCAGAACAGAATTCCCGGGTATCCCAGTGCCCCCAGGAATGGCCATCCTTCCAGTAACGGCAGGGGGAGTGATTGCAAGGGGACCAAGAGCTCCAGGAACAGCTGGAACTGACAGACCTTTGAAAACAACCAGAAGCAAGTCATGCTCTAGTCACCTGGGGAACTCCTTTTAAAGAAGGTCAATAGAAAATGTTTACTCATGTAAATATTTTCTGGACACACACACTTTGTATGAAGTGCCAAGAAAAGCATGAAGAACAAATGACAGAGAAAGCTCAAAATAGAAATGGTAAGCTTATTAGCAGAGGCAAAAGCAGTTCATATATTACTTTTTTCCTCATTTATTTCATATACTAGGATAGCAAATATGAAGTTATTTAATCAAAGGATGTCACCTGTGCCAATTACAAATATAAACACTACAGATCACAAAATGGAATTACTGGAGTTAAAAACTGACCCAGAGAACGCAATGTACAACCATGAGAGTGTTTGCACCACACACGTTTGTGTGTTTGGTAGAAATAAGGCCTGAATTGTGCATGCTTCCAATGTAACACTTTTTATCATACCAAGTTTCTAAAAAATACAGAACTTCGTAACAAATTAATTTTAAAAGAATCACCTGTAGCTTGAGGAAATCCAATGGCTGGGGCAAATCCAGCAGCCCCTGCATATGGTGAAGAAATTATACCTGGTGTGCCTAAGGGAGAAGAGAAGCTAATATAAATTTACTGTTTTATATGAATATTCTTATCAAAGCAATATAAAATGGCTATAATAAAAGTGTATTATTGAGAGGTTGGTACAAAAGCTCAACTGGCCAATAATTCCCCTGCAAGCGCCAGGATCCTATAGAATGCTAGTTCATGTCCTGGCTGCTCTACCTCCCTTCTAGCTTCCTGCTTATGGCCTGGTAAAGCACTGGAGGGCAGACCAAAACCTTGGGAGTCTGCATCTGGGTGGAAGAGCCAGAGAAGCTTCAGGCTCCTGGCTTCGGATCGGTTCAGCTCTGGTTGCTGAAACCATTTGGGAAGTGAACCAGTGGATGGCAGATCTTTCTCTTTCTCATTCCTCCCTGCAAAGAAACCTTTTCAATAAAAAGTAAATCTTCAAAGTTTATTATTGAAAGAGATTCTGTTAAAAAGTAAACATTTAGTCAACAGGTGTCTTCATACATAGGTAAAAGGCCAGAGGACCAAACCTCCTTGAAGCGTGTTCAAAGATCAAAAGTGCAGCTTAGCTGTTTTGTTCTAGATTTTGTTTTGTCCTAGGTTCTTGCTCTAAATACTGCTTCTATACTTAATAAATCTTTAAATGTAACAACTATTAATGAGGTGCTGTACTAATAAAATGAAATACAAAATCTTTATTTTGGGAATCTACAAGCTAAAAGTATAAATACGAATGTTCTTTGGCCTAAGGAAAGACCACAGAGGATTCATCATGACTAACAAGAAGATTTTCTGGAAGTAATACTTCAGGTAGATGTTGAGATTTTCTAATTAAGTCACTGTCATTTAGTGTGAACTAGATGCTGCATGGGGCTCTTTCTCCTGTTACTTTAAGAAGCCTGTTTACTATCGTCAACAAAAACAGAGCAGGCACTGATTTAGTTTGGGACATGCTCTTTCAGGTAATGGTGAGATACTCAAATACAAATATTTGCAAGTAGAAATACAAAGGGGGGGTGTGAGGACTGAGAATAATGATTGTAAGGAAACATACAGATTTGCAAATTACCTACGGAAAGTCACACAAGAGCTCCTCTAAAAGGGCCCGGGAAAAGAACTGAAGAGAGCTAAAGACAGAGCCAGGAACTCTGAGGACACTTCAGTGGTAGGACAAGGAGGAGGAAGATCGCATACGGAAGGGAATGAGAATAACTCTAATAGTAGGGAAAATTCAGCAAATTATAACCCTCAGGACTATAGGAATACTTTCAACAGGGGCTGTATGGGAGGTTCAACAGAGCCCACAGAGAGAAATAAAGGAAAATAAAGAATGTTAGAGAAAGAATGAGAAATGAGATTATAAAAGTCAAAAGGGGGCCCGGCGGCATGGTCTAGTGGCTAAAGTCCTCGCCTTGAAAGCCCCGGGATCCCATATGGGCGCCGGTTCTAATCCCGGCAGCTCCACTTCCCATCCAGCTCCCTGCTTGTGGCCTGGGAAAGCAGTCGAGGACGGCCCAATGCATTGGGACCCTGCACCCGCGTGGGAGACCCGGAAGAGGTTCCGGGTTCCCGGCATCGGATCAGCGCGCACCGGCCCGTTGCGGCTCACTTGGGGAGTGAATCATCGGGACGGAAGATCTTCCTCTCTGTCTCTCCTCCTCTGTGTATATCTGGCTGTAATAAAATGAATAAATCTTTAAAAAAAAAAAAAAAAGTCAAAAGGAGGTCTTAATATTTTTTAAAAAAGATTATTAATTTGGAGTCTTACATGATTGTTTCAAAATGTAAATCAAGAAAATTGGCAGATGGAAAATGGTGATAAGCCTGAGAATGTGTTCTTGGTGAGCTTATGAAAGGAGAGTTACTAAGGAAGAGCACTGCTTGTAGACTGTTTTCCCCTGCAGGAGTATGGCTATCACAGAATGGACAAAATACTCCAAGGTTTAAGAATCTTCAGAAAATTTGAGAAATGAATCTTGTAAGTTTTATATATAATTGCCTATAACTTTTAAGATATTGCTACAACATCATTTAAGTATTTAACATTGATATCTAATGTATGCTAACATTTGAACTGATATCTGCAAAGATGCCTTTGAAGTGTTCATATATGGAAGTGCTAGTGAATATCTGACAATGGAAGTTTCCAGTTTTGAAGACAGTTAAAAATTGAAGAAAAAAATTAGTTACTTCTTTATTGGAAAGGCAGATATACAGAGAAGAGCAGAGACAGAGGACGATCTTCTGTCCGCTGACCCATCCCCCAAGTGACCACAATGGTTGGCGCTGAGCTGAACCAAAGCCAGGAGCCAGGAGCCTCTTTCCAGGTCTCCCTGCTTTGGGCCATCCTCAACTGCTTTCCCAGGCCACAAGCAGGGAGCTGGAAGGGAAGTGGGACCGCTGAGATATGACCCAACATCATATGGGATCCTGTCACATGCAAGGCGAGGACTTTAGCCACTAGAAGTCAACACTTTTAAAAGCTCATATAATTTCACTATC
Organism: Ochotona princeps; assembly: GCF_030435755.1. Lineage (NCBI taxonomy): Eukaryota > Metazoa > Chordata > Mammalia > Lagomorpha > Ochotonidae > Ochotona > Ochotona princeps. Next base: position 18,023,326 of record NC_080845.1, on the reverse strand, counting down.
TTCATTAAAGAGAAGTTTTAAGAAACCACAGGTAGAGAACCAGCTAGTACTGTGATTCTTTTTATGACAAGAAATTTAAGGTACAAAGAAAGGTTTGAAGAGAAACATAATTTCTTTTGTGTTCAGTAACGGGTCAATCCTTTGACTCTGGAGTTTTCTGTTGGAGAAGCATACATTTTGTTGCAATTCACATTGGCCTTGATGATGACTATGTTTTGTCAATAAATAGATAGGGAAGACACAGGCCACCTCTGAACACACGTTTTAAGAAGCAGCTCCTCCATCCTTTAAGCTCTGCCAAAAGGAGTGACACCTTCAGTTTGGGCCCTAATCGAAAAGATATGCAGAGGAGAGCTGTACTTGCACAGCTTTAGACAAGGCATGTAAGGGAAACGGGTTAACTGCAGGACCAGTGATGGAGGAAAGAAGACACTGTTAAACTCAGCAAAGCGGCTAACAGATGCAACAGAACACAGAAGAAGGTTTTAGAGAAAAAGGAAGAATTTTTTAGTGGCTTTGTGGCATGTTTTATATATTATTCAGAATGCAAATAAGGACTGTCTTGTTTTTCTTTTTTTATATATATATTCATTTACCTTTATTTGAAAGTCAGATTCACATAAAAAGTTTCAGAGAAAGATCCTTCATCTGCTGGTTCACTCCCCAAGGGGCCACAACCAAAGCCAGGAGCCAGGAGCCAGCAGCCAGGAGCCAGGAGCTTCCTCCAGGTCTCCCACGCGGGTGCAGGGGCCACAGGCTTTGGGCCGTCCCCAACTGCCTTCCCAGGCCACAAGCAGGGAGCTGGATGGAAAGCTGAGCAGCTGGGACTAGAATAGGAGCCCCTATGATGCCCCACTGCATGCAAAGCGAGAACCTTAGCCACTATGCTACCATGCTGGGCCCAAAAGGAAGATTTTGAAAAAACTATCACAGAACTTCCAACAAATAAATAAAAGGATTAACAAATGACTAGCAAAGGCAAATTTTCAATTATTGTTTTCAAGTTATGTATGATTAACAAGAACATTTGTTAACAAAAATTCTAAAGAAATGAGATTAAGGTGCAAACTAGAGAATAATTCAATGTCATGGCATTATTAAAAGTAAGCCAATAAAAATGGTAAGACACAGCTGGTAAGGCTGTTGCTTGGAACTCTCACAAATAAATACTAAAAACAACAACAGTAACAAAAGTAAAAAATTGTAAGAATGACATGGACATGTAATGATTTGATTGTTAATAGCCCTTGCTGGCGTCTGCCTGGAACAATGGTCTTTCAAGACATTTCAGGGGCCCAGCCCACAGCACAGTGAGTTAAACAGCAGGCTGTAGCACCCACATCCCATATGAGCAGATAGGAACCTCAGAACCCAGTTCTGATCCAGCTCCCTGCTATTGCACCTGGAAAAGTACAGGAGATGGCTTATGTCCTTGAGCTCCAGCACCCGTGTAGGACACCCAAATAAAGCTGCTGCCACTTGGATTCTGTCTCACCCAGTCATGGTTTTGGGGCGATTTGGGGAGTAAACTAGTAGATGGAGAGGCAGAGAGAGATCTTCTACCTGCAGTATATACTCAATAGGGAAAAATCAGACAGCTATACAGAGAGGGAACATATTATAAAATATCCTGTTGCAAATTAAAGCACTGTTAAAGAAACATAGCTGATAGTAGTTATGTATTAGATAACATTACTATGTGAGTTCTAATTTCCTAACTTCAATAATTGAACTATATTTAGTAAAAATGTTCTCATTACTAGTTAATAACACAGTTGAGTATTTAGAGACAAAAGGGAACATCTGCAACTACTCTCCACTGGTCTGAGGATGCAGAAAAACACATATCCACACACAAACGTAGATATGCATACACACTATCTATATGTTTATACCTACATATACATCTATAATCAGAGATGAGATACTAAATGTGAAATGTTGTTAAAACCAGAGAATTCAAATGGAAAACATGAGTGTTCTTACTGTTTTTATGGCAACTTAAGGTTTAGACTATAAGCAGGGTATCTTTAAGATGTCACAGTAGGGCCCGGCAGCGTGCCCTAGCGGCTAAAGTCCTCGCCTTGAACGCACCGGGATCCCATATGGGTGCCGGTTCTAATCCTGGCAGCTCCACTTCCCATCCAGTTCCCTGCCTGTGGCCTGGGAAAGCAGTCGAGGACGGCCCAAAGCTTTGGGACCCTGCACCCGCGTGGGAGACCCGGAAGAGGTTCCTGGTTCCCGGCATCGGATCGGCGCGCACCGGCCCGTTGCGGCTCACTTGGGGAGTGAATCATCGGATGGAAGATTTTCCTCTCTGTCTCTCCTCCTCTCTGTATATCTGACTTTGTAATAAAAATAAAAATCTTTTTTTTTAAAAAAAAGATCTCACAGTAACAATTTTTGCAGATACAAAAAAGCACAAATTTGATACAAATAAATAACAAAGAATTCATATCTGGGGCATGGCGCGATAGCACAGTGGTTAAAGTTCTCACCTTGCATGCCAGGATCCCATATGGTCGCCAGTTCTAATCCCGGCGGCCCTGCTTCCCATCCAGCTCCCTGCTTATGGCCTGGGAAAGCAGTCGAGGACGGCCCATGAACCTGTGTGGGAGACTCAGAAGAGCTCCTGGCTCCGCACTGGCTCAGCACCAACCACTGCGGTCACTTGGGGAGTGAACCACTGGATGGAAGATCTTCCTCTCTGTCTCTCCTCCTCTCTGTGTATCTGCCTTTCCAATAAAAATAAAAATAAATCTTTAAAAAAAAAAGAATTCATATCTGGTGTATACAACGAATTAATAAATAAGAATATAAAATGATAAAAATACACATAAAAAGGAAAGATTTAAGGAGAGAAGGAGAAACAGAGAGAAAGATTTTCTGCTCGCTGATTCACTCCCTGAACTGCCACCCATATGGGATCTTGGTATTTGCAAGGTGAGTTTAGCGATTGAGCCACTGCGTCAGGTACCAAAATGCTTTTAGTTTAAAATAGGTACAAAACAATACAAAAATTTAGACAATCATTTGGCAGTCTTAAATCATTAGAGAAATCCTTGTCTGTTTAAAAAAATAAATGGATTAAATGCTGCTTAAGTCTCAATGAGGTATTATTTGGAAAAGAAAATCATATACAGTAATAATACTTTATTCTAAATAAGAAACTATAATTTTGAGAGCTACATTTCCAAAAAGTAGCATATAACAAGCAGTAATTCATTTAAACTGAGCCACCCACTGTATTTTCCTTTAGTAATAAAGTTTACTTGTGGGCCCGGCATGATGGCTCAGTGGCCAGAAGCTCAGCTAGCAAATGCCAGGATCCCAGGATTATGTTCCAGCTGCTCTACTTCCCACCCAGCTCCCTGCTTGTGGTCTGGGAAAGCAGTCGAGGATGGCCCAATGCCTTGGGACCCTGCACCTGTGTGAAGACCTGGAAGAGGCTCCTGGCTCCTGGCTTTGGATCGGCTCAGCTCCAGCTGTTGTGGCCAGTTGGGGAATAAACCAGCAGATGGAAGATCTTTCTCTGCCTCTTCTCTCCACATATCTGTTCTGCCTTTCCAATAGAAATAAAAGATAGTCTACTTGCAATAAAAGATCTCTAAGAAGGTACATGTGCAAAGACACTTTAGAAAGCTGTAATCCTCCTTATTAATGCAAAATCTAACCTTTGGCATTCTTAGACCAGAGTTCTAGCATCCAAACCGCAAACAGCATAAAATAAATTCTGTTGGGGCTGGTGTTGTGATAAAACACGTTGGGCTGCTGCCTGTGACCCTGGCATCCTATTATGGGTGCCTGTTCAAGTCCGAGCTGCTCCACTTCTAATTCAGTTCCCTTTAAAGGCCTAGGAAAGTAGCATGAGAATGACCCAAATGCTTGGGCCTCCACACTCACATGGGAAACTCACAAGAAGCTCTTGACTCGTGGCTGTGGCTTAGCCCAGCTCCGGCCTAAGTCACTGTGGACACTGGAGGAGTGAACCAACCAGTGGGTGGAAGATTTTCTTTCTCTCCCTAGCTCTTCCTTTCAAATAAATCTTAAGAAACAACAAAACAAACAAAAAAAAACAAAACAAAAAAGCAACTTCTCTTCTTTGAGAAAAGAACATATAAATCTAGGTTCTTGATTTAAAATACTAACACTTAAAAGGGAAAAAATATTTTCCTCAAGAGCATTCTATGTAAAACTGTGTTGGCTATAAACCAATATAGCTAAATCAATATTATTATAAAAGACTATTAATTTGAAACAAGGGGTTGGCTGGTTTAAAAAACAAACTTGTAACTCAATTTTGGATACCTATTCGCTTTGCCAGCTAATAAGCAGATTAATGAGCACAGTTGTGGTCTGTGATTTTTTTTTTTTTGCTTTAGAAATCCAGGAAGCAACAAGGTTAACTGATACACATGAATTAAAAAATGAAAACTGTAACTTTAGAAAACTTATTTTGTGGTCCTAAAATAAACTACTCACCAAAAGCAGCAGCCATGGGGGGCTCAAGCGATGGCTGGCCATCGCCCGTGGGAAGGTCTAAGCGAGTGAAGTCTCTGCTCTTGTCATTATTGTATTTCACATTAAGGCTGGTGAGCTTAGAGAAGTCAATGCGCAGAGTGCAGCATGCATTATAGATATTCTGACCATCCAGAGCCTAAAGCATATGAGAAAGGGCTTATGTTTTGGCAAATCAACAACACCAATAAATTAAGTTGCCCCTACTTTCAACAAAGAGTGGGTGTAAAGTAGTGAGTACTGAACTAAAAGCCAAAGATTTGCATTTAGTTATATATTTGTTACTACTTGTGTAAGTATAAGGGGGAAGAAGAAAATCTTACTTTCTGTCAGAAAGAAAAATCATACTTTTTGTGTTGAAGTCAAACAAAATGTACAGGCTTGGAAAACTACTGCATACTTGTATTACAGAAATATTATGCTTTTTTACCTATAGTAAACAGACACATGTATCTCACATTTCATCTTAATTCATTCTGGTACAGTTCATAGGGATTAGCATAAAATAAAATTTTTGTAATGGTAGTTTTCAGAAGCATAAAAATAGATTGACATTCTACTCCTCTTTTAAATCTATTCTGTTGCACTAATAAGCCAAGGAGAAATTTGAAATCAGTGTGACTAAAAGTCAATACACCTTTCGTTGATTACTAGTCATATGTGGCCCCTTACATTCCCTAAATGACCAAATTTACAAAACATTTATAAAAACTGGGGTCAGCACTGTGGCACAACAGGCTGGGCTTCAGCCTGCAGCGTTGGCATCCAACATGGGCAACTGTTTTAAGTTCTGGCTGCTCCCCTTCACTCCAGCTCCCTGCTGATGGCCTGGGAAAGCGGCAGAGGATGGACCAGGTGCTTGGGCTACTACACCCACGTGGGAGACCTGGAAGAAGCTCCAGGCTCCAGGCTTCAGATCAGCCCAGCTGTGGTGGCTATGGCCATTTGGGGAAGGAATCAGTAGATGCCAAGATTTGCCTTTCAAATAAAAAGTAAAAAACTTTTTTAGAAATATGTAAGAACCAAAATATGTAACAGCAAAACATAAAACACACTGATTCTTAATAATGACAGGAATGTCATCATTATAATGGTGCAAGACGAAATACACAAGTAGAGTGTACATTGAATAGACAGTGATATTGCCACTCAAGCCTATCTGTGAGTATAAACTAGAAACGATTCAGACACTAATCCATAAAATTTTGGGGAATGGGTATACCTCAACAGGAGATATCTCTCATATATCCAACTGATTTGAAGCTTTAAGGCTTGGTTTAAAAGCCAAGCACTCATGTTCTTTGCAATCTTAACACATGAGGAACGATAAGAAGAAATACACAAGATTCTTTCAGCTGTAAGAAATAACAGAACGGGCCCGGCGGCGTGGCCTCGCAGCTGAAATCCTCACCTTGAATGCGACGGGATCCCATATGGGCGCCGGTTCTAATTCCGGCAGCTCCACTTCCCATCCAGCTTCCTGCTTGTGGCCTGGGAAAGCAGTCGAGGACGGCCCAAAGCTTTGGGACCCTGCACCCGCGTGGGAGACCCGGAAGAGGTTCCAGGTTCCCGGCATCGGATTGGCGCAGCACCGGCCCGTTGCGGCTCACTTGGGGAGTGAATCATTGGACGAAGATCTTCCTCTCTGTCTCTCCTCTCTGTATATCTGACTTTCCAATAAAGATAAATAAATCTTAAAAAAAATAAAGAAATAACAGAAGTAGTAACAGAAACGTGAAGAAAGATCATCATTACCATTTTGGCATAATGTGCATTCACTGGGTCGGCATACTGAAGCAAGGCCTGAAACTGATTATTCTTTGTAAAGGTGATAATCTTCAAGACAGTGCCAAACTTAGAAAATATCTAGAAAAAAAGTTTATTTTAGGTCACATCTTAGTAAAACATTGTTTCTCCCTTTCTCTCTAACCCTGTCTTTTGAGTAAGCAAAATAAATAAATTGAGCCCAGCGTGGTAGCCTAGCAGCTAAAGTCCTTGTCTTGCATGCCTGAATCCCATATGGGTGTCGGTTCTAATTTCAGCAGCCCCGCTTCCTAACCAGTTCTCTGCCTGTGGCCTGGGAAAGTAGCTGAAGACTGCCCAAAGCCATGAGACTCTGCATCCGCCTGGGAATCCCGGAAGAGCTCCTGGATCCTGGCTTTGGATCAGTTCAACTTGGGCCACTGCAACCACTTAGGGAGTGAATCAGCTGATGGAAGACAATCCTCTGTCTCTCTTCCTCTTTTCCAATAAAAATAAATATATCTTAAAAACAAATAAATAATAGTGGGGCACGGTATTTTAATGCACATAACTTCCTATACATATTTTTAAATCAAGTACTAAGGGGAAAAAAAGCCTTGCAAAAAGCTCTAATTGACACTATTTTTGGTGTAGAAAAGACATTATTTCAATCAATATATCAATCAATATATCAGCCCCCAACCAACAACTTAAAAACCTTAAATATAAAACACCAAGTTTCAGATATATTTGGCTAAGCTTTCGTAAGAGGAAGCCTGCTTACCTGATGAAGAACTTCCAGAGTAACAGGGTAAAAGAGGTTTTCAATAATTATTCGGAGCACAGGGCTCTGCCCAGGCAGGATGGTGCTCTCGTTGGAAGGCGCTCCGGCAAGGCCCAGGCCTCCTGACTGCACAGCACTGACAGCCTGCAGAGCAGCTTGGGCTCGCTAGGGAACAAGCCAAAGGCAGAACTTCTTGTTATACACAAGCATGACAAAAAATCTAAAACTATGTAGGTACAAAACAGTATTAAGGAACAGAAATAAACATATATACACATTTTCTGTCTGGATGCACAGATCCTAAATTCATTATCAGTGCAGAACCAAGAACTCCTTACTTATCACAATGATACCGAACTGAACAGAACTAGTTAATTTGAAGAAAATTCTGAGACTGCACACTGAGGAAGAAATAGATTTTGCACGTGATTTTTTCCCTTAATTGTTAATAAAACAGGGAAAACAGACAAATGTGAAAGCAACACTAAAGATTACCTAAAGTCACTCAAATACTTCTTTTTTGACTAATTCAGCTCTAACACCTCTAGCTAGTTTAGCCAAGGACAGAAGCTACGCTGCCTCGCAGTACACAAAGGAAGGGATCCTGGCTAGCAGCATCAGAGTCCGGGCAAAGTAGGGGAGCAGTGATGCGGCACGACGCCTGGCAAGGGAACTCTGAGCCCAAACAAGGTTAAGAAAGGTATCTATGTGTGGGAAGGTGGTCTACTGTTGACCTCTGGATCCGAGAAACACAAGATGAAGGCCAGTCGGTTGTGCTCTATACTAACCTGCCAGAAGGCAGTGGACGTCAGCCCCAAGTGCCTGGGTTCCTGCCACCCATGAGAATCCCAGAAGGACCTGCAGGCTCCTGGGTTCAGCCTGGCCCAGCACTGGCTGCTAAAGGTATTTGAGACTGAATCAGCAGAAAGAGGTCTTGCTTTTTATTATCCCCTCTTGCCCCACTTTCTCTGTATCATTCTGGCTTGCTAATAAATAAATAATAATAAATATTAATAAACACTTATCCCCCCCCTTAAAAAAAAAGTACATGGAGAGGAAGAGTGGCCAGGCCTTAACTGTCAGACCCAACCAGAGCTGGGAGGAGATGCACACAGAGCAGGTTGAGTAACAGGGTGCGATCAGCATGAACAGAGTGAAGAGGAGGCCCATGGGCAGGTTAAGCAGGCACTCAACACAGGGACAGCTTGGCATGGGCATTAGAATCACAGTGCAAGTTTCAAAATCCTCCACTACAAGGAACCAGGGGGCTCTAAAAAGAGCTGACTCCAAAAGCTGGGAATAAAAAGCACAAGATGAGTGTGAAACATCTGTGGTTCTGCAGAATTTTCTGTCTCTTTGGTTTTGTTTTATTTCACCAGCATGCAAGGAATTGTTCAAAGACTGATGGGGCCAAGTCCAAAGGACATAGAAGTCAGTTTGAAGAAGCTCCCATTGACAAAATGTGGGACAATCTGAGAATTAAAATAATCAAAATCCATCAAATACATCTGATATTTACAATACATTAAAGTACTTTCCCACAAACAAATATTCCTTCCCTTTAATGATTACAGTGAAACTCTGTATCTTCACGGTCCATATTTTCAGATCCAACAAACTTGAAACGCAGCTATTGCAACTGAGAGCTGAAATTTTATTTAACTGATTCATAGCCACATATGGCTAACTAATGGCTAAGATACTGAACATCACAGCAACAAGTATATGTAGGGAAACATTGTTATTAAAATGAATAAATCTGAAGACTAAGCACATAGAAGCCAAAGTAAATCTAATCTCACTGACCTCTTTCCTTCACTATGTCATTAGTCATTTTTATTAAAAACATTGCATGTAATGGTTTGCTGCTGTAAGGCACCTTCACTGCTGTTACTGGTGCTATTTTTCCCTTCCTCTTCCTACAAGCAATATCACAGCAGAAAATTCTGAGAAACCATGGCATGTACTATCCTAATCATTCTACAGTTGTCAATACCCACAGTTAAGAGCACTAGACACAGAATCAAAGACCTGTAAAACTTTCCCCTAGATCAAGAACACATGGGCCAAGCTTGCTCTTTTGATAACTTTTTAACTTATTCTTATTTTCCATTTTACAACTTTTTAGGTGTAAGTCTTCTCCCTCTTCTTCCATCTCCCTTCTCCATTCCCTATTGTCCCCTATATTTTACAATAATATAGTACTTCAGCTATAGTCTCAACTCCAGCACCCTTTTTACACGTCATGGCATTGGAGGCATACGCAATGGGATGTATTACCATAACTTACAGTTCCAAGTACCAGCTGCTCCACTTCACACCCAGCTCCCTGTTAATGGTCTGGGAAAGCAGTGGAGGATGGCCCCAGGCATGGGAGAGCCAGAAGAAGCTGCTGATACCCAGCTTCAGACCAGCCCAGCTCTGTGGGATCTGTGGCCATTTGGAGAGTGAACCAGCAAACAGAAGATCTCTCTCTCAAATCCAAATGTGTGTGACATACGTGTGCGCTAAATGGCCACTAGCATCCCAAATAGGTGCCTGTTAAGAGTCCTGGTTGCTCCAACTTGGATATCCAGCTCCTTGCTAATGTCTCTGGGAAGGCAGCAGATGATGGCCCAAGTGCATCCATGCGGGAAGCCTAGACAGAGCTTCAGGCTTCCCCGTTTTGGTTTGGCTCAGACCCAGTGGCTGCAGCCATTTGGAAAGTAAACTAGCAAATGGCAGACCACTCTCAGTCATACTGCCTTTCAAATAAATAAATCTTTTAAAAAATGTACTTGCCTTAAATAACTTCAAATTACTATTTTCATTACTTAGCACAGAAATACACAAAAGATTCAACATAAACTATATAAAAACAAAAAGAAGAAGACAAAGTAAGAAATACAGATAGTCTATAATCTACATTCATTTTATGGAATCAAGAATCATGCCATGAGATACTAGAAATGTGGTGTAGTAGGATAAGCCATAGTTTGTTGATAACGGCACCCCCTACTAAAGTGTCGATTCAGGTATTGGTTGAACAGCTGCCAACTCAGCTTCCTGTTAATATACCAAAGAAGGCAGCAGACGAGCCAAGCGCCTGGCCCTGGCAATGTGGGAAACCAGGACCTGGCTGTTATGGACATTTGTGGAGTCAACCAGTGGATGAAGATCTTGTACCTCTATCTTTTCCTCTCTGACACTTCTGCCTTGAAATAAACAAGGGAATGTGTAAAACACAACATTGAATGAACCATTTTAACGATATTAAAAACTTTATTTAACATCACAAAAGCATCACTTAACTTCTGACTTTTCTATATATTTTGTAAAAAGGAAATGAAATAAATGACTTGTGAAATTAATTTCAGATCTGAGATTTTAATAGGCATTCTACAATAAATGTTTTTTCTCCTTTTTCATAGTAGAAAGTTTCAAAGAAGAAGATAAGCATCAGTAATTTGTATTTTAAAATTCCCTCACTTTAATACTTACAGCCTGATTAGGTAGATTGTCAGTCTTGAGTTCTCTGTGATTGGAAAACTGAATATAAACAGGCTGGCTTCGAAGGTGAGGTGTTACAGGAGTGTAATAATTCACCATGGTAACAGCAGCTTCCTCAGAAGCCATTTCTAGGAAGGCCTGCAATAAACACAAAAAAGTAAAGTGACAGCTCATCTTTCCTTCAAAGATAGTTAGGAACTACTTCCTCATTCTAGCATGCTCTAAAATCTCAAACACCCTGGGCATGCACCTTGGCACAGCAAGTGAAGTTGTTGCCTATGTCACCTGGTTTCCACACGCGCACCTGCTGAGTCCTAACTGCTCTGCTTCCTAGCCAGCTCCCTGCTAATGAACCTGGGAGAGCAGCAGAAGATGGCCCAGATGCTTGGGTCCCAGCATCTACAGGGGTGACCCAGAAGAAGCTCAACTCTGCTCTGGATGTTGTAGTTATTTAGGGGGATGAACAAGCAGAAGAAAGATATTTCTCTGTCTCTGCCGTCTCTCCATGTAACTCTTGAAATAAAAATACAAATCTTAAAAACCAACAAATCAACCAACTCTCATATATTCTTGACAACGATAACATTGCTCCCAAGGGAATGGTTAAACAAAATTTTTTATGCATTAAAATACATCATTATGTGTTAACACATTTGAAAAGTGGGACTCCACAAATAATTTGGGATTGGGAAACTCCCAGTTGAGTAGATGATTTTATAGGATTTTTTGGGTTCTCCTCTAAATTTTGATGCTTCTAAAAATCTAAAAACAAATTTTAATGCATGTATCAGCATTAAAGCTTGATCCTTTCAAACCCTGACATTTGAAATTTCACAAAATCTTGAAGCCAAAAGGCTACAAATACTGTCTCAGCTGCACCACTTCCAATTCCCCTCCCTGCTATGTGCCTGGGAGTCAGCAGAGCATAGCTCAAGCATATGGGACTCTGCACTCATATGGACACCAGGATGAAGCTCCTGGCTTCACCCTGGCCTGCCCCTGGCCAGTCAGCCATTTGGGGAGAGAACCAGCAGATGGAACATTTCTCTCTCTCCTTATTCTCTAACTCTACCTTTCAAAGAAAGAAAGAAATCTTCAAACAAATACAGAGATGATAAAATTTCATGGAATAATTACTGGAAAGGAAGGGGTCTGGAAAGCCTTTATAAGAAAACAAAAAAGCAAAACTATGCTTGACAAACACTGCTCTAACCTCCAAATTCTTAAACAGATGAAGCTTAATGATTTATTCTCTTACTTATGCATAAAAACTATTTATAAATAAAATTAAAGACAATATCAACTTTTCTCAGTAAGTTTTATTATATCATGGCTTGTCAACTAGAACCCAGCATGCTTCAGCAAGGACTGAGAATGATGAGTCTAATTAGAACTTTGACTTAGCTGTGATATTTGATCATTATCACCTTTGAGGCTCATCTACAACACGCAGTGCTGCCAAAACCGATCTAAGCTTCTTTGTAGTTCTAACAAGAGTTCTTGTTAGGTAGTCTAACTGGGAATTCATATGAGAGAACTATTAAAAGCTATCCCCTGGAAGCATTTATTTAAAATTATAGTAACAGCTTTTAGTTTTGCCTTTTATCTATCTCTAGGTTTTAGAAGAAATAGAAATAAATGGAAAATCAATAGCTATATAAAATAATAAAGCTGGCTGGAAATTTCACAATTTCAAACTCTTTACTATAGTCAACTTCTAAAATACTGGTATGCTTCCAATTAACATCATTCCATACTTTTGAACAAAAATTACATATAAATTTGCAGAATGTTTCTCTATTTTACAGTTACATGTTCATGTGCACATGGAAAGGCAATATACACAATATTCAAATGTATGTTTATGTGTATAACATCACACTAAACTGATTGCAAAAGGGACAGATTTATAGAATATTGCATTTTAAATAATTCTATACTTCTGAACTTTTCACATTAAGAATGTGAAGATTTTTTAATTGTTTAAAGAACTGTCAAGACAAGAATTATCTTCTCAAGCCTTCCTTGAAGAGGTTTTCATCTCTTTCTCACCATCCTACCCATCACCCTGCTAGTACCTTCCAATCCCCAACTTCCCACCAAAGGACAGAGTTATACGGCGTTAACTAGTATTCCTTAGGGCCCAGAGCCACTTACTATTAAGGTTTTCTTTAATCAACACAAAGTTCTAGTTACACAATCCAAACAATTTCTCACTTCAAAAGAGCATTTCATTATCAAGTATATAGGATCGAATTCTTCAACTTATACATAGAAAATATGTTCTTATTAATAACAAAATCTACTGAACACAAGAAATAGCAATATATATAAATCAAATTCCTTAGTTGTCAAATGCTGCAATATGAAGTCTGGTAAAGGAATACTAACTGGATACACATTATATATAAAGTATGCTTGCTGTATAAGTATGTCAAACATATAACTGTTCAAATAACTAGTCTGTGAGCAGTGCTACTGGACATACGACAGAGGAACAAATATCACAAATCAATCCACAATAAACATAAAATTCCACTACCCTGAAGGGATAAAATGGACTGCAACACACTTACACTACCTAAAAGCTGTAAAATATCCATGATACACACTAACTATACAATTGTATCATAATATACTTTTTAAAAGACCACTTATAAAAGGTGACCAAAGAACCACATGAAATAGAAGTATTTTATTTCTTTTTTTAAAATTTATTTTTATTTGAAAGTCAGACATAGATAGAGGAGGAAAAGACAGAGAGGAAGATCTTCCGTCTGCTGATTTACTCCCCAAGTGATCGCAATGGCCAGAGCTGAGGTGATCCAAAGCCAGGAGCCCAGAGCCTCCTCCAGGTCTCCCATGTGGGTGAAGGGTCCCAAAGCTTTGGGCTGTCTTCCACTGCTTTCCCAAGCCACAAGGAGGGAGCTGGATGGGAAGCGGGGCTGTCGAGACATGAACCAGCACCCATGTGGGATCCCAGCATGTGCAAGGTGGGAAGTTTAGCCACTAGGCTACTGTACTGAGCCCGAAATAACAGCATTTTCTATCTGGTCTTAAGTATTTTTCAACATACAAACTTAAATGTTAATAATACTTACTACATTGGGTAGAGAATATATTTCTGCTAATTCCTTGATAAATATTAATAGCTAACTCAATTTAAATATAAGTCACATAAAGGAAAAACTACATAATTTTGTGGAATACATGATTCAAGTTATAGGAACATGTCACAGAAAATATGTAACAGCTAAGCTTAAATGTAGAAATACATTTTTCCATATGGGATATGAAAAATAAATTATTTACGTTTTTCTAAAGCATCTGGTCACACAGTTCGTACTTCAAAACGTGGGATGCAGATAAAAACCAAAAGTCACTACCCAGAAGAAGACTGGAAAAAATAATCATTGCTCCATGGGTAACACTTCGCCTCCAAATGCTCCAAGAAGGGTCACTATCCACAAGCAGCTTTTTTTTAAAATATTTATTTATTTTTATTGGAAAGTCAGATATACAGAGAGGAGAGACAGAGAAGAAGGTCTTCGTCCAAATGTTCACTCCCCAAGCGGCCGCAACGGCTGGAGCTGAGCCAATCTGAAGCCAGGAGCCAAGAGCCTCTTCTGGGTCTCCCACATAGGTGCAGGGTCCCCAAGCTTTGGGCCGTCCTCCACTGCTTTCCTAGCCCACAAGCAGGGAGCTGGATGGGAAGCGGGGCTGCCAGGATTAGAACCAGTGCCCATTTGGGATCCCAGCACATTCAAGGCGAGGACCTTAACCACTGCACAGTTGTACCGGACCCCACAGTTTTTGTGACTTACACTAAAATTTCTCACTGAATTGTTTTTCTAAAGAAATAGCTTCTAAATAGGATTTTTCATCAAAAGACAAGCAGTTAATCTAACAGATTAAGTTAGCTCACTCAGAATCAATAACACAGACACAGAAAATTGGGAAGTTAGCTACTATGTCTCTCATAAGCCACTTAATCATTAGATCTGGCTGTGTTGAGTCTTTCCAGATCACACAAGCCTTGTCATTTTCAAAAGCAGAAAATGTGCTTCCAAGTGGTAAGCCTGAACTATCTTCAACAAATGTAAAATAAATGTACAAGCACAAGGGCCTAGTGCTAAACCACGTTCAACTTCTCTGGATCTTAAGTAAACTTACTGGAATTAAATGGGTGAACTAATAAAATAGTTTGCAAAAGATAGTACACTGAGTTAGGCTGTCATTCACTCTCTTTCACACTTCTCAGTTAATTATAAATGCAGCTATGTGTTTCTTTTTTACTTAAGATTTTAAATGTTTTTAATTTAAAAATTATTGGAAAGTCAGATATACAGAGAGGAGAGACAAAAAGGAAGATCTTCCACCCACTGATTCACTCCCCACATGGCTGCAATGGCCAGAGCTGAGCCAATCCGGAGCCAGGAGCCAGGGCTTCCTCTAGGTCTCCCACACGGGTAACAGGGTACCAAGGCCTTAGGTCATCCTCGACTGCTTTCCTAGGCCACAAGCAGGGAGTGGGATGGGAAGCAGGGTTGCCAGGACATGGACCAGTGCCATGGGATCCCAGTGCATGCAAGGGGAGGACTTTAGCCAATAGGTTACTGTTCCAGGCCCAGCTATGTGTTTCTTGAATTTATTTATGTAAAACAGAAAGATCAAAAGGATGTATCTCAACAGACAACATCATCTTTAGGGTTCAGATTTGCTGTCCTTTTCATTGCAGTAATGTGCAGCTTTAAGAGGACTATCAGGACAACTAAAACCTCAGAAACAGTGCAGCAATGAACTGCAGAACTACACCGGGTTGGACCCAGAAGGCATGTGATTACTCAAATCAACATGACAAGCTTGATATTGTGAATTACATATTTAGTCTTATTAGGATTCCTTCCATACTCCCCAAATCCCTGGGATCCCACAAGAGATAGTCTTTCCGTATGCTAATGAGGTTGACTGAAGGTGGGAAGTCCCCAGCAATCTTCAGGATGTGGTCTGATGACCAGACAGATTAAGGCTAATTAGAGAGCTGGGACCTTCAGTTTCAACCCTAACCCCTGGGGATAGGAAACTGGCTAAATGTTAAATCAGCAGTGAAGGATTAAATTAATCATATCCACGTAATCCAGCTTCCATAAGAAACCAGAAGGTCAAGATCTGAAGAGACTCCAGATAATTGAACATACAGAGACTCACAAAGGGTGAGGAAGCTGTGTTCTCTGCTCACACATCTTCTCATCTGGCTGTTTTGTAGTACACTTCATAATAAACTAGTGATTTAAGTCTGGTGGCCATGAATTTTATCAAGCTACCCTAGTGGATTAATTCAATCCAAGGAGGGAGTTGTGAGAACCATTTATAGCCAGTTAGAGGGATGCCCAGCATCTAAAGAGGGGTCAGGGACCAGCCTTGAGAACTGGACCTCCAATTTATCAAGAGGCAGTCAGTGTCAGAACTGAACTGAGTTACAGAATGTCTCAGGGGTGTTTCCTGCAAAGTCGCTTGTTGCTGTGGAGCAGTACCTCCACCCCTATGTGAAGTCAGAGGAGCCTTCTGTGCTGATTCTGTGTGGGAGTAAAAGACAAAAAAGTTTGCTTTTGCCTTATAAGTACTACATGCTTACCTTGCAAATGAAAGACACACCTACAGTCTGGAACTAGGTCTCACTGAACCAGAGCAAACCAAGATGGAATCACTCAGTCTAAGCAGGGAAAGCAAATTCTCAAAGAGATCGTTTTTTCCATGAAGCCAGTCACAGCTTTCAATTAGGAAATTTACCTTTTATGAGAATAAAGTCCCCTCTGCTTTAAAAATTTCCTTTTAATCTTTTCTTTGGAAAGGCAGACTTGTAGAAAGAACAGAAAGAAGTATCTTCCATCCATACTTGGGTCACTCCCCAAGTGACTGCAACGGCTGGAACTGGGCCAATGCAAAGCCAGGAGCCAAGAGCTCCCCACCACCCCGGGTCTCCCAAGTGGGTGCAGAAACCCTCTACTGCTTTCCCAGGCCACCAGCAGGGAGCTAGAAGGTAAGTGGAGCAGCGCCCATATCGGATTCCAGGGTAAGCCAGGCGATAGCCACTAGGCTTTGCATTGGACCCAGTCCTCTCTGCTTTAACCCTTAAAGAAAAGTGATCTTGCCCATGCAATGGCTCAGTGCCTAATCCTCTGCCTGCATCCCATATGGGTGCTGATTTGTGTGAGGAATGTTTCAAACATCCCATTTTGAACCTGGCACCACTTCTTGCTTTCCCTTTTCACTGCTGGCAAAATTCGTGCTGGTTATCCACCAATGAAATGTAACCTCTAGGCATCTTACTTGAGAACCTCACCCACCATTCTCTTGTGGCCCCTTCCCCTAATCCCTGCTCACCTACCAATCACCTATGATAATCTCAGTCACCAACCCCTTGGGATCAACCCACAGCCCCCTTCCAATTCTCCATGCCCCCCACACCTTTCAGTCTCACCTAGGTCATATAAATGAGCCTCCACCACATGTGCCCCTCTTACTTTCTCCCCGTTTCTGGCTTCCCACCCCTCATCCTGCCACCCATGGCATGGGACGCTTTCCTTCCTGTTCTCCCGTTCCTACCCTGCTAGAATAAAGGACCTCCTAAGCACCTCGCTGTGACTGACATTTTGGCTTCTGGTAAACTTATTGTGAAACAAGGACTTGGCTGCAGAAATTAGGGGTGCAGAAGAACTTTAAATGCTTCTAACATGGGAAAGGAGTGGAGCATGACCCAAGCCTTGGTATTCTGCACCTGCACAGGAGATCCACAGAAGGCTCATCTCTGGCCACTGTAGCCATCTGGGGAGTGAATCAGCTGATGAAGATTTTTGTCTCTCCTTCTCTCTGTGAATCTGCCTTTCTAATATAAATAAATAAATCTTAAAAAAAAAGTAAGAAAGTGATCTGTAGCAACTATTTGTTTTTAAAACTTTGTTCTGGTTTTTGCATCTTACAAAAACCACTGGTTTGGCTATGCTCAGTGTAACACATATTGCATTTTACAAAATAAGGTGCTATTTGCTTTTGGAATTCAATTCAAACTCAATTTGACTTTTAAAAGTTACTGCAATTAAACTTTGGACCATATTATACATTTCCATCTAGATTTTTGTAAAACTTCAATTGGTCTTTAATTTGCCAAATTAGGTATAATTTACCCTTTTCTCACTATAAGCCAACTCAAGTAACAATAGATTAGGTTACTTTTACAAACCAGCCTGATACAAAACAAACAAACAAACAAAAAACTTCTTTGGAAAACTAATTTATAGAATGGGCACTGTGGCACAGCAGCTTATGATGCTACCTGGTGTCTGCATCTGACATTGGAGTGCCAGTTCCAGCTGCAGCTACTCTGCTTCTGGTCCAGCAGTGAGAGTCAGGCACCTGGACCCCACCTGCGTGAGACCTGAACAGAGTGCAGGTCCCTGGCCTAGGCCCGTATCAGCCTGGCTGTTACTCTCAGTTACTCTGCCTTTAAAATAAGTAAATCCTAAAGCAAAAACACCAACTTACATGCATTCAACAAACAAGATTAAGAAAATTAAAAACAAAATCAAGGAAATAACACTAATATCTGGAGATATTCCATGTCAAATTTTTAAATACAACATACCTGACTTTTTCCTTTCAACATCAAAAGATTAGTCACTTTGCCAAATGGTAGGCCTAATGATATGACCTCTGCTTCGGTGACATCACATGGAATTTTGCGAAGATGGAGAACACGGGAAGGCAAACAGGGAGGTCTATCTCCTTTAAATTTCTTGTTGTCATTCCCATTAGCTGAAAAACATAAGTTTTTTTTATTTACTAAAACTAATTTAGGCAGATACACTACATCAGCTATATTGTCACATTTGATCCCCTAAGAGTTTCAGGGCTTGCAAGTCAAGAAACTATGTGGGCTGAGTGGGAGGAAGAAACGAGGAAATGGAAAACAAAACCAAATACCTTTTAATGAACAGATTCTTCTGGTTTTTCACTGTGGGAATGCATTTTTAAAAAATGAGATCTGAAGTTTTACTTCACAAAAACTGTTAGGATAAACAAGTCACAGCGTATCAAGCAGAGACATGTACCACACAATTATTTCAGCCAGCAACTACATGAGGCTGAGTCCATAAGACTACAGTGAAATTCTAGAACAGCCTGAAACAGGTTCTTCAGGCAACACTGAGAATAAGGCAATACCATCGTAAGAGATGAACGCTGCACACAGGTTACTGCCCCTAAAGAGCCTGCAGTGTGATGAGATGTGCATGTAGAAGACAGTGACACTGACCATCCTGACCCCACGAAAGATTTGACTAATTATTTCTGTGTCTATTAAAAAAAAAAGAGGTTTAAAAATTATATAAAGTAAAAAAGTTACACTGAGCTGACACTAATTTATACAAAGAGACCTACTACTGCGCTGGTAAATTTTTTAAAAAGATTTTATTTATTATTATTATTTTTTATTGCAAAGTCAGAATTATAGAGAGAAGGAGAGAAAGAAGGACCCTCCATCCACTGGTTCACTCGCCAAGGAGCCACAACAGCCAGGGCTAAGCTACTCCAAAGCCAGGAGCCTCCCCTGGGTCTCCAGGGTCCCAATGTTTTGGACTGTCCTTGACTGTCCTCCCAGGCCACAGGCAAGAGGAAAGTGGAGCAGCCAGAACACAAACCAGCCCCGACATGGGATCCCAGCGTGTGCAAGGCAAGGACTTTAGCCACTAGGCTATCGTGCCAGGCCCACTGAACTGTCAATTTTACAATAGTGTTACAATGTCCTGGGTCTGCCTTTATATTCACTCATCAATTCACTGTTTTTATGTTTGGATAAGCTTACTTATTCAAATACCACTGTGCTATAATTGCCTGCAGTCAATTTGTAGGAGCAATGGGTAATACCACACAACCCAGGCGTATAGTACACTACATGTCTAGGTTTATGTATGTACACTGTATGGAGCTCACACAATCACCAAACTACCAGAAAATGCATTTGAAATCACTTAGGACACATTTTCCACATTGTACCTCATGCTAAGTGATGAGTGACTATATCTCAAAATACTCAAGTTTCTGTTATGAACAGAGAACAATACTTGTTTCTAAAGCATGAGAATGTTTCTAATTTATTTTTATTTCTTATTTTTTGTATTTATTGTTAGAGAAACACAATCAAGGAGAGCACTGTGGTATAGCAGGTTAAGCCCCTGGCTTGATGCCAGATTCCAAACTGGACTGTCTGCTTGTGTCCCGCCTGCTCCAGTTTCAATGCAGATCCTTGCTAATGCACCTGGGAGAGGGCAGGAACTGGCCCAGCTCTTACCCCTGCCACCACCCGTGGGAAATCCCTGTCTCTTGGCCCGAAGCCCAGCCAAGCCCCAACCCTGTAATTGACTTAGAGAACCAATAACCAATGCAAGATTTGTTTTTCTCTCTCTGTTTCACAATGCTGGATCTCTAGTTTTCCACTGCACTGCCAGATCTGAGTACCATAAACGTCCAAATTTTAGTTTAAAGGTAGCTTTTTAATTTTTACGTTTATTTGAGACAAACACAGTCAGACACAAAGATGCAGAGTTCCCACCAGCTGATTCATTCCCCAAAAGTCCATCAACTCCTAGGCCAGACCAGGACGTGCTAAAGCCAGGAGTCCACACCCCATCTGGGTCTCCTGTCATCAGCAGCTGCCTCTCCAGGTGTGCGTAACAAGGAGCTGAAATCAGGATGGACCAGGTCTTGAATTCAGGCACTCTGGTATGGGATGAACACAGCCTAAGTGGCACCTTAACTGATGGACCATATGCCCATTCCAACAATATCCTCTTAATGTCTGTAGGACCTTTCCAATAACGGTGATTTGTGTCTTTCCTCTTTTTTATTGGTGTGCCTAAAAGTGTTATTAATTTTACTGGATAAATAAAACATGATTATTTCTTTAATGTTTTCATACTGTTTTTATGTCACTGATCTTTTGTTTTCATCTTTTTTTATAAAGATTTATTTTATTTTTATTGCAAAGTCAGATATACAGGGGGAAGAGAGACAGAGAGGAAGATTTTCCATCTGATGATTCACTCCCCAAGTGACCACAACGGCTGGAACTGAGCTGATTCGATGCCAGGAGCCTGGAACCTTTTCCGGGTCGCCCAAGTGGGTGCAGGATCCCAAGGTTTTGGGCCTCGACTGCTTTCCCTGGTCACAAGCAGGGAGCTGGATGGAAAATGAGACTGTCGTGCAACGTACTGGTGCCCATTTGGGATCCCGGCACATACAAGGTGCAGACTTTAGCCACTAGGCTACCATGCTGGGCTCTACTCATATAATTTCAATACTTTCTTTTAATGGATACTTATTTTAAAACCCAACATTACACTTCAAAGATGACCATTCTATCCATACACAGTAAATTTTAAAGTAATCACAGATAATTCAAACTGTAATAGTATAATATTCTTTTTAAAAAAAATGTTTATTTTTATTGGAAAGGCAGTTACAGAGAAAAAGAGCAACAGAGAGCAATCTTCCATCTGATGGTATGATCCCAAATAGCCACAATGGCTGGAGCTAGCGTGAAGCCAAAAGCCAGGGCCTTCCTCCTCATCTCCCACGTGGGTTTAGGGCTCAAGGCCTTGGGCCATCTACCCTTGATTTCCCAGGCCATTAGCAGGGAGCTGGAAGAGCCAAGATTTAAACTGGCACCCATAAGGGATGCTGGCACCACAGGCAGAGGATTAACTTGCTATACACTGTGCTGATCCCAAAATGTGTCTTTTATAAATACAAATAAGTGTTTTATCCACATCTTTTTAATTGAAATCTTCATGCCATTTCCACTTAAAATTACTGACGTAGTTTAAATTATCATTTTGTTTGTTTTCTACTTGCCTCACTTATTTGCTCCTTTGCTTTCCAACTTCCTCTCGGTTATGTGTATGTGTTCTGTTTTACTTACATTGCATGCCTTCTGCCTTTATTTATATATTTTTTAAAAGATTTATTTATTTTTATTGGAAAGGCGGATATACATAGAGGAGGAGAGACAGAGAGGAAGATCTTCCATCCGATGGTTCACTCCCCAAGTGAGCGCAACGGCCGGTGCTGCGCCAATCTGAAGCCAGGAACCTGGAACCTCCTCCAGGTCTCCCACGCAGGTGCAGGAACCCAAGGCTTTGGGTCATCCTCAACTGCTTTCCCAGGCCACAAGCAGGGAGCTGGATGGGAAGTGGAGCAGCCTGGATTAGGAACGGCGCCCATATGGGATCCCGGTACGTTCAAGGTGAGGTCTTTGGCTGCTAGGCCACGCCGCCGGGTCCTATTTACATTTTTTAAAATGACTGCTTTAGGTTAACAATATGAATCTCTGACTTGATAGAGGGTACCTTCATATAAATATGTTCTCATATATATCTATATATACACATACATAAAGAATCTTCTAAAGAACTGAAGAATCTTCTAAAGTATATGTCTATTTCCCTGTGTGGTATTCATATAGGTTTCACTCTTCTCACACGCTATAGCCCTCCAAAATAAATACTGTCATGTTTTACACAAAATTAAACAAGAGGGAAATCATGTCTACATACTTGTCACTCTGTATACATCCACGTTTCTATGTAATAGTACCATCATTTTCCTCAAATTTGAACAATACCTTTACCACTTTGTAAAAAGGAACTCCGGGTTAACAAATGATATCAGTCTTAGTTCACCTGAAAGAAAATTGCATTTGACTTCAACTTTAAACTGTGTAAAATTCTAGATTGTATATTCCTCCAGCAATCAATTCATTTCTCTTCATTGTCCTTGGGCTTAAAGAGTTTCAAGCAAGAAAATCTCTCCCTAGTTAACTTTGCTCCTTTGAATGAAGCATGATTTCACTTCTCTCTATCCCTCAAGCTATTTTTAAGATTTGCTTTGTATTCCCGGGTTTCAATAATTTGACTATGGTGTGGTTTTGCTTCTCTTTATCCTGTTTGTGGCTCACTGAGCCTAGAATGTGGCTCCATGGTTACTACTATGTTTGGACCATTTTTGGTCATTATTTCTTCTGAAACACTTGTGCTTCCCCCAAGCTACCTTTACCACTTGGGACCTCACTTACCTGTGTTTCAGCTGTTTGGTTATGTCCACAGGTCACTAAATGGTTTACATCATTTCCAGTATTTTCTCTGTAAGCTTTACCATTTGGTATCTTTTAGTTCACTGACCTTCTGCAGTAGAATATAATGTACTAGGGATGTCATCCCAGGCACTTAGTACGTTAACCTCTACAAGTCCCACTTGATTTCCTCTCATTTGTTTGACTGTGTTCATATTTCTTCTGAAAACAGTTAAACATACTTTTCCTAGAGGTCTCAAAGTCCGTAGATGCTAAATTCATTACTTCTGCCAGTTTCCAGATCTATTTCTATTGACTGATTTTTCTGCTGGTTATTATGAGCAGTCATATTTTCATAGCCTTTTCCATGTATAAGCAGCTTCTGATTGGTTGCTTGACACCATAAGCAGTAGAATTTGTTTTATTCCTTTAAGTGTCAGATCTTGTTTTTAAGAGGTTACTTTCTGCCCCACTAGGTAATTTTAAAGCCCAGCTCTAGATTTCACTAGAATGAAGGCAGAGTAATAACCGTTATGCTAAAGCTAAGGTCAGCCCTACTGTTCTCGTGTCAAAAGTCCTTTGTGCCTGGAACCAGCAAGGACTCTCTATTACTTGGTCAACACTTAAACATTACTGTCTCTTCCTTCTCTGTCATGTTCTGCCTTCTATCCCTTCCAACTGCCTCAGCCTTCCCAAACTTGGATCTCTATCTCTTCAACTAGAACATTCTGTGGTGCTTGAGTTCTGCCACCCTCTCCTTGCACAGTTTAGAAATGAAGCTGTGGGTGCAGCGTGATAACCTAGCAGCTAAAGTCCTTGTCGTGGCCACACTCAGATCCCAGATGGGAGCTGGTTTGTGTCCTGGCAGCTCCACTTCCCTTCCAGCTCCCTGCCTGTGGCCTGGGAAAGCAGTCGAGGACAGCTCAAAGCCTTGGGACCCTGCACCCACGTGGGAAACATGAAAGAAGCTCCTGGCTCCTGGCTTTGGAATGGATCATTTCTGTCTGGCCATTGTGGCCCACTTGCGGAGTAAACCAGTGGATGGAAGATCTTTCCCTCTGTGTCTCCTTCTCTTTATATCTGCCTTTCCAATAAAAAAAATATAACTCTTGAAAGGAAGGAAGGAAAGAAGGGAGGAAGGGAGGAAATAAAGAAGGTAGGTATGGTGACTTACAAGGGTTCACTTCATCTTATTCCCTTCTGAGATCACAGGCTTGTTAGACCTGTTGTCCATTGCCTAAAACTAACAGCAAAGTCAATCTAGTCCCCATTACTCCAACATGACTGAGAAGTTCTTTTTCAAAATTTGAGTCATAAACTTTACATGGGTAAGCACAAGACTTCAGATCAATTTTCTTTAAATACTCCTTATTAACTTAAGGTATTGTTTAGCTATTTAGTGAGTCTTAACTTTGGAGTAAGTAGTATTTAATTTCTTCCTAGTCTTATTTAAAAGTATTTTAATGGGACCCGACCCAGCCTTGTGGTCTAGTGGCTAAAGCCCTCGCCTTGAACGTGCCAGGATCCCAGATGGCTGCCGGTTATAAACCCGGCAACCCAGCTTCCCATCCAGCTCCCTATTTGTGGCCTGGGAAGGCAGTCAAGGACGGCCCAAAGCCTTGGGATCCTGTACCCACATGGGAGACCCGGAGGGGGCTCCGGGCTCCTGGCTTCGGATCGGCATAGCTCTGGCCATTGCAGTCACTTGGAGAACTAATCAACGGACGGAATACTTTTCTCTCTGTCTCGCCTCCTCATTGTATATCTGAGTTTGCAATAAAAATAAACCTTTTTAAAAAAGTATTTTAATGTATTTCTTGCTACCCATAGTCAAGTATTACATTAACTGATGAGAGAAATTGGTGGGCATTATAGAACCAGGGTCAGGATTCACTAGCTTATGGCAGAGAACACAAATTTGTGTTTTACCACGTATTGCTCCCTTCACAGAAACACCACACAGGTCAGAGATAAAAAAGACTCATCTTACTAATGTTCTAAGCAGCAAAGACTGTGTCACTGAGTAAGTAAATAGGATGTAGGCAAACACAGCATGCTCAGCGTTTGCCCACCAATGTCGTCATGGCTCAGAGGCCTCTGTTTGCTCTTCCACTTGTCCTTGTGCCCGGGACCTTTAACAACCATCTCAGACCAACCAGCAAGCCAGAAACAGCTAACATGTACATGGATGCTATTACTTCAGAACATGTTGAAAGGGGTTCAAAATAAACAATCTTCTCTTTTGCTTAAGCCACTGATATTTGTATCCTCATTTAACACAAAAGTTGTTCCAAAAAAGTAAACTTTGACTTAGGGGAATTTCAAACTGACATTTTTTAAACTTAGGCTTTTTACAAAGCAAAAAAACCCATTCATATTAACAGCTTATAAATACTTTGGTAAGAACAATTATCAAGTGTCCTAATCAAAAGTAATTACTGACCAAATCACACAGTACAAGAAATCCCCATAACACAACTAAGTAGAGACTCAAGAAGGATTAGAAAATGAAAATCATAAAGTAGCAAAAATAAAAAAAAAAAAAGCAAAAGAGTGACACAAAAACTATGAACTTCAGAGTGAGAGAAATATTTAAGATTCAGGAATCAGAAGAATCTTTAAGAAGTTTCCTTGGGCCTAGCATGGTAGCCTAGCGGCTTAAGTCCTTGCCTTGAATGCCTTGATTCCCACATGGGTGCTGGTTCATATCCCAGCAGCCCCGCTTTCCATCCAAGCCCTGCCTGGGAAAGCAGAAGAGGACGGCCCAAAGTCTTGGGACCCTGCACCCATGTGGGAGACTCGGAAGAGGCTCCTGGCTCCTGGCTTCAGATTGGCTCAGCTCCGGCCATTATGGCCGCTTGGGGAGTGAATCAATGAACGAAAGATCTTCCTCTCTGTCTCCTCTCTCTGTATATCTGACTTTCCAATAAAAAAATAAAATAAGTCTTAAAAAAAGTTTCCTTAAAGTCATTCCACTCTACCTGAGTCTACATGGGAAATCAGAGTAAAACAACAAAAAAATTAAACAGCAGTAAAGCTTTCACTCAAATGCCTCAGTTTTTAGTCTTCTTCAATTGCAAATTTTCCTACTTAAATTATATTCAATAATAAAGTGCTTTTACCCGTTTAAGTTACATCTTAGTTAAATAATAATTATATAGGGCCCGGCGCCATGGCCTAGCAGCTAAGGTGCTCGCCCTGAACGCACCATACAGGCACCGGTTCTAGTCCCGGCAGCTCCACTTCCCATCCAGCTCCCTCCTTGTGGCCTGGGAAGGCAGATGAGCATGGCCCAAAGCTTTGGGACCCTGCAGCCACGTGGGAGACCTGGAAGAGGTTCCTGGCTCCTGGCTCCAGATTGGCATAGCATTGGCCGTTGCAGTCAGTAGGGGAGTGAATCATTGGACGGGGGATCTTCCTCTCTTTCTCTCCTCCTCTATGAATGTATGACTTTGTAATAAAAATAAAATTTAAAAATAATTATATAAAATTAAAATTTCACAATATTTAAATTGGTATTGAGAATGAGAACTTGGGGTACTCAGTCATAAAATAAAGCTTCATACACTTCATTTAATGTACATGGTGAATCAGTGGATACAGGATCTTCCTCTCTGTCACTCTTCCTCACTGCATATCTGACTTTCCAATGAAAATAAATAGGTCTTTAGGAAAAAAAAGAAAGAACTTCATTTATCGAAAAAAAAAACAGTAAATGCAAATGTTATGGACGTATTAACTACTTCTCTAAACAAGCCCTTTAATTTTTTTTTTTTTAAAGATTTTTATTCATTTTATTACAGCCAGATATACACAGAGGAGGAGAGACAGAGAGGAAGATCTTCCGTCCGATGATTCACTCCCCAAGTGAGCCGCAACGGGCCGATGCGCGCTGATCCAATGCCGGGAACCTGGAACCTCTTCCGGGTCTCCCACGCGGGTGCAGGGTCCCAAAGCATTGGGCCGTCCTCAACTGCTTTCCCAGGCCACAAGCAGGGAGCTGGATGGGAAGTGGAGCTGCCGGGATTAGAACCGGCGCCCATATGGGATCCCGGGGCTTTCAAGGCGAGGACTTTAGCCGCTAGACCATGCCGCCGGGCCCAAGCCCTTTAATTTTTTATTGTAGTTTTCTGAAAATAACCCAGAAATGCTTATTTAATGTAGTCAATTAATGAAATACCAAAATTCCCTACTTTTGAAATTGTGAGAATTGCATACATAGTAACTGTTTTTAAAAGGTTTTTAGTATTTATTTACTTGAACCTGAGAGGGAGGGGTAAAGAGAGATTGAGAAATATCTTCCACCCGCTGGTTCATTTCCAAAAGGCCACAATGGTCTCACCTGGCCGAGGATGAGACAAAGAGCCCAAAACACCACCTCCATCTCAAAAGTCACTGGCAGGCACCTAAACACTTGGGCCATCCTCTGCTGCTTTCCCAGGCACATCAGCAGGGAGTGGACATCCACAACTACAACCGGTGCTAAGATATGATACTCCACAGCATCTCAGCTTCCTGCACCAGAAATCTGCCCCTCCCTCCCAGGATGTCAAACGTGTAAGTGATCTCAAAAACGACAAAAAGTGAGATGTCCAGCTCTTCACAGCAACTAGACAATTTAATAGGCACAATGAACTACCCAAGAATATGACAGGCACTTCAGGTTTTACACCTGTGTTTGTAAGAGTCAAGTTGCTGCACTGTTTTTTAAAGACCAATCTCCCTGTACCTTCCCTCCCCTATAATAAAAATGAGTGCCTTGGAGGGCTGCACGTCTTCAGTGAAAGTCAAAACTAACCAGACGCAATTAACAAGGAAGTATTTATCTTTCAAAATACTTATTAATATTATTTTCCATGTACAATTTTTCAGGTATAGGGATTTACCCCCCCCTCCCCAAGTTCCTCTCCCACTATTTTCTCCCATATTATCACAGTAGTTGGACCATAACATCCACTAATTCACATGAGGGCTGGGGGTAGGCCATGCTACAGCACCTGCTGGTGAATGCCAAGACTTGGGGTGGACCATCTCAGACTGGGCCGCAGCACCAGCTAACATAATCAAGACCTGGAGTGGAAGTTGGTTAGGTAAGGAAACTTCAGGGACTCCCTTGCTGGGCTGCTACTTCCATTGGTGAGTACAATAGCGGGGTTTGAGATTGAGCTGGTCTTGGGGTGGGTTAGGCTCGGCTATCTTGCTGCACCCAGTGGTGTACAAATCAGCCAGAATGGTAGCAGGCCACCCAAACTAGGTCACCTCAACAGCTAACAAGTACTGGGACTAGATGTGAGTCATGTCAGGCTGGACCACAGTACCTCCTGGCAAGAATGGTCGGCACTCCCCTACTAGGCAGTACCTAACAGTGTTGAGCTTGAGAACCAGGAATGGGGTGGGCTAGACAAGGCAGCACCAGGACTGGGATGGACTCGACAAGGCAGCAGCACCTGTTGGCATGTGTGAGGGCTGGGTCTGGGGATGGATCGGGCTGAGCCAAGCCGTACCACCAATGTGCATAAGAGCTGGATATGATGTGGTCCGGGCTGTACCAAGCTGTAACAGAGGCTGGCATGCACAAAAACCAGGACTGAGAGCAGGCCTCAGAGGGGTTCTCAGAGGTCACTCTGACTAGGCTGCAGAAGCTGCTGGTATTTGTGATGACCAGGTCTGTGGCAGGCTGGCTGGGCTGGGCGGTAGCACCCATCAGTTTATGAGAAAGGAGGCTGAGGAACAACTGAACAAGCTGCATTCTTTGGCATGTATGTTGGCTGATACAGGTGACAGACCACACATGACCCTGCACTGATTGGCACACCTAAGTCAAGTCTGAGAGCACCCCAACTAGGCCGCTGGACTCAAACCCTGGCCACAGGAAAATCACAGAATGCATGTTCTGACCTTGTAGTACCTATTCTGAGACTGCGCCTCCTCAGTTGCTGATGCCTGTGCAGTGCTCACACATCCAGATGCACACGGGAGACATGAAGGCCAGCTCATCTAGACCAGTAGGCGACATCAGCTGCCTCATCAGAGAATGGAAAGCAAAACAGGTGGGAGAATTCTACTGGCCAAGCTTTGTAACACGTTCCTGGGTCTGTGGATGCACTACCGTGGATTTTTTCCTTTAGAAGAACATCTCTTGGAAGGATTTTCTCAACCCCGGAGGAACAAAAGCAACAACTCCTCATAACTATCAAACTCAAGTAACACCCTTGAAACATTCTTCTAATCCACAGGTCTCTAGAGCGTCATCACAGAACTGGACCCTCTCCAGCATGGTGGACACAGGACTAAAAAGCAAAGACTGTAGCATGTGTCCCACGCACCTTCCTCTGTGCCTAACCCTCCCCACACTAACCAAAGGCCTACAAGGGCATACATCCTCTCAACCGTGTGAACAATATTAAGAACAAAAAGTTTTTAAAGATTTATTTATGTTTATTGCAAAGTCAGACAAACAGAGGAGGAAAGACAGGACGATTTTCCATCCGATGATTCACTCCCCAAGTGACAGCAACGGCCGGTGCTGTGCCAATGCAAAGTCAGGAGCCAGGAACCTCCTCCAGGTCTCCCATACAGGTGCAGGGTCCCAAGGCTTTGGGCCGTCCTCAACTGCTTTCCCAGGCCACAAGCAGGGAGCTGGATGGTAAGCAGGGATGCCTGGATTAAACCGGCACCCATATGGGATGCTGGTGCGTTCAAGGTGAGGACTTTAGCCACTAGGCCATGGCACTGGACCCACAATTTTTTTTTTTTTTAAATAACTACCTCACAACCAAAAACTATTGGAAAGTCAGTTTTACAGAGAGAAGGAGAGACAGACAGAAAGATCCTTTATCCACTGGTCCACTTCCCAAATGGCCACGACTGCTGGAGCTGAGCCCATCTGAAGCCAGAAGCCAGGAGCTTCTTCTGGGTCCTCAACACAGGTGCAGGGTTCTAAGGCTTTGGGCTGTCCTCTTCTGCTTTCCCAGACCACAAACAGAGAGCTGGAAAGGAAGTGGAACAGCCAGGATATGAACCGACTGCCCATATGGGATCCCAGGGCATACAAGGCGAGGACTTAAGCCACTAGGCTATAACGCTGGGCCCAGAAGATCTCTTTGTTTTCTTCTCTCTGTAACTTACAAATAAACAATATAAATCTTCTTAAAAGGTAAATCAAAAACGAGCAATGAGTGAATCAAGAAATCTTGCACGCAGGCATTTGGTCAGGCAGTGAAACCGCTGATTAGGATGCCTGCGCCCCATATGGGAGTATCTGGGTTCAACACCCACCTTCACATCTGATTCCAGCTACCTGCTAATGTAGATTTTATGAGGCTCAAGTGACTGGGTCCCTGGTATTTAAATAGGAGTCCTGGACTTAGTTCTTGACTCCAGTTCTGGTGCTAACCAGTGCTTGCTGAGATCATTAAGGAAATATACAAGAGGAGGGAATTTTCTGTGTCCCTGCCTCTTAAACAAAAAAAAAAAATTTAAACACTAGCTAAAAGAAACAATGTAGTAGTTAAGATGCTGGTTCAAGGACTAGCATTGTGGAGTGGCAGGAACAGTCGCCATCTGGGACACGGGCATCTCGCTAGTGTGTGTCCTAGCTGCCCCATTTCCAATACAACTCCCTGGTCATGTGCCTGGCAGCAGCAACAGACAATGGCATAAGTAACTGGAGCCCTGTCAGCCGCCTGGATGAAGCTCCTCACTTGGCAGAGCCTGACTGTTGCAGCCATTTGGGGGAATGAATTAGTAGAAAAATTTCTCTCAGGATCTCTACCTTTCAAATAAATTTAAGAAGGAAAAAGCACCCACATGTCAAGAGAACATCCAGGTGTATGAACTTCAGATTCAAGCCTATCTTTATCTGGCAGTTCTCAAGGTATGGCTCCACAAATCGCAACATAAGCATTATGGAAACTTGTGGAAATGCAAATTTTCAGGACTTACCCTAGACATCCTAAATTAGAAATGCTGGGGGTGGATTCAGCAATCGTGCTTTAATAAGCTGGGTTTTTCTAATGTGAGCTCAAGTTTGCATAGTCGGCTTTAATTTCCTGCTCACATTAACCAGCATGCTTTCACATGAACAAATCTTCTGCTGTTGCAGTGCCTACAAAATCCTCCTACTTAGTCCTTAAGAACAAATGTGGTTGAACAATTCCCATGCATTCTTAATTTCTACAGTAAATTTCTTTTCAGTTTCTTACCTACCCTTAACCTGGTCCACCTCTCTTACCAGGTTCTCACATAAGAGGCTTTTTACTTTCCCAAATACTATGTAAATTCATGGGAAAAGGTTCATTTTATTCACCCCTTAACTTTCTACAACCCCAAAAACATCTGGAAAAAGCCTGTACTTTCTCTAACACTCTCCATTCCCATAGCTGCAGATGCAAACTACGTGTAATAATGGTTACTACATGTTTCTCTTGAAATTGAGACCAGGAACACACTGCCTATATGTTTCCATCTCAAATTCCACAGGAACCCCAAACTCAGTATACACAAATCTAAGCCTACTATGTTGTCTTACCCTCTGCTTACCCTGGTAGAAATAACACCACTATTTCCCTATCCAGTTACCCAAACACAAATCTAAAAACTGGCAATCGAACATTCAATCACTAATTACTAGCAATTTTATCTTCTACAAGTCCTCCAATTCTCTCCACTGTACTTGCTACTGTTGCATTAAGCTTCCACTCCTTATAAGGATTATAGCCTAATTGCTTCCTCTCCAAGAATCTTATTCTTTTGAATAATTTTTATGATTTGTGGGTTACATTTCAAGTTTTAAAAATCATGTAGTCGGGCCCGGCACCGTGGGCGTCGGTTCTAATCCCGGGAGCTCCACTTTCCATCCAGCTCCCTGCTTGTGGCCTGGGAAAACAGTCGAGGACGGCCCAAAGCCCTGGGACCCTGCACCTGCGTGGGAGACCTGGAAGAGGTTCCTGGATCCTGGCTTTAGATCGGCGCAGCACCAGCCGTTGCGCTCACTTGGGGAGTGAACCATCAGATGGAAGATCTTCCTCTCTGTATATCTGACTTTCCAATAAAAATAAAATAAATCTTAAAAAAAAAAAAATCATGTAGTCATTGTGCTAATGTTTATTCCAAGTCCATCATTATTCAATATATTTTAGCTCTTTCACTCAACATAACTACAACCAACATATCAATAAGCTTTTATAAAGTTTTATTTATTGAAAAGGTAAAACATACTTATTTGAGAGGCAGAGTTATAAAGAGAAGGCGGAGGGAAAATAGAGTAAAGGAGAGAGAGCTTTTCCATCTGTTGGGTCACTCCCTGAACGGCCAGAACAGCTGGAGCCAGACCACAGCCAGGAGCCAGGAGCTCTATTTTGATCTCCCACATGGAAGCCGGGAACCTAGAGATGGGCCATCCTAATCTCTTATGCCACAACACTATAATCTATTGATAATTATTTTATTGCCACTGTGCCACATGAAGAACATCAATCAAAACAGGAACCCATGAACAAGATTCAAATGAATGCTTTAAAACTTGAAGGAGATGAGACGAGGATGGGGAACCTTTTTTATGCCAAAGGTCATTTGTATATTTATGACATCTGTCCAAATGGCTAAAAGAAACAAATGGCTGCAAGAATGTAAAGTAGTACAACCACTGCAGAACATGAAGATGTCTTAAAAAAACAGAAATAGGGCCCAGCGTGAGAGCCGAGTGGCTAAAGACCTCGCCTTGTATGTACCAGGATCCCATATGGGCACCAGCTTTTATTCCGGCTGCTCCACTTCCCATCCAGCTTCCTGCTTGTGGCCTGGGAAAGCAATCAAGGACGGCCCAAAGCCTCAAGACCCTGCATCCGTGTGGAAGACCTGGAAGAAAACTTCTGGCTCCTGGCTTCGGATCAGCTCAGCCCTGGCTGTTGCGGCCACTTGGGGAGTGAACCAGCGGATGGAAGATCTTTTTGGAAATCTGACTTTTCAATAACAATAGATAAATCTTAAACAAACAAAACAAAACAGAAATAAACTTACAATATGATGCAACAACCCCACTACTGGGTATATACCCAAAAGATATGAACACACTGTATCAAAGAGATACCTTCAGCATCATGTTTATAGCATTACTATTCACAATAGCTGAAATACAAAATCAACAAAGGCACTCAGCATCAGATGAATGGATAAAAAAACATTGTGTGTGTTTCTGTGTGTGTATGTGTGTACACACACGGAACATCATCTAGCTGTAAAAAAAAAAAAGGAATGAAATGTGGGGCCAATGTGCAGGTTAAGCCTCTGTTACACTGGCACCCCATGCGGGCACTAATTTGAGTTCTGGCTGCTCCACTTTCGATCCAGCACCCTGCTAATGTGCATGTGAATGGAATGGATGATGGTTCAAATCCTTGAACCCCTGTGCCCATAGGGGAGACCAGGAAGCAGCTCCTGGTACCTGGCTTCAGACCATCCCAGCTCTGGCTGCTGTGCCTATATGGGGAGTAAGTAAGCAGATGAAACATCTCACTGTGTACAACTCTGCCTTTAAAATAAAAAATACATAAACTTCAAAAAACTTCTTTTTCATTAAAGAAAGAAGAATTCTACCATCTGCATCAAAGTAAATGCAACTTTAGGACACCAAGTGGAGTGAAGTAAGCCAGACACAAAACAAAAAATAGCACACATTCTCCCTCATATATATGGGCTAAGATTAAGAAACAAATAAAAAAACACAAAAATGTCCGTGCATATCAATATTGCTGTAAATAAATTTTTCCCAAACTTTATTTTTGTCCATCAATGATTAAGTCTGATATACTATCTCAGTTTGAATTACCTGTGATTAATTAAAAATTTATTGTATTATGTGAAACTGTCTTCATTTGTTTAGTGTTTACAGCACTTGCCTATATTTTCACTGAACTAGGGCCTATTCACTTTTTATTTACTGAGTTCTATTTTACGAAACATTAAGCCTTTGAATATAATGCAAATTACAAATGTTATAAAAAAATTGAGAAAACAGAGAAAGTAGAGAGGAAGGAAAATATTCTTAGAATTATTTTTCATTACTAACTATATTAAATGTTTCTGTATTAGTAGCACATTAACATGAAAATTGATGAGAATCATATTATAGTAATCATCCTGTATTGATTGTGACCCTGAAAATCTGATACGTTAAATTAATTTTTTTAAAAAAGCAAGCCTGCTGTAGACTTACTGGAGTCCCACCTGCAGTTGTCTTTGTAGGGCCAGATTCAATGATTTCCCCCACCCCTGTGGGCAAACAGGGTGTTTTACTATGCATTGCAACAAAGGTTAGCATCACCTTTTTTTTCTTTCTTGGTAAGATTTATTTATTTGGAAGAGGTGAAAGTAGACAGGTCTTCCAGCCTTCGGTTTACTCTCCCCATGCCTGCGGCAGCCAGGGCTGGGCCAGAATGGCAGCGCTCTATCACTGCCTCTGCAACTCTGCCTTTCAAATAAAATAACTATTAAAAAAACAAGACACGAAAAAACAAAGCAAAAAACCGGTGCCCACACAGGATGCTGACGTCACAGGCTTTGCCTGCAACACCACAAGACCCACCCCTAGTTTTTATTATAAACAGTGACATATCACATGTTTATAAAATATGCAAATTAGAGATTATTTAAAAATCTTGAAGGTTACAGAGAAAAAAATTTGGAAAAAAACGTAAACTCACCATAAACGCCTGCAGAAGGAGTAGAACTGTTCATGGTAAAAGGTTCACTAATGATGCCAGAAGAAAGAAGCTCATCAGATCCCCGCTAAAAAGTAAAACCAATTTTAGTTAATGAAACACGTTTTAAATAATGATCCATGTTTGTTGCTAAAAATATTAAAACTTAATATTACTTCATTTTACTGTAGTGATGTTTAAGGGGAAATTCCTGAGAATCACAAAATCTAAAAATTTTGTCTGGAAAAATTAACAGCACGTCCACAATGACTGGCAGAAAGAAAAAAAAAATCAGAACCACCACTGTATTAGTGGGGACAGAATCTTGCAACCCTTTCTGACCAGAATCAGTCCCTTAAAATGTTATGTTTAAAATACCAAAACATAATTAAAGCATTACATTGTTTTTACAGTATATACTTGCACGCAGATAATTATGTGGCTTTCCTTAAAAGAATTCTAACTTCAAAACCAAAGATTTTCTTTAAAAAAAAAATGCTTATTCCCGTAGGAGGGCATGAAAACTAGGATGGGGGCTGGGATGGCTAGATAGAGAGGCACTCAACAACATCTGTGAGGGCTGGATGATTGAGTTGAGTAGATAGAACTAAGCTTTAATACCCATTGACGGGTACCAGAGCCAAATTGGATGGGGGACAGACGGGTCTTCTGCTACACATACTGGCAAACCAGGGTGGGGGGCGGGCTTGGTGGGGGTTATTGTGGGTCGCCCCAACTAGGCTGCAGCTCCCACTGGTTGATGTAAGGGCCGAACCAGACTGGACTGCAACACCCATTGGTTCCAGTGCAACTCGGGACTGAAAACAGAACCAACCCAGCAGTTGCAACCACCAGCTGATCGGGGTGATGGACTGTGCCGGGCCCTGTGCTTGCTAGAACATACAAAAAACTACTCTGGGAATACCTCAAAGTATCTTTGGAGATCTCCCCAATCGAACTGCTGGACTCAGAATTCTAACCAAGAAAAGACAGAAGACAGAACGGGACAGTCATTCATCTCAGCTATACGTTGGCAGCAAATTATGGGGCAAACGGAGACTTTATGATGGACCATATCAATCAGTGGACGACCTCATCGAGCGAAACGGGCAGCAATTCATAACTAGAGAACTATTAACACCACTTGGGCACATATCTCGGAGCATGCCCCACATCCGGGACTTGGGGTGGGCGGGAAACCGGGTGGGGCTTCTCCCTCAATGTCCCCCTTTACCTCAGATGCAGGATGGAAACAATATGGACATAATGGCATTGCCCACTTTCCTATCCCCCTGAACCTTTTTTTTTCCTTTTTTCTTTTTTTTTCTTTTTTTTCTTTTTCCTTTAACTGTAATTAACTATGTAAAGATTGTCAACAACAATACAATAAAAAAAAAAAGACAAAAAAAAATGCTTATTTATTTTTACCTACTCAAGAGATGCTTCATCTGCAATTGCTCCCTCCATCCCCAAAGCCTACAACAGGTGGAGCTGGGCTAGGCCAAAGGCAGGAGCCAGGAACTCACACGGGTCACTCACATGGATGGCAAAGCCCAGCACTTGAGCCCCAGGCATGTGCTGCCTCCAGGATGCATTATCACGAAGATGGATCAAGTGGAAGAGCTGGGATGTGAACTGGCTGTCTAGTATAGAAGTGCGCATTCTGAGTGCCTGCTTAGCCCACTATACAACAGATAACTCTCAATATATGTTAAGCAGAACAGAAAGATACAAATTATTCTTATATTGGTAAACTCATCATCTGTGGTCATCCCTTAATTCTAAAAATGATCTTAAGTGCGTACAACTTTTTCAAGAATTATTGCTAAAACTCCTGAAGCAGATGCTATGAAGCAGGAGTTTGCATCCCTTGCCTGAGCACCTGTAAACTACTTCATTTAAAAAACTGTATTTTTATTGGAAAGGAGAGACAGAAAGATCTCCACCCAGTGGTTCATTCCTGAAAGGGCTGAAAGAGCCAATGCTGAGTCAATCTGAAGCCAGGAGCAAGGAGTTTCTTCCAGGTCTCCCATCTAGGTATGGCAAGGCCTTGGGCCATCCTCTACTTCCCATCAGGCCACTAGCAGGGAGCTGGATGGGAAGTGGAGCAACTGGGACTCAAACTGGCTCTTATACAGGATGCTAGGGCTTGTAGGTAGATGATTAACAGGTTGAGCCATTGTGTCAGCCCCAGAGGATCCACTTCTGATCTGTGGAGTTCATGAATCCTAACTTCTAACTGGTCCCTTCCCAGTTGTTGTAAGCATCTGGAGAGTGAACCAGCACATAAACTAAACCTTCTTGCTTAAATAACTCCTCTTGAGATTTAAGCTAAAGTAACAAAAAGCTACTGCTAACATGGCAAGGAAAAATTTCAGGTGGATTATACGAGCATGCTTCAAAAAGTTCGTGACATATTGAGTAAATCTGCTTTGGTGAGAAAGCAACTTGATTCCACGGGTTCCTGTTAGAAGGATATGAAAAAGCAAGGCATGAAAAAAGGCTTTTTTTGCATAAAGGGTTTTAATCGCATGAACATATTAACATCTTAAAGTATCCTTGAAGACTGAAATACAAAAAACAAATAAGGATCTAGAAGACAACTTGAATCATCTTGGAGCTGCACTGTAGCACAGCAAGTTCTGCTGCCACCAACAACGGCAACATCCCATGATGGCTGCCCTTTAGTCCTGCCATACCCCACACCCAAATGCCTTAGTTCAAGCCCAGGCTTCTCAAATCTGCTCTGCTCCCATCCTGCCAGCACATCTTTCTTTTTCTTTACCAGCTTCCTGCTAACACAGCCTCTGGGAGGCTTGCCCAATTACTTGAACTCCTGTCACCCACATAAAAGACTGAGACTGAGTTCCAGGATACTGAGCAGTGAACCAGCAGATGAAGGTTGCCTCTCTTTCAAAGTTTTTCTTAACAAAGAGTATCTTCATGGGTCCAGCTCAGTAGCCTAGCAGCTAAAGTTCTTGTCTTGCACGCGCCACGATCCCATGTGGGTGCCCGTTCATGTCCCAGCTCCCCAATTCCCTTCCAGCTCCCTGCTTGTGGCCTGGGAGGACTGCCCAGGGACCTGAAACCCTGCACCCTGTGAGAGATCCGTAACAAGCTCCTGGCTTCTAGTGTCAGACGGCTCAGCTCTGGATGTTGCAACCATTGGGGAGTGGACCAGCAGACGGAGCATCTTTCTCTGTTTCTCCTTCTCTCTGCAAATCTGACATTCCAACAGAAATAAACCAATCTTTTTGTTTGTTTTAAGAAAAACAAAGTATCTTTTATAATCTTGGGGTAGAAAAAGATTTTTTTAAAGACTTATTTTTACTGCAAAGTCAGATATACAGAGAGGAGGAGAGACAGGAAGATCTTCCATCTGATGATTCACTGCCCAAATAACCGCAACGGCTGGAGCTGAGCCAATCTGAAGCCAGGAGCCAGGAGCCAGGAGCTCTTCCGGGTCTCCCACATGGGTGCAGGGTCCCAAGGCTTTGGGCCATCCTTGACTGCTTTCCCAGGCCACAAGCAGGGAGTTGAATGGGAAGCAGGGCTGCCAGGATTAGAACTGGTGCCAATATGGGATCCTGGTGCATTCAAGGTGAGGACTTTAGCCACTAGGCTACCACGCCGGGCCAAGAAAAATATTTTTAACAATCACACAAAGTAGATTAATAAAATTAAAATATTGACAAACTAGACAATATTTTTTTAACAAGACATTTTTATGAAAAGTGGAAAGACAAGTTACAAAATTGGATAAAATATTTGTGAGAAAAATACAGGGTTTACATACAGAATTTATTAGGAAAAAAAGAAATAAAAAATAAAACAGAACATTAGGAATCAACAAGAGAAAGTTAAGGAACAGAAAATGACGAGAAACTTGAACAGTCATTTCACAAAGTGGTAGATAATTATTGTTCCAGAGTATATGAACCTTCTCCATTCCTGAGAAAGAATTACTCATTCATCTTCACAGCCGTGTAACCAGTAACAGCTCCATTTGTAGAGTAAATAAGCATATGGAAGCACTTGCACAGTTTCTACCTCCCTTACAGAAACAAAATTATTTTAAGAGAATTTCAAAACCTGTAAGTGCAGGGCTGGCACGATGGCCTAGTGGCTGAAGTCCTTGCCTTGCATGTGCCAGGATGCCATATGGGCACCTTTCTAACCCTGGTAACCCTGCTTGACATCCAGCTCCCTGCTTGTGGCCTGGGAAAGCAGTAGAGGACGGCCCAAAACCTTGGGACCCTGCACCCGCGTGGGAGACCCGGAACAGGCTTCTGGATCCTGGCGTTGGATTGGCTCAGCTCCGGCTGTTGCAGCCACTTCGGGAGTGATCATCGGAAGGAAGATCTTCCTCTGTGTAAATCTGACTTTCCAATAAAAAATAATAAATAAATAAATCTTTAAAAAAATTGTAAGTGCAAACATCTTTCTACCATCCAAAGAAATGACATTTTGTGAGGACCCAATTCTTTCAAAAATTTTTAATTAAAAAACTAAAAATAGGGAACCAATTAATTTGGCACAACAGGTTACGCTGCTATTTTACAATTCTGACACCCATGTTGGAATGTCAATCCAATCTCAGTTTCTCTACTTACAATCCCACTTCCTGTCTGCTAATGCATCTGGGCAGGCAACAAATGATGACCCAATCGTTGTGTCCCAGCTCCAGGGAGACACAGATCAAGTTCCAGATTGCCGGCTTTGGTCTGGTCCAGTTACAGCTGACGCAGTCACTTGGAGAATGAACTAGCACATGGAAGCTATCTCCCTTTCTCTGTCACCTCCCTTTCAAAGATGTAAGTCCCAAGAAACAGGACAAAAAACAAAACAAACCAAAAACTTAGAAATAAAAATTTTTTGCAGAAAAATTCCTTGGAAATACTTGTGATTACTCAAAAAGCCAAAAAGAAATGTCATTTAAAAATAATAAATTGTAAATATGTTTTATAAATATGTATTGTATTTAAATATATTTTATAAATAAATATTGTATATATATATTCCTATATAAAGAACATCCACACAAAATACAAGATCAATAGTCCTAAATACTGTCTTTGTTACATCTCAGGGGGCTGGTATTTTTGTTTTTAATTTTCATTCATTCAAAAAAAGTTGTTGCTTTTCCTATTAATTTTCTCAGTGATTCATAGTTCACATAGTAGCATCATCTGCTTCCAGAAGGTTTTTGATTTTCTTTTTTATTTCTTCAGCAACACGTTGGTCATTCACTAGCATATTATTAAACTTCATCTTTTTGTTAATCTTCTATTTTTTCTTCCTCCTGTTGATTTTGTTTTACGGCTTCTCATTAAGGGGATGTATAGTAACCGTGTAGTGGAGACTATCACATACAGATGTGAAGACACAATGCAGTGTGCACCTCTACTTCCAAATCAGATGAACTCCTAATGAAACTGTTGAATGGATCTTGACAAGAGGAATGATGGACTTAGGACTAATTGTGAAGGACAAAAATATTGTAATGACATGAGGGAAGAGGGCCTACAAAACTCAATCATAAAATAATAAAAGTACATATGTACATATGTATAAATTTTAAAATAGAAAACGAAAAGGCATTAAATTGTTAACACTGGCCCCAGGGAAGGCTTGACAGAAATACAAAAATGAATCAGTGTATTCATAATATGAATATGCCAGTTCAATTTGGGAGAAGTAAGTTATTTGTGTGTGTATGTGAGTGTGTTCAAGATTTATTTATTTGAAAGAATTACAGAGGGAGGAACAGAGCGAGAGAGATCTGCCATCCACTGGCTCACTCCGCACCACATATGGCCACGGCTGAGCCAGACCAAAGCCAGGAGCCAGGAGCTTCTTCGAAGCTCCCCCACTCCCATGTAGGTATACCAGTCCAAGCACTTGGACCATCTTCCACTGCTTTTCCAAGCACATGAGCAGGAGGCTAGATCAGAAGAGGACTGATCTGGCCCAAATAGGATGTGGGTACTGCAGCTGGCAGTTTAATGCATTATGCCATAGCACTGGTCCTCACGTCTTCTTTTTTTCCACTTTTAGTCTACTCACTAAACTCTGTTCCCTAGTTTCCCACCAAATCTCCAATCAACCATAATTGAGAAATACTCCCTACTACTTACTGAATCATATATAACTATATTGTGGTAGTGTTGAAACATGTTCTAATCTGGTCCTCCCCTTCACAGTAACATTCCTATCAACTAATTTTTCCCCAAATACTTCAGAGTTACTCTGCTTTTTATACTATTGTGCCTCAAACATGATCCCTTCAATACACAGCAAGCACTGTGTATCAGTTATAGACAAAAAGGTACCACATATTTGAAAAACTTTGTATCCCAAATACATACAGGTTCAACTTATTCTTGATTTTTTTTTTAGGGATAGCATGATGGCTCAGTTAGCTAATCCTCCTGCTGCAAGCGGCAACATCCTCTATGAGCACTGGTTCATGTCCTGGCTGCCCCACTTCCCATCCAGCTACCTGCCTGTGGCCTGGGAAAGAAGTAGAGGATGGCCCAAAGCCTTGGGGCCCTGCACCTGCTTGGGAGACACGGAAGAAGTTCTAAGCTCTAATCAGGTCAGCTCCAGCTGTTGCAGCCATTTGGAGAGTGAACCAGTAGACAGAAGATCTTTCTCTCTGTGTCTCCCCTTCTCTCTGCATATCTTCCCAATAAAAATAAATCTGTTTTAAATATTTTGTCTTTCAACATTCAAATATTTGAGTATGGGTTTTTAACAGTTCATATTCTTCCTGTATGTGTAACTATCAGGATCACAATTATGTTAAAAAAAAAAAGTTCCTTCCCAGTTACCTTGAGGTCTACTATTATGCCTTCTACTAGATTACATTCCTCCCTAACCTAGGTACAGCAAAATGGGCACCTGCCTTGGTCATACATTACAAATCACATGGCTAGTTCATAAACAAATACCAAGCCCAATCCCAGAGATCCTTAATCACTAGGTTCAGGCTGGAGCACAGGCATCTGTAGATTTCTAAAATCCCAGAGCTCACTGTAATGGGTAATCAGTTGAAAAACACCATCAACAAGTACTGTAATGAACAAGAAGCCAAAGGGTGAGGCAGCTAAAAACAGTCTTCAGAGTAGACACGGATGAGGCTCTGAATTCAGGTACCACAAATTTCGCAAGGCACCACATGACTCGGGCAATTATTTCACCCCATAAGCCTCACTCTGCTTATTTTTAAACATGTATCATGGTGGTACTGACTCTCAAGTGCTGGCCTGAAGGCTGGTATTTCTTACAGGTCTCATTAAACACAGGCAAATAAATTCAGCATAATTAATACTGGGATGTAATAACTTAAAAAATCACATAAACTTTCAACAGAAAAATTCCAAAATTTGAAGATGAAATGTTACCTTTACTGGGCCCAGTGCAATGGCTCAATTGGCTAATCCTCCCCCGTACAAGCGCTAGGATCCCATATACTCAACAGTTCACTTCCCAGCTATTCTGCTTCCCATCCAGTTCCCTGCTCGTGGCTCGGTAAAGCAGAGGAGAATGGTCCAAGGCCTTGGGACCTACATCTACATGGGAGACCTGAAAGACATACCTGGCTTCAGATCAGCCCAGCTCTAGCTGCTGTAGCCAACTGGGGAGTAAGCCAGCAGATGGAAGATTTTTCTGTCTCTCCTCTGTATAAATTCACCTTTCCAATAAAAATAAATAAATCTTTTTTAAAAAGAAAGAAAAGAAACACTACTACTATCTTAACAAAAACAAGACTTCAGGGCCAATATAGTGGCACAGTAGCTTAAGCCTCCGCTGTGTAGCCAGCATCGCATATGGACACAACTGTTCCACTTCCCATTCAGCTCCCTGTTAATGTGCCTGGGAGAGGAGTGGAAGATGGCCGAGGACCTTTGGACTGCTTCATCCACACGGAGACTGAGAAAGCGCCTTGGAGAGTGAACCAGCAACGGAAGATCTCTTATCTCTGCTCTCTCTGTATAAATCTGCCTTGTAAATTAAAAAATTTAATTTCTTCTCAGGTAAATTGAAATTTTTTAAAAATGTGTTTGAGGGCCCGGCGGCGTGGCCTAACGGCTAAAGT
The DNA here is from genome assembly GCF_030435755.1 of Ochotona princeps. Taxonomy (NCBI): domain Eukaryota; kingdom Metazoa; phylum Chordata; class Mammalia; order Lagomorpha; family Ochotonidae; genus Ochotona; species Ochotona princeps. The sequence goes on along the minus strand of NC_080845.1, from coordinate 17,980,868 downwards.
CCTTGAAAGCCCCGGGATCCCATATGGGCGCCGGTTCTAATCCCGGCAGCTCCACTTCCCATCCAGCTCCCTGCTTGTGGCCTGGGAAAGCAGGAGAGGACAGCCCAAAGCTTTGGGACCCTGCACCAGCGTGTGAGACCCGGAAGAGGTTCCTGGTTCCCGGCTTCGGATTGGTGCATACCGGCCCGTTGCGGCTCACTTGGGGAGTGAAACATCGGACGGAAGATCTTCCTCTCTGTCTCTCCTCCTCTCTGTTATCCGGCTTTCCAATAATAATAAAATCTTTAAAAAAAAAATGTGTTTGAAAACTGAAAGCAGTAATTTTCACTTTTATGTAAAGCTCTCCAATATGTATCAATTTCTTTTCTTATCCATTGCTAATCATTGTAGCTGATGCTCTTTCATTGTATAAAATTGTACTGAAGATCTGTTTAGAAAGTTTCTTTTATGGTTAACCTTTGAAAATACGAAAGTCTAAAGCATTTATCTTCTGCATCTAAGGACTCTGCTGTGACAAGATTCAGTCTTAAGCCTTTGACTGAGAAGACTTTTTTTTTTAAAATTCCTGCTGGGAGGCATGGTTCTTAGGCTGTGGGTAAAAGTATGATTTCTGGTGGGGATTATGTGCCATAACGTCTGGTGGAACTGGAGACCTCTGACTGAAATTGACCTTGCAAGAAATCAATTATTCCTTTATATTCAGCTCCCAGGACAAAATACAATAGCAAAGCTCTATGCTGGGAAAGCTACTGCCTGATCCAGGCAAGGAGGAACTGAAAGATCTCTACACTTCGACCTATTTTACCCAAGCCTCTACTTTTTGCACTGCAAAAAAATGCAGATTCTGTGAAACTGCTGCCCAGAACTGGCCCCATCCAAAAATAACCAAAACGTAGCTGCCAGATGCACCCCCATGATGACCCAGTCAGCTTAATCTCATACCAAAACGTAGCTGCCAGATGCACCCCCATGATGACCCAGTCAGCTTAATCTCATACCAAAACGTAGCTGCCAGATGCACCCCCATGGTGACCCAGTCAGCTTAATCTCATACCAAAACGTAGCTGCCAGATGCACCCCCATGGTGACCCAGTCAGCTGTAATCTCATACCAAAACGTAGCTGCCAGATGCACCCCCATGATGACCCAGTCAGCTTAATCTCATACCAAAATCACCACAGAGACACCCTGTTCCCACGTGCAGCCAATGCCATCACACTACTTTTAAAGAAAAAAATACATATTTATTTGCAAATCAGAGTTACAGAGAAAGAGAGGCAGAGAACATTTCCATTCACTGGTTCACTCTCAGATATTTGCAACATTAAGGGCTGGGTCAGGCCAAAACATTTCAACCAGCCTCAACTGCTTTTTCCAGACTAATAGAGCAGGAAGTTGGACCCAAGTGGAGCAGCCAGGACACAAAATAGTACCCTTATGACTTCATCCACTATGGCACAATGCTAGCTCCAGCCACAATACTTTTGGAGTTTCAGAAATGGGCAACAAAATGAAGCTACTCAAACTCCACCCCAAACACTGTCCCCCATGAACATTCAACTCAACACCAGTCTAGACACCACCCAGATCACAGAGAAGAACTTCACATAGCTGGGAACTTCACTGCACAGAACTCTGAGTGAAAGAACTGCATCCCATAACTTTACAGCTGGCTAACTCTTCACAGGTGAAATGATCAAACATAACAAAAATATCCACTAGTTCAACATGTTTTAAGTTTATTATAAACCTTTAAGTTATCAATGCATTTCTGGCTATAAAAAAATTAGTTTAAAAGTGTGTTCAGAGATAGCTGTTTGGTGGTCATAAAGACACCACATGGGGAGTAGGCTTTGGATACAGCAATTAATCCACTGCCTCAAGTATCTAAATTCCTGTGGTCAAGTTCTGCCTCTGCTCCCTGCTAAAGTGCACTCAAGGTGGCAGGGGTGATGGAGTAAGTATCTGGATTTCAGCCATCCATGTGGAAAGCCAGGTTAAGTTCCAGGCTCCAGGCCTTGCCCAGCCTAACCCCAGCCAATGACAGCACTCAGCCAGGGAACCAATGGATGGGAGTCCAGTTTCTCTGTTTCTCCAAAAAAGGCAACACTTCATTTCTGAAAATGCCATTTTTCATTAGAACATGGCTTATCATTCATCATAGATGAAAAATAAGAAAAACAATTCTCAAATAACTACTCTTCAAAACTAGTAACACTTTTACCAATAATTTCAGAATATGATAAGCAAAAGGAAAATATATTTTAAAATGTCACTTAACAGAAAAACATTGATAATCACAACTTATTAACTATCTTCCAAAAAAAATCACTTTCATATTATAAAAAAATTTTATGCTATAACAAAACGAGAAACATTGTAAAAGATTACAAAAATACAAAAAGCTCTGTATAAACATCTTTTAATAAATAAAAATCTTTCCTACATGATTTCCTTCATAGAAATTCTCCTGGAAATAGACTGCTGAATATATAGATTACAGCATCATAAAATAAAAAGTATTTCTAAAAATTAGACAATATTTATAACCTGTGTGTCTGGATGCACTTTTTTGTAACAGTAAAGGAGAAAACAATGCAGACCCAAATAAAACAGACACTCTCTTGCAGGGGGTGTGGATGCCAGGAGAGATTACAGTTGAAGGGAAGGTGGAAGGTAAACAAGCAGAATGAAAGCAGCAAAATAATTTAAAAAAAAAAAAATCAAAGCTTGATGCTTCTGAGTGATTATGGACCACCTGAAGAAGGAAATTATTTAAGAGGAAAGAAAAAAAGACTCCATATCAAAGGCAAATAAATTAACACTATTCTAACAAAGGCTTTCAAATAATGAAGACATCATGGGGCAGCAGACCACACACACCACCAGCCCAACAGTCTCTTGGAAACACAGCAAATTTGCATAAGTCCAGGGGTTACTCTGTGGACTGGTTAGCGCTCCTTTAAATCAACAGACCAGTCAGCTTTAGTAACTTAAAGATCAATCACTGAAGCTTTGCCCTGTTAAAGGATAATTAAATACATAGAGTCAACAAGGCAAAACAATACTATACTTCAGCAGCACAAATAAAGTGTTTTGATACCAAATCTGGTAAGTGGCTTTATTCACCATTATGGTGAGACTATAAACAACGAAAAGGCAATCCACACACCTAAGAAACAGCTATTCAAATTAATATGTAAGAAAGGCTCCGGAAATAAATCATTACCTCAAGTTATACCTCTGATGCATATGAAATTCAAGAATGAGGCAAACTGTTTTAGTCTATGAAAATACAATGACCATTAAAGAAATAAAAAAGAGCTTAACTAATAATTTTTCAGGACACTAGAACTATGATTATTATTATTTCTTCACAAAATCTTAAATACTACAACTAAAATCCAAAGCCTTCCTTGAGCCAAGGTAAAATTTCTAGCCCTGTGTGAACAGTTCTGGGAATAGAAAACTAATGCTGATTTCTGCTCTAAGGTTTTTCATAAACAAAAATAAAAGTATCCAAGGAGTCTCACAGTCTTAGTTAACTAACAGACAAGATTACTAGATAAAGAGTCACAGTCAAGATCCAAACCAAAGCAGGCCCTTTTCCAAGTCAATGCTTTTAACTGCTATACCAAACTACCAAAATATTAAAAAATCACGAATATGATTAGTGAAAGATTAAAACAGTTTTAATATACCCATGCAATAAAATATTAAGTGATGTAAAATGACGAGGCATCATATTTACTAACCTAGATGTAAATTTCCAGGCAACATTTGATTAGTTTCAAAAGCCTTATTAATGATCACATGCTATTTTCTACTTCTGTCAAAAACAAATTATAAGCATACATTATACACACACATGAAAGCCAAAAAGAAATTCACATAAATACTAACAGAGATCATGCTATCAACCTTTTACTTTCTCTTTTTAATCGTCTCTCTTAATGAATGAGACGTACCTATTTTCAGGCAAACATTTTTACTTCTTTCTCCATTATTTCTCTTCCCCCAAAACTGCTATCTATCTTCTTAGCAACTGTCTTATCTTCTTAGGCAGAATCCTTTCTTAATGGTAACTCCTAACACCTCCGGGGTGCTAGCTCCCTGCAAAAGGTGGATTCCCTCAGGTGACTGCCCCTTGGGTGCTGCTCTTGCTCTAACTTGCCATCACTGACAGCACAGCTGCTGGATGAAGCTCCATCCGCACAGTGCAGGGCAGCACAGCTGTTCATCTGCCAGTGTTCTACCTGCATGTCAGGAAGGAAGGGCTTCTCTGGAATTAGCCTTGCTACTGCTGCTCCTAACTGCCCAGAGCCACAGGACTCTCAAATTCAAATTCATTCATACACCACCCCAACAAACATACTCACTACCAAATGCTAAAGATTTAAGTGTCAGAGCTGGTCCTGTGGCATAGTCGGTAAAGCCACCAGCATTCCATATGAGCACCAGCTCAAAACCTGGCTGTTCCATTTCCAATCCAGCTCTGCAATGCATCTCGGAAAGCAGCAGCAGATGGCCCAACCACATCCACGTGGCAGACCTGGAAGAAGTTCCTGTCTCCTGGCTTCAAACTGGCCCAACTTTGTTGTGGTCAATTGAGGAGTGAACCAGGAGATGAAAGACAACTCTGTCTCTCCCTCTATATCTGCCCTTCAAATAAATCTTAATAAATACATAAATAAATAAATAAATAAATCTTAAAAAAATTTTTTTGAGCATCAGTATGTAGAATTAGCCTCAGAACCACCCACACACTAGATAACTACTTTAACGGATTCATGGAAACTGGTGCAACACTGTAGCCACAACTAAGATGTATAAAAGTGGCAGGATACAAAATAATACCAACAAAGGGAAAAGGGGCCTGGGTAAAGTATGAAGGAAATGACTCACACGCATTCAAAAGCTCTCCTGGCAGTCACACCAGACACACTCAAGTCCTCTAACAATAAGCTATGACACGGCCCGGCGGCATGGCCTAGCGGCTGAAGTCCTTGCCTTGAAAGCCCCGGGATCCCATATGGGCACCAGTTCTAATCCCGGCAGCTCCACTTCCCATTCAGCTCCCTGCTTGTGGCCTGGGAAAGCAGGAGAGGACAGCCCAAAGCTTTGGGACCCTGCACCCGCATAGGAGACCCGGAAGAGGTTCCTGGTCCCAGCATCAGATTGGCGCGTACGGGCCCGTTGCGGCTCACTTGGGGAGTGAAACTAGTATGTACCAAAATTTAGAACTGCTATATAGAAGCATAAAACATGTCCTTTACTGTGGGCGCCGGTTCTAATCCCGGCAGCTCCACTTCCCATCCAGCTCCCTGCTTGTGGCCTGGGAAAGCAGTCGAGGACGGCCCAATGCTTTGGGACCCTGCACCCGCGTGGCAGACCCGGAAGAGGTTCCTGGTTCCCAGCATCAGATCGGCGTGCACCGGCCCATTGCGGCTCACTTGGGGAGTGAATTATCGGACGGAAGATCTTCCTCTCTGTCTCTCCTCCTCTCTGTATATCTGACTTTGTAATAAAATAAATAAATCTTTCAAAAAAAAAAAAACATGCCCTTTACACGGTCCAGACACAAGGAACTATTCCTACCACTTAAGGTGAAGTTGCTATCATTAGGAATATTTTCACTAGGCAAGATCAAGAAGGCTTTCCAAGACTAACAGTCTCAGGTCTCTTATCAGAACATCTCTGAAATCCAAATGGTCCCATCTTACTGTGCTTCTAATTCTCTGCTGAAACTCTACTCAGACACATTTTTAGAAAAAGGTTCTATTTTCTCAGCCATCCCTATTGCATCAGTGGGGAGGATAACAGAAGCTCTGTGTTGTGTCTGTAAGATCACAGACATGACGTACTGTCATAGGGTTCAAGGCTGTGGAGGTTGGACACTGGCTCTAAGACTTACATATTGTGAGACAGGTTTGTTATTTGGATTCTCTGTAACTCCATTTTATCTGAAACCGGGGTGGGGAAAGCTTCTCATAGTGTGTCTATAAGGATATTATGCAAAACTAGAGAAAGGACTTCATAAAATTTCCTCTTCCTCAAATTCCAAGGTCTACTGACTTCTCTGAACTTAACTGATCTTTGTATTAGTCAGCTTTTAATTACAACTAAAAATCTCAACAAGTTATTTAACAAAGGTTCTAAGTCTTAGCTACTCTGCTTCCAATTCAGCTCCCTGCTAATAAGCCTGTATATCAGATACATGATCCAAGGACTTGGGCCCCTGCCACCCATATGAGAGACCTGGATGAAATTCCAGGCTCCTGGCTTCAGTGTGATCCAGCCCCAGATATTTTATCAATCTAGAGAGTGAACCAACAAACAGAAGATCTCTCTGTATGTCTGCATGTCTGCCTGCCTCTGTGTCACTCTGCCTTTCAAATAAATAAAATAAAAAATTTAACAGATCACTCAAGGAGCAAGGAAAACAGAACATCTTCTTTCATCTATGTGGTCTGCCCTAATAAAGCTACCATATTCTGATCTTGAGGCTCCTACTTAACAACCCAATCCAACTGAGTCCCTTCCCAAAAGCCCCACCCTCAGACAACATAATTGGAATAAGTCCCACCCTCCATCCATTAACCATTAACCTCAGACTTTAGAGACTAAGCTTTTAATACATGGACTTGCAGGAGACACCCACACTAATACCCAAATCACAGCAATCTTATGCCCACGGTCACAAAACTATCTGCAAGAGCTAAAGTACCAAAGTATACCAGTCAACTTTTCATCATCACAGTGAAATACCTGACAGACACCAACTCTATAAAAAGAAAATGATTTATTTTGGCTCACAGTTCTGGAAGTGCAAGATCTAGAGGCCTCATCTGGCAGTGGTCTTCTTACTGGAGGAGTCCCAAGACTGTACAGAGTTGGGGAGCATGGCTGTCTGACTTTATCTTCCTGTCCTCTTATAAAGCCTTCAGAAATCATTTATGGGGGTAGGGAGTCTCCACTAATCAATCTACGCATTTCCCAAAAGCCCTAACTCTAAACACCGTAACTGGATGAACAGTCTGCTCCCTTAGTACAAACAATCTAAAACTTTGGAGACCAAACTCCTGAGTTAGAAGTGAGAAGAAGACAAATATTCAAATTACAGCATAAAGTTTGCCATTTTTCTTCTTTTTCTTTTTACAGATACATTTATTTATTTGAAAGGCACAGTTACACAGAGAAAAGAAACAGAGATATTCCATCCACTGACTCTCTCCCCAAATGGCTGCAACTGCCAGTTAACCCAGACTACAGCCAAGAGCCAGAGTTTTCTTCCAGGTCTCAGACACAGGTGCAGGAAAGCACCATTTCCTGGTGCTTTCCCAGGAACACTAGCAGGGAGCTGGATCAGAAGTGGAGCTGTTGAGGCTCACACTGGTGCCCATATGGAATACAGGCAAAAGTTTGCTTGCAAAACCAAACACCAGCGCCAAGTTGTCATCACTTACTAATAGGCTTTAAAATTTACTCCAAATCTCATATCACACACTAGGATAAAGCACAAATAAATCAAAATCTAGATTTGAAAAATAATCAAACAGGTATTAGAGAAAAATGAGATAATTACTACAATTCTCAACCACTAAAAACATAAATATAACTCAAAATCTAGAGCTGTATGAAAACTACAACATATTCAGTTATCCAAAACTCAAAAGCCACAGCATGGCAGAAAGCTTCATACGAAAGTCACATGACACATTGAGAATGTTTGCAATTCACTGAACAATTTATATCACTGATTTATATAACTCAGAATTTGTAACTCTAATTTACAAAGAACTTCTAGAACTTGAGGTGAAAAATATTGTGAAAACAGAAAAATAAAGGACAAAAAAAAATATCTCCCCAAGATTTAACTGGCCCTTAAAGATACAAAATATGACCTACCTAATTCATAAAAGAAACGTAGCAAAACTGGGGTAGCATTCTCACCTATAAGCCCCACAAAAATACAAGCCTGATGGCCCAACCTTTCGCTCAAAATTAACAGTACAACATAGCACAACTCCAGGAAGTGAGTCTAATACTATTTACCTTGAAACATCCAAGTGTTCACATAGCAACCTCAAGAGTGGACTCAATGTCATCAACACAAATTCATAACTATGAAATGACATGTGTACAAGATTACTCATAACAATTGCTGTAGAACAATATTGCATATAACATAAAAATACAGGACTTGATAAATAACTGCACAACCATAAAATATTTTTCAGCTGGTAAGATTTAAAAACAAAGTGAAGAGGACTTTAAGGTTCCCTAACATATTGCTGAAAAGATCAGAGATAGCATATATAAATATATAATCTTTAGTATTACAAGGGAAAGAGGCAAGTACCCCCATAGTAGCTTAAGCCTCTACCTATAGCACCAGCATCCCAATGAGTGTGGTTCATTCATGTCCTGGCTGCTCCACTTCCGATCCAGCTCCCTGCCAATGTGCCTGGGAAATCAGCAGCAGATGGGTCCAAGTCCTTGGGCCCCTATACCCACTTGGGAGACCTGGAATAAGCTCCTAGTTCCAGATCACCCAACTCTAGCTATTTGGGGAAGTGAACCAGTAGATGAAAGATCTCTTTACCTCTCTGTCTCTCCTTCTGATTCTTTCAAATAAGAAAAAAAATATTTAAAAATACATGTATTTATCTTTAGTTACATAAAAAAGTAAAATGTGAAACACATGAAATTGGTTACTTCTGGGAGAAAGAGAAGGAAAAATACTGACAATAAGAGTTCTCTATTTTGGGGCGAGCACCTGAGGTAATAGGTTCAGCCTCTGACTGTGGTGCCAGTATCCCGCGTAGGTGCCCATCTGTGTCCCTGATACTCCACTTCCCATCCAGCTCCTTGCTAATGCACCTGAAAAAGCAGCAGAGGATGGCCCAATCCTTGGGCCCCTGCTCCCATGTGGAAAACCTGTAAGAAGCTCCTGGCTCCTGACTTCAGACAGCCCAGCTCTGGCTGTTGTGGCCATCTGCAGAGTGAACCAACGGATAGAAGATCTTTCTCTGTCCCTCCTCTCTCTGTAACGCTTTCAAGTAAGTTCTCCATATGCATATGGACAAACATATTTTGTTAAATTATTTGTTCTTTTTATCCTAATAGCTGAACACAAAACCCTGTAATATGTGTTTACAACACTATTTTTGAAGCTATTAACTTTAAGAATAAACCAATCAATCTCTAATAAACATTTATTTAATGTTTGTTTATTCTTAGTTTCTTAATTTTAGTTTTTCCTTTAAGTACCTTTGCACTTTAATGTTGGAGATACTTCAAAAAGCTCAAATAAAATAGGTATTATGAAAAAACAAACATGGAATTCAAAATTTTTCCATGAACAGTTCCTTTACCTACTTCCTTATGGTCTATTCTGTTAATCCAATGTTACCCTTGACTCTCCAGTCCAAAAGACAAAGCTATTATCATAATAATAGCTCTCATATCGCCCTGCTACCAACAGCTTCCTTTTTTCGTTACAGTAGTTTCTATTTTGTTCCATTTTGCCTTGAAAAAAAACATTCTGGGCTTTACCCATTCACGTCCAAAGGTTGACTCAAAGTTAAAAATCAATACATAGTATTTACATTTTTACGACTGTATAAACACGGCTTAGGAGAGCATGGTACTAGCACTCTTCATTTTATTCTCTATGGCTGAATGTCATATTCTTGGACCATTTGAAAAATAATGTTCCTAGAATCAAGATCAAACTCCATATTCACTGTAGTCCCATGCAACACTCTTTAAAAGAAGAGACTGATTTATTTACAACTCAGGGTTAACAGAGTGAGAGGAGGAGAGGTGGTGACAGATTTCATCCATCGGTTCACTCGCCAGCTAGCTGAATCAGCCAGAGTTGAACCAGACAGAGCCAGGAATTAGGAGATTCATCCTTGTCTCCCACGTGGGTTTCAGAGGCTGAAGCACTTGGGCCATCATACACAGCATTGTCCAGGCAATAAGCAGGACGTTGGATATTAAGTGGAGCAGCCAGAACTCAAACTTGCTCCCATATGGTATGTTGGCAGCACAGGTGGTGGCTTTATACCACAATGCTGGCTCCATGTAGGCAACATTTGTAATCGGGCTCATTGTATGACCAAGACTTTTTCTTTCCCTATTTTTTTTTCTTTCCAACTTTAAAGGCAGAGCAAAAAATAGACAGGTATCTACAATCTGCTGGGTTACTCTACAAACACCTGGAATTAGGGCAGGCCAAAGCCATGAGGCTGGAACTCCCTACAAGTCTTCCCTGTGGATGCAGAGATCCAACGACTTGGGCTACCACATATTGCCTTCCCAGGTTCATTAGCAGGAAGCTGGATCTGAAGTCACCTAGCCAGACTGGCACCAGCACTTCGGTATGAGTTAGCACATCCCAGCAGCAGGTTAACCCATTGCACAACAATGCCCACTAAAAAGATGATTTTCTGATCGAGTTTACTGATTCAGCTGTGATATTTAATTGCCTTTTAAATTTTTTCCTCACAGCACTGTCTTTTGCAATCACATCAATTTTTACCATAACTCCCCATAACACTATCCACTCCATCAAATTCTATTTCCTCCCAAGATGAATTTCTTAAAAGTCCTTCTCGGGGGCCCAGCACAGTGGCGTAGCAGCTAAAGTCCTTGCCTTGAAAGCACCAGGATCCCAGATGGGTGACGGTTCTAATCCAGGCAGCCCCACTTCCCAACCAGCTCCCTGCCTGCGGCTGGGAAAGAAGTCGAGGACCGCCCAAAGCTTTGGGACCCTGCAGGAAGAGCTCCTGGCTTCAGATTGGCTCAGCTCCAAACACTGCAGTCACTTGTGGAGTGAATGATTGGACGGAAGATCTTTCACTCTGTCTCTCCTCCTCTCTACATATCTAACTTTGCAATAAAAATAAATATTAAAAAAAAGTTTTTCTCCTCCAATCTAGAATGACTACATTTTTTAAGCTTTCTGAAGAGCTATCAACCTGAAATATCTTTCCATTTCTGGGGGTTGGCTCAACTGTTCCAATAACCTGTTTTCCTTGTCCTTAGTTTATAATTTAGCTGGAGTATATCCTTAAATGACTACCCAAATGATAGTAAACAACATAAATTTTGTCTATGCATGTCTGGGAAGACCATCCTTACAAATGATCATTTGACCTAGTAAGAAATTCTAAGTTAAAATTTTTTTTTCTACAAAAATTATAAACACTCTCCCGTTTTCATATGCGCATAGTGTTGCTAAGATGCAAACCTGGCATTCAATTATTTGAAGTTGACTTGATCCTCCCTGGGAGGTTCTCGAATCTGTCCTTTCACAATAACATAATGGCATATCTAGATGACATGCCTTTGTACTTGCTGTACTAGGTAATTAGTGAGTCTTGATCTGGAGTCTGAAACTAGCAAGAGTCGCCAACTCCCATTTCCAAACTCAGCCACAGAGAAACTATAAATGAGAGGAGTGTGTGAATTTCAGGAGAAAATCAAAATAAGAAAAAAGAAAACTGAAAAGGGTTGTTGTTGTGGCACAGAGATTTAAGCCACCGTCTGCAATGCCAGCCTCCCACATGAGCATCGGTTTGAGTTCCTGCTGATCCAGATTCCTGCTCGTGGGCCTGGAAAAGCAGTGGAGGATGACCCAAGTGCTTCAAGCCCTGTACCCAGTTCTGGCTGCTGGCTCTGGCCTACCCACTTTCAGTTTTTGTAGCTATTTGAAAAGTGAACCAGTAGACAGAATATCTCTCTATCACACCCTCTTTCTGTAACTTTGTCTGTGAAGTAAATACACCTTAAAATAAAAATAAAAATAAAATAAAATAAAATAAAAAGCTTATAGTCTGAACTGGTTCATGGGGTAAATGGAGATTAGTGACTACAGCTGAGAACTTAAAAGTCCCAGTAAGAGGACAGAATGCTTTTCATCTTATTCTTTAAAGATCTATTTACTTACTTGAAAGGCAGAGAGAGATCATCCATCACTAATTCATTCACCAAATGCCAACAACAGAGCTGAGCCAGGGCAAAGCTGGAATCAGTAACCTCATCCTGATCTCCCGCAAAAATGGGTTCAGGAGCACAAGCACTTGAGCTTTCTTCCTCTACGTTCCCAGGTACATCAGCAGGAACCTGGATACTAAGCACAAAGTAGCCAAGACTCCAATCTAGCACCTCACTACAAGATGGAAATGGCCCAACTATATCCCAAGTATATGGCTCAATTCACTGTGCAAAAACCCACCCTCCCTCACAAGCTGCTTTTAAAATTAAATTCTGTTCTTCCCCAAAAACATCCTCATGGATACAAGTCTCATATAAAGCACACATTAATTTTGTAAAAGAAGAAGAAGAAGAAGAGAAAAAGAGTGAATCAGTAGTAAAGCCAACACACAGAGCCAGTGTCCTAGCACAGCAGGCAAAGCCTCTGCCTGCGGGGTTAGTAAACCGTGTGGGCACCAGTTTGCTTTCCAGCTGCTCTACTTTCAACCCTGCTCCCAACTTACGACCTAGGAAAGTAAACAGAGAACGGCTCAAGTTCCTAGGCCCCTGCACACATGTGGGAGACCCAGAACTTCCTAGTTCCTGGCTTTGGATTGGTCCACCTCTAACTACTGCAGCATTTGGGAAGTAAACCAGCATACGGAAGATCTGTCCCCCCTACTCCTTCTGTCATTCTTTTAAATAAATAAAAGTTTCTGGTACAAAAAAACCTGTGAAGGTCTGACACCGGCTTAGTGGCTAAAGTTCTTCCCTTGCATGCACCGGGATCCCATACGAGTGCCGGTTCTAATCCCGGCAGCTCCACTTCCCATCCAGCTCCCTGCTTGTAGCCTGGGAAAGCAGTTAAAGATGTCCAAAGCCGGGCCCGGTGGCGTGGCCTAGCAGCTAAAGTCCTCGCCTTGAAAGCCCCGGGATCCCATATGGGCGCCGGTTCTAATCCCGCCTGCTCCACTTCCCATCCAGCTCCCTGCTTATGGCCTGGGAAAGCAGGAGAGGACGGCCCAAAGCTTTGGGACACTGCACCCGCGTGGGAGACCCGGAAGAGGTTCCTGGTCCCAGCATCAGATTGGCGCGTACCGGCCCGTTGCGGCTCACATGGGGAGTGAATCATCAGATGGAAGATCTTCCTCTCTGTCTCTCCTCCTCTCTGTATATCTGACTTTGTAAAAAACTGAATAAATCTTTAAAAAAAAAAAAAAGACAGACAGACAACGCGACAAAGAGAAAGGAAGAGGGTGGAGAAGAAGAAGGCGAAAAGAAGGGGTAAGGATGAAAAGAGATCTTCCATCAGGAAGGCCAAACCAAAGTCAAGAACCTCGAGCTTCCTTTCAGGTCTCCCACATGAGCGCAGGGGCCAAGCACTTGGGCCAGTTCTAATCCTGGCAGCCCTGTTTCCCATCCAGCTCCCTGCTTGCGGCCTGGGGAAGCAGTCAAGGATGGCCCAAAGCCCTGGGACCCTGCACTAGCATGGGAGACCCAGCATTAGCTCCCGGTTTCAGATCAGCTGGCTCCAGCTATTGCAGCCACCTGGGGGATGAGTGGGCCTGTGGACGGAAGATCTTTCTGTCTTTCCTTCTCTCTGTATACCTACCCTTTTTCCAATAGAATTAAAGAAAAAAATAAAAAGAGGGACGGGGAACAACTGGGACTAGAATTGGCACTCTGATAGGGGATGCAAGTGTCAAAGGAAGCTGCTTAACACACTGCACCATAAGGGCAGTTCCCAAGCTCATTTTAAGAAGACATGTAATCAGGCCCAGCGCGATAGCATAATGGTTATAGTCTTTGCCCTGCACGTGCCAGGATCCCGTATGGGAGCCGGTTCTAATCCTGGCGGCCCTGCTTCCCATCCAGCTCCCTGCTTGTGGCCTGGGAAAGCAGCTGAGAACAAGCCAAAGCCTTAGGACCCTGTACTCACATGGGAGACCTGGAGGAACTTCCTGGCTCCTGGCTTCGGATAGGTGTAGCATCAGACTTTGAGGCCCTGTGGGGAGTGAACCATTGGACAGAAGATCTTCCTCTCTGTCTCTCCTCCTCTCTGTATATCTAACTTTCCAATAAAAATAAATAGATCTTAAAAAAAGAAGAAGAAATGTAATCTTGATTCCAAAAACAAAATTAGAAAATCACCTCTTTACAACCATCACAATAAATGATTCAAGAAAACTGATGAATGGATGTTTAAACTAGCACAAGAAAAGTCTGAGAAAAATAAAGGAATATTTATACAATCTCAAGCTATCACCCCACAAAATACTGAATAACAAAGGACAAAATAACAAATTTGAAGTAAAAAACTTTCAAGCACAATCTAAAATGATCAAAATAAATATCAAAACAACTGGAACAAATTAATCTCCTGTGCTTTTTGATACAAGGCAGGAACACAGTATTACCTCCTGCAGTGCTCCTGAAAAAAAAAAATATATGCATCTGAGATCTAGCAGTGAAAGAACAGATACAGGAAAGAACAGCCAACAGAAGCCTGCACTCCTCACAGATCTCAGGGTCATAAAACAAAACAGACACAAAGTACGGATGCGTGCTGCGGTGATTCAACTGCTACCTTGGACGCCTACACCACGCACTGGAGTAAAGTGGCTATGCGCTCCAGCTCCACTCCTGATTCTAACTTCCTACTAATGCACAACCCTGGGAGGCAGGCGGTAACGGCCATAGTAGCTCGATCCCTGCCACTCAAGAAGGCAACATGAACCGAGATCCTGGCTCTGCAGGGGCTCAGCCTTGGCTATTGTGGGGATTCAAGGAATGAACCAACGGATGGGAAATCTCTCTCTCAAAAATAAAAAAGTAAACAAATTAAAAGTAGAGCTTAAGAGAGCAAAAACGACTGCAAATTAATCTCCTGACTGTTCATAATTATACTGATATATTATAAGGGAAAGTCTTTGCTTGGAGGTAATATACTCTGGAACAGTTAGGGGTTTAATGCCAGTTAATGTCAGTATTAGGAGCTGCAATGTGGATGCCTGTATTGTTGGTATCCCATATGGGCACCAGTTTGAATAATAGCTGCTCCACTTCTTTGCTCATCTGCCTGAGCAAGCAGAACATGGCTCCAGTCCTTGGGCCCACAGCCCCATGTGAGATCTGGATGGCGTGCCAGACTCCTGGCTTTCGCTGGGACCATTTGGGGAGTGAATCACTCTCTAACTTTGCCTTTCAAATACGCAATCTTTTTATTTTTTAATGAACTATATAATACCCCAAGTATCACCTAAACATTTACTGATTTTGAAAAGGAAATTAGTAAGTCTACAGAAAAACACAACAATTACTTAAATGATTAAGCTACACCCTCCCCCGCCCCACAAAAGAAATATGTATGTAGGGCCCGGTGGCGTGGCCTACCGGCTAAGTCCTCGCCTTGAAAGCCCCAGGATCCCATATGGGCGCCGGTTCTAATCCCGGCAGCTCCACTTCCCATCCAGCTCCCTGCTTGTGGCCTGGGAAAGCAGGAGAGGACAGCCCAATGCTTTGGGACCCTGCACCAGCGTGGGAGACCCGGAAGAGGTTCCTGGTTCCCAGCATCGGATTGGCGCGCACCAGCCCGTTGCGGCTCACTTGGGGAGTGAATCATTGGACGGAAGATCTTCCTCTCTGTCTCTCCTCCTCTCTGTATATCCGGCTTCCCAATAACAATAAAATCTTTAAAAAAAAAAAAAAAAAACAAAAAGAAAGAAATATGTATGTATAAAAAATACACACATAACAGAGAGAAGTGCATGCACACATTTACAAAAGAGGAAGGAAGGGGGGAGGGTAGACAGAAATGACAAGTAAGGCAAATGTGAACTAAGTGGGAAAAGGGTATGTAAGTTTTCTGTACTATTCTTGCAACCTTTCTATAAAATTTGTAAATTTGTAAAGATCAGGGCTAACAACGTGGCATAGAGGGTAACTGATGCTTGTGACATGGGCATCCTATTTAGACATGGGTTCATTTTCCCACTGCCCGCTGGCAATCAGATCCCTGCTCACGTGTCTAGGAAAAGCAGCATAAGATGGCCCATCAGCAGGGAAATGGATTAGAAGTGGAGCAGCAGGACTGGAATCAACATCCATATGGAATGCCTGTGCCACAGGCAAAGACTTAACCAGCTACACCATAGCACCAGCCCAGTTACAGCTCAGTGGGTTACACTGCCACTGGGACACAGGTTCAGTTCTCAGCTACTCTACTTATAATTAAGTTTCCTGTTGTTGTGCCTGGGAGGCAACAGATGATGGTTCAAGTATTTGGGTTTCTAATACCCATTTGCGGAAGACCAGGACACTGGGGGGCAGGCTCTGGCTCCCAGCTTTAGCCTGCCCCAGACCCAGCTGTTAAAGGCACTTGGGAGAAAAAAACAGCAGATGAAACATCTATCTCTTTCTCTCTATGTCTCCCTCCCTCTGTGTCACTCCACCTTTCAAATAAATAAATCTTTTTAGAAGACACACACACACATACACCCCACAGGAAAAAAAACACACCATACAAACACTAACTGTAACAATGCCGGGAGTAACCTCAAAGTTGACTTCGGGACATGATCTATCTTGAGATATTTCATAATAAAAAGGGTCAGTTCTCAAGAAAATAGGATAGCACCAAATGAATGTATCTAGTAACTGAGCTTCAAAACACAAAGCAAAAAGAAATGTATAAATCTACATTTCTAGACTGAAGCTTCAATAACCTTCTATTTCAGTAACTGACAGAATAGAAGGGAAATCAGTAAGGGCACAGAAGCTTGAGTTTTCAACCAGTTTGTCTAATGACATTTATTGGTACTATACCCATTAAAAGTAGATGGCACGTTCAAATATATACTCACACCATACTTGACATCAAAACAAATCACAGGAAATATAAATGAACTGAAACTATTCAAAGCATGTTCTATGACCAAAACAGCACAGCAAGTTAGACTGTCACTTGGGCCAACCACATCTAATACAAGAGTGCCTGGTTCAAGTCCCAGCTCCTCTGCCTCGCATTCTGTTCACTGATATGCACCCAGGAAGGAAGCAGATGATGACGCCTCAAGTACTTGCTTCCTTGCCACCCACGAGGACAAGAGGATTAAGTTCCTGGCTCCTGGGATTTGCCCTGGCCACCCACAGTTGTGGTGGCCATTTGGAAAAGGAACCAATGAACAAAAGGCTTCTCTCATTCCCTCTCCTCTCTTTCCTTCTCTTCCCCCATCTTACTCTGCCGTTGCTTTTTCTCACCAAACAAACAAAAAATAACAGGAGCTATCATTGTGGCACAGTGGGTGTGGCAGTCATGGCCAATGCCAGCACACCATATCAAGTACCAGTCTGAGTCCAGCTACTCAACTTCCTATCTAGCATCCTGTCAATGTGCCTAGGAAAGCTGCAGAGCACGTGCCAAGTGCTTCAGTTCCTGTGCCAACAGGGGAGACCGGATGGAGTTCTAGGCTCCTACCTTCCACCTGGGAGTGAGCCAGCAGATGGAAGCATGCTCATGTTCTCCTGCCTTTCAAATAAATAAATGAATCCTTAAAGGGAAGTCCAACTAAGAGTAGCAAATATTTTGAAATGAGTACAAATTAAAATCTAACAAATATTTTTAAAAGATAATAATAGGCAAAATATTTAACAGAAACTCACTAAAAAAGATAAATGTCTAACAAAACATAAGAGGGTACTTATCACAAGTCAGCTAAACAATTCAAATTAAAACTACAATGAGGGGCAGCTCAGAGGGTCATGTGCCATTTGTAGCACCCATACCGCACCCCAGAGTACTGGGTTCAATTCCTCACTCTGTTCCAGACTCAGGGAAATCTCAACTGAGTTCCGGTTTCCTCCCTTCAGCCTGGCCTAGTCCAGCCTGTGGGTAACTGAGGTATGAAACAGAGAATGGCAGAGCTCTTCTTTGCTCTTTTTCTGTCTCTCTGCATTTCAAATAAAATACAATTTTGTAAATTAATGTATTGTGTCCCCTAAAGACCTGTGTATTTTACTCTACAAAAAGAATCTGCACAAGGGGTGCGTGTGCTGGAATGGGGGTTGCGTTCTAACCAGCAAACAGTTGTAGTCTCCCTTGGCACTAGTGTGGACTGGGACTGGATGCATCAGGCCAGGCCAGACCCCAACACCGTCTGGTGTCCTGGAGGACCAGGGTACAGGTGGGACGGACTAGGCTAGGTCTCAACTCCTACTGAGCCATAAGTGAGCCGTATGTGGGTATGGATGAGCCATGACCGGCCTGAAACATCCAACAGCAAGAACCAGAATGGGCTGAAAGCCAGTCAGGACCCACTGGTTGATGTAAGGGCCGAGTATGTGCTGGGCAGAACCAGACTGGACTGCAACACCCATTGTTCCAGTGGAAGTCGGGACTGAAAACAGAACCAACCCAGCAATTGCAACCACCAGCTGATTGTGGTGATGGGACTATGCCGGGCCCTGTGCTTGCTAGAACATACAAGAATCTGGTGTGCGAACACCTCAAAGTTTCATTGGGGATCTCCCCAATTGAACCGCAGGACTCAGAACCCTAGACAAGAAAAGACAGAAGACAGAACAAGTCAATCAACCACCTCAGCTATATGTTGGCAGCGAAATACTGGGCAAATGAAGACTCTATGATGGACTATGTCAATCAGTGGATTCTTCAACAACCTCATCGTGCTTGGAGTGGCGAGACTGGCAGCAACTCATAACTGGAGAACTATCAAAAACACTTGAGCAAGTATCTCAGAGCACGCCCCACATCCAGGACTTGGCGTGGGTGGGAAACTGGGTGGGGCTTCTCCCTTAATATCCCCCTCTACCTCAGACACATGAAGAAAACAATATGGAAATAGTCTTACCCACTTTCCTGTAGCCCTTGAGCCTTTTTACCGTAATTAACTATGTAAAGATTGTCAAAAATACAATTTAAAAAATTTTAAAAAAAGAGTATGTAGCAAAAGCCTTCAATATTCCCCATACAGCAAGCACAGTACTAAACTCTTCCTGTAAAGGGCCAGAGGGTAGATATGTTTAGGCTTTGCAATCTTTTTTTTTTAATATTCTTTTCCTACCATAAACTTTTTTTAAAAAGATTTATTTTATTTTTATCGGAAAGTCAGATATACAGAGAGGAGGAGAGTCAGAGAGGAAGATCTTCTGTCCACTGGTTCACTCACCCCAAGGGGTCACAATGGTCAGAGTTGAGCTGACCCAAAGCCAGGAGCCAGGAGCTTCTTCTGGGTTTCCCACACGGATGCAGAGTCCCAAGACTTTGGCTGTCCTCGACTGCTTTCCCAGGCCACAAGCAGGAGGAAGCGGAGCTGCCGGGATTAGAACCGGCACCCATAAGGGATCCTGGGGCTTTCAAGGTGAGGACCCCAGCCACTAGTCCACCGCGCTGGGCCATAGGCTTTGCAGTCTTAGCTGCAAGTACTCAACTCTGCCATTTTAGTGTAAAAGTAGCCACTGAAAACAAAACAGCATAGCTGAGTTCCAGTGGGACTATTTACAAAAACAGGTGGCAAGCTGGATTTGACCCAAGTTTGCTAACTTCTGTTCAAGCAAACAGAAAATTGTTTCCAAAACTGTTCAAACAAGCTGCATTATTTTTTCCTATAGTGGCAAGCATGGCAATTACAGGAAGCCAATTATGTTACTTCTTGAACACATGTGCTTCTCAATACTCAACTATCTACTCAAAATACAATGAAAACACTAAAACATTTAATATAGAAGAGTATCACTCAAAAATACTTTAATAGCCACTATGGCATTTTGAAAAACTACTAGGAATGGGGGAACTATCTAAGCTTAAGATGAGTTAGCTAGTAATAAAGCATAGGTTAAACATAAAAAAATACATCAAGATACAAACACAAAAAGCTGTTACTCACAATGCTGGTACTTTGATTTATCTGATACAATCAAGTTCTAGAAATACACATATATTACTCACAATCACCTGGTTGGTTCTTCATTTACAAGAATTCAAAATCAAGGACAGCAATTACTTCTGTTTTTGACAATCATCTCAAAACATAATCATGAAAAATAAATATTTCGTAAGTACCAAAAGTTGGTTTTCTTAATTAAGACCACACTCAAAAAAGTGATGCTCCACATGGAATATGCATACAACTTGGTAAAATACGGCATGGCCTTCAATTAAGTATCTCAAAATGTTCCCTTGTCTTCAAGAAAATTCCAGGCTTAACATCAAAGCAGAAACTTTCTCACTATGATATATACCTAACAAAAGACACATTAGCAGATTAGAAGGCTTAGATTCCAGTATAAGTTCGCCACCTAACTGTATGACAATCTGACATTAACTTTATTCATCAAATAATTTTGAGGTTATATACCAGACACAAGTAACACAATGTTGTAGAAAATATCAAAATTCCTGCCTTCACGGCATACACTGAATCACTCAATCCTCAAAACAACTCAGCTTTTTCCCCTAAAATAATGCATTTATATTTAAGGGAATTTCCAAATCTCTAAGAAAAAAAAATCCACATTGCTTTTCTGACTTCAAAAACGTAACATATGGAGCACAATGTGAAACCAATGCTTGCCCCTGCCTCAAAGTATTTGTTCTGTCATTACATTAAGACAGCAAACAAAGGAAGTAACTGTTGGCTTATCTTTCAGACAATCGAATGCAATGAATCTTATTGGCCTATTATTTGGTAATTAAACCTCCTTAGTATCCAAGAAAAACCACTTTTATGGAAAATTCCATGAGTAATTTTACAGCATCTTTCTAATGCTTAAATCCATAAAACACAGATTTTTCAATTAATTAGCTCAAGTTCTCTTTCTACTAGGATCTGGTCTTTCTAAAATATTTCATCTCATCTACATGCAAGAGTAACAGAGAGGCAGACACAGTATCTTCCATCTGCTAGTTCTCTCCCCACAGGTGGATATTTTGCCAGGTCAGAGCCAGGAGCCCAGAACTCAGCAGGACACCCAAGTGGGTGGCAGGGGCAACCACAGGTCCACCATCAGCTGCCTCCCAGGATCCATCAGCAGCAAAGCTGGACCAGAAGCCTGCAGCAGTACAAAATGGGATGCAAGCATTCCAAGTAGCGGCCTGACTGGCTGCACCCCAGCACCTGACCTTCATGTTTTCTGCTAACTTTGTAGTGAGAAAGGCAAATTCTGTACTTAAGATCTAAATTTCATTTCACTTAACATCAAGATCTATTGTCTCCCACAATAACATGACAGGCAAAGATTCAGGCATTAATTTCTTAACTCTTTCTCAACTCTTAAATAGTAAGTTTTACAAATGTCTCCTCTGTCAGATGAAATTCTAGAATCAAGTTACATTTCCAAGAAAACCAAAGCAAGACTCACTTTAAATGTTTCTTCCACTACAGGTACTGAGTTGTTTAAAATACATAGTACATAGAACTGCTTCTTTCTTTCTAAGATAATCAATACATAAGTTGCCTCTAGGACTAGATTGCTAACCCAGCTATATCAAATAACTAAAGGAAGACATCAAACTCCAGTTATATTTTAAAAGCTTCACATCGATGAAATTGGTTACTTTATATTTAATATGACAGGATGTTAATAAACCAAATGACCAGAAAAATCATCACTATAAAATATTAATCACCCAGATTTAAACCTTTTAAGTAGGATCTTCAATGGTTGTGGCTAATTACAAAAATGTTTACTTCTGAACCAGCAAGACAGGGGTTGAACACCACCCTGTATCTTGGACACAGCCTTTCTGAAATCATTTTTTAAATCTTTCAAACAGGGATATTAATCACCTACCTTGAAGGATTGTTACAGCGACTAGTGAAAATAAACGCAAAGCCCCTGACACACAGAGGCAAAGAAGAATATCAGCTGCTGTTACTTCTAAAGATCTTTATGAAAGAGGTTCAAAAAAACAGGATAGAAAATCAGAGCCCAGTTTACATTCAACTGCTAAAACAAAACAAAAACAAAAGCCCACCTTGTTAGGCCTTGGACTGTCTTTTGCTCACATTTCAAATCGTTAACACCACAGCTCTATCTTAAAAATACATAAAATCTAACATTAACCGCAGATCTACTCAGGTCAGAGTTAAATAAATTTAAAATATTATCGCTACACGATAAAGCAGACAATTCTGTGAGCAAGGGAGACGCCTTCACTACTGGAAAAAAGTGTGAAAAATCAAGACATAAAAATGTTTATGAAAGGATAGTAAAAGATTCCTACCTTTAAACCGACTGCTATAAGATCTGTAACAACACTGTATGGAAAAAGTAAAAAGAGAAAATGGAAAACAAAGTTAGAGGACAAGCTTTTAAAAGAGAGATAATAAGATTAAAGAGAAAAGAAAAAGCATTATAATAACAAATAATAAAAGAATGTGATGAGTTGTGAAACGTTAATACAAAGAAAGATGATGGGACAGCCTACTAACAGCAGAGTAATAAAGCCAAGCCCGTAACAAGGTCTGAAATCAATTCACTATTTAGAAGAGTCTAATTGTGCTTCACCAACAGGCGTGTTTACTCACTGACCTGGAGCTAACAAATTCAAAGTCGCTAAAGTCTTCTCTTCCCAGTCACTGGTATGAAGGCACATGTCTTATGTTCTAAATGAAACAAAACTAGTGCTTGGAGAAGTTAAAGATATCTTGCAAGCTGGCCTGTTTCACCCAAATGCTCAGCAAAATAAAGTTAGGACAGTTTCTCAGAACTAAAAATGATCAAATACTACATTTTACACGTCAAATATTTCAAGCAACGTTTGTCTAAAACTTTCTGCCACGTCAGAACTGTGCTTCAGTACAAATTATGTCTTAAGAGGAAAGGCGCACAGGCATCAAAAAGTAGCCTGAGTTTGAAGAGGAACTAAAAAGGAGAGCGCATGCTGTCTGGAGGCTTGTTTTTTATTTACTATCCAAAACAAGGGGAAGGGACCTTTTCAGGCTGTGGGAAAACACACAGACTCAATTTACCTAACAGGCAAAATTTCGGTGTATTCAACCAAAACATCCCCAAAGATCAGAGTGCAAAAACCCGTATAAAATTCTTCCATGCGGAAATGCATCTCTTTGATGCCTCCATTTAACACTCAGCCTCCCAATCTGCTAAAAGAAAAGTCAAAGTGAATTCCACACACTTTTAAAACCCTGTAATGTCATCATTACCTCATAAAGGAAAACAAACGCACGACTCTGAACTGGGATTTGTTTTAGACAATACACCCATGCCTTTTTTTTGCTTTTTAGCATTTCCTCTGTAAAATTTTGAAACTTGAAATTAAGTGTGATAAATGAAGTTTTCTACGTTAAAAGTGAAACTGTGTGATACCTGTGGCTACCAGCCCAGACACAGCCAATCCTGCTCAACTTGAACCCCCAAAGGAACGTGCCCTCCTGTAGCTGAATTACTGCTCTCCATGCTCACACCAATCAACTCATTCCTCAATTCCAAACCACAGACTGCTTCAACGCGACCAGACAGTAAGCTGGCAGGACTCAGTTGTTCACGAGTGTAACAGCCAGAACTCAAAACTCAAGAGCCTCCTTTATTATAACTATAAATCTTAGGACAGAAAAAGCCAGATAGCGTCCCTACCTGAAGTCAAACAAACCTCCTAGCCACAATTCCCTACACACCAAGATCACTCATTTCATGGCCTTCCTGGACCGAAACGCTGCCATATTGGCACAGATCACTAAAACAGCAAGATCCTGCACACATACAAAATGTTAAAGGTAATGTGAAATAGACCTTGACAGCTAGCTGTGATTAGACAATAAAACAGCTTCCACTGAGTAAACAGCCCTGAAGACATAATCACAAACACCAAAAAATTCTGAAACCACAGTTTGAGGTCTTCAGAAGTACACAACCTACATTCAAACGAGTTACTCCCTAAACCACATATCCAATGTTGTGAAACTCAGATTAATGAAATCTAACGAGGGCAAAAATTGATGGAAGATTCCAGTCTTTCTACAGCATGACAACCACCATCTTAGAGGGAATACATAAGTGGTTTTCATGGCCCTAGCAAGTTCCAGCGTTCACAACGAGGGCTAAGAGAAATCTTGTCATCCAAAGCAGGTAACAAACCAAACAGAACCTCAAATGCCAAACGGAGTAAGCGGACTCATAATCTCGAATTTAAATACAGTCGGACACTTTCATAAACCCTGATATCGATACTACGAACCTCCAGTTAATTCACTGAAATCCGAGGGGTTTTTTTTTCCTAATCATTAAAATGGCAAGTCCCACCCCACACCTGAGTTCCCAGAAAATTTGTTAGCGCAGCCGATCCCCCAATGTTTATTTTTGTTAACTTTGGCCAATACATTGTTGAGCTTCTGAAAGCTCCCTCGAAATTATACTTTCAGTGTTTTGCCTGCAGGACACAGCATTCAGGAAGTTTCTTGGGGATGGAAGGCGGGGGAGGGGGGATCGTCCACGGCCACCAAGTCCATACGTCAGGTACCAAGAAGTTGCTCACATTATCTCGAAGCCCGGGTCAGGGGAGCCGAGTCGGTGCCCCGCAGCCCCGAGACTCCGCGCGGGGCCGGGGGTTCGGAACCCGGTCGCCGCCCAGAAGTGTCCGGACGCGCGCACTCGCCGTCCACCCCTCGCCTCGCCGCCAAGGGAAATTAAAAAAAAAAAAAAAAAAAAAAAAAGCTCCGCCACTCGCCCCACCTCACCGGTAAACAGCAACTACCCGGGCGGCCAGGACCGGAGGTCGGCAGCCCCGGCGCCCGCCTGCCCGTCCCGAGCGCCGCCCCCGTCTCCCCCGGCGCCGCGCACCATTTTTTTTTTTTTTTTTGAGAGGAAGTGTGGGGAGGCCGGCCAAGGCTCCAGGGACTCTAGTCGCGAAGGGCGGGCCCTGGTACCGGCGGCCGGACCGGGCTTCCCTTTGCTGCCCGGTGCGCGCTGAGAGGGTGTGAAGGGGCGGACGCTGCGGGGCCGCGGCGTGCAGGAAGGAGCGGCTGCGGCGGCCGGCGCCTCGGCGACTCGGAGGCTCCGCACGGAGGCGCCCGGAAGCCCCGCCGTCGAGCTCGGCCGGGGCGGCCGCCCCTCCGACCGCCGGCGCCGTGCCCGGCTCCCCGCTGCTCCCCACCTCCCGGTCTCGGCGACACGCGCCGAGAGGAAGCGGGGCCGACGCAGCCCGGTCCGGCCCGCGGCGCTGCCCGAGCACTTACCCATCCATGGCCCGGTTGGAGGAGCGCACGGGGCGGGAACTGACGGGCTCCCCGCGAGCGGAGGGGGACGAGGCGGGGAACAGCAGGGCGGCTCCGGGCACTGACGCGCGGAGCCTCTTGCCGAGCCCCGGCCGGTTCCGAGGTGGAAGGAGAGTGGGAAACAGGGGCGGGGACCGGGCACGCTCCCGCCACTGCCGCGCCCCCGCCTTCCCCGCCCCGCGAGCGCGTTCCCGCACGGCCCGGCCCCGCCCCCCGCGGCGGCGTCGCCCTCCCCGGGGGCCCGCCCCTGCGCTCGCACCCAGCCCCGGCCCGCGCGCTCTGCCGCTCTCCGGCTGCGACTCCAGGGCGCCCTCTTCCCGCGGCCTCCGTCAGGGCCCGCCCTCAGCCTCGCGCGCGCGTTCCCGCCTGCGCTCCCGGGAGCGCGCGCCTTGTGCTTCCCGCTTGGTGGCCGCCGCCGGCCCGGCCCCGCCCACCCGCCCTGGCCGCGCGGATCTTCCGGCTTCGCAGGCTGGGGCGGCCCCGGGCTTTGAACTCCTCCTTCTGCGGGCGGGAGCAACCAGAGTTACCGGAGTAGGTGTGGCGGTCTCTCAGGGAGCCCCCCGGGACCCAGGCGGACTTGCTCCGGTGAGCGAGACCGGAGTTCCCTCCCACATCATCACTGGCGGTGGCCGTTGGAGCCCCGGCCTCCAGACGCGGGGACAGACGACCACCGCCCCCGCCCCGAGCTGGAATCGCCCTCGGGGACCGGCCGGTTAGGTGTGGTTGCGGGGAGGGATGAGGCTCGGGAGACTTCCCAGGACCGTGTGCGTGTTTACGGTTTTTCGTCTTGAGGGCGATTTTCAGTCCTCTGGTCCTGAGTTTACGTGAAGTATTCATTGTACTGCCAGCGTTTTATAAAAGTTTCATTCATTCCTCGGACAGTGTGTGTATTGGTGAGGTAACTACTAGGAATAGACGTGAAGTGATTTGCCCGCGATTCACAACGAGCAAACTTTTCAATAGACCCCTTCCCTGTGATCTGAACCAAAACAAAAAGATCATTTTGTATCATCCGTAATATAGTAGCACCACAGGCTCACCTTTTCGCCCTTGGTAGTCCAGTTCTGAGATGGAGTGATTTTTCCATCCTCAGATCACCAAAACGTGAATAACTTAATGTTGTCCGACACCAGATTATTTTGGCTGTCTTAGAAAAGGGACTAGCCCTTCTGCCGCTCATTTTTAAATCAAATAGGTGCTCCTCGAAAGATTTTAAACTGGATTCAGCCATCATGCAGTAGCTGCATGCCAGGCACTACAAGGATGCACAGGTTGCAATGTTAGGATTGCATGAATCCCTGGATTTATGGCTCAGTGGACAGAAACTAATTTTTAAACAGGCAGGGTGTTATAATTCAGTAAATGCATTTTTAAACTATTTCAGTCTTTTTCCCCAAAATGTTAAGTGTACATGTTTTTGTATGTTAGGTCCAAGTGTTAAGCTATACTTGTAAACATTGCCACCCTAAATTGTGAAATGGGAATATAAAGTTTCTGCAAAAATAAGTAGCTGATACAGTATATTTGGAATATACTGTGTTAATGAGCTATTCCCTTATTTGTATGTTTGAAAGACAGAGAGATCTTCTATCCACTGGTTCACTTCCCAAATGGCTGCAAGGAGCCAGGAGCTTCATCTGGGTCTCCCATGTGGATGTAGGTGCCCAGGTGCTTGGGCCATCCACTGCTGCTTTCTGACACATTAGCAGGGAGCTGGATCAGAAGTTAGGTAGCTGGGATTTGAACCAGTGCCCATATAAGATGCCAGCGTGTCAGGCAGCGGCTTCACCCACTGAATTAGCCCGCTACTTAATATTTTTAGTACTATGTAGTATAATAATTTGTGAATTATTACATGTGCCATAATTTAATCTTTTCCAAAACTAACAGAGATGTATGTTATTTCTATATATTTCTAAGGAAACATCATTTGTGTGTGAGCATGTTCACACACGTCATTTCATTTGAGGAGTAGATTCCCTGAAGTGAAATTGCAGTGGGGCCTGGTGTTGTGCCAGTAAGGTGAAGCCACCACCTATGGCACTGCCCTCACATATGGGCCCTCCATTCGAGTCCCAGCTGCTGCGCTTCAGATTCAGCTCCCTGTTAACGTACCTGTGAGGGCAGCAGAGAATGGCCCAATCATTTGGGCCCAGGCACACATGTGGAAGACGCAGAAGAATCTCCTAGCTCCTGGTGTCACACCAGTGTAGCTCCAGCCAGCCATTTCAGCCATTTAGGGAGTGAACTGGCAATGGAAGATATCTCTCTCTCTCTCTCTCTCTCTCTCTCTCTCTCTCTCTCTCCCCCTCCCTGACTCTGCCTTTCAAATAAATACATGCATCTTGGAAAAAAAAAAAGTTAAATTGTGGAACAGACTAGAAACAGTGACTATAAGCATTTCAGATGTGACAAATATTATTCAAATGACCCCCTACAGACTATGCAAATAATTTACAGTCTCAATTATTAAGAAAATTATATTTCTCTTATTTCATGCCCTAAGATTGCTAACAGAGGTCTTGGTGTGATGGCTCAGTGACTAAATTCTTGCCTTCAGCATGCACCAGGATCCCACATGGGTGCCAGTTCATATCCTGGCTGCTTTGTTTCCCGTCCAGTTTTTTACTTGTGGCCTGGGAAAACAGTAGAGGACTGCCCAAAGCCTTGGTACCCTGTACCCGCAAGGGAGACCCAGAAGAAGCTCCTGGTTCTTGGCTTCTGATAGGCTTGCCTCTGGCCGTTGTGGCTACTCAGGGAGTGAACCAACAGATGAAAGATGTTTCTGTCTTTTTCTCTGTAACTATGACTTTCCAATAAAAATACATAAATCTTTAAAAAAGAAAACAAAAGGATTGCTAACAGATGCCGCAACTAGGAAATGTGATGTGTGAAACTGATCATCCATATCAGTTTGAAAAGTCTGCAAAAGAAAGTGTACCTGACTAAAATTAGCAAAACCAAATGGGACTTCCCAAATACTTAATCATTCAGACATACAACGGAAGCCTAGATATTAGAAGACAGTTTGGGGGAAAAAAAGTGAAACCTTTCTCTTTCCTTCATTCCTTGGTCCCAAATTTAAAGAATTTATGGACTATACTTTGTAGGTTTGGTTTGTGAGTCGCTGAGTCAAAAACAGTAGATGAAAGCAGGTTAGGTCTTCAAGGACCGATGGTAGAATGCTAGTTGTTCCCACAGCCCTGGCCTTCCATGTTCTCAGAGGTTTTCTGAGTTTCTGGAATGAGGGGGTATTGTTCAGGGGACCTCAGCCTCAGACTTTGTTGTCCCACCATCTAGCTGCCTGATGGGGAACAGGGTGAGATCCTACTTGCCGATTGCCCCAAATTTTGAAAAGGAAGATGGTTAGACACTATAGTTTATAATTTTCTAACATTTTGCTTATTCTAATTTACCCATAAAATCTCCCCACAGAAACATCTTTATCTGATAAGACACCCACCACACATGCTATTATGTTTAGACAAAATTAACCTTTGAGCACTTGCCTTAAGGTATTGCAGCATGCAGTAGTTAGTTAACATTTAATCATCATTACCCTATTCTTGTTTACAAGTAAGATAAAGCCCTAGAAAGATGCCAATATAGGTCAGCAATAATAGCCATTAGATGAATCTGGGAAGGTAGACATTTTAATATCATCTCATGAAAAAAATACAAAATCATAATCATTAATATGTATTTCCTAAAAGAGAGACACCTGAAATTACTGAGTTTAAAAATAGCCAGTCTCTGAAGATTATATACTGTCTGCTTCCATGTCTGTAACACTGTCAGAATGACAAAATTTATAGAAATGGAGTACAGATGAATGACTGCCAGAATGTAGAAACAGGGTGAGACGAAGGGAAATGGAGTGGAAATGGTTGGGTTGCAAAGGAGTGCCAAGAGGCATCCATGGCAGAAGGATCACCACCGGAAACAGCCTTGAGTGACTACTCCTGCTTTGTTGTAGCCACCATTGCTCCCCTTAAGTTTTTTTTTTTTAAGATTTATTTATTTTATTACAGAGTCAGATATACAGAGAGGAGAAGAGACAGAGAGGAAGATCTTCCGTACGATGATTCACTCTCCAAGTGAGCCGCAACGGCCGGTGCGCGCCAATCCGAAGCCGGGAACCTGGAACCTCTTCCGGGTCTCCCACGCGGGTGCAGGGTCCCAAAAATTAGGGCGTCCTCTGCTGCTTTCCCAGGCCACAGGCAGGGAGCTGGATGGGAAGTGGAGCCGCTGGGATTAGAACCGGTGCCCATATGGGATCCCAGGGCTTTCAAGGCGAGGACTTTAGCCGCTAGGCCGCGCAGCCGGGCCCCCCCTTAAGTTTTGAATGTTCTTCAAACTGGCACCTGATTCTCTACGCTAAGATCTTATCTAGAAGTACTCTGGACCTCACTTCAAAGCAGCTGTCTGAAAAATATTGTCTCACCTCTCCAGTAAATTTGAATCATGGGATGAATCCTGTTTAACATGAGATACCAGCCCCCCCACCATGCTCACCAAAAACGAAGTCCAGAATCCTAGGCCTTGACTTCATTTATCACAGGATTACATATGGGCACTCAGAGGAGCTGGGGTTGTGGGTGAAGCTGCCACATGTGACATGGGCATCCCGTATGGGCCCCAGCTCATCTCCCAGCTGTTCCACTTCCCATCCAGCTCCCTATTAACAATCTGGGAAAAACAATGGAAGATGGCCCAAGTGATCGGGCCCCTGCTACCCACATGGGAGACCCAGAAGAGGCTCCTGGCGTCCACCTGACCATGACCCAGCCATTACAGCCATTTGAGGAGTGCATCAATAGATGGCATCCCTTTCTATGTAGCTCTGACTTCAAGTAAATCTTAAAAATGAAATAAACAAAAAGATGGACACTCAATGTTAGCCAGAGGAACACCTTGCTTAGGAAATAATGTGCATACAACTGGACATTGGCTGAAAGGGGGATCTAGGGCCAGGCTAGAGTCTTAGTGTTCAACACTTCTGAAAACTAGGAGCTAGAAGTCACTCAGCTTCCTGCAGTATGAAGTGAAGAGAGTGATATTTGTCTAATACTTCTTGGGGGGACAATTAGATGAATTAGTGTGTATGTTTAGAATATTGTATAGCACATGGTAGGTACTTAGTATGTTTAACCTTTGTTACAATTATGAGTACACAAAGCAGAAGTCCTTAAAAGTGTAACTTGAAAATCATTTATTTACTGTGGTCCTTGGAATGTTGCTGATCTGCAAACACCAGTGCCTGTCAATTTAGGAAGAGGATAGATGTAGAGTAAGTGTCTAGACACATCTAACAATTTGACTGAGAAGTATTTCTTTTTAGAAGATTTATTTTTCTTGGCAAGTCAGATTTACAGAGAGAAGGGAAGACACAGAGAGAAAGATTCTCTATCTGCTGATTCACTCCCCAAGTGGCCACAATGGTCAGAGCTCAGCTGATCCAAAGCCAGGAGCCAGGGGCTTCCTCCGGATCTCCTACTTGGGTGCAGGATCCCAAGGCTTTGGACCTCGACTGCTTTCCCAGGCCACAGGCAGGGAGCTGGAAGGGAAGTGGAGCTGCCAGGATGGGAACTGGCATCCATATGAGATTCCAGTGCATTCAAGGCAAGGACTTTAGCCACTAGGCTACCACACTGGGCCCAAGAAATATTAAATCTAGTAAGGAAGGATTTAGGTGAATATTCTGTGTTTTTAAATCTTTTTTATTAATACAAAAGTGTTAGTCCACGCAAAGTTGCACATTAACAAAATGCCATATGATAATCTTCACCATAACTGGAGAAGGATTGGCCCACTGCTTCTCAGAATCCTAGATCCTGGAGTGGATGTTTGGTGTTATGGTTAGAGTGCTGCTTGATAAACTGGCATCTCATATCCAAGTGGCTGAGTTCAAATCCTGGCGTGATTCCTCAGAGCTTGCTGCTAATGTGCTCCCTGAGAGGCAGCTTGGAATGGCTTCAGTGGTTGGGTGCCTGCTACCCATGAGGAAGAGCAGCATTGGGTCCCCACATCCTAATTTTAGCCAGGCACAGCCCTGGGTGGTGTGGGCATTAAGGAAGTAAGCCAGTAGATCAGAAGATCAGAAATCTCTCTCTGCTTTCTGACTTTCAATAAATAAATACATTTTAAAAAATCAAATTATGAATCTCAAGAAGTCCTATTTATTTTACAAATAATGTATGTTGCTTACATAGATTTTTTTATCTTTTATATCCTTATGAAAATTGTCAAACATAATGATCTTCATCTACCAATCACCAATTTTGTTTTTTATTGTGTTATGATTTTTTAAGTAAATATTGTTAATTTGTTTGAAATAAAATATTGTTAAAACAGAGGAGGCGGGGAGAGATTTTCCACCTGTTGGTTCACTCCTAAAATGACTACAATGGCCAGAGCTGCGGGAGCTCTCACTGGTACTCACATGAGATGCAGGTATCACAGGTGGCAGCGTAATTTACTGTACCACAACACTACCCCCCATCACCAGTTTTTAAAATGATTAATATGTGGAATTTGAATTGTAATTAGTGAGTTAAGTTGGTGCTTGGCATGCCTGCATGCTGCTTTGAAGAGCCAAGGACAGAACACCACCTCTTCTTGTCTTCCAGCTTCCTGTTGATGCACATTTTGGGAGGCAGCAGGCTCCACCACGTGGGTTCCTACCACTCACATGGGAGACACGGATGAAGCTTCTGACTCCAGCCTTGTCCAGCCTTAGCTATTGCAGGTATTGGGAGAGTAAACTAATGGATGGAAAAATCTCTCTTTGTGTCTCACTATTGTTTAGTGTTCAAAGAAATAGAAACTGTAAGGGACAAACACCATGGCATAGTAGGCTAAGCCTCTGCCCATGGTGCTGATAACCCATTCGGGCACCAGTTCATGTCCCGGCTGCTCCACTTCTGATCCAGCTTCCTACTTATGGCCGGAGAAAGCAATGGACGATGGCTCAGTTCTTGGGCTTCTGCACCCGCGTGGGTGACCTGGAAGAAGTTCCTGGTTCCTGGCTTCGGATAGACTCAGCTATATGACTAATGTGGCCAGTTAGGGGGTGAACCAGGGGATGGACGATTTCTCTTGGTCTCTTTCTGTAAAATGCCTTTCACATAAAAAAAAGTTTTAAAAAGATCTATTTATTTTTATTGGAAAGGCAGGTTAGATATACAGAAAGAAGGAGAGACAGAAAGATCTTCCATCTCCAAATGGCCATGACAGCTAGTCTGAAGCCAGGAGCTCCTTCCAGGTCTCCCATGTGGGTACCTTCTCCCAAGGTGTTGGGCCATCCTCTACTGCTTTCTCAGACCACAAGCAGGGAGCTGGAAGGAAAGTGGAGTGGCCAGGACACAAATCAGCACCCCTATGGGTTAAACATAAATTATTTTTTAAATATTTATTGATTTAAAAGATAGAATTCAGGGGGAGGAGAAAGACATAGAAAGATCCACTAGTTCACTCACCAAATGTCAGCAAGGAACGGAGCTATGCTGTTCCAAAGCCAGGAGCCAGGAGCTCCTTACAGGTTTCCCACCTGGCTGCAGGAGCCCAAGTAGTTGAGTCATCTTCTTGTCTTCCCAGGTACACCAGTAAGGAACTGGATCAGAAGTGGAGCAACCAAAATTCAGACCAGCACCCATCTGGGATGCCAGAGTTGCGGGTGGTAGCTTCACCTTCTATGCCACAATGCTGGTCCTAAATGATTTGCTTCTGATTCAAGAATGGGACCTAAGATTCCCTAGTGATGTCATGCTGCTGATAATCTGTGCACCACATTTTGAGAAGCAGTGATGTAGGGGGTTAAAAACTTTCTGCAACCCATAATTGGCCAGGAGTTGTTTATTGTGCAACCTTTACCCCGAGAGTCAGGATCCCTTTAGCCCTTAGCCTAAAGTAGTTTTTCTAACTAAACTCCGGGAGAAATATACTCAACATTTTTTTTTCTTCTTCTTCTGAAGTAGATATAGTACTTTTCTGGGTTTACCCTTAGCCCACGTACCTTTCACAGTTGATAACAGAACTACGGCTTTGCTGCTTTCATCAGATTTTTGCTTCCTTGTTCCGGTTTCTCCTGAGTAAACCAAGTAACAAAGCCTGCCAACAGCCAGCAACGGGGGAAGGCTTTCTTCCAGACTGGAATTCTGCTCTAGGAGCCAATAACATTTTCTTTCTTCCCACTTGTTTTCTAAGTCTCACTCAAGGACTCTGCATCAATACTCCAGCATTTTGGTTTCACCTGAATCTACCCTCTGCCCACCACTCTACTCAATTTTTGTTGTTTATTTTTAAGGTAAAAAAATATTTAAATTGAACTGGTTTTTTTTGTTGTTGTTGTTTTTGAGGATATACATCCCCCAAAAGGAAATACTAGGGATAGGTGTTGGGCCTAACAATTATGACTCTAATTAGGATACTCAACTCTGTGTCAGAGTACGTGGGTTTGATACGCAGCTCCAGCTGTTGACTGCAGATTCCTGCTAGTGCAGACCCCGAGAGGCTGCAGTGATGGCTCCAGTACTTAGGATCATACACTTCAAGTGGGAGACCTGGATTGAGCGTTAGGTTTCTGGTTGCAGCTGGGCCCATCCCAGTCACCAGGGGGCACTTGGGGAGTAAATCAGTGGTTGGGAACTCTGTCTCTTTGCCTCTCAAATAAAAATTTTAAAACAACTTATAGATAGAAATATGAAAATTTTAAATATTCTTGCAGAAAACCCTCAGACTACCATGAATAAATTCACAAGCTCATTTAAGGAACATTTGCTGGGAGCAGTTTTTCTCAAACTTGAGTCATTCTGGTACCACCTCCAGGATATCTGCTTAGTCCGTGTATCTTCTTCATCCTTCTCTTTTTTAAAATTCCTCCTTATTTTTTTAAAAAACATTTCTCTATTTTTATTGGAAAATCAGATCTACACAGAGAAGGAGAGACAGAGATCCTCCATCTGCTGGTTCACTCTGCCAAGCAGCCACAAGAGCCAGAGCTAAGCTGATCCAAAGTCAGAAGTCAGGAGCCTCCTCCAGGTCTCCCATGCTGGTGCAGGGTCCCAAGGTTTTGGACCATCCTCGACTGCTTTCCCAGACCACAAGCAGGGAGCTGGATGGGAAGTGGAGCAGTCAGGATACAAACCGACGCTCATATGGCATACTGGTGCAAGCAAGGTGAGGACTTTAGCTACTAGACTATCACGCCAGACCCCCTTCTCAACATTTTTCTTTAAATAAACTCAATTTTTAAATTAGGGTATTTTATTGTAAAAAAACAAACAAAACATTATCATTGGGCCTGGCGCCTTGCCGGTCCTTGCCTTGCCCATGCTGGAATCCCATATGGGCACCAGTTTGTATCCCGGCAGTCCTGCTTCCCATCCAGCTCCCTGCTTGTGGCCTGGGAAGGCAGTTGAGGACAGTCTAAAGCCTTGAGACCCTACACCCGCATGGGAAACCCAGAAGAAGCTCCTGGCTCCTGGCTCTGGGTCAGCTCAACTCCAGCCATTGGGGCCTTTTGGGGAGTGAACCAGTGGACAGAGATCTTCCTCTCTGTCTCTCCTCCTCTCTATATATCTGACTTTCCGATAAAAATAAGTAAATCTTTAAAAATTTTTGTTAAATAAAAAAACTATCATTGTCACAAATGAAAAGCCAGTATCAGCTGTCATAAACTTTTTAAAAAATGCAATGGAAAGAGCAATGTTATTAAATTGTAACTGGAGCCTGTCTTCTATTGAAGGCTCTGGGCCAGAGGCCTCTCCTTTTGATTAAAAGAGAGATTACCAAGTATTCATGTAAAAGGCATAGTAGCACTCAAAGGAATACTAGCTCTTCTTTCTGACTTTTAAACAATTCCATCAGGTGTTTAACACAAAGATATTACCGAGTTTTGGCATTTGAGAGGATCTTGATAATTGTCATATGATGAAATAATGGGTTTTTCACCTTGTTTCTATTAACATAGTGAACTTTAATCATGGATTTCTATGTGTCGAACTGTTCTTGAAATTCATAGATTGAACCTTAGGTAGTCAGGATATATCTTTAAAAATTACATATTTATTTTCATTTTATTTGAAAGGAAGAGAAACACAGAAGAGAGTAAGACACAAAGACCTTCCTTCTGCTACTTCACTCTTGTAATCTCCATAACAGCCAAGGCTGGGCCAGGCCAAAGCCCAGAGCCCAGAACTCCATCTATGCCTTCCACATGGGGAACGGGGACCCAATATTTCAGCCATCACCTGCTGCCACCCATAGTACCTGGGATAACCTGAGGTGCCAGAAAGTAAAGTTCTTATGGGAAAAATGTTAATATTAGGGGAATCTGGACACCAGGAGATACACTTCATAAAAGTTGTTTTTTTTTAAACAATAGAAATAGAAATCTATTTTCTCACAGTATTGTCGTATTGGAGAGTCAATTAGCTAATAGAATGGATATAGGCATATATGGAGACCTGATGTATGTATCACACAGGAGGCATTTAGAGTATGTGGAAGGAAAAAGGTGGAAATTAACTCTAAGCTCATTCCACATGTAAAGCTCAACTTCATGCCTACCGGTTCACTCCCCAAATGCCCATGACAAATGATGTTGGGCCAGGAAAAAGCCAGGTGCCAGGAATCCCTTCTGGGTCTCCCACGTGGATAGCAGGGGCCCATGTACTTGAGCTATAACCCACTGTCTCCAGGGGGCACATTAGTTGGAAGCTAGACATACAGCAGCAACAAGACTTTGTCCCAGGAACTCCGATGTGGGATACCAGAACCCTGAGTGGCAGCCTAACCTACCATATGACCCAGTGTCTGTGCTCAATCTCTAATCTTCATAACTTCTCTGGAAATATAAAAATTTTATAAATGTAATTTTTCCTCTTTAGCATTTATTATTATTATTGTTATTATTATTATTATCATCATTAAAAAGAGAAAGTGAGAGAAACCTCCACCAGCATGCTGGTTTACCCAAATGGCTGCAACAGCTGGGGCTGGGCCAGGCTGAAGCCAGGAGCCAGAAACAGCATCCAAGTTGCCCGTATGGGTGGGAGGAGCTCAAGCACATGAGCCATCATCCTCTGCTTCCCACATGCATCAGCAAGGAGCAGGATTGGAAGCAGGATAACTGGGACACACATTGGCAATCCATGATGGCATGCCAGTGTCCCAAGTAGTGACTTAACCTACTGTACCACAACAGCCCCTGTGACATTTATATACATTCTTTTTTTTTTAAAAGATTTATTCATTTTATTACAGCCAGATATACAGAGAGGAGGAGAGACAGAGAGGAAGATCTTCCATCCGATGTTTCACTCCCCAAGTGAGCCGCAACGGGCCGGTGCCCGCCGATCCGAAGCCGGGAACCT
Organism: Ochotona princeps; assembly: GCF_030435755.1. NCBI lineage: Eukaryota > Metazoa > Chordata > Mammalia > Lagomorpha > Ochotonidae > Ochotona > Ochotona princeps. Next base: position 17,944,258 of record NC_080845.1, on the reverse strand, counting down.
GGAACCTCTTCTGGGTCTCCCACGCGGGTGCAGGGTCCCAATGCATTGGGCCGTCCTCGACTGCTTTTCCAGGCCACAAGCAGGGAGCTGGATGGTAAGTGGAGCTGCCGGGATTAGAACCGGCGCCCATATGGGATCCTGGGGCTTTCAAGGTGAGGTCTTTAGCCGCTAGGCCACACCGCCGGGCCCACATTCTTAAGCATAGTGATAAAATAATCATCAATGAGAACTTTACAACATGGGAAAACAAGGAAAATTTGGACTCTTTGCTTTTTTTAAAAGAGATCTATTTATTTTCATTTGAAAGGCACAATTACAAATAGAGGAGAGATCTTCCATCCACTGGTTCACTCCTCAAATGCCCAAAACTACTGGCGCTGGGCTGATCCAGAGCCAGGAGCTTCTTTTAAGTCTCCCATGTGGGTGCAGGGGATCCATCGCTGCTCTCCCAGGCCATTAGCAGGGAGCTAGATACCAAGTGAACGAACACCCAGATGGATGCTGGCACTGCAAGTGGAGGCTTAGCATGATAAGCTGTGGTGCTAGCCCTGGCAGTTTGCTTTGAAAAGAAAGAGAGCGAGAAAGAAAAAATAAAATAAATGGAACTTATTAGGAAGACTAAAATGATTGTATACAAACTAGAATAGTTGGATTGTATACAAAAAACCAAAATTTCCTTTTAGATGGCCTCCAAGCTTAGATTCCATTTATGTGTGCCTTGTTTTTTCCCTTGGCTGCACCTTCATCCTTGAGTTGGGCAGAAGCCACTTTCTTTCTTTTTTTTTTTTAAAGTCGGGGATATGGGGTAGGGAGAATTTTTTTTTTTTAAGATTTATTCATTTTTATTGGAAAGCCGGATATACAGAGAGGAGGAGAGACAGAGAGGAAGATCTTCCGTCCCATGATTATTTGCTCCCCAAGTGAGCCACAACGGCCGGTGCTGTGCCAATCCGAAGCTGGGAACCAGGAACCTCTTCCAGGTCTCCCACGTGGGTGCAGGGTCCCAAAGTTTTTGGACCATCCTCGACTGCTTTCCCAGGCCACAAGCAGGGAGCTGGATGGGAAGTGGAGCTGCCGGGATTAGAACCAGCACCCATATGGGATCCCGGGGCTTTCAAGGCAAGGACTTTAACTGCTAGGCCAAGGCTGGGCCCAGAAGCCATTTTCTTGCAAGGAAATTGGGAGTTAAGTCCCTCAACCATTCAAGTTGCTCGGAAGTATAAGTTATATTTCAAAGCACATTAATTTTTTAAAAAAGATTTATTTTCTGTTTCTATTGCAAAGGCAGATATACAGAGAGGAGATACAGAGAAAAAGATCTTTTGTCCGCTGGTTCACTCCCCAGGTGGCCACAACCGAGCCCATCTGAACCAGGAGTCAGGGGTTTTGCCACCCCCCCCCCCGCCCCAGGGTCCCCAGGGTTCCAAGGACTTGGATCACCTTCTGTTGGCCACCTTCCCCAGGCCACAAGCAGGGAGCTGGGTGGGAACTGGAGCAGCCAGGGTATGAACCAACATCCATATGGGATCCTGACAGACACAAGGCAAGAACTTAGTCGCTAGGCTACCACATCAGACCCTCAAGGCACATTTTGTAGAAACCAGTAACTAGTTTCAAAACCTCCTCTCCTGGCTGGACAGCCTACTCAATTAGCTTGTCTGGTGTTAACGTTTGTTGCTACAGGGTTAAATCACAGCTCCCTTTAGTACCCTTTCCTAATTCCGTGTCTTTTTTTTTTCCTTAAGATTTGTTTATTTTTATTGGAAAGGCAAATAGATATAAAGAGAGGAGGAGAGACAGACAAGATCTTCTGTCCCCTGCTTCACTCCCCAAGGGGCCGCAATGGCCGGAGCTGAGCCAGTCCGAACCCATCAGCCAGGAGATTCTTCCAGGTCTCCAGGCAGGTGCAGGGTCCCAAGGCTTTGGGCCATCGTCGGCTGCTTTTTTAGGCTGCAAGCAAAGAACTGAAAGGGGAGTAGGCCAATTAGGATTCTTCTTCAGAAAACACTTGTTCACATATTTGACTCATTTTTCCTGTTTGACTATGTGCGTGTTGTTTACTTGTTGGTTTGCAGGAGTCTCATGCACACACACATTTATTTTCTCTGGATGATATGCAGCAAATGCCTTCTTTCAGTACAAAGCTTTTCTTCTCTAGATGCCTACATAAAACACATTTTGAATATGTCAGATTTTTCTGCCAAAAATGTATTTGGGAATAGTAGAGCATTACCATGGGAATACACATCATAGACGGAGTGAATTCAAAAAGGTTGAAGAAAGGAGAAAATGAGGACTGCACAAAGTGTTTTGAAACCGTCATCTTTGGCCACAGCAATTAATAACCAGGGTAACAATATTCCAAGGTTGTCTTTGTAGAAATACTTTTTGTGTAAGGGCACTGTGCAAGCTTGTGGTTCTGGCTGGTTGTTGTGATAATTACTGCCAGGCAATCAAGCATAAGAACATTTCCTGTATAATGTGCCAGCTTTGTTTTTTACTTAGGGTTGACGCAGTTGACTCCATTTTGATCCTAATGACTTCCACATATCATATACAGGTATACACTAAATATTTGATTTTTGTAGGCAGTGACATAGGTCACCAGAACTCACACAGAGTTTCTCAACATCAGCATTGCTGACATTTTGAAGTGAAGTTTTTCATTTATTTACTTTCATTTTTTTTGAAAAATAGAGAAACAAGACAAAGAGAGAGGTCTTTCAACCCCTGGCTTACTCCTCAAATGGTGTGAACAGCTAGGCTCAGGCCAGGTTAAAGCCAGGAGCCCAGGATTCAGTCTGGGTCATTCATATGGGTGTCAGGAACCCAAATATTTGAGCCATCATCTGCTGCTCTTAGGGTACTCATTAGTAGGAAGCTGGATTAGAAGCGGAGTAACTGGGACTGCGAAACAGGCCTTCTGATATTAAAGTGGGTGTCCCAGGAGGCCTGTTAATCTCTGTAACCAAGTAACCACCCCATCCTTGGCATTTTGGATCAGAAGATTATGTGCGGGGGAGGAGGTTGCTGTTACATGTATTGTAGGATGTTGAGCACCATCTTTGGACTGAATTCACTAAATGCTAGTACACTGCCTCCTAAATATGACAAAACATTTGCAGACTTTCACTAAGAGCTCCCGGCCAGAAAACTCCATTTCTGGTTGAAAACCATTGCTTTGGGAGATGCTTTTACATTTTATAGATTCACCGAGTAATTTCAGATGATGTAGCATATAAGAAATTTATCTGGGTTTTGTCTTGAGTCCTGTCATACAACTACTAAAACCCTAGGAATTTCCTGATGGATGGAGCCAATTCTCAACAAGACAGTGATTAGAAGAAGCTTAGAGGGTTGAACTTCCAGCCCCACCTTCCAGCCTCTGGGAAATGACTGGAAAAGCAGTGTGGAGGTTTGGTGGGTGAGGGTAGGGGTGGAAATCAAGTTCTATAACAATTCTTTGAGGAGCTTCTTGATTGCTGTACATGTGGGAAGTGCTGGGACGGTGGTGCACCCAGAGAAGCCACAGATTCTGACTGCTGCTCAGTCCTTTCCTGTCTCAGCTCTGACAGTTTTCTCACACTTTCTGTGTTTGTTTTTTGACAGTTTTGAGGAGTGACCATTTAGCTATTTTGTAGCGTGTCCTTCCTCTGGGATTTTATGTGCTTCTTTTTTCTTGATTACACTAAGGATATAGATTTTGGGAAGAAAGACTGTAGAAAAAAAATCCTTTTTCATCACATTCTATCAAGGGTACACATTATAAACAAGGCTCATTAGGGCTACCGCTAACTTTTGTCACTTGACTGTGGTAGTTTTTTAATTTCTTCACTGTCAAATGACATTTCTCCCTATACTATACTCCTCGGAAAGATTTTTTCACAGCCCACACTTAAGATACAGGAAGTTACGCTGCGCTTCATTGAAGAGGCATATTTACATAAATTATTTGGCATTCCTCTGTACAAGCGGCTTATTGTACAAGCGGCCCATCTCTTTATGGATGCACTCATTTAATTGTATCAGTTGGGATCATGAGTATTTATTTTGTGCTTTGGTTATAAACCCAAGACCACTTTCTCTTCCTCCCCAGATTGTTGTAGGCCTGGCCATTTGGGTTTTTTTGCTTGCTAACATTCCCCCATGCATGCAGGGTCTTTTCTGTGTTTTCAGCACTTCCTTACTTGGTAGCACCAAAAGGGGCCCTAGGCTCCACCTGTCCATTTTCTTCCCAAGTCAGAGTCAGCCATTTCTGGGGGAATTGGTTCCTTTTATTGCAATAAAGTATGAGAAGCCAAGATCTGGAATATAGTGTTAGAAACCATAGCTCACTGCAGTGCAATTGAGGGTTTGTTGTTGTTGTGGTGGTTGTTGTTTTGAGAGTCTTGGACCATCTCACCTCTCACAGGACTTTTACGTTATTGTAATTATGTGTGTACTGTGCTCAGGTTACTTTGGTCAGTTGTTGCAGGTCTGCCTTTCAGCTCGCTGTTAACCCTTCAGCTTCCCTTCACTTCCAAGTTTCATGTGTCAGGATACCGAGTCTGGAAAATTAAAATGTGTGACTCATAGTTTCTGCTTCAGCTCTGCCTTCCCCTCTAGGAATGGACTCCAAGAGTGTGTTGCTTAATTCTTCCAGGGCTCACTCAGGTCCTAGTCTCTGGCTCTTCACATTTCAGGTTGCTAGGGAGCCTTTCAGAATATCTCATTTGCTTGCTAAAACTGGTCCGGCGTTACTATTTGGAGTTAATGTTTGTCAAATCTCCCTGCTGGCCTTGATATGGATACAAATGCAGATATTTCTTCATGGTCTGTGGTATAGTTGTATCACTTCCTCAGTGTCATTAGAGTTGAAAATTATTTTCTGGTTTTGGTTCATTTATGTTCCTTTCTCTACAGTTCCATCTTCCCTAAAAGTTATGAAAGTCTTTCATTGAAATATTTTACCCTTTTCAAGAAGCCATGACTACTGTACTTTCAGGAGCCCTTAACATAATTCTGTCCAAACTCACTTAGCATTAAACTTGTTAATTTACTCATAATTATTCTAATGTTTTCAAAGCAATTAAAGTGGAAGGTGTTAGGTTGGGCAGAGAAGAAGTGACTCTACCATGGAAGCCTGGAGGTGCATTCAGGGATCTGGGGGCTGGCACCCAGGAAGGTGGAGCAAGCCTGGGGATTTCCCTGACATGCTTGTTCCAGGGCGGGCTAGGGCTAGGGGAGGGGAGAGCCCTAGGTTAGCATGTTAGCATGGTGTGATGGTGGAGTGGACCTGGAAAACTGTGAAGGTGCCTGGGATATTGGGTGGGCCAAGGAGTAGGATCCCAGGCCAGCGTGCATGCCAAGAGCTTGGGTCCCTGCTGGGTGGGCAGAGCTCCAGGCCACCACACCACCCCACTGGAAGACTGGGCTTGGGAAAACTGGGCTAGGAAACCCATGTACTCCCAGGTGCAGGGACTGTGGATTGTTCAGGGAAGGGGGTATGGAAATGTGTGAGAGGGAGGACTGCTGAGGGAGTGTGTTGCAGGTAAGGAGTGACTTCTGGGGGACTTCCATCAACAAGGCCACTGTATTTGCAGGTAAGCAAGGGGGCTGAGACCAAGCGGTTTGGAGCAGGAAAACTGGAAGACCTTTCTGGGTCAGACTGATATACCCACCCACATGGGAGACCTGAGCTGGGCTTAATTAGCATCGACCACTGCCAACCACCACCCACTGGCACACATTAAAACTAGGGCTGGGGGCATATCTGGCAGTGCTGGATCACAGTACCTTATCTTGTGCTTTGGTTATAAACCCAAAGCCAGTGAGTGTTGGAACAGGGGATGGGTAATGTTAGGTTGGGCAATGACACTGACCAGCACATGAGAGAACCAGGTCTAGGGAAAACTCTGTGGCGGATTGTGGGCTCACCCTTGTGGAACCGCAATACATACCTACTGGTTTGCTTAAGAGCTGAGGGGGATGATGGACTAAGCTAGGCATGACCATAGAACCATGGATAACTGAGGTTGGGAGTAGGCCGGGCTGGTCCCGGCTGAAGCACCCACAGGTCATCTAAGAGTAGGGTATAGAGCAGGCCAGGCCCCAACATCCACCAGCTCACACAAAGGCCAGGACAAAGGGGGCAGACTATGCTGGGTAACGGCCTTGTACTCACTGTCACATGTGAGATCTGGGACTAGGAATGGGCCTGGTGGGGAAACTTGGGGAACTCCTCTTGTGTGCCATAGCTCCCAGAGGTGAGCATGTAATTCAGGCCTGGGTGTTGGTCAGGCCAGACAAGGCAGCTCCACTTGTAAGCAAGTGTGTAGGTTGGCTCTAGTGGTTGTAGGCCAGGCAGGGCCGGGCCATACTTTAGCACATGGGCAGGAACAGCAGCCAGGATGGCATGTGGGCCATGCTGGGCCAGGCTCTCATAGCTACCAATTAGCATGAAAGCCAGGGATGAGCACTCACCAGTGAGAGATGGGACTAGGGGGTGGGCCGGGCCAGATCAGACTGTAGCATCCAATGACAAAGGTCAACACGGGGGGTGGGCTTGCAAGAGCCAGAGTGGATGTAGGATGGGCTGCGCTGCGTCTCAGCACCAGCTGAACTATGCAAGAGCTTGGTCTAGGATTGGACCAAACATGTCTGGACTGTAGCACCCTACAGTAAGAGCCAGAATGGGTATGGGCCAGTTGGGCAAGGCCGTTGTTCCTGCCAAGATAGGAGGTAGACTAAATTAAGCTGGGCCAAGGACCCACCAGTGTGCAGGAGGCTACCTAGCTTGAGAAACTCTTCTGTCAGGATGCAGTCCCTGCAGGTTAGCTCAAGAATCAAGTCCAGGAGCAGTCTAGACCAGGGTAGGTTGCAATACCTGTCTAGCATACGTGTGGTTTAGGTCTGGGAGTGGGCCAGGCCAGGCCAGTTCATAACACCCATTGGCAGGTCTGAGAACCAGAATGGTTCTGTGCAGGACAGGTAATGTTGGACCACAGCACCAGCCAGTTCACATTAGGGCTGAGACTGGGGGCTGGTTGGGCTGGACTAGCCTGTAGCACCAACCAGCATGAACTGGAACTGTGGGCATGTTGGGCTGGGCCAGGCTGCAGCACCCACTGGCAAATACCAAGATAAGGCAGGCCATGCCAGACTGGGCTGAAACACCCACCAACACACATAAGATCGGGGGGAGAGGGTGGAGGGCCTGGTAGGGGGACAATGAGGACTCTACTGCTGGGCCACTGCTCTTGCTGGTGAACATGAGAACTGGGACCAGGGGTAGAACAGGCTAGACAGGGTTATAATACCCATTGGCCTACATGTGAACTGGTTTAGGGGGAGAGCCAGGTTGGGCTAAATGATTATATTCACTGGTGCATGTATGAGCCAGAGTAAGTACAGGTTGGTCAGATTTACTGCAATATCAGCTGATAAGTGCTGGGAATGAGAACAAGTCCTGTTGAGCTAGATTGCAGAACCACCTGAAAAGTGCCAGATCTGGGGACGAGAGTGGGCCAGTAGGGAAACTATGGGCACCTCTCTTGATGGGCTGCAACTCGCTCTGGAAAGAATTAGAATCAGGGCTGGGGTAGACTGGCTGGACAGGGGGTGGCAACTGCCAGCATAAGTGTGGGCGGACCAGTGGATTAGTTGGGCTGAGCCAGGCTGCAGCACCCATTAGTGTGTACAAAAGTTGAATGGGATACAGAACAGACCAGGCAAGTCTGCTGCACATACTGGCATGCGCAGGAACCATGGCTGGGGGTGGTCCTGGTAGGGGTTATTGGGAGCTGCTTGGCTAGGCTGCAAGTCCTGCTCAGGTATGTGAGGACTAAGTGTGCAGTGGGCTGGGTTGGGCTGGGCTGCAGCATCCATTCATTTGGATAAGAGATGGGCCTGGAGGTAGAGCTAACCCAGCATTTGCAACCACCAGTGTGTGTGTAGGCTGATTTGGATGGTGGACTGAGCTGGACCCCATATTGGCTGGCACACACAGGAGTCAAGTCTGGGATCACCTAAGGTGAGGTTTCTTTGGGGACTCCCCCCCTCAAATGAACCACCTGACTCAGGACCCCAACCACAGGGAGAATCACAGGATCTGTGGTCTGACTGTGGAGTGCATGTGTCAGAACTGGGCCTCCACAGTGGCTGAAGATGGTGCAGTAGACGGCATGCCTAGAAGCACATGGGATTCAGGAGACCTAGTTCACTGAGGCCTGTAGAGTACATCTAGTACCATGGAGGGCAAATTGGACAACTCTCCCAAGTGTTGATAACAAGTATCTTGACAAATGGGAACTCTTAGTTGGACTATGTCAGCCAATGGACCTTGGAAGGATACCCTCATCCTTGGAGCAGTGAAATCCACTGCATTTCAGAACTATTAAAACCACTTAAACAGAACCCTTGCAGCATGCTCCATATCAGCATGGATGACATCAGGTGGTCATCCCCCATCCTGGGTTCTGCTGGCGGTTAGTATGCTGGGTGTGGCTTCTTTCCTTCACTTTCCTCTTCCCCCAGATACAGGAAGAAGAAAAAGAAAATTGGAAACAATGGTCTCATCCACTTTTCCCTATTCCTCAATCCTTCCAAACCTAATCAGTGGTCCATATGGGCATGCATTCAACTATGTAAACATCATCAAAAATTAAAAAAAAAAAAAATAAGTGACTCCAGTACCCTGCCTAAGTCAAGCAGACACTCCCATCCAGGAATGTTTGGAGTGCTGAGTCACCTTGACCCTGTCTGCACAGAAGGTCAACACCTGCCATGATGAGTACTCCATGCTGCATGTCACAAGCATGTATAAACTAAGGCACTGCTACCTTCTCCCATCCCTGCACCTGAGATGTATACAAGCCCAGTTCTGTATACCCCAAGCAGCCATTTCCTTCAAATGGCCAGGTAGAAGTGGTTACAGGCTATCTCCCACCAGAGTACAGTCTGTCACACTCTGTCCACTGACTAATAAAATTCTTTACCTAAACTAAAAGACTCTTTCAGTCACTGTCATATCGCTTTTATCCTTTACTGGTGAGCCACTGCTCTCTTTCAGTCAATGGGACAGCATGGGCCCTGGTGACGACAGTAAATCTCTTGTGCATTTCCCGGTGTGTGGTTTAGTTTTATGGCCCAAATCACTTAACAGAAGGAACAGCTTTAATGCAACAGAGACAAATGAACACCTGTCTTTTTTTCCTTCTCTACCATTTAACCTGTTTTTCATGACTTTTCCTTCCTGAAGTTAGTCTTTTGTGTTAAAACAGTTCATCTGCACTTCTTGCCTTTGTATTCTAATTGTTTGCTGATATGTAAATTTAATGAATAGTATAGATACCAATAATTTTATACTTGTTCTTACGTGGGACAGATAATATCTTTTCAGGTATCTGAAACATGATACTATTATGAAATATAAGTTTTTTTTCTGTAAGCAGCGGAAAGCTTTTATTCTGGTTACTAATTCAAACCTCTCCTGTAAACTTTTAGAAATAACCATTTTACAAAGAGCCAAATTGATTAGAGTGTATTTGTTTTGTTTTTCCAGATTTTGCCCTTTGTTGAAACAGTAGCCTTGTACAAAAAGCAGACCACAGTCTACAAGGTCAGTGGGAAAGTCCCTGAGATGCCAGACACCTAGATAGAACTGGTGTTCCTCCTTCCCAATGTGGATTTGAAAAATGTATATCAGTAGATGATCCCACAGGGCACCAAGCAAATGTTCAGCCTTGAACAAGCCAACAAGCAAAAGACCAACGGCAGAAAAACAAAAGGAACATTCTGGAAACAATTGGAAAAGCAAACCTCCTCCACATCCCCGCCCCACCCTAGGGGTAGTAGATTACTTGCCTTACATCTTGATGGTGTCTGTTCTCTATGGGAGCAGGGCGAGTATGTGACCTAATCAAGAATTTAATTTAGTAGCGAGTAGTAGGAGGATGGCATCTACAGGAATTTAATTTGTCACATAGTAAAGACATGAGGGTATTTCCAAAGCTTGATCTTTGTGAAGCAAAGCAGTGGCTATTAAGAGACAACGATTTCATAATGGGGCCTGAGTTTTAAACTAACTTCAAAAGTTCTTTTTTTTTTATGTCTGACATTATTCTGGAAAATAACATTTTATCTTTATAGTGAGGAGGGGTGAAGCTATGCTGATTATAGAAGACTCAAGTGTTTCTTTTTCTCATAGAATATCTACTCACAGTACAAGACTGTTTTTCGGAATCAATGCCTGTCTTTGAGAAATGTGGGCGTGTATTATGTAATAGTTACTTGACACACTAAGAAGGATAAGATGGATTATCTTCAAGGGAACTGACTACCCAGACCCACCCTAGACTTTCTCACTGAGAATAATAATTCAGACTTAAGAAAATGGCTTGGGAAAGGAGGATGGATACTGGTATGGGGCCGACCTGTATGTGTGGGGCATGATAGCTCCTGAAATGGAATAGAGAAATTAAAGGCTATTTTATACAAGGAAATATGAACAAAGAGGATGCTGTCAAATCGAAAAGCTAATATTAAGATAAAGAGCAGGCCTATGAAATATCCGGAAGAAGCTCCTGACTTTAGACTGGAACAGCTCCAGGCTACAGTCTACAAGGTCAGTGGAAATGTTCCTTTAAAAAACAAATTCTGGGGCCTGGTGCCGTGGCCTAGCAGTCGAAGTCCTCGCCTTGAACGCACCAGGATCCCATATGGGCACCGGTTCTAATCCTGGCTGCTCCACTTCCCATCTAGTTCCCTGCTTGTGGCCTGGGAAAGCAGTTGAGGACGGCCCAAAGCCTTGGGACCCTGCACCTGCGTGGGATACCCAGAAGAGCTCCTGGCTCCTGGCTTCAGATCGATGCAGCACCAGCCATTGCGGTCACTTGGGGAGTGAATCATCGAACAGAAAATCTTTCTCTCAGTCTCTCCTTCTCTCTATATATCTGACTTTGCAATAAAAATAAATAAATCTTTTTAAAAAATTCTGGGATGCCACACACCTGGATAGAACTGGGGTTCCTCCTTCCCAGTATGCCCATCGGGGAGTAAACCAGTGGATGGAGAATTTCTCTGTGTCTCTTCCTCAATCTCTCTTTCTCCCCAGCTCTTTCTTTCAAATAATTAAGTCAAAAAAAAAAAAAAAAAAGAATAAGGAGGAGAGACTAACATCAAGGTATTACAGGTTAAACTGCCTGCAACACCAGCATCCTATATGGGTGCCAGTTCAAGACCCAGCTGCTCTACTTCTGATCTGGCTCCTTGCTTATGGGCCTGGGAAAGCAGCTAAAGATCGACTCAAGTGCTTGTGCATCTGCACCCAAAGGGAAGACCTCATACAATTCCAGACTTTTAGTTTTGTTTTCCTATAAGTCTTCCCTTTAAATAAATTTTAAAAATTTTTAAAGATTTTCTTTTTATTGCAAATTCAGATATACAGAGAGGAGGAGAGACAGAGAGGAAGATCTTCCTTCTGATTATTTGCTCCCCAAGTGACTGCAACTGCCAGAGCTGAGCTGATCCGAAGCCAGGAGCCAGGAACTTCCTCCAGGTCTCCCACGTGGGTACAGGGTCCCAAAGCTTTGGACTGTCCTCGACTGCTTTCCCAGGCCACAAGCAGGGAGCTGGATGGGAAGTGGGGCCCCTGGGATTAGAACCAGTGCCCATATGGGATCCTGGTGTGTTCAAGGCATGGACTTTAGACACTAGGCCACTGCGCCAGCCCCCCAAAAAAATTTTTTTAAGAAAGGTAAGGTGTGGTATTAGTAATTTGTTATATCCAAGACCTCTCTAATAATTCATATGTTTTTGATATTTGGTTCTAATACTGGGTATCATTTAAGAGTTAGATCCAATTGCATGTAACAGAAAATTCAATGTTTCTAGGTAGCTTAAACTAAATAAAAAGTTGTATCTCATGCAAAGGAACTCTGTAGGTAGTGGTTTCAGGGCTGATGTGTTAGTTATTACAGTGAAAGTACCTGAGGAAACTAATTTTAGAAAAAGAAAAGGGTCATATAAAGACACCAACAGCATCTGTGTGGGCTGGATAGTGGAGCTGGTTAGATGGAACTAGGCTTCAATGCCCATTGACATGTATGAGAGCCGAATGGGATGTGCCACAGACTGAACTAGTCGCCTGCACATACTGGCAAACCAGGGTAGGGGGCGGGCTGGTGGGGGTTATTGTGGGTTGCTCTGACTAGGCTGCAGCTCCCACTGGTTCATGTGAGGGCCAAGTGTGTACTGGGCAGAATCAGGCTGGACTGCAACACCCATTGGTTCCAGTGGAAGACAGGGCTGGAAACACAACCCACCTAGCAATTGCAACCACCAGCTGATTAGGGCGATGAACTGGGCCCTGTACTTGCTAGTACATACAAGAATCTGGTCTGGGAACACCTCAAAGTTTCGATCTCCCCAATTGAACTGCAGGACTCAGAACCCTAACCATAAAAAGACAGAGGACAGAACAAGTCAATCAACCACCTCAGCCATATGTTGGCAGTGAAAAACTGGGCAAATGGAGACTCTAAGATGGACTATGTCAGTCAGTGGATCCTTCAACGACCTCATCATGCTTGGAGTGGCGAGACTGGCTGCAATTCATAACTGTTGAACTATCAAAACCACTTGAGCAAGACCCTCGGGGCATGCCCCACATCAGGGACCTGGGGTGGGTGGTAGACTAGGTGGGACTTCTCCCTCAATATCCCCCTTTACCTCAGATACATGAAGGAAACAATGTGGAAACAATGGTCTTACTTTCCTGTAGCCATTGAACCTTTTTACCCTAATTATGTAAATATTGTCAAAAATATAATAAAAATGAATGAAAATCATAGAAGGAAAAAAAGAGAAAAGGGTCATTTAGCTAACAGCTTGGTAGTTCAAGTACAAGAGCAAATAGCCCCATTGGCTGGCATCTGATGAGGTTCAAAGACGGCAATAACAGCTTATGTGGAGGAGTGAACTGAGTTCCCAGCTTAGTCAGGCACGGCCCCAGCCGTTCGGGGCATTTGAGGAGTGAACCAGTGAAGGAAAGTGCTTCTTGTGTCTCTCTCTATCTCTTTCCTTCAAGTAATTATGTAAGTAAATAAAGCTTGCCATTGAAGGACCTGGGAAAAGAGAAGCCCAATTTACCTTATGGCTGTAAGACAGATGAAGTTCGAAGCAGCACATTCAGAAATAACACACAGAAGAAAAGGAATCTAGTCTTTGATCTCTTTCTTAAAATGAGAAACATTTCTTGGAGACCTTCCTACATTTGCCAGGATTAAATCACATGCCCACATTTTAAAAATAAGATTTATTTTTTTTTATTTGAAAGGCAGAGTAGCAGATAGAAAAGGAAAGATCTTCCACCTACTGGTTCACTCCCATAAGGGGTTGCAAAAAGCTGTGGTTGAGCCAATTAGGAGTCAGGAGCCTCCTCGGGTCCCCCTTTTGGTGCAGGGGTCCAAGAACCTGAGTCATGTTATTCTGCTTTTCCAGGCCAAAGCAGGGAGCTAGACGTGAAGTGAAACAGCTGGGACCCAAATCAGCACCTACAATGGGATGCCAGTGCCACAGCTGGAGGGTTAGCTGAAATGCTGTTGTACTACATGCCCAAACGTAAAGAGATTGACAAAGAAAAGTAAGATTACATTGACCAAGACCAGTGATCCTCAATTCTAATTGCATATTGGAATTACCTGAGGACTTTTGTGAATGCTGTCTCCTGTGTGTATCCCATATCAATTCCATGAGACTCACTAGGAATATGACCTAAAGGAATGCTTACAAAGGTGATCTAATCTGCAAGCAAGGTTGAAAATTACTGAGATGCCTCACTGAGCAACATTAGTACCAACTGGGAATGTCTTGAAATAGAAATTCTTTGATTCTTCTACCCATGATCTAATGAATCCAAAACTCTGGGGACTGAACATATTAATTTGTGTTTCACAAAGCTGGTGTACACTAAGGCTTGAGAACAACGGATCTAAACTCATTGGGATTTTACCCTCAGCTATAGTTATATGAGTTACTTTTTCTGAAGCACAATGAGCAAAAATAGAAACTACTAACACAGCTTGGTAGATAGTAGCATATCTGTATAAGAGGGGCTGAAGAGAAATAGGAATAATTATGCAGGCAAAATAAGGAAGAAATGTAGATGCAAGCCAGCATTTACTATTAAAAGTCTTGTCATTGATTGGTAATCAGGTTGGGTGAGCCCAAGCCTTTCCTGGTAGGCAGCATCAGAGAATCCTGCCCACCTTTCTCCAAGAGAGATGTTAAGTCTATTATAAAGTTTGGAAAGAATTTGAATTCCATGCCCAGAAAGACCTCCACCCAGTAGTGTTACAGAAGGCAGGGGACAGAGAATGGTGAGCCACACTCAGTTTATTTTATTATTTTATAATAGATTTCCATAGGGGCTGGGATTTCCCCTATCCCTTTCTCAGATCTCTCCCCTTGCCACTGATTTCCCCTACATTATTACAATAGTATAGTCCTTCATAAATAGTCATAAGTCTAAAGTTCTGCTATTTAAGTGTATCCTGACATTGTAAATACGGACAATGACAGAGGCGCCAGCATCCTATTGTCAAGATATATTTAGCAGTTTTATTAGGGGTCCATCTTTGATTTGGAAGTAGAGATGCATATTGCATTGTATCTTCACATCTGGATATGATAGTCTCTATTACACAGTTACTATACATCCCCTTAAGTGAAAAGTCATTAAACCAAATCAACAACAGGAAGAAAAACAGAAAATTTACAACATGAAGTTAAATAACAGGCTACTGAATGACCAATGTGTCACTGAATAAAAAAAAGAAAAGCAAAAACCTTAAGATACCCAGTCCACCCAGTTGTTTTTCTAGGCACCAGTCTCACCCTCATTAGCGCTAGGGTGGGCTGCCCCAACTGGCAGATCTCTGGAAGGAAGGTGTTCACATCCCAGGGAATCAAGGCCAAAGCAAGGCTAAGGTGGAAGCACAGGTGAGGCCCTTCATGCCTCTTCCCCAACCCTACCTGCTGTGGACTTCAGGGTAGTCTGCATCCCTCAGCATGACTTGAGAGGCCCTCCAAGCTAGCAAAGACAAACCTGAAACAGGGGTGCTTTCGTGTTTGGTCTTTTCATTTCAGGTGGATAAGAAATAATCCAAGGCATATCTATATCTATCTATATCTATCATAGATAGATAGATATAGATAGATATATGATAGATCTATGATATATAGATCTATGATAGATATAGATATATGATATATGATATAGATCTATGATAGATAGATATAGATATAGATATAGATATAGATATAGATATAGATATAGATATAGATATAGATATAGATATAGATATACACACTCCCTTAGAGTGTTATCATTGAGCTCTGGGATTCACGTGACTCTCAATCCTTGAAACAGATATAATGATGCCCAGTATCATTCTGCACTACAGCATACCAGGGTACAAGTTGTAAGATGAAAACACATGGTCCCCATAGGGAAGTATCATTTACAATACTGTCCCCCAGTTAGACTTCCATAGTAGAGCAGGGGAAAGAGACTGAGGTCTCTTTTGAACAAATGTTTTCTGCCAGATGAGATAGGCTAGATTTTTGTCAACTCAATAGGACTGACCCAGCAGTTTAGCAGCCATTGTTACCAAGAATCACCTTGGCTTTTCCTTGCTCTGCCACTTTCAGCCAAAGTCTGTCTGCCACACTCAAGCAGGAGTAGTACTTCGTAAGTGACCAAGGCCGGCTTCATTCTCCTTCGAACTCTTTACCTCGCCCCTCTTGGCCCTCTCTGTCATGCCTCAACTGCCTAATGTCTTGCTCACTACCCTGTATTCATCTCAAATACTGGAAAGTGTGGAGGATGTGGCATTTGTTCAGCAGTCAGAACTCAACATGCGGTTTCAGTCGGCTCTCCCTACTGAAGGAAGCCCTGTGCTTCATTTCCCCTACCTCCTTCAACATCTATTAAAAACACAAAAACAAAACAACACTAGCAAAGATTGGGTATAACCTGGTGTGTCTCAAACTTCTGTTTTTGCCGCCAACTACAGCCATGTTTGCCAATTCCTTCCTAAAAAAAAACCAAACAACTCTTTTTTGGACTCGTAAGAGTAGCTGGGCCTCAGGGTATCTTATTTGCAATTATATTCATGGAACTATGCGTCTTTCAACAAAACCTTGTTGGTTCTATACTACAATGCCTTCTAGGTTTAAACCTTTTCCTGAGATTTCTAAGGTTCCTATCATGTTGGTGAAGTATAACTGTGTAACTTTTTAATTTGCCCAAAATTTTAAAAAAGGCACCAGCAAGGTGGCACAGAAAACCAATCTTCCACCCTATGGTGCCAGCATTCTGCACAGTGCTGGTTTGTGCCCTGTCTGCTACACTTCCAATCCAGCTTTCTGTTTACGGCCTGGGAATGCAGAAGAGGATGGTTCAAATTCTTGGTACCCTGCGCCCATGTCAGAGACCCAGAAGCAACTGGTCCCAGCTTTGGATCAGCTTAAGTCTGGCCAGTGCAGTTATTTGGGGTGTGAACCAGTGGATGGAAAACCTTCTTTCTATCTAGCCTTCTCTTTTTGTGCAATCTGCCTTTCAAATACATATAAATAAATCCTTAAAAAAATTAACAAATAGGGCCCGGCGCCGTGGCCTAGCAGCTAAAGTCCTCGCCTTGAAAGACCCAGGATCCCATATGAGTGCCGGTTCTAATCCCGGCAGCTCCACTTCCCATCCAGCTCCCTGCTTGTGGCCTGGGAAAGCAGTTGTAGACGGCCCAAAGCCTTGGGACCCTGCACCCGTGTGGGAGATCTGGAAAGAAGTTCCTGGCTCCTGGTTTCGGATCAGCGCAGCACCGGCCGTTGCAGTCACTTGGGGAGTGAAACATCGGACGGACGATCTTCCTTTCTGTCTCTCCTCCGCTCTGTATATCTGGCTTTGTAATAAAAATAGGTAAATCTTTTAAAAAATTAACAAATAAACAAAACTCAAAAACTAAAGTGCTAAAGTTCTGTGTGTTCTAAGGACGTTTTCATCTTAAGTTAGTGTTAAAAGACTGCTTGTGATGTGAATCGAGGAACACAATAGGTAGGAAAGAAGGTTTTAGAGGGAGTTGTAAGAACATACTCTTGGTGACAGAAGCACAAGAAACATTCTTTTGGAAGAAAGGCGTTTATTGGGGCATAGTGATCAGAATCATTAGAACAGTAAAAGACAAACGAAAACAGGCACTCCATCTAGACTTAAAACACCACAGCTTCTAAAGGAACACCACGCAGCTCATTCTCCAAGATGATGCTGTTAAGGAAAGAATCCTCGTGTATTCATGCTTAGATCTAGGATCCTAACAATACCAACAGATTTTTTTGATAGAGAATTTTTTTTTTTAGTCATAGGAACTGAAAGAATAAGAATGCTATAGAGGGATATGAAAGTTGAATGCCGTATGAGATTAGAAGGAAATTATTTTAAAATTATCCCATATCTTAAAAGAACAGATAGTATCTCTGATTTTCTGCCTCTCTGTTTCACTGTGTACTTAGCTGTCTTAAGTAATGGGTTCATATTAATGATGTCACATACTATCTTTTATTTATTTATTAATTTTTGTTAAAGATTTTTATTATTTATTTTTATTACAAAGTCAGATACAGAGAGAGGAGGAGAGACAGAGAGGAAGACCTTCCTTCCAATGATTCACTCCCCAAGTGACTGCAACTGCCAGAGCTGAGCTGATCCGAAGCCAGGAGCCAGGAACCTCCTCCAGGTCTCCCATGTGGGTGTAGGGTCCCAAGGCTTTGGCCCGTCCTCTACTGCTTTCCCAGGCCACACGCAGGGAGCTGGATGGGAAGCAGGGCTGCTGGGATTAGAAGCAGCACCTATATGGGATCCCGGGGCGTGTTCAAGGCAAGGACTTAAGCCACTAGGCCACTGCGCCGGGCCCAAGATTTATTTATTTTTGTTACAAAGTCAGATATACAGAGGAGGAGAGACAAAGAGGAAGATCCTCCATCCGATGATTCACTCCCCAAGTAATCATAGCAGCAGGAGCTGAGCCAATCCAAAGCCAGGAGTCAGGAGCCTCCTCCAAGTCTCCCACAAAGGTGCAGCGTCCCAAGGCTTTGGGCCATCCTCAACTGCTTTCCCAGGCCACAAGCAGGGAACTGGATGGGAAGTAGAATCACTGGGACTAGAACCGGTGCAGACATGGGATCCCGGCACATTCAAGGCAAGGACTTTAGCCGCTAGGCCAAGGCATCAGGCCCACATGCTACTGTTTTTAATCCAGGGTTTTTTTTTTCTGGGTTATATAGCCAAAAAATTTTTTTCTGAGAGTTGGGGAGGGATTCCTAAATTCTTCTATTTTCTTATTAAGCACTGGTAATTTGGGTGAACTGAATTTTAATGTAGCTAGCCTATTTTTAATGTTTGAGTGATCACTTTAACTTGCATTATTAGATCTAGCCTTATAGTTTTGGTTAAATGCCCAGGTTAAATGGATCATTACTTTTATTTTGACCAGATGTTTAAACAGTTGACAATGCTCTTGTTCTTTTAAGATTTATTGTATTTGAAAGGCAGAGTTACAGAGAGAGAGCTTGGATCATTAGTTCACTTCCCAAGTGGCCACAATGACCGGGGCTAGGCCAGGCTAGACCCATGTGGGTGTAGGGTCCCAAATCCTCTGCTACTTGCCCAGGCATGTTGGCAGGGTGTTGGATCAGAAGTTGAGCAGATGAAACTCAGACAGGTGCTCATATGGATCCGCAGTGCTACAGGCCACTGCTTAATTTGCTATGCCACAACACTGACCATGGTCTGGCAATTCTTTACATTTGAAGTTCTAATTTTGGGGCTTCTCCCTTCTCTTTCCCTCAGCTAACGCACCTAGGAAAGCAGCCGCAGATAGTCCAAGTGCCTGGGTCTCTGCCACCCTGTGGATGACACTTATGCAGTTCCCAGTACCTGCCTTCTGCCTAACCCTGGCCTTTTCAGCCTTTTGACGAGTAAACCAGCAGGTGGAAGGTCTCTTGCCCTCTGTAACTTTGCCTTTCAAATCACTACATAAAATGTAAAAAAAAAAATGGCATAATTGATTTCTCATGCACCTCTTTGATACAAACAGCCAATGTATTTGGCATTTTCCGGAGACATTTTTGGTTGCCAAAACCTGGAAGAGTTAAAGATGAAAAGGATGACGGTTGTATAACAGTGTTAATGTACAGAATGCCACTGAATTATATACTTCAATATGGTTAAAATGGTAAATGTTAGCTTAGACATATTTTAGCACAAAAATCATAAAATCCTGGAAAAAGTGCTACTGATATTTTGAGACAACCGAGGAATGCTGCTAAACACACCCCAGTGCACAGGACAGCCTCCCACAGCAGGTTAACCAGCCCAAAGGTCACAGGTGCCAAGGTGAAGAAACCCTGCTGTAAATTATTAGCATCATATTACTAAAGGATATTACGAGTATACATATCCAGTGCACAAACAGTATTGTTTCTAGAAATCTGAAGAAATAAGTGTAGTGAACGATGATCTATGTACAAAGACGTTACTACAATACTGCTTATTATGGAGACAAATCTTGAAAATAATTAAATGTCTATCACAAATTACAATAATAAAATTAACTTGGGTACTGTTAATATAAAGGAAAACTAGGTAACTACTTCCAGAAATTTAAGATAAGGGTATGGTGTTATGTTGCTTGCTTGCAACACCAGCATCTCATATTGGAGTGCTGGTTCAAGTCCTGGTTACTCAGCCTCAGATCTGGCTTCCTGCCACTATGCCTGAAAGGCAGCAGAAGATGGCTCAAATGCTTGGGGCCTTACCAACCACACGAAAGGGTAGGATGGAGTTCTGGTTCCAGGCTTTGGTCTGATCCAGACCTGGCTCTTAACAGCCATTTGGGAGTTAAACAGCAGATGATCTCTGTCTCTTTCCCACAAATAAATAAATACTTCCTTTAAGGAAAAACAAAACAAAACACCAACTGCAGCCTAGGGAACTGGCATCCTATACTGGCACCAGTTCCTGTCCTGGCTGTTCCACTTCCGATCCAGCTCTCTACCAAGGGCCTGGGAATGCAGCAGTGGATGACCCAAGGCCTCAGGCCCCCGAGCCTACATGGGAGACCTGGAAGAAGCATCTGGCTCTGGCTTCTGGCTTCAGACCAGCACAGCTCTGGCTGTCATGGTCATCTGAGAAGTGAACCAGCAAATGGGAAATTTCTCTGTCTCTCATTCTCTCTGTGTAAATTCTCCAAGTAAAATACATCTTTACAAAAAATAAAAAAGCTTGAAAATAATCTCCCATTCCTTTAAACAGCCAAAAATTTAAATATAAAGATATTAAAGTTTTAAAGGATGTATCCCAAACTGTTAACAATGACTATCACTGATGGGTAGTATTGGAGGGGAAACTTCCGTTTTTCTCTATAATGTTAGCATCATCAGAAAAATACAGGTTTTCAGTTCTGTAATGAGTAAGTCACCAGATCTGTCAGGAATACTCCGTTAGCTTGGCTAGCGTGGTTAATGCTTAGAGAGAGAGAGCGAGCTGGCATTGTGTTTACAGTGGGTTGAGCCACTGCCTGTGACACCAGCATCCCATATGGGCACTGGCTGAAGTCTAGGCTGCTCTGTTTCTGGTCCAGCTCCCTGCTGGTGCACCAGGGAGAGCAGTAGAAGATGGCTCAAGTGCTTTGGCCCCAGCGGTACATAGGAAACCATAGTGGAGGAAGGCCCTGGACATTAGGAGAGTGAATGAACAGATGGGGAATTTTTCTCTCTGTCATTGCCTTTCAAGTAAATAAGTAAATTAAACAAATCTAAAAAAAAATTATCTGCATTATATTAAAAAATCTTGAAGTACAATGATTAATATACAGTAGTCATTAAATAAGGAAATGCATGCAGCATGGTTTGACACATTAGCAATGTTTGATACATTATCACAAGAAACTTTTGATTCAAACTCACAGGAACTTTTCAATGTGATTCTGAGAGGATGGAATATTCAAGAAATCTTTGACTATGAAAGCTGCTGAAGGTATCTACTATTGGTGACATTATATTGTTGGCCTCTGACCACTGACTGTTGACTAAAGAAGCCAAGAATATCTCAAAAGAAGGTTGAAAAAACAATGATAAGTTACAGTTTTTCTAAAGTGCTTTCAAATGGCAGGTTAAAATCCATTAAGGAGAGACTGATGCTGTGGCATAATGGATTAAGCTGCCACCTGCAGTGCTGGCATCTTCAATGGACAGCAATTAGAGTTTGCACTGCTCTAGTTCTAATCCAGCTCCCTGTTAATGTTCCTGGGAAAGAAGTGGAAGATAGCCCAAGTCCTCGGGGTCCTGCACTCAGGTGGGAGACTCAAAGAAGCACCTGCCTTCTGGCTTCAGGCTTCAGAGCAGTCAAACTAACTCTTGGATTCATCTGGCAAATGAACCAGCGAATATAAGATCTGTCTCTCCCTTTCTCTGTAACTCTGCCTAACAAATACACAAATAAACCTTTAAAAATAATCTCAGACTATTTTTGCTTTAGCCCAAATAAATTGTTATCTTACAATATTAACATTGTATGAGTGTTGATTTTTAAAATAGCAGTGCCACCTGCTGGTTAATCTGAACCTATGTTTCTATATTTCTTGGGTATATATTTAAAAGTGTAAATGCTCTTTTGCATGCGCACACTCAGTAGCTGGTAACTGCTTGTTCCATCTGTTGCTTCACGCCTCAAATTTCCTACAACAACTGAGGCTGGGAAAGCCAATGCCAGAAGCCTAGAAAGCCATGAGGGTTGATAGAAAGGACCTGAGGACTGGATCCATCATGCACTGCTTCCCAGGATAGCATCAACAGGAAGCTGAATTGGAAGCAGAGGTAGGACCCCAACTCACACAAGCAGACATGGGATGCAGGCATTGCAAGTTGTGGTGTAACTGCAATGCCCAAAGCCAGACCCTGCAATGGTGTTTGACAGCCTGCCACACTATTTTCCAAAGATGCTGCACCATTCCACAGACCCACCAGCAACAATGAGAGTTCCAGTTTTTCCACATTCTGAGCAACATTTGTTATTTTCCATCCTTTCAAAATAAAAATTATTTATTTTTACTTTATTTGAAAAGCAGACACAGAGAAAAAAAAGAGCTCTTCCATCTTCTGGTCCACTCCTCAAATGCCTGCCTCTGCCAGGGCTTGGGTAGCTGATGCCAGGAGCCTGGAACTCTATCCAGGTCTGTGTATGTGTGGCAGAGAGCCAACTGAGACATCACTTGCTGCTGCCTCCCAGGGCGTGTTTTACCATGAAGTGGATCAGAAGTGGAACCAGAATTTGAACGGAGGCACTCCAATACAGAATGTAAGTGTCCCATATGGTAACTTAATCATCAGAGCAATGACTGCCCTCCCAGAACTTTTTTTTTTCATGTTCTAGACTCGAACTCTGTACCTATTAAAAATGAACTCTTCATTTCCAATGCTCTGGATGATCACCATCTTTCTACAAACTATCTCTGTGACTTTGAGTACTCTGTGTACCTCATACAAATATAATTATGCTGTTTTTTGTGATTGTATTATTTAACGTAATATCTTGAAGGTTCATCTTTGTTACACCATAGATTAGAATTTTATTCCTCTTCTTTTTTAAAGATTTACTTATTTTTATTGGAAAGGCAAATCTTACAGAGGAGAGAGAGAAACAGAGATACCTTCCATCCACTGATTCATTACCCAAGAGGCCCAACAGCCAGAACCGAGCTGATCTGAAGCCAGGAGCCAGGAGCCTCTTTCAGATCTCTCACATGGGTTCAGGGTCAAGGCTTCGGGTCATCCAGGGAACAAGCAGGGAACTTGATGGGAAGTGGAGCAGCTCAGATATGAAGTGGCATCTATATGGGATCCTGGTGCATGCAAGGCGAGGACTGTAGCCACTAGGCTACTGTGCCAGGCCCCAGAATTTTCTTCTTTTGGGGCTGGCATTGTAGCAACTGTTGCCTGCGATGCTAGCATCTCCCTTGGACACAGGTTCAGCTCCTGGCTACTCCATGTCCAATCTAGCCCCTGACTAATGATCTAGGAAGGCACCAAAAGATGGTCCAAGTGCTGGGTCCCTGCCACCCATATGGGAGACCTGGAAGAAGCTCCTGGCTTCAGCCAATTGCAGCTGCTATGGGCATCTGGGCAGTGAAGCAATGGATGGAAAAAGATTTCAATGGATGGAAAAAGATTTCTTTTTCCATCTTTCATCCTCTCCCTGTAACTGACTTTAAAAAAAAAATTTGTTTTTATTCATTTGGAAGGCTGAGTTATAAAAAGAGACAGAGATCTGCCATCCGCTGATTCTCTACCCAGCTAACCAGGAAGTGAACTCCCCAGTCAGGCTGGGCCAGGTGAGGCCAAAGCCAGGAACCACCCAGTTTTCCCACATGGGTGCAGGGGCCCAAATACTGAGACCATCTTTCACTGCTTTCCCAGACACATTTACAACAGGTTGGATAGGAAGTAGGGTTACTAGACTCAAATCAGCACCCAAATGGGATGCTAGCATTGCAGACAGCAGCTTAACCATTACACCACAGTGCCAGCCCCACCAGACAAGTAAACAAATCTTAAAACACTTTTCTTCCTTTGTAATGCTGAATAATATTCCATTGCATACATTATATCATATTTAGCTTGTTCACCTATTGACAGACATATGGGATGCTTCCATCTTTTTGCTACTGCAAATAATTGTGCTAAAAGTCATTGGTGTTTGGGCCGGTATGGCTGAACAGGCAGATCCTACATCTTCAGGCTGGCATGCCATATGGGTACTGGTTCATATTCCTGCTGCTTCACTTCCAATTCTGATCCAGCTCCCCATTTGTGGCTTGGGAAGGTAGTAGGGTTGACCCAGGTCCTTGGGCCCCTGTAACCATGTGAGAAACCTGGAAGAGCTCCTGGCTCCTGGCCCCAGATCAGCTCTGCTCCAGTTGTTGTAGTCATTGGGGAGTGAACCAGTAGATGGAAGAACTTTTTCTCTGTCTCTCCTTCTCTCTGTAAATCTGCCTTTCCAAAAAAAGAAAAAGAAGAAAAAAAAAGAAAGACACACACACATATAATTAAAGAAATATTGGTGTCCAAATGTTTTTAATTCATTGGGATATATATACTTAGAAGTGGAACTGCTGGATAATATGCTAATGCTTTGTTTTTTCAATGTATTGGAGGTGGGGAGAAAGAGCAAGAGTGAGTCTTCTCATTAGTTTACTTCCCAAATGCTTACAAATGTTTACAACAGCTGGGACGGGCAGTAGTCAAGCTGAGAAGTGAGAACTCACTCCATGTTTGCATGGGTGGGAGGAATCAAATATTTGAGCCCTCAGTGATGCTTTCCAAGATGTAAATTAGTAGGAAAGTGGAGTTGAGAGTGGGAGTTGGGAATTAAACTTGCATACTGCAATATGGGATGTGTGTACCTTGCATTTTTTTAAAAGATTTTATTTATTTTTATTACAAAGTCAGATATACAGAGAGGAGGAGAGACAGAGAGGAAGATCTTCTGTTCAATGATTCAGTCCCCAAGTGAGCGCAACGGCCAGTGCTGTGCCAATCCGATGCCAGGAACCAGGAACCTCTTCCGGGTCTCCCACGCGGGTGCAGGGTCCCAAAGCTTTGGGCTGTCCTCGACTGCTTTCCCAGGCCACAGGCAGGGAGCTGGATGGGAAGTGGAGCTGCCAGGATTAGAACCGGCACCCATATGGGATCCCGGGGCGTTCAAGGCAAGGACTTTAGCCACTAGGCCATGGCGCTGGGCCCTGCACCTTGCATCTTAATGGATGTCAAAAACTATACTATACTCCTGCCTCTACTTTTAAGCCTATGCACTGTGTGTTTTAACATGCTTCCTTGGTGATTCTCATGCATACTAAAGCTTCAGAACCATTGTCCTGAGGTATTGTCTTAATTAGTATAAAAACTGAACAATGGGACCTGTGCGGCACAGTAGGCGATACCAGCATCCCATATGGGGTTTGAGTTCGAGCTGCTCCACTTCCCATCCAGCTCCCTACTAATCACGTGGGAAATGATGGAAGATGGCCTAAGTGCTTGCCCTATACCAATGTAGGAGACCCAGAAGAGGCTTCCTGCATCTGGCTTTAGAGCAGCCCAGCTCTGGATGTTGTGGCCACTTGGGGAGTTAACTAGTGGGTGGAAGAGTTGTCTGTGTGTGGTCTGTCTCTTCCATAACTCTGCCTCTCAAATAAATAAATCTCAAAAGATTGACCTGCATATCCATGTTCCAGTCCACAGGAAAGGGGAAGTTGCAGGACCATGTACTGAGGCATCTTCTGCTGCTTTCCCAGGCGCCTAAGCAAAGAGGCCGACTGGAGGAGGAGCAGCTGGGATCTTCCCACGTGGGATGCTGGCACCACAACGAATGGTTTGTCTTGCTGTGCCACAACCGTGGGCCTTAGATCAGGTCAGCTACTGCTTTTCCTCTTCTGCACATGGTACAATGCCACATTCTTCTAAATGGCTTGTGTGCCTCCATTTAATGCCAAGCTGTGTTCCATGCTGCAGCGAGTAGTTTCCCTCCTCCCAAGTGTAGTGCCTAAGCTAAAAGTATTCATCTTTTAAAACGCGGTTTTAATTGTGTTCACAAGTCTTCCCTGGTCTCACCATTTTCCTACCCCTAGTATTAACCTAACGCTAGCTTAATCAAGCTAATGGAGTAGAGGGTTAAGGCCAATTCTAAATCACATGTAACGTTATTCAGCATATCAGATAGAATGCAATTAAGCTAGCTTAATGAAACTACCTCTAGTAATCTAGGAATAAATTTATCTCCTACAAAAACCATCTAACTGTATAAAATAGTGAGTACAGGTGTACAGGCTCGCAAAATATCAGTTTTATTAACTGGATACTTGGTTAAGGTGTTTTGTTTGTTTTGTCTTAGCCAAGCTCTTTTTTTCTGAAACAATCAGTATGTGATTCAAAAAAGCAGCAGCTCAGACAGATTTCAGAGCTTTCATGAAGAGAACATTTTAAATGGTATGGGGGAGGTATCACCCATAACCGGGATTTCAGTGTCTCTGGCACTGAAAAACACCTTTCAGCAAAAGCACTCAAAAGTGGAAAGCATATGTCACCTAACAGCCCCTCTCCCACACTCTTGCTAAATCAGTATTTACAGCAGTCCAAATAATACACTGGCCACTCACCCTACCTCCTGTACAGGAGCAGAGATCTGGTTCTCTTTGCCCTGTTCATCTCAAGCGACCAACACTAAGGAAATTCTGTGTCGTACATTACTAACCAGAATGCCCACAAGAGACTGGCAGGTGACAGACACGTAAAGGAAGCTACTTAGGGTATGAAATAAGTGCCAGTGCGAAGCCATACCCATCTCCTAATTAGCTTCCTTACCAATCTGTTCCAACAGTCCCCCCAGCATCTGGAAACACAAAACTTCGGCTTGTCTCCCTTGAGGACGCCAGTCTTCAGTTTCGTAGGATCCAAGACACACTCCCGAAAGCAGAACTGAGTCGGAGAACTGACCTCATTCCAGGAGCAAAAATCTCCAAATTGGCTTTCATTGCAAAACGTATCGATAGAGAACAGAAAAACAGAATCTACTAAGCCCTCTTTAGCGTGACCTTTGCAGTCGAGCTGAGGTCCAGCGGCTCCCCGCACCCCTTACACAGTGTACGGATGGACGCGCGAGATCCGGCGGGCCTCGGGGCAGGTGCAGGAAGGTGGGAAGCTGACCCGTGCCAGAAGCCCACTCTCCGCCGAGGCCATGCGGGCGTTACGCCTGCAGCCCGAGGGGCGCCCAGGCTGGGGCGTACAGGTTGCGAGAGGACCCGGAGCCACAGCACCCCGGGTCAGGGGCTGTCACGGAGAAGCCAGTCCCAGGCGCTCAGGTTCTTTCACGCACTCCCCTCACGCTCATCCTCCCGGGCGCCTTCTAGAACCAGGCATCTCCAGAGCCCCGGCAGGGCGCACGTAAGCGTCTGACGCTCTTGCTACACTGGAGGCCGCGGGGCGACCGATTGTCGGCGTAGGGAGACTCGCCATGAGGGCGGGGCGGCCGAGGCCCTGCACGCGCCTGCGCAGAGGCCGGCTTCCAGGGTCCAGTCCTCCGGGGTGGCAGAAGCGCCGAGCGCCCCGCCGAGCGGAGCGCCCCGCCGGGGAGGCCTATAGTGTGCGCAGGCGCACGCGGCCGTCTCCGGCTTCTTCCGGGCCCCAGATTCCGCTCAAGCCTCGGGACGAGACCTCGGGTGGGCGGGGCCGGGCCGGGGCGGGGCTCCATGCCCCGCAGGCTCCCCACCCTTCACTCTCAGCGCCCCGCAGCCGCCGGCCATCACCTCCTCTGAAGTGCGCGAGTCATGTTACCCAACACGGGGTAAGGGGCGTTTCGGGGGGCGACAGTCGGCGGGAGGGTGGAGTGAGCGGCTCGGAGGGGCCCGCAGCGGGAGGGTTCGGGAAGCCTGCTGCGGAACCCTTACCCCACCCCTTCGCCTCGGACTGTGCCTGGAGACGGCAAGGACCGATGACTAGTAGCTCGAACTTGCGTGTTGCTGGGTAGCAGCAGCACGGAGAACCGTGCCACACGCAGCTGCGGTGCGAAGGGGGCTGCCCCACCGCCCTCGCTCGGTGCCGGCCTTGCCCGGGCAGTGGCCAGAGCTGCTGCAGGACAGGCTGGGCTGCGCGCAGCTGCTTCTAGGGGAAAGGTCTCTGGGACAGCAGGTGACCCTCATGGCTGCCCAGGAGCTCCAGGGTAAGAAAGGAACGGGGTACAAACCAACCTGAAAGTATGAGTACCTTTTCGGAAAAGGTTTAAATGAGGGAATTGTTTAATGAGAGAATTAAGTCTCGGTGACAATGACAGAAAAGAAACGGGTTAGTGGTAACATGTATACCGTCTCGCTGTTTCTAAGTTTTCGGTGTAGTACTGTTGAAAATAGTCACGTTGCAGTGCTACTGGGCTCCAGAACTTTCTCATCTTGCAAAATGGAATGCTGCGACTCAGGCACTGTCCTGCTTTCTGTCGGTGTGAAGTTTAGGCCAGGCGACATGTTGTCCGTTTTGTAATCTGCTTAAAACATTTTTAGCACAAGAGAGATAAGAGCCAGTCCTCCAATTACTTTCTGGTGCGTGTCTATTCTGTGTGTTCATAAACATGTATCCTAAACCAACCAAAAACGCATCTTAAATAATAGTAGCATATTCCATTCTTGGCTTTTACTTTACTTAGCATGTCTTGATACACAGATTTTCATTTGTAAGTAGAAGTTTTTCCTTTAAAAAAAAAGAAGGCCTAATTTATTTGAAAGAGCAACACACAGAGAGAAGGAGAGAGAAATCTTGCATCTGCATCTGTTGCTTCACTCCCCACATGGCCACAGTGGCCAGGCAGAAGCCAGGGACTTGATCCAGGTCTGCCATATCAGTGCAGGGGCCCAAGCACTTAAACTTGCACTGCATTCCTGGGCTATTAACAGGGATCTGGATGCAAAGGTCTCCCACGCGGGCGCAGGGTCCCAAGGCTTTGGGCTGTCCTCAACTGCTTTCCTAGGCCACAAGCAGGGAGCTGGATGGGAAGTGGAGCTGCCGGGATTAGAACCAGCGCCCATATGGAATCCCAGCACGTTCAAGGTGAGGACTTCAGCTGCTAGGCCACGGCGCCAGGCCCCATGGCTGCTCCACTTCTGATTCACCTCTTGCTTACAGCCTCAGGAGGCAGCAGAGGATGACTTAAGTACTTGAGCCCCTGCACCCATGTGAGAGGTCCAGAAGAAACTCCTGGACTTGGCCTAGCCCAGCCCCTGCTGTTGGGGCTACTTGGGGAGTGAACTAGCAGATGAAAGATCTCTCGTCCCCTTCTCTCAGAAGTGTTACCAAAAGAGAGAGAGAAGGGGACGAGCGAGAGAAAAGGAGGTGGAGGCAGAGCTGTAGACATCAT
Source organism: Ochotona princeps (assembly GCF_030435755.1). Taxonomy (NCBI): domain Eukaryota; kingdom Metazoa; phylum Chordata; class Mammalia; order Lagomorpha; family Ochotonidae; genus Ochotona; species Ochotona princeps. The sequence continues at coordinate 17,915,271 of NC_080845.1, read as the reverse complement.
ATCTCTTCCTCCTCTCTCTGCAACTCTGCCTTTCAAATAAAAATAAATCTTTATTTTCTAAAGCATTGGAATGGTTCTTTGAGGTGCTATAGACCTCTCTGTTCGGGTTCTAGCACTTTGGAACCAGAGGAGTTCCTTAGTAGATGAATCCTGCCCACTCTTGCCTTTCTGCCAAGATCTGAGCCTCTTGAGGGAAGAGGAAATGCCCTTTGTCCTGCTGGCACTCAGTCCAACTATACTCGAGGTAAAGAGAGAAGGATTTTTTAAAGCAGTCATGGCATCATTTTCCTACAGGTACTTAATGTTAGAAAATCACCTAGGAGTGGGCATTTGACTGGTAGTTAAGATCCCATGTCTCGTGTCAGAGTGCCTGGGTCCAAGTCCCTGACTCAGCTTCCTGCTAACATAGACACTGGGAACTGCTGGGTGATGGCTCATGTAGCTGAGTTCCTGCCACCTCCATGCGGAACTTGAAGGCCCAGCCCCTGGCTTTGGCCTGCTCCCACCTGAGCTATCAGGGGCTGTGGGGAGTACCCAGTGAGTGGGTGCTACCTCTGCTTGTCTTTCTGCATCTCTCTGCCTCCTAAATAAATGATTTTTTTAAACTACCCGAACATTTAATATATACTGTTTTTTTTACAAGAAGGGAAAATTACACACATGGGAGTGTATTATATATATTTGTATATTTGCAGGTTTTCAAAAAAAGAAATGCAAAAAGGACAAACCAGAAGAAGTAAATGAAGCTGGTTACATAGAGGTTGAAAGGCTAGTTGTCTTTGTCTGTTTATTATTTTATGGCATTCCTCACCAAAAATGAAGAGACAGCAAAACTGAGATTCAGCGCTGGGACAGGTGTTTGGTGCAGAGGTTAGGACGCTGCGTGTGCGTGGGTTTAGGTCCTAGCTCTGCTTCTTATCCAGCTTCCTGCTGATGTACAGCTTGGGAGGCAATGAATGATGGTGTAAGTGCTTGGGTACCTGCTGCACTGTGGGAGTCCTGCTCAGGTTCCCATTTTCTCTTTCAGCCTGGCCTGGTCCCAGCTGTTGTAAGGAGAATGAGCCAGTGGGTGAGAGATTTCCCCCGTCTATCCGTCTCTCTCTCTTTCTGTCCACACAAGTAAAATCTACAAGAAGTGTGATAAATGCCAATTAAAAATAAGAAGCTCAAAATCCTGAGCTTGAATCTGGGATGCAACAAGTGTTGTCCAGTGTATTCTTTAGCACATCAATGAAATAAAGAATGGAAAGGGAGGGAGCTGACATGGGTTAAAAGAGATGTAAGAGGACATACATTCTGTGTCTATTTGTTAAATATTTGTGTTAGTTTATTTGAAAGGCAGAGTGATACAGAGAAAGGGAAAATCAGAGATCGTCCATCTGTTGTTTTACTCCCCAAATGGCTGCAGCAGCTACACCTGGGCTGCTCTGAAGCCAGGAGTTTGGAGCCTCTTCTGGGTCTCCATTGAGGGTGCAGGGCCCAGGCACGTCGGCAGGGCGCTGGATCAGAAGCAGAACATGTAGGACTTGAACTAGTGCTCACTATAGGCAGAGGTTTAACCTACTATATCACGTTGCCAGGCCCTCTTTTTACCACTTTTATCCTTACAATTTTTCTATAGTTTTAAAACTATTCACATGTAGAAGGTTGAGGGGGGTGGTGTCTTACAGCAAGCTCTATTGTCTCTCCTCCCCCCCCCCCCCCCCCCGAATGCCTTCTAAAATTCTGGGCAGAATCCTTCTTTGTTTCTTCCTCACTTCTGGTGGCTGTGGCAATCCTGTGTCTCCTTGGCTTGAAGTTACCTCTCTCTGATTCCTGCCTCTGCCACACCCTGGTGTCCTCCCTATGTGGCTGTGTTCATACAGTCTTCTTGTTTATAAAGACACCAGTCAGACTGGATTTCGGGCCTTACTCTAGTCTAACATGACTTCATCTTCACCAGTGCTGGTTGCAGTAATCCCGTTTCCAAATAGGGTCGCCTTCTAAAGTACCAGAAGATTTCAACATATCTTTTTATGAGACACAGTTTAATCAATAATAGGAGATAATGTTTTGGTTCATTAAGGTTCAAAGTTAATATGTCCTGTCATCACAATTGGGCCTGTGTTCATCTGTAAAAATCATTCTTTAGGGCCATGTACACACAAAGTGGCTCAGGTTTGGCCTATGGTGTATGGATTGCTAGTTGAAACGTTAATATATAGGTATTAGTATTAGGAACCAAGGGAATGAATAATAATACTAAGGTAAGGGTTGGGGAAGGAAGGAGGATTGATCTGGAGAGGAATGCTGAGTGGCTTGTGGGATTCTGCTGATGCCTTTTTCCTCGGCTAGGGTACTGAGTTTATGATTGTTCGTTTTTGTTATACACATTTTTGGGCAAAGTTTTTGTATGTTGCCAATATTTCACCAAAAATCTGCCACCCCCTCCATGCACACACTTTTGTATCTGCTCCATTTCTCTTTTCTAATTACCAGACAGGTTATTCCCTATTACAAAAATGCCTCTGGCACTTTCTCTGATATTTTACTTCCAGAGGGTGATCCTCTGGGTCTTGCAAGAGGCTCATATTTTTCTGTTAACGTACTTATTATCTGTTACCACCATCTCCTGTTTCTTCTTTTTCTCTCTGTCATTGTCACTGAGATATAATTCTTCTCATTAAATGATTCCCTCATGGGCCTTACACATTAGCCTAGAGGCTAAAGCCTTGCCTTGCACGCCCGTGGATCCCAAGTGGGCACCGGTTCTAATCCCGGCAGCCGTGTTTCCCATCCAGCTCCCTGCTTGTGGCCTGAGAAAGCAATAAAGGACGACCCAAAGCTTTGGAACCTTGCACCCACTTGGGAGATCCAGAAGAGACTCCTGGCTTCGGTTCGGCGCAGCTCTGGCTGTTGCGACCCCTGGGGAGTGAATCATTTGATGGAAGATCTTCCTCTCTCTCTCTCCACTCCTCTCTGTATATCTGCCTTTCCAATAGAAATAAATAAATCTTTAAAAATATATATACAGTTCATTGACTGGACAATAAGATGCTGGACTCTATGTTTGGTATACGCTTGCAATGGGGGAATCTCAACTGAACTTGAGCTGTGGTTATGCAGCAGGGTGGAGGAATCCACCATGGTGGGAGGGTTTGGGGAGGGGTGGGGAGAACCCAAGTACCTATGTAACTGTGTCACATAATACAATGTAATTAATGAAGAAAAAAAAAATAAAACACACAAATCAGAAAAAAAAAAAAAAGAAAATGTATCTTCAGCAATAAAAAAATGACTCTTGTACAAGAACATGAGGATTACTTACATTTTATCTGAGCTATTTGCAAGTGCAAACCAACAGGTTAGCAGATTGGTTATAACAAACAGGAAGTAAAACCTAGAGTTAACAAGACCACAGGGTTCAGCTTACATTGGTTAAATTATTTCATTGAATAAGTACTTAAATATATCCTGCATATTAATTGGCAACCAAATTTTCAAGGTAATCTTAAACTCAGAATTTCTGCTGGATGCTTTAAAATTGGAACCGAGCCCGACAATTTACCTGTAACAGCCTATTTATCAAGAGATAACTTGGTCCAAATGTCAAAATCCGTTTTCATGAAAGTCTAATCAGATATTTAGAGCACAGATGTCCTTAATTCTTGTTGCAACAGGTTATACAGTAATTATTAAATCCTTCAATTAATTAAGTACCATTGTCAATAGAGATCTTGGATTCAAATAATCTTATCTTTGTATAATACTATAATGTGTATAGTACTGCATTTTCCATGCTATTATAAATTATGAGTGCCATTCGTCACAGTGTACAACTTTTCTATAAACAGCTTCCATACCTCACAGTGAATGTATTGATACCTACATTCCAGCACTGATGTGAGAAATAAATAAAATAACAGGGGCATTCTCTTTGAACATGTCAAAATATATATATATATATATATACAGTTCACTGGACCTTGTATCAGCAAGCACATACAAAAATCAGGTCTGGGATTGCCTCAGATGAGGTTTCTTGGGGGATCCCCAACTGAACCGCTGGACTCAGAACTTCGACCTTGGAGAGAACTGCAAAGTCCATGAACGGACGATGGAATGTTTACGTCAGCGCTGAGCCTCCTCAGTGACTCAGACAGAGCAGTGCAGAGCATGGCCAGGTGCACATGGAGAATACGACGGTACACTGGAACCTGCAGAGGACACCTGGTACCAGAGCAGAGGTCGGAGGACAGAACAAATCAACTACCCCAGCCAAGTGTTGGCAGTGAAAATTGGGGCAAATGGAGACTCTAAGGTGGACTGTGCCAGGCAGTGGATTCAGGAGAGATTTCATCGTGCTTGGAGTGGCGAGGTTGGCAGCAATTCAGAACTGTTGAACTATCAAAACCACTTGAGCCGGATCCCTCAGAGCATGCCCCATACTGGGGACCCTGGGTGGTTGGGCAGCTGGATGTGGCTTTTCCCTTATCTCTCCCTTTCCCCAAAATGCAAGGAATAAAGAGAATGTGGTAACAATGGTCTTACCCACTTTCCTCTAGTCCTTGACCCTTTGCGCCCTAATCAACTATGTAAAAATTATCAACAAAATAAAAATAAGTAGAAAAAAATATATGCCAGTTCACCGACTTTTTTAGTTTATCCATCAAGTTGTACAACTTTCATTATAATCCATTTTTATTCATGTATTTGTTTATTTGAAAGATAAATTTCCATTTTCTGCCTCCCCAAATGCCTGCAGTTGCTGGGATTGGGAAAAGATGAAACAAGGAACTCAGTCAAGATCTCTTGCCTGGGTGACCTGCTGCCTTCCTGTGTGTATTGGCGGGAAGCTGGATATGGAGTAGAGCTGAGACCTCAGCCTTGCACCCCTACACAGGATGCTGTGTGTCAAGTGATGGAGTCCTCTACTCCAAACACCTGTCCCACAGTCCATTCCAACACCTTTTCATCATTCTCCCAGTAGACCCGTTATCCTTTAGCTGTCAACTTGCAGTCTCTCCCATGCCCAGCTCTAGGCAACCACTGATTGCTGTGTCTCTCTGGATTTGCCTGTTTTAAATATTTTATGTAAAGAAAATCATACAATTTATGATTCTTAGAGATGGCCTCTTAGCAGGCATCTTTTTGGTTCATTTATGTTTATGTAGCCTGTATCAGTGCTTTATTTCTGAATGATCTTGTGCTGTATGGATATATTGCCTTCTCTGTGTCTAGCCATGGGCTCATGGGCATTTGGGTTGCTTCCACTCTGGCGGTTAAGAGCATCCATTTAACAATTACCTGCTTTTAGATAATTTCTTTCAAGTGAGTATGTTGAAGTGTATTTTTAAAATATTAGGAATATCATGAAATCTGTGCATAAGCCATTGCTCGGAAAGGATCCTTGAGGGCCATGCCTTGGCTCAGCTTAGAGGATGGTGCTTAGGCTACTTACATCCTCCAGCGGGATGCCTGGTTTGAGCTGTAGCTCAGTTTCCAGTCATGCTTTCCTGCTAATGTGCATTCTGGGAGGCAGCAGGTGGATTCCTGCTACTCACGCAAAGACCTGGACTAGGTTATGAACTCTTGACTTCAGCCTGGCTGCTGTCAGCTTTGGGGGAGTAGACCAATAAATGAATGCTCTCTCTCTGCTTTTCAAAGTGAAAATAAACAACTAAAAAAGACTTTTAAAGGGTTTTCTTTTAGATATATTTTGCTTATTTGAAATAAAATTCTCATTTGAAAGGCAGAGTTACAGACAAGGAGGGAGAGGCAGAGTGAGATACCATTCTCTGGCGAGGGCAGGCCAGACTAAAGCCAGGAGCCAGGAGCTTCTTCCATCTCCCGCATAGGCTCAGGGGCCCAGTTACTTGGGCAGGATCAGAACAGGAACAGAGAGGATTGGAAATAGTGCTGTTATGAGATGCTGGCATCACAAGTGGATGCTGCTATGCCACAATGATGGCCTCTGACGGATTTTATTTTGCAAAGGTTGATTTTATTTGTTAGAGAGAGAGAGAGAGAGAGAGAGAGAGAGAGAGAGAAAGTTTGAGATTGATCTTCCGTCGTCTGGTTAATTCCTCAATGGCCACAACAGCTAGGGCTGGGCTAGGCCAAAGCTAGGAGCCGGGAGCCTCATCCTGTTCTTTTGCATTGACGTTGAGTGTCGGGCTTACACACTTGGGTCATCTGCTGCTGCATTCACAGGCACACAGCAAGGAGCTGGAGCTGAAGAGGAGCAGCTGATGCTGTCATTGGCATCCATGTGGGATGCTGGCGTTGGTAGTAGCTTAACTGGTTATGCCACAAAACTGGCTCCAGAACTAAAAATTTTCCAAAGCCTTATTTATTTTTCCAAAGCTTTAAATACATAGGACTCCCTCATGCTTTACTTTCCATTGAGCGACCAATTGCAGTTGTCATAAATAATAAAGTCATTGTGAAATGTAAGGAGAGTAGTTTCTAGCTGTCAGATGGGTGACAGGGGTTATTGAAAATTTCACAAAGGAGGATGTGTGTATGCAATGAAAATGTGTTTGAGCAGCTGATACTGGTCAGTAAAAAAGATGTTGAATCTTCTAATAATGTAATATTTGTTTTGTTGTAGGAAGCTGGCAGGATGTACAGTTTTTATCACAGGTGCAAGCCGTGGCATTGGCAAAGCTATTGCTTTGAAAGCAGCGAAGGACGGAGCAAACATTGTTATTGCTGCGAAGACCACACAGACACACCCCAAGCTTTCAGGAACAATCTATACAGCTGCTGAAGAAAGTGAGTGTGGCAGTGCCACTTACTGAAATGTCCTCAGTGACTTCACCACATGATGGGCTCGCCGCAGAGTTGAGCTAGTCATTTGAGAGCTATCTTATGAATATTTACATTGTCACTTTAGAGCAGTGAGTGGGACTGTTTTTCTCCTCTAGCCCTTGTTTTAAGAAAGTGTTTATTTGAAAGGCAGAATGATACAGAGAGAGAGAGAGAGAGAGAGAGAAAGAAAGAAAGAAAGGAGGGATCAAGATCGTCTATCTGCTGATTGATTCTCCAAATACCTGCAACAATGGTTGTTGGGCTAGGCTGAAGCCAGGAGTCTGGAATGCTCTCCAGCATGGATATAGGGATCCAGGTACTTGGATCATTATCTGTTGCTTCTCTGGATGTATTAGCAGGAAACTACATTGGAAGCAGTAGAGCCTGGATGCACTCTAATATGGGATGTATCATCCCAAGCAGTACTTTAAGCTGCTATACTGCAACAACCACCCCTGTGGCACCTTTTGTGAAAAAAAATATATATATATTTGTAAAATAGAAAGAGGCAGACCAAGAGAGTTGCTCATCTGCTGCTTTATTCCCCGAATGCCTGCAACAGACCTGGGCTGGGCTATGGCCAGTATTAGGAGCTGAGCATTCAATCCAGGTCTTATGGATGCCAGGAAGCCAATTTCTTGAGCCGTAACAGTGGCCTCCCAGGGTGTGCATTTGCAGAAAGCTGGAATCAGGAGCTGGAGCTGAGATCAAACCCAGACATCCTTCTGCTTGGGGTATCCAGGAGATACCCCCTTCCTCTGGCACTTCTAAGTCATGCAAGAAGCTACTTTAAATCATGTGTCATGAGGACAGTGTTCTTGGATGGGAGGAAGAGATGAGGAGTGGAAGTGGAGAGGAGAGAATTTGAAAAAACTTGCCTGGTTATTCTGCATACAGTTTCAAGTTATTAATATTTTAACAGGTAATTATCATGACTTCCTGTTCAAGGCATTGTGCTAGGTAGCAGTGCTGGAAAGAAGGACTTAAGCAGGGCCTGGCATGGTAGCCTGTTGGCTAAAGTTCTCGTCTTGAACATGCCGGGATCCCATATGGGCGCCGGTTCTAATCCCAGCAGCCTCACTTCCCATCCAGCTTCCTGCTTGTGGCCTGGGAAAGCAGTCGAGGATGGCCCAAAGTCTTGGGACCCTGCACCTGTGTGAAAGACCCAGATGGGGCTTCTGGCTCCTGGCTTCAAATTGCCTCAGCTCCTGCCATTATGGTCACTTGAGGAGTGAATCATTGGATGGAGGATCTTCCTCTCTGTCTCTCCTCTTTCATATATGTATCTGACTTTCCAATAAAAATAAATAATAAATCTTTAAAAAAAGAAGGACTTAAGCATTCAATTTTAATGACTATTGCCAGTTTTGCTAGTAATATTAGTAACATTTTGGTTATGTTAGAGAAATGTATATGAAGTGCTTATGAGTGGAGTAATTTAAAAATGCAAGCAAACAAAGAAGGAAGGGGAGGGAAAAAACAGAAGGTAAAACAGTAACAATTATTGAAGATAGGGGCCTGGCGGGATGACTCCATTGGCTCATCTTTGCCCTGCAAGTGCTAGGATCCTATATGGGTGCTGGTTCATGTTCCGGTTGCTCCACTTTCCATCTGGTTCCTTGCTTATGGCCTGGGAAAGCTGCAGAGAAGGGTGCAAAGCCCTGGGCATCAGTGCCTGTGTAGGAGACCTAGAAGAAGCTCCTGGCTACTGGCTTTGGATTAGTTCAGCTCGGCCATTGCAGCCATTTGGAGAGTGAACCAGTGGATAGAAGTTATTTCTCTCCCTCCTTCTCTCTATAAATCTGTTATTCCAATAATAGTGAGTTAATCTTTTTATACTTGATCTTAACCAAAAGACCGAGAAGCAATGATGAATGAATAAATCTTTTTCAAAAAATATTGCAGATGGGGGATGAATTTCATAATTTTAAAGTATATAATTTTCTATACTCTGAAATTTTCCATGATGCAAAATTTTTCGTGTTTAAAGTGAAATAATAAAAAAAAAACCTCTTCCTTTTTTTTTTTTTAAGTAAAGTTAGCCTATCAGATCTGAAGCTGGGAATGGTTGGTTTGTCCCAGTTTGTGGTGGAGTCATTAGTGGTTATAGGACATAGTTATTTATATTGGCTTTCTGAAAATAGGATTTTTTTTCTCTTGACTGATGTATAAGAACAGAGTGTTAGAATGTTTTCCTGCTCATTAAGTTTCCTCTTTTGCAGTTGAATCAGCTGGAGGAAGGGCCTTGCCCTGTGTTGTTGATGTGAGAGATGAACATCAAATCAACAGCGCTGTAGAGAAAGCAGTTGAGAAGTTTGGAGGTAGCTCCTTTATTCTGAAATAAGTATTGAGTACTGATTAAAATACAGTGTACTTTAAGTTTTTAAAATGTCTTATCTTTTTGCTTTGTGTATAAATTGCTAAAGCAAAGTTGATCCTGGTTTTGACACTCTTTGTGCTTCCCAACACCAGAAAGGAGCCCAGTGCTTTGAGTAAGAGGCTTTAAGGGGAAGAGGAAGGAGAGGAAGGGAGGGTAGGATGCTAGGCAGAGGGGGCAGACCTTGGAAATGTTCTAGATAGGCGAGGAGACTGGAAGGAATTTGAGCTAAAGTTCACAGAGATAGGGAAGTCCAAGGTAAGAGAGTAGGTAAGGGGGAAGCCACAACCACCAAGAACTTCCTTGGAGTTTCACGTAATTGACTGTATCTCATTGTGCTGATGAAAATCTCATGGGTGCTGTTTTGAAACAGCTCCGAGTCTTGCATTGATGAATTGGTCAGTTCTATTGTCTGAAAAAAGCATTTGTGTATCACTGATGAAAGTTCAACTGTAAATGCTTTTTTGGTGTGTAACTCAGAAGTCTGCCTCACATTTAACATGAAATTGATTATTTTGAAAACAGGAATTGACATTTTGGTCAATAATGCCAGTGCTATTAGCTTAACCAACACTTTGGAAACACCCACGAAGAAAGTGGATTTGATGATGAATGTGAACACCAGAGGCACCTACCTTACGTAAGTTTAAAAGAACTGTGCTGGAGGATATTGCAATGTTTTCTCAATTTAGTTATGAACAAACTGAGCCAAGTTAGCAGTGCCATTGGAAAGTCAATCAGTCACTCTTTGTAAAGGCTGAGAAGCACCCTGAAGTCAACAAAAAGCCTTGTGTTAAAAAAAAAAAAAGACTGAATTTTTCTTATGTAATCAATAGTAAGCTTTAATGTATGCAACAAAATAGCTAATGGTGGGATAGGCATTTGGCTTAACAGTTAAAATGCTAGTTAAGGAGTAAGCCTTGTGACATTGCATGTTAAGCCTCCACCTAAAATGCTGGCATCCTGTATGGGCACCAGTTCAAGCCCTGGATGCTCCACTTCCAATCCAGCTGTCTGCTAATGTACTGGGGAAAGCAGCAAGAGATGTCCCAAATGCTTGGGCCCCTGAACCCATCTGGGAGATCCAGAAAAAGTTCTTGGCTGTTTGCATGGCCCAGCCACTGCCGTTGTAGCCATGTGGGGAGTGAACCAACTGATGGAAGATTCTTTCTTCCTCTCTCTGTAACTTTGCCTTTCAAATAAATAAAAAACAAGTCTTTAATTTAAAAATAAAATCTAGCTGAAGTACCTGCGTTTCACATTGGAGTATCTGGTTTGGTACCCAGCTCTGGCTGCTGCTTCTAGCTGCCTACCAGTGTAGACCCTAGCAGGCAGTGGTGATGGCTCACATGGAAAAAGGATTGCGTTCCTGGCTTCTTGCTTGTCCTAACCCACGTCTTCCTGAGCATCTCAGGAATGAACTGACAGATAGGAACTCTTCCTGTCTGTTTCTCTGTGTCTTCCATAAATAAAATCAAATTAAAGCCCCAATGATGCTATCTGGGGCATTATTAAGGTTAATGCAGAAGATAAAATGAAAGAGCGTGTAGTCCTCCTAATATGTTCTGGGTTAGACAATGTTTTAAATTGATACTTAATACGCATGTTGTATGACTACATTTAATCATTGATGACAGTTTATATTGTAAATGAGGAAGCCTAGTTATATTCATTTATGGTGTCAAAAGAATTTCCTTGAGATTAATATTTCTTAGACCAATTACACTTGACCTGAGCAAGTGACTTGCTCCAGATATTGAGAAATGTCTTCAAGTTTTTAAAATAGAATAGCAAAATTAGTCATCATAACTATAAATAATGCTACCAGTTTACTAAAATCTAAACTGCGCTTTTATCCCAAGAGGTAGTGATGATCAGTACAAGTAAAGCATTGGATTATGAATTAACATCTGTAATCATTGTTACAGACTTGGCCTTTGACATTGGCATTATGACTTACAGGCTCACAAATGTAGGCTCCCTTTACTCTTCCTCATGAAGTTGTGTCTTTGGAAGCCTGTTTAGCAAGAACAGTCTGGTCCACTTTCTTATACTGGGATCAGTATCCAAAAGTGAAGGTGATGGCCTGTATCACATGTCTTTGTTTTATTTTAAAAATCTGTTTATTTTTATTGGAGAGACAGACTTACAGAGAGAAAAAGAGAAATATCTTCCATCTGCTGGTTCACTCCCCCAGTGGCTGCAGCAGCCAGGGCTGAGCTGATCCAAAACCAGAACACAGGAGCTGCCTCCGGGTCTCCCACATGAATGCAGGGTCCCAAGGCTTTGGGCCGTCCTCTACTGATTTCCCAGGCCATAAGCAGGGAACTGGAAGGGAAGTGGAGCACCCAAGACATGAACTGGCACCCACATGGGTTGCTGGCCCTTGGAGGTAGAGAATTAACCGATTGAGCTATCATGCCAGGCCCCCCTGCATCACATTTCTACATTTAGCAGTTCAGTTAAAAACAAAGCCAAACCAAAAGCTCCATTTTCAAACTACAGGAAAAATAAGCTCATGTTGTTCAATTACCTTTGTCAATGAATACAGTTCCCTTTGTCAGTTGGTGCTGTCTAGCACCGATGTACTTACAGGCTGCAGGCAGGTTTGACCGACACGTCTGCAAATATCTAGGAATAGATACTCTAAAAATAGAAGCTCTTGCACAGAGTGTTGGAAGTTACCAACACTTTTATGATCATCTTTTTTTGTTGTTAAGATTTATGTGTCTGAAAGGCAGAGCATTAGAGAAAGAGGGATGATGTGATGTAGTATTTAAGAGTTTTTGAAATAATAGGTGAGATAGGCATGTAGTGGGGAATGCTCCTTAGGTAAGATTGATGAGGCTGAGGGCCAGGCTGACAGAGTGCAGATGGAAAAAAGTTGTGTCAAACAGAGCAAAGGAAAGCTTATGCTTTTCATGTCAATGAAATGAGCTTTGTCTTTGAAGGAGAATTTACAGTCTTGTTGCCTGAAATAGATTTAGTTTGTTTCCCATTGTTGCTTTGAGGCGTAGTTTTTACTGTTTAATGAAAATCACTTAATGTTGTTTACCTCTTTTAGTCTTATCCCCACTCCCACAAAGGGAGATATCTTTGCAAATGATTAACAATATGTACAAAATTTGCTTTAGTGGTATTGATTATATTTGATTTGTGAGCTTCAAAAGATAACAAGGGGGCTGTGCATTTTGTATTATGAAAAAAACTGACTTGAAATAAGAATGGAAAAAGTCAAAGCTATAAAATAATTATTTAGCTATATGTTTTTTTTTTTTTAAAGATTTATTCATTTTATTATAGCCAGATATACAGAGAGGAGGAGAGACAGAGAGGAAGATCTTCCGTCCGATGATTCACTCCCCAAGTGAGCCGCAACGGGCCGATGCGTGCCGATCTGAAGCTGGGAACCAGGAACTTCTCCCGGGTCTCCCATGCGGGTGCAGGGTCCCAATGCATTGGGCCGTCCTCGACTGCTTTCCCAGGCCACAAGCAGGGAGCTGGATGGGAAGTGGAGCTGCCGGGATTAGAACCGGCGCCCATATGGGATCCTGGGGCTTTCAAGGCGAGAACTTTAGCCACTAGGCCACGCCGCCAGGCCCTATTTAGCTATATGGTTTTATAACTTAGTAATTGAACATTTTAAAATGTTAGATTTGAATTGTTTTTAATAAATCGATTGCTATTAGAATCAGTTTTTTAAAAAAATGAAACTATGTAATTGCTCCCAAAGGTGTACTGCATTTTATCTTGAATGTAAATTAAATTTGGAAGTGTGTTGGGAGTAATATTACTAAATTATAGTTCCAGTATAGTAAGAGTATTATGCCTGCTAAGATGAAATAATCAGTAAATGTAGTATCGATATTAGTGATTGTTTTTTTCATGTATAGCACTTTCCTAAGTGCTGTATCAGTGTAATATTAATTCCTTAGTCAATTCTGCACGGTATTGGGTATCATCAGAATAGAATAGAATTTGAATTTTGTATTTTTTTCCACAGACCCACAGTGAGGGGACAGAAATAGGATTTGAATCCAGGTCTTTTTGGCTTGAAAACCATGTTCTTTACAACTATGGTGATCTCTAAGTTCTGTAACTGTTTGTGCCAATTAGGTGTGTGGTACGTGTGTGTTGGCACAGTTGTAGTTGATGATAGCCTCAGCTGAACTTAGGAAGGCTAATGTCAAAAATGTGATTATTTTCATCAAGGATCATGTTGTCAGGCTGTAAGCAAAGTTTCAGAGGATGCAAATTAGTTGCTTTTTGAATATTTATTTTAGAAAACAAGCCATAGTATCCTACAAGCAAAGCAAACATGTCCTACAGGTTATCGAGCAAGCTCAGTTGTGCTGTAGGAGTGATTGAAAGTATAGCTGTAAAAAGAGGTGAGGCTGTTGGAATGCTCTTCACTTGACATTCATTCTCTTGTGTTCAGATCCAAAGCCTGTATTCCATACCTGAAGAAGAGTAAAGTTGCTCATATCCTCAACCTTAGTCCACCACTGAATCTAAACCCCGCATGGTTCAAGCAACACTGTGGTAGGTAGCAGGATGAAGGGATGATTGGGTTTGGTTAATTTGTTTTAAGGTAAACCAGTATGTCCATGATGCAATCACAAGCTGTATAATTCATTTAACATTGAGTTTTCTCTGGCAAATCAGTGGGATTTTTGGGAAGTAGATTGTTAATTGTTTATCTGTAATTTCAAGGCTTGAGCTTAATTCATATTGAATAAAATGATTCAAATGAATGACTGTTGTATACACCTGTGTAAACAGTACCCAAATCAGAGTATGGGTTTCTGTCATCCCAGACAGTTCTTTCATGTCCTAACAAGTACATTTTATTGCATGTGATTTATTCAGTTAAATTGGCTAAAAACTAACCATTGAAACCTTCTATTTTTTTTTATATCTGATAACTTAAGATGAGTATCCAAAGTAACAAAATTTATATAGAGGTACTTCTTTTTTTTTGACTCACTTTTAATTTTTATTGGAAAGTCAGATACACAGAGAGGAGGAGGAACAAGACAGGAAGATCTTCCACCCATTGATTTACTCTCCAGGTGGCCGTAATGGCCAGAGCTGTGCCAATCTGAAGCCAGGATCGTCTCCAGGTCCCCCATGTGGGTAAAGGCTCCCCAGGCTCTGGGCCATCCTTGACTGCCTTCGCAGGGCACAAGCAGGGAACTGGACAGGAAGTGGGGCTGCTGGGACTAAAACTGGCACCCATATGGGATCCCGGCACATGCAAGGCAAGCACCCCAGCCGCTAGGCTACTGTGCCCGGCCTGAGGTGCTTCTTTTTGAAAGCGTAACGTCGGGCGAATATTTGTGTAACAGATGACATTACTGCTTGTAGGGCTGATATTCTATATCGGAGTGTAGTACTAGTTCGACTCCCGGCTCTGCCTTCCACCTAGCTCCCTGCTGATGTACCTGGGAAAGCAAAGGCTGAGGGTTCGTGTATGTGCGCAGACTTCTGCCACCCACATGGGAAACTGGTTGGAGTTCAAGGCTCCTGGTTTCAGACTATTGAGCCTATTAGGAGAATAAACCTGGGTGTAGAAGTTCTCTCTCTCTCTCTCTTTCTCTCTCTCTCTCTCTCTCTCCCCCCCTCTGTCACTCTGCCTTTCAAATAAATACGTAAATCTATTTTTTAAGGAAACCATGAATTTCACAAATTAAAAGGGTTACTTATAGTTCTTTTTTTTTAGATGCTTGGAGTAGAAACACATGAGTAACACAGAAGGAAGTTGTGCCTTAACTGATGTGGCTAAATGAATTTGCAAACTCTTGTTGTTTAAGCAGCAGTAGCTCCCCTTTACATAGTAACTTTTTAAAAAAAGATTCTTTATTTAGTTTAAAAGATTTCTTTCTTTATTGGAAAGTCAGATATACAGAGAGGAGAGACAGAGAGGAAGATCCTCTGTCCAATGATTTGCTCCCTAAGTGGCCACAGAGGCTGGAGCTGAGCCAGTTCAAAGCCAGGAGCCAGGAGCCCCTTCCTGGTCTCTCCATGTGGGTGCAGGGTCCCAAGACTTTGGGCAATCCTTGCCTGCTTTCCCAGGCCACAAGCAGAGAGCTGGATGGGAAGCGGGGCTGCTGGGATTTGAACTGGTGCCTATGTGGGCAAGGACTTTAGCCACTATGCTATTGCACTGGGCCCAAAGATTTTTTTTTTAAATTGGAAAATCAGGTACACAGAGGGGAGGAGAGACAGAGAGGAAGATCTTCCATCTGCTGGTTCATTCCCCAAGTGGCTGCAACAGTCAGCTGAGTCAATCTGAAGCCAGGAGCCAGGAGCCTCTTCCAGGTCTCCCACACAAGTGCAGGGTCCCAGGGCTTTGGGCCGTCCTTTACTGCCTTCCCAGGCCACAAACGGAGCTGAATGGGAAGTGGGGCTGCCAGGACACAAACTGGCGCCCATTTAGGATCTGGATGCGTGCTAGGCAAGGACTTTAGCCACTAGGCTAACGTGCCAGACCCTTAAGTAATAACTCTTATTGTCTAAAAAGAAAAATACAGACCAGGAAACAAGTAATTTATCTCCATAATATTCAGAAAAATGAAGCCTTGTTGTGATCTCTTATTCATATATTAAGATGGAAACATGTAAAACTAGTTCATTTGTTCATTTACATAAAAATTATTCTTCACAAAATGTTATATTAAATTATATTTTGCATATTTTATAATGAAAATATATAAAAAAGAAAATAGTAATAGAAAAATTGGTTATTTCGATTCAAAACTCAATTTGTTTTTTAATTACAGTATAAGTTTTTTTTTTTCAGCTTATACCATTGCTAAGTATGGTATGTCCATGTGTGTTCTTGGAATGGCAGAAGAATTTAAAGGTGAAATTGCAGTCAATGCATTATGGCCCAAGACAGGTATGTACCTAAACATTTTTTGGGGGGGCAGGTATTTGGCCTAGTGGTTGGGATTCTGGTTGGGAAGCCCATGTCCTGTACTGGAGTGCCTTCGTTCAATTTCTGACTCCAGCTGCAAACTGCAGCATCCTGCTGGCGCAGACCCTGGGAAGCAGCAGTGAGGCTCAAGTGTCTGAGTCCTTGGCACCTACATGGGAGACATGGATTGAGTTCCAGGGTACTTGGAACCTCTCTAATTAAAAAAAAAAAAAGAACGACAATATCATTTATTAGATTTTCATTAGTTGTCCTTGGCACTTGGCACAGAGTGGCAGCTTTACGTGAAATGAACTGGAAAAGAAATACAATAATTTCATTAAAAAAAACTGTAAGAGATTGAATTTTAGCATGAAAAATACATTTTGAACTTAGAGTGTGTTTGAATTTTAGTTGTATACACACATACACTCGTTAAGTTGAATGAATGGATTGGATGTTTTTGTTACTACATGAATAATAGCTTAGAAGTTCAAGGGCAAGAAATATCTCAAAAGAGCAGAAACACTCCCTGAAGGCAAAAAAATAAGACACTTTCAAAGGTACCCGGGGAGCTCCACTTGCAAGTGTCAGGAGTCCAGAGAGGAGGTCTGGGTAAAGAACAGAGAGAGGAGAGAAAATAATTGAACTAGCACTAGGAAACAATTCTCTGAGCAGAAAAGTGACTTACATGCTTTATGTATATTGAAAGGTTTATCAGATTTGTGACTGAACTTATAGGAGTGAAACAGACATCTGGGAGAATCTTGAACTTTCAAGGGTGAAATGAGAATTGGTGTTACTTACAAAGGAAGAAGACTGTATCTTTTATCATTCAGCAGCAGAAACTAGAGTGCAGTGGAGTAATCTCTGTACATTACTGATTGGAAGAGACTTACCTGAGTTATAATCATTGACAAGATGAGAGGAAGAAGCATGGATATGCCACTATGCTTAAGAAAGTCTAGAAAGAGCTGTTGGCCAAACAGCAGGTTTTCCTAGAAGGCTGTGATGACCAGGGCTGGGAGAACCCAAAACCAGTGCTTGGAGCTTCTTCTGGGTCTCGCCCGTAAATACAGAGTCCCAGGGACTTAGGCCACATTCTGCTGCTTTCCCAAGTGTATTAGTGGAGAGCTGGTCAGGGGTAGGGGAGCCAGATCTCAAACCAGCATCCATTTGGGATACCTGCACTATGGATGGTCACTTGACTAGCTGTGCCACAGCACCAGCCCCCAGAATTTTTTTTCAGAAAGAAAAATTAGCATGTAACCAAAAACAATTTTTTTATGGTGTATACTATATTTATTTATTTATTTATTTATTTATTTATTTTATTAAATTTATTAAATTTATTCATTAATTACATTGTGTTGTAATTACATAGAATCTGGCATTCTCCCCCCCACAATCCCCCCATGGTGGGTTCCTCCACCCCACTGCATAACCATAGTTCAAGTTCAGTTGAAATTCCCTCCCTGCAAGTATTTGCCAAGCATAGAGTCCAACATCCCATAGTCCAGACAAGTCCAACTACTTATTGGGTAGACCCTCTCTGGTCTGAGGGCAGAGTCAGCAGAGTATCTTCCCGGTCAAATAAAAGCACTGATATACCATCTGCAACAATTAACATCGTTATGGAATTAATTGACATGGTATTGAGCAGTCAACATGTTAAAAATAAATGCGATTTCTTAACCACTTTCTGTGACCCACCATTCACAGTTCAGTTTTAGTTTATATACTACAAATGACATAATGACATAATGACACTTGTTTTATGAGAAACCAACATGCACTCCTATGTTCATAGCAGCATAATCAGTAATTGCAAAAACATGGAAACAACCAAAATGCCCATCAGCAGAGGATTGGATAAGAAAGCTATGGTTCATCTACTCCATGGAATACTACTCAGCTATTAAAAAAAACAAAATGCAGTTCTTTGTGGCCAAATGGGCCAAACTGGAAACCATAATGCTAAGGGAAATGAACCAATCCCAAAAGGTTAGATATCACATGTTTGCCTTAATTTAATATGATATGATGTTAAGCATATCATGTTATGTTATGGATATTATGTCATTTGTAGTATGAAAACAATAATTTTTTAACATTTATTTATTTTTGCTTGAAATTCAAAGTTACAGAGAAAGAGGGAAGGGCAGATCTTGCATTCCCTTTTTCACTTCCCAAATGGACACCTTTCCAGAGCTGAGCCAATCCGAAGCCAGGAGCTAGGAGTTTCTTTCAGGTCTCCCACATGGGTCCAAGGGCCCAAGGCCCTGGGCCATCCTTTACTGTTTTCTCAAGCCACCAGCTGGAAGCTGGGTTGGAATTGGAGCAGCTGGGACTAGAACCAGTGTCCATATGGAATTCCAGCATCCAGGTGGAGTTTTAGCTTGCTATTCCACTGTGCTGGCCCCAACACTTACAAGGTGAGGAAAGGGGAGACATGGAAATGGTGGAATTCTGAATGGCTCTAGTGTTGTGGGAAGAATGGGGAAGGAAAGATAATATGACAGTTTCTTTCAGGACAGCCACAATTCCAGATGGTATCTTTTTTTTTTTAAATAATTTTTTTCCCATTTGGTAATGAGGCAGAGAAATGCTTTGGGATTTAAAAATTAGACATGGACCTGGTGCGATGGCTTAGTGGCTGAATCCTCACCTAGGAAGTACCAGGATCCCATATGGTCGCTGGTTCGTGTCCTGGCTGCTTCACCTCCCATCCAGCTGCCACCTATGGCCTGAGGAAGCAGCAGATGGCCCAAAGCCTTGGAACTCTGCACCTGCATGGAAAACCCTGAATCCTGGTCTTGCCAGCTTTATCTCGGGCTCCCAAGGGGGTAGCAGAAGCCCAAACACATGTGCCATCTTCTGTTGACTTCTTGGGTCGTTATCAGGTTATTGGATCAGAAAATAGAACAGCTGGGACTTAAATTGGATCTCAGATGGGATGCTGGTGTTGCAGGCATCATCTTAACCCACACCACAATGCTGGCCCAAAAAATTACTTTTGAGTCATATCTCAAACTTGTAACTATGGCAAATGTAAGAGGCAACATTGTTCCTGCTTTTCAGTGGTTTAAAACTGTGGCTGAAGTACTAAGTCACAGGAGGGCCATGCAGTCACAGTGGTCCATTGGGAGGGCCGTGCAGTCACAGTGGTCCATTGGGAGGGCCTTGCAGTCACAATGGTCCATTGGGTGCTCTTTAAGTGTGTGAACTCATGGCTATAAAGTTGAAGCAAGTTTCCATCATTCACTCAGTCTGTGTCTTTTCTTCTTTGGGCTTTTGTACTCAAAATTACATTTTGTTTTAATTTTTGTATTGACAGATAATTTGCTTTTCACTCTCAAGAAACTATATAATCTAGTTTAGGATTAAAAAATTATATGGGCAGGCATTTTTTTTATGTGGGCAGACCCTAAGAGGCAGCAATGATACGTCAAGCAGACGGGTTCCTGCTGCCCGTCTGGGAGACCTGTATTGAGTTCCTAGCTCCCTGCTTCAGCTCAGTCTATTGTGGACATTTATACAGTAAACCAGCAGATATAAGCCCTTTCTCTCTCTCTTTACCTAACTGTCAAATAAAACCATTTTTATAAAGTTGAATGAAAATAAATGATTGAACTAATTTCTATTAGATGTGCAAATGTCATTGCTCTGGTGTCTCTGTTTCCTGCCTTGTTAATAGTAATAGCTGCAGTGGTTCTCTGTGCCTCGAATCCAGTTATAAATAATCTTGAAAGGCCTTTTTGAAAGATTTTTTTCCCTGTTGTTTAGGGTATACTAGGGGTTTTTGTAGGGACTGATGTTTGGCCTAGAGGTTAGTTTGCCAGTTGGAATCCCGTGGCTGAATGCACCCTGCAGTGCTGTAGCATCTGATCTCAGCTTCCTGCTAGTGATGGCCCTGGCAGACAGCAGGTGGTCACTTAGATGATCTGGGCCTTCGCAACCACGTGGGAGATCTGGGTGGTCTTCCTGGCTCCAGCCTCAGCTGTCCATGTGGGCATTTGGCTGATGAGCTACTAGATGGGTGCTCCTGGCTCTAAGGTAAATAAAAAAAATTTTAAAGGATATTTAATCCAAGATTTGCACTGAGTGTAACCCCTTGGGGCTACTCTTGAGCTGAGTTGCCACATTGCAGCCATATGAAATACCTACACATTGCTAGTATAGAAACAAGTAAGGAGATCTTTTCATTTTGGGCTCATAATGGCTGTGCACTGCATGAAGGAATTTGCTTCAGCTCTGAACAGTTTTGGAAGGTCCCATGGCCTATGGTATAGAAGCGAGAAAAACCAAAACAAAGCAAAACAAAAAAAACAAAACAAAAAAAACAGGCGCAAGGGGAAACCAGGAGCTGTCAGTGGGAATCTGTGAAGCTCTGGAGTGTGTGGCTAATGCAATCTTTGGAGTATTTGGTGGCTACAACCAGTTATCCAGTCATTTTTTCTTCTAAGGACTACAGGAATCAGTTTGTTTAAGTTCCTTCTGCAATTTGGCCAAAGCGCTTTGCCCTTGGCTTTCTATGTGACTAGACTCATGTTTTATTGTTTCTTTGGTTATTTGTATTTCTGTAACAGACACAAATGCTTTAAAATACTTAGATTTGAAAGAGTGACTGGGAAGAGGTGGGAGCGAGGTTTGGAGGAAAACGGAGTGAAAGAGAGAATTGATTTTTGCGTTTGTTGGCTGGCTCCCCAGAGGCCCACAGTAGTCCTGCTAGGCCAAGCGGAAGCCTGGAACACCATCCTGCATTACTAGGAAGCTGGCAGATGGGAACTGGACTGCATCCCAGGCACTCTGATACGGGATGTCGGTGTCCCAAGTGGTGACTTAACCAACTGTGCCACAATGCCTGTCGGGACACAATTCTCTTAAGATTTGTTTTGAAGAGTAGTACTCTCTGTAACGGGGGAAAAGGAGTGTGAAAAAGGTGCTTTTCCATTGTTTTTCCGACTATATGTCAGGACTCATTGATGGGTCATGAAATCAGCTTAGTGAGGTATGAGACCAATTTAGTGGATTGTGAGATTGATTTAGTAGGTAGCAACTGGAGTTATGTGAATGTTTTATGTCTAATGGGATAAAATAGGATGTATTAGAGTGCATTGCATTTTATAAGGGTTAGTAGTATTTTATAAACTTATTTGAAGTATAAATTTCATAGATAAGAGATATATGTAGATGGAATATATGTGTTTCAGTGTGAATTTATGTCACGTAGGTAAAAAGCTTTGCAACTTGTGGGTCTGGAAACTCAGAACTTCATACTTTCCTGTCTGTTCTCATCATTCTTCTCCTTCTCAATCTTTCTCAGTCTTCTTCCCCTACTCCAATCTTTGTTCCTGTTAAAATTGATTGATAGAGTTAAATGGTGAGTTAGATACAGAAGTCTCCGTGGTAGCGAATTTCCAACACTGTATTTCCTTCTTGGACCTCCTGTGTATTACTTGTCACTTTCCATCCCTCCATTTTCCACACATTTACTGAACCTTGCCTGCCAGTCACAGTTCTCTGGGCTATTGCTGTAGTGCGTATCCAGCAGAGAAGTTGTTTTATTGTTCACTGTGTACAAAGTATTGGGTATAAAAATGGATACAATCCAGTCCCTACCCTCCAAGAGGTTACCAATTGCTGTGGGAAGCAATTTACACTTTGTGCCTCCCCCGTGTGTTTCGTAGGTCTAGGGATATAGAAACCTGCTTTGAATCTAAGAATTCCAGATGATGCTCTCTCCCACTCTCTTTTTAAAGCAAAGTTGTTTTAAAACCATTTTATTTATTTTTATTGGAAAGTCGTATACACAGAGGAGGAGACACAGAGAGAAAGATCTTCCATTCGTTGATTCACTACCCAAGGGGCTGCAACGGCCAGAGTTGCGCTGATCCGAAGCCAGGAGCCTGGAGCCTGGAACAGGGTCCCAAGGCTTTGGGCAGTCCTCTACTGCTTTCCCAGGCCACAGTAAGGAGCTGGATGTGAAGCAGGGCCACCAGAATTAGAACCAGTGCCCAAAGGGAACCCTGGCATGTTGAAGGTGAGCACTTTAGCTACTAAGCTACCATGCCGGGCCCTTAAAGCAAAGGTTTTATTTAACTGAAGCATATTGAAGCCATGGGATGCTTTTTTTTTTTTTTTTAAGGCAAATTATAGAAGGAAGGAAAGATCTTCTGTCTATTGGTTTTCTTCTCAAATGGCTGCAATGGCTGGAACTGAGTCAATCCAAGTCAATCCAAAACCAAGATGTTCTACTGTGTCACCCACACAGGTATAGAATCTCAGAACTTTGGGCCGTCCTCTACTGCTTTCCCAGGCCACAAGCAGAGAGCTGGATGAGAATTGAGCAGCTGGGACATGAACCAGCACCCACATGGAATCCTGGTATTTGCAGGATTAACCAATTGAGTCATCACGCTGACCCCTTAGATTATATTCTTATTACAAACATACTTCGTGTCAAGCTGTAATCTGTTTGCTCTGTTTGCTTAAGATATATCAGAGAGGGCTCGGCGGCGTGGCCTAGTGGCTAAGGTCCTCGCCTTGATCCCATATGGCTGCTGGTTCTAATCCCAGCAGCTCCACTTCCTCTCCTCCTCTCCTCCTCTCAGTATATCTGACTTTGTAATAAAAATAAAATAAATCTTTAAAAAAAAAAAAGATATATCAGAGAACACAGCAGTCGCTTCTCAGCCTTTTGGCTAAAGTCAAGTATAGAACACAACAAAATTCTCTGCTACTGAAGAGCTTAAGGCCTAATTGAGACAGACATGACAGACAAGTAATGTAGTGTTCCAGAAGATGATATTGGTAGGAATGTGGTAATAATATAAACAGATGGAGCAAACACCAGTTCATCCCCAGGTACCCATGATAGGCAGAGATGGGAAATTCAACCTACAATCTCTGTTTCCTTCTCTGTCTCTCTCCCTATCTCTTCCCCTGCCCTTCAGATAAACAATTTACTTGAGATCATGTAAATCGTGAACATTCAAATCTGAAGTAATTTGAAAGTTGAAATAACTTCACATAATAATTTGAAATAGAGGGCCCGGCGCCGTGGCCTAGCGGCTAAAGTCCTCTCTCTGAACACTCCCCGGGATCCCATATGGGCGCCGGTTCTAATCCCAGAAGCTCCACTTCCCATCCAGCTCCTTGCTTGTGGCCTGGGAAAGCAGTTGAGGACGGCCCAAAAGCCTTGGGACCCTGCACCCGTGCGGGAGACCTGGAGGAGGTTCCAGGTTCCTGGCTTTGGATCGGCACAGCACTGGCGGTTGCGCTCACTTGGGGAGTGAATCATTGGACGAAGATCTTCCTCTCTGTCTCTCCTCCTGTATGTATATCCGCCTTTCCAATAAAAATAAATAAATCTTAAAAAAAATAATTTGAAATAGATAATTTATTTGAAAGGCAGAGGTACATACAAAGAGAGAGTGAGCAAGCAAGCAAGAGAGAGACCACAAGCTTCCTTCTGGTACTTCTGGCTGCAACAGTCCTGGCTAGGCAGGCCAGAGCCAGGAGCCAGTATCTTCTTTCTCGGTCTCCCATGTGAGTGTAGGGGCGCAGCTTCTTGGGGGGGCATCTTCCACTATGTTTTTAAACCATTAACTGGGAGCTGGATTAAAAATGGAGCAGCTGGGACACGAATGGGTGCCCATATGGGATGCTGGTATTACAGGCAGTACCTGAACCCATAGAGCCTCAAGACCAACCCCTAACCAAAAACAAACAAACAAAATTTTTTTAAAGGGGTGGATAGAGAGGAGGAGCAAGCTGCAGTTCTGCATTATTCATGAGTGAGGTGATGAAAATGCATTTGTGCCTATCTGGGCCTTTGGTTGCTTCAGAGGGCCCTATTTAAACACACACACACACACACACACACACACACTCACACACCACCCCCCCATCCTGGAGTGCTTGGAGCCACTGTCTTTAAATCAGCTGGAACCAAAACTAATCTCCCAACATGATTGCCTTGACAAGAAAAGGAGATTGCCTGCTCCTCGTGCAAAGGCTGCGGTGTGACATAGCTTGCCTGCATAAGCACAGGGCTGCGTGCCGCTAGGCCTCTCAGCTTGGCGCTGCTGCTTGACACTGGTGATGTTGTCCCTCTGGGATCTCGTGCTTTCTGTTGGATTCATCCTCTGTAGGAGAGGGGCCAGAGGGGAGGCGTCTGACCTAGTTCCGTAACATGAGGATCTCAGGCCCCCTCCAGTACTGTAACTTCATTCCTTTTTTTTTTTTTTCAAGTCTCATTTTGCAGTTCCTGCCAAAATGGAAGTTGGGGTGGGAGAGGAGGCATGGCAGCTGCTTTCAAAGTGCCTGCTGTGTCTTACTTCCTAACTGGTCTGGGCAAAGGTGGTAGAAGCAGGAAAGTCCACCTTGGGTGGATTCTGTGGGGGCTGGGGTGGGGAGTCCAGGAGGGGCTGCTGACTCAGTGATAGCTGCAGAAAGGAAGGACTGTCATGTGCCACCCTTGGTCATGGTCCTTGGTCACGGCGGCCACATTAGAAATAGGAGATGGGGCCCAGTGCAATAGCCTGGTGGCTAAAGTCCTCACCTTGAGCAAGCTAGGATCTCATATAGGCGCAGATTCTAATCCTGGTAGCCCCACTTCCCATCCAGCTCCCTGCTTGTGGCCTGGGAAAGCAGTTGAGGGCAGCCCAAAACCTTGGGACCCTGCACCTGCGTTAGAGACGAAGAAGAGGTTCCTGGCTCCTCGCTTTGGATTGGCTCAGCTCCAGCTGTTGCGGACGCTTTGTGAGTGAACCATCAGAAGATTTTTCCTCTTCTCTGTATATCTGCCTTTCCAATAAAAATAAATCTGTTTTTTTAAAGATTTATTTATTTTTATTACAAAGTCAGATAAACAGAGAGGAGGAGAGACAGAGAGGAAGATCTTCCATCTGATGATTCACTCCCCAAGTGAGCGCAACAGCCGGTGCTGTGCCGATCCGAAGTCAGGAGCCAGGAGCCTCTTCCAGGTCTCCCACGCAGGTGCAGGGTCCCAAAGCTTTAGGCCATCCTCGACTGCTTTCCCAGGCCACTAGTAGAGAGTTAGACGGGAAGCAGGGCCGCCTGGATTAAAACTAGCGCCCATATGAGATCCCAGCGCGTTCAAGGTGGGGACTTTAGCTGCTAGGCCACTGTGCTGGGCCCCAAAATAAATCTTTTAAAAAAAGAAAAATGGGAGATGAAGAAAATTAAACTCCTAACTGGTATTAGAGGACTATACTGTAGTGATAATATGGGGAAAGGCAGGAAAGGAAAGTGGGGAAGGAGGACAGGGAGGGGTGAACCCCTGTATCTACAAAACATGTATTGCAGGAAAAATAATAAAAGCAATTTTTTGCAAATTTTTAAGTATTTATTTATTTTGTTGGAATGTCAGATTTGCAGAGAAGGAGAAACAGCAAGACAAATCATCCACCCACTGGTTCACTTCCCAAGTGGCCGCAATAGCCAGAGCTGAGCTGATCCGAAGGCAGGAACCAGGAACCTCCTCTGGGTCTCCCACGTGAATGCAGGGTGCCAAGGCTTTTGGGCCGTCCTCAACTGCTTTCCCAGGCCACAAGCAGGGAGCTGGATGGGAAGTGGGGCTGCCAGGATATGAACTGGCATCCATATGATATCTCATTTTTTGCAAGGCAAGGACTTTAGCCGCTACTACCACACCAGGCCCAATAAACTCAATTAAAAAAAAAAATGGAGAAATTTGAGTCCGGTGCAATAGCATAAGCGGTTAAAGTCCTTTCCTTGAATGCTCTGGGATCTCATATGGGCTCCGGTTCTAATCCCGGAGGCCCCACTTCCCACCCAGCTCCCTGCTTGTGGCCTGGGAAAGCAGTCGAGGACAGCCCAAAGCTTTGGGACCCTGTACCCATGTGGGAGACCTGGAGGAAGCTCAAAACTCCTGGATCCTGGTTTCGGATCGGCACAGCACTGGCCATTGCGGCTCACTTGGGGAGTGAATCATCGGATGCAAGATCTTCCTCTCTGTCTCTCCTCCTCTTTCTATATCTGACTTTCCAACAAAAAATAAATAAATCTTATTTTTTTTAATGGAAAAAATTGTTAGTGAGAGAGTGCAAGGAGGAGAGGTGGCAGCGGCTTCCCTCCACTCTGCCCTGAAAATCAGCATGAGCATCCCTGTGTCTCAGGGGATTTGTCCACTGACTAGTTCCACAGCAGTTAGTAAGGTTTCTTTGATTCTGAGACGCCCATGTTGGTCTTCTCCGATGGCAGTGTGTACTTACATGGGTGGCTTTTGTGTTTTCCTCAGTGGCATATAAAGTAGTGGCACACTTTACAAACTTGTGTCGTAGGCCAGTAAGTGCACAGCATATCTGTGTGTGTGGTGTGTGTTGACAGGTCCTGAGGAGAGATCAGCTCTCGCCAGAGAAGGCAGAGCCCAAGTGATTCCATGTGCGAATGTGAAATGCATCCTTGAGGTTTGTTTTCAATCTGTTTATTTGACAATCAGAGATGGAGAGTGAAGGGGAAAGTGTGTGTTTTCCCCCTAGCCCATGAACTTTTTTTTCTAAATGAGTAGCTTTTTATTTTTAAATAAATAGCCCACTGTACTTACTTTTTTGTTAATTTTTTTTTTTAAAGTGATGCTGGGGGGAGATTGGTTGACTGATTTCGTCCACTGGGTTACTACCCAAATGCATGCAGTGGCTTGGGCTGGACTGAGGTCAGAAGCAAGGAGCTCATCCAGGTCTCCCACACAGTGGATGGCGAGGCCTGAGCACTTGAGCCATCGTCTGCTGCCTCCAGGATAAATCGGCTGCAAGCTGGACCAGAAGCAGAGCATCGGCATCTGGCAGTTAAACCAACCATCTAGGATGTGATATGAGTTTTTCAAATGGCAGCTTAACTCACCACTTCACAATACTTGGCAGCATTTTTATCTCATTTTTCTAAAGTTTGAGAGAGGGAAGAAGGGCTGAGCTCCCATCTGCTCGTTCATTGCCTAAATGCTGGAACTGGGCCAGGCTGGCAGTCAGGAGCACACCCAGGTCTTTCCGTTTGTTAGAGCCACCACTGCTGTGTCCCAGGTCTACACTGGCAGGCGTTAGAGGCAGGCAGGGAACCAAGGTACTCTGATGTGAGGGCCACAAGTGTCTGCATCTCCAGGTGGATGCTACCTCACAAACATTTTGAAGTAACTTCATGTTCTCAAAATATTAAAATACTAGAATGTTCACGGATGTTGTGTATTTGACAAGAAAGACATGGTAATTCCAAGAACTTGTCTTAACAAAGTAGGTCTCACTGCTTGTTGGATAAGAGCATGGTTCTGAAGTCAAGCTGTAAGGTGTTTGAATTCTAACTCCTGTGAATTTTTTTTTCTCATTCAAAAATTTTATTTTATTTTTTTAAGTATTATTTTTATTTGATGGTAATTACAGGGTTGTCCAGGGTAGGAAGGGTTAAGGATCAGGGAAAAGAGGGTGAAATCATTGCCTCCTAATTCTCCATTTCTTCTTATCTCTGAGGGAAGGGGTGAGATTGAGGGGGTCCTGTGTCCTTTGAAAACAACTTAACTCCTGTAAGCCTGAGTGTTTATGTACGTATATTGAGAATAATAATAATAATAATACCTACTTTAGGGTTCTAAGAACTAACTCAGAGAATGTATGTTAAATATAAGGAAACATGCCTAGCCCAGGGCTACACTTAATGAATCAATGTTGGCTGCTGTCTTTATTAACCAAACCAAAACAAAACAAAACAAAATCAAACAACCTCCCCTACAAATAAAAATGAAGCTCTTGAAGTATTAGTTAAACACAAAACTATATTTCTAGTAAAAAGGAATTTTAATTTTGAGAAAAAAAATAATTTTTAAAAAAGACTTATTTATTTAGGGCTGACTTGTTGGCCTAGTGGCTGAAATCCTTGCCTTGCTTGTCCTGGGATCCCATATGGGCACCGGTTCTAATCCTGGCAGCCCCACTTCCCATCCAGCTCCCTGCTTGTGGCCTGGAAAAGCAGTTGAGGACGGCCCAAAGCCATGGGACCCTGCACCTGTGTGGGAGACCCAGAAGAAGCTTCTGGCTCCTGACTTTGGATCGGCACAGCTCCGACCCTTGTGGCCACTTGGAAAGTGAACCAGCGGCTGGAACATCTTCCTCTCTGTCTTTCCTCCTCTCTGTATAATATCTCACTCTCCAATAAAAATAAATAAAATCTTTAAAAAAAACAAAAAGAAAGAAACCCAGAAGTGTGTTTAATTTGCTTTCATTGCTTTATGTGTAAGCTGAGATATAGGCTAGTAAATTGCGATGTTACTGTTTATGATATTGACAATGTCTAAGTTACTATTCATTATACTGTTTTAAGTATTTCATACAAGAAGCAGATTTTTAAAAATTACTTATTTTTACTTGAAAGGGAGATTTGCAGAGACAAGAAGAAATAGAGGGAAAAAGATCTCCCATCCATTTGTTCACTCCCTAAGTGGCTGCAGTGGCCAGAGCTGAGCCGAGCTGAAGCCAGGAGCCAGGAGCTTCCTCCAGGTCTTCCAAATGAGTTCAGGGGCCCATGAATGAGCCATGCTCTGATGATTTCCCAGATTATAAGCAGAGAACTGCATCTGAACTGGAGCAGCCAGGGCATGAACTGGCCCCCATATTTGATGCCAGTGCTTACATGTGGAAGATTAACGTGTTATGCTACCAGCCCTAAGAAACGGAATTTTAAAATCTATACCTAGGAGCAGGCATTGTGTCACCAATGGTTAAGCTCGCACTTGGAATATTTATATTCCATATCCAGGTTGCCAGATTGGTTCCTGGATACTCTACTTCTGA
The DNA here is from genome assembly GCF_030435755.1 of Ochotona princeps. Lineage (NCBI taxonomy): Eukaryota > Metazoa > Chordata > Mammalia > Lagomorpha > Ochotonidae > Ochotona > Ochotona princeps. The sequence goes on along the minus strand of NC_080845.1, from coordinate 17,886,362 downwards.
TCCAGCTTCTTGCTCATGTATCCTGGCATTCAGCACATGATAGCTAAAATTTTGGGGCTCCTCTGACCCACATGGGAAAACCAGAGGGAGTCCCCAGGTCCTGGCTTCCTGCTGACCCAGCCCTGACAGTTTAGCGATGTTGAGAGTTAGCCAGTGAATGGAAGATGTCTGTGACTCTCCTGCTCTGCCTTCAAATAAATGAATACGAATAAATACACTTAATTTAAAAAAAAGTATATGCATCTAAAATAGTGGAAAATTATATACGAATATTAACAGTAATCATCCCTAGAGAGGGGAATTATAGTTTTAAGATTCTTTCTTTACCTCTCTACCTTCTAGAAGTATCTGTAAAACATTATCTGAATTTAAAAAGGACCCCTCAGAAATCCAACCACTGTGTAGTGCCTGCTCATCATGGGTTTGTGATTATTTTAGACACTGGGGGTACAGTGACAAACAAAAAAAGCAGAGTATCTTTTAGAGCAAAAAGAAGAGAGGCAATAAACATAGGAAAGGCACATGGTGAAACAGAGACTGGGAACTGAGATGATATAGTTAACAGAAACATCCCACTCAGCTGACTTTCAGCTCAGTGTTTTTACTGACTTTCTTGTTTCTCAAAAACGGAATGCGAATGATTGTTGAACATTCTAAACCAGAAGTCGCTTTAACTCTGCCACGAGTCTCAGGAAGGAGTTTCATATAAAGTGGAAGCATCGTGTAGAGTAAGAAAGGTATGTTTTCTACCCAGTTCTGCTCTAGAGCCTTTAGCAAATCCTTTAACTCTCTGGACCTCATTCTCATCATCTGAGATGTAAAGAGATTTACCCTGACCGATGTGAAGGGTCCTGCCTCACTGGTGCTTCTGTAAGCTTGCTTGGTTTGGAGTTCCGTATGTATGACTGCCTGTGTGTTTCCTTCACAGCCATACACACTGCTGCCATGGATATGCTAGGAGGATCTGGTATTGAAAGCCAGTGTAGGAAAGTTGATATCATTGCGGATGCTGCATATTCCATTTTCAAAAAGCCGAAAAGTTTTACTGGCAATTTTATCATTGATGAAAATATCTTGGTAGAAGAAGGAATAAAGAATTTTGACATCTATGCAGTTAAGCCAGGTAATACTCAGGTTTTTTGTTTGTCTTTTATATAGTGATGTGTACATTTTCTACATCTGTTTTTTATTTTTGTGTGATTATGACTGTTGTTTTATAAGCTGTTGCCCTGTTTGAAAGTAAAAACACAAACTGCATAATTTCAGAAAAAAGAGAAAAAGAGAAGTAGAAGTGAGTTGCAGGATTTTGAAATGATTTGTATATGCAGAAGGCTAGATTAGCTCTGGCCATTTTTAAATTTGAAAAAATGAAAATCAATTTCCAAAGTTGATCTTTGAATCACGTATTAAAGATTTCACTTGAAAATATTTTAACAAATGGTATATTAGTGGGAGGTTTGTTTTCACTTAAAAAGTTTAAGATTATAGATTGTTTACTAGTGTGAAGTGCCGTCTCTTAGTGTAGCTTAATGAGAAATGGTGAGTTTGTGTGAGCACTCCATCTCATGAACAGAGGTGTGATTAGAGAAGATCCAAAAGACCCCGTTTTCAAAAATAATTGTTTCTGAAGTTGCTGCTGATGGTGAGGTTGTGATTTTTTCCCTTTATATATGAAATACATTCCAAATTATAGATGATATAGCCATAAATGAGGTTGTAGTTATATATCAGTCATTTATGCCAAAGTATATTTGAAGTATTATTTAGTAAACTGAAGTTCTAGGTGACAGAACTAGGTTTATATTGGCATCATCCCACTGGTCTCTTCAGTTTGAAAGTAATGTAGTTTTACAAAGTACTGTTCCAATCATTGTCTATTTAACCTTCACAGCCATCATGGGAGGGACATGATGGTGTTTAGGGGCTGAGAATACCGGATGAGGGAATTTGTGCATTCCAGCTGCTACTCTCCAGTTGTGTGGACCTGAGCTGTCACCTGTTGTGATGTCTCTGGGCCCTATGTTCCTTCCTGGTAAAATCAAGAGGATGGTCTCTTCCACAGAGAACTTCTGTGGGAATTAAAAGCATAAATGTATGTGATGTGTTTGGTACCATGCCTGGCATATATTACACTCACATGATTTAGTAGTTAATATTTCCAAGTAGAAAAGGAGACTAAGAAAAGTTAAGCTTTTGCTGAAGAGCAGATGGCTAATAAGTGGTTGAGCTTGAACGAGAAGTCTTCTGGGTCCTGGCACAGTGTAATTATCTCTGAGGTTCTAAAGACACTGTCGTTCGGTACAGCTTTAAATCCTGTCAAGTATCAAAAATTGACCATGACCAGAACTGTGATATTAGATAATATCAAACATCAGTTGCTTCCTGTCCTCCCCATGTTTGTTTCATGTTGAGAGAGAAGGACAAGGAGAGATTGATAATATTTAAGTTTACTCAGCTTTGGAGACTTGGTGTCCTTTGCAGCTTGTATGCACAAGTCCCGGAAGTATCAGTTTGGTGTTAGAGCCCTAATCTCAACTGCTAGCTGATAATAAGACCTGGTGGAATAGAACAGCTTAGTTTTCATGCTAGAGTGAATGAAAGAGGAAAGACTCAAAGCATTGATGCTGAGAAGCAAGCCTTGCTTCATGATAGAGGCAGGGAAGAATGGAGTTTTCCCTGAGCAATTGTGGAGGAATAGAGGATAGAGGAGCGGTGAGGATGAAGAGTTTGGAGCCTCCTGGGAGAGAAGGGAAAGGCTTTGCATGACAAGTGATTTTTTTTATTAGATCTTGAAGATGTAATTAGTCATAGGAGAGGAGGGTAACTCAGTTATAGAAATGTTAATTTAATGACAATCAGGTGGCTTAACAGTTCTCATGAGGGCCTTTCCTTTACTCCAGAAAGATCTCAAAATAAAAATAGATACTATGCTATTAAAAAATATTTAAATGTATTGTAGCTGTTAAACTGATTATTTTGGGTCCATTTTTCAGGGCAGCCTTTGTTACCAGATTTTTTCTTAGATGAACACCCAGATCCAGTCATCAACAAAATGGAATCACATGGTAAGATCTAGAAAATATCAACTTAATATTTACCTAAAGCATAGTATTCATCTTATGACCGCCAGTTTTCTTTTTTAAGGAGTAATGATTTCTTTTTGTTGTTTTTTGATTAACTAATTAGTTGTTTTGATGTGAAAAGCGGAATCACAGGGAGAGAGAGATTGATTTTCTGTTCCCCTTCACTCCCGAAATGCTCACAACAGTCTGGGCTTGGTCAGACCAAAGCCTGGAGCCCAAAACTGGTATTCCCAGGGAGGGGTGGGGCTGGCCTAACTGCTGAGCCAGCACTCGCTGCCTCTCAGGGTACATGGTAGTGGACAGCAGGAGTCAGGACACCAGCTGGTACTTGAACTAGGCATTCTAACATGGGGAGAGGCTTAACCATTAAGCCGAACTCCCGCTCCTGGATTTTTTTCTTTTTTTTGTATTATTGTTCAGATAAACTTTTGAGTCTACTTTTTAATGTGTAATTCATTTCTTGTATTTTGACTATGATAAATGAGTGGGGCATTTTGGTTTTCCTATGCTCTTTGAGTATTTGAAATATCTTGCCTTCTAAATGTGTGAGACTTTCCTAGAAGTTAATTTCTTTTTATAACTTTTATCATCAAATTACAGGCTTTAAAAAAGTTATTTATTTGAAAGGCAGGGTGACAGAGGGAATCAGAGACAAAGAGAGGGATGTTCCATTTGCTGGTTCACTCCCCAAATGGCCACAACAGCCAGGGCTGGGCCAGGCCAAAGTCAGTAGCCAAGAACTTCTTCTAGGTCTTGCTTGTGGGTGGGAGGGACTCACATGCTGCAGCCATCATCTGGTGCTTCCCAGACACAATAGTGGGACTTGAATTGGAAGCAGTGTAGCTAGTATCCCTTTGATATGGGATACAAGTTTCAGAATCAGTGGTTTAACATATTATATCACAACACTGCCCCCAATTGATTAGTTTTTAAGTAACTTCAATGAGAGATAATTTACATATCTTAAAAATTTATCATGTAGAAATACACAGGGTAGTGATTTTTAGTGTATTTATAGAATTATGGAGTCTTTTGCATTACATTACATTTTTATGTTGTGACCAAAGTAATTTTTTTACTTTGTGCTGTCAGGTTTCATTTAATAACTTTTGGTGATTTGCATTAGACAAGATGGTATGGTGTAATTGGAGATGGAAAATAGATGGGGGAATTAATTTTTATCCTAAAGTCCAGATTGGCCTTGCAGTTAATTTAGTTAATGAACTCTTCGTATCTATTTCTGAGGGCAGCTGCTGAACCTCCCCACGTGATTACGGGAAGATAAAGGATCTGAGGCTAGTGTGGGGGTGGGGAAAGGCATCAGGCTCCGGGAGAACAGCAGCTCTGGGAACTGCTGTCTTTATAGGCCAGTGGGCTAAGTGAATGGCAACTTACTGAAACATTTCACACAACTTACTGAAACATTTCATGCAACCTTCATTCTGCTCCCATAGTGTCTCCAGCCTAGAACCTTC